>NW_027555625.1:346549235-347826735 GCF_003287225.1 Phascolarctos cinereus
TGTAAGTTAAGAATCTCTGCTCTATAATTAGATTAGAGAGTTATTTGATTAGAGAAATATAAATAAAAACAACTCTGAGATACCACATCACACCTATGACATTGGCCAACATGGCAAAACAGGAAAATGAGAAATGTTGGAGAAGATGTGGAAAACAGGAACCACTAATGCATTGTTGGTGGAGTTGTGAAATGATTCAACCATTTTGGAGAACAATATGGAACTATGCCCAAAGGACTATCAAGATGTGCATACCCTTTGACCCAGCAATAGCACTTCTAGGGCTATATCCCAAAGAGATCATACAAATGGGAAAAGGACCCACATGTGCAAAAATATTCATAGCAACTCTTTTTGTGGTGGCAAAGAATTGGAAATTGAGAGGATGCCCATCCATTGGGGAATGTCTGAACAAGTTGTGGTATATGAATGTAATGGAATACTATTGTGCTATAAGAAATGATGAGCAGGCTAACTTCAGAAAAACCTGGAAAGACTTGTATGGACCGATGCTGAATGAAACGAGCAGAACCAAGAGAATGTTGTACACGATAACAGCTATGTTGTGCGATGACTAATATTGATAAACTTAACCCTTCCCAGCAATACAAGGATCTAAGACATCTCTAGAGGCCTCATGATGGAAAATGCTATCCACATCCAAAGAAAGAACTATGGAAGTTGAATTGCTATTTTTTTTTCTCTTCTGTTGAGTTTTGTTTCCTCTTTCTGATGGTTCCTCCTATTGGTATTAATTTTTACTTACGACACCACTAATGTGAAAATATGTTTAATAGGAATGTAAATGTATAGCCTATATCAGAGTGTGTGCCATCTTGGGGAGGGTGGTGGGGAGGAAGGGAGAGAAAAATTTTAGACTCAAAAGCATATGGAAGTGATTATTGATAAATCAAAATAAATTAATAAAATTTAAAAAAATAAATACAAAAAAAGAATCTCTGCTCTATTTAGTAATTCATAGGTAATCAACTTTTCTGTGGCCACATAGTTACTAGTCACAGGGAAGTAAAATTTTTAAAGAAACTTTTCTGGAGTTCTTAATTTAATTGTTTTCAAACCACCTCGTGCTTATCCCCTCCCTTCTCTGGGGTACGTAAAGAACAGCACCACACCTCCTGCTTCTGAAAGTCATGAAAGGCATTAAGGAAAGTGTTTCAAGTCTGAGACCTCCTCCTTGAGGGAAGGGGTATTTTAGGCACTAGAAAGCAGGAAAAGTTTAGGTAGGAGGGTTGAGCAGCTGGAATTTTTTTGCCTTTTCATCACTTTCTGAGGTTTTCAGAATCTCCTCCTGATTCCTGGTCTGCTCTTTGTTGGGTCATTCTTGGAGTCAACAAGCATTTATTAGGCACTTACTGTGTCCCAGGCTCTGTGCTAAGCACTGGCAATACAAATAAAAGCAAAAAGAAAGACAGTCCCTACCTCAAGGAGCTTACATTCTAATGGGGAAAATAGTCCATGGAAGGAAGCTGAAAAGGGGAGGGAGGAAAGAAGGTACCTGGATTGAGACCATGATGGCCAAGTCTGGAGGAGTGCAGCCTACTGGGAAATAAAGAGATGGCTGTCCTGGGAACCATCCTTAAATGAAGGTTCTAAAAGGATCCATACCATCAGAGGGAGGAGTCCCAAAGACAAGGGATTACTTCTGAAGTGAGCTTTCAGGAGAAAGATGTTTCTAATCAGCTCTTACCATTGCTTATCAGTCCTGGTCTTCACTGATGGGAAGGAAGGTCCTAGTAGCTACATGCTAGGCCCAGAGCGCCTAGCTTGTCTGCCACAGCTTTCCTTGTCCCTGAGCTTGAATATCTGAGAGGGGCCCTCTGTGAGGGGGCTGAGGCCCCAGCATCCAGACTGATCTGACAGCTCAGTTCTTCAAAGCTGCTGCTAAATACCCCTGGCAAGCAAGGACCCTGGTTTCACCTGACAAAAGCTAATTACCTCCATTCACCTGTATGGTAAGAAAAGAAGTCCAGTTGAAACATAAAGGGCAAATGGGGAGGAAAGGGGCAAGCATTCAGTCCTTAAGGCCTACGTCCTGGCCTCATGGTGCCTGTCTTCTCACCCATCTTGTGCTATTTACTCAATTTGCATTCCTTCCACTTGCCAGAGAGCATGACTATTATTCCCACAGGTTCTGGGTAACCCTTTGGGCTATACTCCTAACACTATAACTCTTGAGCCCCTATTAGTGTGCTCATTAACAGTCAGCCAGTAGACACAAATAACTCTCAGTAAAGACATTTATTTATGATACTAAGAATAGCAGGAACAAAACATCGCTCCCCATGAATCTGGGGTGTGCCTTCCTAAAAAATTCATCTGGCATTTGTTGGAAGAGTGAGCATAAACCTTAAGTGCAGTAATAGTCTGGCACAAATGTAGGGAACATGTGTGACTAAGGTATTCACTCCTTTGGTACTTCCATGTTTCAAAGTTTTTTCTGTCCCTTTACAATATTCTCTGAAGTTCCCCTTTTGATTGCCAGACCTCTTTGTTGCCAGAGATCTTATGCCTTCAAGCTGCATCTGGCCTTGAATGACTGCCTCTCTATATACATGTCTGTCTACATGTCTGTCTGGAGAATGTATCTCTACTCAGCAACTGGCTCTTGCCTGAATTTTCCCTGACCAATGAACCCTGAAGCCATTAGATAAGAGAACTTCTTTCTGGGTGGATTGCTTTGTGGCTTTGTGGGGAGGAGGGGAAATCATTTCCTCCCTCCTGGCGGCAAAGAGTTGGATACTTCCCTGACTTTTGGCTCTCAGACTGTACTGCTTTCAAACTGACCTTGACTACTTTGTTCACCTCGGTCTCACTTAAATCTAATACACACACAAGTCAAGACATCACCCTGGGATGCCATAAGTCCTCTTCAAAAAAGAAAGATGAACAACCTCCTAGGACGATGCCTATCACTAAATGGACTTAATTAATGTTTGTTGACATAACAATATCTTGATTTCTGTCAAAATCATTTGAAGTTTATAAAGTTCTTTGGTGTATCGCGATTAGCTGTCCACATATTTGATTCGTAAGGATATTTTTCTTTCTGTTAGTTTCCTTTGATTTTTGCTGGTGATATATAAAAATGGCGATACTTTTTGTGAATTTATGTGGTAGCCTACTACTTTGATAATGTTGTTAATTGCTTCAATTACTTTTTTAGTTGTTCATTATCTTGGATTTTCTATATGTATGATTTTATCATCTAGAATAGTTATTTAAACTTTTTTCTTGCTAGTGCTTATCCATTTAATTTCTATGTTATTGCTAGTTTTCCAAGACTACGTCAAATAGGATTGGTGAGAATAGGCAGTATCATTTACATCTTCACATTTTTAGAGTTTCTTGTGATCTCAAAAAAACCCCAAAACTATTTTTCATCATATTATTCCTATGGGGCAGCTGGATGGCGCAGTGGATAGAGCACCGGCCCTGGATTCAGGAGGACCTGAGTTCACATCTGGCCTCAGACACATAACACTTACTTAGCTGTGTGACCCTGGGCAAGTCACTTAACCCCATTGCCTAGCCAAAAAACAAACAAACATCATATTATTCCTATGTGTAAAACTAAAATACTAATGGTATTTTATTTAAAAATTTTTATTTAAAATTTTTTTTAGGGATGCATTTTATTTTGATACAATATATACCTCCTGACAAATACCTCCTCAGTACCAAAATCAGTATTTTTTTTCTCAGTAAATGTTTTTCCAAAACATTTCTCCCTAATAGAATATTGTGACCAAATCAAGGGTTTTCTCTGCACCTATGATATAATTATAATAATATAATATATAATAATATAATATATAATAATATAAAATTATAAAATTATAAATATCATACTAATATTATATAATCACAGGATACTTACCTTTTCTCCTGTTGATATATTTATTATCTTACTACATTGATTGTTTTCTTGGTCATAAACAATTTTTGGATCCCAGTTATAAATACTACTTGTTTATGATATATCTTTTCTACTGTAGGTAGGAATTTTGCCTTTGGAATAACTTTTCTTCCTTCTTTTTTTGGTCATTTCTTGCCCATTTCAAACACCTTCTTTATTAATAAACTTGGATATATTTTAGATTTTCTTCCATTTTGTGTTAATCATAATGTACATTTTTAGTACAAGGTTTAATTTATTACTGTTACGGAAACTTATATAGCTACTTTAAAATGGCTATAAGTAGTTAGAGGGTTAAATTATACTATCATTTTATTTGTTTTGGGGTTTTTTTGGATAGGCAATGGGGTTAAGTGACTTGCCCAGGGTCACACAGCTAGTAAGTGTTATGTGTCTGAGGCCGGATTTGAACTCAGGTCCTCCTGAATCCAGGGCTGGTGCTCTATCCACTGCGCCACCTAGCTGCCCCTATACTATCATTTTAAAGGATTCCTTTATTCTAGAGGTTTTTTTTTTGTTATCAATTACTTATAGAGATCTCTGTATTTGTGGATTAGTATTGAAACCATATCAAATGCTGTTGGCTTTTGGGTATTCTTTTTAAAAAATTAATTTTATTTTTATCCTGAACTTAAATACCAAAAAGAGCATTTCAAATGTATAGCAGAACAAAATATCCATTTCATGCTGCTTGCTTTAAAACAAAAGTATATAATAAATCCCACATATTCTTTTTAGAAAGTGTCTTCCTTGTTCTTGCTTCCTCCTATATACATCTTTCTCTTCCTTCTGGGCATTTAAAATATGTTTCAATTCCCTGATATTCCTACCCTTGCCTAACTCTCCTCCCCAGTTGAAAAAAATCTGAAAGAAGAAAAAAAATCCTTGTAACAAATAAACAGAATCAAGCAAAATGAATTCACATAGTGGTCACTTCCAGAAATGTGTTTGTTTCTGTATCTTGTATATACCACCTCTCTGTTGGGTGGTTGGTAACATGCTTCACAGTAAGTCATTAGGAGACACAATTGGTCATTGCTTTGATCAGAGTACTTAAGTGTTTCAAAGTGTTTCTCTTCCAGTGTTGCTGGCCAAGTAGAAATTGTTCTTTTGGTTCTGTTTGCTTCACTTTGCATTTATTCATACTTCCCAGAGTTATCTGAAATCATCCCTTTTGTCATTTCTTACAGCTCAATGATATCCCAATACATCTACATATCACAATTTATTCAGCCATTATTCAATTGATAGGCACCTCACTTGTGTCCAGTTATTCTCTCTGTCTCTGTCTCTCTCTCTCTCTCTGTCTCTCTGTCTCTCTGTCTCTCTGTCTCTCTGTGTGTCTCTCTCTCTCTCTCTCTCTCTCTCTCTCTCTCTCCTAGGCAATGGGATTAAGTGACTTGCCCAGGGTTATACAGCTAGTACATGTCAAGTGTCTGAGGCCAGATTTGAACTCAGGTCCTCCTGACTTCAGGGCTGGTGCTCAATCCACTGTGCCACCTAGCTCCCCTCCCTTAAAAATTTTTTTAAATCGTTCTCAGGATCAGGACATTTGTTTTGCTTGTGACTATTCCTACTCTGCAGCATCCTTCCACTTAAATTCCTTTATATATCTCAACCTGTTTCCCCGTAGAGTTTGATGGACTTTTGCTCATGCACACGTATGTGTGTCTGTGTGTGTGTGTTCTACTCTTCTTTGTTTAAGATGAGTGGAGATGATTGGATGTCCTCTCTCCCCCTCCCCTTCCTCCATGTTTGTATACTATTCTTCTCTCGCACTCCAATTAAGGGAAGGAGCAAGTCTCATCTTATTCACACTTCTTTCTACACAAGCTATTCCTTCTACCCTTCTTTCTCTTTCCCTTCTTCAAACCTTCAGAACAGGATTAATCTACCACGGTGTCCTCTGTTTTTCTTAACTCCCTCAATACCATTTGAAGAGATTAAGGTTCTGAAGAGACTCGCTTCTTTTCCCCTATTAGAGTGTTAGCACTCCATCATCATATAGTTCCTTCTAATTGCTTAAACAATTGTTCCTTCCTAGATTTCTCTTGATCGTTTTGTTTGTATTTTAAAGTTCCTACTCAGCTTTTTTTTTTTTTATGTTTTTTGAATCACGAATGCTTGGAAGTCCTCTATTCCATTGTTGTTGTTCAGTAATTTCAGTCATGTCCAACTCTGTGACCTCATTTGGAGTTTTCTTGGCAGAGATGCTGGAATGGCTTGCCATTTCCTTCTCCAGCTCATTTTACAGATGAGGAAACTGAGGCAAACAGGGTTAAGTGACTTGCCCAGGATCACATAGCCAATAAGAGTCTGAGGCTAGATTTGAACTCAGGTCCTCTTGACTCCAAGCTCCACACTGTGCCATCTAGCTGCCCTAACCTCTATTCCATTAAAGGTTTATTTCCCCCCTCCCCTGCCCCCACCATGGTTATCTTTGCAGGGTAAATCATTCTTTGCTGTAAGCCCACATCTTTTGCCTTTTGGAAAATTACATTTATATTATAAATGAGGGATTTTAAGATCTCTCACTTGTAGTAGAAGCTTCCAGGTCTTGTAGTTCCTTGGTACTTGAACTGCTTTTTTTCTGAATGCATGCACCAGTTTTTCTTTGATGGGGAAGCTTTGGATTTGAGGCATGATATTCCTGGGACTTTAAAAAAAATTTAACTTTATTAATTTATTTTGATTTATCAACAATCACTTCCATAAGCTTTTGAGTTTTAAATTTTTCTCCCTTTCCCTCCCCACCTCTCTCCCCAAGATGGCATGCAAGCTGATATAGGTTATACATACATATTCCTATTAAACATATTTTCACATTATTGATGTTGTAAGTAAGAATTAGAAGCAATAGGAAGAACCACCAGAAAGAGGAAACAAAACACAACAGAAGAAAAAAAATAGCAAATAGCATGCTTTGATCTGTATTCAAACTCCATAGTTCTTTCTTTGGATGTAGATAGCATTTTCCATCATGAGGCATGGGACTTTTTCTTTTGGGGTTCTTTTTAGGAAGCAATTAGTGGATTCTTTCTATTTTTTATATTGTTCTCTGGCTCTAATAGAGCTGAACAGTTTTCATTTATGATGTCTTGAAGTATGGAGTCCAGGCTTTTTTTCCCCCTTCAAAATCATGGTTTTTAGGAATCCAGTGTTTATAGAGTGTTTGAGATGCAGATACTCTCTTCAGGTCTGGTTTTCTTCCTAAGAATGTTTCAAACACCATTTATTATTGAACATCTATCTTTTTTCATTTTATAGTTAGGCTCAAATTTGCAGGGTTGGTCACCTTGGGCTGCATCATGAACTCCATTGCTCTCCAGAACACATTCCATTCCCTCCTGCATTTTCTGGTGGATACAGAATAGTCTTGTGTTATTTGAATTTCCTTTCCTTTATGTTTTAAGGCCTTTCTCTTGGTCACTTATAGAATTTGTTGTTTCTCAATGGCACTATTAAATTTAACTACTATGTGTCTTGGAGTTTGCAGCCTCAAGTTTTTTCTGGAGGCAATCTATAGATTCTCTCAATTGACATTTTATTTTCTCTGTTCACATGTTCTGGGCAGTTTTCTTGTGTTATTTCTTGCGTTGCAGAGTTCAGATTTTTTGACCTGTCATGTTCTTCTTATAGCTCTATAATCCTTAAGTTGTCTTTACTCATCCCGTCATTGAGATTAATATGCTTTGCTTGTGTGGGGAGCGTGCTTTCCTCTGACGTTATTGGTTTTTGCTTCTCTTCTAGATAGTCGTTAACTTCTGTGTATTTGCATTCCCACTCAGTTATCCTTTCTTTTTTCATTTGGTGAAACTTGCCACTGTGGATTCAAGTTTTCCTATTCTGCTAGTTATTTCTGTTTGTAGGTCATAAATTCTGTTTTTGCGATTCTTATTTCTTTATTTTATTAATTTATTCAAGAAAAGAGTGCTGTTGTTCCATGCTCTTTTCAAAACTCACACGGTCTTCTGCCTTATCAGGTTTTGATTTTCCTTTGTTCTACAGTATTTATTCATAGATCCCTGAACTCTTTTACTAGTTCTGGAGGCCATATTTCCTTCTGCTGTTATTGTCTTCCGGGTTGGCTTATCTGTTTATGCTCAAGGTCTTTGAGTTTTTTTCCTTCTGAGATCTTTGGCAGTTTCAGTCCCCCCACCCTTATTTTCACTTATTGCTCACTTTATGACTTCCTCCTCTCTGATGCAGTTTTGCTGGGGACTGGATATCAAAATGTCTCAGCCTCTTCTCACACTGGGCAATTCAGGGTTCACCAGCCTGGGTCTTTGTCCCAAGAGACTTCAAGAACAGGTAGAATTGGCCCCAGCTGGATGTGGGCTCCTTACCTTAGTTTAATGGTGTGCCTCCTACCTCTCCCCCCCCAACACAGGTCCTTCCCTATTCCCTCTGTTTCTCATTTTTCTGGTCCAGTGCCACAGAGCGCTGCTACCCTGCTATCACAGCCTAAGCAAATTCCTGCCAATTTGAATTTGGATCTCTGGACTGGGAGGAGGAAGTGGAGAGCTGGGTTTTGTTACAGGCACAGGCACACGCCCTGCCAAGTTCCCTCTGTTCCTCTGCTCTCCTGCAGAACTCGTGGCAGCAGAGTGATGAATCTTGGCTGTCACAGCCTGAACAAATTTGTGCTGCTTGGAGTTTAGATTTCTGTGGCACTGGTGGAAGGTGGAGGTGTGGGGATGTGGGGTTGAGTTCTGTTATAAGCTCATGGATTGGCTTTTGTGGCTCTGGTGCTGGGAGCAGTGACCGGTGTTGGAGGAGAGGGTGATGAGTGAACGCGCATTAGGAATTAGGGAATATGGCCTTCTCTGCTATTAATTCCTTGAGTTTTTACCATAGAGGCAGCTGCAATTACTTTATATCTGGTGCATAATTTCTATTTTGGATAGGTTTGAGAGGTTGCAAAGATCAAAGAAAATGTCTATTCCTCCATCTTGTTGTCACATAACCTGGACTTTGTCTCTCCTTATTTTCCATATACATATATATATATATATATATATATATATATATATACACATACATATATATATATATATAATTTATATAATTTATATATATATAAAAGCTTACATTTTCTTCTATTTTTTTATCTTGATTTTATTCTAATATTTCTTGCTGTCTCCTGGAGTAACTTAGTTCCTTTAGTGTATTCTAATTTTCAAAGAGTCCATTACTTAGGTAATATTTAGCACTTACTCTTGTAAGCTCTTTTTTCTGTAATTCTCTCTTTCTAAAAATCATTTTTATTCAGAAGTGAAGCACTAAATAAAGGAGCATTCCATATACATAGCAGAGCTCAAAAAGAAGATGCTATACAATACCACGAAGCTATTTTGCATTGTTCCCTTTTTACAAAAAGACCTATAAGAAACTCTAAACATTACTTTCAAAACTGCCCTGCTTATCTGTGCTTCCTTCTGAACTTCCTTCTGTTTTCTTCTGTGCATTAAAAAAAGTTTCAATGGCTGTCTCTTTTGGGGGGTGGGCTTTGTTGCAACCTTCCCTCCTCTTAATCCCCTCTTTCTATTAATCAAGAGAATTAAAAGAGAGAAAAAAAATCTTGTAACAAATAAGCAAGCAAAACAGATCCACACAGTGGTCATGTCAAAAGTTGTACATCTGTACCTTGTTTTCACCACCTCTCTATCAGAAGGTCTTCGTCACACCTCCGAGTTTCTACAGAACATTTTTATTATGCAGGTAGAATTAGCCACTGGCTTGAAATGGAAGGAAAATCAATACTGAGGTACAGTAGTAAATGAGAGTAGAAAAGATCTTGCCTTGCAAATATGTGACCAGTCCACAGTAGTTAGCAGAATGAAGTGTGAGATCCTGGGTAGGTGAAAAGTTCATGTAAAACCAGGGTGTCTATGGGCACTGAAATGACCTCTCTCTTTGATGGAGTTGGAAGTTCTTTGGTCAGAATATTATTTTATTATATTGCTTTTCCCCAGACATGCCTAAGATTTCAGACCTGGCCGATGTGTTGAATTGTTTTTTTGATTATACTTATACTTTGATTATACTTATGCTTGATTATCCTTATTAAAAGGAAAAGTTCCTATTTAATCTTATGGCAGTGGAGGCTTGGTGTAGAGTTAGTGACTAGTGATAGAGATGGGAAAAAAAAGGGAAGAGAATCAATAATAAATACATTAAAAATAAAAAAAATAAGTTTAGAGGGAGAGTTACGGGCAGTTTTGTGACAAGTTAAATTTAATATGTTTTTTATTTGAACAAGCTACATAATGGTTTCTTCTTTGTATCTTTAAATGTTTATGTCTGTTAAGTACATCATAAAAACTATTTAAAAGATAAAATGAAAGATCATTCGTTATTCAGTAGTGTCTGACTCTTGGTGACCCCAGTTGGGGTTTTCTTGGCAAAGATACTGGAGAGGTTTACCATTTCCTTATCCTGCTCATTTAACAGATAAGGAAACTGAGGTAAGCAGGGTTCAGTGACTTCCCTAGGATCATACAGCCAGTAAGTATCTAGGGCCAGATTTGAACTCAAGAAGATGTTTCTGGATCTATAGTAATTATTTATAGGGGATGGTGCTCTTTTTTTTTTTTTGGCTTATTCATCTCTCCAGCCTTAATTCCTGAACTAGAGCTTTGTGTCAAGACCACGAACCACCTGCTGCTGCACTTTTGGGGGGAGTGGTCAACTCTGCTTGGCCTCAATGTGGGTCGGCTGTGTCCTTGCACTGCCCTTCTCTAGGCACCCCCCTAGATCTTGAAGAAACCTTCAGGGCCCTCGAAGGCATCTAGAACAGAGTTCTAGGAACCTTGGAACCTTGGGATATACCAGTCTAAGTGGGCTTGCTGTGTGGGATGCTGTTGCCTCTGGTCCCTTCTAAGGTCCCCAGGGTGGTTTTCTGACTGCCGTGGGACTTCTGAGTAAGAGCCTTCCATGCTCTTTCCTGAAAGTTGTGCACGTCTCTGGCCGGTCTTGTTAGGCTGTTGGCTTATTTGACACTCCTGGTTCTGGCTCTGCTATTGGCCTTGCTTCCTATTTCCCATGGGTTTGCCGGCTGACTTTTCTTGGAGTTCTGAGATTGAAGAAATCTTTTACGTTGGTTTCTTATTGCATTTCTCATTTTTTTTTCTTTTTGGTGAGGCAGTTAGGGTTAAGTGACTTGCCTAGGGTCACACAGCTAGTAAGTGTCGGATTTGCACTTAGGTCTGCCTGACTCCAAGGCCAGAGCTCTATCCACTGCACCACCTAGCTGCCCCTTCTTATTGCATTTCTTGATCATTCTTTGGTCTGGTGTGATTTTTAGCTTTTGCCAGAGTGAAAATTGAGCTGTCTACTTCAGTTCAGGCAGACATTTTGGACAGAAGTCCAACTCCTAATCTTTACATGTGAGAAAACGAAGGCCTAGAGAAGGAAAAGGACCTGCCCAAAGTCCCACAGGTAATAAGGGGGCAGAGCTGGGGTTTGAATTCATATCTTTTGTCTCCAAATCCTTTGCTTTTTCCATTGTACTGTACTGTATGGTCTTTGGTCTGGGTAGCATTGTAATTGGTAGTGGCCAGATTGTCCAGTGGTTTCCGATCACTTAAGTTTTATTTCTTGGTTTTGTTTCTGTTGGACTTTGGAGCTATTGGGGTGGATGGTCATCCCAGAAGTTTATGGATACTGGTATGAGTGGCCAAGATTGGTTGGGTTGGCTCAATAGCAGCTGAAGGTTGGAACAACTATGATGAATGATTGGCTTGATGGCCACTGAAAGCTGGATATATGGAATTAGAGGGATAAGCTGCTAGAAGATATAGGCAGTCAGCCAAGCCGCTTTCAGAGGTCAAGACTATAGAGACTGGGATATGACACAGTAACATTTGGTTGTGGGTTGTAGGGACAATGGGAAAGGAGGAGACTGTGTCCCAGTCACTGTCCTTATGGGTGAGAATACAATTCATAGGGCTAAGTTGAGAATAAAGAGGGTGGGGAGAAGGGCTTCTACGATAAGTCCATTGATCCTACTTGATCAAACTATGCCAAGTGTGCAGGGTCAAACTTTAACCTGCCCCTGGAACTGAAGTGGCCCTGGCAGGCCCAGGTATGTAATTGGGAGACTAGGAAGCTGTCACGGGGACCAAAGTGGGTTGGATTTTTGCAATGGGACAGTTGCAGGGATAAAGAGTTAGGGGTGGGTTGTGTATGAAGTAGATTGGTCCATACCACTTAGATATGAAGGTGGGAGAGAGGAGTACTGGTTAAGGTGGGATATATCTTCAAATTTTTCAAAATCCAAATGCTTTTTTGAATGTCTATCTCTTATCTTCATAAGTCATACTGTTGTCTTGGGTAGGAAATTCTGGATTGGAGGTTTCTTTTTCTTCTTTATGTATTATATTCCAATTCTCTGACCACATCATGTCTTCCTTGAGAAGTTTGTTATACCATTGATGTTTCCATGTTTGTTATTTCTTTCTTATAATTTGTAGAATTTTTTCCTTGTAATTATAATATCAAAATTTAACTTAATGTGTTTAGATAGTTTAATCTTTGGGTCTTCATTGTTAGCATCCTGTAGTTTTTTTTTTCTATTTATATATTATTGTTCATTTTATGAATTTTGTGAAATCTTATTGTTATTTCCTGGAATGTATTATTTAAAATTTTTCCCATTTTTTGAGGACATTCAGTAATCCTCAGATTCCTTGAATGTAATTTTCTGAGCTTATTTTTCCAATTGGTCTGCATTTTCTAAAGTTCCATTTCCTACTGTAGTAAGCCTATTGTTTGAGATGTCTAAAAGGCAATTAGTGGGGGCAGCTAGATGGCACAGTGGATAGAGCACCAGCCCTGGATTCAGGAGGACCTGAGTTCAAATCCGGCCTCAGACACGTAACACTTACTAGCTTTGTGACCCTGGGCAAGTCACTTAACCCTATCTGCCTTGTTCCTCAACTACAAAATGAGCTGGAGAAGGAAATGGCAAACTACTCTAGTGTCTTTGTCAAGAAAACCCCAGATGGAGTCATGGAATATTGCATATGACTAAAATGACTGAACAAAAATAGGAATAATAATAGCATATATCTCCCAGGATTGTTGTGAGGATAAAATGAGATATTTGTGAAAGAGCTTAGCACAGTGTGGCACAGTGCTTAATAAATACTTATTCCCTTCTCTTCCTTTCCTTTCTTTTCCTATGTAAGAAGTCTTACTCTCTTTGAACTTCTAACTCTGTCGTCTTGTTTGGAAAAACAGCACTTTGAGGATTGTAAAGCACTTTTACCACAACCATCCTGTGAGGTTGGTAGGGTAGGAATTATTCCCAACTTTACAGAAGAGAAAAGTGAGGTGAAAAGGGGAGATGACTTATGCCAGGCAGTATCAGATTGCTAGTCAATATCAGATGCAGGAGTGGAACCCAGATCTCCTAATCCCAAGTCTCGCTATGCATTGTTGTTTCCACTGTACTTCCCATGCATGTGCTGGGCCCTCTTGGGGGGCTCTTGGTAAACTTATCTGACCTGGTGTCCCTGGCATTTGATAAATACTCTCCCCATGTTGTGGGTGGTGGGTATAAGGGGAGCTGAGGATGTGAGTGCTCTCCTACTAGATTTTTTTTAACCCAAAGGAGTGAATTCTAAACTATTGGAGCTGGAAGAGACCTCAGAGTCATGTAGTGCAGTCCAAAGTGACCCCACAAGTCATTTTGGCCAGCGTAGGCATCTTCTATAACCTTCCTGACGTTACTAGCTTTTGCTTGGACACTTCCAATGACAGGGAGCTCACTACTTGAAAGTCTAATAAAAGAATTTCAGGTACAGAAACAGTGTCATCAGGGAAATATTTTGAGGCTTTCAGTGCTTCTGTTTCCTTCTATATAAAAGGAAGTGGTTGGACAAGATGACCCCCAAAGTCCGTTTCCACTTCGACATTTACTCTTATCAGTCTGTGATACCATGGATGTTGCCTGAGAAGGCCCAAACAGAATCACTTGTCAGCTTGGTTTCTGTAGTTGATGGCATGTGTGTGTCTGGGAAGGAAAAAAACCCCAACAAAACAAGTTATTGATAGCCTTCCTTATGTCATCCAGATGGTACTGCCAGAAAAATCCCCGAGGAAAGGATGGCCTCCTGCCTAAGCTGGGTGTGCTGCCTGCATATCACTGATATTGGGTTGGTCCATTGTTGATCAACACAGCGATGAAGAAATGAAACTCACCTAAGATCCCAGGCTTGAGCCCTGATTCTGCCCCTAACTTCTGATGTGAACATGTGCAAGTGCCTTTCTCTCCCTCTCAGTTTCCCTGAGGAAATTTATAAAACAGGGAATTTTGGACTACATGGTCTTGGGGATTCTTCCAGCTCTGACATTCTATGGTTCTAAATCACCTTGGAAGTGAATGGGGAGGAGGCTGTTTGTAGAGCAAAACTGAGATCGTGGGGAGACACTGCCTGGACCTAGAAGGGGGCACCGCATTGAATAATTTTGTCCTTGGGTGAAAGTGATAAAGGAAAGAGACAAAAAAATCTCATATACAAATAAACATTCTTTCTGCCTTCTTATCGTCACATAGACAAATACTGTGCTTCTGCCTTTGTTCTCCTGAGCCTGTGAAAGATAGAAGTGTCTTCATTGTTCTCCTCTCTAAAATGAGGGGATCGGACCAGCTGGATTATAAGTCTTTGAGAAAGGAAGTGACTTGCCCAAAGTCACCTAGACCTCAAATCCAGGACTCTCAACTTCTGTCCTGGCTATTTCTTTCTCCCTTCTCCCCTACCTACCCTAACCAATGAACAAATTGTACCTTGCATTTAAAAGACAAATATAAGTTTTCAAATGCATTAAAAAGGAACAAAATAAAATAAAGGAAGAACAAAACACAGAAGTGATTATAAATTATTTTACTATGCCTGTGAACTTCAGTAATTTATAGAGTGTTAAAAATGACTGCAAAACACATGGTTATAACAAAATTGTATTAGAGCTATCAATAATTTTCTTCTTTTTAGAACTGCCTTTTCATCTCTTTTAACTATTTATTTATTGGAGAATGTCTTTTGTTCTTACATATTAGCATATCTTCTCTGTCTGTATTAGAACTTTATTAGGGAAATTTGTTGCAGAGATTTTCCCCTTAGTCAACTGTTTCCCTTCTAATTCTTATTGCGTTGATTTTGATTGTACAAAAACTTTTTAGATGATCAAAATTGAACATTTTATCTCCTCTCTATTTTTTCTAACTATATCCTGAATCCATGTGTACTGTTGTATGGTGTGAGATGTTGGTCTAAACCAATGGTTTCACCAAACTGCCTTCCAATTTTCCCGGCAGTTTTTGTCAAATAGTGAGTCCTTACTCCAGTATTTGGGGTCTTTGAGTTTATTGAACATTATATTACTATGCTCAATTATCCCTGACTCATTGAACTAATCTGTTCCACTGATACTTTTTTAATTTTTTAACCAGTAACAGATAGTTTCGGTGATTGCCACTTTGCAGTAAAGTAACTCTGGTTAGGTCTCCTTTCTTCACCATTTTACTCATTATTCCCCATTGAGATTCCTGACCTTTTGTTCCTCTGGATGAATTTTTAGTAGGTCTCTGAAGAAACGCATTGGTAGTTTGGTATGGCACTAAAACTGTAAATTAATTTAGGTAGTTTTGCTATTTTTGTTATATTGGTAATGCCCAACCATGAACAATTAGTATCTTTCCAATTATTTAAGTCTCCTTTTACTTATGAAAATGTGTTTCGAAGTTGAATTTGTGTTATTTTTGTATGTTTCTTGGTAGGTGGTCTCCTGGACATCATATATGTTATGTAGTTGTTTTGAAAGAAATTCATTTTTCTGTTTCTTCCTGCTAGATTTTATTGGTTATAGATAGAAAAACTAAAGATTTTTGTCTTTATTTACTTCTACTTTGATGAAGTCATTATTTCAATAATTAAAAAAATTTAAATTTATTTTATTTTTAATTTATGGAATAAAATAAGCATTTCTATAACATAGTATAACAAAAATGTGATTGCACATAAAACTGCAAACCTATTATGTACAACTTGCTATTCCTTTTAAAAATATAATAAAGTTATCATGTAAATTTTTTTTCTTTTGTTTTCACTCCTCCCCTCTAGATGGCTACTATTAGACACAAATATGTGTATATATTATATATATGTAAAACCATTCTATACATACTTCTGCTTGTCAGTTCTTTTTCTGTATGCAAATAGCATCTTCCTTCATAGGTCTTTTTTAGTTAATTTGGGCATTTAAAATAGCCAAAATTACTTACTCGCTCAAAGTCTTTCTGAAAACAATATTGCTGTCACCGTATACAAAGTTCTCTTGGTTCTGCTCATTTTGCTTTTCATTATTTCGTGTAAGCCTATCTGTGTTTTCCTAAGATCATCAAGCTCATTATTTCTTATACACAGTAGTATTCCATCACAATCATATGCCACAACTTGTTCAGCCATTCCCCAACTGATGGGCATTCTTGCAATTTTCAGTTCTTTGCCACCAAAAAGAGAACTACTATAAATACTTTAGAACACATATGTTCTTTTCCTTTTTCCCTAATTGTCTTTGGAAATAGACCTAATAGTGGTATTGCTAGGTCAAAGGGTATAGGCAGTTTAATAACTCCTTAAGCATAATTCTGGATTCCCCTCCAAAATAGTTGGATCAGTTCACAATTCCACTAACAATGAATTAGTGTCCCAATTTTTCCACATCCCCTCCAACATTTGTTGCTTTCCCCTTCAATCATTTTAGCCAGTCTGATAGGTGTAAAATGAAATCCCCTTTGTTTTAATTCGCATTTCTCTAATCAATAATGATTTAGAGCATTTTTTATGACTATAAATTGTTTTGATTTATTTTGTTAGAAAACTTCCTGTTCATATCCTTTGATCATTTATCAATTGGGGAGTGACTTGTATTCTTATAGATTTGACAAAGTTCTTTATACATTTGAGATATGAGATCTTTATCTGAGAAACTGTGTATATAGTGTTCCCCCCAATTTTCTGCTTTCCTTCTGATCTTGGCTCCATTTGTTCTATTTGTACGTAACCTTTTGAATTTAATGTAATCAAAATTATCCACTTTATATTTTGCTCTGCTTTCTACCTCTTGTTCATTCATAAATTGTTTGCCCATCCGTAATTCTGATAAGTAATATATTCTATGTTCTTCAAATTTTTTAAATATCTCTCTTTATATCTAAGTCGTGTATCCATTTTGACCGTATCTTGGTAAATGGTATAAGATATCGGTCTATGCCAATTTCTGCCATACTGCTTTCTAGTTTTCCCAACAATTTTTGCTAATTAATGAATTCTTATGTCCAAATCTTATGTCTTTGCATTTAGCAAATACAAGGTCACTATATTTATTTGCTGCTATAAATTGTATGTCTATTCTTTTCTATTGATATACCTTTCTATTTCTTAGCCTGTACTAGATAGTTTTGATAATTATTGCCTTATAATATAGTTTATTATTGTTGTTTGAATTACTTTGAATTGAATGCCCAGGGTTCCTTAAATAAACCACCATATCATCTGCACAAAGTGGTAATTTTGTTTCTACTTGGCCTATTTCTCTCTAAATTTTTTTATTTTATTTCTATACTGAGGCTTTATAGAACTATATCCAATAATAGAGGTGACAAGGAACATTCTTGCTTTATCCTTCAACTTATTTTCTAAGTGTCTTTCCTTTATAGATAATGTTTACTCTTGGTTTTAGACACATATGGCTTACTATATTAAAGAAAGGTCCATTTATACTTATGCTTTTTAATGATCTTACCATAAATTAGTGTAGTTTGTCTCAAGTTTTTGTAACTGTCATTTTTTGAGGTGCTTGTCCCTATAGAGTCATGGAGAGGGTGTGTTTTTGTCTTTAATCTATGAGGATTTATGAGGAGAAGCAGAGAGAAAGAAAGTGATATATCTTTCTTTATAGAACCATCAGTTGTTATATTGTGAAGAAATATTTACGAAGAGAATTCTGTGAAGATTGAGTTTGACTCAGGGGTGGGGAACTTGGGGCCTTGAAGCCACATGTGACCCTCTAGGTCCTCAAGTACATACCTTTGATTGAACCTGTGGCCACCACTGGTTTGGCTAATGGCTGGAGAGAAGCTAGAGAAGACAGAAAGAAAGGAGGAGAAATCTTCTAATGAAGTTTTTTTTTCATATTTATCTTGCAAAAAAGAAGAGATCTTGCTTGATATCTTCAAAGATGTTTGGATAATGTCTTGATGTTTCTTTTTTTAGAAGAGATCTTACTTGGTATCTTGAAAGAAACTGAATGGTAGCAGAACCAGAACATTGTACAGCCACATTATAGGATGACTGACTTTGATAGATTTGGCTCTTCACAGCAACCCAAGAATCTAAGACAACTCCAAAAGATTCATGATGGAAATTGCTATCTACACCCAGAGAAAGAAATATGGAGTCTGAATGCAGACTCTCCTTTTGCTCTCCTTTTCCTTTGTTGTTTTGTTTTATTGCTTCATTCCCATGGTTCCTCCCATTAGTTCTAATTGTTCTTTACTTCATGACTAATGGGAAAATATGCTTAACATGAATGTATATGTAGAGCCTATATTGGATTGTATGCTGTCTGGGGGAGGGGGAAGAAATGGGAGGGGAAGAAAATTTAAAACTCAAAATCTTATAGAAGTGAATGTTGAAAACTAAACTCTCTCTCTCTCTCTCTCTCTCTCTCTCTCTATATATATATATATATATATGTATATATATATATATATATATATATTTATTTATTTATTATATTTTTGGTGAGGCAGGGTCACACAGCTAGTAAGTGTCAAGGGTCTGAGACCAGATTTGAATTCAGGTCTTCCTGACTCCAAGCTCTATCCACTGCACCACCTACCTGCCCCTAAAAAGAAATAAATTTTAAAAAATGTTAAAAAAAAAAAAAGAAACTGAATGGTGTGGGATAGTTTTCACAAGTGCTTATCTACCCTTATAGTGAGTTTGAGGTCACTCTAGCTGTGACATTTTCCACAAATTTTATAATTATTTATGTCTTTGTTTTAATAGATTTCATTTGTTTATGAATTGAATATTCAGTGATTTTAATATTTATTTGATCACAGGAGATCAAGGGACTTAATCTAAAGAGATGTGAGTAATTACTATTGGGAAAGGAGATTTCCCTAATAGATGGAGTTGAGGCTTGAGCCATCTGATTATTTAATGAGAAAGAGATTGTAATTATTAACTACATGTGATTGAATCAAGCTCCCAATGGTTGTATTCTCCCCCTCCCCCCACTCCTCTTTTGTTAGGAGCCAGTTTCCTGGTTCCATTTTACCACTTGACATCAGTTAGCTTTTACAAACTTTACAGTTATATCAAGAACAACCATACAAAAAAAAACCATTTAGGACTAAGAAAACCCAAGTCATGCTTTAGTTTTCAAAAAAAAAAAAATCTGGCATTGTGAGCTGCTAGGATAGTACAAATCTGGTAAAATATCTGTTGAACAGTCCTACAAAGTTGTCTTTACTTCCCAGGATGATATAATAGGCGTTGAGTTGTTGTTTCATGTTTTAGGATGTGTTTATTGATGTGTGTTCATGAGTCGTTGGTGCTTTAACTATTTCTTTTGTGGTGAAGAAAATAAATAGTTGTCATATGAGATATCTACTTTATACATAGAATATTTTTTTTCTAGAAGGGTCTCTGTTAATTTCTTTTATGGGAGACCCTGGACATGTGGTTTTAAGGGATCTTCCCTGGAATTCCAAGGTAGGAACATAACAAGATGGCGTGCAAAAAAAAAAGCCTAGTCCTTTCTTTCTGGGATCAGAATTAAACTGATTGAGCCCGGAGTAGGGGGGCTTTTATGGGAGGGGGATCCTCCTAACCATAGGGTGACACCTATGTAGCAGGGGCTACAAAAAATCCCCCTCTCTCTAAGCACAGAGAGCGGCTGGCTTTCCTCCTCTTTTGGGTGGATTTTCCTGGAAGTATCTCAAGGATAATTTGAATAACTCCTCCCAGCTGCTTTGGTGAAATATGGGTGAAGAAAGTACCATCCTAAAGGCACCAAAGGAGCTACCATAGCTAGATGATGTAATGGATAAAATGCTAGGCCTGTAGTCCAGAACACCTGAGTTCAAGTCCAACCTCAGACACTTACTAGCTATGTGACCCTGGGTGCTTAATCTCTACCTCAGTTTTCTCATCTATAAAATGGTGATAAGAATAGCCCTTACCTCCTAGGATTGTTGTGTGGACCAAATGAGATGATAATTGTATAGTGCTTAACACAATTCCTGGTACATAGTAAGTGCTATATGTTAGTTGTTATTATTATCATCATTAATAATAATCCTATAGACATTCTGAAAAGGGAAACATAGGTGAAGATTGATATAGTTAGACAAGGCTTCCTGTAAGATATTGTAGCAAAGCTGAGCCTTGGAATATGGGCAAAGTTTGGAGAAACTGAAAGGAAAAAGCCCATGGGATTCCAGATGGGGGCATGAGAGGGAATGGTGGAGAGCACTGGAAATGAAGCAGCTTGAGGCTCACATATACATTCAACAGTCTTAGCTTGTGCAATGAGGACATGAGTTTTCTTGGAGGGAAAGATGAGTACTGCCAAGTACAGAGAGGAGACTGGATAGGTAAAATGGGTCAGGTTATGAAGGGTTTTGAAATATGGGGCACTTTGTCCCTAGGCAATAGGGAGGCAAAGGAAGTGATTGAATGGAAGCAGTGCTTCGGGAAGTTTAACTTTTTGATTTTTAACTAATTGGCCAGATTCAAGCAGCCAGTCTCATTGATTATGTGGACCTTGGCTCTTGTGACTTTATTAGCTGGTTAGAGGCAATGTGGTATAAAAGAAAGCTTCCTGAACCAGCTCAGTCACTGATTAGCTGTGACCCTGGAAAAGTGTCTCTTCCCTTCCTCCCCTGTTTCTTAGTTTCCTCATCTGAAAAGTGAAGGAGATTGGACTAAATGGTGTCTAAGGTCCTGGCCAGCTGCAACACTCACTGCTTTGAGGTTACAAAAGTTGACCAGGTCAGATCTGTGGAGAACAGAAGACTTCATGACCAAACAGGAGATAGAGAACATTACTAAAAGCAAAATGGATAATTTTGATTACATTAAATTGAGAAGTTTTTGCACGAACAAAGCCAGTGCAACTAAGAGTAGAAGGAAGGTAGAAAATTGGGAAAGAATTTTTACAACCAGCCTTTCTGATAAGGGCCTCATTTCTAAAATATATAGAGAATTAAGACAAATTTATAAGAATACAAGCCACTCCCCAATTGATAAATGGTCAAAGGATATGAACAGACAGTTCTCAGATGAAGAAATTAAAGCCATCTGCAGTCATATGAAAAAATGCTCTAAATCATTATTGATTAGAGAAATGCAAATCAAAACAACTCTGAGGTACCACATCACACCTATCAGATTGGCCAACATGACAAAGCAGGAAAATGATAAATGCTGAAGAAGATGTGGGAAAATTTGAACACTAATGCATTATTGGTGGAGTTGTGAAATGATCCAACTATTTTGGAGAGCAATTTGGAACTATGCCCAAAGGGCTACAAATATGTGCATACCCTTTAACCCAGCAATAGCACTTCTAGTGCTATATCCCAGAGAGACCACATGTACAAAAATGGGAAAAGGACCCACATGTACAAAAATATTCATAGCAGCTCTTTTTGTGGTGGCAAAGAATTGGAAATTGAGAAGATGTCCATCAATTGGGGAATGGCTGAACAAGTTGTGGTATATGAATGTAACGGAATACTATTGTGCTATAAGAAATGATGAACAGGTTGATTTCAGAAAAACCTGGAAAGACTTGTATGGTCTGATGCTGAGTGAAGTGAGCAGAACCAAGAGAACGTTGTACACGATAACAGCTATGTTGTGCAATGACTAATACTGATAAACTTAACCCTTCTCAGAAATACAAGGATCTAAGACATCTCCAGAGGCCTCATGATGGAAAACGCTACCCACATCCAAAGAAAGAACTATGGAAGTTGAATTGCTATTTTGTTTCTCTTCTGTTGAGTTTTGTTTCCTCTTTCTGATGGTTCCTCCTACTGGTTTTAATTTTTACTTACAATGTCACTAATGTGAAAATATGTTTAATAGGAATGTAAATGTATAGCCTATATCAGAGTGTGCGCCATCTTGGGGAGGGTGGTGGGGAGGAAGGGGGAGAAAAATTTAAAACTCAAAAGTTTATGGAAGTGATTGTTTATAAATCAAAATAAGTTAATAAAATACATTTTAAAAAACAGAACAAAACAAAAGTTGACCAAGGCTGTATATAGACTTTTCTCACTCTCCCCATGTCCCTACTGTGCCAGGTACACACTCAGGGTCTTTAAAGTTCAGAAAATCCAGTGGCTCTTCCTTTGAGGACAGGGACATGCCACTACCTACAGGAGAGGACAAGACTTGAGGTTCGCGTATACATTCCCTGAGCCCCTGGTGCTAATTGCCTAGCAACAGAAGTTTCCCTCTCAAGGCTCTCCTTGGGCTATGCTTTTCTGACATGCTCACACCTTGTCTTCTTCTTCCCTCTGAGGCTTGTTCTTGAGTTCCACTTAACTTGGACAGGCGACCTTCTTTGAAGGAGGAAAGCCTTGTTTGTATCTCCCCAAGAGGCTGTGAGATGTTGATCTAAGGATCTGGGGCACAAGGAGAGAGGAACAGGGCCCTGACCCTTCTTGCCTCCCACAGGGCTTCCACCTCCTAGCATTCCAGGGAAGAGCTGGTTAAACTGAACATCAAAAGCAAGTCTTGGAAGGAAAAAGAAAGGGAAGTCTTCCCCAGGGTACAAGGAAAGACCCAGTGAAATGATTTCTTGCTTCTGCTCTGGGATGAGAACATAGGGTTGGTGTGGCTCACTATCCATTAGCTAGGGGATGATAATCCACTTTGTGGGTCTATGGGGCTTCTTGCTTCTTTTTTCCTTTCCTCCAATAGCCTACAATGTCCATATTGTTATTGATCTTAGCCAACTGAAAATGAAGTCAGGCTCTCAAGGGACCTCATCCTTAGCCAATGAACCTTAAATTCGAGGGAATCTGAGATCTTGGGGGATGTCCCAAACATATGCTGATGGAGAGGAGCAAAGGAGGAAGAGAGGAAAGGAGAAAAGAGAGGAAAAAAGGAGGGAGAGAAGGAAGAGGGGAAAGAAAAGAAGGAAGTGAGGGAGAGAGAGAGGAAAATAGGAAGGGAAAGGAATCAAGGAGGAAGGACGAGGGAAAAAAGGAAAAGAGTAAGGGAGGTAGGGAGTGAGAGAGGAAGGAAGGAAGGAATGAGAAGAATGAGAAAGGGTGAATGGGAGGAAGAGAGGGAGGGAGGAAAAAGAAGGGGGGAAAGGAGGAGAGAAAAGAAAAAAAGAAAAGAAAGAGAGCTGGGTGAGGAGCTGTCTCTGTTGCAGCCCCAGCTCTGCAAGGCTTCCCCCGGTTATCTTTTGGGTTGTATTTCTCTGAACATGTGGTAGAGCTGAAAGAGACCAGTTTGTTTCCTGGGAAACAAATGTATGGCAGCAATTGAAGCAGCCACCTGAGCTTCCCCTCCTTCCCCTCCTCCCCCTCCTCCCCTGACTCCCCAGTGAGGCTCTGAATTCTCAGAGCTAATGGAGAGAGAAATAGAGCATTTAAGAGATAGGAGAGCATGTGAGCCTATTGGTGTGTGAGTATGCTTGTGAACATGTATGAGCATGCATGTAAACGT
The DNA here is from genome assembly GCF_003287225.1 of Phascolarctos cinereus. Classification (NCBI taxonomy): domain Eukaryota; kingdom Metazoa; phylum Chordata; class Mammalia; order Diprotodontia; family Phascolarctidae; genus Phascolarctos; species Phascolarctos cinereus. Next base: position 346,572,939 of record NW_027555625.1, read on the forward strand.
GTCTATGCCAACCTATTTGGCTATGTATGTGTTTGCACATGTATATGAATGTGTATGTATATTAAGTATGGTTTGTTTTTAAATGTATGGAGTGAAAGTATGTTGGAGGGGAATCGTGTGTGTGTGTGTGTGTGTGTGTGTGTGTGTGTGTGTGTGTGTGTTTGGGAGGAAGTGGAGTTGATTTGCTTATGGATGTGGGTCATACCTAGTAAATTCTTCCCATAGAAAGTGTCTGTGACTCTGTCCCTCCTTCTCCACCTCCTCCTTCATTCTTTTATTCCTTTATTGTCGTTCAGTTACGTCTGGGGTTTTCTTGGCAAAGATACTGGAGTACCTTGCCATTTCCTTCTCCAGCTCATTTTACAGATGAGAAAACTGAAGCAAATAGGGTTAAGTGACCTGCCCAGGGTCACACAGCTACTAAGTGTCTGAGGCCAGATTTGAATGCAGGTCTTTCTGACTGCAGGCCCAGCACTCTATCCCTGCATCACCCAGCTGCCCTCCCTCATTACTCCCTTCACTAATATTCCATGCCAGAGGCAGAAATTGGAAGAAAACAGAGCCTGGTCCTTCTCTGCCACCAGATCTCGTCTCTTCCAGGAAGCCATCCTAGGCTAACCTAATCTGAGTCTGTTAACCCTAATTACTCTGGCCTTGTCTTACTGATTATATGTAGAGATGGCCAATGGGAACCAAAAAGTGCCATGTTAGGCTCTTCCTTCCTTCCCTACGGCTAGGGAGCTTCCTATGGTGCTCTTTGAATGTACCTCTTGTCACATATTGCCTTGCGTTGTTGTGTCCTTGTCTCTTCTCCCCCCAGAAACCATAAGCTCTGGAGACCTGGTCCCATTGATTCTTGCATCCCTCACAGAGCCCAGCAACAGGGCCTTCAGAAAGTATTTGATACAAATTGAATGTTTCATCCATCATTCCTTTTTTTTTTTTAAGGCAATTGGGGTTAAGTGACTTGCCCAGGGTCACACAGCTAGTAAGTGTCAAGTGTTTGGTCTGAAGCTGGCTTTGAACTCAGGTCCTCCTGGCTTCAGGGCTGGTGCTCTATCCACTCTATCCACACACAAGATTCTCCTCCAACATACTTTCACTCCACCTAGCTGCCTCCCATCACTCCTGTGAATGAAGGGCCTTTGAGTCCCCTGCTAAATACCAACGGGTCATCATGGGTAGAAGCTATCCCTCCTGAGGTCCCTATAAACTCTGCTATCCACTATTCTGTATCGTCAGGTTTCTTTTAGTTCTGATATTCTTTGAATCTCTAAGTCAATAAGTTCTTTGAAGGTAGGATTGTGTCTTCTTCCTCCATATTCCTCAGAGTCTATTCTAGGCATGGATGATATATAAAAAACTAAACAAAACCAGCATGTCTAGGATGAAGGGCATTTTGGGGGGATAAAAGGGACTTAGTTATGTGGGGTCACGTTCTGAAAGGCTGGTGTAGTGAAAGCAGTGTGCCATAGGAGAAAGAACATTGAATTTGGAATTGGAGGATCTGAGTTCAAAACCTCTGTAATGTTGGGCAAATCGCTCGGCCTCTCTTGGCCTCGCTTTCTTCATCTGTGAAATGAGGGATTTGGACTAGATTCTCTCAAAGATCCATTCCAGCTCTAAAGCTCTGATTACATGAATGACAGGTTTAGGAGTGTGGTTTTGACATTCCTTTCCCCCTAGTCTTTTGGGGGTAAACCCCATAAACACGCTCTAATGACAACATTGTGCCCAGGGCTCACCCCAGGCTTGAAAGCCTCATGTTACCCACTGTTAGGGTGTGATGCACCCTGGGGGCCTCAGAGAGGTAAGCGGAAAATGAGCTTCCCCTGAGTTTCCCTCTTCAAACATCTTAAGATTCCAGGTTTGGTCTCTCCCAGACAGTGGGACAAGTATACTGGGTGTGGGGCTGTTTACATAGACATTTGCTGCTGAGTCATAGCTGGAGAATTGGCAGCCAGCAGCAAGGGGCTGAGGTTCAAGGGCAATTTTTTCTCTGCAGGTGAGACATTCCAGGTTACTTTGGGAAGTAGGGTCAGGCAGAGGAAGCTGCAAGGCAGACTGATAAAAATGCAGCTGCTCAAAGCCCCTTAATTGCATTTGGTTATAGCACAGGATGAACTGCCTTTTTTTTTTCTTTGCACATAACCAAGCCACAGCCCAGTATTCATAATCACAGATATGTCTGCAATGCTGAGGGCCTATCTCTGTAATTCAATTGGCTTAGGAAACTGGGAAGGAGAAACAAGGAAAATTCAACAGCTTCCTTTAAAGAGGACTGACTGTCCCCTTGAGGTAGTTGTCCTCACAGAGAGTAGGTGGGAAAAAGGCGACAAATCCATTGCCTGTATTCTTGGCCAGGACCCAAGCCCCCAAGCCCTGTTCCTCCACCCCCCATAAATACCTTTCACATATGTTTCTAGGCAGTAGGTTCACCTTTAGAGGGTTCCTATATGACACAGGGGTCATTTGGGTAGGAAGTCTGTCTGTGACATTCCTCTGCCTGACACTTGGGCAGAACGCCAGCAGCCTGCTCTCCAGGGCCCTCTCCTCAGGGTGGAATTATAGATCACAGAGCATCTGCGCTAGAAGGAGCCTGAGACTTTAACTAGTTCAACCCCGGCATTTTGTAGATAAGGAAGCAGAAGTCAATTGAGCTGAAATGTTGCCCAAGGTCACACAGTCAGTCAGTGGCAGAGCTGGGATCAGAACTCGTCTCCTTGAGTTGGACATCTATATGTTAACGCCACACTGCCACATGTCTGCGTGACCTCTCCTTTTCTACAATCTTCTTCCTTGCTGTTAGTACAGATGCCTAGATATCCCCTATCCTTGAAAAACAAATAAAACACCCGTCACTTAATCCCATATGTTATCTTTCCTGCTTTTCACAGCAAAACTCCCAGAAAAAGCTGTCTGCTCTCCTTGCCTTTACTCTCACTTGCTTTTTCAGCCTTTTGCAGTCTGTCTTTGGCCTTCATCACTCAGCTGAAAGTACCCTCTTTCTAAAAAAAAAAAAAATTATCTTTCATTTTTTTTTACACCGCCTTCATTTCCAAATATATTCCCCCCCCCCCCCCCCCCCGTCCAGGGAGTCATCCCTCTTGACAAAGAAAACAAAGCTCACTCACACATCATCAAGTGTGATGTAAGCATGTGTGATGTTCCATACCTAGAGTTGTCTGTCTCTTCAAAGAGAAGGAGGTGCTGTTCATCTCCTCTTTGGAAACAAACGTGGTCACTATAATTACACAGCTTTAGGGTCTCTTTTTTGGGGGGTTCTTTCCATTTGTCTTGTAATATTTGTGTATTTTTTTACGGTTCAGCTTCATTCTTCCTCAATGTATATATCTTCCCATGACTTTCTGTGTTTTATGAAAAATACATCATTGTTTATAGCACAGCAATCTTCTATTGTATGCATGAGCCAATTTGCTTAGCCATTCCTCCATCAATGAATATTTTATTTCCAGTTCTTTGCTATTACAAAAAATGCTGTTGTGTTTTTGGCGTATATGGGAACTTTTTGTCTTTGACATCCTAGAGGAAAGCCTAGCAGTGGGATCTCTGACTTGGAAAAAATATGGGCATTTTAGTCACTTTTTAAAAGCATAAGTTCAAATTGCTTTCTAGAATGGTTTGACCAATTCATAGCTCCACCAACAATGCACTAGTGTGCCTTTCTTTCTCCAACATTGACTATTCCATCTTCTGTCATTTTTGCCAATTTGCTGTGTGTGAGATGAAACTTCAGGATTTTAAAAATGTGGGCTTCTTCTGTTATTAGTAATTTGGTTACAATCTCTTGTGCACAGCTTGCAATTCTTTTGAGAAATGTTTGTGCATATTTCTTGATCACTTATCAACTGAGAAATGACTCCTGGTCTTGATCTCCCAATTGACAAATATAATGGCCTTTTCTCTAGCATTTGGCATTTGGCTATGCTTTCTTCCTGGATACACTCTCCAATCTGGGTTTTCATGGCAGCACCGCTGTCTTGGTTCTCCTCCTACCTGTCTATTCCTTCTCAGCCTCTTTTGTTGAATTATCATTCACATTCTCCTCCCTGATGGTGAGTATACTCCAAAGTTCTGTACAGACCCTCTTCTCTCTCTACCCTCTCTCTCAGTGACTTTATCAGCTTCCATAGATTTAGTTACCACTAGGCCAATGACTATCAGCATCTACATACTTAGCCCTAGTCCCTTTCCTGAGCTCTGCTCTGCATCAATAACAGATTATTGGGTATTTTTGAACTGAAAATGCTGTTGGCATCTCAAACTCAGAATGTAGAAAACGAAATTCATCGTTCCCCACGAAACTATCCATTTCTGAACTCCTCTGTTTCGGTTGAGGGCACTGCCATTCTTCTACTCATTCAGGTTCCTGACCTTGAAGTCATCCAGCCAGATAGTACAGTGGAGAGAGTGCTGGACCTGGACCTGAGTTCTTATCCAGCTGTGTGAGAAAGTCTGCCTGCCTCAGTTTCCTCATCTATAAAAAGGGGTTAATAATAGCACTTACCTCCCAGGGTTGTTGCTGTGAGGATTAAGTGAGAGAATATTTGTAAAGCATCTGGCAAACCTTAAAGCATGATATAAATGCTAGATTTGTTGTCATATTCCTTCACACATATTCTATGGTCTGGCCAAAGTAGTTTTCTTGTTCCTTATATATGACACTCCATGTCTTTGCACAGGTATGCCCTCCCTACCTCTGCCTCTTAGAATCCAGTTTCCTTTGAAGCTCAGCTCAGGTGCCCTTTAACATGAAGCCTTTCCTGATTCCTCTACTTCTGAGTGCCTTCCCCTCCAAGGATTACCTCGTATTTATTCAACATATATGTATGTGTGTGTGTGTGTGTATGTACATATATACACACACATGCTATTTCCCTGATAGACTGCAAACTCCTGGAGGGTAGGGACTTTTTCATTTCTCCCTGTATCCCCAGTAGGTACTTACCAAATGCCTGCTGATTGGTGAGCTATTTTTACAATGGGGTATGATAGAAAGAAAGTGTTAGAACTGGCCTTGAAGCTAAAAAAAAATATGATTTGGAGCCCCAGTTTTTATATTAGCTCTACTGAGGCAGGTTCTGTCATCTTTTTTTATTGCTAGTCTCCTCATCTATTAAATGAAGCTCATTCTTAGGAATATTTACTGAGAGCCTCAAGGCACCTTAAAAGTCATAGTCTAGCTCTTTGGTTTTCTACATGAGGAAACAGGTTCCACAGATAATAAATAGCAGAGGTGGGATTTGACCGGCTAGGTGGTGCAGTGGAGGCTGGAGTCAGGAAGACCTGAGTCAGGCCTCAGACACTTAGTAGCTGTGTGACCTTGGGCAAGTCACTTAACCCTGTTTGCCTCAGTTTCCTTATCTGTAAAATGAGCTGGAGAAGGAAATGGCAAACCACTCCAGTATCTTTGCGAGGAAAACCCAGATGGGGTCATGAAGAGCCCAACACAACTGAAACAGCTGAACAACGACACCGATCTCTACCTTCAGATACAGCACTATTGCCACCAGACCACGCTGCCTCTTGTGCAACCTTCTTCACAGGAGAAAGAGCTTCGTAAATGGAAAAGCAGTGCTGAAATGGGAGCTATTATTATTTTAACAAATTCAGAACTAACATTAGCATCAGAGCTCATTATGAACGATAGCTCTGTGACACTTGCTTGTGTACCAGGGAACAACCTATGGGTGACAGTCTGAACTGTCCTAAATGTGTTGCTTTATTATGAGAGTGACTTGGCTTTCTTTCGTAAATATACGTAGCACAATGTTGTTTGAAGAGCCGCAATGTTACTTTGTTGGCATGACTCTAAGGAACTGGGCACTGGAAATTAGGGTAAGGCTCTTGAAACCATATCCTTCAGTGGGAAGAGTGTTGGGGCTGGCATCAGAGGACTTGGGTTCAAATTTAGGCTTTATCATTTACTACCATGTGACCTTTGACAAGTCACTTAACCTCTGTGGACCACAGTCTCCCCATCTGTAAAACATGAAGGTTAGACTAGATGACTTTTAAGGTCCCTTCTAACTTTAGATCTATAAACTCTACTAAGAATTAAAACATCTTCCATGAACAGACTGACGTATGAGCTCCCTGAGGACGGGACTGTGTTGTCTTTTCTTTCTGTATCTTCTACTGTTTAGCTGAGAACAGGACTGGTGTTTGGGAAATAATTTGGTTGTTTGTAGTTTGTCCAAAGTTTAATTTTTCCTCAAGATGCTACAATTTGGGCATCATCAGATCTCTCGGATTTTGACTGTCTTATGGACCAAAATGGATACATACACACATATAAACATTTATATATGTAAATATAAATGTATTATAAAAAACACATCCATGTATACATATGTATACATATGTGTATATATTAATATACACGTGTACATACATACATGTGTATATATAGATATCTATAGATAGAGAGATAGATAATATGCATTTCTATTATTCATGCTCCCAGTAAGTTCTATCTGGGGATATATGAGCTTTTCAGGAAGGACGGGCACCTCTGGTGTGAGGGCTTGCTGGGGCCTTTTCAGGGCTGCTCATCCACCTTTGGTGTCCACCTGATTCACCTAACTCTCACCTGTGGATCCAAGAAGCTGTAGTGTGCATAGTGGCCAGACTCTGGTAAAACCATCTTGGCAGATGAGCTAAATCAGGTTGAGAGTAAGCAATAGGCCTCAAACCTGTTGGTGAGTTAGGGGATGTGAAAACTTCCCCCCGTGGAATGGGTTGATGAGAACAATTTGTTCAAACACTCATGAAGGCAGCTGAAGCAGGAACTGTGCAGTGCTTAGAGCTTGGTCAGACATTGAAGACTCCAAGATCATCCACTGAATCCTGAGCTATTACCAGCCATCTTGACTTTTGTCCTGCCATTGGTCTTCAATGACTCAGGAAGAGACAGTGAGGCTGATGACTTTGTTCAATTCTGCCTCACTTAAATCCAATTCATGAGCAAGTCTGAGTCAAGACATCACTGGTGATGTCACTGGTCCTCTTTGAAAACAAAGGGCAAACAACAATGAGAAGTTCTATTTGGTGTCCAACCTTGACTCTTTAATGTGAGCATTAAGTCCCTTGCATCTGGAAGGCCATTGTCAATGTGTCTAGGAAATCTGGTGGGAAAACTACTGGTCCCAGATCTATAGAAATTTTTTGATGCTGTGGTGGAGACTGAGGTTTTCATTGGTAAAAATACAGCACTCAAGCACTTAGGCTCTGCTAGCAATAAATTTACATAATAAAGAAAGGAATCTGGGCTAGGTGGAGAATGCTGACCTTTGCTCCTTAGATATGGCTCAAATTCACTTTCAGCTATGACTGAGAGGATCTCAGAAGTATGTCAGATTGTCTGAACCCTAAGATATAATTTCTGTGATAAAAGAGCTCCAGCCTAGTCATAGGGGAGCTAGGTAGCACAGTGGCTAGAGTGTCAGGACTTACTAGCAAGTCACTTAAACCTGTTTGCCTCAGTTTCTGCATCTGTAAAATGAGCTAGAGAAGGAAATGGCAAACCACCCCAGGATCTCTGCCAAGAAAACCCCAAATAGGGTCAGGACCAGTCAGATACAATTGAAATGAATGAATAACAACAATAACAAGTAGTTGTTGGGGTTTAAAAGGAAAGATCTAAACTTAGCCTGGGGACATTGACTGTCTTTTAATAGCTGAGTATAGTGGCTTTGAGAAGGGAGCTATCAGTCTGCTCTTCCCAGGGACAGATTTTTGACATTTCATCCTACTATACTGAAACTGAAATAAGCCCTGAAGTATGGGAAAAGTGCCCAGCAGGGTTGTTGTAATCAAGTAGTAGTAGGTCTGGTGAGCCCCATGGAACAATATGCCCAGCAACTAACAGGCCCAGTGACCGAAGTGTACACTTAGGGACAGCAGAATGATGAAATCACCTGAAGACATTAGGGATTCTACAGCACTGGAGATTGGATTAGCCCCTTCACAAGTATTATCCACATGTGGGACCCTCATGTGTGATTATTCTCTTGGGATTTACTCTCACTACTGGTGGCATGTCTATCTATGAGAGAGTGTAACATAGGGTTAGGGTAAGACTTTCCATTGAAAAATCTTCCTTTGCTAATTTCTTTAAATGCCCTTGTTTTGAATTAATTGTATACTCTGATCAGAGAAAAAACACATTGCTGGTAACTTGGGCTATTGTTTTGAATAGATTTGGACCCATAGAGTACATTGAACTTGGTTGGGGTGGGGGTGCAATTCTAGGAATCTCACACGAAAAAGGGGGTGCCAAATGTGTTACACTGTTTTTTCTTTGGTTTCTGACTCTAACCTACTTTTCCAGTTTTAACTCATACTAATTCCCTTTATGCCTAGAATGTCCTCCCACTCCTCCAACTACCCTGTTGAAAATAACCTGTCTTAAAGACACAGCTCCAGTGTGATCTCCTTGATCTCCAAAGTGAGACATAATTTTTCTTTCCTTAGACCTCACATAACCCTATTTTGTACCTTTTCTATGCACTTTATTTTAAAATGCTTATATCATTACAATTCTCAATAGTGCCTCCCACTCAAACAAACTTCTATTATAACAAAGAAGTATGATTAAGAAAAATAAACTGACACAATGACCACATCTGACTTCATTGTACATTTGTAGTCTACCACCTCTTTACTGAAGAGGCATGTTTTATCAGTCCTCCAAGAACTTAATACGTATCACTGAGTATTATAGTCACCTGCGTATATATCTTATTTATTTAGATTTATAAGCTCCTATTTAGATTATAAACTCCGAGACAGCAGGTAACTTTAACATGCTGAAAACTTTGTACCTCTCCAACAGTAGCACCATGGACAAGGCTTCTTACCTAGTAGGTGCTTATCTAATATTTAAGTTTATACACATGCACACAAATACATATATGTATATACATACATACACACAAATATACATACACATCTCCTGCGCTCTATGAGGGTAGTGATGAAGTGTTATTCATCTTCGCACCTACAATGCCTTGTATATACTAGGCATATTCATACATGTTTAATGAATTGAAGCTTATTTTATTTCAGCCTGCTTGCTCCTTATGTTAAAATTATGTCTTATTCTAGTCCCCCTGACACACTGCCTTGCCCTCCCACTCTGCTTCTGGTCAACAGTATAAAGAAGCAATAGCAGGAAGTCAAATTGCAAAGGTAAACATAGAAGTCATGTCCATCCCAAAGATCAAAGGAGCATAATTTGCAAACTGCATCATGTATTAACCAAAATTCACATCTGTAGAATACGTGCTGAATCAGGGGAAGCCATCTAGGCCTTGGTGTCAGGGCCTTTTGGTCTTATGATAGGTAAACCTCAGGTAAGTTCCAGACATCCACAGTAAGACCCGCAAGGGTATATGGATGTCCAGGAGGACTAGCACCTTCGGTGTGAGGGCTAGCTGAGCCTTTTCAGGGCTTCTCATCCACCTTTGGTGTCCACCTGATTCACCTAACTCTCACCTGTGGATCCAAGAAGCTATATAGTGTGCACAGTGGTCATACCCTGGTAAAATCATCTTTGCACACAGGCTAAACCAGGTGGAGGATAACCAACAAGCTTCCAAAACTATTAGTGAGTTAGGAGGATGACTATCCCAAGCATGAGCAAACTTTCCCTGATGGAATGGGCAGAAGAGAACAATTTGTTCCAACGGCCACAAAGGTGGCTGGAGCAGGAACTGTGGGACGCTTAGAGCTTGGTCAGACATCGAAGACACCAAAGTCATCCTGGGCCATCACCAGTTGTTTTGACATTGCTCTCGCCACTGGACTTCAATGATTCAGGAAGAGAGTGAGGCTGATGACTTTGCGCGATTCTGCCTCACTTAAATCCAATTCACCAGCAAGTCAAGACCTCATCCGAGGTGTCATCGATGGGTCCTCTTTGAAACCAAAGGGCAAACGACAAGACCAGCACAACACCAAATGGTGCTGATGTGGACACGTTAACTTACTTTGAGATGATTTGGATATATTAGTGAACTAACCCTCAAATGGCACAGGTAAGAGTTAGTATGTTCCCTCACCAAAAACCTACAAACATGAGACCTCAAACTCCCCCACTTGGGTCTATGCTGCCGAGTACTCCCAACTCTGATCCATGGTCACATGAGTTACACTTTCTCTGACTTTCCCCTCCCCATCCTCTCCTTTACTACTGCCTGTCTTTCTCCACCTTCCCATCCCTGTCCCCATGCTATCTGCTTCTGTATCAGCTCAACCCCTTTCATTGCCTATCTCTGTACTTTCTGTGCCTTATTAGATTGTGATTGCAGTCTCACCTCTCAACTGCCATTGTGGTCTTTCCTGGAGAATACATAAAGAACTGGGCATTTCCTAATTTCATAAATGAGCAATTTACTCTTTTTCTCTTCAGTATTTCATTTCTTCTTTCTCTGTTCAGGAGTAAAGGGGGGGCACTCCAGCCATGTCAAAAAATGTCACAGAATAATAATAACATCTTCTCCCTTGAATGAGTGGACATCGGTGCCAATAGAGGGCTGAGGTGTAATAAACTCAGTAAATCAAACTTTTTAAGTGGCCTTGGGTTCCTTTTTTTGGTCTCTGGTCAAATCTCCAGGTGGTGAAGTCACCAGTTGATTTCTATGCAAATGAGAAGTCAAGTTCATGCCTCCTAACCCAAGTGATTTAATAGGTAGGATGGGACCCAAGCTAGCTTTTGTTCTCAGAAACCACATTTTCCCACAGGAAGTAGAGTTGAGGAGTAGGGCCCGAACTAGGCCTCTCTCAGGGCACTTATGATAGAGTTTTTCTTTCATTCCTTTGTCTAATACTATAGACATAGAGGCAGCTAGGTAGCATAGCGAATAGACTTGGAGTTAGGAAGACTTGATTTCAAATCTTCCCTCAGATATTTTTCCAACCTGTGTGACCTTGGGCAAATCATTTAGCTTCTCTGTGCCTCAGTTTCCTCGTTTGTAAAATGGCAGTTTCAAAGTTCTCTTCTAGCTCTGAATCTATGATCATATGACCATTTATACAAGACAGGTTAACACTTCCTTACATAGTGTGGTTTGGTTTCTTTTGTGTTCCTAGTACTGAGGGCAGGAACTATGGTTTCCTCCTATTAAAGTGTAGCCAAGTACAGTGGGCGTAAAGTGAGACTCTACTTTTAATTATTCACAGAAAGCAAAGGAGGCCATAGGATGAACCCCATCCCTGAAGCAACCTCAGCACTTCCTGTCCTATAACCTCACCCAAGACTATTCTGTGAAAATAAAGAATCTGAAATGCCATGTCTATACCAGTCGCATTTCTGCTCACTGGCCTGTTCCTCATTCTAGAAAATGAAGGGCAGTAGGATAGATGATCTCTATTCGGTTATAACACTCAATGACTTTAAATACATGAAATATGGGAACCTAACCCTTTCCTTTCACATGCTTTCGCTGCCATCTATGTGGCCAAAGGAGCTTGAAAAACTGTGCCAAACCAATTCAATCATAATGGTATGAAGTGTACTCTCCAGTGTTTATCTCCAGATGAACAGTGGCATTTTCCTTTGCTCCATCTTTAACCTTCGGATTCATGTATTCCTCTTATGGAATTCACTTCACTTTCACTTTTTCCCCTCTCATTACAGACTTTGCCTGTTTTCTCTGCTCCCCTTTCCTGAGATTACGTGATCTCATTGCTGATAAGATCTGAGGACAAAGGTTAGTTTATGTCTCATCTCCCCTGCTCACCTGAGGGAATTCTCTGCTTATACCTTTCCTAGGCTGCCGCCAGCTATGCCTTCAGAAGTTGTAAGGGCACAGGAGAGCTGGGCTATTTACCAAAGATGCTCCCCAGTAATACTTACCCTAGCTCCACAAAGACCACCCCAAGTGGGTGTGTCTGTGACGGAGGACCATATTTTTTTTTTTAAAGGCAACTGGGATTAAGTGACTCAGGCCATGGTCACACAGCTAGTAAGTGTCAAGTGTTTGGCCTGAGGCCAGATTTGAACTCAGGTTCTCCTGACTTTGAGGCCGATGTTCTATCCACTGTGCCACTTAGCTGCCCCCATAGATCTTTACTAAAGGCTTGTTGGAGGACACCCCATGTATTCATGAGTAGTCCCAATCATTCTCCATCTATAGGTTTACCCAGTTCTTCTGAGCCTCAGACCTTAAGATTTTGGCCCAAATCAGATCCTGCTTTTTCAACAAGAGCTTGCTAGGAGTTAATTTATTTCAGGTCTTACAAATCTATGTAAAAAAGACAGCAGCAACAATTGTGTCAGATGACAAGGTCACTGCTGGTTACCCTACCTTTACTGAAATCACTGTTATGTTACAGGCGATGGGTTCTCTAGGGTAGGCAGCATGGCACAGTAGAAACAGTCCCAGATCAGATCCTGGTTGTCCCTCACTGTGACCTATGTGACCTCAGGCAAGTTAACAACTCTCGGTATGATCATGCAATTGTAAATCGAGACATTCATAGGACCACAGGTTTAGAAGAGACCCGAGAGGCCACTGAATCCAAACCCATTTTTTTTTTTACTGATGAGGTAAACTGAGGCACAGCGAGATTGTGACATACTCAAGATCACTGTGTCAGGGGCAGGATTTGAACCACATCTTCCTGACTCCAAGTCCTGTGCTCTATAGCCTCTGAGGACCCTTCCAGCTCTAGAATGAGACTGTCCTGATCACCACCTGCTCTTTGTCAGGTCCTGCCCGTGAATGAGTTAATCTCTTCTCTAGTATGGAGGTGCATCAGCTCCCTTTGAAGCCCACTGACCACATACACACTACCCAGATGCTGATATACACAGAAAACATTGCTTTATTGACTGCATTTGCCAACACATTGAGGAATGCGAAGGTTTTCCATAAGCTATGGGCCGTGGTCCCCATGTGTATTTAAAGCATACACGGATTTTGAACATGATGGCAACGCTGGCAGACAGCGTTATCACAAGGCAACACAAACAGCATGCATTACATGGCCACACAGAACGAGTTGGGTACATTCTATTGCTTTAAGGATTGCCTAACATGGAAAATGTACAAAAAGGAGAAATAGGTCTTTGCATTAATGAAAAATACATTTTTTCTCTACAAAGGAATCTTTCTAATACAAGAAAATAAATATTGCAACATAAGCCAAAAATAATTTAAAATTGCTCTTTTCAATATATTTTCAATATTTCTCTTTTATATTAACAAATGGCACATCACTTTCTTTGAAACAAAGAAAACAGAAGGCTCTCCTCCTGTGACATTCATATCATTTCCCATCACTGATGTTGAGCGGAATTTCTTTATGTTAAGTGGAATAGTTGGTGGGAATTTCCTTAAAGAACAACCAAAGGTAACATCGTCCTGGTGACAGAATGCTACGTCTCCTGGGGCTTCCCGGCTCAGGCCAAGGCCAATTTGCTGAGCAGGTCCTGAGGGCACTCCCCAGAGCCCTGACTCACCTGTTCTCCAGACCCAACCCTTGGTAGCAGCTCAGTCACGACAAAATGGCTCATTCTTCCTTGTGCTAAAAGGGATGGGGGAATTCAAATCACTGCCAGAATGCCTTCTTACTGGTGCAAACTGCTCTCCTAGACAGACAGATACCTACCTGGCCATCCACTCTGTAGGAACCCCAGTTTAGGCCACAAGTAGAGTTTTAAGGAAACCCTTGATGACAGGAGTGGGGTGGGGAGGTGGGGGGACCTAGGACACTGTGATTTTCACACAAAGTTAAGTGAGTTTTCCACCAGCCCCTCTGACTCAGACCTATTCACACACACATAAACGCCCTCCACCATCTCTCCTCACTCTCCCCTCCCCTGAATCCTAGTGTGGCTTCTTAAAGGAGACAAAGTCCTTCATAGTGCAAACATTAACTCTTGCAGTTCATACAGTATCTGAAAGTCAAAGCTCATTTAATAAAATAAACCATTCAAACCTCTTTGTTTTTTAGGTCATCCCAAAATACATTTATAGTACAAAAAATATTTTCAAGTTTTTCTCACCTACGAGGAATGGAGAGGAGAGTGCTGGGGGAGATACCAGCCTGAAGATCCCTGGAGTGTTACAATAGAGCAGCTTCTCTGGGGAAAGGGGGTGGGGAAAGTGTAGGGGAGTGATGGACTACAAGACCATAGGAGTACCAGCACCACACCCTGAGCAATGTGACTCACTGAAGGGAAGGTCCTGTAATAAACACCCACTTGAGGTTCTGGCGGGATTAATGGCCATGGGAATGCGTATTGGGGAACTTCTGCTTAAAATTCAGGTAATAACTACCTGCTCCTTTTCCCCTACTACCCTAATGCTCTTCTTGGATTCAACTTTGCTATGGGAGGATATGTTTTAATGAGAATCCCCTTACCACAATGAAGGGAAGACCAAGAGAACACATTTGACAGAGTAGCGGGTCATCCGAGAGGGGGAGAATGTGTCCCTATGCTCAGGGTCAAGAAACCAGCTTAGAGCTGGAAATAGACACGGAAGGTGACTTCCTTCTTGCTTACATGTTACTCAATTCCCTAAATGTTTTCTCTCATTTGATAACTTTATTAAGTTAAGCAAGGCAAAATAGCTGACTGGATTCTAAGAACAAGGCCACATCCTGGTTGATCCTCCCTTTCCTCCTACATGAATTGGGTTGGGAAGGTAGTTACAAAGGGTCCAGGCCACTTGAAGTGTGAGCAAACCACCCTGTCTGTGTCCCTAGTACCTTAGGGAAGTGTTACCACTAATCTAAGGCATGGTACCAATCTTATGGTTTGGCCCAGATTCTCCACCTCTCTATACTCCTCCCTCCATCAAGTTCTTGGGTTTCCAATATCTGAGTTCTCTCCAAGGAGAGAACTGGAACTCAAACATAACACCCCACTTCCCCCGGCCCCCTCCCCAAAGAGAAGCATCCTTTAGCTCCCCAGGGCACATATACAATATCATACAAGACCTGGGACATACCCAAGTCCCTTGGAAATCCAATCCTCCTCTGCAACCCACCTCCATCCCCTCTCCCACAAAACCCCAAGCTGCCTAGCTGCTCATTTTGGTTGTTCTTTAAGTCTGTCCCTTTGGAGTGTCCGGTATGGATCAGGCAAGAGATGAGGTTGCAGGCCAATGAAGCTGTGTACAGGGATTTGTGTGAGACACTTTGCTAATCATAGCTGAAATGAAGTACACGGAAGCAAGGTCCATTAAAAGGCAGCAGATTGATTATTGTTTTGACTCATTATACTAGAATACGGTACTAATGCCTACCAAGCCTGTTGAAGATAAAACTAAATCCTATTACTGTGTTTAACATTATCAGAACACACTGAACCTTCTGAATCCATTAATTCTCTCCCCTAGATTCCACAAAAGTTGGAGACTTGCACACCAAAATTTGTCATTGTTGACTTTTTTTTTTTGGCTTTAAAGACCCATATGAAATTTACTGAAAGGCCAACAAATGTGCAGTCAGTGCACACATGGTGGCAGGTTTGTTGCGAAGAGTCAGGATTTTAACCATGTTTCCAATCGATTATCATTCTCCTGGTTTGTGGGTGAACCACATGATTGGGAACCAGGACTTTTCTTCGCTGGTTTCATTGTCAGTTTCTCCCCAACCTGTGAGTCTGAGAAAGTTCTGAATGGACGATGCCGAGCATCAGAAATCAAAACACCAGGGTCTGTACCATTCCAGTGGCAAAGAAAGAAAGAAAGAAAGAAAGAAAAAGCATCCTCTGCAGAAAGCTTGGATTCTGACGCCTTCGTAACATGCTATGAACGTATTTCTAACTCCTTTGTTGCCAAATAGCTCCATTTCTTAAAAAAAAAAAAATCCAAGTGACCAATTTCTGCGTCCAGGCTGTGCTGCTGTGTTATTGTCAAAAGATTCTTTGGCATCCACAAAATTATTCAACTGATTCATTTGACATTTGCAAGGTTCTTGTTTGAAAAGTTCTGGTTTTGCCAGTTGAAGAAGTGTCCCAGGTGTAATTCTTAAAAATAAAAAATTAAAAAAAAAAGTTTCACTGAATTTTGTTGTTGTTTTGTTCCCTGAGCTGTCAATCACCCTGGGGTCACTCCAACCAAATACATTAGCGCAAATCAACTGTGACCTTGGAAGCCAGAACTGAAAGGATGGGGTGGGTTAAGTGCAAACACAGAAACTTGCCTGACTCATAGGTATCATTGTGGGTTTTTAAAAAACTTTTAAGGCTTACAAGGGGCATTTCTATGCATGAAAATCTTGTAGGTTTTAGAATACTGACTTCAATGAATCAACCCTCCCCTTTCTATTTCCCCAAGGAGTTCATAGGCTAGTAGGTAGGAGCATTTTTCCAAAAGAAACTGAAGGAAGAAACTTGTAGTCTTAGTAAGACTGGAAACCGCTCCAAGGCCAACGATCTGATTTGCTTTCCAATGTGCAGGACAGGGACTGCAAGGAGACTTTAGTTGTCACCTGTTCCAGGAAGGAGACTTTGCTTTTACACAGTTAACGCATTCAAGTTTTAAAGGTTTATTCTTTTCCTGTTTTGCAAAGTGAATGCCTTGACCTTTTCCCCCAACCCCCTCCCTGGTCCCATTTGGCTAATGGATTCACCTGAGTAAATGTCTCTTGAAGCCAAGGGCTGGGAGCCCTGCCTGTGGGATGTTTTTTCCCTCTGGTTAATTCCTATGGCCACTCAGGCACTGTGCTGGGAGGAAAGGGGCGGCTGGCCGAAGGGCTGGCCCTCAGCCTTGGCATGGAAGCAGACTGAATTGGAAAAGGTGAGAGCAACAGATCGACAAGGCTTCTGTTACAGGACTGTTCTCCCCCACCCTTAAGTGCTTTCTTCAAATAAGCTCTTTGTGCTTTAGAAAAGTTAGTTCTGTATTAGGTTTCGCTTATTCTACTTCCTTGGGTGTTGGGGGGTGTTGCCTTGCTGTGGAGAGGGGTTCAGCTATACCCCTGGAACCTGACTCCTGACCCAGCCTTTGGACTGGGTGCTGAACCCTGGGCAAAGCAGGAAATGAGTTTACTTGTCTTTGCCTTAAAATAATGCCCGTAAGACTGTCATCCCTGCAGAAACAATGGGTACTGGCAATATCAGACCTCTTGTTATTGATGCCTTGGGTGACCCCAAATGGGGCCAGAACCCCCAGTCCCTGAATGCCTGTGTCTGGCATTTTGCTTCATTGGGTTAAATTATTAAAGTTAAATTATTAAAAGGGACGACTCTTGTCTCCCAGGTCAGGGGAGTGGAAGCTTTCATGTCCTATGTCCAGCATACAGAGGAGAGAAAGACAACGGTGCTTAATTTTAAACTATATATATAAAACAAATGGAAAACTCCCACCCCACCAAGAATGGAACCCCTTTGTTATATGATACCAGGCAGAAATTGAAAATGGCAGTTGTAACTGGGTTTAGGCCTCTTAAGAACTGTCACAGTTGGTTATCTGGTTGAGTTAGGATGCCAAAACGCTCATTCTGACTACCTCCTCGTTTCCTGAATCCTTCTGGCTTAACTGAACCCTGCCACTCCCTGGCTCCGAGTCAGAGTCGCTCATTTCTGCATCGGAGAAGTAGCCATCGGTCTCATTGTCAAAGTGCAAGGTGACCTTTGGCCTCTCCCCGGCGGGAGGTCTGTTCATTGCCTCAGGCTTTGGATTCGGCAGCTTCCTAGTCTCTCTGCCCTCCTTTGGCAATCTGAACCTCACTACTGTTTTTGGACTCCCCAACGAGCCAGGCACTTGAAGCGGGCTGTTAGTCTCAAGTGGAGTTGTATCTACAGTCTCCTTGTCCTCATGTGGGGAGCTCCTTGAGCCCACCAGGACATTGGAGTCATGGGCTTTGGGGCTGGGAGAGGGGTGAGAAGGCCCCCTTTTTGGAGTCTTCCGGACTTCCCCACTAGCTCCTTTGCGATCCGTAGGTATCCTGGTTGCTCCACGAGTGGCCTTGCTGTTCCCCGAGTCGTGGTTCAGGGGTTTCACGGTATGGTCTGGTGGGGTAGTCCGCTGGCCAGAGTCCTCTGGGTGGTCTGAGAGCAGGGAGCTGAGGCTGTCCCGAGGGACCTTCTTCTTATTTGCTGGCCTTGCTTTGCTCTGGGCCTTCTTGGTGGTGTCACTGTGCTTGAAGGGAGACTTTAGGGAATGGTCCATCATGATACTCAATAGGGTCTCTTCATCCTGGAGCAGCTCCTCAGAAAGGAGCCCAGATGTGTTGTCCTCATGGTGCCCATTGTTCAGGGACCACTCACTCATGGCCATGTTCTCTGTAGTGATCTGCACTGACTGGGCCAACCAGCTGTTGAAGAAGGTTCCATCGATGGGGAAAGAGGTGGACAAACCTATGCGGGGCAAAAGAGAAAAGGGAAGTAAGACTTGAGTAGTGCTAAGTGTTGGGGAACACAAAGCTAGCCTTGTCATATTCAGTGTGACAGGAACTGGGGGCCCCCTTCTGGGGTGCTCATCTACTGGGGAAATGGTTGTACAAGTTAGGATATATGAAACACTCCACTTTAATCTGCTGCTCTACCTGTTCCAACTCCACTGAACACGATGGCCTCATACCAGGTATTCCCTGCTGTTTCCCTTCCCAAATCCTACCCCCTACCCCTGCTCCCCTACCCCTTTTCTGCCTCCTTCTGGGGGCTGTCTCCCCCTTTAGCTTGTAAGCTGCTTGAAGGGACTGCCTTTTTATTAACTGCATCCCCAGGGCTTAGCACAGTGTCTCAGACGTAACAGCCACTTAATAAATGTTTACTGGATTGGAATTGATTGAATATGAATAAATATTATTGTGTTTTAAGATATGATAGAGATGGTTTCAGAGAAACCTGGAAAAGATGGTATGTAGGGCAGAGTGAAGCGAACAGAATCAGAAGAATAGTTTATACAATAACAACAATGTTGTAAAGGCAAACAATGCTGATTGGGAACAACGATCAATTGCAATGACCAGCCATAGCTTCAGAGGACTCACAATGAAACATGTTACCTATGTCCTGACAGAGAGATAATGGACTTAAGAGTGCAGTCTGAGACATATATGTGTATATATATATATATACATACACACACAAACACACACATACAAATACTTATATGATCTTATTTTTCTTTCTCAAAGGGGGAGGGGAAAGGAAAGGAGAATTTTCTTTGATTGAAAAAAAAAAAAGAAAATGTAATTAAAGGGAAAAAAAAGAAAATCCTTCTTTCAAGGCTTAGTTTGTAGCCCACCTCCTTCTTTCTTGTCTATCCCCGGCAATGCTCACATCCCTCTATAGCACTTATTATCTGTACCAATGAGGCACCAGGGTATGGAAAGATTTGGAATAAGGAAACTTGGTTTGAATCCTCAGCTCCCACATTTACTAAACTATTTAACTTTGGGTTAGTCACTAAGCTCTCCCAGACTCGGTTTCCTTACCTACAAAATGGCAACAATAATAGGATTTTTAATGTTCAGAACAACAAGAAGTCTATCTTTAGGTGAGGGTGGATATGGAAGGTGGTCACCTGAGTCTGACATGGGTAGCTTCCGGCTGAACTCATCATGGTCGTCCACTAGGTGCCAAATCTCTGCTGTTTCTAGGCTGCTCAAGGTCTCGCAGCAGCCTGTGACAAATCCCCAGGTGCATGCTCTAGTTAGAGTTCTGTCCCACTACCTACATACATCTACCTACACAGCTGTCGGGAGCAAAGTTCACTGTAAACATTTAAGTGTTTTAGAAAAGAGACTCACTACTATTTGGTTCTTATACTATCTGCTATGCTCAGATATCTTTCACTGTATCTCTATTATTTCTCCAGCTAGATTATAAATTCCCTGTGGGCTGGGATTGTGACTTTTACACACACACACACACACACACACACACACACACACACACACACACACACACACACACACTCTCTCTCTCTCTCTCTCTCTCTCTCTCTCTCCCCTACCTCATTTGGTAATGTAATGTTTAAAAATGTTAAATTATTTTGAAAGAAAAGCACATTTATTTTGTAGGAAAGTCTGTATACCTTACCTTCCATACTAAAGCTGCCCAGTACAGGTTTCCTTTCAGCCAAGGGGAAATCTTTTCAGCCTGAGCATATCTTCGGTTCTGGCTTACATAAGAGGGCATTTTAACTACAGCAGAACTCTGGTGCTCATTACCTGATACAATTCTTACAGACTTTTTACACGTACCCCTAGAACAACTACATACACTAAAAGTCTCAGAGGGTGCAGCTCATCTGGTTAGAAGTCCTTTCTCCCATAACTGGTATCTGTTTAAGAGACCAATATTAAAGAGAAGTTCTCTTTGCCTGTTACACCAGGAGGATGGACATAAAGCATTCTAAGATGTGCTTTACAGCATTAAAAGATGCAGCTCAGGTACCAGCTGCCACCGTCACTGCTGAGCTGACCTTGTTCCGCTGTCTCTAGATTATTCCAGGAGGAAAAAAAATGGAACAATCTAAATGCAATTTCTTTTTAGCATCCTCACAAATGCACAGTTTGCTAATGTGATACCCAGAATGACAATATAGACAAGTCTTGTCTCTCCAGGCAGTTAGGGGGATGGAGAGTCTGGGTTAGTTAAATCCACGGATATTGTGCATTTTGAAAATTATATGGCAAGGGCTATTATCATTTGTTTTGTTTCCCAGCATTTAGCACAATGCCTGGCACATGGTGGGTGCTAAATAAATGTTTGTGGCTACACACAAACACACACAGAGTCCCTCCTTTTAGAATGTAACCTCCTTGAGGACAGGGGCTGTTTCACTCTTGTCTGTATTCTTAGCACGAACACAGGCAAACAGTAGGTGCTTAACAAATACCGACTGCTTATAGTACAAAGCAATAGTGCCTTTTCTGTGCTGTTCCCCTTCTCCTCTGAAGGATATCCTCACTAAGAACACTTAGGGACGATCCAGTCAAACCCACTTATTTTACAGATTGAGAAACTGAAGGTCTTGGGGAAAGAGGCTTGTCCAAGGTTACAGAATTCTAGGATTTATAAGGGACTTCTGAGGCCACCTACTTTGACCTACACCAGACCGAGAACTCTCTTTATAGCTTTCCCAAAAAACGTCTTTGCTTAAAGACCTAGAGTGAACCCACACTACCTCCTGAAGCAACTTACACCCCTTTCTGAATCATAATAATTCTTAGGAAGTTTTACCTTACCTCAAGCTCCTCTCAGAGTCTTTGCTACTTCAACCTACTGCTGCTAGTTTTGTCCTCTAAGTTCCTCCTAACAACTCCTTGAGGGCAGGGCAATTTGGGTTTGGGCCCAGGGGGGCAGCTTTTACAGGGCCGAGCTTGGAGTATGAGATAGAGTTAGTGTGGAGAAATAGAGTCACCCTTGAAGTAAGGGACAAGTAGACAGTATCTGACCCCTGTTCCACATGACGGGCCTTCAGATACTTGAAGACAACAATCACGTCCCTCTTAAGGCTTCTCTTCTCCAGGCTAAACATCTTCCCTTCTTTGATCTGATCCTCTTCTGGCATGTTCTTGAGGTCCTTCCTCATCCAGGTCCACTTCACTTATCAGTATTCTTAAAATGGAGCCCTCTCAATGGAACTCACGTGTGTGGCCCAGCCAGAGTACAGTGAGACTTATCATCACACCCATTCTGGACATTATGCCTCTTTTAAAGGGGCCTAAGATGTCACTCACTTTTCTGCCTAACATATCAAGCTACCTATCTCACCTTTTTCGGAAAGTCTGTTATACTGCCATGCAGCCCCCATTCTGTCCAGGTGAAACTGATTTGTTGACCCCCAATATAAGACATCACACTTAAGCTTACTCAATTTAATCTGAATAGGATTTATTCTAACTTTCTAGCTTACTGAGGAAAATCTTTCTGGATCCTGACTCTACCATCCAACTGATTAAAAATTTGACAAGCATGTTATCTGTGTCTTCATCAAAGCCACTGATAGAAATGTCAAACAGCCTAGGGCCAAAGACAGATTCCCAGGGTGCTGAAATTCAAACCCAAGGCTTCAATCACAATAAATGTTCTTTTCACTATACCATAAACAAAAGGGAAATCATATAATTTGACCCCCCCCCATTTACAAATAGGGAAATGGAGGACAAGACAAAGCTTAGTTGAAAAGGGAAAGTTAGTCTTGGAATGAGAGACAGACCTAGGTTTGAATTCTGCCTTGGCCATCTACTAGTTCTGTAACAGGGGTCTAATTACTAAACCTTAAATTCTCAAGGCCTTGGTTTTTTTCATCTACAAAATATGTAATATATGAAAAGTAACATCATAAGTAATATTTGTCCTACCTCCCTCAGAAGGCTGTTACTTTGTAAAAGCACCATAGAAAGGGGACCTATCATTACTTCCAGTGCCTAGTAGAGTACTCTGCACACATGGGAGGTACTTATTTTTGCTTATTTAAAAATATTTTGTATGATCCCTGAAATGTCTTTGAGTGAATGAACCCAAAGTAATGATTCTCTAATAGTGAACCTTTGGTCACTGGTGGAGAAGATACTCTTGGAGTCTGTGGGGCAGCACTGGCACTATATCACCCTTAACCATCTTGCCTCCTTAGAGAAGATGCCTAGCCCTGCCCACAAGGGAATCAAGGAGAGGGAGTTTATCTCGTAGGATTTTGTCTATTGACATGGCTGAGTCCAGCCCATTTGAAAAAGAAATGAAAACTTCTACTGTGTTGGAGGTTTTAAAATAATACTGTTCTTCTCTCTTCAGATAGTGATGGCTGTTTCAGAGCTTCTGCAGGGTAGGAGTGATGCCATCAGAGCAACATGGGGTCTCTGGTTATACTATACTATGTATCCACATCAGCTCTGAGGGCAAGACCCTGGCCACAAGATGAAAGCATCAAGGTAGACACTGCCCCTTGCAGCATCTGGCCAAATGAGAAATTCTGCAGAAGGAGATCTAAAAAAGAAATCTATGGATAATGGCAAAGACAACTGGTAGGAGTACCAGTTAAGCCAGTGGCTTGCTGTGTGACTTTGGGCAAGGCCTCAGTTTCCCCATCTGTGAAAATGAGTGGGTTGGCTGACTGCAAGATCTTTAAGACTGCTGTGGTTTCAGTTATAAATTCCCTCCCAGCTCTGGCAGTCTCTGTTCTCTATCATTAGTCCTCAGGTCTATGTTGTACAGTCCCTGCTGGCTCTAACTAGCCTGTAATTCCAAGATTCTAACATCCTTTGGGTTTGGACTCTACGATACCAAATTGACTGTTATCCTGGGGATGTTGCTGAGGCACTGACCGTCTACCTGCTGATGAATTTGTCCCTTTTAATCTAACTAGGTATAGCTCTGTACCTGACTCTGAAGAAGCAGTGAAATACCTCCACCACCTCCCTTGAGAGTAAGCCCACCTGCCCTCCCCAGGCCTCTCTGCTGACCTGACCACAAAGTCCCAACAGGATGGAGCTGGGAGTGGAGGATGCTTTCCTGTTGAGCTTGGCTCTTTCCCCAGGATGCTGGGCCTCTGACTGTAGTCTGGGGAGAAGGGACCGTCCTTGCCATATGCCAGTCCTTCAGCTCAGACCTGGTTTTTCCCTCTCGAGCTCCCTGATGCCCTCTCACCAGCTTCATGGTACACACATGTTGTGACCTGAAGGTGCAAACATGGGAGATGGTGTGTTGGCATTCAGAGCCAGGAAAAAAATAGGCTTGGTCACAAGAGATTGCTAATAGGATGAAAGGCCTACAGTTCAGGGAAGAAGGGGCTGATTTGGGGCTCTACTTTGGCACTGGTCCCTGGCCTGTGTGGAATGGGCTGGTGTCTCTGGCTCCATTCCCAGGAGCTGATTCAGAATGGAGTGACTCAGAAAAACAGAAGACACTCTCTTTCACTGCCCTTTATCTGGGATGGAATCATAGGATCACAGGAGATCCAACCTGGAAGTCAGGAGGACCTCAATTCGAGTCCTGACTCTGTGACCCTAAGGAAGTCACTTTACTTCTCAGAGTTCTGGGCCATTAAGACTTTTAAATTGTGAAGAGTTCCTTATACCAATGTAATCAGAGCTCTAGTTCCTACCCATCAGATCAGGGATACACAGCCAGAAGGGGCCTCAGAGGTTCTCTAGTCCAACTCTTATTTTACGGATGAGGAAACTGAGGCCCGGAGAGGGGAAGTGATTTGCCCCAAGTCACACACCATCAATAACTGGTGTGACCAAGGTTCAAGTTCAGGTCGTCTGACTCCAGATTCTGTACTCTTTTTAACTGTACCATGCTCCAAGTGGGGCACCCAACTTGGATTGTACCTTATCAAATGCTGTTCTATGATAAGAAATTTAGAAAAACAAAAAATAAAGGGACAGCCAGAGAGGAGTAACTGAGGCCAGTCAGCACAAAGGCAGGTACCCAAATGCATCAAACTCCCCCTGGCTGAACCTTGCTGTTGTATTTTTATATCCACTTGATTGCAAAAAGTAACTGTGAGCACTGGCCTACTGCCAGGCTAGCTGCACCCTAGCAGACAGGAAGGACTCCATGTTTGAACACTGACTGACTTGCCTATGTACTGGGAAGTTCCTATGTCCCCAATACTGGTTTAGTCATCTACATTTAGGCAAGAAATACACGGCTGTCCGTAACATAATCAGTTTAGTAAACTTCTTGTAATCCAGGTATGGAAGGTTAACAAACTTTCCTAATCACAATGTCCCTGGGGTTGATAAAACAGAGGAGAGAGGAACACAGTCCAGACCACTTGCAAATGACTGCCCCAAGGTCTCCCTCGCACTTGGCCCCTGCGAATCTGCTTGGCAACAAGAATCAGATATAAAGGCAGAGACCCGGGGTATCTGGGTTCTAGTTAGGGCACACATCACACAGTATGCTGGTGGGATGATAGGGCTGGGGAGCCACACGTTTGCATGCTTGTAACTAACTAGACTTGTGATCTTTTAGGTACATATGTTCCGTCTTGGCACCTCACCTACGGACTCTTCACAGTGCTGCTGTCTGGCTGCTATCTCTCTGGAATAGATGACCAGGGGAGAGACATTCATTTCTTTCTAATTGGGTGGCCTTTTGGGGTTGCCAGGCCTAAGAAACATGCACGTATGCATGTGTGTAAGTATATGCTTGTGTGTGTGTGTGTGTGTGTGTGTGTGTAAGAGAGACAAAAGGAGAGACAGAGGCAGAGAGAAAGAGAGATGGAGAGGTCACATGCGATGGTTTCATCACTCCAGTGTCTTCTGAAGGACTAGTGATGTTTCCCTTGCCCAAGAGTCTGGCTCCTGCAGCGGGGCAAGGACACTTACCGAGCTGCCCCAGGACTAACTCATTGCCTGGCTTCATTTTGTCTTTCTTTTCAGGACTGGCCTTCCTGCTATCCCTTCCTTTCCATTTGGAGTCATTCTTCTTCCCCTTGCTTCTCTTCCCAGGTTGTTCTGTGTTGGACGGACATAGAAAGAGAGAGGGAAATAGTTACTCCAGCACAAACTTGCTAGGGGAGGGCCATGTCCACATCATACTTCCTGTGATCTGGGGGCAATGGGCAATTAAGGAATCTAAGTTTTTCAGATCATCTGATTGAAAACAATCTCTGCCATAATCCACTCAGCCAACACGTATGATGTGCCTACGGTGTGCTGAGTCCTCTGCTCCATCTGAGGGAGATGCTAAGGGTCCCTAATCAGAGCCCAGTCTCTCAGGGTCAATCTGTACAGCCATTCTTTCCTTTTTGTTCCTTCCATGTATCAGAGAGAGCTATAACTTCAGAGACGGGTCTGGCCGTGGGACTTAGGTCAAGGGCTCAGGTAATACTTGAGAACTCTGTTTTTATCACCACAGGAATCCCTACGGGGGCGGAGCCAAGATGGCAGAGTGAAAGCAGTGACTTGCTTGAGCTCTCCTCCAAACCCCTCCAAATACTCATAAAAAATGGCTCTAAACAAATTCTGAAGCAGCAGAACCCACAAAAAGACAGAGTGAAACAAATTTCCAGCTCAAGACAACCTGGATGATTGATCAGAAAGGTGTGTCATGCAGGCTGCAGCAAACCTGGAGCAGGCCTCAGAGGACTGAATCTCGGGCAGCTGTGGACGTTTCCAGACCCCTCAATCCACCAATGCCAAAGACAAATTAGAAGGTCAGTGGGAAAAGTCTGTTTCTGTCGGTGCCTGAGAAAGGAAGGTGGGGTTTCAGCTCCATTCCCCAAGAGCGTGGCCCTGTGGGGGGGCAGCTGCTTCCCGAGCTTCCGGCCCACAGACTGAGGGGGAATCCAGTGGCTGATCAGAGAGGGATTGCAGGGATCTCTTTGCCAGTGCTGAGGCAGGAATCTCTTGCTTTGCCCGTGTTTGGATCTGGGCCACAGTTCTGGGCAGCAGTGCTGGGGTGAGGAGGAGCGCTGGCTTGGTGGAGCTTGTAGTGATTGTGGAGAGGAGCCCCTCCTCACAGTTACAGGACAGAAAGGAGTACTTGTAGTCGCAGGCCAGGAAAGGAGTAAACACCTTGCCCCTTATCATACCACCTTGGAAGAACTGAAAATTTACAGGTCCCTACAAGTATCTCTGAAAACAGCTGTATACAAACCCCCGAAGCTTGGGACAGTACATTCTCCACATTGGAAGCAGATTTGTACCTTAACAAAGAGTTTAAAACTCAAGTAATTGGCCGGGATCGTGAGCAAGCAGGGCAAAAAGAGTCAGACTACCAAAATATACAACCAGAAGAAGACAACAAAGTCAAAGCCCCTACATCCAAAGCCTCCAAGAAAAATATGAATTGGTCCCAGGCCATGGAAGAGCTCAAAAACGATTTTGAGAAGCAAGTTAGAGAAGTAGAGGAAAAACTGAGAGTGATGCTAAAGGAGACCCAAAAAAATACTGAAGAAAATAACACCTTAAAAAATAGCCTAACCCAAATGGCAAAAGAGGTCCAAAAAGCCAATGAGGAGAAAAATGCCCTAAAAAGCAAAATTGGCCAGATGGAAAAGGAAGTCCAAAAGCTTAAAATACTTCCTTAAAAATTAGACAAATCCAAAAGAATGAAAAACTAGAAAACAGTGTGAAATATCTCATTGGAAAAACAACTGACCTGGAAAATAGATCCAGGAGAGAGAATTTAAAAATTATTGGACTATCTGAAAGCCATGATCAAAAAAAAGAGCCTAGACATCATCTTTCAAGAAATTATCAAGGAAAACTGCCCTGATATATTGCAACCAGAGGGCAAAATAGAAATTGAAAGAATCCACAGATCTCTTCCTAAAAGAGATCCCCAAAGGAAAACTGCTAGGAATATTGTAGCCAAATTCCAGAGTTCCCAGGTCAAGGAGAAACATTAAAGGACCGCAGGGCATGGAATACAATATTCCGGAGGGCAAAGGAGATAGGATTACAACCAAGAATTACCTACCCAGCAAAACTGAGTATAATCCTTCAGGGGAAAAAATGGTCATTCAGTGAAATAGAGGACTTTCAAGCATTCCTGATGAAAAGACCAGACCTGAATAGAAAATTTGACTTTCAAATACAGGACTCAAGTGGAACATGAAGAGGTAAACAGGAAAGAGAAATCATAAGAGACTTATTTAAGACTGAACTGTTTACATTCCTGCATGGAAAGATGATATTTATAACTCATGAGACCTTTGTCAGTATCAGGATAGTTGGAGGAAAAAAATTATATGTATGTATATGTAGATAGATAGATAGATGGGGGCACAGGGTGAGCTGAAGATTAAGGGGTCATATCTGGAGAATAAAATTAAGGGATGAGAGAGGATTATATCTGGAGAAGAAGAAAGGGAGAGGTAGAATGGGGTAAATTATCTCACAAAAAAAAACAACAGAAAAGTCTCTTAAAGTGGAGGGGAAACAGGGGAAGGTGAGAGGGAATGAGTGAATCTTATTCTCATAGGATTTGGCATAAGGAGGGAATAACATACGCATTCAATTGGGTATGGAAATCTGTCTTACCCTACAGGAAAATAGGGGGGAAGGGGACAAGAGAGCAGGGGGATGATAGAGAGGAGGGCAGATTGGGAAAGGGGTTAATCAGAAGTAAATACTTCTGAGGAGAGACAGGGTCAAAAGAAAGAATAGAATAAATGGGAGGGCAGGATAGGATTAAGGGAAAAACATGTTTAAAAAAATGTTTTCACATGCTACTGGGAAATAAATATAGGAAATGGGGTACAGAAGTCTATCCTGCCCTACAGGAAAATAGAAGGGGAAGGGGATAAGAGAAGGGGAGAGAGATAGAAGAGAGGACAGACTAGGGGAAGGGATATTCAGAATGCATGACATCTTGGGGTGGGGGGAGGGGGGAGATGGGGTGAAAATTTGGAGCTCAAAAACTTGTGGAAGGGAATGTTGAAAACTAAAAATAAATAAATTTATATTAAAAAAAAAAAAAAGGAATCCCTACCCTATGGTAACCTCAGATGATTGTCCCAGAGGACAAGAGGGGGTCAGTGCTACAGGCTAGTTGCGCAAAGGAGTTAAATGAGGAGGGATGATTTCCTACTGCTTAAAAATATCCCTAAACCAAACTCAAAATTCATACTAAACATGTCTACTCTAAGTCCATGAATCTTCCTCAGCAACACTAAGACATGGCTACATAGGACTCTCCCTAAAGTTGAATTTAAGCAGATTTCACTTGAACACAGATACTGGGTCTTCCATGGTCCAGAGGCCCCTGCTTTGTATCAGTGGCAGACCAACAAGCATGTTAGTGAGCCCCCCCTCCCGCCCAGAGAGGGGGATGGGAGGGACGAAATTGAGATGGGTTTCTTAAGTGCTTATAGAGTCTTGTGTGAGAAACAAAGAAAAGAACAAGGGAGCAAAATAAGACAGCATCAACTCTAGTGTGATGCATTGTATGTCACACAGACAATAAAGGCCATGAGAGTTTAAAGGCGGAGGCCACGCTGGTTCACGTGCTAGAGAATTTACTAGAGGAGGAGTGACATTTAGATAGAGAGGGAGCTAAAGGGTGGGCATTTGCTCTGTGTGTGTGTGTGTGTGTGTGTGTGTGTGTGTGTGTGTGTAACAGCATGAATGAATGTGCAGAGATCTGCACAAGTGTACTGGGGAAATGTGTTGAGTGTGTTGGGGAAATAATAAGAGAGAGATAAGGTGGGAGAGGAAGACTGGGACCATGGAGGGCCTGGAATGTGAGGCTGCCTTCACACTTGATAATGATGTGAAGATATTTGAGTAGAGGAATTTTACAATAAAATATATGTCATATGGACATGTCTTATCAGGAGCTGTGAAGTCTTCTTTTTCTTCCCTTATTCTGATATAAACCAAGAGAGTATTCAGCTCCCTTTACCCTGAATAACAAAGGAAACAGCCAATTACTATGAAAATTTTCATACAGTTCTCCCCATAGGCACTCCCTGGTAGAACAATCAGGGAGGAAATTAGCCAAGTTTCTGGATCTGTGGGAAGTGCTGATCCAGTTGGGAAACACACCCCCTGGGTATGGGGAAAAGGGCATAGTTATCCTAACCCAAGCTGCAATCAGTGATGCCTGAAGGTGAAAGAAGTAGGTCCTTTAGGAGTTTACCTGACTCCTAAGAGAACTCTGAGCCGAAGGTTGGAGACCTTTTAGGTCAGGGATTTTTAACCTGGGGTCTACAAATTTGTTTAAAAATATTTTGATAACTGCATTTTGTAACCTCGTATATTTTATTTTATGCAATGTGTATCATGAAGACAGAGGCTCTGGAAAAATTCTGATTCCTCTGGAAAGAGGGCTAGTGAAAGCCGGAGGGAATTGCTAGTAGAGCAACAGAAGAAGGCCACAGAACTGCCAGGGGCTGACCATATCTGAGAGGAATCTTGGATAGTTTTTGGAGATTGACGCTGTGGGGCCGCAGGTGATACCTCCTGCTAGAACTATGGGATGTCTGACTCCCCAGTGACTGAGGTTACACAGGTCTTTAGGGGAAGGGATGGCTTATTGGCAGGTGTCAATATCTTTCCTTAGTTCTACTTGTTTTTTTTTCCTTGATTTTTGAACAACATGCTTGCAAGGGGAGTTTGTAGCAATGTATACCAGGGGACGCCAAACAGTAAAACTCCTATAAATCCCTTGGCATGGACAATCAGGCAAGCAGGTGAGAACCACCCTCCCTGCTTCCCCCCTGCTTCCTCATGTCCATGGGTTTTTTGGTGTCCCACCCCTTTCCCTTTCCAAACCTAAATTTCTTCATCTTTAAAGTGTAAATAATGCTTGGATTATCTAAAACAGAGTGGTTGTGAGGAACACATGCAGATGTTAACTATGTTAATGAGTAAAGAAATGTGAGTTACTACCACTGTTGCGATTTCACATGTTGAAACTCAGAATGATGTTTCAACCAGGAAAGACTATTATGCACACTTTGGTATTTTCACCAAATGCTTATGCTTTCAGGAAGTATGAAATTAATCAGACATTAGATGGCAACCCCTCTACCTTCTTGTTTGTCCCTGTCTTGGGATGAATTCCACCTGTCCTGAGTCCTCACAGCCTCACTGATGAGGCCTTTGTTCTGGTACTAACACAAACTGATGGCTAGTTCACACACCTGAGCTATAGCTTGCCTTGGTCTTTATAGGGAAGGTTAGACATGAGCTCTATGGAGAGGAGAATGGATAGAAAAATATAGAGAGGGATTTACAAATAAATATGAATTCTGTTCCAAGGAGGGATCATGCAATCTAAAGGGAACCCCAGAAGGACTTGCTAGTCTAAGGGTCAGAAGCAGAATAATCTTTGATGATCTCTGGCATGGATTAAGGTGAGAGACAGAGAGAGTGAGAGAGAGAGAGAGAGCGCGCGTGAGAGAGAGCGAGAAAGCTAGATTAGGGCCCTGAGATTGGCTGAGGGAGAAGAAGGGTGCCCTCTTTTTTTTTTTAAGGCAATTGGGGTTAAGTGACTTGCCCAGGGTCACACAGCTAGTTAAGTGTCAAGTGTTTGGTCTGAGGCTGGATTTGAACTCAGGTCCTGACTTCAGGGCCAGTGCTCTATCCACTGCACCACAAGCTGCCCCCGGGGTGCCCTCTTCTACATACTCATTAGTCCAATTGCTTGCTTGCTAAATCTAAAACATAAAATGCTGCAAGTAGAGTCAAGT
The DNA here is from genome assembly GCF_003287225.1 of Phascolarctos cinereus. Taxonomy (NCBI): domain Eukaryota; kingdom Metazoa; phylum Chordata; class Mammalia; order Diprotodontia; family Phascolarctidae; genus Phascolarctos; species Phascolarctos cinereus. The sequence continues at coordinate 346,604,027 of NW_027555625.1, forward strand.
ATAAATCCTACTATCTTGCAACAGATGCTTCTGAGATATCCATGTTTATAAAGACAAACTCTACTTTCTCCAATACTAAACAGATGTTTTACTGAACTTGCTTTGAACACGACATAAAACCTTGGGAGTAGTGGACCTTTAGAGTTAGAGAAGCTGGGTTTGAATTGCAACTCTGCTGTTTACTAACCTGTATGACTTGAGGTATTACTTAATCACTCTGGGCCTCAGTTTCCTCATCTGTAAAATGCTAGGGTTGGACTATATGATGTCTAAGGTTCCTTTCAGCTCAAAATCTATGATCCTCTTGAGAATATCTGGTAGCTTTTTTTTTCTTTTGGTGGGAGGAGGGTGGTCTTGTTAAGAAAGCAACACGAGATGGAACCTGGTTCTTAGGCCTACTCTCTAGGGAATCTTTGAAGGCCCCAAAAAGGTCCTTCTGTGGAGGGTGAACCCTAGGAATAACCTAAGTTTTTACAGCTTTTGGAAGCAGACTTTCTTTGTCAACTCTACTTAGGTTAAGGATTTTTTTTTTTTGCTTTGCCAGGCCCATCTAAGAGAAAGCCGACAGACTCAGTCCTTGTTTTGATTTGTCTTTTTTCGGCTAGGCAATGGGGCTAAGTGACTTGCCCAAGGTCACACAGCTAGGAAGTGTCGAGAGTCTGAGGCCGGATTTGAACTCAGGTCCTCCTGACTCCAGGATCGATGCTCTATCCACTGCACCACCTAGCTGCCCTCATATCTTTTTTTTTTTAAACAGTATTTCAGTGACAATAAATTTTTTAAAAAAGGACCCCTAGACCAAAAAACAAAACAACCCCCGCCCCAAACTTCCTCTGAGTGCTAAAGGAGAAGGTCTAAATAGAGGCCAGGTTAGCCCTGGGATCTTCCCTTTTCGGAGACCTTGGGTTGTATGACAACCTCATGAAGACCTTCCTATGAGGGATTCAAATGGACCAAGGATGGGCTACTCTTCCCGTTCCTCACCCCCTAATGCCTGGCCCTTTCTCTCCCCTCCTTCCTTTTTACCCAGGCTTATTTCGGGCCTCTTCAGGTGAAGTCCCCTTTGACAAAGGGCTTTTCTCACTGCCAGCTCATGCCTCTGATCCAAGCATTTGGATCAGGGCGGGTGAAGGTGCTCTGCAACCTCTTTAGGTGATTCCCATAGGAGGGGGGACCAATATTCCCACTGAGCATCTGCAGGGAATCAAAGACAACTCAAGACTTTTTTGGAAATGAAAACTCCCTCCAGAGACTTCAACTGAATAGATATTTACTATGCTGGATGCAGTGGGGAAGGCAAAGACAAACATTCTCGCTGGCTTCTGCTGCTGAATGAATTGGGAGGCAGAGCTATTAGAAGAAGCAGTGCCCCTCTAAACCCTCTGTTTCCTCAGGACAGCCCCACCAGCATCTTTCTTCAGTCCTGGTCCCTTCTTAAAGCGTTAAACTAACGCCTCCGCACCAGGAATTCACCTGGTTCAATGACTGTGCAGATGAAAATATGACTCTGCTTGGAGAAACGTCTATCTCCTCCAAAAGAAGAGCAGGATGAGGGCTAGTGGGGCTGAGAATGTATTGCCCAGGCTGATGGAAGCTTGCAGGCCGTCTTGTGGGAGGATAGCTCAGGCAGGCTTGAAGTTTAACTACTGGAGATCTTCCACTTAAAAAGAAAAGGTAACTTTGGCCTGTTCCAAAGAGGGTAACTCAGGAGGCAAAGTGGAGTACAAAAGGTGAGGGGGGAGTGCATTCCTTGCATAGGAGACAGCCTATATAAAGGCTGGGGAGATGGAATATTGTGCGTTGAGGAACAGCAAGAGAATCAACATTTTGGCTGGCCTGTGGAGTGTGTGAAGGGGAGCCCTGAGGGACTATTCTGACTCTCGGACTGTTTGTGGGATGTGAAACCCCCTTATTCTATAGACCCAGAAACGATGAGATCATATGACTATGTGAAAGGGCAACATCCCAATAATTAATGGTTTCTTCAAGTGCTTGGGAGTCACAGCACCTCGGCATGATGAAGCTGATCATAATAACACGGCCAAACGGTGCCAATCAGGCTGAATGATACCATAATGGAGCAGTCAGCCACCACCTTACTGAGCTAGGGCCTCCCAAGTTGGCCTGCATCATTAATGAATGGGGCCAACTCCCCCGGGGCTGGGCTAGGTTTGGAAGGAGACCTGGGAGAGGGGAAACTCCAGCTCGAAGTGAGGGAACAGCCTGCATGTTTCCATAGCTCCAGCCTGACAACAGCAAAGAACTTTTCTCTGCATTGGATAAGCAGAAGAAAAAGTAGCCTGCCTGCCACGTGAGTCTTTGGGATTGTGAGGGGTTGTGGTGGGGAAGGACTTTCTGGTCCAAGAAGCACAGACTGGAGGGGAAGGCGTTAGGCTGCCCATCCCAGGCAAGGTGTAGGGTGTCAGATGGGAAGTTTTTAATGAAAAAGGTGCTTTTCACTAAAGCAGATCCCACTGCCTTTAGGATAAAGCCCAACTCTTTTAGCCTGGCATTCAATGTCTCTGTAAATTGCCCTCAACCTACCTTTCCAACCTTATCTTCCACCACTCTCCTATATGAACTATCTGTTCTAGACAGGGTGGTTTCCCCTGACACCCCACACTCACTGCCACACCTTTGAACCTTTGATCAGGATGTCTGTCTCACCCAGGAGAGAGCCAGTGTGGTGGAGCTCAGCTGGACTCAGATTTGTCCGTTATAATGGACAAGCCACCAAGTCTCAGTTTCCTTATCAATAAAATGGGTATAATAGTACCTGCAGAACTTACCTTGGAGGATTCTCATAAGAAACAAATGGGGAAATGTTTGTAAATTCATTGCAAACCTTAAAGGGCTTTATAAATGTTAGTTGTCACCACACACTCTTCTCTTATTCTCTAGTTCTTTTCTACGTGTGTCTTGTCTTCCCAAACCGATTGTGAGCTCCACTATGGCAGGGCACATCTCCCTTCATCCATCATTCCCCTATCCCCTGCGCCCACCAGCCCTCCCTCCTCATCCTTAGTCTGGCCCCACTGGGATTGCTAAGTAAAGGCCTGTAGAGCTGAAAAGAGAAGTTAATGAGGAAAGATGAAGAAATTCTGCAGATGTAGTAGGTTAGGGATGGTTCAGAAGAGGGCAGCAGAAAGGGCACTGGGTTTGTAGTTAGAGGGATCTGGATTCCAGTTCCTTACTGACACAACTTGTATAACCTCAGGCATGACACTTAATCTCTTTAGATCTCGGTTTCTTCATCTGTGAAATGGGGTGGTTGGATTAGATGACCTCAAAAGCTCCTTCCAGCTTTAAATGTACAATCCCATGTCTTACGTAATGTTAGAGGTGGAAGGGCCCTCAAATCATCTGATCCAATCCCTTTTGTTGGACGGGACTTGTCCAAGGTCTCACAGTGACTCAGTAGAAGAGCCTGGACTACATTAACTGAGGTCTCCGGACTACCAGTACTGAGATAATGTCAGACTGCCTTTCAAGACCTGTTTCTTAATCTGCCCATGCATGCCTTACTTTTCCTAGGATGGTGCTAGTTTGCTCTCTCCCATGATAAAATGCTAAGGAACTCATGCAGCCCCCAAACATTTAACTCCTATTAAGGCTTTCTCCTTCACTGGCAAAGGACAGGTCTTAGCTGTCTCTTGGGGGATACTCACCCTGACTCTGCTCTACTCAGACCAGGTGATTCCCCTCAGGGCTGAAGTTTCCTTCACCTCTACTTTGCAGATGAGGAAACTGAGGCAAAGGTGGTAAAAGTTGCAAAGATGCAAATTTAGCCTTGATGTGAATTTCCTAATAATTAAAGCTGTCCAAAAGTGGAAGTGCTGGCCTTGGGAGGCAGTGAGCTCTCCCTCACTTCAAGCAGAAGCTGAATGACCTCCTTGAAGGTATGCTGCAGTTGGGATATTTCTTTTGGACATGGTTTGGACTAGGTGCCCACTGAAGGCACAGTTGGTAACAACAGCTATGGCATGAGGGGCTTCTACCTCTTCCAGAAGCCCCTAAACATCTCTTTTCCCAGCCTCTTGCCAATGACTCAAATTCCTCTATAAAAGTTCTATTGCTTTGTGTTAGGGTATTTAACAGAAGGGTACCCCGTAAAATGAAAAACCCCTACGGGAGGGATAAAAAAAGCCAGCCTGAATTAGTCTAACACCCCTATGCCTCAGTTCCCCTGCATGTAAAATGGGTGTAATGATTCTCCTCTCTTCTTTTAGGGCTGTGGGTAGTATTAAAAGGCTGTGCTTCACAGAAGGTGGAAAGTGCTGAGGTCAGCTGTCCTGTTCTCAGCCTTCCCAACCTAGGCCACAAACAACCTCCCCCAATGGCTCCCTCTTTCCAGCTTCAACGTGGTCCCTGGAAAGCTTGCCCTATTAAAGCAGTCTCCTATGGGACGCTGCCCTTCCCCCAAACTCCCTCCTCAAGCCCCCCCCCCCCCCCCCCGCCTGCTTTTCCCAGAGAACTGGGAGGGTAGTCTGCTTTAGCGCCAGTATCATCTAGCTCCCCCTATGTACGTGGCTTTCGACTCAAAAAGTCAGAGGAAAACTCTGTGAAAGAACACTCCGTCCCCAAAAGCTCTGAGACAAGCCCTCCCCTCCCCTTCTCCCCCCCTCCCCCTCTGCCCATGTGACCCAGCTTGATACGGTCCAGACCACAATCACAACAACTGCTGGAGCTGCTGGCCAAGGGGCCAGATGCTGGAAAAGGGCTCTGCAGCTCTCAGCTTATGGGGCTGAGCCGTGGTATGGGGAAGGGGGTGGGGGCAACCAGGCTTCTGGAGACCCAGGGCTCCCTCCCTCACTGGCTGGCTGATTGTTGCTGCATTTCAGGCTTATTAATAATAAAGACAATGATGGTAATTAGCGCAGAGTACGAGCCAAGTCTGACTCCCAGACTCAAAGAATTTTGGAGCAGGATGGGAGGGACTAGGGTCTAAGTCAGGCCAACAGTATCCGAAGGACAATATAACCAAACCCCAAAGACTGACTGGGCGGGTTGTTTTCTGTCAGGGGCACTGGGGCTGGGGCTCACTAGGCTATAAACAACTCAAGCTGTCAGAGCCCAAAGAACATGGCAGCCAGAAGCCAAAACATTAATGCTTAACCTTTGATTCTCTCCCAAGCCTGAGGCAAATTGGTCCTGGTGCCAGGACAACTGTTCCTCCAGTTTGCCAGCCCAGATGTGCCCACTGGCCCACTGTTCTGAACTGCTCTGAGTGTGCCATCTGAATCCGGATGGGAGGAGACAGACCGAGGAAGGGAAAGTGGAGACAGAGTCATGTACCCCTCCTCCCCAAATCTTCTTGGAATTCAGCGCTGAGCTCTGCCTCTGGCCAAGCAGAGGACCGCCTGAGACTGGTTTCTAGCAGTTCCCAGCCAGCAGTCCCACCCTGGACATTCCCTAGGGGGCAGTTCTGCGCAGTCCAACAGTTATGGGCTTACTCACAAACAATGCTCTTGAGGGAATCTGCAGGGGGGATAGCAAGGAGCTGGTAGCTTCCCTTGTTTTACAGAAGGCATTGCAAACTTCTACTAACCCATCCTGCATGCCCTTCGAGGCTCTGCTTAGATTCTGCCTCCTCTATGAAGCCTTCCCTGACAACTCAAAGCAACACTGATTGCTCCCCTTTCTGCCTGCCCAAAGCTCTTACTGTCTATCCCAGAGACCTGATCACCTGCTTATAATCAAATTAGCATTAACATAATATTGTGTAGCTATTTTGTGTTTCATCTTTGTAGGAAGACTGTGAGCCCCTTGAGGGCAGGGCATGAGTGCTTCTCTTCTGTCTTCCCTAAATTGGGAGCTCCCTGTGATCAAGGAGTAACTTGACTTCTTCCCATTCTCTCCACAGCAGAGTCAAGCATAGGCCTGAGCACAGAGAAGACGTTCAATAAATGTCTTTATAATAAACTTTTCTTCCAATCTGAGAACCCTGTTACCCAGTCTTGCTTATTGCCCACCTCCCCATCCCTTGGTCTATTTGTACATTTGCAACTGACTGAAATATTGTGATCTCCCAAGAGTTAAGGGCAATTGGTACCATCCAGCCCAAGTCTCAGACTGGAATGAGGGGAGAACGTGGGTGGGAGAAGGTTCTCTGCCTACTTCTGCTTTGTCTAAAGGCTGCTAAAGCCTGGGAAAGGGCAACCCAGCTATCTCCAGTCCCAGAAAGGGGCTCCTACCTCGATAAAGATCCTTTTCAATAAGTCTCATCTGAAGGTGGAATATTTCTTCCTGAAGTTTGCAGATGGAGTGTTTCATTTTCTCTCGCCTTGTCACCATGTAGCACAGATTTCTAACCTGAGGAGACACAAGAAAAGATTTCCCACCTTACAGAGTGACTATGAGAACCACCCCCTCTCTGTTCCCTGGGGGTCACTGGGAAACGGGAGGGCAGCAAACACTGTCTGAGGGCCTCGCTGGGCACCCACAGCCCTTCTCTTCCTCCTGGCCTCCAGTTATCTACCCCATGCTCATGGGCATGATGACAAAAGCCAGTGTGGGGTTAGACAGCTTGGGTTGTATTTCAGTTCTGCTACTTTTTACCCAGGTGACTCTGGCCATGACATTTAACCTCTCTGAGCTCAGTTTCCCCATCTGGAAAATAAAAGGTTAAGACTAAATGACATCTATGATCTCTTCTACCCCCAAACCTATAATCCTATGAATAAGCTAATTCCCAGCCAAGAAACTAGCTGTTTGGGATTCTGGCTCTGATGTGCTTGAGCTGTGGAATCATGGGTGACTTTCTGAGTTAGGACGAGGGTGTACTGTACCCTACCTTACGGGTTGTGATGAAAAAACTTTACAGATCTTTAAGTGACACAGAAATATTAACTATGATTATTGCCGTAATAACTGTTATAACTATAGTGTTGGAGAAGCATACCGGATATAGAGCCTGATTCAGCTGGTAAGACCGGGGTTCAAGTTCAGCCTCTCACAGATAGACTGTGAGACCCTGGGCTAATCATTCAGCCCAGTAGTGCCCCAGGTTACACCCTAAGTTGCAGATCTGCTTTGGTAGTGGGGATTTCCTCATCAGAATTCCCTATGCCAATGAAATCAAAGGTCCAGTGCCCTCCACTTAAAAAAAAAATGAGAAAGATGGGCTACGCCATTAGTGCTGATTCTTCAGTTTCCAGGACTCTCTGAAGTAGTAGTCTCTTCTGTCCCTCACCTCATTCCCTTAGCTATGGAATGGGGCTAGGGCATATGACTTAGCTAAGAAGCATCCTCCGAGATGATTGACGCGCTTCTGCTCTGAGGTCAAACTGCCACATTCTGAGAGTAAGCACTGTCACCTGAACACCCCAAACCCCTCTCCTCTTCTATCTGTGGTGGGAGACCCAGGAGGAAGCAATCCCTCCCCCATCTCCGCCACTGGCCTTCCTGCTACCCTAGCTCCTTCCCCACCATTAAGAACTCCACCCAACACCAGCGGCTATGAAGAACCAACCTCATCTTAGCCTGTTCCCAAAGCGGGGGTGAGCAGCCAATTCACCAATTCATCAGTTCCCTGTCTGTCCAGCACACGGCCCCTTCCACGGCGTCCTTATTCTGGAGTCACCTCCGGAGATAATCCCCTCTACGTCTCTGCCTTATTCCCAGACAGCAGGAGCTGCTTTCCTTTCCTTGCCTGGACCCTCAGGGCCTCGCCCTATCCCAGTTCAGAAGTGTATTATTTTGTTCTTTCTCATAACTCACCCTCTTCACGTGCTGTAGTAGGCTCCTGTCTGGGAGCTCCTCAGGCACTATTGCACCAGACTGGGTTTTAATTCTGTTCCTTCCTTAACTTGAGGGTCAGGGACAAAGGACAGGTCACTGGCCACCAGGGCTTTTGTGTGTGCCTATGCTCAGATGTATTCATCTCCCCCACAAGTACTTTCGAGAGCTTCCATCAAGAATTCTCATGATTCCACTCTGGGTCTGAACTTGAATTAAGAAACAAATGCCCTATGGCAAGGGGCTGTCTTCCTCCTACCTCCCTACCTCTATCCTTCGCACCTGAAAACCTTAACTGGCTTCTAAATTTGGGGACCGGTTCTGAGATCCCAAGGTATTTGTAAAACCCTGCTCTTAAGTTTCCTGCTCTAAGCTGTAACATTCAAATGTCTCTATTCGTATTGACGTCTGAAGGTCAGGATCAGGCTTTGGCAGAAAAAGGCAAGGGGGAATGGGGAGGTCAAACACAAAATGCTGATATTTACTACCTGAACCTTGCTCAGGAGGGCCAGGGTTTGGGGTTATAGCCCACAGGCTTCTAACATGTCCTGCTGTCCCTGCTGTCACATTTGCAAACAGGGACTAGAAATTCCCTTGACTGGAGGCCCTCCAGAGATGCTTTAAGTGCCAACCACAACTGCTGAGCTGAGTTAAGTCTGCATGAATGGGAGAAGTCCCTACCCAGGGCCTCCATTCACAAAATAGAGAACTAGGAGGGGAAAACTGCCTTCCAGAAGCCACACGGTTCATCCTCCTGCAGTGTAGAAACTCCCTCTCCATCAGCCCTGACAGGTGGCATACAGCCTCACCTGGAATACCTCTAATGCCTCACAAGGCAGCCCACTGCATTTCTGGGCAGCTCTGATTGTTATAAAGTTCTTCCTTCTATCGAGCTGAAACCAGTTCTTCAGCAACTTTTAACCACTGACCTCAGCGCAGTCTGCTGAAGCCAAGCAGAACCCGCCTCTTCCCTCTTCCACATGATAGCTCTTAAGGGAAATGTGGCAAATTCAGTGGTGGGGCCTGGCCCCGAAGTCTATTCCCACAGTGTTCAGCCTGGGTCTCTAACCACTGGTCCACCCTGACACCTGGCTATGGTGGAGGGAACACACTGAATAAAGAATCACAACCTTTGTCATTCTGCCTGGTTCTTGTGGTACTGCCTGGCCTCTAGCCTATGCAGCTCCCTCAAGACAAGATTCCTGAATAGCAGCTCCTACTCAGCTACAGGAGAGACTTGTAGGCCAAGCACAACGTCCTCATTAGGACGGTGATGCCGACTGGAGTTGTCTTGAGTTCTTCTGAGACTCAAATCATAAGCTTCACTGTAAAGGGTAGTGAGTCCAGTCCTAGGAAGTGACCTGCCTTCTCTGCTGGGAAGACAGGTTACCTAAACTACCACATCTTGGGCAGGTCGACACCACTGCAGAGATCAAGCAAATACCACGGCTTCCACAGGCCCATCATGCTGGAGGGAGAAACCATGACCCAGGGTCCAATCCCTTTCAATCTAATCCAGTCCGATGAATCCCATCGCCACCTTATGGTTACAGGTCAAGAGTCTGCCCCGTGTCATCTTTGTCCCACGAGGACTGGGTCAGAAACGTCAGTGCAGAATCCCAAGCTCTTTGGTTGATTTACGTCCACCCATAAAAACTGGGCCGAATCTTCTATCCATTCAACTTTGGCTCCCACCCCATCCACTTCAGCACACACCCTCTGTTCCAGTCAAGCTAGTCTTGTTACTTCCCTCCAACGTTTACCAGGTTTACAGGATCATAAATTTACAGCTGGAAGGAACCTTGGAGCCCCTGATTTTATAGATGAAGGAACTCAGGTCCAGAGACGTTGACTTGTTGACGTCACACACTGTTAAGTATGGCAGGACTGGATCTGCCAAAGGTCACACATCTAGTGAGCATTCGTGGCAGGTCTGCTCCATACACCATGCCACACTGTGTCTTTACTCCTGTTGGCGCTCCAACCTGGAAACCTTTCTTTCTCCCATTGGCCTATCCAAACCTTTGTCCTGATCCTTTACCATTTAGCTGGTTTCCTGTCTCCTCCAGACAGCTTTCTCTGACTGCTCTTCTCTACAATGATCTCACCTTGCTCTGAACCCCTAGGGCACTTAGCACCATCTATGCCCCTTAGCCTAGTGCCTAGCACACAATGCTCAGTATCATTTTTGGTTTCCTCTGTGGGATCTTAGCTCTCTAAGCAAACTGTGAGATTTCTGAAAACGAAAACCCGCTCACAGGATCAGCAAATCTCCTGCCTCTGCTGTCTCTGCCAAGGTGCATCACAGAGCTGGAGACACAGTCCCCGGTAAATACTCAGTACACATATGTCTGATTGACTGCTGACGAAGGGAAGCCCTTGGCTAAAACCTGTGGTTTACCTTCCTTCTTGTCCAGCAATGAGATTTTACTTCTTAGGCTAAGACAGCCTGAAAATGGCTGGAGGAAGAAAGGAGGCAGACAGCTGGGTACAGAAGGCCACAGGGGCAGGCTGCTGTCTATAGTTACGTGTCACCACCCCTGCATACGCTTTTACAGTTTGTAAATCTTTTATTAATGTCTTCCCACATTACTAAAGCCTTGGCACTTACAATGTAAAAAATAATCACTAGTCATTATTACAGTAAATTCCTCTTGTCAAATGATGACTTCAACGCAATTTTTGTTTTCCATATTAAAAACCAAACCAAACCAAACCAGACCAAACCAAACCCTGGGAGGTGAGGAGGGAACTGATAAATAATAGGTAAGAGAGCTACTGCTAGGAAATTATTTAAAAGGTGTGGATCATTCTGGGAGTGGTTAGGCCCCTGAGTGAGTGAAAAAGAAAGAGCAGACTGGAGTACGTGGAGCGTATGGGGAATGGATCCCTAAATGAAGATCTTTTGATGCTGATTTTGCGTTCAGAGTGTCAGGGGGGAAGTGTGACCAAGTTTAAGTCCTGGGAGCTGATTCTATGTTGGATGGGTGGAAAGGAAGTTCTAGGTAGGGGTAGGTAACTCCTGTCTGGGGAGTGGGCCAAAAACCTTGTACACCCAGGGTCCCATGGCCATGAAGCAAGGTCAGCTTTCTGGGCGCTGGGATGACCAAGCCCGGGCAGATGTAGATGCATGATCGGCACAGTTCTTAGTCCTAGTAGTTTCCACACAGGCAAACGGAGAACTCAGGGAGAAAGAAGCCAACAGACCTGGATACTGGATGTTAGTATGATTAGTGGGAAAAGTGTGTGTTTGTGTATACAGATCACAGTCAAGTAGAACCTCTGGACCCCTTCCAAGCTCCAGGGATGGAATGATGTGCAAACTTTCTCCAGCGAGGTTTCACTTAGTGTAGGTTCTCAGCAAGGGGCTCTTGTCCCAAAGCTGCTCCCAGATTTTCCTAGCTCCTCCATAAACCATCTGTTGCTGAGTTCTTGGAATAACACTCCAGCTGCCCCTTAGTCCTAGGAAGTCACTGATTAAACGGAGCTCTGTGGGAGCAGAGTGTCGCACACTCAGACACAGACACAGACACACAGAGTCCCTGATGAAAGTCCTTGCCTGGAAAGATGACACAGTTGCTCAGTTACCCCAGAGCATTTATCATGGGCCGGCTTTAAAGGACATCTTTTTTTTTTTTTTTGGTCAGCCATGAATAAACAGCTCTATGAGGAGAGAAGGCAAGGCCTTGTTTTCAGAGTGGCTGCTCTTTGGGGCCAAGTCCTATTTCAGTGTTTTTTAGGAGTGAATAATCTGAGCTAATTATAAGATGGGACAGTCCAACGGGATTTAATACAAGCTGACACGGAGTGCTTCCCCAGATCCCTGCACCTCTGGCAAACCCTATTTGCAAGGATGCTTGGGCCAGAATACTGGCCATGAATGGGAGGAAGGGGGAAAAGATAAAGGAATAAACAAGCTGGGTTCAAAGAGGAGACCTCCCTTCCACAGCATGCTGACATCTGACTGAACATGCCCTTCTCCAGCACCCTCCCCCTATCCCCACAATCACCTTTCCTTGCCTAATCCTCTCCCAGCCTGCCTGCCAATCACTGACACTCCAGCAAGTCCGTTTTTGTTAGCCTTCAAACAGTACTTAGCTGTAATCTCTCGGGAGTCTTTGTGGGCTTAACAGTGACATATCATGCTCCACTTTTTCTCCTGCTGCCTCAGTAGCCAAAGTGGCCTTGCTGAGCACACTAATCTCCATTTACCTAGCACTGGATTGCTCCTGCCTTGGGGCCAGGACACAACAGCACGCTCAAGGGATTCCAGGTTTGTTCTCCCATCTTCCAGGAATGAATGGGCATGAATGTCTCTACGGATGAGCGTTTCCTAGATGTGTGATGTAAATAACCAATACACATCATCACTGTGGGAACGATTAAGAAGCATACTCAAGAGGGAATGGGAAGGAGCCAGAGAATGTGATGAATGATGCTCTTTCTGAGTTATAGATTGGAGGCTGAGGATCCAAGTGGCAGCAAGACCAGCCCGTGCCAGTCATTGATGAAGTCACTAAAGTTCGCATTTGGCCTGATCCCACTCCCTCTACCCTCTCCCACGGGTATCAAGGATGGAAAAGGCCCCTGGATGGAGGAGTCAGGAGACCTGGGTTCTAATAATGACCCTGCTATTAAATCACTGAGTGACCTTAGGCACATTCTGTCATTCCCTTGGGCTTCAGTTTCTCCATCTGGATTAGATGATCATTAAAGTCCCTTTCTATTTTAATATCTATGTCTGGGCTGATATAAGCTTAAGCAATGACCTCTCCCTGGGCAATCTGCATTTTTTTTTTTGCTTTCTGGTGAGGCAATCGGGGTTAAGTGACTTGCCCAGGTCACACAGCTAGTAAGTGTCATGCGTCTGAGGCTGGATTTGAACTCAGGTCCTCCTAACTCCAAGGCCGGAGCTCTATCTACTTCACCATCTAGCTGCTCTGACAAACTGCACTTTTATAAGCATAGTGGGGGAAGGCTCTTAAAATGTGAAAAGCCTTTAGATCCTAGTCATCATTGGTAACTCTGTCCTAACCTTATGTGGCCCCAAGGCTCTGACCTGGATGGACCCTCTTTCTCTTCCCTTTGTAACATCTCCCATCAGCTCCTATAGGTTCAACCGTCATTGTAATGTAGGTGATTCCCAAATCTACATATACAACTCTGAAAGCCTCTGAGCTCCAGTCTGGCATCACCAATTGCCTGATGGCTTTCTCCACTTAGAGGTCCAATAGGTATCTCAAACTCAACATGTTCAAAACAGTAGCCATTATCTTCTTTCTCTAAATCTATCCTTCCTCCAAACTTTCCTATTTCTGTTGAATATATCACAAACCGTCCAGTACAGAGGTTTGCAGTCTTACGGTTATCCTCACCCCCACCTCCTCACCAATCTGCTGCCACGCATGATAATTCTACACAAAGAACAACTCTAGCATTTCCCCTCTTCTCTCTACGTGTACAGCCAACATGCCAGTTCATTCCCTCATCACCTCTTGCCTGGATGACTGCAGTAGCCCCCCAAGCAGATTTCCTGCTTCCAGGCTCTCTTTTCTCCAACTCATCTTCCACAGCTACCAAAAGAATTTTCCTAAAGTACAAGCCTTTCAATGTTACTGATCAAGCATCTTCAATGGCTCCCTACTGCCACTAGGATAAAAACAAATTCCTTAGCTTGACCTTCAAAAGCTTTCAATTTGTCTCCAGTCTACTTTCTGGACATTTCACCATTAACTCCTCCTTACACATTCCACATTGAAGCTAAAATGGACTAGTTGCTGGCTCCCAAACTTGGCACTCTGTCTCCTATCCTCATGCTTTCATACAGGTTGTTCCGCATCCTGGAATGTACTCGCTCCCCTCTTCACCTCTATCTCATGATACTCTTGGTTTCTCTCAAAGCTTGATTAAGTTGCCACTTCTTTGGGGAAGCCTTTCCTAATCAGCCTCATTGCTAGTGCTATCTTGTTCTTTAAATTATCTCATATTTATGTTTAAGTGAGGCATCCCCTCTTCCCCCAACAGAATTTGGCAGGGGATGGTTTTTTATTCTGTTTCTGTACCTTGCACATAATAGACACACAACAAAAAAATGTAAGCTGTATTGAACTGAATAGACTCTTAACAGCATCATTTTAGGCAATGGAAAAGATTTTTGTGTTGAGGTGAGGGATAAATGTGAGGGCATTTTTACAAGTGGCTTCAACCTCAGGGCCCTGTGGATACCCTGGACCACCATCGCAAAGAAATGACCTGCAGCATGTTTGAGAAAGTAGCATCATTCTGAAATGTTCACAGTTACGCTTTCAAGTGTCATTCATTATCAACCCTCCCCCTTTGCCAAAAATTAGTTTCCTTTTGCATAATGGGAGCAAAGCCAAGTTTCCTATATGAAATGAACAATTCTTCCTTAAATACCTTTTGTCACCTGTCTCTTCCAGTCTCATATTTGTAACAGATGAACTTATAAGTTTATAGAATTATTTGGAAGCAGCAAAGTCACTCATGACAATGCGTGGGGCAAGACAGTGGACATTTTTAGCAGAATGATTTTTTTTTGGGGGGGGGCATGGTCTGGACCTATGGTTTCCTGATGTAGAGATTTCTTCTACTGGTACAGATCTGCAATGTGGGAGGCTTAGAGAGTTGCCAGGGTCACACAACTAGTATGGGTCAGAGGGTGGACATGAACCTAGGTCTTCCTGATTCCAAAGCTAGCCTCCTATCCAATGTTTCTTAGAGTAAATTTACTGATACAGAAAGCAGACACCAACTCTCCTCCTCCAGGTGACTTCCTGGTTCTGTGGCAGAAACAGGAACCAAGAGTCTCTCTAGCTACAGAGTGGTGCCTAAAGCCAAAGACAGGGCGGTGAAGGAGGGGCCGTACTTTGAGGGCTGGGTAGGTTCTCACAAAGAAATGTTTCCCTATTTAAAGTCTTGGATTACGATGAGATGAAGTGGGGAGTTTGGGAAGGAAGGATTATCAGACTGCCCCAGACCAGCACCCCTTGGCCAGCAGGACTCACCCAGTGTCTGGGTAGCATGAGTCTTTTGGGCATGAGACTACGATCATTTCCCAAAAACTTGGATATGATTAGATGCCCCAAGATCCAGATAGATGTTTGCTAACTGGACTTCAAGAGAGTAATTCCTCTGAGGGCAGGTTGTTTACCCATAGCTTAGGTGAGCATGGGGTTGAGTATACAGTTGGGTAACATTTAACATGTGAGCAGAACATTTCAGGAAGAAAAGAAGCGGCTTACGGATGAACGTATGTTTGGTAAGCGTTGTGGAGGGAGAAATTCTTCAAAAAGTCTTCCGGGGGGGGCAGCTCAGTGGAGGAGTGGATAGAGCAACTGCCCTGAAGTCAGGAGGAGATGAGTTCAAAACCGGCCTCAGACACTTACCAGTTGTGTGACCCTGGGTAAGTCACTTAACCCCAAATGCCTCAAAAAAAAAAAGTCCTCTTGGATAGGTGTCTGTTTAGCACGGGCTTTTTCTAGATCCTCTATTACTCTTATTTACTTCAACACTGAAGACCTGTGATTTCTGTCTGTGTGGATACCCCACCTCCCAAAGCAGACAGTAACCTTTCCACTACTGAATGGACTGTCTTTGGGAGCAAGTGTGTGGCCACCTTGGTGATGAACCTCTCTGGAGGCTCCTTAGACAACAGACCTACTCGGCACCAGGCTGTACTCGAAGTCTCTTCTGTTTGGTAGATCCTCCCAGAGTGTGCTCCACTGGCACAGTCCATCTCTCCCCTGCCCTCCCCTCCCACATGATGAGAAACCAGGGTCCAACGTCAGCTGAGGTCCCCTAAGTCCATGACTCACCTCCCTAAAAATACACTTTTGCCTGGTATAGGTAGGATGCAAATTCCTTGCTTTTAAACAAACAGGAATATATAACGATATTGTTTTACCCACAAAAATTCACTCTAAGATTTCTTCAAATGAGTGTTCCTTTAGTACCTTTAAGAAGGGACCCAATTTATAAAAATGTACTTTACGAGGAACACATTTACTTTCAGCCTCAGTTCCCATTACATACAGGATCCTCCACATGTATTTATTACAGCCAAACTGAACAACTCCCTCTCCCCCCAAACATACCCTATGCCTTCCCACTTCGGCACCATGGTCAGAACATTCCTTCTACTGGAATACATCTCCTGCTTTGTCCTGCTCTAATCCTACAAGGCCAAGCATAAATGTCCCCTCTTCCATGAAGCCTTCTTTGATTCTCCCATCCAGCAATCTTCAAACCCTTGAAGAATTATTATCTATCCCCCTGTGGCCTACCATATCCTGTTTTGTATCACAGTTACCGGTAAACTGTCTTGGCCCCAATGCTGGAATGTGAGCATCCCAAGAGTAAGAACCAGAATTTTTTTTTTCAAGCTCATCTTCTCCATAACGAAGCCCAGCATCCAGGCCCTGTCCAGAACAAGTCATATTCTCTTTCTCTACTTATTCAACATTATTCTTCCCATCTCTTCCTTGGCTTCTTTATGATGGACCACATCAGTGACTGAGTGTCCATGGCCAAGGCTGTAGCCAACGCAAAGCTTAGAATGACAACTGGAAAGCAGGAGGAAGGGGAGAAGAAAGGTGGTGGTGCTGAGTGGTGCCATGGGGTCAGGTCAGAGGATGAAGGGCGATGACAACTCTGGGAACTGCTGGCCTCCTCTGGGGCCAGTCTGCATCTTGGCTATACTGTTTTAAACAGCAATACGGCTGCTGATAGTACCTTCTTTTGAAAGTGTCTTTAAAGATAGTATTTTATTTCCCTTTCACAAAGTTCTCTTGTGGTAGATAAGCAGGGCAAGGCAGGTAGGATTATCCCTACTCTACAGATGAAGAAAAGAGAGGAAAGAAGAGTCAGAGCTAGAAGGGGCCCCAGAGTCATCCAGGTCAATGCACTCATTTTACAGATAAGGACTCTGAGGTACACTGGGAAGAGTCCTGGAGTTAGAAGATCAGGGCTCCTGGGAAAATCATGATATTTCCTTATGCTTTAGTTTCTATTTATGAAGAAGAGTCTTGTAAATCTTAAACTGTTAAAAGAAATAAGAGTTATTTTTATTGAGCAAGGTTGCAAGTTAGTAATTAACAGAGTTGGGTGTTTGAATCCAGAACATTTGGTGCATAATCTAGTACTCCTGGAATACCTGAGAATTTAGAGCCGCTATTTCCTCCTTTACCCCTGTCTCACATGAAGAAGGGGCCTTCCTGCTTACCAAGGCCCACCCGTCCACCCAGAAGTGGACCCATTCCTTCCCATCTCCTCCAACATATTGTCCCCTCTTGTCATCCCCAGCCTAGTACTTATTTTCAATCTCTCCTTATCTAATGGCCCCTTCTCTACTGCCTATAAACATGTTTCGTATCTCCCTCATACGCAAAAACCCTTCATTTGATCCTTCCCTCCCTGCTAACTCTTGCTCTACATCTCTTCTGCCCTTTGTGGACAAATTGCTTCAAAAAGCCATCTGCAGTAGGTGCCTCCACTTTCTCTCCTCTCACTCTCTTCTTTGCCCTTTATAATCTGGCTTCTGACCTCATCATTGCACCGAAACTCTCTCTTGAAAGTTACTAATGATTTCCTAATTGCCAAATCCAATGGCCTTTTCTCAGTCCTTATTCTCCTTGACCTCTCTGCAGCCTCTGACACTGTTCATCAGCCTCTTCTCCAGGCTGCTTTCCTAGACTTCATGATCTAGAGAAACTTATTCTGCAAGAAGAAATCAACTCTGAAACTCTCACTTCCTCAGATCATCTGGCACTCCTGGCTGCAGGGCTTCAATCCCTCTTTTCAGGTGTGGTCTTCCCCCATTAAATTGTGAGCAGGGATTGTCTTACGTCTTTCTTGTATCTCCTTTGCTCAGCACAGTGCCTGGCACATAGAAGGTGCTTAATAAATGTTTAATGACTGACTCTGATACTCTCTTCTCTCTAGGATCTTGGGACACTATCCTCTCCTGTTTCTCTTCCTACCTGTTTGACCACTCTTCCTCGGTCTGCTTTGCCCATCCTCACCCAGGTCATGCCTTCTAACCATGGGTGTCTACAGGGTTCTGTCCTGGGCCCTCTTCTCTCTACTTTACTTGGTGATCTCATCAGCTCTCATGGATTGAATTACCATCTCTTATGCTGATGATTCTTAAATCTACCTATCCTGTCCTAAACTCTCTGTTGACCTCTGATCTCACATCTCTAATGGCCTTTTAGACATCTCAAAGTGGATGTTCAGTAGACATCTTAAACTCAACATGTCCAAAACTGACCTCACTATCTTTCCCCCTTAAACCTCACCCTACCCTTTCTCTTTCTGTCAAGGGCAACACCATCCTCCCAGTCCCTCATGCTCCCAATCTCGGGTCATCTTTGTTTTCTCACCTCCCGTATCCAATGTGTTGCCAAGGCCAGATTTCACCTTTGCAACATCTCTCTAGGATGCTCCCTTCTCTCCTCTGACACTGCCACCAGTCTAGTGCAGGCTTCATCACACCACGCCTAGATCCTGCAATAGCATGCTGCTGAGTCTGCCTGCTTCAAGTTTCTCCCCATTCTGATCCACTCTCCTTTCACCGATCATGTCACTCCCCCAAGACACTCAGTGGCTCTCCATTGCCTCCTGGATCAAATATAAACTTCTCTTTTGGCATTCAGAACCCTTCCTAATCTAGCCCTCTCCTACCTTTCCAGTGTCTTACATGTACTCTTAGATTAAGTGACACTCACCTCCTTGCAGTTCCTCAAACAAGACACCATCTCTCTGCTCTGGGAATTTTGTCTGGCTGTCTCCCATGCCTGGAATGTTCTCCTTGCGTTTCCCTTATAATTCAAATGCCTTCTTTCTTTTAATTATTTCCCATATATTGTCTGCACAGATTTGTTTGCTTGTTGTCTCATTAATTAGATTATAAGCCCCTTGAGGGCAGGGACTTTTGTTCCTTTTTTGTATCCCCAGTGCTTAGCTCAGTGCCTGGCACATATTAGGTGCTCAATAAATAAATGATAAATTTAGTGAGTTAAAGGTCAAAGGATTGGCTGGAGATTCTATAGTGAGTTGGTAGAAGAGTAGGGACTAAAATCCATATCTCAATCCTCAGTCCAAGGCTCATTCCATACCACCAAGAAAGGAGGCTCCCATTCAAGCAGGAGGAAGCCTGAGGGGAGGGAGTCGGTTGCCTGGGGAGTAACTGTGTGTCTTTGGCATTCTGCGCTCTTGGAGCACTTCCCAGAGGCAATGAATGAAATGGGTGATTTGGGGCTGGTACCTACACATCCCCTGAGCAGAGAGCCACTTTGGGTTACATTAAACAGGCAATCATTTTTCCTCTGGCTGAGATCTAACATTAGACAGTTTGAAATGGATATTTGGCTCTGCCATTCCTAGAAAGCAGCATTGTGGAGAGCCCACACTGACTGCATCACAATGTCAGGGGTAAAGAGCCTTTGGAGAACAGCTTGACCTCTTCCATTCTCTTCCTCTCACAGGAGGTAAATGATGTTCAGTAAGAGGAAGGGACTTCGCTCAAGGCTAGCTAGTGATGTAGCTGGAAACAGAATCCTCACTTCTTCCTCAAACTCTAGGGCTTTTCCCACTATGCCATGCTGCTTTCTTACCTCAGAGTTTGGAATTTATTCCTTCTAATACCCCAGAGGGATCGGTGGATGAGTTCTTTGGCATGGCAGCTCTTCTGGCAACCAGAAGAGTCAGGGCCTGTCCTGGGTTAGGATGGCCACACTAGTACCCCCACTCACCCCAAATATCTCATAATGGAATTCTTTTTTTTTTAAACAAATCCTTGTTTTCTCCTATTCCTTTTTTCCCCCTTCCATTTCTTTTTTCATCTCTCTTGCCCTCCCCTCTCCTTCCATCTTTCCTCCCCTTCTCCTGCCATTTCCTCTTCCTTTCTTTCTCCTACCCTTCCTTCTTCCCTATCTCATCAGCCCTCCCCCACTTCCTCCTTCCATCTGCCTTCCCTTCTTTCTCCTCTCTCCTCCCCTCTCAACTTTCTGCCCTTTCTTCCCTCCTTGTCTCTTTTCATTGCCTCTCCCTATCCATCTCCCCTCTCCTCTTAACTTTCCTCTTCATCTCCTCTTACTTGTCCTCTCCTTCTCCCCTTCCCTTCTCTTTTCTTCTGCTCCCCTCCTCTCCTTTCTCCTCATGTCTCTTTCCCGCCCCTATTTTTTCCCCTTCTCCTCTTCCACGTGTTTCTCTTATCTCTTCCTTCTCATTTTCCCATGGTTTCTAACTTCAGAAGACAGGGGGCAGAGGCCTTTTACAGGGATGGGGGGAGGCAAGAGGAAGGCACTATATATATATATATATACCCCTCTAGGACAGCCAAACTTACCGTTTCTCTGTCCCCTTAGCCTGAGTTTGCACCGTGTTCATTTCCACATGCCCAATATCCACTTATCTGAGAGCTCTCCAGTCACAGTAACTAGCTCCAGTCTGGGCACGTAACAGGTGCTTCAATAAATGGAAACAATTTCACGGTTCCTATCTGTTAGCCCTGGACTCTCTGCACTAGAATTAAGCTGCCACGATTTTGAAACACAAGCTGTCCCTCTCCCCCTGCATGTTTCCTGACTTGATACACCACGTGGCCATGCTGGGATGATGTCATGGCTTCTGGGGGTAACATCAGAGGCTGGGATAGTGGCTCCTCACATCACCGGAGCTGAATTCCACTGCTAAGAACCTTAGGAAGCCGGGGCCAATTTTGTTTCCTGGCCAGTGCCTTGGCTTGGGAGGCAGAATGAGGTTCCCATCCCAGCTGCCACAAATTAACTAGGAGATATTGGACGAGCCATTCCATTTCTCTAGGTCTCTACTTCCCCATCTGTGACATGGACAAATACAAACCCTCGTTCTGCCTCTGAAAGCAGCTGATGTCAAAGTACCCTGAAAAGCAGAATGTTCCACACAAACATAAACAGATACTGCTGTTAAGTTCCTCATCCAAGCTAGGGTCCACAGAGATGCTGATTCTCATTTTCTTTTACACTTACTTAACTTGAGGTTTAACAAGTTTAATTCCTCTATTTTGAAAGGCACAAACTCCTCAGGTTCGGAGAATAAGAATAATATTAGCCAGCATTTATATATCGCTTTAAGGTTTGCAAAGTACTTTTACAAATGTGATCTCATTTGATCCTCATCAACAACCCTGGGAGGTGGGTGCTATTATTATCCCTATTATTTCTATGAATATCTTCACATTATCCCACAATCGAGGAAACTAAAACAGATAAAAGTTAAGTGACTCGCCCAGGGTCACACAGCTAATAAATGTCTGAGGCTGGATTTGAACTCAGGTCTTCCTGACTCCATGTCCAATGGTCTATCCACTACACTACTCTTTCAAACCCTTACTCCAGGAACATAACCCTCTCGGTTAGCTAAGAAGCACCAACCTACCCAACAGGATGGGAGGCTACACTAGCTGACGTGTCAGGTGCCTTCTAGCCCTGACGTGTCAGAATTCTACTGTTTCTTAGAAGTATTCGTTAGTTGTACAATTTACTTGATACTTTCCATCTCTGAGCCCCTCACTTTCCTAATACTCAAAGTGAGAGGGTTGGGTCAGAAAATCTCTAAAGTCCCTTTTACCTTGAGACACCATAATCTTCTAAGTACAAGGAGCTCAGTTTCCAGGAATGGAGCACAGCTTCTGCCCTGAGAACAGAAGTCTCCAAGGACTGTTTACCAAGAGCCATCCCCCTGGACCAGCAGCACCCTTTCCTCCACCCTCACTCGTAGGGCTGAGGCAAGCAGTGGTCCTAGAAAAGAGCCGGGTCTGGGCTGGGGCTGGGGTGGCCACATGTACTCACTCGCTCCAGGTCCTGCCGAAGATGAGTGAACAGCTTGAGCCGCCGGTATAGGATGTCCTGCTCTTGCTGAGCTAAATTGTCCACTTCATCGGTTTTGGGGGTCAAGAGGGGCTTGTTGCAGTTAGATTTCCTCTTGAGCTTCCAGTACTGGTAGACAAAATCCACAAGGGTCTCAGAAAGGTCCAAGTTCTCTGCCACCTCTTCAGGCTTCACAAGCTCGTAGAAGGCCTCTTCTAGCTGCTGCAGCTTCTGTTTCCTCAAGGTCACCTTTTCCAAGTCCAAGGCAGCCTGGCTGGGCTCAGACACTGAGCCAGCCTCTCCCCTTATTCCCCGGGCCTCCTCGGGGGGCTTAGGAGCCCCACTGCTATGCTCTAGGCAGAAAGACTTGAATTTCACTTCATCATTATCAGCTAATATAGTCCTCATTTCCAGGTTGTGGTCAAAGGCGCATGTGACGTGGAAGGCAGTGATGCAGGATGGCATAGAACACTGTCAGGAGAGAAAAGGACATGTTGGATTCCACCCAAAGCAAAGAACATGGTCAGGAGATTCAAGGAGATACCCACACCCAGCACCCAAAGCAAAGAACATGGTCAGGAGATTCAAGGACACACACACACACACACACACACACACACACACACACACACACACACACTCTCCTAGGGGAATGGAGGTGAACCTAGGTATCTAACCCTTCACCAGGCTTCAGTGTTCACCCGGTGGCCACATGCACTTTTGCAGGGGGCAATGGGACAAGTCCGAGGCCTGTGGGCCCAACCTGGTGACCTGACATTCTGAGAACTGATCTTAACTGAAAGAATCCAACTGTCCCAGGGCATGTCAGGTGCTGCTTTACAACTCCTGCTGCTAACCATCTTGTCTCCTCCAAGAAGTCTTCCTCAATGAATGGCAGACCACAGGGCTCTTTCACTTATGTGAAATCTAGAGCCACTCAGGAGTTTGAGCCACAAACATTAAGACTTGGTTAAGCTCAGTCACATAATATTCTCAGTTCCATGGGATTTGCAAGATACTGTGCTAATAATAAGATTTAGAGCTTGAAGAGACCTTCAAGACCACTTGTCCACCCACTATTTTAGAGATGGGGGTGAGGGGACTTACATAGGCTCATGCAGATAGTAAATTACAGAACTGAAATTTGAACCTGAGTCCTTAGACTCAAAACTCATTATTCTTTCCAATAAGCTGGATCTGGGTGAGGTGCTGTAATAACCATACAGAGTCCTATTTTACCAAGCAGACTGGGATCTCCCTGAAGGCAAGACATCTAATCATGAATACGGGCATATGGACGGGCACATAGTAGGAAGTCAGTGCAGACATGCTGAATGACCTAAATAAGACCTGTTTTGGCCAGCAGCAGGTGGTGATGCCAAGGCCTCTTCTCCCCTCCAGCCCCTGAGGCTTACCTAGCATCACTTTCAAGTTCACTCCCAGGTTTGTCAGGGAACCCTCCAATTAAGATTATCAAGTTATTAACAAGCACTTATCAAATATTTACTATGTGCTATTCCCAGCAAAGGGGTGAGAATACAACGTGGGAATGCAAATGAAACAGTCCTTGCTTTCAAGAAACTTAAATTCTATGGGGGAAGACAACTTATGTAAGCATAAAGGGAAGAAATATAAAATAAATACCAGATACGTTGGGGATGGAGGGCATTGGTAGTTGGGGGAAATCTAGAAAGGCTTGGAGTGTAAAGTGGCACTTAATTTATACTTGATAAAAGTAAGGAATTCTCTTCAGTGGAGGTGAGAAAGGAGTTCATTAGAGCCGGGGCAAATGCATGGGGATGAGAGATGGAGCAAAACATGTGAGAAAGGCCAGTCTCACTGGATTATAGAGTCTGGAAGGAGAGTGAGGTATAACTAGGCTAGACAGGTTATTATGACCAACCTAATTAACACAGAGGAGCAGAGATGTTCCTTGATAGAAATTTCATTTATTTTTAAGTCATATTGTTGGCTATCCATACATAGAACTAACCCTTGACCACTAGTAAACATCCTGTGGGTAATTTTCACTCTGGGGCTGTGTGTAGGTCAGCCTCCTTCAAAGTACAATTCTCTTATCTATGGTCCCTGAGCAACCCTGATGCTTCACCTCAGTCCCCTCAATGAAGCTTTTTGCATGGAGGGCCACAGGTTTTAATTGGCTTTTGCTTTCACAAAGGCAATTAAAGGAAGGAAATCAACTGTGTTCTCTTGGAAATCAGAAGTGACCACAATTCACTTAGTGAAGCCCTGCTAACAGCTGAGGCACTGCTGGGAACTTATCAAAGCGGCAGAGCTTCCCTCCCCTTGCAGGAGGGCAGCTGCTCACACTCTATCCACCCGGGCAGCCAAAACTTCCAGCCCACTTCCTCCATGGCCCTCAGGGAAGCCCATTTCCCAGCTAGAGGAGACCGTTTCTTCGTAAGCGGCCAGCCTCGGCTCAATTCATTAAAAGGCAACTTTAGAGCTCTGGGCGGCAGGTGTCTGTTTAAACAACAGCCCACAAGAAATCTGCCTATTCCAGCTGTTAATGGCCAGTTAAGCTACACTAACAAGCCGTTTCTGAGAAGCTGATTACTGGAGATCCCAGATTTACCAATTTTCATAAAGCTACTCTTCAGGAAAAGAGGCAACTGCACAGCCCGTTAGGTTCTCTGCATCCTGCTCTGTGGTGGTGAAGTCACAAGACTTTTAGACTCAGAGGTTCTGGGTTCAGAGACCAGTCCTACTACTTACTGTCTGTGTGATCTTGAGCAGCCCCCTTTCAGGGGCTTTTCCCCCCATCTCTATAAAGCAAGGGAGCTGGATTAGACTATTTACATAAAGTATGTTTTTTAATTATGGGCAAGAGGTAGACATTTAATGGCAGCTAGGTAGCACAGTGGATAGAGTACTGGACATGGAATCAGGGAGACCTAAGTTCAAATCCAGCCTCAGACACTTAGTAGCTGTGTGACCCTGGGCAAATCACTTAACCCTCTTTGCCTCCAGTATCTCTGCAAAGAAAATCCAAAAAAAGGGGTCACGAAGAGTTGGATACAACTGAAAATGACTCAACAGCAACGAAGACATAAAGTCAATAGAGGAGGATTGATTCTAGTTCTAAATCCTAGACTAACTGGTGAAGTCCCATGGAGGGAACCTGTCATCTAGCCACAGGGGAAAGTTTAATCTTTCAGACGCCTCACCGTGAATCAGAAATGACTGTAGATATACCAAAGGCGGGGTTTTTTTTTTCCTGTCAGGGGAAACCATTCTGATTGACTGAGTTCAATAGTTTATCTTTGCACTGGGCAAAGGCCAGTTTATATAACAACCCTTTATAGTCTCTGGGCTAGGGCTTCTACCATGGGCATAGCAGACAGAGACAACGGGTCTATCCCACTCACCAAGGAGACACATGGCAGACTGTGGAGGCCCAATTACTCTGATTTTCTGCACCTTTCCTATCCCATGCAGGGACAATTTTTTTTTATTGGCATCATGTTTTTTTAAAATATTTTGAGTTTTAGTGAGGTCTTTTATTGTTATATCATAGTAATTCCATGCTATACCCTTTACCAGTGAACTTTCTTCAGTAACAGAATTAAGCAAAACCAAAAAATACACCAACTATGTCTGGGTGTGAGCAACACCCCATACCCAGTTTTCCGCTGTCCAACAAAAAGGAGGTACGTTTATTTCCTCTTATCTTCTCCAGCACAAGGTTCTTTTAAAAAAAAGAAATAAATACCCTCTTACAAGTTAGTTAGATTTTAATTCTGTGCTGTCTGACATCTTAACAACATAGTACGACAGTGACTTCCTTCTTTCCCAGCAGGTCCTAGTCATCTTAGCCTTGTGCCCTTCATTAAGAGATCTCAGGCAAAACCACACTTAGGATCTTTTTGAGAAGTGATCTTCCTGCACAGTGCCACCAAAGTCTTCGGAGAGCAAGGACGTGCTTCACCCAATCCCACTCTCACTAAACAACACCATGATCTTCTCCAATTCTCTGAGCCTTTGCTTTGGACGTTCTCCTATCTGGTGTGCCCTCTCCATCACTACCTCTGTCCCATCCTTCAAGGCCCAGCTCCAAGCCCACTTTCTTAAAGAAGACTTCCATGACTACCTCTGCTCACAGGATTGTGCCTGACTTTGAACTCCTACTGTACTTGTCACATACAGCATCGTTGCCCAATTGTTTAAAGTGTACCTCGCCTCTCTAGCTAGCTGATCTCTCATGTTCCGCCAGGTGCTTAGCACTTCCAAAGAGTTCACTTAGAGACAGTGTAAGTGATGTCCAGAAGCTGTGTGAGCTTTGGGTTAATCACTTTTCCTGAGTCTCAGTTTCCTCATCTATAAAATGGGGATAGGTACGCTCTCTACTTTCCAGAGAGATTGAGGAAGGTGCTTTGTGAACCTTAAAGCACTAAAGAAAATGCTAGCTTTGGCTGTTTTTGTTGACTGGTGGGAAAAGCCAGCTTCTTGCTTTCCCCAAATTTCTTCCCTGATGCACCTTCTCCTTTTCCATTCTGGGGATGTGGTTTATCCCGGCCACTTGCCAGGGTAAACTCCGTATCAATGAACCCTGATGACAGGGGTGATAGCAGGGACCAGACTTTAAATCCGGAGCTTGAGCATCTGGAAGACTGCCGGGGGGGGGGGGGGGAAGGCATGTGGCTCATCAATGAAGCCAATCTGATATGTAAATCACCAAGGAAGAAAAAGCATGGGACTTCCACAATGCTGCTTTTAAGGAGTCATTTTTGCAGAGAGAACCATTCTTTTGGGTGGTTTTGCAAGCCATAAGTTTTCCTGATTGAGTTTTCTTGTCTGGTAGCCAAAATGGTAATTTCATTGTGCAAGCTAACCAGTGAATGACAATGTGTCTCTACTGGAGGAACATCTGGGGATGCTTAAAACTAAACCACTGGAAAGTTTCATGGTGTGGTGATAAGCTAAACTGCCTCTATGCGACACAACAAAGCTGGACCCTGAGAACAGACAGATTCGAGCTAACCAGACAAGCTTGGCTCACAGAAAGCATACAGCCACAATTTTTCCTTTCTTGCATCAACACAGTATTAAAATCTCTTTTTTCTCTGAAGGTTCCATCCTCCTTCCCTCTTCACCATGAATACTGCCTATATGCAAAGGTTCTGAGGGACGCAGAGAGGTCTGAGTCATCCGCAACTGTGGATGCCCCTGTAATCAAAATGAAAGCAAAGCTACAGAGAAGGGACTTCTATTTCTTTAATTAACAAATCTTCCTAGCCTCTTTCTGCACAAGTGCAACCATCACAGAATCATAGATTTACAGCTGTAAGGGACCTCAGAAATGACCCGCCTTGAAGAAATTAAGGGAAGCAGGGTTTAAACCTGCTCTTTTCCAAGGCATCGTGATGCCTCCACAGCTGATGTTAAGCCTGAGATGACAATGGAAGTTTCCTCAGTTTCCCCACCTGCAGAGTGAGGATAATAATAACAACTGCCACATCCATCTCCCCGGAGTGTTGAATGAAAACTAAAATTCTTTACTTGATCATGCCCAATGACCCTCCAGCCTTCAGGCCCTTAGACTGGCCTCCCAATCTAAGGGAAGCAGGCTCCCAAGGTAAAATGTTACCATGTTACTCCACTCAGGCTGAGTTCCTCTTTTGCCAGATGGCAAGTGGCACAGTTGTCAGTTTTCTATTCAAAAGGCAAATTAAAAAAGCCAAAAGCAAGTTCAACTAATACGGCATCAGCCAGTTAGCAGGAGCTTCTGGAAAAGGCAGGTGCGGGCATCACCACACTCTACCTACGGCCTCACCACCATGACTCTGCCTGTTTGGTTCAAGCCTAATTACTGTCTGTTCCACTCATTGGGCATGAGACCGCAGACAGTCAAGACCTCTCTCCCTTCCCATCTCTGCCTCTTAGAATAGGAAGCTGGCTTCAAGCTCAGTCCAGGTACTCCCTCTTACTCAAGGCCTCTTAATACCTGCTCGCCCATAGAGTTCTACTCTCCTCTACTCTAGAATTACCTTGCATACATTTTCTATTTACTTATCTGTGCCCACATTATTTTGACTCCAATACAATGTCAACTCTTCTGCGTGGTGCTGTCTCTGTATCGCCAGCACCTAGTATCATGTCTGGGACATTATAGACACTTCACAGATGTTTGTGGAATGGACGAATGAATGGACTGTGTGGCTCAGAACCTTTTCACTTTAGAGGTGGAAAAGCACGAGGCTCAGAGGGGTGAAGGAACCTATTCTGTTTGGTCTCCTCTTCCCTTTCCTGAACCACCCCATGTGATCTCCCAGACTCCATGGCAGGGTATCTATCTGGAGGTGGTGATGTACAGTGGAGAGAACTCCTGAAAGCAGAGTCCAAATCTTATTACCTCTGTCTTCTCCAACAGGCTCAGCACTGGGCTCTGTACAAGGACGTGCTCAGCAAACACTTGCTCTCTTCTGGAAAGGGTAGCTGGCTCAGGTCAGCTGGGGGGAGTTCTTGTTATCTGGGGATTCCTCTCTGCCACAGGTTTGGGCAAATCCCTATGAGTCAACTCAACTGGCTAGTGGTTCCTGTGTTTGTAGAAAATGCTGGGAGATGTCATTTTAGCTGGCTTACTATCTTCAAGGAAAGGCCATGTGCAGAGTGGATTGAGCACTGGATTTGGATTCAGAAAGCCTGGATATGAATCCTGCCTCAAGCAGTAGTTAATGTGGCCTTGGAGTTTTTTTTTTTTGGGTGAAGTGACTGGGTTTAAGTGACTTGCCCAGGGTCACACAGCCAGTAAGTGACAAGCGTCTGAGGCCGGATTTGAGCTCAGGTCCTCCTGATTCCAGGGCTGGTGCTCTATTCACTGTACCACCTACCTGCCCCTGTTAATGTGGCCTTGGAAAAGACACTTAGTCTCTAAACTTGTCTCCTCACCTGTAAAATGAGATAATACTGTAATATTATAAATTAAGATTAATATTGTGATATTATTGGCGGGCAGCTAGGTGGCGTAGCAGATAGAGTACCGGCCCTGGAGTCAGGAGGAGCTGAGTTCAAATCCGGCCTCAGACACTTGTCACTTACTAGCTGTGTGACCCCGGACAAGTCACTTAACCCTAAACTGCCTACATAACAAAAAACAAGAAGTAATATTACTGTAAGAAGTGATAACCTCACAGGGTTGTTGTGAGGATCAAATGAGACACGAAGCGCTTTATGAAACTTAAAGCATTGTGTAAATGTGACCTCATTAATTAGCCTGCTTTTGGCCCTGCATCTGAACTTGGCCGAGGACTATCTTCAGCAGATGTTTTGGGGCTGTTCTTTCCTCTATGATCAGCAAACTTCTCGTTGCTAACAATAATAACATTAATCATAACACGTTAATAGCAGTCATGATTATCTGATGCTCTGCTCACCTCTCATATGAAATCAGTTAGGGGTTCTTCTTACAGGTCCACCACCCTGATTATTTCTACTGCTACTACCCTCGTGCAAGGCTCTTATTACCCACTCCCAGGCTACGTGTAACAGCCCCCAACAGGCCTTCCCGCCTCAGATGCATCAAGATTAATCTTCCTTCAGTACAGATATGGTCATGCCATTCCTTTGCTCAGAGATCTTTAGGGGCTCCCTACTGCTCACTGAGTAAAAACCAAACCCCCCTACCTGGTATTCAAGGCTCTCCATGATCTGTGCCACCTGACTTTTCCAGGCTTTTCTCACTCATATTACTCTGCTCCACCAACTCTATGCTCCAGCTTAAGCTCCTATTTTCTCCATTCTCCTGCTTTTCCTGTGGTCCCACCCACACTGTTTCCTACGTCTGGAATGTCCTCTCTATCCATATTTGGCTACTGAGATTCTTTCCTTTAAAATCCAACTTGAATGTCACCCCTTCCAGGAAGTCTTCCTTGATTCCCCTAGAAATAATTACTTCACTTATATTTCACTAATTTTCCTTTCATACATTATGTATGACCTCAGAAGGCAGGGGCCTTCTTATGTCTTATCTCAACTCTCTATCTCCTCTAACACCAAGCATAAGACTGCCCACACAGTGAATGATTAATATGTATCTACTGAACTGAACTGAATTTTCCCTAATAAGTTCCAGCCTGGAATAATCATGCAAGCCTGCCAATTTTATTTTTCTCTCTTCCTTACTCATTATTTCACAAACCTGGAAATATCCCCTCCTTCCTCTGGTCCTTCATATTCTGTCTCTCCTTCACAGCCAAGATCTAGTCTTACGTCTTCGACAAGTCTTCCCTGACCACCCCAGTCTGCACCGGGGCCACCTCCCTTCTCTCTGAATCACCGCGGCTGTGCAGCCACACCAGAGAATGGCAGAACCAGGAGGAATCTTAGAGACGACCTTGTCCAACCAATGAGAAACCTGACTTGGTTCATGGTCATGCATGGAGTCAGATCATATACTGGTCATGTGGATGCCCTATCTCCCCAAACATACTGGGAGTTCCTGACTACAGGGTCCAGGTAGGCTCTTTGTGTCTTCCCAACAATGCAGCAAAGCACAGAATGGGCACACAGGTGTGCTCAGTGAGCTCTTTGCTTTGTACATCTTTAATGCACTGCATGTACTATTGCACATTATTGTATAATGTATGCAATATGTAATAGAGGGATTTGTGTATATGTTGCATCCTCTGAAATACACAGAAGCAAGAACTGCTTCTTATCTAAACTTTGCATCTCCCCAAGCGCTTCCCCTGTGCTCTGCACACAGCAGTTGCTTAATAAACGCTTGTAACTACTCTTGCTGCTTGTGGAGCTATCCAAAGGCCTCTATTTCCCGTGACAAAGAGCAGAAGTATAAGCAGCTTGAGGAGGGCAGGTGCTGTCTCATTTTTGTCTTTGTGTCTCCACTGACACACAGACGGCACTTAATACATGCTTGCTGATTGACTGATTTATCTCCGTTGCCCAGGAGTGCACCGCTGGCCAGGCGGGCTCCGTTCCCAACCTCATCCCCTTCCCGCACCATTCCGCCCCTCTCCCTCCAGGCAGCCAAGGCAGGAAAAGCCTTCAGCTGTGCATCTACCTGAATACACGTCCCTGTGCACTCCCGGCACAGACTACAGGACAGGGCCCACCGGCTTGCAGGGATGTGTGAGATCTTGGTGATTGGTTCCATCTTCTCTGGGCACCCAATGCTGACCTAGGCATAACACAGACAGAAGGGTTTGATTCCACGGGAAGGCAGGCCCACACTCCCTGCACTGCCTACTTATACCCAAGAAGTGCTCCTGGTTAACCCCATCAGACAAAGACCATGCTGCCACCCCACAACCTAGCCCTCAGTATTCCCATTTTTACTGTGTCAAGTTTTCACTTTGTTCTCTGCTAACTCTGTAAATGCTCTGAATCTTACTGTAACAGAAAGAACATCTTTACATAGTGCATTAAGGTTTACAGAGGCCTTTTCTCATACTATTTTAAGGCAGGCAGCGAGAGGATGATTTCCCTCATTTCACAGAAGAGGAAATTTGGGCTCTGAGGAATTAAATGATTTGCTCACATCTCACAAAGCCAGAAAATGGTAGAGCTGAGCTGATGCAAATTTAGGCCTCCAGGCTCCAGGTCCAGTGGTCTTTGCACAGCCTTATGGTACCTTTACTATAGTACCTTTCTCTACTACATCACTCTGTCTTCATAGGTTAACATGGTGCATCCCTGACTTGGCTGTAAGCTGCCTGAGGTCAAGCTATGCCCCTGCCATGGCTGACTCCCAGGGAAAACTCAAGAAAGACTATGGAATAGCTTCAAGCTACAGAAGGTCAAGGACTTGTGTTATCCCTAGCACCAAACAACGTACTACTATACACAGCAGGTGCTTAATAAATGTCCACTGAATTAAATTTTGGAAGTAAGGAGCATGAACATGTTTTTCCCACAAGCCAACAGCCACTGGAAATACAGTGAGAATTCTGACTCCAAAAGAATATTCTGCTGAGGACAAAGTCCTTGTCTCATGTGAACACAGAACTGGTCCTCAGAAAGAAGGCACAGAAAACATACCAGTCAGCTGACTTACCCCAAGACATGGGATTTTGAAATGAAACAACAGCAGCTTCTACTTCTGGTAGCATAAAGTTGTCAGGGAAAGCATCACCTGACTCGGATGATGCTTTCTCTTATTCCACTACAGACCCAATGCCACCAAAGAGCTGAGACTTAAGAAATGTGGACAATAGCCAGGAATGCCACAGTCTATGTCCTTTTAGTCAAATAGGCTATAATAGTTTCCTGTTCAGTGAACACTAATCCTCTCCATTTCCATTCAATTCAACAAGCGTTTAAGGGATTGAAGTATCTGCCATGGCCAAGATGTGCTGTGTACTTGACAGAGGCAATAGACAGTGGAGGAGGGACATGGGCAGACCTTCATCTCAGGAAGATTTATATAAAGGATGGACTGAACAGGGTAGAGAGACCAGAGGCCAAGAGACCTGAGAGGGAGATTTTTTTTTTATCTTGAGCTAAGTTTTATTTTTTTATTTTTACTTTTTGTTCTTTTTTTATTAATTTATTTTGATTTACCACCAATCACTTCCATATGCTTTTGAGTTTAAAATTTTTCTCCTCCTTCCTCCCTACCACCCTCCCCAAGATGGCGCACAATCTGATACAGGCTGTACATATGCATTCCTATTAAACATATTTTCACATTAGTGGTATTGCAAGTAAAAATTAAAACCAATAGGAGGAACCACCAGAAAGAGGAAACAAAACTCAACAGAAGAGAAAAAAATAGCAAATATGCTTCAGTCTGCATTCAAATTCCATAGTTCTTTCTTTGGATGTGGATAGCATTTTCCATCATGAGGCCTTTGGAAATGTCTTAGATCCCTGCACTGCTGGGAAGGGTTAAGTTTATCAATATTAGCCACCTCACAATGTGGCTGTTACTGTGTACAACATTCTTTTGGTTCTGCTGAGAGGCAGATGTTACAATACTGTGGAGACTTGATTGGGTCTGTGTCCTTCGAGTGATTCAATCTGAACAGGAGAGGATCAGGAGTCCCTGAAAAAGGCTGTACTCCTAGAACCTGCCTTGACTGGCCCGAGCCCAGCTCTTGTCCCTAATGTAACACTGGTCCTTGTCCCTGGAGAGCTGACATTACGAACACTTCTCTGCAGGCACAGTGCCTCCCCTACAGCATCCTCTGGGCAGGGGAAATGTTTAATAATAAAGACTGAGTAAACTGGCCAAGATGACAAAAGATGGGAATGGTCATTGTTGGAAGGTCTGGGGAGAAAGATGGGCATGTTAATACACTGTTCATAGAACTGTAAAGTGGTCCAACCATTCTGGAAAACAATCTAGAATTATTCAGAGTATGAATAAAAATGTTGATACCTTTTGATCTAGAGATGCCACTGTTAGGCATATACCATAAAAAGGGTACTGCCAAAAAGAAAGGCCCCACATACACCTATATAGTTGTAGCAGTGCCTACTTATAGTATTAAAAAGTGGAAACAAAGTAGATGCCTATCCACTAGGAATGACTAAATAAACTGTGATAAGTGAATGTCAGTATGCCCTAAAACTACAATAAAGTATGCAGATAAGGATAGAAAGACTTACATGAACTGATACAAAGTGAAGTAAGCAGAACCAGGAAAACAATATATACAATGACTGCAACAATGTAAATGGGAGGAACCCCCCCCCACCACAAAACAATCAAAAGTGAAGGCTAAGAAATGACAATGACCAAGCCTGGTCTTAAAGGGCTCTGAGAAGGCACCTACCTTGCTTGTCTGCAGCAATATGCCGACTATCGGAACCCTGCTTATAATATCAGACTTGTCTATATGTAGTTTAGTTTTGCTGAACTTTTCTTTTTTCTTCTTTATTATAAGAAATGAATCTCTGGCAGGAGGAGGTAGAAGGGCATGATGGGAAATGGAGGTGATACAACAACAACAACAACAAAATGTATTCTAAAAAATAATAAAAGCTGAGTGCCACCACTGAGGGTACTGTGTGCCCTACAGAGAAAGCTAAATTTAGAGGTCTGCGATACTAGGTCCCATCTCCAGGCTGTCCCTGGAAGCAGTAGGAAAGGGTTAGGATTGTGACCCTGTTCTCAGCATTAATTCCACTCAACCCCCAACCCCCAACTTTCTCCTCCTGTTTTGCCACCAGGGGTCGCTTGTGGTCCTGTCACCTTTTATCTAATGAGGTGTTAATAAATTTAGCTTAAGGGATGGCAGAAGAAGCTCTACTCTTATCAAGAAGTTAGATTCCTCTTCTTCAGCTCTGTAGGAAGGTGTCCCCCACAGGTCACAATGGGACATTGAGGATCTCTCTTCAAGACTTCAGGGAGGGGAGGAGGGAGTCTTCCAGGTAACTACACCTCCCTACCCCCAGGTTTCTAACATTCTGGCTTCAAATACCCATGGATAATCACCTCCAGTTTTTTCCTGGCTTCACAGGTGCCTAGGTTATGATCTCTGTGAGCCCAGGGCCCAGCAATGCTGCCTGCTTCCCCCATCCTCAGAAGAAAAAGAATAATTTCCCCAGGTAAAAATGGATGCATCCAGGAAACCCAGCACAGAGATTTCATCTGGGAGCTGAGAACTTTGGCCCAGAATGGGCCAAATCTGACTTCATCCATGGGTTCAGTGAAATGACAGTGCATGAAGGCAGGGACTGTTTGTCAGTGTCTTTGCATCCTCAACCCCTAGCACAATGCTTTGCACATAGTTTAATTCAGCAAGCATTTATGAAGTCCCTACTATGAGCCCTAACCTAGCTTGGACTAACACTGAGTGAGGAGGACTACAGGGCCACAGATTCAGAGCTGGAAGGGACCTAAGAGGCCATTCCATAGAGGAGGAAATGGAAACCGAGGCCCAGACAGTAGCTATCCCAAGGTCATACAGGTAATAATCAAAAGGCTTGATATTTGAACATAGGCTTTCTGACCATTGTATAAGTAGCACAGAACACTCAGTATTATTGTCATCATTACCACTGTTATTTTTACTATTAAGCTGGGAGAGGTAAAGAGTGGGTAAAGGAGGATCTTTACCTCCCTGAAAGGAGCCCTTCAGCTCTGGGGGTGCAGCTTCACTCTTCTTAAAAGAAGCAGGAGGTTTTAGTGCCAAGGAGCAGCCCTGCCCCTAAAGGCTGTCAGTCCTATCTCTGGCCTTTGCCCTACTCAACTTTCACTCTGTTCCCAGGGCCCCGGAGCCAACTCCAGGGAGCCCAGTGCTGCCTGCTCGACCAATCAGCAGCTTGGCTTATGAGGCAGGGACACTCAACCAGGGGAGTGACTGGGCCGGGGAGGAGAGAAGCCAGGCCCCAAGGTGTTAGGAGAGGAGAGGGGGATGGATGGATGACTCAGCAAGGCTCCAGGCACAGCCTGCAATCTACCTTCTCCTGGCCCTTTCCCCTGCCCCATTCTCCCTCCCCCTGGAGGTTTCCAGAATCATTTTTAGTCTCTGATGGAAAAAAGCTTGAAGGGCAGTGTGTCCCAAGTGTGATATAGCTGTCCTGAAAATCCCTTCTTTAAATCAGAGACTGTTAAAGATGGAAGGGACCTCATTTTCCTAATTTGTAAAGGAAAGGGGTTGGACTAGACTATCCCCAAGGGCCAGAGACGGGAAGAAACTGATTCTGAATCCTACAGGACCTCAGGAATGTCATTCTGAACATCACTTTACAATATATTATGCCAGCTTAATTTATATTCTTTTACTTTAAACATGTAGTACTTCATTTACTTCTTCCTGTTTTATTAACTTAGAAAAATTGGGCAAGAGAAATGTGGAAGTGAGGTGGAGCATGCCTCTTCTCCCTATGTAGAGGGATACAGATACAGAACAAGGCATGCATGTATGACAGAGGCCCCATCTTAATTTGTTTAGCTTAACTACAATTTTTTGTTACAAGGGGGGATTCTATGAGGAGAGCATTTACTGAGAAATGAGTGATTGTGAGGGGGAAAAGAATCAACAAAATATTTACTTAAAAAAAAAAGAAAGCAAAGCAACTCTGAATTGAAGGAGATCTAATGGGAGAGCGCCTTGAAAGGATGACAAGAAGCTACTGGAAACCAATGGCTGTGACCCTGTCATCAGACCACAGGTTTAGAGCTGGAAGAGGCTTGAGAGGCTAAAGCCCTCAATGAGGAACCAAGGCACAGAGAGGTTAGGCAACTTGTCTAAAATCACACAGGGATCCAGCCTGAACCTTAAATCCTGCACTCCTTCCACAGCACCACATTGCCTCCTGTTAACTGTCCTTGTCATTCAGTCATTGCAGTTGTGTGACCTCATTTGGGGTTTTGTTTGCAAAAGACACTGGAGTGGTTTGCAATTTCTCCAGCTCATTTTACAGATGAGGAAACTGAGGCAGGCAGAGTTAAGTGACTTGTCCAGGGTCACATGGTTAATAAGTATCTCAGGCCATATTTGAACTCAGGTGGTCACATAGCTAATACGTATCTGAGGCCGGATTTGAACTCAGGTCCTCCCTACTCTAAGGCCAGCTACTAAATTATGTATCCCTTGGGGGAAGAGACCTGTGTCATCCAAAAACTTTGTATCTCTGCCCATCCTGGCTGACCCCTCATCCTCTGCCCACATGAGGTGCTTAAGGAAGTTTTAGGTTTTTTATTTTAAAGAAAAAAGGGCGGCGCAGTCCTGGATTCAGGCAGACCTGAGTTCAAATCTGCCTCAGACACCTGACACTTACTAGCTGTGTGACCCTGGGCGAGTCACTTAACCCTGACTGCCTTGTCCGTCCCCAAACAACAACAACAACAACAACAACAAAAAAGCCTAGGTAATTCAATGCAACCAAGTGAACTCAACATTCAGGCTATATTACGCACCACGCATTGTGCTAGGCACTGGGAATACGCAAATGTGGAAAAGAAAGTGAAATTCATCTACGCTCACACAATTAGCTGTAGAGCCAAACCTTGATCTCGGGTCCCTGGCCTCCTATGTGTCTCCTACTTTCTCTTGATCCCCCAACACCGTTCCCTCTCAACCAGCACACAGAACCCAGCATGGGAATGAAGGTTCAGTGAATGCTGCTCTCTCCGGCCTGGTCAAGATCACCCTTCAAAACACAATAGAAATAAACTGTTCTTTCAGAAAATAAATCTTTTCTTTTCCATCCAGGACAGTGCATTGTCCGATTTCCTCTTTGATTACCTCTCTGGCTGAGCTCAGAGCCTCAGGTAGTTCACAGTTCACCCAGGTCCAGGGGGTCTCTTAACAGAGAGGTGTGAAGTGTAATCTTACTCACCTCAGGTATCCACAAGGCACAGCTGACATGTACCCACTTGGTCCCGCTCCGTGTTGGTTTCAGGGCTCCTCCCCTTTTGGGGCACAGTAGACATCTGGGTTGGACACCCAGGGCACAAGTCCGGCAAAGCCAGCTTCCTGTGGGGACTTTGAGGATCCCATAGCAGGCCTACACCCCCATAGGATTGGAGAGGAAAGCACAAGGTCAGTCATCAAGCCCCAGTCCAGCTTTCCCACTCAGTCTCAAACACCCCAGAAATGACTGGTACAAGACTGCCCCACTAAGAATTCTGCTATGGTGGCAAGAGACCTGTCTGCTACCAACTTCCTCATCAAATGGGCCATGGACCACTTCTCCCCAGTGTCCTGAACAGGGACACCTGGAGGTCACTTTATGGGGTCCACTGTTCCAATGCTTTCTCTATCGCCTATGATTCACCAGGGCAGGGGTTGGTGAGCTGGAGACAGTTTCTAGGTCACAAAGGCAGAGAGGACCCGTGGAAGACATAACTGGCCTCCCACGAAGAGCTCATTTCTAGGTGAGGGGGTGAATCATGGCAGTTCCATGACCAAACACACAGTCTCACATATGGATACCCTAGAGTACTGTCCGACACGCACTACAAAACCTCTTTCTCATGCAAATCTCTTTTTCATGCTCTTTCCCATTGTCTTCTTTCTCTCACAGGATGATGTTTCACTAACAAATTTAAAGACTCATACACCTTTACCCTGTACAGGCACAATTCAACATGCATCTCTCTCTCGCACAGTCAGTCTCATTGTCTGAGGCTCCCTTGATGCTCATACCAGTGTCCCCACCTTCCCCCTCCTCATGCGCTCACTGAATGATGCTCATTCTTGTTCTGTGTGGTCCAGGGCCTGGCCCGGCCCAGCTGGAGCTCACCTGATGAACACACACATTGCACTTGTCACAGAACACCATCTCGTTGCCATCCTCGCCCTCCGGTGAGCGGCACACATCACACACGACATCCTCATCATACTCAATGCCCAGCCCTTCCTCGGTCTCGATGGCCATGTTCATGTTCTGGTGGCACAGGGTCTCTAGCTCCTCCAGCACCCTCTCCATGGTCATCTCGTCCAACTCTGGCTTTTCTGGGGAAAACAGAAAGAAGTTTCTAAGAAGGAAGACATAAGGGGAGGATCCCTGTTGGGGCCCAGATAAGTCTCCTAAGGGAAGTGATGATCCTGGGGAAAAGGAGAAGCCATTCCTTGGAAGATGTGAAGCCAAGCTTCAACAGGCAAGGGATATTTAGGAAACATATAAAGAACTTCTGGTTTCCATGCCTGCCTGTCACCAACTGGCTATGTGACCCTAGAGAAAACATGAGATAGTGGAAAGAGCACTGATGTGGAATCAGAGGACCTGTGTAAAAATCTCTGCCACTTACTAGCAATACCTTGGACAAGCCATTAAAATTCTCTGGGCTTAAATTTCCTTGCCTAAAAATCTAGCTGGTTAATCTAGATCAGTGGTATTCCTACAGGCTGTGTATTAACTTAGAAAACTACAAATTCACATTATCTATATTATGTTGTATTTTCACTTATTTTGTTAAACATTTTCCAATTACATTTTAATCTGGTTTGGCATCTTGGGAGTTTGATGCCTCTGGGCTAAATGCCCAGTAAGGTCCCTTCTAGCGCTGAGATTCAATCCTTAGCTTTGCTTGGAGTATGCAGTTACCTACTGGTGGCTGTAGATGCTCAGAAAAGTTTCTGTAAGTAGGCCACAACAATCCCCAAGAATGAGAATGACAAACATCCGTCTGGATTGTATTTGGCAGGAGGTAGGCAGATGCCTGGAGATCCCCATCCCCAGGCTCTTCTCTGGGTTGGATTATACATTCAAATAAACATCTATTGAGTACTGGCTGTGCTGAGTACTTATATCCAAGGTACTGGATTGAGATGAGTGATTTGGATAAGATGTGGTCCCTGCCCTCTTGGAATACACCCTCTTTTTCTAGGAGAATACTCTCAGGCACAGACAACGTAATACTCAATCCAAGATAGATTCTCTTGTAGGAACTGGGACTACTAGCTCTTACGTAAACACACACTGGATTTTCCTACTGCTACACCTTTGTTTGGAATGCCTTCCCCTCACCTTTGCTTACCTTAACTCAGACTTCAAGGCCCAGGTAAAACTGACTGACTGATGCATTCATTCATCAAATATGCATAAAGCACAAAAGATGTGTGCTAAGTGTAGTAGAAGAGGCAGCTATGGATGGAATAACAGATAGAAGACCTGGGTTCAGGTCCTGCCTCTTATCCATATTGGCTGTGTTGCAAGCAGGTACTCATCTGTAATGGTAGAAGGAGTTGCCCGCACCAATGAAATCACAGGTCTTGTCCAAATTTTATTTTTGCATACCTTTGTGCTAGGTGCAGGGGAAGATACAAAGCATATAGTTCCTGTTGCTTTCATGGAACTTACAGTAGACTTGGGATGTGAAGCTGGGTAGATTTTCCATCTCAGGGTGATTTTCCCTTCTGAACTTATGTGACTCTCAGGGGCCTCCCATCCTAAGGTGTTCCCTGCTCCTGTAATTATTTAATCACCCACTGAGGAAGGTATGGATAAATGGAGATGTGTAGGCTGTCATGAAGGGCTGAGTGAGGGATCCCATTCAGCAGCAT
The DNA here is from genome assembly GCF_003287225.1 of Phascolarctos cinereus. Taxonomy (NCBI): domain Eukaryota; kingdom Metazoa; phylum Chordata; class Mammalia; order Diprotodontia; family Phascolarctidae; genus Phascolarctos; species Phascolarctos cinereus. Next base: position 346,643,571 of record NW_027555625.1, read on the forward strand.
GAGTTTCAAGGTACAGTGGAAAAAGGCAGTGGATTTGGAGAATCAGATGACAAACAAGGAGTGACTGCACTGTGCAATGCACGCTCACATGGTACAATGGAAAGATCACTGGATTTGGATTCTGAGAACCTTGGTTTAAATCCTGGCTCTGCCATCTACTATCTGTGTGATCTTGGGCAAGTCACTTAATCTCTATGAGCCTCAGTTTCTCCAACTGTAAAATGATGATGGATAAGGTCCCTTCTAATTCTAAATTCATGATTCTATGATTTTTCTCCCCTATTGCTGGCTGGGGTCGAGTCAGGCTTGGGAACCAACTTGCCCAAACAGGGAAATCCAACTCAATATTGTGAAGGAAAACAGATACTGAATTGGGAGACCTGGATAAGAGCCCCAGCTCTGACTCCCCCTAACTGTGACCCTAGGAGAGTCACTTAACCTCAACTGACCTCATAAGGCTGCCATGAAGAAAGTGCTTTGTAAATGTAACAATACTGTCGAAGTGTGTTATTATTCATCTTAACTATCACAACACCAGCAGATAGCTCTGCACAGCATCCAGGAAAACTTGGGTTCAGATCTTAAATCTGCCACATACTCACTGTGATCCTAGGCAAGTCATTTCATTTCTCAGTGTCCTAGGTCACTCTCAAAGACCATCATTAGGTACCAGTCTGCATTGGCAGGAGTCTCCTTATTATGAATTCCTTATGAAATCCAAGGAGATCACAGGGTCTGGTCCAAAAACACTTCACTTCAAACAAAACCATCCACCCCTCCAGAGTGATAACAGTGGGAAAGAGCTCTGGACCTAGAGTAAAAAAACCTGATTCTGGGTCCTGGCTCTGCCTTGTGACCTTGGGCAAGTCACCCCCACTCTGGTAGCATGAGTTTCCTTATTTGTAAAATGAGGAGAGTAGCCTTCTCTGACTATCCTCCCAAATTGGGTAGCAGCATCAAATGAGGTAATGAATGGGAAGCGTTCTGAGACTGAGAAGGAATGAAGCCATTATCAGTAAAGCCTGATATCCTGATTTACCAAACTCCATCTCTGTCTCCACTTCTTCCCTCTTCATTCAACTCTCACCTCTCCTCAGTCCAACCTAGCATTCCTGAGGCCAAATTCATTTGGTTTATTTCTCCTGTCCTTTCCTTTGATTCTTTTATAGTTAAGAGCCTAGAATCTAGAGGAACAAATCTTCCCCCATTGATGAACACAAGTTTTTAGACAAAGCTGGTCTGGGTCACAGGGCAATCGCGGGGAGGGCAGATTTGGAGCAGAGAGGCACTGTCGCATCCAACAGTTCCCAGATCTTCTATCCAACATGTGGCTGGTAGGCAGGTGTCAACCTAGACAGGCTGGAGGGACTAGCCTTCAAGTGACATTTCATATCAGGAAGGTCAACAGGTTTGAACCAAAACAGCAAATTCCTGGCCCCTCTTAGCTGTTGCTAAGGTCTGGCCATACTATGCTTCAGAGCTAGAAACAGGTAAATTAGGAGGGGAGAAAAATTCCATCCCATTGAATGTGCACAGCTAAATACAACCTAACAGCTTAAATGCTAGAAGGCCAAGTCTCTCAAAGATGGACACTAATTCTCAAGACATGGAAAACTGACCCTTTTCAGGTCAATTAAATAGAATTGTAAGTTTGATTCCAAAAGCTCCAATTCAGCACAAATTTCAACTCTCACCCACTGTCTATTTCTGCTCAGTTCCAATATAGTGAAAAATAGGTTCGTTATCTCCTCTTTCAGACTCTGAGGAGCTTCCAACTTTTTTCTCCCAGTTTTCCTATCATTGGCACAGTTACTCGTCATACATACAAGTACAGGTGGGAACACACCTCTAGAATTCAATAGGTTCATCTCCCTGCCTTTAAGGAAGGCCACATACAGGGTAAGGAATTTCCATAATCTCCTTTAGTAATTAATTCCAATGTTCTTCATAAATCTTACCTGAATCCTCTAACACTGCCATAATAATAATAATAATAATGATAACAACATCATTTGTATTTTAGTGGTTTATATCAGTTATCTCATTTGACCCTCAACAACTCTGTGAGGTAGGTGCTATGATTTTCATTTTAAATAGGGAAACTGAGGTTCAGAGGGTTTTTTTTTGGGGGGGTATATTATTTAATTTAAAATAAATAAATAATAAATAAGTAAAATAATAAAATAAAATAATAAAAATAAAGTAAAATTTAAAATAAAATAAAATAATTGGGCTTATTTATAAAAAAAAACCTGTGTAAACTGTAAAGCACTACTACAAAGTGAGTTGTGGTATTACAGAGAGCAAAAAGGCTAACAGAAGCAGTGGCAGGTAGGAAAAGGAAAGTACATGGTGTATGTGGTTTTGGGGGTGGGAGACAGGGGGAACTTGCATTATTTGGTGAACTGCAGGTTTCTTCTTTTCACACCATTTTCTGTACCCCAAAGACCCCTTCAATGGCTGGGTTGGCATCTCCTCACCCGGGCCTGCCTGGGCCAAACTCTCCCAAGCAGCTCCATGGCCCAGGAGCCTTTCAAGTTGTATGAGTCACCGGGCTGGATCAGGCAGAGGCCTGGTGGGACCTGTCTCATTGCTGCTGTAGAGGTTCCCCCCCTCCCAAGTTATAGGCCTCAGAACCGTCCCCTATTCCCTTGGAGGCAAGCCCTCCTTAATCATTAACCCTTTGAAGCAGAGAAACACCCACTGCCCTTCTCCAACAGGGAAGCCCAAAGTGAAGAGCTCAAAGCAGCCAGTTTCTCCTCCTGCTCCGTGCCCTGTTTTCTTTCTTCAGAACTTGCCATCTTCAGCAAGGAAACAAGGAATAAGAGCTCAAACGTACATAGCATTTTAAGGGGAGGAGAACGCTTTCATTGCAACCACCCCCACCTCCCACAGCCAGGGGCTTTTAGTCCTGAAGATATGGAGCTCGTACCAGAGAGCTCCCTGCAGCCTCCCACAGCCAGGAAGCACAGCAGACCTTCCCCAGGCTGGCGTTAGGAGGGAGGATGCTCTCTCCCTCCCCCCCACTTCCTGTTTGCCCCTACTTCTGACACTCAAGTTCACTATGTTCTGACCTCCTTCTCTGGGAAAGTTCCCCTCTCAGATACTGTGCCCTACTAGTGCCAGAGGCAATGAACTGATGATGACAATAGCCAACCCGATTCCAAAGGCTTTAAGGATCATAAATAACAGCTCTGGGAAAAACATTTGAGGAACATGGGACCTAGAATGGGCCCCAGAGGCCATCTGGTCTAACCTCTTCCTTTGAGAGAGGAGGAAACTGAGGACCAGAAAAATGAGATGATTTGCCCCTGGTTCTCATAAGTGGTATCAGAGGTGAGATTTGAACCCAGGACCTCTGCTTCTACAGCCAGTGCTTTTCCCACTGTGATGTTTCCTCTCCTTCCTCGGGAATCATCTTGACCAACCTCTTCATTTTAGAGAATGGAAAAACAAGCACAAAGAAGGAAAGAGACTTGCCCAAGGTTACCCCTAGGGAGGAGACCGCAGAAACAAGGGTTTTCTGACTCTGAGTCTAGGGCTCTCCCTCTGCTCCAACACATCTCCAATATAATATCACTTCACAACAGCAATGGGATGTAGAATACTAATAGCAGTAACACATTTCTACAATAATTTCTCTGAAACAGCCTTATGACAAGGGAATGCCTTATTATCCCCACGTGACAGATGAAGAAACTGACGCTCAGAAAGGGTAAAGTGTTAGAGCTAGGTGCTAACATGAATATATAAGGCTTCTGACTCTACCTGTTCAAGTGGCCAGAGATGATAGTCAGATATATCTATGGAAGCAAGTCCTGGGCTTAACCTAATTCCTGTAATTTAGGAATAATGGTTGCTTTTTTTCCCCCTCCAGCTCTCTTCCCACTCCTTGGGGATAGAGGTCTAGGAGGAATACCCATGACTGGACCAGCTCATTTTACGAACAAGGTTCTACTCCCAGCTGAGGGTTTTGCTCTGCATCAGGTGCTAGAGAGAGCTGCTATCTGGGCTAGGGAGAGAGCAAAAAGGAGGGGACCTGGGGGTGGTGGGGGGAGGGGAGGTGATCTGGAGAGAAATGTGAAACTGGACCAAGTTCCTTGGATTCTGCTTTGCTCCAAGTGGAAATTTCTATTACCTGCAATTGTATCTTCTTCCCCTGGCCCCATGTCTGTCACTACCCATGGCTAGCTAGGCTGTAAATTTTTCAGTGATACAGATACCAACAGGCCCCATCAGCCATCCACACCCCAGGGCTGGCAGCCAAGGTGGCTGCCTCTTCCCTGGCCTTAGCATTCAGGTTCCACAGTCAACAAACAGTGAGAACACAGGTCAAATGCATCCTGAGCACAATTAGTCTTCTCAGAATCTCTAGCCTCAGCTTTTAGTTTTCTAAACATTATAGGCTCACCACTCTCCCTGTGTGATGCCTACTGTAGTTATAATCCTCATTACAGTAATAATTATGAGCCTTCAAAAAGAAGGCAGAGTTGGAAGTTTTAAGATGAAAGGTAGGGGGGGATGGGGCAAAATGAAAACTTCCCTACCTCTCCAGACCTGAATTTCCTTCCATAAAATAACACAGCTAGACCAGTCAACTGTAGTACAGAGGTATAAAACAATGGATCTGGAGTCAGAGGACCTGGGTTTGAATCTTAGCTGTATCCCTCAACCTCTCCAGGCCTCAGTTTCTTCATCAATAAAATGAGAGGGTTGCTTCAGATGATCTCTAACGTACTAAATCTATGAATCTATACTATCATCACGCACATACTTCCAGGTTCCTTCTTATTCTAACACAGCAAGAGCAGAACTCAGATGGCCATGATTTCTCAGGTCCATCTTCAAGTTCATTTGAGGCAGGATGGCAAAAGGAAAAGGGGCCTGGACTAGCAGTCAATAGACCCAGGTTTCATTCTTGCCTTCCATACTTATTCTTCATTTGATCTAGGGCAAGTCAAAGCAAATTTTGGCTTGCTTTAAGGAAAAAAAACTTCCTAACAATTAAGGATGTTTGTCAGGGGGTGGTAGGTGGTTCAGTGGATAGTGTACCAGCCCTGGAGTTAGGAGGACTTGAGTTCAAATCTGGCCCCAGATACTTGACACTTCCTAGCTGTGTGACCCTGGGCAAGTCACTTAACCCCGACTGCCTGACCAAAAAAACAATTAAGGCCGTCTGATGTTCAATGGACTGCTTCATGATGGAGTTAATTTCCTATTTCTAGAAATTGTTAACCAAAGGCTCTATGACCCATTGTTGAGGATTTTATAGAGAGGATGCCTTAACTTCTGTTAAGGGCCTCAATTTCTTCATCTCTAGGTGCTACCCAATGGGAGCAGGATGAGGAGGGGATTTTGAGGATCTTGACATTTTCCCAGAAACAAAGAGGTACAACCAGCTTGAGGGCCCCAATCAGGCTAGTATTCAATCCAGCAGTTCTGGGCTTTTTTTACTTCTGGAGGGAGCAGAGAAGGGCTATGCTGGCAAGCTGGTCTTTGTGGAGGTAAGGTGAGACCACAGTAACTTTACTCTAATTGTCCAGTGGCAAGGCAAGGGGTCCTCTTCTCCAGAGCAAACCCCAAAACACAAGGAAGCAGCTTCCTTTCATTTGTTTCCAAGGAGAATCTTGCTGCTTGGCTAAAAGATGCCCAGATCCCATGGTAGTGCTAAGAAGGGGGATTCTAGCTCTCCTCTAAATCTATCAGGAAGATCACTGCCAACTGAGGAAATGGGAAATAGGTTTGAATCCTGGGTCTGCCATTTACTACCTGTGTCACTCTGGGCAACTCATTTAACTCTCATTTCCTCATTTGTAAAACCAAGGGGTTAGACTAATATTCCTTCCAACTTTAAATCTGTTAAGAGACTTGTATACAGTAATAGCAATATTGTTTTAAGTACAACTTTGAGCAACTAAGTCATATTGACTATTTTTTTTTAGTTTTCAACATTCATTTTTATAGGATTTTGAGTTTTAAATTTTTAAATTTTTCTCCCTCCCTCCCCTCCCCACTTCCTAAGACAGCATGCAATCTGATACAGGCTATACATGTACAATCATATTAAACCTATTTCCACGTTAGTCATGTTGTAAAGTTACCATGTTACCAAAGGGAAAAACCACAATAAAGGAAAAACAAAACAACCCCCCCCCAAAGAGACAGAAAACAGTATGCTTCGATCTGCATTCATTTTAACTTTTATAAACATCCACACTAATAACAAAGGTCTTATGAAGGAAGATACTATCTGCATCCAGAGAAAGAACTGATAAATAGAAGTATGAATAGAATGATTTTACTATACATACATACATATGTATGTATGTGTGTGTGTGTGTGTGTGTGTGTGTGTGTGTGTGTGTGTATACACACATACACATATATTTGTATCTAATGGCAGCCATCTCTAGGGCAGGGGGGTGGGGGGAGAAGGGAAGAAAAAAGAAAGTTACATGATAACTTTACTATATATTTAAAAGCAATAGCAAGTTGTACATAACAGATTTGCAGTTTCATTTGCAATCATCTTTTTTTTTTATTCTACTGTTATGGAAATGCTTGCTTTATTTCATAAATTAAAAATAAAATGAATAAAAAAATCAAAAGAAAACAAAATAAAAACCAAAACCATAACCTATCCAGGGGGGTGATAGGAACGGAGACTGGATCTTATAGGATACAATGGAGGAGGGGGATGCGATGGTTATGTTCATATATCTAAGGTACAGTCACATGGAAGAGGGATTAGATTTGTTTTGCTTCGCCCCAGGGGGTGAGACTAGCAGTCATCAGTGGAAGTTGGAGAGAGGACAATTTTGGCTTGCTCTAAGGAAAAACTTCCTAAAAACTAAGCTGTCTGAAGCTTAATGGATTCCTTCAGGATGGGGTTAGTTCCGTATTTCTGGAAATGGAGAAGAGGCTCAATGACCCATTGCTGGGGTGTTTTGGAGAGCATGCCTTTTCAGGTTAGGGTTAGCCTACTTGATTTCTGAGTCTCTTTCTTCAGAGGTGACCTCTGAGATTCTGTGATTACATGACTCTGCCGAACAGGAGCTCACCTCCACTGGACAGCGGCAAGAAGGGATGGAGAGGAGACCAAGGCTGGGAGAAAAGGGGGGTGTGAGCGAACACTTAGTGCCCACACATCAGGCCTCCCCCAGGATATCTGGATATTCCCCCCTGGAATCTCATCCCAATGTAGACTGACTCAGCTTTTGATACTCAGCACCTCCATTCCCTTTCCCCTATTATTGGAGGTCAGAGCACCTGACTTCTCCCAAGGCTTCCCTTCACAGAGGGCTGGCATCAGAACTATCCAGGCAACTCTATTTTCCAGCAGCAGCTCTGCTTACTTTTGACTCCACATATACATTAATCTTCACACTCCCACCCCCACCCCCCGGCCTTTTTTAAGCTTCCCAGCACACAGTAAATGCTTAACAAATGTTTATTGAATTAAATCCTCAGGAAAGGGAACAGACCAAGCTGCATACTTCCCCAGAAGAGGTATCTCTGGAATGCTCAGCCTTCAGGAACCCTTACAAATCAGAGCAGACTCTCTAAAGGCCTGGATCAATCAATCCATTGATATGCATTTATTAAATACCTACCACGTATATGCTGCTTTTGTTTTCCCCAAAGAATCACTTAGCAAAGGCTAGGCACAACACCCTCTGCCTCTCTTCTTGTCTATCCCAATCCATCTTGCTAGATGAATCTTCCCAAAGCAGCGTTGTAGCGGACAGACTATAGAACTTGGAGTAAGGAAGATCTGAGTTCAAATACTGCCTCAGCCTCTGTGACCCTGCAATTTGTGTGACCTCTCAGACTCAGTTTCTTCATCTGTAAAATGGGGACAATGATAGCATCTAACTCCCAGAGTTGTAGTGAGATCAAGACACAAAAGGTAAAGTGCTTTGCAAACCTTCGAGTACTACATAAATGCCAGCTATTATTTTTATTATTATTGTTATTAAAAGGGGGTTACAGTAGCACCTACCTCACAGGATTCTTCTGAGGATTAAATGAGATAATACACGTAATGAACTTTGTAAACTTTAAGTTCCTATTATAATCCCCATCATCATCATCGCTGCTGTTGTTCCTTTGCTCACACTGCTTTACCCCTACCTGAAGTACGCTCACCCACCTCTCTGTCTCTCCTATCCTGCTGTACTGTGACTTACTGTAACTTTTAGTATGGGATCACAGGATCACTGATCTAGAACTGGAAGGGGTCTTAGAGGCCATCTAGGACAACTTCTTCATTTTACAGATCAGGGAACCAAGATGCAGAGGGATTAAGTGATTTTCCCAAAGACGTGGCTCCTCTTTCCTCAGGCATCAGTGAAGTTATTTGACAGTTTCAAAGAGGCCCTGTAGGCCCTCTTCTTGGGGCCATCATGAGGTCTGGCCATCTTTCTGGCCAAATAGCAGACAGAAATATGGGAGCGAATAGGAAAGTTGTTGACTGTCTCCCTCTTCCTCTTTTGACACTGGACAGATATAAATGGCAAAGGTGAGATTTGACCCTCCTACTTCAAATCCAACATCCTTTCTACTGTATCATGCTGTTTGCTGTGAGTCCTGTCTCTGTGGAAAAGGAATGTGTCCTTTCCATCCTTATTTTCCTTAAGTCCTGAAGTCCAGCAAATGTCTGCTGATTAGTCAGTTGGAAGACTGATAAGAGCAGAACGTGATATGGGGGGGGAAGCCTTTTTCCCCTCTCTCCACCCCCTCCCCCCACCAAATTCCTGACACCTTAATTCCATGTCTGTCTTGCCTCTCCCCTACCCTCAGTCCTTCTCACTATTACCTCTTCCCAGCCATGGTGACACTTCAGGCTGGGAAGAAGACAATGGAGTCACTGTTATACCATAGTTTTTAAAGGCCAAACCACTAGCACACTGAGCTGTATCTACACGTTAGGGCAAAGGGAAGCCACTGCGCTTGCCAGGCAGGAAAGAATTGGCCCCAGAGAGAAGAAGGGAGAGACACCCCTGGGGAAGGCCTTTGAAAGGCTATGGGAAGAGGAGGACAGACAATGACCCCAGTCCCAGGCAAGGGATTCACTGACTAACTGTTGGACACACTGACTCCTGATTCAGACCAGTCTCTACACCACAGCTCAGGCACTCCCACTCAGTGAACAGAGCAGTAAACAGCTGAGACGAGAACCCGAGGTGTGAGCATTCATTCCATAGCTCTCTCCAGGCTGGCAGGTTAGGGCAATTCCATGAGTCACTCCACTACCCACCCACCAACCTCAAAGGCTCTCCCCCTAGCAAAAAAGGCCATTGTCCATAATGACGCACCCTGTAAATGCATCCTTCTGACTTCGGAGCTAAGGCTGTCACTAGTCAAGGGAACAGAAAATGATTCAACTACCAACAGCAAATAGGGACTAGTGGACCTGGGCGCTGTTTAAAATTCCAGATTCATCAATAAGCCTATCAAACTTGAGCAAGTCACCTAATCTTGAAGAGCCTGAGTTTCCCCAAAAGAAAAATAGGAACAACAACCTTTGTACTGTCTATCTCACAGGGAAGTACAGAGAGGCTCAAATGACAGGATGAATGGGAAGTCCATTTATAAACTGTAAAGTACTGAATAGACATTAGGTGTTACTATTACTTGTTTCCTGGCAATAGTACAGTTTCCTACTACTTCTACGGGACTGATGAGAGGGACTGCACAACTTAGGATACGGGGAATGTCAGAGCCACATGCCCCCATGTAAGTACATATTAAGCCCCTTATTCTTTATGTTCCCAGAATATCTTAATTTTTTAAAAGGTTTATTCTATTTTTACCTCATTTTTATTGGTATCTTTTTTTATGTCACTCTATTTAAGATATCTCGCCTCTCTCTAATCAGCAAGCAAACACTTGTAGAAATGGGGGGGGGGGGGAGAAGTTCAGTAAAACCAACTGACCCACCAACCTAAACTGACAGTATAAGCAACATTCCATAGCCATATCCTGCCACTCCCCTCCCCCTGCCCCACCAACTCTTCTCTTCTTCTTCTCTTCATAGAGAAAGCAGGAAGGGGTAACAAAAGCTACAACGCGGACACTAGAATTTCCTATAGGCATGCCTCACTTTATACAATGGATGTGTTCATATGAGGTCAAGTCACGTGGTAGCAAATGGAATTCCTTCGCATGGAATCACAGTGTATTAGAACTGGGAGGTACCTTAGAAGTCAATATTATAACCCCTCCTTTTTCAGAAGAGGAAACTGAAGCCTGAAGAGGTTAAGTGAGTCAGTTGCTCCAACAGCTACTAAATGTTGGAGCCAGAATGTGAATTCAGGTCTTTTGACCTCAAGGACAATGTTTTTTTTAATACTATATATTCTGGTGATTTACAGTGTTGAAAATGGTCAACTCAGTTCAAATATTTACTGAGACTTATTACATGCACAAATGCTTATGGAACTTTGAAAAAAGATGTTTTGTGCCTTTTTATAAAGTGAAGAACCCTTCTGTTGTAGGGGTAGTTCCTGCTCCTCACTTTAACTGATCAGTTTTCAAAGTCTGAATGTTGATATGCAGGTTTACTTAAAGTAGGGGCCTTTTGTGTATTAATTAGCAAAAGCTCAGTTTGGGATGTCTGTCTCTGTTACCATTCCACTGTTCACAGGTCCAGCATGCCCTAGGTTTCTGTTCGCCTCTTCACAGCCTGGGATACAGGGAGCCTGGTGCAGAGATGGGCCTTATCTAATCAAAAGCACAGGGAGTCTGGAACCTCCTTGTATGTGTACGCCTGATTCCTTCACACCAACCACTGGGCCACACCATTGACTACTTAATGCCTACTGCCTGGATGTGAGGTCACACAATGCCCACCTTCTTCTAAACATAAACGGTTTCTGCAAATGCACTTTTAGAAAATTTAGAGCAACTAATTATTACCTGATATGCCATCCTCTGACACCAATTATCCCTGAAGCTTAAGATTAAGCCCTTGAGAGACTATTTTACCTTCTGGCGTCTTTGTACAGAGCCTCTGCTTTCACTGGGTGCTTTGGGGAATGGTCAATAACCAAAATGCCCTTCATCCCAATAGCAATGAGGATTGTGTGGCCATTGCTGAACCAAAGAATTTCATCAAGAGAGCTGGTGTGAATTCTTAGCCCTTCCCTGTACCAACAATTCCACTATCTCTCTTTGTCTAATCTTCTTTCTATGAAGACTTTAGGTTTTTTTTTTCCCAGGGCTTTCTTCTCAGACCCTAGCCTTTAGAAACAAGGTCTGGCATATGTGGGAAGCAAGGGTTCTTAACAATTTTTTGGATCATGGGCTTCTTTGGTAGTTTTTTGTGAAGCCTTTGGACCCCCCTTTCAGAATAATATTGTTAAATGCATAGAAAGGCATGGAATGACTTGCACAAAATGATGAAGAGTTAAGTGAGCAGAACCAACAGAACATTGTGTATGGTAACAGCAGTATTGTTTTAAGAATGACTTTGAGAGACTAAGTCATTCTATTATAAATACACAAATTAAAAATAAAGGGCCCTTCATGAAAAATTCTTGGACTAGAGATATACTATGGTAAATTCTCAGCAACAGTTTCCAATCTTGTACAAAGTGACCAACTCAAGATCCACCTCTGAAATCTTCTAGAAACACAGAGCCTCATGCAAACAAGCAGAAACTTGCAAGAGAACACTACTTTAGCAGGGACATGAGGTACTTATAGACCCACCTTCTGTGGCTCTAGCCCAAGATGCTAGCCCAGAAGGAAACACACAAATGCATAAGGGCAGATGGGAAAAGACCGAGACATCAGATGCTCCATGGCAGAGTTCTGTGTTGCAAAAGACCCAAATATCAAGTTTTCCTTGGTACATTCTCTTTCAGGGTCATGGCTTTGCAACAACCTTCTGGTTTGCTAGAGGAAGGCTCCAACTCAAAGAGTTTGAAAGATGAAGATGACTATCGTTGAAGGAGCTGCAGGAGGACAGGCACACTAATTCACTGTTGGTGGAGCTAGGAAATGGTCCAACCACTCTGGAAGACAATTTGGAATTCTATCCAAAAAGTCACTAAACTGTAGAAACCCTTTGACTCAGCAATAATACTACCAAGAAAATATTCCAAATTGCTCAGATAGAGTGGGAAAGGACCCAAAAGTGCACAATATTTATAGCAGCACTTTTTGTTGTAGCAAAGCACTTTAAATGAAGGTGATGCCCATCAATTGGATTAGTGGCTGAACAAACTGTGCACCCCACTTGGGTACCTTCTTCCCCTGACCCCTTTTTTTCCGCTTCCTTTTATGTGTCCTTCCCCCTATTATAATATAACATGATATGGTATATGATATGATATGATGTGATGTGATAGGATATATGATACAATATGATATGATAGGATAGGATATAGGCTCCTTCAGGGCAGGGGCTGTCTTTCTGTTTATATTTATATCCCCAACTCTTAGAACAATATCTGGCACCTGGAAGTTGCCTAATAAATGCTTGTTGATTTGTACTTCTAGTCTACCACTTCTCTCCCAAAAGGGAGGAAACACGATTTACCATCACTCTTCTGGACCCATGATAGGTCACTATTGATCAGAATTCTAAAGTCTCCAAAAGTTGTTTTCTTTTATGTTATTATAGGCTTCATGTAAATTGTTCTGGTTCTACTTAGCATCAGTCAATACATGTCTTCCCTAGCTTTTCTGAATTCTTCATATTAATCATTGCTTACTTTACAATAATATTCCATTGCATTCATACGGCACAATTTGTCACTTAACTCTGTAGGGTGGATGTAAGTTACAACGCAGATGCCAATCTGCATTGGTAGGGGGAGTTCTTTATCAGAGGAGTTTCTTATACCAGTATAATTCCTGACAATTCCTTGACAAATCTGACACTTTGTGAACCTGGACAAGTCACTTAACTCTGTTTGCCTCAGTTTCCTCATCTGTAAAGTGAGATGGAGAAGGAAATGACAAATCACTCCGGTATCTTTGCCAAGAAAACCCCAAATGGGGTTACAAAGAGTCAGACATGACTGAAACAACTGAAAAACACATGAATAAAATCATAGGCATAGTATTTTAAAAAAAAGGAAATCTGGATGAGAAACATTGTCTTTTCAACGTAGCAACTAAATGCCTGGTCACATGGTCAGCAAGCAGAGCCAGCAGGCAGCTGGGGATCAGGCTTTGTCGCTCACAGCTCTAAGGGAAAGGCCAGCCATCAACTTCTACTCACTGCGCTGCTCAGGCTGGGTGACCTCTTCATGACTTGATTCACCAGCCAAGGTAGAAACCAGCGGCATGTGTCCAGGAGCTCACCTTTGCAAATAGTTTTCTCCAAAGATTTAGTTACAGGGTGTGTCTCTTTAGCTTTCAGAGCTTCTTACTAAGCTCGTTTCTCAAGAGGTTGCCTGCATCCTTAACTTTACCATCTGCTGGCACAGGCTCAGCTCTTCTTCACTGAAAAGTTCCCATCGTCAACCTGGGAATTTCTCAGCAGGGTAGGAGGAGCAGTGTAGTACAGTGGGAAGCAGAGTGACTATGGAGTCAAGGACCTGGGTTCAAATCCAGCTTGGAAGCGTATAGCTTACATGACCTCGAGCAAGTCATTAATCTTGCCCAGTCCCTCTCTCCTCAACTGTAAAAGGAGGGGGCTGGACTGAATGGCCTCCAGCTCTAGACCTCTGTATGATCCCACGACCTTTCTCCAGGACCCTGCTTGTGTGCCGTGGCTATCTGCCAATTTTCCTCTCGTTGTGCTACAGGTGTTTTTCCAGAATCAATCATGAATCCTGTTACTTTGCTCTCACGAGGTTCCTCTGCCTAAGGTACTTGTCCTCAGAACCCTGCATCTCCCCTCCCTCAGCTCCCTTCTCTTGCATCTCAGGAGATAATATTTGCGTTCTTTAAGGAATTCCAGAAAACAATTAAGATGTTATTTCAAGAAGACTGCTTATTATATGAAATAACTATTACATAGTGATTACAGCCTGGAAAATAGGCTTGGAATCATATGTTTTTAAATGTCATTAACCTCCTTCATTCCCCATTTTATTAAGACCAAATGAAATGTGCAGTTTAGAGCTGTCCTTTGAAGTCTTCGGGCTCCTCCCTGTTCTACCTGTCCTTCATCTCTAAGGGTAGGGGACTTCAGCCAGTTCTTCTGGCCTCTGCTTCTGCTTCAGGCTCACTCCCAAACCCCCTCCCAGGACCTGGGTCATAAATAAACATCTATGAGCTCACCAAAGACTGTGCAATGGATGGGAGATTGATAATATGGAATTATGCAAGAAAGTCATTAAATTCTTTATACCCTTCGACCCAGTGATCTCACTACTAAACTTGCCAAGGAGACCAAAGAAAGAAAACCCCATATGTGCCAAAATTTTAATAGCAGTACTTTTTATGGTAGGAAAAAACCCCATAAAACAATCAATAACAGAACAAAAGTGGGTATGTATAGAGCGGGGTAGTGGCTGAACAACTGTAGCATATGAATGCAATGGAATGTAATTTCTCCACAAGAAATGATGAATGAAGAATTCAGAAAAAAAGGAAAACTTTTATCAACTGACGTAGAGATAAGTAAAAGCAGAATCAGGAAAACGATGCATAATGACTACAATAATATAAATAAAAACAAGGCCACTGAACTCATGTTAAAGGCAATAATCAATCAGTCCCTGAGGAGAGATGATGACACAGCCTTCTCTTCTCCACAGGGCTGGATTATGGATGCCAAATGTCAGCTGAGGTCACTGTATCATTTGGTTTTACTTAAATGTTCTTTGTGAAAAGGAAGGGTTTGGCCATGTGGTTAAAAAGGAAAAGGAATCAGGAAATATCTGTGATGGGATCAATAAAACCTTTTTAAAGGAAAAAATTAGATGGCAGAAAGTTTAAAGGGATAGCTAACCTAACTGAATGGAAAGAATCAGGATACAAAAAGATCTCTGTCCTCTGCTTGAATAGGGGGCACAATCTAATAAGATGAAAAATCATGAGATTGCTAGGACTGGTTAGACAATAGTTCGTAGGAAAAAAATCTATGGGTTTGGATAGACTGTGAACTGAATGAGTCATTGGGGCAATATAGCAGCCAAAAAAGGCTAATGCCATTTTGGGCAGCAGTAAGCAGAGTGTACTGTCTGAGGCTAGGGAGGCGGGAGTTCCAGTGTATTCTGACAAACTTTCTCAGATTCCAGCACATACTAAAGATCAGTACGAGGCATCTTTGAAATTATCCTCCTGCAAGCAGATCCCCTAACTCAGCGAATGTGCTGATGGGTACATGGGACCCAGGATCACAGAACACCACAGTCAGAAAGGACCTTAGAGGTCATCCAATTCAAAGTCCTCAATTTATAACATGGAGAAATTGGCCCAAAGAGGGGAAGGGACTAGCTCACAGTTATATAACGCTTTAGTGGATAGACTGGGATTCCAATCCAAATCTCCACACTCTCAAGGCCCAAGCCCTTCTCACTTTATCATGCTGTCTTGAGAAGACAGTACACAGATGAATAGCTGAATGAATGTGGAATGAAGACATGAACACTGACAGTTAACATGTCACATACATATACTCAAACATATTCATTTATTCAACACAGAATTACAGAACCCGTATGAATTCCCAGGGTGGGTGGGTCACTGTGGGAGCTACAAAGATGAATAAGAAACCATCTCCTCGTGGGGCAGCTAGGTGGCAAAGTGGACAGAGCATGAGCCCTAGAGTCAGGAAGACTTGAGTTCAAATGTGACCTCAGTCACTTTCTAGTTGCATGACCCTGGGCAAATTACTTGATCCTGATTGCCTCTTAAAAAAAAAAAAAGAAAGAAAAGAAAAAAAGAAACCATTCTGGGCCCAAGGGCACAAATAAGCAGAACATAGGCTAAAGGATTAAGTGCCATAAGAGTTGTATAAACAGTACTATAGGGATCTGCGGGGAGAGTTCGTTCCAACTCGGGAAGAACATAGAAGGGCGTCATGGAGGAGCAGCTATCTGAAGGAGACCTCGAAGGATGGATACGATTTGGATTGACTGAGACCAAGTGAATGAGGAAGGGGGGAACATTCGAGGTGGAGGTGATGGAATTAGACCACTGGCTCCCTGACGGTAGTAACTATGGATTCCTCCCACCTCTATCCTCCACAGGACTTGACAAACAATGAAATACACATTAGGGTTTTGATAAACTGCTGAACTGAATGACTCCAAACAGGTACTGCCCAATGTTGGCGTTGTCTCCAGCTCTAGTCCCTTGTTAGGGAGACACCAATCCTTATGGTATCTTAGGCCAGAAGCTGCTTAGACTAGGAGAGCCTCTAAGGTAGGGGCTATAGGTCAAGCAACCTAACCTCCTGTAGCTCTGCCTATCCCCAAAATCCAATGGCTTAGAAATGTTTCCCGACATCCTTGTCACTCCTTGGGGAGAGCATCCAGAAATAGTCTGAGCACCTTTTATTATTATCCACACGGTTCTCACTTCTCTGACTATGAAATATGGATGGCCTCAGCAAACTATTCAAAACAAGGGAAGATCCTATGAAACAGGGCAGAAAACATTAGACTAGGAGTTAGAATAATCTTGGCAGGAACTGTCTTTTGCCTCTTTTTGTATCCCCAGGGCTTAGCATAGTGACTGGCATCATAATAGGTACTTAATAAATGTTTACTGACTGACAAGACAATCCCCTTATTTTACAGATGGGGAAACACTGGCCCAGATGGGGAAATTAACTTGCCCTGGGTCACAGTCAAGATCGGGCCTGACTCCTAGGACAGAGTGTCTTCTACTATACCTCAATATAAAAGCATTTTAATAAGTTAAATGTGCTACCTGGAAAAGGAAGACCTTGGTTCAAATTGTCCCTTAAGCTCTTATTAGCTGTATGATCCTGAACAAATAACTTAGCCTCTCAGCCTCATTTTACAAAAATGGGGATAGTAACACCTTTCTCCAATGACTTTTGTGATGACTGAATAAAATAATGCATTTTACATAGTTCTTCACAACCATAACATGCTATATAAATGTGAACCAATGATGATGATATATGTTAAAATTATCTATGTATGTTTTTTATCCCATTCTAGACCATAAGCTTGCTCCATGAAGGCAGGGAATTCTTTTCTGAACTTTGAAGAGTTCCCCACTTAAATTAATCCCATAAATTAGGTGTGATTAATAAATATTTGTGGTTGAATTTATTAACTCTGGGGCATGTTTGCTTAAGGTGTCAGTGAGAATCCTTCAGGTTTCTTGTTTAGGGAGGATGACAATGGAGAAAAGAAACCAAAGCTCAGACATGAGTCACCGGAGCTGGGGATGCTGAGGATAAATGGGAAGAGTAGGGAGAGTGTCTACCCCACTGTAGAAAGCAGAACAGCTAGGAAGGAGTAATACTGAGAAAGGAAAAAGTGATGAGACGATTATGATAAATGGTAAGAAAAGAGATGGTTTACTTTGAAATCTATGTCCCTGAAGGAAAAGGGAATTTATTTACCCAGAGCTCAAAATTTATTTACTCCAAATACCTCAATCTTACAGATGAGAATCTGGGGTTCAGAAAGGGAAAGAGATTTTGTCCAAGGTCACATAGACCAGCAGCAGAAGAGCCAGATGAAAACCTCAGGTTGCTATCTACCAGCCTCTTTCCTACTCTGCTTCCTTTTGCTCTTTTCCTGTGTCTCTGCCTGTTTAAGAATAAACCTGACTACGTTAAAAAAAAATCGCTGGTACTTTTTTGTAATGGCAAAAAAAAAAAAAACCAATCTGTAAACAAATTAAGTGCCCATCCACCAGGGAACTACTAAACAAATGGAGGGACATTATGTAATGGAATCTTACTATGCCATATGAAAAGATGAAAAGTAAATAGAAGCATGAGAAGATTACTAAGAACTGATGGGAAGTGAAGTGAGCAGAACCAGGAGGCAGCCAAAACAATGACTACAGTATAAATGGAAAGGACAAAAAACCCCACCCAGATTGAGTGCTCTATAAAGAGATGAAAAAATGTACCTCCCTTCCTTCTCTGTAGAAGTAGAGGAGAGAGGTTTATGGATGTGGAATACTGCTTGTATGGTCAGACTGAGGTGTTTATACACACACACACACACACACACACACACACACACACACACACACATATACACCCCCCCATTTAGTTAATACATATATATATATATACACACACATATACATACATACACACATAACTGATTTAGTTTAGATATATTATACACACATACACATACTAATTTTTCTGAACTGATTTTCTTTCCTATTCTCATTTTTGTTCTTTGTTATAAGGGATAGCTCTCTCAAGTAAGGAAGGGGTGACAATGTATTTTATATGAAGGTGACATGAAAAAGAAAGAAAACATCAGCAGGAAGGAATGCTGCACAAAAATACCCAACAAAGGGCTGGGGTGGTGTCTGTTGTAGTCTGGTCTTTTCTTTGCTTTCCAAACATACCAGACTCACATTTGCCTTTGTACCTTTGCTCCTCGTGTCACTGCTTAACTGAAAGGCTCCCTTCCCAGGCCCAGGCCCCAACCCTCTTTTCTGCCTCTCTAAACTTCTGACTACCCCTTCAAAGCCCAGCACAAGCCTTCCTTACTCCAAGAAGTCTTTCCTTCCCACTCTTACCCCTTCTGATCTCCTGCTCTAAGGCCCTACAGCAACAGTCTCCCTATGGGATCACAGAAGCTCAGAGCTGCAAGAGACCTCAGACATCATTGAATTCAGCTCCCTCATTTTACAGATTAGAATACTGAGGCCCAAAGAGTAACTTGGCTAAGACATGCAGTGGAAGAGTCAGATGAAGCCAGGTCTTGTGACACCAAATCTGTAGCTGAAGTTTGTGTACTCTGAGGGTTTTCTGTATGCTGTCTTTGTCTTCCCAGCTGAACTGTGCCACAAAAGCAGGGAAAGTATGTATAATTGTCACCAACATGCACTTGCCTTCATCTTCCCTCCCACCCTCCCACCAAAGATGAGTCAATGTACACGGTAGACACTTATTAAAGGTTTGGTAATTAACACAGACACAGACACTGTGACACGGCCAATGGCCACATGCTGTTCCTGTTCCCTAAGAGGCAGACCATGGTGTCCTGTCGTTATATTAGTAGTGGCCACGACAGTCACCACCATCCTCCTCATCTCCAGATATAGTCTAACCAATGAAAAGCCTGGGGCATACTGGATGGGAAATAGGCTAAAGGCCATCTTTTGTCTCCTTTCTTTCTTACCCAATTACTACATCAGGTCATTGCCCATTCTCTGCCAGAGTCCTCAGAATCATGACCCATGAACTTTAAGCAACTCTTTACAAAGAGGTCTTAGGGCTAACAGTTAGGATCAAAGCTCACTTATTCAAGGAACAGCTTGACTGAAAGAAGCTGCTACCAGAAGTAAGCCTCCTTGCTTAGGGTGTAGTAAGTGGTGCGTCTGAGTCCTAATTCTGCCGTCTCTCAGACCCCATGCCCCCACCTCCCAAGCCACAAGGCAGGCAGCACACATACCCATTTCCTTCAGCTCCAAGTTGACAAGCTCCAGCCAGTAAGCATCAATCTCATCCAGGTCATAGCGAGAATAAGGTCTGGTGACCTCGCTGAGCTCAGAGCCAGACAGGCTGCTTGGGGAGATCTGGCCAGGGGTATGCTCCAGCAGAGGGAGGACCCTAGAAAAGAAGATGCAAGACAAAAGACAGGTGAGAACCTACAGGTGAGTGTGGAGAGACTCAGTCTGGGAGGGTAGATAAGCAAGGGCCATGATTATTATCAGGAAAAGCTAGAGAAGAGAAATGTGGTGTAATCAATGAGTCAATCAATGAGTGATAGAGCAGCCAAAAAAGTAGGTTCGATCTTGGGCTGTATCTATGAGAGGCAGGGTTTCCAGGAATAAGGAGGTGAAGGTTCCACTACACTGCTTTGTTTTTTTCTTTTTTTTTCCCTCCTTCTCTTCCCTCCCCCCTCCCTAAGACAGCAAGCAATCTGATATGGGTTATACATGTACAATCATGTTAAACATATTGCCACATTAGTCATGTTGTGAAAGAAGAAACAGAACAAAAAAGAAAACCATGAGGAAGAAAAAATAAAAACAAAAAAAAGTGAAAATAGTATGCTCTGATCTGCATTCAGACTCCATAGTTCTTTCTCTGGATGTGGATAGCACTTTCCATCATGAGTCTTTTGGAATTGTCTTAGATCACTGGATTGCTGAGAAGAGCTAAGTCTATCAAAGTTAAAGTTGATCATCGCACAAATGTTGCTGTTAGTGTACAACGTCCTGGTTCTGCTCACTTCATTAAGTATCAGTTCATGTAAGTCTTTCCAGGTTTTTCTGAAATCTACCTGCTTATTATTTCTGATAGGACAATAGTATTCCATTACTTTCATATACCACAACCTGTTCAGCCATTCCCCAGTTGATGGGCATCCCACAATTTCCAATTCTTTGCCACCACAAAAAGAGCTGCTATAAATATTTTTGCACATGTGGGTCCTTTCCCCTTTTTTATCATCTCTTTGGGATACAGACCTAGTAGTGGTATTGCTGGATCAAAAACCGCTGCACAGTTTTATAGCTCTTTGGGCATAGTTTCAAATTGCTCTCCAGAATGGCTGGATCAGTTCACAACTCCACCAACAATTCATTAGTGACCTAACTTTCCAACATTTATCATTTTTCTTTCTGTCACATTAGCCAATCTCATAGGTGTGAGGTGCTACCCTGGGGTTGTTTTAATTTGCATTTCTCTAATCAATATATACTCTGTCTTCTTTTGAACAAATACGTAGTTCTGGAGTTCAAGTCAGAGTAGGAAGGCCTGGGTTTTGATATCACTAATGACAACAACACAGCAGTGTGGGACAAAGGATAGAAAGCTGGCTTCTGGAAGACCAGAAGATGTGGGTTTTAGCCCAGCTTCTGACACACACTGCATGACCCTGACTGTGTCAGGTGACCCCCTAGCTCACCCAGGCAAGTCTCCAAGCCTATAAGTTCCCATCTGCACAGACCAATCTGTTTTGGTGGAAGGGGCTTCTTTGCCTGCGAAACTACAAGTTCCAGAAAAAAATATTGATAAGGTAGAAAATGCCCAGAGGAGGGCAACAAGTATCTGGAAGGGCCTTGGGTTTACACCACGTGAGGATCTGCTGAAGGAATTGGACATTTTTAGTATAAAGAAGAAAAGACTGGGGGAGGGGGATGGCAAGATTATCATGTGGGAGATTTGACTGTTTTGACCCCAAACTATGAGTAATGACTTGAAAGGCTTCCAGCAGAGGTTGGAGAACCACTGTCAGTTGAGCTACAAAGGTTGGTCAGGTATGGATAGCTAAGCTCCCTCCCAACCCCCATATTCTGTGATTCTGTGACGTAGAGCAAAGACCCCCGGGCTCTTCCTAGTCAAGAATCTAGGTTTTCGGTCCAGTTCTAACATTAATTAAATGTCCGTTCCCCTCTCTGGCCGCAGCTGCCTAATCTGTGAGAGTCTCACCTTTGACACATATTGGCTATGTAAGCTGTAGTGGCCAAATTCATAGCATCATTATGAGAATCAAATAAAATAATGTGAAACATTCTGTAAGTGGCACTGCAACATTAACTGTTGTTACTGCCTGACCACTGAAATTTTGGTGGTTCTTTTATTTTTTTGGTCTATATGACTTCATAGGTATAAGTACGGAGGCTCTAGGCGAGTAAATTTCATTTACTAATGCAGATAAGTAACTATTGGATAATATCTAGTCTTTTTTTTAACATAGTATTTGTTTTTTCCAATCACATGTAAAGACAATTTTTAACATTCATTTTTTATAAGATTGCGAGTTCCAAATTTTTCTCTCTCCTTCCCCCCTCTAAGATGGCAAGTAATCTAACATAGTGTTTATATATATATATATATATATATATATATATATATATATATATATATATATATATATATATATATATATATGTATATATGCAATTATGTAACATCTGGTCTTCAGAGAGTTGTCTGAGGGAGCACTGAAATTAAGAGTTACATTAAGCCCTTGTTTCTGAGATGGAAGTTGGACCCAGGTTTTCCTGATTTCACAGCAAGCTCCCATGCTACCTCTGAAGTTTTATTGTTGTTGGTAATAACCATCCCACAAACTAGAACTACAAGTGACTCCCCACACCAGGGAGCTTCCAGGTGATATATCTGAGATAAAGGATGCATACTGACACATTCATCCAATAAATCTATACTGAGTATGTACCACCCCACCCTATGTGCCCAACTCCATGTCAGTGATGAATCTGCTTGTAAAGGCAGGGGAATAGTTGAATAGCTAAAGGACAAAACACAGACTGTTTTTTTTTTTTTTTAAGAAAAAACAAAAGGAAGGTTTAGTTAACAGTGACATAAAGTTATTCTAGAAACCTAGTGTTCAGGACCCATGTCTTAACTTATCAAGGGGATACTGTGGTCTCTCACAAACCAGGCCATGAGATGGAGCTCTACATCCAAGTGCAGGATGTAGAGGATGGAGGGGGGGAGAAGAGGGGAGTAATCTGCCAAATTTAGAGAACACATCTTTCTTTGGGTACAAACCTAGTAGCTGATATATTCTCATCAGCTCACCTCTGGTCTCAGGACTCTGACAGGCCTGAGTATTTGCACACACAAGTGCTCTTTGAAGCATAAAGTGCCATGTGAATGTGAGAGATTATCGTGCTCATTTTACAGACGGTGCAAATCAATAGCTAAATGACTTATCTAAGGTCACACAGCTTGAGTGATACCTGGGGCATTAGGATCTAGGTCTCATGTCTGCTAATATAGTGTTCTTTTTTATATTTCAAATTGATATCTTATTGTGCTATAAACCTTTCAACATTTTTCCTGTATAAGTATTTTTTAAAATTAATTTATTTATAGTTTTCAACATTCACTTCCATAAGCTTTTGAGTTTTTAATTTTCTCCCCTTCCCTCCCCAAGACAGTATGCAATGTGACACAGGCTCTACATATACATTCCTATTAAACATATTTTCACATTACTCATGTTGTAAGGAAGAATTGGAACCAACAGGAGGAACCACAAGAAATGAAAAACAAAACAAAACAGAAGAGAAAAAAAAAGAGAGCAAATAATATGCTTTGATCTGCAATCCAACTCCATAGCTCTTTCTCTGGATGTGGATAGCATTTTCCCTCATGAGACCTTTGGAGATGTCTTAGATCCTGGCATTGCTGAGAAGAGCTGTCTATCAAAGCTAGTTACCGCACAACGTGGCTGTTACTGTGTACAACTTTCTCCTGGTTCTGCTCACTTCACTCAGCATCCAATATAGTGCTCTTTCCACTACTACACAACCCATCTAGACACACATTTGCCATACAATTAAGGGTGGGATGTGCCTTATCCTCTGACCACAATATGAACTGAATGAAAGTAGGTTTTTTGTCTTCTCTAAACTTTGCGCCTCCCCAGTGGCTAAATTCAAGGCTCTGTACACAATATATACTTAATTGCCGCTTTGGGAATGAAAGAGACTTTTTTAGCTGCATAATAATGGCAAAGACTTCAACCTAGGGCTCCTGCATCCCTTGGGCAGGGAGGAGGGGAGACATAGGGCCCAGTTAACTGCCCAGGAACTGAAGGAGTAGGAAAGGAGCCTGATCAAAAGTCTGATCTAGGGTACAGAAGCAAGGCATCCTCACTCCCCCCACCCCATCCTTCTAAGCAGAGATGTGGGCTGGAAGAGTCCACCTCAGAAGACTTGTTTATCATCCTAATGTCTGTTGGTCTAGCTAGAGTCAACTCCAGGCTCTAAGGCCACCCTAGGAGGGGCAGTGGAGAATGAGTGAGATTCAGAATACATTCTCTTTTCAGGTAGCTGGCTCTATGCTCACGTGAAGCTCTGAGGTGGTTAGGAAAGAAGTGGTGCTTCAGAGGGCTCAGGAAGGGGGCAAAAAGGAGGTGGAAAGGCATTCTAGGCAGGGAGCAGGGAATAGCAGAAATGTGGTTTTGGGGCTGGTATAACACAAAGAATAGCAGATGTGGGGTCTAGAGACCCAGCATCGAAAGGCCCAGCTCAGACTAAAATGAAATAAGATTTCAAGATGGAAGGGGCCTTTGTGATCATTTTGTCTAACTCGGTAACCAAAGCCCCAAGAGGTTAAGTGACCAGCCTGAGGTCATACAGCAGGTAATAAACAGCAGAGCTGGGATTTGAAACTCACATCTTCTGACTCCAGATCCACTGCTCTTTCCACTATGGTGATGAGAGCCTTGGCAAATCACCTGAAAACTCTGTTTTCTCATCTGTCATGGGCTCTTAGATTTAGAGCTACAAAGGACGCACTTAAGGACCATAGAATTCAATCCCCCTCATTTTATAGATGAGTAAACTGGGATAATAAAGCTTACAGTGTCAACTTCATAGCCCTTTGGTCAACAAAGTGCTTTCTAAGCTACATAAATGTAGTAGTAGTATCAGCAGTAGTAGTAGTAGTAGTAGTAGTAGTAGTAGTAGTAGTAGTAGTAGTAGTAGTAGTATCATCATTATTGTTGTTGTTGTTGGAGGCAATAATTTTGTTAAGGTTAAGTGACTTGCGCCTGGGGTCACACAGCTGGTAGGTGTCTGCGGCTGGATTAGAACTGCCTGGATTAGAACTGCGGTCCTCCTGACCCCAGGGCCAATGCTCTAACCACTGTGCTACATAGCTGCCCTTAGTCACTTTTATTACTGATAATATAGGGCTCAGAAACACAGCTCAATTATTAAGTTACTAGCATTTCTCTGAGCCTGAACATGAATGGCCTTTATATTTGGAGATGGGCATTAAGCATCACAGGGCTCCCATACTCCATCAATACAGGAAGGGAACAGAAGAGATGGGCAGTGCTTACAGACGGAAGTGCCTGTTTCCGATACGGGCCTTTCCAAACTGGACGTAGTCTCCTACTTATTAGCAAATAGTTCTACGACCTAGGTGTTATTAGCACATAGTTCTCTTGATGAAGTTAAAAGTATCTTTATCAGTTAATAGTATCTTTATAACATCTTTCCCTTCTCCAGGACCACTGTCAGCCTTCTCACCTGGTCTAAGGCAATAAACTAGTTAATATTCCTGCTACTAATCCATCCTGCCTCCAATTGCTGCCTGAGTAATTTTCCTAAATGCACTGCACTGATCATATCACAACTCTAGTAAAGAAGCTTAAGGGTTCCAGACTATGAATCCAAAGGGATCTCAGAGGCCAGGTAGGTCACCTGGACTGGGAACACAATACATCCAGCAAATGGTCGTCTAGCGTTTGTTTCAATGCTTGTGGAAAACAGGAGCCTTCCACCTCCTAAGGCAGCCCATTCTTCCTATGCATCATATTCTTAAGGATGTTTTCACTGCTATCAAGCCTAAATCTTGCCTCTCTAAAAATCCCACCTGTTGCTCTTGGTTTTGCTCTCTAGGACCAAACAGAAAAAAAGTCTAATTCCTTTATACCTACTTAGCCAAGTGGTACAGTCTGTAGAGTACTGGACCTCAAGTCAGGAAGACCCGAATTCAAATCCTGCCTCAGACATTAGCTATGTGAACCTGGGCAAGGCACTTAACCTCTATCTGCTTCAGTTTCTTCATATACAAATTGGAATAATAACAGCACCTACCTCTCAAGGATGTTGTGAAGATAAAATTAGATATTTGTGAAGAGCTTTGAAAACCTTAAAGTGCTACATGAATAAGTTATTATTATTATAGTACACGATAATCTTTCAAATACTTGAAGAGAATCATTATGATCCCCCTAAATTTTCTCTTCTTGAAGTTAAATATCCTTGGATTCCTTCAACTGTTTCCCAGTCCTCTACCACCCTAAAGAAACATCCTATCTTGGATGGATATTGATCCTTCCTAAAATATAGTGCTGAGAACTGTATATTTTACCATGCTATACTATCCTATGTTCTACTATACATGTAGTCTGATAAGAACGGCCCTAGTATTCCTCATTCTGGACACTCTACTTTTTTTAATGCAACATTTAACTTTTGTGGCCGTGACGTTACACCGTTGCTTAATACTGACTCTGCCTTCTTATAAACCCCTCAAGTTTTTTTTCATATGATTTATTGTCTAGTCATACCTCCATTTTATTTTGTGAAAGCTGATTTTTTGAACCCAAGTGTTAGGACTTCAGTGACTCCCTATCAACTACATAAAATACAAATTCCTTAGGGTTATACTGAGGGCTCTCCAACCTAGCTTTCCACTTCCAGCCTTAGTTTACCCTATTTGCCTTCACATATTCCATGGTCAATCTCAGATCAATATCTACCAAGGAGGCTGTTCCCTCTCTCTCCCCTCCCGTGGTACCCTGACCTGTCATGGGTTAAGAAAAGGTGGTTAAACCAGGAATTGATTGGCCTACTAAAGGGGCAAGGCTCAAGAGTCGCCTCCCTTAACACGGTTTTCAGGTGGCCTCTAACTGTGTTAGTGTACCTTCCTGATCACCTTAGGGATATAAAAGATCCTGCCCATCTAGGCTCATGGCCCCTCTGACTTGGTGGATGCATGAAGACCACAAAAGTCAACATAATCTGCCCTGCTGACAGATGCAATTACATATGAAGGATGAGGGAGGGAACCCCACTCCAGAAAAGTGGTAGCTAAATGTTACCATATCCTTGTTGCAATAGCCTTGCTATGTTAGGGCAAAGGAAATCTCCTTTTGTTAAGAGTTCAATTACTTACAAATACCTCCCTTCATCTCCCTATCAATCCTAAACTGACAGCGTGCCTGGGTCAGACTTGCCCCTAGGAGCAGCACCAACCCTGTCCCTTGCCCCCTTTTCTGAGGATACATGGCCTCCTCATTTCTGGCTGCCAAAATCTTGTTGCTCCTCAAAGTGGAGGTCAAGTGCTCCTTCCTCCCTTATACGCCCCAATCCTAGGCTGAAAATTATTTGTTCTCTCCTCAAACTTTTCCTAGAACATTCTGTCTGGGTTTCTCTTTGATCTCCTTACTTCCCCTTTCACCCTATCACATTATACCCTGAATCATTCTTACTCGTATGCTTCCAGGCTAGACTGTAGCTAGAAAGGCCTGTAAGCTCCTTAAGAGCTGAGACAATGTATTTGTATCCTCAGAGCCTACACTGAGGTGCTTAATAAATGTTTGTTGAACTAAACTAAACTAAGAGGTAGAGGGTGAAGCAAAGGAGATTTGTGATAAGAGTCTTTCATGGTACTGGGGGAGTGTGTGTTCTTTCTCATGCCAGTTTTTCTTTTTAAGCTTATTTTTGACACCTTTTGATTTTACATAACATTAATTTATAAGCATATTCCCTTCCCTCTCCATTAAGCCATCCCTTATAGCACAGACTAAAAAAGAAAAAAAAAGCAATCCATACCTGTACAGTTATCTCTTCCACCTCTCGGGGGTTAAAGGCATGGCACTCTTGCAACCTGAAAATCTACATGAAATTTTTTGTCCCTCCCTTCAAACCAGAGAAGAAATTAGAATTTCTTTCTTTTTCTTTATGGGGCATTTACAGTACTTTATTGTAAAATTTGGGTTAAGTATTTGGTTATAGGCTCTGTGTTGTCTCTGGCTGCCCTAAAACTCCCCCCCAAAATACCCACTTAATTAATTAATATATGGAAACCAAGATGGGGAAAGTCATGACGTGGAAAGGATAACTGCATATGCAGGATTTTACATTCATGGTCCACTAACCCTGCAACAAATGGACTAAGGGGCATTTTCTTAACTCTTCTGAGGCTAAACTCGGGACAGCGTAATTATGCAGAGTTCACTTTCTTTCCTTCCTTCTTCTCTCCCTTTAAATTACAGCAATCTTCATGCATATTCTCTCTCTGGTCCCACTTATGTCATTCTGCATTAGTTCTTAAGTCTCCCTATGCTTCTCTGAATTCCTCACAGTCACCATTCCTTGCAGCTCTGTGATATTCCAGTACATTCATAAGCCTCCACCTCATTCTCACTGGTCCAAGGTTAGGGTCGTGACTACATAGAATAGGGGCTCTTAACTTTTCTTATGTCACGAACTCCACTCCCCAAAATCACGTTTTCAAATTCAAAAAATAAAATAAACAGCACTGCAAATGAAACTAGCTATACTGAAGTACAGTTATCACGGGGAGGGGAGGGAAGAACAAACTCAGAGACCACGGGTTAAGAAATCTTGGCAGAGGTAAAGGTGCTGAATAAGATGATTTCTGGAGCCTCCACTCACCTAGGACTACAGGTCTCAGCTGTTTTATCGGAAGAAACTCCTGCCCAACTATAGACCAATTCAATTCAAAGCAACATACGCCTGCTGAGTGCCTTACCATGTGTGCAGTATAAAGTCAACTTCAAAAAGCATTTATTAAGTGCCTACTATGTGCCAAGCACTATGCTAATCACAAAGAAAGGCAAAAAACAAAACATCTCAAACAAACCCCAGTCTCTGTGTCATCAAAGAGCTTACACTCTGAAAGGGGGGAAATAATATGCAAAAAAACTGTGCAAACAAGATACATCCAGGATAAACTGGAGATAATCAACAGAAGGAAGGCACTAACATTAAACAGGGTCAGGAAAGGATTCTGGCAGAAGTGGGAGTTTAGCTGAGACCCGAATGAAGTCAGGGAAGCCAAGAGAAGAAGACAGGTAGGGAGGGCATTCCAGGTAGGGGGCACAGCCAAGGAAAATGCAAAGAACTGGGAGATGGAATTGTGCTGTGGGAGGGACAGGAGGTCAGCATCACTGGAGAGTATAATGCAAAGCGGAGGAAGGTATAAGAAAACTGAAAAAGTAGGTAGGGTCCAGGTTATGAAGGGCTTTAAAAGTCAAACAGAAGATTTTATATTTGAGCCTGAAGGCAATAAGGAGGGTAGCTAGGTAGTAGTACAGTGGATAGAGTGCCGGGCCTGGAGTCAGGAAGACTTATCATCCTGAGATCAAATCTGGCTTCAGATGCATATTAGCCATGTGATCCTGGGCAAGTCACTTAACCCTGTTTGTCTCAGTTTCCTCATCTGTAAAATGAACTGGAGAAGGAATGTCAAACCAGTACAGCGTCTTTGCCACGAGAACCCTGATTGGAGTCATGAAGAGTCAGACACAAATGAAAAAAAGATTGAACAACAACAAAAATAAGGAAACACTAGAGTTGACTGGATGTGTGTGTGTGTGTGTGTGTGTGTGTGTGTGTGTGTGTGCATGCGCGCGCTGGCATAACATGGTTATACCTGAGATTCAGGAAGACCAATCTGATAACTGATGGATTGGGAGATCTGGGAGAGATGTGAGGCAAAGAAGATCAACCGAAAGGCTACTGCAATATTATAAGACGGTGAGGGTCTAGGGGCAGCTAGGTGGTGCAGCGAACAGAGCATTGGCCTTAAAGTCAGGAGGACCTGAGTTCAAATGCAGCCTCAGACCAAACGCTTGACCGACACTTACTGGCTGTGTGACCCTGGGCAAGTCACTTAACCCCAACTGCCTTTAAAAAAAATTTTTTTAAAAGATGATGAAGGTTGGCATCAGGTGGCAGCTGTCTCAGAAGACAAAAGGGAGCATACAGAGAGATGTTATAAAGCTGGAATGTACAAATGCACTTAAAAATGGCTGGGAAGTTGAGGTGCGAGTGAAGAATTGAAGATGACATATGTTGCCAGCCTAGGTGACCAGGAGGATAGTGGTACCCACAACAATCATGAGGCAGTTAGGAAGAGGAGAGGGTTTTGGATGAGGGAAAGATAATGAGCTCCATTTTGGACACACCAAGTTTAAGGTGTCTATGAGACATCCAGTTTAGATGTCCCAGTAGGCAGGTGCAGATAAGAGACTGGAGATCAGGAGAAATTTTAGAGCTGGATAAATAGGTCTGAGAATCATGGGAACTGATGAAATCACTAAGCAAAATAGCATAGGAGAAGAAGAGCAGCAGGCTTAAAAAAGACCTGGGGCGGGGGGGGACACCTCTGGTTAGTGAGTGTGACCTGGATGAAGACACAGCAAAGGAGACTAAAAAGGAGTAGTGTGGGAGGACCAGGAGAAAGTAGCTTCACGAGAGCCTAGAGAGAAGTATCAAAGAGAAGAAGGTGACTGACAGTATTAAGCAGGCAGAGAAGTTGAGTAAGATGAGGATTGGGGAAAGGCCATTATTAGGACGGGCAGTTCAGAGATTGCTAGGTGGTGCAGTGGAGAGAGTACCCATCCTGGAGTTGGAAGGATTTAAGTTCAAATCTGACCTCAGACACTAGTTGTGTGACTCTGGGCTAGTCACTTAACCCTGTTTGCCTCAGTTTCCTGAACTGTAAAATGAACTGGAGAAGGAAATGGCAAACCACTCGAGTATCTTTGCCAAGAAAACACTAGATAGGCTCACAAAGAGTCAGGCGTGACTGAAATGAATGAACAGTAACAAAATGATAACTTCTGGAGAAGGTAGTTTCTGCTGAATGATGAAGTCAAAAGCCAGACTGTAGAATTAAGGAGAGAGCGAGGGAAATGAAGGTAGAGATTCTTTCATAAATGGCCTTCTCAAGAAGTTTAGTTATGAAAGGCAGAAGAGGCACAGGATGATAGCTAACAGGGATGGACTGATCCAAGTGAGGGTTTTTTGAGAATGGGAAGAACTGGGCAGGCAGGGAAGCAGCCAATAAGCAGGAAGAGGTTAAAGATTAATGAGAGTGGGGATAACAGAGGGGCTAATCTGCTGGAAAAGATGGGATGTAATAAAATCACTTGTGCACAAAGAGAGGTTTGTCTTGGCAAGAAGAAAAGTCACCTCTTCAGGTGAGATGGGTGGAAGAGGTAGTGGGGGAAGGCATCTGAGTGATGTGACGTAAGGAGGAAGAGAGAAGAGCGAGCTCCTCAAGAATGGTCTCAACTTCTCCAGTGAAATATAAGGCAAGGTTCTCTGCTCAAAGGCCAAAAGAGAGGGGAAGCTTTGTTTGCAGCATGAAAATAGAGTGATGGCCAAGGCTGGGGTTTGGCAGGGCAAGAATGTCAATAGGCCGTGGTACACAAGAGAAGAGGATAGCATGGAGTTAAAACTGGTTCATCAATGGGTCAAGATGAAGAAGGGAGGGGAGTATAGTTAATGCACGGGTGATGGCCTGGGGAAGGACTGAAGAGGGTAAGAATTGGGACACTCAAAGTTCTTCTTCTTTGCTAGTGACCATGGGACAGTGGGGCCTCAGCTAGGAGATATGGCTAGTGGGAAAAGCCTCTAGGAAGTCCTCCTGACACCTAGGAATATCCACATTCCCTCTAACTCTTAGAAAGTTTAGATCTTTTCATGTACAAAGTTAGAGGACCCTGGAAGACTAAAGTTGTAAGAGAAGATTAGTTATTATCTAATATTTTCCCCATTTTACAGATGAGAAAAGCGAAGTCAAGAACAGAGAAGTGCCAAAGGTCACATAACGAGTCAGTAGGAGAGCTGACTCCCAGTACTGGCAGTATTGGACCCAACTGACCTCTTCCCTAGCTGGGCTTTCACTCTGGGGCGCTCTGTTACATGTCTTTGGTCCAAAGGCAAATAAGTAACAATGGTTTGGCTTTCTGATAACAATGTGTATCAGAGACACAAGTTCATGGCTCTTGCCTTTGGGCAGAGGTGAGACCATGCATGTAGAATGAGGTACATATTTCTAGAAATGGCTAACAACCCAATTTGCTTTGCTTAACTGTGTTGCTTTGTTACAAGGTAAGTTTTTATATCTTTGGTTTTTGGTGGGGGATTCATTGGGAAGTGAACATAGTTATTAAAAAAAGAACATTAATAAAATATTAAAGAACCAGAGAGAATAAAGCAGGAAGTATCTGGAAAAGGAAGACGGAAGAAGCCTAGAGCATCCAGTGGCTGAGGGCTAGGTATCTGTTCTTGGTACCAAGTTGGTGCTTAATAAATGCTTACTGATTGATGCTCCCCCCCCCAAGTTCTCTTTCAGAACAGCTTTAGCAAGGAGTGGGGACACAAAGGAAGGGCCTTGCTAGGCCAGGGGAGGGACTTTCTGGTTCCAGATCTGGACACTGGTATGTGCTGGAGAAAATACCTAGGGAAAGAGATTATGGGAAGAGACACTGGAGAAAGCTTAGTACAATGGAAAGAGCATTGAATAGAAAAAAGCTCACTGATCTTGGGCTTCCTGACCTCTGTAGGCCTCTATTTCCTCATCTATAAGATATGGGGTGGACTAGTTAATTTCTAAAGTCCCCACTCTAACAACTTAGGATATAATGCATTAAGCTCTAACTTCTGTCTTCCTAGCCACAGGCCAGCCCGTCCATTCTGGCCCTCATAGGCAGGGCAAGGCGGCCCCAGGTCCAAAGGCATTTAACTGTTGGTTGATGGATGAAGCCCTCAGTGGAGAAGCCAAGCAGCGGCCGGGTAAACAGGGCAGGATGAAAGCAACAGATTTAGAGGGCAAGGCGTTTCAAGTGATCCATTTTATCCCTTCTCCTCCAACAGATTTCCCCTTCTATTCTTTTCACTCATTTTCAATCTCTCCCACTCTACTGAATCTTTTCCTACTGCCTGCAAGTATGAGCATATCTCTCCTATCCTGAAAAAACTCTCACATGATCCTTCCATCCTGGCTAACTATTGTCTTCTTTTCCCCTTCATATATATCTCTTTTGTATATGTCTTTGTATATATCTCTTTTGCCCTTTGTAACTAAACTCAAAAAGGCTGTCCACAACAGGTGCCTCTACTCTCTCTTCTCTCACTCTCTTCTTAGCCTCTTACAGTCTGGCTTCTGACCTTATTCTGACACTGAAACTGCTCTCTCCAAAATTACTGGTGATCTCATAGTTGCCAAATCCTCTTCTCAATCCTCACTTGCCTTGACCACTCTGTAGCCTCTGACACTACTGATCATTCTCTCCTCCTTAATATTCATTCTACGTTTTTGGGACACCACTCTCTCCTGGTTTTCTTCCTATCTGACCACTCATTCCTCTGTGCCCTTGTTGGAGCCTTCTCCAGACCACACTCTCTAACCATGTGTTCTCTCCTGGGCTTTCTTCTCTTCTCCCTCTATACTACTTTCTTTGGTGATCTCATCAGCTCCCATGGATTTAATTACCATTCTAGAATCTACCTATCTTGACCCAATTTCTCTGCTGACCTTTAATCTCACAACTCCAATTTTCAGACATCTTGAACTTGATGTCCAGTAGATATCTTAAACTCAATTTGACCAAAACAAAATTCATTCTCTTTCCCCCTAAATGCTCCCCCTCTACCTTCTCTACTAGTGTAGAAGGAAACACCATCCTAAGAGTCTTCCTGGATTCCTCACTACCTCCCCCATCCCATAACCAAATTGTTGCCAAGGCTGCAGATTTCACCTCTGCAACATCTCTCAAATATGGCCCCTTCTCTCTTTTAACACAGCCACCGTTCTCGTGTAGGCCCTCACTACCTCACACTTTGATTTTTGCAATAGCCTGCTGGTGAGCCTGTCCACCTCAAGTTTCTCCCCACTCCAATCCATCCTCCATTCAGCCACTAAAGTGATTTTCCTAAAATGCAGGTCTGATCATATCACCGCCCCTACTTGATAAACTCCAGTGGCTTCCTATTGCCTCCAGGAACAAATACAAAATGCCACGTTTCACACTCACAGCCCTTTAAAACCTAGCTTCCTCCTACCTTTCCGTTCACGTACACCATACTCCTTGACACAAACTCTTTGATCTGGTGACACTGGCTTCCTGGCTGTTTCAAAAACAAGAAGTCCATCTCTAGACTCCGGGCATTCTAAAGCTCTTCCTCCTCTACTGACTACTGACCTCCCTGGCTTCCTTTTGAGTCTCAACTAAAATTCCACCTATAAGAAGCCTTCCCTCACTTCTCTTAATTCAAGTGCTTTCCCTTTTTAAATTACTTCCTATTTATCTTGTCTGTCACTGTATATATTTGCTCGTGTGTTGTCTTCCCCGTTAGACTGTGTTCCCCTTGAGGACAGGGACTGTTTTTAGCCTCTTTCTGTATTCCCAACACTAAGCACAGTGCCTGGCACAGGTACTCAATAAATATTGATTGTTTGAAAGCCAGGGGAAACACACCTTCTCTCTCCAGGTTCAAGCTGTCTCTGGAGCTTCAAACCCCAGACCTAAAGTGATATATGCTGCTTCTGAGAAGTGAAGAGCACAGAGCATCTGGATTTGAATCCTGAGATTTGTCCCTGATTACTTCAGGCAAGTGTCCTCCACCCTCCCTGTTTCAGTTTCTCCGAATGTAAAATGAAGGCAAGCTGGAATGGCTTTATATGGTCTTTAAAAGGTCCCTCCCCACCCTGACATTCTGTGTTCTACATTCTAGAAAAAGAAACAAATTTCCTTTTGCCAAACCCACACACTCCTGGAAAACACTTCCCAGCATTCGTTCTTCAACCAGCCGCCTTGTTTTTGTAGCTTAGGGAGCATCACAGGTGGGGGGGCTGCTGTGCCCCTATACACCAGTGCCACCACCCCAGCTCAAACTCCTGTCTTGGCCTGAGGTTTCACCAAATGCTGGCAGAAACAGCTTTTTCACTGGGCTAGAGGCTGTGTCCAGCAGACATTTTGTATTCTTGCTCTGGCTTTGTGGCCTATGGTGCCTGTGCTGAAATGCCAGTCTCGTTGCTATGGTTATTTCTACTAAGCTTGGGTGTCCATTTGGGGACCAGTCCCAGAGCTAATAAGGGCCTACTCAGTCTGCCCAGCAAGCCAGCAGGCCTTCCAGTGTGACCTCTCAGGCGGGCATGGTTGGTCTGGGTTTCATTCACTTTTCCCAGCCAAGTGACTCACAGAGCTGGAGGTCGATTGACCTCGAGCTGGCCCTAGGACTGGCATAGGGCCAGCATCTTGTTTCACTGGGAAGAGATTTTCTGCAGCTCAACAGGCAGATAGGGAATTGCATCCCTGTACTCTTATAAAGCAGAGAAAAACAGAAAGAAGGAAGGAAGAATAGAAACAGAGGGAGAGAAAATCAAGCTAGAGAAAGGAGAAATATATGAAGGAAATAGAAAAAAAGGAAGGGAAGGAAGGAAGAGGGAAAGAAAGGAAGGTGGAGAAAGAAAACACCATGCATGGACTAAAAGAAAGAAAAAGAGAAGGAAGAAGTAATTTTTAAAACAAAAGTTATGGAAGGACACCCTTGGGAAGCTGCCCAACACCTGTCAGGTTAATAATAATAATAACAATACCTACCATTTAATATAGCACTTACAAACACTATTTCACTTGATCCTCACAACCCTGGGAAGTAGGTGTAAAATTTTACAGATGAAGAAACTGAGGCAGAGTACTGTATGACCTGTCCAGGGTGAGTTAAGTGTTTGAAGCCAGATATGAACCTGAATCTTCCTAACCATAGACCCAATACTCTAGCCACTGTGCTTCCTAACTTTCCTTGCCTAGATTAGGGTTTAGAGAGCCATTAGCAAACCAGGAAGCCCAGAACCAAGACTAGGATGTTCAGAGAGAAAAGAAGATAAAGCCAGTAGCAACCTCTTCACTGGAAGTAATTATCATCATCTCTTCACTTAGCTTGGCCCTTGATACCCAGACCAGACATCCATTTTTCACCTGCCTCAGTGGAAGCCCCTAAGTCAATCACCAGATGATGCTGGACAGAAAATGGCCCGGAGTTGTTAAAATAGCCCAGTAGAATGTAAGTAACCTCTACAGTCTTACATTCTCTAAAGGCAGGACCAGTTTTACTTTCCTTTTTCTCCTCATCTTCCACCTCTCAGCACCTAGCATTATGCTTTGCAAACAGCAGGAACTTAATAAATACCTGATGATTTGTATTATGCCTGTATGTGCACCTTTATCCAGGTACATACAGAGCCCTAACCTGTGGGAGCTTCTTACCAGAAATACAGAGAAGCCAAATGGAGGAGGTTGGGTCAGTACGTTAAGAACATTCCTACTGAGGGACAGGAGGAACCTGGGATTGGAAAGCAAAACTGGTCTTTTTTACACTGATAAGCAAAGGCCTGCTCACAACAGCTCAGGGAAGAGCTGCCACTCACTGGTGTGAGGGTTCATACATATGCCCCTGGAAGTTTGCACAGCTGTTCACTCCCAGAGCTGCAGGAGTCAACACAGCTCTTAGCTTGCTCCCATTGTCAGCCACCTGGAGATATTTCCTGAACAGTGGCCTCCAGAGACAGGAATTCTCAGAGGGAGGAGGTTCCCGAATGCCTCAAGGTGTAATAGAAAAAGGCATTTCTGGTGCCGCCTGGGCGCTTGACTTCTCTGCCTCTTTTTCCCAAATGGGGAGAAGAGAAGGGTAGTTCTAACACTTACACCCTCCCAGCTTTAGCTCTGTGTGTGCTGCACGGGACCAAGGAAACAGTACTTCATTTCTGCTACACAGCTTTGGTTTGGTCTGAAGGAAAGCTTCCTATCACAGGGAAGTGGAACAGGAAGGGATGCTTGAGGAGGCATTTCCATTCATGGAAGGCTTTCAGGAAAAGGGAAGGCCCCAAAATATTAGGCCCGAACACAAAAACATCCTAGATAGATGATATTCATTCATTCACAAGAATACAGGTTTAGGGCTGGAAGAGACAAAATTCTTAACTTGGGATCCCTGTGTCCATGGATAAATTTCAGGGCTTCAATGCACTTCGGTGGGGAAAAAATTACATATTTATTTTTGCTACCTGCTAACTTAAATTTAGCATTTTTGTTCCATAAACAAGACATTCCATCTTTCAGCTCCAGGCATTCTCTGACTCTCCACTAAGTCTAGAATGCTCTCGCTCCTTTGCTCTGACTACTGACCTCCCTGCCTTCCTTAAGTCCCCAGTAAAATTCCACCTTCTACAACAAGTCTTTGCCAACCCCCTCTTACTTTCAGTGCCTTCCCTCTGTTAATTACTTCCTGCTTATCATGTATAGAACTTGTTCTGTATATATTTGTTTGCATGTTGTCTCCTCCATTAGATTGCAAGATGCCTGAGGGCAGGGACCATCTTTTGCCTCTTTTTGTATCCCTAGCACTTAGCCCAGGGCACATGGTAAGCACTTAATATATTTTTACTGAAATACTGAAAAACATTCTGGAAAAAAAAGGGGGCTTATGGGTTTCACCAAATTGCCAAAAGTGTCCATGACACAAAACTTTTTTTAAAGAACTCTACCCTCAAAAATAATCTAATCCAATCCCATCATCTGTAGTGATTGTCCCACGGTTACATAATTAGCAAATACCAAAGCTAAGATTCAAATCCAGGTTATTTGACTCCAAATCCAATACTGCTGTCCATTCATCATAAAGGAAAAATTGATCCTTTCTCTGCTTCCTCCCAAAGGCTTGCTCACTCCTGCTCTAAGAAAGAGCAGCCACTTACTCATTCATTTTTTCAACATATAGTTACTGAGCACCTACCACATGCCTTCCTGTGAGATAGGCCAAGATGAATAAGAGCCCATCCCTGTCCAAAAGAAGCTCATAGTCAAGTTGAGAAATTACGATGGGGACACAGAAAACAGAATAGAGTAGCATATACTAAATTAAGGCTACATCAACCCATGAAACTATACTTAGCTATGGAGAGGTTGAAATCTTGAAGACAGAGATTTAGGGAAAGATGGGATCTTAGAGACCATCTTGTCTAACCTATTCCTTTTAGAGATGAAGAACTGAGGTGCATAGAAGTTTAAGTGACTTGCCCAGGGTGCAACAGTTGGGAAGTATGGCATTTGTACCCTGGTCTTAAGATTCCAAGAGTAGCATTCTATTTACAACACCATGCTTTGTCTTCACTGGTAGAAGAAAGAACCTGGATGAAATCAGAACTTTTGAAGACCTCCCCAGGCACTAAGTACAGGGGGAGGTCAGAGGCTGGGAGGTATCAGTTTGGTCTAGGTGAACAGAGACTAGAGACCTGAGAAAGCTCCTTATTCCAAAGTTCTGGGAGAGGAGGGAGTCATTGATGGAGTAGAAAAGCAAGGAAAAGGGGAGAGCAAGGAAGTGAAGGAGAAGAGGAAAAGAGAAAAATGTTGAGGAAGGGGAGAGGAGGAAGAAAGTACCAAGTAAGGAGGGTAGAGAAAGGCCTCAACAGAGCTATCGTGATTCTTGCTGGTCCCTTTTTCCCCTGAGCACAGACAGTTCCATTTGGATTGTTGTTGTTTGTTCACTTCAATTGTGTCTGACTGGTCTTGACCTTGTCTGGGGTTTTCTTGGCAAAGATATTGGAGAGGTTTGCTATTTCCTTCTCCAGCTCATTTTTTACAGAAGAAGAAACTGAGGCAAATTGGGTTAAGTGACTTGCCCAGGGTCACACAGCTAGGAAGTGTGAGGTCAGTTTTGAACTCAGGAAGACTCCAGGCCAAGCACTCCATCCACCTTGCTACCTAGCTGCCCTCCATTTGGGTAGGAGCCTTGAAAATTTGGGGAGAACAAAGAAGCCAGCACCCTCAACTCTTTTTGGTGGGGGAGGGTAGAGATGAAGTTTTCCTATCTTGCCCAAGCTGGAAGTGCAGTGGCCACTCATAGGCCTGATCCCACTGGTCCCACAGTAATGGAAGCTTTGACCTGCTCTGTTTCTGGCCTGGGCTGGTTCACCCCTTCTTAGGCAGCCTGGTGGCTCTCTGCTGCCTAGGGGATTCACCACATTGCTGCAAGATTT
The DNA here is from genome assembly GCF_003287225.1 of Phascolarctos cinereus. Classification (NCBI taxonomy): domain Eukaryota; kingdom Metazoa; phylum Chordata; class Mammalia; order Diprotodontia; family Phascolarctidae; genus Phascolarctos; species Phascolarctos cinereus. The sequence goes on from NW_027555625.1 coordinate 346,682,227, forward strand.
AATTCAGCCACCCAATTGGCTTTAGCCCTGCTGCAGTTTAGAACTCCTGAGCTCCGAGACTTCCCCAGCTTCAGCCTCCCCCAATAACAGGGATGAGAGGCATATGCCACCATCAACTCTCGATGAATTCCCTGAGGAAGCAGAGCACAGGAAAATTTAACTAATGGACTGAAGGGCCCCCAGTTCTGGGATCATGGCTCTAGTGCTGGAAGGGACCTCTTTGCTACTATCATGAGCCACCTAGTCAAACCCCCCTCATTTTAGAAATTAGCAACCTGAGGCTCAGTGAGGCCCAATGACTTGCCTAAAATCCCACAAATACTAAGTGTCAGTGGTGGACCTTTAAACTAGGTCCTCTGAATCTGGAGCTGGTACTCTTTCCCCTCTACTACAGCAGAAAGTGCTGAATGAACCTGGATGGCTCCATTCATACAAAGAGAAAGCTGTTCCCCACAGAGCACATCAAAGCAGCTCGGAAAGGCCAGAGCCTTCTTGTGTCTGGGTGAGGAAAAGGCAGACCTTGGGCCCAGAGAACCGCCTTCCAGAATGGAATAGGGTGATTTCTGGCTACCTGCCAAATGAAGGGTAAGATGGCATGCTATCTCTCAAACTGAGCTGGAGAAAACAGGTGAGGCTGAGCAGAAATGTCATGAGGGCAAGAGTGAGGGAACCGTTTATTTTTCCCTCAGGAACTGGACAAAAAACTGCAACTCAATCTGATCAAAGACAGAGCTGTAACCTCATTGCTACCAGCTCTCACTTCCATCTGGACCAGGAGAGAGCTATAGACTGATGTGAGGGAGGAGGAGGAGGAGGGCATTTCCATCCTCATTCTAAAATGACCCAGTCTTCCGTCCACCTGAAGCCTAAGCTTTAAGCACCTCATGTCACAGATCTATGACTCGACACCATGTGATCTCCCACCCCCGAGGTTTCCTTCTTCATGGTTCTAGGGCCAGGCATGAGCACTCAGGCTCCCTCCTCTCCATCACCTAAATCCTGCATAGTCAGCTGAAGGCAGGCCACGGTCCTGAGCCAACATCCCTGACCAGCTCTGGCAGGCTGATGGGGATGGGGGAGACTTAGATAAAGGGGAGGGCCAGAATAGAGGGCCAGGTTTGATTTTTGGGAGAGTTCTCTTAAGCTCCCTTTCCTAGCCTGCAGGAGACTCCAGTTCAATAGAAGCGATGCGTCCTCAGACTGAGGCCAGAGTCAGCCACAGATCCATCCCCAGCTACCACCACACCCCAGGGAGGCTGATGGTGATTTTTCCACTTGAGGTGCCGAGTCCAAGCCAAAGGGTGAGAGACATGAGAAAGACAATGTAGAGACATTCCAACATATAGGGACGTGACTCATCGCCAAGGGACGGTCAGAGGCCTGAGGCTAGAAAACCTTCTGAGGACAGTGTGGTAGGCCAGGGCTACCCAGGAAACAAACATTCCTCTTTGGTATGATCTGGCCAAAAGCCCAGCAATGACCCTACCACCTCCAGAAACTGACTGAAGAGATCAGTGTGTGGTATTGGAAAAAAGCCCTGAGCTAGAAGTCAAGGGTCTATTCCCAGCTTTTACAGCTGGGGGACATATTGGTAAAGAGGAAGGGGCCTGGATTTGGAGTCAGAGGATATGGATTAAACCCCCAATTCTTGGGCAAGTCACAATATCTGGGGGCCCCATTTTCCTCAGCTATAAAATGTAGGGGTAGGGGTGAAATGGTATAGCAGAATGGGGTATGTTTAGTATGGTCTAGATGACAAACAGATGGTCTAGCTCTAACATCTATGATTCTGTCAGGAAAGTCACTTCCCCCTGGGCATCAGTTTCCTTCTCTGTGAAACGGTGATGACAATTCCTATAACAGTCCCATGTGTCATCCTGACACCTCCTACCTCTGGCCATTTGATCAGACCCCAAAACCCCCAAACTTAAAAAAGAGTCTCAGAAAAAAGTCTCTCCACATATTTACCTATTAACATACTTCTTTTTTGGGGACCATCTCTTCTAGAAAACAGTCTCCTATCCCTTAAATTATAAGCGACCTCTCCTTTCAATGTCTTGTTTGGCCTATCCAATGTACATATAACACTAGTTGGAATGAGACATAGGCTACATTTATATAGCACTTTTAAAGTTTACAAGGTGTTTAACATATCTAGAGTTATAAAGAGAGTTCTCAACAATATGACCAGCTTTTCTGGAACTTCTGATTCAATCTAGAGATCAGAGGATACAGTCACGCCCCCTGGCACCTCATTGAGGACAGGCTTCAGTAACTGGGGCTGTCCCCAAAATGAATGGGTCGGCCAGAACTCTTGAAAGGACAGATTCTTCTTGTTGGAAAAACCTTTCCATTTGCACTAGCCTACTAAAAAGAGTCTTCCTTGGCCTCGGGTTTCTTTTCCCTCTTTATTTCTTCCATTTTCTTTTGTGGAGACCCTGCTAGTACAACAGGTTCACTCCCTCACCCACAAGATCCGTTAATGGTAGCCTCAGGGCAGGGGCAGCTATATCTGGGGCGGCCTGGCCGCCACGCCGCGCCCCCCCCCCCATCTCCTTGACTTTGACAATTGAGTTCACAACTCAACTCCCTTATGTCTGGTTAGTTACTCTAGAATACAGGGTTCCTAGCTGGAGAAGGAATTTCCAAGGCAATGTGAAAACGGAATCTAGATTTCTAGCTACAGGAGAGAGCTTTCTTAGGCAGCTCCAGTCTCAGGGGTAACTAGTGAGAAACCCCAAATTTAAGAGTCCTGGAATTCAGCCTGCTAGTCTGAGAAGAGAGATCTGGCCTATGGTATCACGTATCTTCCTGTCACTCTTCCCCTTTCCTTGGAGAAACAACAAGCTATGATATGGGAAAACAAACAAACAAACGAATGAATGAAAATCCTTAACTATGTTCTTTGCTGCTATCACGAGCATGCAATTTTGATGGGAACATGATTGTCCAGGAAGACTACTTCCCTCTGGGATGGGGAGTGGGGGGCTGGGGGTTGGGGTCCAAACCACAGGGCAGCACTGTAACTGTAAGTGCTGGGAGGAGGGAAGGCGGGTGGGTGGGCAGCATAAGAATCTGTGAAAAGTGTGACTTACTGCCTACTAGAGGTGGAGGAGACTCACACTGATTGCTTGTGGGCTATTATGAGTCCTTTATGCGTTTTCCAAATTTGTTTATAGGCCCCTGTGTATCCTTCAGATTTTATGCATTTTCTGTGGGGTAAAATAAAGGCTGTCCTATAACAGATAACTACATTTATTACTTTGTGTACATGAGAAGAGGGGATTTCTTTTATCCATATCTGTGGATAGGAGTTATACTCTGAGATCTCCCAAGTAGACAGGAAGAGAGGGAGAGGGGGGTATCAGAGAGGGTAGGTAAATAAAATTGTTTGTTCTTTCAGGGCAGTCCCTAAGACCTTATATATCGTCCATGTGATACCACAAATTGGGGAAACCTTAAGCCTCAGAGGCCATACAAAGATTATCTCATTTGAACCTCACAACAATTCTATGAGCTAAGTTCTCCAGGTATTATTATCCCCATTTTTCAGAGAGCAGAGTGTCCCCTGTAGACTGATTAGAAGCTACCACTCTCGCTGTTTTACAAACCTGAGATATGAGTGTCAGAGATAGGATATGAACCCATGTCTTCATGACTCCAAGCCCAGTACTCTATCCACTATACCATGCTGTCTACCTCTCAATGAGATACTTACTGAAATACACATCTCATTCTTTTACTAGCCTATGAACATGAGGATAGGGACCATGTCTCTTTCATCTTCTCTCCCCAGGGCTGAGCACAGGGCTTTATATACTATAGTTGCTTAAGAATGCTCACTGAATTAAATTTTTGTCAACTATAAACCAAGAAGGAAAAGCCCAAACCCAACACCTCTCTGAGGTTATTATTATTGCTGTCAGTATGTTCAACTGATCCTTTCAGAATGTGTAAGAAGGCTAGGGAAGCAGCCCGACATCTTTCCTAAAAGTGACACTAGCTACGTGAGAAGTCTTCAGCCAGACAGCGCCCCAGATAAGCAAAGATGGCTAAGCATCACTGAGGGGTGAGGTCTAGGGTGCCAAGTCAGGCCAGCAAGCCTCTCTTTGGACACCATGAGAGTCTGAGGACAAAGGTAAAGGGTTGCTCCATCCCTCCCTATCGGAATGTTTTCCCCAGGTCATCCTCGGGAGGCACCAGGTGGCAGGTCCTACCTGTCTGCCCAGGAAGCTTTGCGACTGCCATGGGAACAGGCGAATTGGCACTCAAATGAATTAAGAATAACAACAGCAACATGTATTTCCCATACCACTTTTAAATGATCTATGCAACATGTCTACATTTTAAAGGTTTTTGGTGCTCCCATATCCTTGCTGCTTCTCACACAAGATGCTCCATCTCCAGACTCCATGAGTTTTCACTGGCTCTCCCCCAAGCTTGAAACTCTCCCTCCACATCTCCACCTTGTAGTTTCCCTGGTTTCTTCCAAGTTTCAGCAAAACCCCTACCTTCTGCAAGAAGTCTTTCCTGAACTCCTCTTATAATTCTAGTGTCTTTCCTGAGATTATTTCCAGTTTAGCCTGTCTATATCTTGTTTGAACACATTTGCTTCTACTTTGTCTCTCCCATTAGACTGTGAACTTCTTGAGGGCAGGAACTGATATTTGGCTTTCTTTGAATCCCTAGCACTTAGCACAGGACTTGACACTTCATAAATGCTTTCTGACTTGATTTGACTTGCCCAAAGGAATGAGTTTTTCATCACAGAATTTCAGAAATGTCACAGATTGGGAACAGAGGGGTGAAGACTTCTCAGTGTTCTTTAAATCAATGGAGGCAACCAAGGCCCCTGCCTCCATGAAAGGCTGTTCCTTTACTCCTCGAAGGTATCTTTTTGCAACTACTGACGACGTAGCTCTCTGTGTGGTAATGGACTGGATGAACTCTGATCATTTTAGTCTCAGTGAGGCCCATGAGCTGTTCCCCCAGCTACAAAAGCCTGGGTGCTCAACTCATTCAATCTGGGTGCTTCAATCATTCTGGTATGTATTGCTCTGTGTTGGATATTTGGGGAGACAATGGAAAGAAAGAGGCCCTAACCTCAAAAAGCTTAGTTTTATGTCAACTATACCACCATCGGGCAGCTAGGTGGCACAGTCGATAGAGTTCCAGGCCTAGAGTCAGGATGACTCATCTTCTTGAGTTCAAATCCAGCCCCAAATACTTAGCTGTGTGACCCTGGGCAATTCCTTAACCTGTTTGCCTCCATTTCTTCATCTGTAAAATGAACTGTAGAAGGAAATGGCCAACTACTTCAGTATCTTTGCCAAGGAAACTCCAAACGGGGTCATGGAGAGTAGCACATGACTGAAAATGACTTAACAAACACCACAAACCCCATGATTGCTTCTAGCAAATGAACTGGCCATCAGTTCCCAAATGGTTTCAGATATGTGCTTGTTTTTTCAACCAGGCTTCACCTCACCCTCCAGGGCCTTCCTGGATGAGATGGGCACTTGAATGGGCCAGCATTGCTGCTTCCCTAGCTGGAATGGGCACAATATGGAGGGAATTTAGATACTGATCCTCATATGGATTGAGTATAATAGGATTCGGAGCTGCAAGGCACCAGCTAGACATCATCATCTTCATTTTACAAGGGAGGGGAATGAGGCCCAGAGAACTGAGATATGCTTAAGAAAGGAGAGGCAGCATAGTACAATGGAAAGACCACTGGACTTGGTGTCAGTCAGTCAATAAATATTTATTAAGTGTCTACTATGAACCAGGTATTGTGCTAAGCACTGGGGATACAAAGAAAGGTAAAAGACAGTCCCTGCCCTCAAGGAGCTCATGGTCTAATGTGGGAAATGAACATACAACCAGAGACAACGTGTATATATAGATTAAATTGACGTATTCAATTAAAATGACATACTCAACAGAGGGAAGATACTATAATTAAGAGAGGAGTTAGAAGACTGAGGTGCAAACCTCACTCCTCAAACTATGTGACTCTGGCAAAGTCACTTACTCTCTGCCTCAGTTTCTTCCACTGTAAAATGGGGATAGTAATGGCACCTACCTCCCAGGGTTGTTGTGAGGATCAAATGAGATAATATTTGTAAAGAAAGTAGCACAGTGCCTGGCACACAGTAGGGACTATGCAAAATGCTAGTGATGACGACGATGATGATGATGGTGATGATGACGATTTGTATGATCATAGCTGATAAGCAGGTAGCACAGTCAGGATTTGAGCCCAAGTTTTCTGGCTCCTGACCCAATACCTTTTTCACTCTACCAAGTATGACCGGAGTTGTTTTCTTTGCTATTTTATGTTGTGATTCCTGGGTTCTGACCAGAAAGAAATTGCCCTGGATACCCTTCTCCCTGCCTTCCCCCCCCCATTAAAACTACATATTTATTATAATTTCAAATGGATGACTAATTGGGTACATTTAAAAACAGGAGAAAATCAGCCAATGAGCCCTTGCTAATGTAAAACACAGAAATATCAGTTAGGTGAGGCTGTGCTGAAGGGTTGTCTATGACTCAGATATTTCGCCCACTTAAAAACGTTTTTGTTTCCCAAGCTACAAACTTTTTCCTGCTTTTCACTGGCTTACTTTTTCAACAACAACAACAACAAAATTTTGGCCTCTATCTAACCTGTCTTTGGAAAAAGAAAAAAAAATTAAAGTCATAAGTATGAGCCAGAGGACCCTGATGTCAGAGGGACCTCACACTCCCCTGAAGAGGGTGGTGGTGACCCCGCCACTGATCCCAAAACTGAGCGAGAATAACGCCCTCAAAAGAAAGGGCTGAATTCTCAAGATCTGCAGAATGGGCTCAGAACTCATTCCCATGGGGAGCACAGACTGTGCCTTCTCCTCCTCCTAAGACAAGTCCCTCTGTGGTGTCCAATACAGGCCTGGGCACACAATAACATTGACAGTGGGGGTCATCACAGGCATTTCTAGAGCTTTTGAAGGTTGAATAGCAAATGAATGCAATAATGAAATAAGTCTGTGGGTTCACTGCTAAAGAAGCAAGGAGGCCTAGTGGAAAGACAACTGGACTCAGGGATAGGATAACCTTATTTGAAATCTTGCCTCTATGTGTACTAGCTATGTCTTCATGAGTAAATCAGTTCCTTTTCCTGAGCCTGTTTTCAAACGTTTAAATTGATGATAATAACAGCTATATTCACATGGTCACCGTGAGGCTCAAAAGGAATACTGTAAATAAGGCACTATATAAACAATCAAATGTGACATGCCAGCCATTCTGCACCCCTCCCCCTCCTCTCTTTTTCTCTTCTCTCCTCTCCTTCCCTCTCTGTCTTTGCTCTCTCCTTTTCCTTCTTTCTCCTGCCCTCTTCCTCTCTTCTCCCCTTCTTCTTCTCCTTATCTCTCTTTCTCTGACACAATGCAGAGCAATTCATATTTTCTTGACTTGCTTTAATAATTTCATGTTTTAAAAAGTGGAGGAACCAATAAAGGGAAATTCTGTTCTGGAGCTGATTTTCAGTAACATAGAAGAACTGGTTGCTGGTGTACAAATGACAGATAACACGGAAGGATGGGACCATTCCTTCTTAGAACTTCTAACAGAAGGAAAGAAAGCCAGGGTTAGTCTATCATGCACCCTAGATTCTGAGACAGCAGACCGAAAAGGATCAGTGGAAGGACTGTAAGATCCTATGGACGATTTTACAGAGGAAGTCAGTCCAAGAAGGATGGGAACCTCTCAAGACAGACATCTGGACAGGCAACGTGGCTTAGTGGATGAAAAAGTAGCCTTGAAATAAAAAAGACCTGGATTCAAGTTCTTCCTCTGACAAAGGCTAACTCTGTGATTCTAGGTAAGTGCCCTCAGTTATACTCTAAGACTCTAAATTACAGGGGAGCTGCCAGTCTGTGTTCTCCATACCAGTGAAATCATAGATCTGGACAAAAAAAATAAGAACAAAATTCTAAAGACACAAACTTTGATGAAGAGGGAAAGGGAGAGTTATCTGAAAAGACCAATGTGGATGCACATGGAACTTACCCACGAACTTAGATTATAAAAAGACATTTACAGAAGACAGAAGCAAAGTCAGGTAAAAAAGTAGCAGATAACAGCGTCAGGAGTGCAAAAGCTCAGAATGAGATGAGGCTGGCAATAAAAGATAAAGAGAACAAAAAGGGTTTATAAAATTATAGTGGGGAAAAATAAGGAAGATGAAAGAAGGGATAAGACAACTTTGCTGGGTGCGTGGGACAATGATAACTAGTGACAAAGAGAAGGCAAAGTTGTTCACGTCTCATTTTGCTTCTATTCTCTCTGATCTTTGGGCCCAAAAGCCCAGAAACAAAACTCACTAAGAGGGAGCTGATGCTTATGATAGGTGAGAAGACCTATTAAACACCTAGCTGCCAATGACAAAGAATTCAAGTCAACTAGCCCAGATGAACTACATCCTTGGGTACTAAAAGAACTGGCGATTGGATTGCTAAGCCACTGCCAGGGATATCTGGAATAATCATGGAAAGGCAGCAAATACAACAACATTCCAAAAAAGAGAATGGAATCGACAAACTTTGGGCTAATGAACTTGACTTTGGTTCCTGGTAAAAATCCTTGAGTATATTATTACAGAGATGGTTATAGCGAACACTTAGAAAAGGAAGTGGTAGTTACAAAGACCATAGCTTCATTGTGAACAGGTCATGACAGACTAAACTTATTTCCTTTTTTTTTTTAACCAGAGAATGCTATAGATTAGGGTGGGCGACCAGGATGGAGGAAGGACTCAAATTCATGATATCAGTACTATTTGAAGGGAATTAGGATCTTTAGCTGGAGGGAAAAAAAAGACTCGGGGTGAAAAGATCACTCTCTTCCAATCATCTGAAGGGCTGTCAAGTGAGAGGGATTACATTTGATCTAACTGATCCCAGTGAGCAGAACTCGGAATAATAGGTAAAGGTTGTAGATGAGCAAATTTAGTCTTCACGTAGAGAAGTTAAGAGAGATCCTCAGCTGAAAGGGCCTGGAGGTTCGCCTTCATTGGAGGCTTTTGAGTAAAAACTGGGAGGCAGACAATTTGCCGGAGATTTTGCAAAAGGAATCCTTCCTTTCAACTCTGAAATTCTGTCCTTTAGTGATTCTGCAAGTTAACCAGGGCTTCCCCAGTAACACCAGAGGGAAAATCCAAATGAAGACTTGGCTTCCAATGCAGAAGGGATGAGGCTCTGTCACCTACCTCAGGACTTCCTACAGGGCCACAGTCCTATGCAGATTGCTGTTATTCTCTCTTATCACCCTGACCATTAGGTCCATTGCAGCTCTCCAGCCTTTGCTACAAATGGGCTATTCTCTGGCTGAAAGGAAAAATCTGGAAACATGGCAAATTCTCTCTTGTAAGCCAGCCTTTCATGGGATTTGTGGACATTCTTCTTGGCAGCATTCAGTGGGCTCTTCTCATTCCTTCCCCACCAAGAACCCTTTTCCATAATCTCTCCAGGCCACAACCTTCCAATAATGTCACTTTTCTCGCTCTTCTGGGGTGTGGGTATGGTACCTCATCTCAAGTCAAAGTGTTGTTTGAACACCAATAACGTAAAGCGTTATTGGTCATGCAGAAGAGGGATTTGTTCCTCATGATCCTACATGGTAGATACAAGCCCAATTAGAGGGAAGTCACAGGATGGCAGGTTTCAAATGAGGTATGAAGAAAAACTTAATCATTAGCGCTGTCCAGCAGTGAAACAGTACGACCTCCTTTCAGTAGACGTTCTAATAGGATTATAGAACGTCGAACTGGAAGGGGACTTTAAGAAATCATCTATTCCAACTACACCATTTTACAGATGGGGGAAACTGAGACCAAGAAGGACAACTACCTTAAGGTCACACACACAGTAAGACTCTTTATATTGCATCAGGGAATCCCTGCACCGAGTGGCCTAGCAGCCTCTAAGATCCTTTCTATCTCCGAACTTCTATGGCAGCTTTCAATTCCCCAGGATCTTTCAGCTCACAAAGCACTTTCCTCACACCACCACAGTGGGGAAGATAATGCAAGTAATATTATCCTCATTTTACAGGAGAAGTGGAGGCCTGGAGACATAAAGTGGTAGAGAACCAGGAACCGAATTCTGGTCTTCTGCCCCTATCCGGTGTTTCTTCTGCATTCTGACTGTGTTCCATTCTATGTGCCCACACCAGCTTTTAGAATGTTTCTACAGGGTTTGTCTGCCGAGATTTTGTCTTCTTCCTGACCCCAGGAGGTAAATCCGGTTGCTTTGGAGAAGATCTGCCTCCTTCTAGTAATGCTAGCCAGCGGAGAAAACCTTTTCTCAGAGCCAAAAGCTCCAGATTGCCCAAGGGAAGGGAAAACCCTAAGCCCGTAGCAACCCAGACTCAAAAGTGACCTCAAGCTATTGGCAGAGGCTGGAGTTAGATTCCCAGCACACAGTTCCCTAGCAACCCACACCTGAAAAAACTCCCTTGCTCTGCACCTGGAGGGTGGTCTGGGTGATAGCTACACCCTATGCTCTTGGCTACGAGGCCTAAAGGCCATTCCTGAACCGGTTTATATTATAGTGGAAAGCCCAGAGCTACAGGGAACTCATCTATAAAATAACACAATTTAATTTTAATTATTTCTCAAACATCTAAGGGATGCAAGGAAGACTAAGGCAGGATCCTTGCCCTGAAGAAGCTTATAATCTAGTAGAGAAGCCAAAACTTGTACACGCATCAAAAACTACTATAATGAACCATGCTAGGAAATCTATGATACTATGCTGTTGAATGCATAATATGGGCAATGAGTATTTATTTGAAAACAAGGAAAAAGAGAGGGCTAAAGTAAACTAGGAAGGCTTCATGGAGAATAGAGGACCTAGATAGGTCATACCTACTATGTGCCAGGCACTGTGCTAAGTGCAATATGAAAAAGACAATCTCTGTCCTCTGGGAGCTTACAAGCTACTGGAGGAAAACAACTCACAAAAGGAAACGGAAAAGCGGTGTGTGTTTCAGGGGAGGGGAAGGTGTAAAGCATAAGGAAAGACGCAAATGCCTATCATTTGATGTGGGCAGGAGATATTGGCCTGACTAGAGCAGAGCAGTGGATGTTGGAGATTAAAAATGGGGTAAATTAAAACTTTCTTCTGAACTAATAAGTCCCTAGAAGTAAAAAATTTCTCCCTCTGCTAAGCAGATCTAAAACCATAGGTTTTTGATCATTCCGGCTCTTAGACTGAAGTTGTGAAAAAGACATTTTTAAAAATGTCTTATTAATTAAATTAAAAAATTAAAAAGACAAAAAGAAAAAAGAAAAAAGAAAAGAAAAAGACATTGGAGTTTGTGTCAACAGGGTGTTTGACCTGGCAGCCCTCTGACCCAATCTGACCTTAGTCTGCATCTCCAAGTCTAGTATCCAGAATGAGAGAGGAGAGGTGCTTATTTCTTTGTCCTGATCAAAGCACAACTCCGGGGTTTTAAGTACAGTTAGTTCTGGGCATTACGTTTTTGGGAAGAAAACTGACAAGCCAGAAAACATCCAGAATAGGGTGACCAAGATGGTGAGAAGGCCACACCATTCGAAGACAGAAGGAACTTGGGACATTTAGCCTGGAGAATAGAAGACTAGTGGAAATGTGAATGTTTTTCTTCAAACAGCTAAAGTGGATTGGTTCTGCTTGTCCTAAGAAGTCACAACTAGGAACCATACAGAGCAGTAGCAGAGGACGGTGTAGCTAGGTTAACTATTAGGGAAAACTTCTAACAATCAGATCTCCAAAAGTGAGAGATAGTCACAAAAAGAAGTGAATTCCCTCAACACGGAAGGTTTTCAAGTGAAGGCCTGAGGCTCTGGTAGAGAACATTCCTATTTAAGTACAGTTTAGACTAGACAGATTCAGGGGTGTGCTAGTAAATGTTTAACAACGAGTCCTCGGTGGAGGGGGATGTTACTTTTCATTTGCATTATTATTAACACTTTCTTAAGTTTAGACCACAAGCACAACAATAAACCATGTCTGGATTTGTAGCGTCTGCCAATTTCTGAGGCGTAAATACTCACATTGAAAATTTAATAAACAGATCCCTCTCTAGCCAGTTAGAGCCGGCTCTAGGATGCCCCTGGAAGCCTCTGAGGCTGCTTCTGACTGGGGTGCTCCCTTAGGCGACTAATTGCGCTTGTGGGGGTGCACAGTAAAGTGTATTATTATCCCAGTGGGTGGGTTAGACCCCACTTCTCTTTGAATAGGAAGAGCTACACACAGCCTGAGGGTTGGATGGCGGGCATTTTACAATCATTAGCACCCACAAGAAAGGAACCATTGGCCCTTTAATAGCAGAAAGTACTCTTAACTTCCAGTGTGGCGGGCAGAATTCCCAGAGACTCAGGCTGGCTGGAGGTCACCATCAGCATCTGCAAAGCCTGAGAGCAAAATGATCTTTCTAAAGACTTTGTTAAGCTGAGTTATTTATAGGCAGGAGATGAGTCTCATTTAGAAGGAATGTAGGTAAGGAGAAGGTGACTGAAGAAAAAGCCCCAGTGTAAAAAAAAAAAAAAGGGGATGACGGTGGGGGTGAGGAAGCTTTTGCATTGAAAGGAAATGCAGGCAGAGTGATTTATCGCTGGTTTCCTCTCACCAAGCAAACAAAACACCTACAATGCATTTGCTTTGGTAGTTGCAAAGAAAGAACAGTGGTGATTTCCAGGCAATAAACCCTGAAGGAAGCTAACTTCTCTTTCCCCCAAACCTCAAGCTTTCCTTTCCCTCCCTCCCACAGGTCCAGCCATTGGCTCAGAAACCTTGAGAAGAGGGATGAACACTGGGGCTACACTCTTGATGTTACCAGAAAAGCTAGGGTTTAGACTTTGGCAGATCAGATGCAGGATGGGGAATGTGAACTTGGCCATGGGTAGGGTGTGTCATGTGCGTTAGGGTCAGTGGGCTTGGGAGTGCTCCCACACAGCTCTGGGTCAGTGTGGGGCTAACATGACCGGCCTGAAATGCTTCTTCAGCCAAGGCAGGGAACCTAGATAAAGCTGGTTAATTTAAGAAGTATTTTCTGTGCCCTGTCCTCATCTACACTGGACGGGAAATAGGAAAAGTAGACAATGAATGCACTTGGCCGTGGGGCCAGAACAGTTAGCTCTCTCTCACACACAAAACTATCAAAATAAAAGCATCTGAGAGCTGAAAGGGAGTTCAAAGGTCCAACTGCCCAAGGTATAGTGGATAGAGCTGTACAGTGGATAGAGAACTAAATTTGGAGTCAGATAGGATGGGGCGTAAATCCCAGCTGGGACATTAGCTGTGTTGTCGTTTAGTTGTATCCGAATCTCCGTAACCCCATTGGGGTTTTCTTGGCAAAGATAGTGGAATGGTTTGCCAATTCCTTCTCCAGCTCATTTTATAGACGAGGAAACTGAGGCAAACAGGGTTAAGTGATGTGCCCAGTGTCTGAGGCCAGATTTGAACTCTGGTCCTCCTGACTGCATCCCCAGCACTCTATCTGCTGGGCCACCTAGCTGCCCCATGAGCTGTGTAACCCTGGGCAAGTCACTTAATTGCTCCGAGTCTCAGTTTACTCACCTGGAAAGTGAGATTAGACTCTATGACCTTGTGGTGACACATTCCCGACCCTGCCATCCTATTACAGCAACATTAAGAAGCGGCCATTCAGGCTCTGTTTGAATTACCCACCTTCAGGGAGCAGAATTCCAAAACTTGGAGGCTGTCCTGGAACACTGGGCTGCTGGAGTGAGAGGACCAGATTTCACACCCTGGCTTTGCAACTGAGTGGCCTTCCCTAAGTCGCTTAAACGTTGTTGCCTTACGGGGCAGTTGGACTAAATGACCCCCCAAGTCTCTCCCAGCTCTAAACCTGGGATCCTAGGACCTCCCAAGGCAGCCTGTTCTCCTATTGGGTAGCTCCAATTGTTAGGAGGTTTTTCTTGACATCGAGCCCAAATCTGCCTCTTTGTAACTTCCATCTGTTACAATAGGTCTAACAACCTAAGAGAAGGAATCTGCTTCCTTCTTCACATCAAAGTCCTTCTCTTCCATGGCCTAAACACCCTTAGTTCCTTCAAATGATGCTGAATGGCATGTTTTCTATTCCTCACCATCCAGGTCACTCTCCTCTGGATATACTCCAGCTTGTCTTTGCTGTTTAATGGTTTAGGTTGCATCCAACTCTTTATGACCCCATTTGGGGTTTTCTTGGCAGAGACACTGGAGTGGTTTGCAATTTCCTTTTCCAGCTCATTTTATAGATGTGGTAAATGAGGCAAATAGGGTCAAATGACTTGCCCAGGGTCACACAGCTATCTGAGGCCAGATTTAAACTCAGGAAAATGAGTCTTCTTGACTTTAGACCCGGCACTCTGTCTTCTGTGCATTCTAGCTACCTTCCACCTTGTCTACGTGTTTCCTAAAATATGGTGCCCAGAACTGAACACTGTGGGTAAAGTTTAATGAGGGTGAAATACAGCAGAACTGTCACCTCCCTCATTCAGGACACTGTTCTTCTCTTAATGCAGCCCTGCCACAGCTTCAGTTTTGATGGCTGCCATGTCACGTTGCAGATTCATTGAACTTGAAGTCCGCTGAAACCTCCAGATCTTTTTTCAGAAAACTGTTATCTAACCATGTTTCTCCCAACTTGAACTCCTGTACTTTTGGAATCCAAGTGTCAGCTTTTTACTTACTTTTGGTCCAGATTTCTAGTTCCACTGGTATAGAGAACATCGGGTGCAGTAACTCCTTTAGCAAATGTAGAGAGGCCCTGCTCTGCTACTTCAGAGGCTTTAGGAGCTGTCTGAGGCTCAACTTACCAAAGGCAGGACTTGAACCCGGGTTTATGCCAGCACTCCCTATCATCTCTTAGTTGCTTTTAATTGGCAGTGAGTGGTAGGGGGAAAACCAAATGGAAACTAATCCAGAAGTAGAAATCTAATTATCTAATTAATCTACTCACCTTGTTTCTACTTGCTGCTGATTGCTAGATATCTCCCTGTACTTTCCTGGCTAGCTGGCTCAATTACTTGTAAAACTAATCAAGCCCTAGATTGTGGGGTTCACATGATAACTACTTTAGTAGAGAAGAAAGCAGTCTGGATTGGCTATCAGGGAAGGCTTCATGGAGGAAGAAGAACAGGAGCTAGGTTTCAAAGGATGAATGGCCTTTGGAAAGGCAGAGAAAGGACAAAAAACATTCCAGAGGATGGAATGAATTGGGCAAAGGCTTCCCACTGGTAAGGCTATATTTCAAAGAGGTCAAAGACAGAAGTATACAGCCAATAATCACAGCAGCACTTTTTGTGGTAGGTAAAAACTACATACAAAATGGAGGTATATTGATTGGGAAACAATGCTACATGAATGTAATGGAATGTTACTGTGCTACAAATGATAAATATGAAGAATTCAGAGAAGCCTTACATACACTGAGAACCAGGAATGCAATATAACGACCATAATGAAAATGGAAAGAATAAAAAGAATGAAAGTGAAAAATGTTTAACGATAATGGCAATAGTTAGAGTAGGAGAAAAGTTCCCTCCCTTCCTTCAGTGTAGGGGGATGGTGTGGGAGTGGAAGGACACTAACTGACTCAATACATGGGTTAGTTCTGCTGAACTATCTTTTTCCTCCTTTTCACTCTTTGTTACAAGGGATGGCTAGCTGGGAAGGATAGGGGGACCAATAGATTTGAAATGGTGATGTAAAAACAAAAGATGTTGACAAAAAATGAAAATTAACAAAAAATCAACACATGAGTAAAGGGTGGAGGTGAGTCAGAAGCCTGGTCTGGCCACAGGAGGCAGAATAAACTGAGAAAGAAAAAAAGTTTTTACAGATTTTTCCCCCAGGATGGTGTATCTCTGAGCAAAGGACTTAAGTCCTTCAGAGACCTGCATTCAAATCCAGGCTCCAATCTTTGGGCCTCAGTTTCCTCTTCTATAAATGGTGATAATAATACTCTCAATTTCTTTCTTAGAGGGCTATAGCCACCAAGACAATTATATTTATGTTTTTTTTTCTGTGACATACAATCACCAAATGATTTTCTATAATTTATGGGCTTTTGGAGATCCTCTATTTTCCCCTTTTCTCCTAGATAGGAGCATTCCTTCTTCAGCCCTGCCTCTTCCCTACAGGGGAGAAATCTTATAAGATCACAGAGGTGCAGCAATTTTTCTCTGGTGGTAAAAGGGAATTTAAGTGAGATCAAAGTCCTTTTGAACTCTTCTGACCAGAGCAACTCAAGCCTTCTTATGCTGACTAAGGGAGAGGAGAGAAGTGGAAACAACAGGGGAAGAGTAACTTAAGTAACTAGGAATGTTTGGGTCAGAGAAGAAAAAAATAGAGGGGGTTGCAGAGAGAAAGGGCAATGATAGCTAAGTCTGTCCTGCAGAAGGGGAATGAAGCTCGGTCCGAAAGGTCACAACCAGGACCAGTGGGTAGAAGTTTGAGGGAGGCAGATTTTCTTTTCTTTTTAAAATTTTAAGTAAAAGGGGCAGCTAGGTGGCACAGCAGATAGAGCATTGGCCCTGGAGTTAGGAGGACCTCAGTTCAAATCCGACCTCAGACATTTGACACTTACTAGTTGTGTGACCCTGGGCAAGTCACTTAACCCCAACGTCTTGCCAAAAAAATAAAAATTAAGTAATAAAATTTTCATTATAAACAATCAAACATACAAAATAACGGGCAAAATGATGTCTCTTTAATGAGTCAGAACCAAAGTAATTAAATAATAAACAAAAATTGAAAGAAAAAAAAACAGCCCAACTTTTGTTCTTGTAGCTGTTCCAAACAGACATGGCATTGAATTCCTCTTTCCTAGGAATCTTTAAGCAGAGGTTGGATTCCTAATTATTGCTGATGCTGGGGTCAAAAGATTGCACCAAAGGATGGAGAAAGTGTGTCTAGAAAACAGTGGTAGGAAAAAGGCCTTGGAGCAGCTAGGTGGCACAGTGGATAGAACATGGGCCCTGAAGTCAGAGGACCTGAGTTCAAAGCCAGCCTCAGACCAAACACTTGACACTTACTAGCTGTGTGACCCTGGGCAAGTCACTTAACCCCAAATGCCTAAAAAGCAAACAAACAAAAAAAAAGGCCTGGGTGGTTGTCACAGACCAAAAGCTCAGTGAGTCGACAGTATGACACAGCAGATGAAGAAATGAACATTAACTTAGGCTTTCTCAATGGAGGAAGTGTTCCAGGACACATCCAGGCAAGTGGTCATAGTTCTGATATCACCTAGGGTGCTGGGAAAATGGAGTGCATCCAAACAAAGACGCCAAAGGACTGGTGACCATGACAGATGAATCTAAGCTGGAGGAACCATGGGTGTTTAGCCCAGAGAAGAGAAGGCTTGGGGGAGGGGCTGGGAGTTTAGGGATGGACACAACTACTCTTGTATTTAAAGGACTGTCATGTTTGGGGGAGGGGTGTTGGACTGGTTCCCACAGTGCAGACCTGGTAACAACAGGAAGAAGATGCAGAAATAAGATTTAAGCTTGATGTAAGGAGAACCTTTGGAACATTATGGAGCTGTCCAAAAGTGGAAAGAAGATGATACCCCCATCGCTGGAAGCCTTTGGTCAGAGATTAAATGATGGTGTGCTATTGAATTAGGTGGCTTCTTAGGTATCTCAGTTCTAAAATTTCAATAGTGGAATTCTTGAATTGTGTTAAAGTTGGCCTAGATGACCACCCAAAACCCGGGTCTGCTCCTTATAGGGGCTTTAGTGGTAAGTGACCCAATGTTCACAGAGTTGAGGTCCATTTTTCACCTGGATGGCCATGGTTATTTTTAGAGGATCACACTACAACACGCCTAGTGTTCTGAGCCACCTGACCCCAAGCACAAGGTGGCAGAGCTAAAACTACCTCTCCCTAGTATTCATGCTATAGCCTCTGGAAATTCAGTACCCTTAGAATTCCCCACCTGTTTGGTGGTCTCTTCCTCCTTGGAGAATCAAGAAAGCAAGAAAACATTATTAGGTGTCTACAACGTGCCAAGCACTAAGCAGGGTACTGGGGACACAGCAGCCTTTTAAAATTTGCTAAAAACAAACAAACAAATAATGGAAGGGGAAAAAACAACCACCAAGGATTCGGCCCTTAGCTATCTTGCTCAAATCAGCCATTTTTCCAAATCTCCTACTAGGCTATTTATCACCATGATACTCAGCAGACTAGATTAAAGCCCCAAATGCTAATATCCTATTATCATTCACTTCTTTTAAATAAGGCTAAATTTGACAGAGTCAGACTCATGAAATTAAATAATAGGATATCAAGCCAGCTAGTCACCTATCTCAATACCTAACAGAGAAACAGATGTTGAGGACTTGCTCAGAATGCTAGCTGAGTAATACTGTAGCCTGGAAAGAACTCTAGCTCTAGTGTCAGATGACCTGGGTTCAAATTCTACCTGTGTGACCTTGGACAAGTCCCCAGCCACATTGGTTCCATTATGGCTATCCTCCTCACCTAGCCACCAAGAACATTACAGGTGCACTTTGACCATATCTTGCCTGGAAGCAGGCTGACATGACATCTAGTCATAAATACAACACTATACTACCTACACACCAGCCAGCCTCCTCCTCTCCCTCCACCCAGAACCTTGGGTGTAGCTCCTGGGACTCTGGACTACTATGAGTGAGCATTCCTTTTTTTTTTCCTTCTAGCCAAAAACAAGGTTTATTGAAGATCTGCCATAGTACCTAGACTCTTAAGGAATCTGAGCACCGTTGGGCTACTGGCTAGATTGTGAAAATCTGTGCCATGGCTAGATTTTAAGAATCTGAGCAGTGGTTAGATTTTAAAGAATCTGAGCAATGGTTAGATTTTAAAGAATCTAAGCCAAGCTTTCTTTATCTTGCCCTGAAACCAGGCCTTCTAGAATGTTTCCAAACCATGCCTGGGTTGTGAGTACCTCTGTCCCCAGGTTTGAACCCAGGTTCCAAGTTCAGCACTCATTCCACTAGACTGAGTTGATTCCTGTCTGACACTATTAATTATCTCTCCATGTAGAGACATATTTCCTCAACTAGGCTGTGACCTGTCTGTATTACTCACATGTCTGCCTGAGAGGGCCTTCAATAGGTGCTTGGTACCAACCTGCTGATTTTTTACCATACAGCAGACTAGCTCTAAAGGCCACCTGGTAACAAGTATAATCAAAGAATGTTAGAGACAGAATGGTCAGCATCAGAAGCCGTAAGAGGGAACTTGGTCTGAAACAATCTGGCCAGGGAAATATAAGCAGACAGCAGCCCAACCACTGGCTCACACTGTGTCTCTTCCCCTCCTGGCACAGAAAGCCCTGAACAGCTCTTTTAGCAAGAAAGACTGATTGGAAATTTTCTAAGTGAGGTCATCAATTCTCTTGGATCACTTAGCAAGGAAGCAGGTGTGAGGCTGGCTAGGCAAAACGTCTTGGCAAAGATGTCAACTCCTAAAAAACTGAAACAAAATAAAAAACATTAAGACTCCAAATCCTCTGATGAGCCTCTTTCTTTTCCAAAACTCCTGGGGAGCAAAGTTCCAGCCATTTTAAAGAAAAATAGATTGTAGAAAAAAAAGAGGGTGGGCTGAGGCCTACAGCATGTTGGGGTTTGGCGGGGGAAGGTCTTGATGGAATGCACAGTTTGGGTAAAATTAAAAATGATTCATTTCTATTGTACTTCAATTATTGGGAGATCCACTGGAAGGAACCTTAAAAGACCATGTAGTCCAACCGTCTCTTTTTATAGATTAGAAAATAAAGGTCCAGCAAAATAATGTAACTTACTCAAGACCACACAGATAACAAGGAGCTGAGCAGGATTTAAAGCCGGGTCTTCTTGATTCCCAGGCCAAGACTTCTTCTTCTTCTTCTTTTTTTTAAATTGAGGCAGTTGGGGTTAAGTGACTTGCCCAGAGTCACACAGCTAGGAAGTATTATGTGTCTGAGGCCGCATTTGAACTCAGGTCCTCCTGACTCCAGGGATGGTGTTCTATCCACTGCGCCACTTAGCTGCCCCAAACACTTCTTCTAATACACCATGGTGCCTCACCATGTTGGAGTAGGAAGCACTTTCCTCACAATAATCCAGTAAAATAAGGACACTAAGTGTTAGTATCCCATTTTACAGATTAGGAAACCAAGGACGGGACAGATAGGCGGCACAGTGGATAGAGTACCGGCCTGGATTCAGGAGGACCTGAGTTCAAATCCGGCCTCAGACACATAACACTTATCAGCCGTGTGACCCTGGGCAAGTCATTTAACCCCATTGCCTAGCCAAAGAAAACAAAACAAAACAAAACAAAAAGGAAACCAAGGATGAGGCTAAATGACCTGCCATATTCCCACAGCAAAAAAGTAATGGAGACAAATTCAAACCCTGGTCTGTAAGTTTCAAGTCTAATATACTAGACCAACAGTGTCAAACTCAAATAGAAATGGGGCCATACTTAAGGATCCCTGCTGGCTGCATACTGACTTAAAAAACCATATATTGACATTATCCATGTTCTAGTGTAGTTTTACTTATTTTGTTAAATATTTCCCAATTATATTTTAATCTGGTTTGCATACTGGAGGGTGTTTCCTGCTGCAGTGAGGCCTGCAGGCTGTGTGTCTTGACACCTGCATTAGGCCATGTAGTGCCAACCAAAATGCATTTATAGGCTAATGAATACTAGGTCACACCATGGTCTCTCCACAGATATGTGTCTGCTCCTAGCAGTTCAGTACCTGGAATGGGATGTTCCTCCCTGATTTGGTCTGAGGACGTAAAGGAATCTTGAATAGGATTAGAATCCTGAATTTGCCCCTGATTATCTATGTAACCCCTACTGAAGTTTTTGTTCACTTCCATTTAATGAAGCAACTACCATTTGGAATTGCCTCTGGTAAAAACCAAGGAAATCTGAAAGTATAAATTCTCTAGGGAAAAGAAAAGATGCTATTGATCAGCCAACACCATTAAAGCATCTGGAATTAATTACCCCAGCTAGTAAATGTTCCAGAATTATTTTATTAATGAAAGAGAGAGAGGAAGAGAGAGAGAGAGAGAGAGAAAGAGAGAGAGAGAGAGAGAGAGAGAGAGAGAGAGAGAGAGAGAGAGAGAGAGAGATATGGATGATCATTTACAAGCATCTAGTACAGGACAACAGCAAAGAGTTTTGTAAACAGACAAGCCACAGACAATGGCTGGACTTTAGGGATCGGTCCTTATCTAAGAGGCAGGGAGGGAGGCACCCTGGGCACACCCAATCCAGCCTAGACTGGGGAAAGCAGGCACTCATCCCAGCACCTTCCCAAACAGACATGCTATTTTCTGTCTCTCAGAGAAGTGGACAAGGACAGCCTAAGGAGAGAGGGACTTTATGTAGAGCAAGTGTGTGATCAGTAAACATTCATTCACTGAATTTAACTGAACCTGAAGGTCAGAAATGACACACTGGGCCTCTCGAAGCTGACCCACAGCATCCCCATCCCTGAAAGAACCATGAGCTGGAAGACGCCCAGCTGGCCTGGTGTGGCATCCCAGGGAAAAGAACAACGGGATTAAAATGAGAAAGGGAGGATCATGGGACTATAGATTTATCTTTCATAGGGACCTTAGAGATCATTGAATCAAATTCTCTCATTTTGTAAATGAGAAAACGAGGTTAAGTGACCTGCCCAGGGTAATACAGCTATTAAGTGACTGAGGTGGGATTTTAACTGAGGCTTGCCTGTATCCAAGTACAGTATTCTACATACTATACAATGCTATAAATTTCTGGATCTTCTTCAGGTAAGCTAAATGATCTTTCAGCAATAGAGGTCAACCAGCAGGGATCCCACAAAGGTTGAAGTGGAGAAATTTCTAGTATCCAAGAGTATAAATCTCTGTGTTGGGGAAGTGGGGTAGGCTTTCCTTTAATCAATGGCCATTCAAATCACTACTCCAGGGCTCAGTGCATTCACCTATAGCCCCTCAACCCTTTGTGTTGAGACTAACCTTACAGGTGGGATTTAAATGCCCCATCTATAGACCGATTTGGCTAAAGACAAATGCTAAGCACTGAGTTGACTTGGCTACTGGCTTGTGTTTAATTATACCTCTAACTCCGAAAACTGGGATCTTTCTTGGTTCCTTGTGGGTTTGAACGCCTATTAGGACTCTGCTTTCAGTTTTGTAACCCCAATCCCTTCCATCTCTCCTTCAATGTTACATCTTGCCTAAGGCAGGGTCCACAGGTTTCACCACTGATGTGATTAGGCACCACGATATGATTAGGTGTCCCCCTACCCCTACCCCACCCCTTGGGAGAAAAAGGACAATCCCTCTCTGGAGTAGGATCCAAGCTGAGATAAGAATCAATGTAAACTGAAAAAGCTAGGCAATGATGGTACTAGGTTGTCTGTAGTCCCAAACTGATCAGGGATGTCAGCACTTGGAACTCTTATTCAAACAGAAGATGGAAACAGGTTAAAAAAAGGTGTGGAAATAAAGTCATCGAAAGGCTTGACAGGAAGCTACGGAGTGCGTCAAACCCAGCACGTGGAATGGTAACAAGATAAAGAACACGCTTTGGCGATAGGCCATCATCAGGTGATACGAGAGGAAACCAATAAGACAGTCTATTGTCCTCAAAGCTATTCCCTGTCTTTCAGGCTTTATTGTCATTCCTGAGCTCTTGCAACAGGGAGCATCACATCTATCCTCTTAAGACACTTTAAAAAAAGTTTTAGAAGTGGCAGAAGCGTGAATAATCCTTGTGTTTTAATTTATATTGATTGCTTAAAAGCCTAGAGGTTTAACTCTTGGCTTTCAAAGAAAAAAGAATTCCCATTAACAGTACAATGGGATTAAAGGCAACGGAAGACCAAAAAGGTACCTGCAGAACCCCTTAAGCAGAAGAGAGCTCCCCACTGACACACATGAGGACTGGTCAACACACCCTTGGCCCCCAGTATTAGAGGATAGGTCAGTAGCACGTACCTTCAGAGAGCATTTGGAGAATGTCTGAAAGCAAGTTGGGGATTCCCGAGATTGAAGTTATCTGCCAGGATATCCCTTTGATAAGGCACAGTGATACAGAGAAAAGAATATTAGGATGGGCTTTCACTGCATTGCTCTCATGTTTCTCAATGTTAAAAGGTCCGGCCTGGACTAGAAGGGTACAGAGGAACGGATAAGATGAAGAGCTGGTTAATATAATAACCCAGCACTGGCACTGCCACTAAGCGACCTTGGGTCACTCCCCTAAGCTCTCTGGGTTTCAGGTGCTTCATCTGTCAGAATGTGGGTGATGCTGAATACATAGCTTCTCACCTGACTGAGAATCATCTCTGAAGGATAAGTGGTCATTCACACTCATACCTGGATCCTGTAATACTCTGCCAACTGTATTTCGATATAATTGGTTTCTTTTGCAATCCTGCGTATCTTATTTTATGCATTTAAAAATGTCATTTTGAGACGGGGGTCCACTACTTTCACCAGACTGCTCAAGGGGTCCATGAGACAAAAAAGGTACAGAATGTACCTAATGTAATTCAACCTTCCTCATTTTCTAGATCAAGAAGCTGAGACCCAGATGGGGACAGTAACTTGTCCAAGCTCACACAAACTGTAAATCACAAAGGCCAGTCTGAATTGTAAATCTAGTCCTCTTTCTAACCCACCATGGCTGCCTGCCTGTCTGCCCTGTGCCCTGCCTTAGAAAGATGGGGAAGTTCTGATCTGTACAAGATAGGAGGTAGAACAAAAAGCAGCAACCGAAATTTAGACATATCTTTCCTGTCTCCCTTTGCCCCAGGGGCTCCTTCTGGATCAAGGGCCCTTCCCAGCCCATCAAAATGGAGTCTGCCTTTGAGATGTCACCTAGCACAGAGATCAGCCCATGCTGTCATTTCCCATCTGGAAATAACCTCAAACCTGCCCTCGGCATTACAGAAATACACTTCTGCATCCAGGCTGGAATGATGCGTATATCAAAGGCATCTAAAAATAGATGCCCCTAAACATCCCAGGAAGCCAAATGATGGTCCCTCTTCGATCATTTCTTTTCAGCTGGGTCTAGGTTTCTCATTAAAGTTTCAATTCTTTGAAAATTTTTATTCCTGGGAAGCAAATGCACGTGTACAGAAGTTTACACCAAGGTATTTTAGGTAGTGCTGGCTGTAACTGGAGCTTCCAGAGACAACATTCCCTAGCTTCTATAATCCACTGTGATATGGTGGCTTTGGATGGGTCTCATCTTAAATGGGGACCGAACAGCCAAATCTGAAAATCTCTCCCAAGGACTGACTCACTCCATAGAATTCAGTGGAAAGAACACTACATCTGACTCAGAGGCCCTGGGCTTGAATCTTCCTGCCTGGCTCCGTGAGACCTTGGGCAAGTGACTGTTCTTCTTTGGGTCTATGTTTTCTCATCTGTAAAATGGAGAGATTGGATCAAATAATCTCTAAGGTCCCTTTCCGCTAAAGCCCTATAATCTCTTTGGTAGAAAGACATATCGAGAATGAAACTTACAGGTCAACTCAGAGGAAAAACAGGTGAAAAACCTGAGGGACCAGTCTAGCCTCCAATGAGGCCCTGACAGGAATACCCATGTCCCTCTATCTGCTATCCTCGAAGTTTTCAGCATGTCTTATCCCAGGTCATGCTGAATGAAGAAGATAAGTGACTTCTTCAAACCAAAGAGCAAAGTACCTTTGACTATATGCCAAAGTCAGCATGATTAATTTTAGTTTGTTCCTCTTCCTAACAGTGCCATGAAATGTCAGAGCTGGAAGGCGTCTGAGAGGTCACTTTGCCCAATTCCCGCATTTTACAGATGGGGAAGGGATTTGTCCATTTTATATATGAAGATATTGGCCAAACCAGAACCCAAATTTTGGCCCTTTATATTACACCAGGAATATTACGGTGCAAATAGTTCTGGAAGGGATAGTACATTCAGTCCCCAATACCTTAGTCTTACTGGGACTTTCAGATGTTTCCCTCATATCAAAGTTCTAGAGCCTAGCAGACTCCAAAGTCAATCAGACACCAAAGTCAATCTCAGCTGGGATCAGAAGTCTAAGAATCACTTTGCAGGCTGAGGAGTGTTCAAATCCTGACTTTAACAATCTACTTGCCTATCTGTTCTCTCTCTAGTTGAGAGGGCCAATGTGATATAGTAGAAAGAACACTGGCTTTGTATCAGGGGACCTGGATTCAGATCCTATTCTGACACCTTGTGACTGCGGGTAGTTCATCTTTAAAACAAAGGTCTGAGACAAGAGAGATGGCCTTTGAGCTCCCTTCCAGCTTGAAATCTATAGACCTATCATCCAGTCCACCTTCTTGTCACTCTGACCTTAGCCAAGCTGCTTAACTTCTCTGGGCCTTAGAATTCACATCTGTAAAATGGGGATGCTACCAGCACAGGAGAGGGCAGCTAGGTGGTGCAGTGGATAGAGTGCCAGTCCTGGAGTAAAGAAGACTCATCTAGCTTCATACACTTATTAGTTGTGTGACTCTGGGCAAGTCACTTAAACCTATTTGCCTCAGTTTCCTCATCTGTAAAATGAGCTGGAGAAGGAAATAGCAAACCACTCCAGTATCTTCGCCAAGAAAATCCCAAATGGGATGACAAGTGTTAGACATGACCGACAATGACTGAACAAAAAAAACCCCAGCCCTTATCCACAAATATCCTATTCTTGTGCCACAACATGGCATGAAGGTGGCCTTAATGATACTGAAGATCAGCTGAGTCCTATTAAGATGGAAAGATAAAAGTAGGAGCTCGGGAACACGCTGTGTATTCTTTTCCAAAGACCAGCCAATTTAAATCTGAGAAGGTTCATCACCAAGTTGGCACCAGTACCACAAATACTTGGGCAACTGTAACTCATAAACCACTGCAGAAGGCCTACTGGAGGGTTGGGGTTCGGTGGCAGAAACATATACAATGACAAACAAAGAACCTGTGGCATTTCGGAGTAATGAGGACCTTGCCACCCTCTCAGGAGAGCTGAGTAAACAGAGCTGAAGAGAGCCTTGGAATCAGGAAGACCTTGGGTCAAATTTATGGGGACATTTACCAGTTGTGTGACCTTGAGCAAATTACGTAAACCTCCTTGGGCCTCAGTTTCCTCATCTGTAAAACGAAGGGGGTGGACTGGATGGGCTCTGATGTTCCTTCCAGTTCTAAACCTATAATCCTATGACTATAAGTCCAGCCTCTATCTGGGGTATGGTGATTCTGAACAAGTCACTTAACTTTCTCAATGTCCCAAGTCAACTCTCTGCTGGTAGAGGGAATTCTCTACACCCCTGAAATTACAGGTTCAGTGAAAAAACAAACAGAAAGGAAATAATGGCTATTGTTATTAGCAGCTTCAATGGGGAATTCTCCAAGTATTTCACTAATATCAGAGTCTTATAAGTATCTTGAAGTCCCAGGTCTAGGGGGAAAAAAAAGAAGCAGAGCCCTCTAGATAACCTGGGTGAGGTTATTTAGCTCATCTCTCTTGCTATTAATCTAGACATAAATTAAAAAAGCTGCCATGACTCCTTCATCTGGAGCAAGCCCATCTCCCTCAAAACGGGGAGGTCACCCCACTAATGCTTCCCCGTAATTTACCCGAGTATTTCTAGCAACAGTCTTACCGACCTCCTCTTCAGGCCACCCTAGTGCTGCCTCAGGTACCTGAAAGACCTCTCGCCCTTCCTTTGCCAACTTGTTCTACCGAGCAAAACCCCGGAAGGACGATAAACTCCTTTCCGAGATCAACGGAGAATCTAAAGCACTCAATAAAAGCAAAAAGAGTGTGACCCTAAGGCTAGGGCCCTGCTGAGCTTCCCAAAGGACTTGGACAAATCTCTTCATTTCTCTGGGCCTCAGGTTCCTTACTCCTAAGCTCACTTCCTAGGGTCCCTGGTTTCTAGCAAAGCTCAGCTCTACAAGAAATCTTTCATGATCATCCTTCCCACCCAACTCCACCCCCACTGCCACCCTAGCCAAATGACAGTGGATTTATTTTGTACATACTCATCTATGTGCGTGTCATCTCCTGAAACAGAATGTAAACTCCCTGAGGGTAAAAACTGCTTCATTTCTGTCTTCAAAGAGCACCTAGCACACAGACGCTTAAGGCCTAAGATGTACCAAGTAATATTAACTAAAAAACTCCCTCCTTCATGAGGAAGCGTAAGTTGGCAGGAAGAGCTCCCACTTGGGAGTCAATCCTAAAGTCCTGCTTCACTGCTTCAGCTGCCAATCTTGGCTATTTTTAACAGAAGAAGAAACCAGAACATCCAGGTTGAAGGGAATAATAATCCCAAATTTCTTCAGTGGGTATAAGGGTAGCACGATAAACAACATGAAGAGAACTTGGCAGGTAAAATGATTAGAACCCAGTTTGATAAATTCCACCTGCTCCAGAGACCCTTTCCTGCCCCACTGCCATAATCCACAGATCCCCTCTCTCCCCCATACCCTCCTAGGAATGGATACATAAGCCTGTGTCTGGAGGATGGATATTCGTCTCTGATTAGAACTCTCGCCAACTGGTGACCAAATACCCGAGTCAGTTTCTTGGACCTAACGCCACCATTTTGCGTCCAGCAAGGGCTCTAGAAACAAACACTGGAGCAAGGATTCCTAACCTGGGGCATGATTGGCTTATCTATGGATTACAGGGAATATCTGGTAAATAACTGTATCATCTCATGGAAATATGCTAGAAAGCCTGAACTGATTTTAATCAATGAAGTTAAAAGATATTTTGGTATACTTTTTTAGGCAAAAAGGGTTAAGTGACTTGCCCAGAGTCACATAGCTAGTAAGTGTCTGAAGCTGGGTTTGAACTCAGGTCCTCCTGATATCAGGGCCAGTGGTCTATCCACTTTACGACCTAGGTGCCCCTCTCTTGGTATACTCTTGAAGAAGAAGAAAGTAATCTATTTTATTTTGCTGCGCATAGGCATGAATTCATATACTTTCACACTGAACAGGGGGTATGGAAAGATTTCCTAAAAATCTAAGGAGTACTGAGAACAAAAAAGACCTCTGCTTTAAAGGTTAGTATGTCTTCTATAAGCATTTATTAAATCACTTTCTACGGAACCATACCTGCAAAGTGACAGGGAAACAAAAAAAGGCAATAACATGATTCCTGCCCTCAAGGAGTTTACAATCAAATGGAAGTGACAACATACAAATACTATGGAGAGAAGAGATATGCAGAATGCACAGAGGGTAAGATTCTAAGGTAGAAGGAGCAGGAGGAAGGATGGTGGGGAGGGATGGAGGATGGAGATAGGAGGCGCTTCCTTCAGAAAGTGGGATCTGGGTTGAATCTTGAAGGAAGCCAGGGAAGTGGGGAGATGAGGGAGGAGAGAAAGCATTCTAGGCCTGGAGGATAGCCAGGGACACCAAGGAGATGTGGGCGTGAGGAACAGTAAGCAGGACAGAGCTGTTGGAGTGTGTGAAGGGGAGGAGAATGTAAGAAGACTGCAAAGGGAGGAAAAGGCCTGGGCAGTCTAAAGGTGAGGCCTTTTATGATGGGAATAATAAAATACAGGGGAAACTACTAGATAGGGTTTTTAAACTAGAGTTTCTTAAAGAGAATGTGAGATCTATAAAACAGATATCAGAAAGGTCTAAAAAGTGTTCTACTCCATCACCACTTCCCACATCACTAAAAATCCACAGACCCCAGGAGATCCCCAGAAAACATCCCAGGTTCTGCTGGACAATACTGCACAGACAAACCCAGGATGAGGTATGAATGTAGATGAAGCTTAAAATTATCCATCAAGCCTGGCAGCCACCAAGAACCGGGGTACCAAACAGGAAAACCACAGGACCCACTCACCTCACCACAGGCTCAGGGATGGCCTCTGTGCCTGCTGGCACCTGCACACCTTTCTCCCACTCCTGCCGCCAGGGATCTGCCAGGATATAGTATTCATCCGGGCTGAGCTGATAAGAGTCCGGGATTTTCATTGCTGTGATCAGGTCTGTCCGGAATACCTGGATGGAGAGGCGGAAAGGAAAACAGCTTGAAACTGAGTCAGGGAGAAGAACTGGGGGATCGTAATCAATCAACCGATAAACATTTATTATGCTCTAATTGTGTACCGGGCACTGTGCTAAGCACTGAGGATACAAAAAAAAAAAAGGGTAAGAATCCCTGCCCTCAAGGAGCTGACAATCTAATTTAAAGTTAGAAGGGACCTTTAGACCATCCAGGCCACCTCCTTCATTTTACAGATGAGAGGGCGCAGAGACTTGCCCACATTTGGTTGGCATATGAGTTAGGATTTGAACACAGGTTCAGTGCCCCATCCACTAAGTGCCTACTATATAGAGACACAAAAATGCACAAAACAAAGTTCAGAAAGAAGCACAAACAGGACAGGTTTGACAACAATGTGTGAAATTTATTCTATGTCTCAAAAAAAACAAAAACAAAAACAAAAACAACCAAGCGGAATGAAATGTTCTCATGCCATAATGTGGTTTCCCTGTTTATCTCTCTTAACCATTTCTTTTTCTATTTTTGTCTTCTCTGATAGCATGGCTGCCACCTCATTTTTGGATTCACCTGAGGTATAATAACATCTGTTCTAGTGCCTCAAAAACATAGAGAAGAGAGAGTACAGGGGTAGTAAAAAGAGAACCAGCTCAGGGCTCAGGGTGAAGAAAACCGAGGTACAAGGCCCACCTCTGCCATGAACTGTGGTCCTGGGCAGCTTCCCAGACCCCCCCCCCCCGCCCTCCTAGGCCACTCTCTCAGACTTTAAGTTGCATCTTATAAGCCTGGATTTTCTCACAAGGAATTCCCTATATTATGAGTCTGGCACTTGAAAAAGGAAAAGAAACAAAAACAAAAAAAAACCAGACAGTACGGTTCCCTTCACAGAGAGAAATCCAAAGATTAAGTGAGACACAGTCCCTGCTGCCTTCTGGGAGCTCATGGAGGGTCAAGGAATTAGAGAAAAAAGAATCACTTCAATACAATAAGAAGCAGCTCAGTGAGTTTTGGTTTTCTGAAGACACTGAGAAATCTGAAACATGCCATTTCCCTGCTTTTTGAAGACAGGGGAAATAAAATCTGTCCAATAAATGAAATAATAAGATGCTTACAGGCATGGAGATACCATGGAATGTTATTACTCCTCCCATCTTGTGGCATTTTTGAAATTCACTATTTTTATTTTTGGGGAAGCCTTAGAAAATATTTTGTATTTTCAAGTGATAATCACCATAAAAGATAAAGTCTGTGTTACACTTGAGAGAATATTGGATTTGTAGTGAGAGGACTTGGGTATGAATCTTGGCTCCACTGCTAGATCAGGGAGTGTGTGACCTTGAGCAAGTCACCCCTCTGGGCCTGTGGGAGAACTCATATCGACTGGGACTCCTGCCAGGGGGGCTAGGCTGATTTTGTCCCTAACAGGGAAGGAAGTTGTCCCTGAGACTTGCTTGGTCTAGCTACCTGTGTCAGCTAGGTAGAGCAGTGGACAGAACACTGGGTTTGAGTCAGGAAGACCTAAGTTCAAATCCAGCCTCAGACACTTACTAGCTGTGTGACCCTGGGCAAATCACTTAACCCTGTTTGCCTCAGTTTCCTCAACTCTAAAATGAGGAAAATAATAGCAGCTGCCTCCCAGGGTTGTTGTGAGGACGAACTGAGATGTCTGTAAAGTGCTTAGCACTGTACCTGGCACATAGTATGAACTTAGTAAATGCCAGTTTCCTTCCTTTCTTCCTCCTGGGGCTTCCTGTACATCCAAAAGGCCAGCCTGTGAGGAGTCAACTCCCCCCAGACTTAGTGGATACGTCACTGGTGTACAACTAACCATACTGTACCCTTATGATCAGACATGTTTCTGGATGGAGACAAGTGGGGTTATGTGTACTCAAAGCAATGCTGTATCCTTGCTAAGTATCCTTTCTACAGTTGAGTAAAACCGTTTTTGGCTAATTGTGAGATGGGCTGTGAGTATCTCCATTTAATTCAATAATGTCAAAACTGAATCACTAGACCAGCCTCAGTAAGGCCTGAACACTGAATACAGATCAGCTGAACAAACTGTGACCTGTGAGTATTTTTCATGTTGCTGTTCAGTTGTTTTAGTTGTGTCTGACTCTTCGTGACCCCATTTGAGGTTTCCTTGGCAAAGATGCTGGAGTGGTTTGTCATTTCCTTCTGCAGATCATTTTACAGATGAGGAAATTGAGGCAAACAGAATTAACAGACTTGCCCAGGGTAATACAACCAGGCAGTGTCTGAGGCTGGATTTAAATTGAGGTCTTCCTGACTCCAGGGCCAGTGCTCTAAACACTGTGCCACCTAGCTTCCTGATCTATGAATATAATGGAATATTATTGTGCAGTAAGAAATAACAAATACAAAGATTTCAGAAAAAGTCAGGAAAATTTGTATGCATAGATGCAATAAAGTAAGCAAAACCAGAAATACAATTTATACCATGACTACAATTGCATAAATGCAAATATCACTAAAAGGAAGCCAAACTCAAGGTGACCGTAAACACCATTAACAAGCCCCAGAGAACAAATAATGAAACGTGTTTCCCTTCATATGGCAGAGAAGCAGAAAAACTACAAATGTGCACAGAATACTGCATATCCTGTCTGATGCAATGCTGTTGTAGGTTTTTTCCTTTTTTTGGTGGTGGTGGGGAAGGAGGCTCAATTACTTTTCTTCGTTACAAGGGAAGGTTCAATTAGGGGGTTGGAGGGGACAGGCATAGCCAGGAATGGCTTCGCTGTTAAAATGAAACAGGAATAAAACAATAAAACAAGTTATCTTCCAGAAGTTTTTACTACAGCTCTCACAACTTAGCATAGTATCCCAGATGTAGTCTAACTGGGGCAGAACAGAGGAGGCTTTTCCCTCCCTTTGTCTCCCACAATGCCCTTCTAAAATGAAGTCCAGGGTCGCATTAATTTGTTTTGGCTGCTATGTCAACTTTCAAGTAAGTCATGGGAATCCCCGCACATTCTTTCACCCAGGCCAGCTACCAGCCAGGACTTTCTGATCCTGTACTTGTAAAGTTGATTTTGTGAACCCAAGTGTAGAATTTTACATTTATCCCCAATAAATTCCACTTTTTTGGAGTCAGCCCACCTCATGACTTTGGTGAGACCTTTTTAGATCTTGTCATCACTAAGTTTGCCAGGCCTCAAAGCTTCAGGTCTTCTGCAAATCTGTCAAGCCTCTGCGGCTTCATCTAAGTTATTAATAAAAATCTTTGCATTACAGGGCTTAAGGACAGCTCCCTGGGGAACTCTACTAGACAACTCCTTCCACACTTACCCCAGCTCTTAATGACTACTTTTGAGTCCAGTCATACAGCCATTACCAAATCATCTGGCTTGCATGTCTTTATCTTGCCGAAATCCAAATATCCTATGTCTATAGCATTCTCCTTACCTAACAGTATAATTTCCTTGGGAAAAAGGGAAAGTGAGTAAGATTGGCATGACCCATACTTGAAATTCAGTCTTAGTTTCTTGATCTCTCCAAGGGGGAGGAAAGTTGGAGGAAGAGCAAGACTAGACAGTCTTTAAAGGTTCTTCCGACTCCAAGACACTGTAATTCTGTCACAAGTTCAGTAAGGAAAAGCTCTCTCGTGTTCATCCTGAAAATTTTTAAATTACCTGTTTAAATGAAGTCTTTACTTTTATCCATTTCCCATTTTTCAGCATGAACAACTTGTTTAAGAAGATTGGATGGGACCGCTGTAATTTGCATGCAGTGCCTGCCTCCCATCTTCACCATTTTTTTTTCCTAATTCGATGTTAATTTTGACCTTTGTGCTAACCAGTTATCTCTGATTTTGAAATGACTCCTACATCTACAGTTAGTTGTTTCTTGCCTGTTAAGATACAGCCCATTTTGAGGAAAGTTCAGAGTTTGCCACTTGCAACTACTTCAGCCTTTTGAAAATAAAAGAGCGAAGAGAACAAAAAGGAAGGCCAAAAGGAATCATAGACATGTGGGACAACCTTGAAAGTTACATGCTGGATTTGTTATATATTTAAGAAGAAAAGCAAACCCTACATAACAAAGATTAATACAATCCTGTATTCTTTCTTGTATGTGGGAATGCTTCTTTTAGTTGATATTTAAGTTTGGAATAAAAAAATTCACCTGCAGTACTTTTTCAATTCTCTTCTTCAGGAACATATTAGCGTTAGGCATCTGAGCAATACAAAAGCCTTTGGTCTTTCATCAATCCCAAACCATGTTTCAATCTTTTAAAAACTGTTACTCCCCCACACCCTTCCACATTGGAGGGACATATCATGAAACAATGTACAAGCTTAGTCTAGGCTCTTATCAGGTTCTTTGTGTATGTCGCCATGTCCCATATTTGCCTCAGTCTTCCACGTGTGTACATGCCTCTTGTAAAGTAGAAAACAAACACTGATTCTGACCTACTGTAAACACCACCAACTTCCCACCCCCAACTCCCCGAAGAAAAAGATGAGGAAAATAGCTATTCTGTGAGTATATATACCTCCTTTTAAAAAGAATTAATAGCAATGATAATAGCTGGTAGTTTTGTAGTCAGTTCCTTAAGCAAGGGTGCCATGGTCTATGCACATCTCAATAGCACCCTACTGGTAGCAGAGAAACACTGATGATGTAGGGTTATTTCTCAATGTCAGAAATCCATGAGATTCCCCAAAGAGTCAATGGGGTCAGGATCTCAAACATGGACGGGACACAGATGGAATGGAAACAACAATGGTTAAATCCTAGCATTACCATTTACTATCTGTGCACTCTTGAGCAAGGCATTCAGCCTCTTGGGAGCCTCAGTTTCCTTACTTATTAATTAAGATGGTGACTATCAAGACCTCAGCAAGTGTTTATTGAGCACCTACGATGGCCCAGACACCGTGCTAAGTCCTAAGGTTACAAAGAAAAGCAAAATCTAGTCTCTTCAAGTCCACAGTCTAAGGTGGAGGGAGGGAGGGAGGGAGGGGAAATAACATGCAAATCATTATATACAAATAAGATATATACAGGATAAACTGGAGGTAATCAAAGAGGGAAGGCACTAAGATTAAGGAAGATCGGGAAAGGCTTATTGTAGGAAGTGGGACTTTACCTAAGAAATGAAGGAAGCAGAGAATCCTGGAGGCAGACACGAGGAGGAAAGTGTTCTAAGTATAAGAGACCACCCATGAAAGTGCCCAGAGTTGGCAAATGGAGTGTCGTGGACAAGGAGGAGAAGAAACCAGTGTCACTAGATCCCAGAGTACTCAGAGGGGAGTAAGTTGTAAGAAGACTAGAACGGTATGAAAGGCTCTGAAGGTTCTGACGGGCTTTAAGAGCCGAAAAGAAGATTTCTATTTGATGCTGGAGGCAACAGGGAGACAGTGGAGTTGACTGAATAGGAGCTGACATGGTTAGACCTGTGTTCTAGGAATATCGATTCAACAGCCGAATAGAGGATGGATTACAGCAAAGAGAGATGATGCAGGAAGACCAACCAATAGGCCATGACAATGGTTCAGGCATAGAGTGATGAGGGCCTGCACTAGGCTAATGACAGTGTGAGTTTTTAAAATTTACTTTATTTTTAATTTATGAAATAAAACAAGCATTTCTGTAACAGTAGAAAAAAGATGACTGCACATGAAACTGCAAATCTATTGTGGACAATTTGCTGTTCCTTTTAAATATGCAAAAAATTATCACGTAAATTTTTTTCCTTTTCTTTTTTTTCTCCCCCCCCAATGCCTACCATTAGATACAACTATGGATGTGTGTGTGTATACACAGACATACACACAAGTGTAAAATCATTCTTTTGTATGTAAAATACATACTTCTATTTATTAGTTCTTTGTTTGGATACAGATAGCGTCTTCCAGATACTACAGAACTGGTAACTGAGTGGATGGGGAGAGAAGGGTAGAGAAAGTAAGGAATCAAGGATGACACCTAAGTGGCCCCTGATTGACTGGGATGATGATGGTAGCCTAGATAGTAATAGGGAAGTTAGGAAAAAGAGAGAGTTTGGTGGGGAAAGATATCAAGTTCAGTTTTGGATATCTTGCAAGATATCCAGTTTCAGATGTCTAGCAGGCAGTTGGAGACGCAAGGCTGGATATGATGAGAAGAGTGGCTAGGGCTGGAGATCTGGGTGACATTTACATAGAGATGATAAGGAGGAGAGGAGAAGAGAAGAGGGCCCAGGTTAGAGCCTCGCTTGGGGGATGGACTCCCATATTTAGCAAAGGCATGATGCGGATGAAGATCCCACAAAGGTGACTGATAAGAACAGTCAGATGGGCAGGAAGAGAACAAGGAGAGAGCAGCGTCATGAAAATCTAGAGAGAAGAGACTGGAGAAAATGAAGGAGATCTACGGTGTCAGACAGTTCAAGGAGGATGAGGACTGAGAATGGGCCACTGGATTAGATAACTGGTAACTCAAAAGAGGACAGTTTTAGTTGAATGATGAGGCTGGAAACCAGAATGTAGAGAATAAAGAGGAGAGTGAGAGGAGAGGAAGCAGAGTGGTTGAACTTTGTGATCTGAGCCCCCTTCCGGCTTTAAACCTATGATCCCATGAATGAATGAATGAACAGCATTTATTAAGAACCTACTATTTGCCAAGGCAGCCAGGAGGCACGATGGATGGAGTGACGGGGCTGGAAATTAGGAAGACTCATCTTCCTGAGTTCAAATCTGGCCTCTGACACTTACTAGCTGTGTGACCCTGGGCAAGTCACTAAACTCCGTCTCAGTTTCCCCATCTTTAAAATGAGGTAGAGAAGGTAATGGCACATCACTCCAGTATCTTTGCCAAGAAAACCCCAAATGGGGTCATGAAGAGATGAGTCAGACTGAACAAGAACAACTGTTTGCCAGCTACTGTCTTAAGTGCTCAGAGTATACACACAAATGGGATCCAGTCCTTTCCCCAGGAGCTTACATTCTAAAAATCCTATGATCCTATATCCTTCATATAAAGAAACTATGAAGTTGTGAAAAACTTCACAATGGGACAGAGACTCTAAATCTACTTAGTGTTTGGACTGTGTCTCTTTCTAGGAGGAGTAATATGTATTTCAGGCTTCTCAGTGTTTTTTTTTTAAACCCAAAGGAAACAAGTAGATAAAGAAAGATGAAAGATGATGAGGACCAGTGCCCAAAGCCTGCCTAACATCCCAGTGCGGTTCCAAATCCAGCCTAGGGGCTGTGAATTCCCCGTCCTGTTAACTCCAGAATGAATAACACAGGCAGGGCCTGCAACCTCTATACCTTTCTGTATCATTTCCCTCTTCTGTCCATAGGACCAAACTTACCTTCTGTGATACAATATCACTACTGGCATATCTTTGGGAAGGGGGAGAAGTAGGAAAGAAGGAAGATTCTCAAAATCCATCGCAAGCAATAAAGGTTTTCCTCCAGAATTTTTGCTAGCTGATTGTGGCTAAAAGAAACAGGGAATCCAGTGTCATCTCATGCAGAATGGAGTTACCTGCTAATGAAAAGTGATGATTTTCACCTCTGACTTCCACCTGTTGTTATAGCCTAGAGTCCAGGGCTGGGGAACTTGCAGCCCTGAGACCATGTGTGGCCCTCTAGGTCCTCAAGTGTGGCCCATTGACTGAATCCAAACTTCACATCCTCCTCCTCCTCAAACTTCACTTTGGAATCAGTGAAAGGGCTGTACTTGAGGACCTAGAGGGCCACATGTGGCCTCAGGGCTGCAGGTTCCCCAGCCCTGACCTAGACACATCCAACAAATTAGCCTGCCTCAGTCTTACACCTGTGTCACCTGTGAGGGGCAGGGCCAGAGCTGGCATTATCTTTCCTTTTTTTCTGTGAACTTTTTTATTTTGTTTTTTTTTTCCTGCAAAGATATGATTTTATTTTAAAAATTAACTTATTTATTTTTAGCTTTCAACAATCACCTCCATAAGCTTTTGAGTTTTAAATTTTCTCCCCCTCCTTCCCCATGTCCCTCCCCAAGATGGTGTGTAATCTGATATAGGCTCTCCATATACATTCCTATTAAACATGGTATTATCGGTAGACACCACGTAGTTGGAAAATAAACAAACAAGCAAGGTTGACCATCACTCAGGGTCAAAGGAAACCATAAGTTAAAGATGGAATACCATCACTAACAAAATAGCCACCACTGGGCCAATGCTTAGACCAAAAACAGGACTCTATATTCCAAAACAAAACAAAAATAAACACTAACTAGGCAGAGTATTGAGGTCAGTTCATTTAATCTTACCAGGGCTCAGCTGATAACCCAATTAAGGCCAAGCACAAGCAGATGATGAGTAGCTGGGGCCTGTACCTTGCTAAATGACAGCTCTGCCTTCCTCACTTCTAGTCTTGTGCCTCCTATTCAGCAAGAACCACAAAAACTGGAACCAAAATAGATACCCGGAAAAGACTCTTGAAGGAACTAAATTAATGGCTGTATGTAGCCCTAGAGATCCCAGGTCTGAAAAAGATCATGTTCTTAGAAGACAATTTAATTATTAAAAAAAACCAACCTACTCTAATCTTTAACTACGATACCAGTGTGAAAAAAGTAAGGCAATATTAAGTGCTAATTTAATTATGCAAATAAAGTGGCTAAAATGTCTATAGCTTTTGACTTAGCGATTCTACCACAACTAGGCTTATACCCCAAGGAGGTCAATGACAACAAGAAAGTCTCCAATATACACAAAAATATTTATAGCAGCATTTTTTTTTGTAGCAGCAAAGAACTGGAAACAAAGTAGATGTCCATTAATTGGGGAAAGGCTAAACACTGTTGTCAATGAATGTAATGGAATGTTACTGCACTCTAAGAAACGATAAATACAGAGAAGCATGGAAAGATTTACATAAACTAAGGCTTACGCCACCAATAGAAGAAGTTACAGACGTGACCTTGTCAGTTACAGAAGTGCTTGCATGTCCCAAATACATAATGTATTCAGGCCTGAGGCCTGAATGGACAGAGTTCTGGCCCAGGGAGCTTTCCTCAGCCTTGACAGGGGGGTGGTGGTAAGAGAGGAAGGAAAAGCATCGGCAGAAGAAACTAAAGCATACTGGTAAACAACCGGCTCTCTGAAAAT
This sequence comes from Phascolarctos cinereus, assembly GCF_003287225.1. NCBI lineage: Eukaryota > Metazoa > Chordata > Mammalia > Diprotodontia > Phascolarctidae > Phascolarctos > Phascolarctos cinereus. The sequence continues at coordinate 346,720,391 of NW_027555625.1, forward strand.
TTAAAACAAGTTTAGTCTACATTGTTATTAATATTTCCTCCATCACTTTTTAAAGTCTAGACAATCAATGAAACAACCTAGTCGTGATTTTGTAGCCTTTGCCAATTTTTGAGGTATCCACAGTCACACTAAAAATTTAACAACTGGTTCCCCATTTGAGCTGGCTCCAATGCATAAATGCCAGAGGGGAAGTGACTGGTCTAAAGTCACACAGGCAGAAGTACGAAGGGACTTGAACCTGGGTTGGATTCCAAATCCAGTGCTCTTTCCAGTACATCCCAATGATGACCTTAACAAACTAGAAGACTATAGAAACACTGTAATTCCCTTGTGAAAATGGGGACATACTACAATACATATTTCCTCAGGTTCAGAATCAGAAGAACTTAATCTTGTAGATATTTTCTGGTCTGGAAGATGGAGGGTAGGTAAACTCCAAAGATTGAGGACTCAATGGGGGCAAAAAATGAAAAGTCTTTGTGAACAGATAATGAAAAATTTCTCCTCCTCCACAACAAAGAGGTGGGAAACCATTAGGTTGGAAAATTATACAGGACACCAGAGAAGGTTTCTGTATCAGCTATTTTTATTTAATTGTTTTTCTTTATCATAATCAAAAGGATCATTGGGAAGAGGATGTGAAATAACTGATATAAAGGCAAAAAGCCATTCCCCACCAATTTTGTGGACACAGCCAACCAATCCTTGGTTATAAATTTCCCAATATGGACTTTACCCAGGAGCATGTGTTTTGCACCAAAAACACTATATAAATGTGAACCATTTATCATCATCATCATCATCACTACTCCCACCACCTAACTTTCAGCTTGATCAGCTCTAACTGGAATCTGGACAAGGAAGGTTTCCCACAGCCACACTGCAAGCTGAATCTAGAATGCACCGATATGACCGTGAAGATGTTTGTGACTACAAATCACACTTGTAAAGGGTTTTAAGCTGACAAAGTGTTTTTTTTCTATAACAGTCCTGGCCCATCTGATGGCTTTCTCTCCATCCTCATATTTCTTGGCCTCTCTGTGATCTCTGATACCACTGGCCACATGCTCCTCTAGGATATTTTCTCTTCCTTGGGTTTTTATGACACTCCTTACTTAGTTTTCCTCCTACCTATTTTGCACCTCAGTATCCTCTGGTGGTTTATCATCCATACAACATTCCCTCCATGGGTGTGCTCCCCAAGTCTGTGTCCTGGTGCCTCTTCTCTCTCTACACTCTGGTAAAATTGGTCCTCATCCACTCCCATGAATTTAATTATCATCTCTTCAACGCTGACTCCCAAACCCATACAGCCTGTCCCAAAAGTCTGTGTTCAGTGTGGTGTCCTTAACCTCATCTCCAACTTCTAGTCAATTGAGTTTCTAATGGATATTACAAACGCAATGTCCCATAGGCATCGTAGACTAAACATGACTAAAACAGAACACACTGTCTTTCCTCCAAAACTGTAGCCTCCTCTGAATTACCCTATTTATGTTGACACAGGGAATCTGAATAGGGGTAGCCCACATATCTAATAAGCTCCCAAATATTGTCATTTCTGCCTCTATAACCTGTAACATATCTGTCTTCTCCTTGCTACTCAAATGACTACCATCCCAATGCACATCTTCATCACCTCTCAGTCAGACCATTTTAATAACCTCCTAATTAGTCTCCCTGCCTCAAGTCTCTCCCCACTATAATCCATCCTAAGGCATAGATCTGATCATGTCACTGCTCTACTCAATAAACTTCAAAAGCTCCTATTGCCTCTAGGATCAAATAGAAACTCCTCTGTTTGGCATTTAAAGCATGTCACAACCTGCCCTAACCTACCTTTCCAGCCTTTTAATATGCTGTTTTCCTTCACATACTCTATGGTCCCGCCAAACTGATCTTCTTTATATGTGATATTCCCAGTCCCGCCTCTAAATCTGTTGCTCCCCATTAACACCCTCCTCTCCAACTCCTCCACGAATCCTGTTTCCTTCAAAACTCAGCCTAAGTGCCACCTTCTCCAGAAAGCCTTTCCTGACTCCCTCCCTGCCAGCTGCTAATGCCCTCTACGTTAAATTATCTTTTATGTATTTTGCATACGTTTTGCAATATGTATATGTTTGTTTTTTTCCCACACAAACATCATGTAAGCTCTTAAGCATGTGCTCCATGCCTGGCCCATAGCAGGCACTTAATAAAAGCCTGTTGATTAGGAAGTCACTAGTCCATGTGATTTTGTAGTTTTTACAAAGTGGGGATATGAGAGGATAACTGATGTAACCAGGGTCACACAGCTAATGATCAACAGAGCCAGGATTAGAACGTATCCTGTTCCTTGCTTCACATTCAGTATTCTTTCCATGCTGCCATGTTTTCTCTGTGACTCACATGTCCAAAGGTAAGAGGGCTGATTTCACTGAGCCTATGCCCTGGTCCTGACACCTAACTATTCCCAGACACCTCAGGGTCACTCAAGACTCTGGAGACTTTGCAAAGGCTCAGCCCAACATCTATCTGCAAAGTTACCTACAACAGATATGCCCAAATTGTCATCTAAACGTCTTTTTGTCTTGCATTGCCAAGGATCAGGCTTGGGAAAAGACTCAATTATTCTACTTTAAGTCTTGTGAATTATTTATGAAAACTAAATAAAGAATAAATTGGACACTGATGAACTAGAGGCCTAGCGGTGGTGGGAAAGCTGGAAAAACAAGCAATTTTCTTTGAATGTGAGTGTTTACTATTTGCTCTCTTACTGCAGAAATTGACAAATTGTCCTTAAAGGTCTGCTGCTTAGCAACCCAAGTTCTGCTGATGTGCTCGGAAGATGTTAATTGCAGCTTCTTCAAACAATATGAAGGACTGTTTAAAGCGCTAAAACTAATTCAATAAGAAATCCAAGCAGTTCCAAAAATATTGAGACTGCCTACCACTGCAGCCTGAACTCAGTAACCAGGAAAAGGGGACAGAGACCATCTTGAGTGGGATTTACATGTGTTACAGCAGGAAGCCAAATATATGGCTTCTCTCCTTCCTTTTCTCCTAAGAGTAAGAACACAGCTATCTGATGACCCACATCTGCTCTTTATTTCACTATACCTCCTCCAAGAAAGAAGCCTTTCTTTACCCTCTCCCACCTTATAGAAAAATAGTCCTCCTCTACACTCCAGAATCAAAGACCTAAAAGGAACCTCAGAAATCACCTAGTCCAACTCCTTTATTTTACAGATGATGAAACTGAGGGCCAGAGAGGTTAAATAATTTGCTCAAGATCACACAGATAAGGAGTGGCACATGTAAGATTTGAAATGGACTCCTCCAGGTCAGAATTCCATACTCTTTTATAAAGTACAATGCTATCTTTTTACCCTTTATATTCCTTGCCATATTCTTCTACAAATGTTCCAGAAATAAAATGTAAACTCCCCGTGGGCAAGAACTTTTGTCTTTGTATCCCAGCATAGAGGGAGGCACATAGTAGGTACTTAATAAATATTTGATGATTGATTGAGCAAGGATGTGTCCAACATACAGGAGGGCTTCCTCTGGGTCTTTTAACCGTCTATTCATACCACTGGCATATTTGTGCTTTTCATCTGTTAACCCTTGCTACCACTATGTGACCAGCTTACTTCATTCCTTGACTATATATACTTCCTGGATTTTATGTCTTATGATACTTTTTGCATGCAAACCACAATAGGTGATATTCCCACCATACATCTCTCTTGCTGACTGCTAAGTCACCTACGAACTCTACAAAGATTGTAGTGGATCATGACTTGCTACCATATGGCATCACCAGGACAATACTGGTACTTCAATCATGGGTTTGTATGTCAGGAATGGTTTGGGAATAATTGAAAGGGCTACACAATTTCCCAAATATAATCCCATCTGCTTTCTTCTCAATTCTGGGTCCAGCTCACTGTTCATCTGAAGATCTTTTCCAAGAAAGACACACTAAAAAACTAACTCAAATGGACACACTGCCCTTTCAACTGCATGTTGGAGTCACTAGAGCTAGAAAGGATATTAGAATTCATCTAGTCTAATTCCCTCCTTTTTACAGATGATATGAAACAAATTGTACAAGTTCACACTGGCCGTAAGTGTCAGAGCTAGTACTGGAATCCTTTTACTCTGATCTTTGCATTGCATATTTTTCATCCATTCACTGCTTTTTGCCCTAAGTGATTTGTTAGACAGAACTTTTGATTACTTTAGGGTATACTACCCTGAGGTTTGAAGCAAGCAACACAATGTTATCTGCAAAGAGAACATCTGGAGAACCCTATCAGCTACGTGGAACCCTTCTTTCATTTGAAAGTTACCACCCATGACAGTGGTGAGCATATGGCTCCCTGATTTATTCCTTACGATATCAATAATTAGAAGATTATTAAAACTCTCCCTCTCTGGTTGCATTTATCAAAGAAATCTTGTATGATAAGACATGTAAGGGAAACACCACTGGCGGACAGATAGCCTTAGGGCTTCATTTTGCTTTGCTAAGTTAATCAAAAATAGTAAACAACAAATAGAGCAAAAACTTGCATCCTATAATTTAATGAAGATATATAGTCTGCTTCAAAAAGTGTGTGCAAAAGCCTTCTGTTCCCTTCTTATGTTTTCATCAAGGATACTCTAAATACAAGTGTAGGTCATTCTTATAAAGAATTTAAAGAGATGAGAAACTTGACATATGTGGCAGTACTTGCAGATATTGAACACTCTCTCTGTTCTTGTTGTTGTTATTCATAATGCCATCTGTAATTTTTATCCCCAAATCATTTGATATCTTTCTGTCTTTCTTAAAGATTGATTTCTCGACACTTTCAAAATTATGTTGCCTCCGGCACAGATTTCTTCTGTATATGCTTGATCTGGTCTAGCTGCTCTTCCTAACTTCATCTAAATATTGACAGTTCTGCTGTCAATCACACTGTCGTTACATTGTGGCACCAGTGATCAAAATAAAAGGTTACAGATAAGCTGAAAAATCTGTTCTATTTTTTGTCTATTTGTTTTCATCTTTCTAATTTCATCAGTAAGTCCCCCTGGGATGATCTGGCTTAGTTGTGTCTCATGCCAAGCTTTATAATCACATTTTTCCTCTTCACTGTTCTTCATTATTTTGAGAGACAATACTTCTAGTAATCTTCCATCATCCTCTTTGTAATGTTTTACAAATGACTTTGTACTTTAAACTGTTATTGCCCTTGGTTGCCATGATTGTCCATGTGACAAGCATAATTAAGTATTTGATCATCATCATCTCTTGCTGAGGTGATTTCTGGGCTCTTCCTGGCTTCTTGTGATGACTGCCTTATTTATACTGGTAACATTTATGTTAAAAAATGGTATAGTTAATTTAAAGTTAAATTCTACCTTTATGCATTTGTTATTTTTGGTACAAACAACCTGGGTAATTAAGTCAATCTGAGTTGCTCTAACTACATGTGATATCTTCTCAATTTATACTTCTAATTTGGCATTGGTTTTAATTTTGATCTAAGTAGTCAATAGTCTGGCTATACCCAAATGGCTGATTCTGGTGACTCTCATTATTGATCAGTCCTTTCCTTTCTATTAAGAAAACTAGTTTCATTTTTGTGATGTTCAATGCTTGCCATCCACCTCTAACTTGCCAGCACCTACAACTCTTTCCTTGGAGAGATTTATGAGATTTTGGCCTCTTTGATTTCTTAATTCTGAGGCATATTTTCCTATTTTCACTGCCCTCTCCTGTGCCCTTCTTCCACTAAAGTCACCTAAATATTAACTTGCTGGGTGTAAGACTTCTTACCTTCTTCATTTGCTATGAAAGAAGTTGGTAGACAAGCTACAGTCAACTTCATGACCAAGTATCTCATGCAATGTTGTTTCATATTGCATTTATGGACAACATTAAAGCACCAACACCAAACCATACACTTGTGTCTCCAAAAAAGAACAGAGGAGCCATTCTTCTTTTTAAGGGTATATCTTATTATGTCTTCCGGTTTCATTTCTATCAAGACTGTCAATACTGGCTCAATTCATAAGTTACTGAATAAGTACCTCGTGTTTAGAATAAACTGAATTAATAAAATAGCTGGCCCAAACAGAGGAGAAATAAGCAAGGCAAGTTAGACAGTAACATGAGAATTTATTGTATACTCAAAAAAAAAAATGCAAGTGGGATGAACTGGAAACTTTCATAGAGAATAATCTTTTTGTGTTGTCATGTGTATGCAAATGCTTCTTTTTTTGGTTGGTGAAGTCCAGAATAATAAAATTAAAATTTTCTAAAATGAGAGAGGAAACATGGCACAGCAGACAGAGGATCAGTCTTAGGGTCATGAAGTCCTGGGTTCCAAGTCCTGTCTTTGAAAACTACTGGCCATGTGACCCTAGGCAAGTGCCTTCACCTCTCAATGCCACAAGCAACTCCCTAAGACAGTAAACTTCGAAACAGCTGCTCCTGATGGAGACAGTTTCCTCATTGGGAATTCCCTACAATAATGGATGAAAAAAACAGCTAGCCTGAAAACTATGATTCTTAGCATTTTCTGACTTCCAGCACAGAAGAAGCAAAGGGCACTCCATTTCTGGAAATGGACCTAGGGCCAATTCATATTTTTTTGGGTTATTTTATAGTTTGCCAAGGTCAAAGAAGTCATCATCTGGAAGCCAACATAATAATGATGAACCTCTCCATATTCAACCACACAGATCCTTCACACAGCATTCATCACTCAGACCATATTCTAAGTCTTTTTACCTTGGCAAAAGATGTGAAAGCTAGAACTCAAGGTCACTTGCCCATTATCCATGCATGATAAGGCATTGGAGTAGGTCTTCTATGGAAGTAATGCATTCAAGTGTATAAAAAGCAACCATTACAAGGAGACTGACTTCTATCTCACAAAGGACAGAACAAGGACAAACCATTTTTAATGAAGTTAGACCTATGGAAAATCTAGATTACAACTAAATGACCTAAAATGTCTTGGATGGCTTAATTTTTATACTCTTAAGAGACTTCTCAAGCTCTGGCCCATTTCTAAGATTTTATTTCTGCTTTGGTGTGCATCTTAAAAAGTAAGGAGGGGAACCAAGACTCCCTATGTCTTCATGCTTAGATCTTTGCTAGACCCAGTAGGAATATGCTTGGAAATCAGAGTTAACTGACTTTGCCCTCTAAGTAAGCCATCTCCTCACTTGGATGGACCCTGAGAGAGGACTAGATATGAGACAAGATACAATAACCCCAGAGGGAAAAGTCTCCAGAGCAAGCACACTGATGAAATGTGCCTCAGTGACTTCTCATCTGAAAACGGGGCAGTTGAACAGCTGCCAGATTTCTGTTTTTAAATCATAGCCATTTTTTATTTGAACAGCTGCTAAATGAAGCAGCACAAATCAGTATCTTTCTTAACCTGAGAAAACAGCGAAGCTTTCCTATTAAAAATGCAATAAAAATCTCTCTCAGGCTTGGAGCTGAGAGGTGGTGTCTTGGCCAAGAGCAAATTTTTGCAGCTAAATTAGTTATCAAACTCTGTAGAAGAGAGCTGGGAATGGACATTCCAGGCACAACCTTAGACTAAATTAATACGAGATCTTTTTTTGAATTACTGAACATCTTGTTTCCAGTCCTTTGTTGAAGGTAACACTGATCTTCTTCCTCTTAAAGAAAATGTATTACATCTATTTCTCCCACAAGACAAATCCCAAAGGCCGGACTTCAGGTTTCCTTTCTACCTGGCGCGATCCTTTCTGATTCTTACTAAATGTGAATTAGACTTTGGATGCTTTGGCTTAATGATTCCACTGTAGCTGTGAAAGAAATCAACAACTCAGAAAAATAAATCAACTCCCATTCATTCAAGAGCAATGCAAAGGTAATCCTATAGTAACTGTAGCCAAAAGAGATAGAGCATGGGTTTGGGCACATTAATATATGTATGTGTGTGTGTGTGTGTGTGTGTGTGCGCGCGCGCACGCGTGCATGACAGAAACAGAGAGAGAGAAAGAGAGACAGAGAGAGAGAGAGAGAGAGAGAGAGAGAGAGAGAGAGAGAGAGAGACTGGGTGGAGAAGTGTACAGTGGATAAATTCACATTGCTACTCACATGGACAAATGATCAGTGAATCTCCCAGTCTCAGGCCTATGATTCCTTCAGGCCTAAACAGGACAGAGTTGGAAGGAACCTTAGGGTGCCTCATCCAACCCCAGCAGACAAATAAATTCCTTCTACATCTCAAGCGATCACTCATCCTATGCTTAAATACCTCTTCTGACAGAGAACTCATCAGTGTCCAAGGCAGCTCATTCTATCGTTGGTACCTTGTCAACTTCTTACTAATAGTTAAAATCTGCCTCCTTTAACTTTTCAGGGTAATGAGTTCTTAGCGGCTATTTCAACTTGGGTACAAGGTAGAGCAGAACTTGCTTTTAATGAGCTTTGAAGGAAGGGTCTTTGTTAAAGTACTTGAAATGGGGGTAACTGGATTATTTCTCCCTTCTCTATTCTTGCATTTATTTTATAGGCTTTTGTCACTGCCCTTCTCAAACTTTGCCTCTCTAAACCGACCAGTCCTAATCCATTTAGCCTACTCGAATATAGCCTTGACGCTACACTACTTGTAGACGTGTGGACATGAATATTTAAATACTGTTTCTCTTCCCCAACATCTGACCCTCCAACAGAATGTAAACTCCCTGAGAACAGGGACAGTTCTATTTTTGTCACTGTATCCCCAGTGCCCAGTTCATAGCAGGTACTTAGTAAAATGTTGAATGTTTAGTGAATGAATGAGCAACAGTCTCTAGATTTCACCATCATCTGTAAAATGGGAATAATAATTTCATCATCCTTGCCTTCCTCAAAGGGCTGTTGAAAGGAAGATCTTGAGATGAGAGAATGAATGGGAAGGTGATTTGTAAACTTTAAAGGGCTGTGAAAACATGAGGTGTTAGACTTTTCCTGTAATTGTAGGCTTGCAGTGTCCCAGGGGTGGCCCTAACAGACAAGAGTGTCAAGGGATGCCAGAGCCTCCCAGGGAAACTTCTTCCCTTCTTTGAAGAGTATCGCGACCCTTAATCCCTTCTACTACACTGTAAACCTGTTCCATCTGGTTTTTCCTCAATGGAGATGTTAGATTTGATGGATGAACAAGGACAAACACAGATAGCTATCTGGCCCCATACTCTTCTTGCTCTGCTTGTTCTTATCCCCTAAAGGGTCTGTAGACCCAAACTCTAATCAAAACAGAAATAGGTGAAGGTCCTCAGTGGGGCAATCAACATTTGTCCTACTCACTGTCTAGTCTGGGATGAATCAGGTGCTTTCTAGCAACATAGGATCAAAGATTATAGATTGGAAGGAACCTTAGAGGTCATGTAGTCCAACTCCTTCCTTTTACAGATGAGGAAACGGAGACCAAGAAAGGTGAGGTGACTTGTCCAAGGTCTCAGAGTGAGAGAGCTAAAGGCATTATTCAAACCTATGCCTTCTGTGCACTTTCCATCATGCCACACAAACTTCAGTGTGCACGAAATGAAGGGGTAAACTGACAACCTAAAAACTCCTCCTTTTCTTCTAAAACAATGACTTCCAATGTCATTTTGTATATGGGAAAATTGAGGCCTAGAATAAGAAAAGCACTTGCCCAGGGTAACAAAAAGAGTTGGAATTCAAAACTGGGATGAATGATGTCAAATCCAGTGTTTTGGTTTTTTTTAAACTACATCATGGTACATTCCAATGTTAAAATCCTACAGTCCCATGCAGATGCTACTTATGTCCCCCCAGGAAAAATAATTTTCCTACTTTCTACCCAATAGCTGAGTTCTTCGTCACTTTGTTCTTAGAAATAGCTCTAGGAGATGATACTTAGGCTTGAGACATAGTTACCCCAACGCTCTGTTGCGCCTATCAAAAGCCAATCAATTAGGCTGTGAGGTATCACCTCCTCCAAGGAGGCCTCTCTCACTACTCATTCCAAACCTATTCTCTCTCTCTCTCTGTCTCTCCCCCGCCTTTCTCCCCCTCTCTCCTCTGAACTTCTAGAACACTAAGAACCTGAGACACTTACTCTGTTACTTAACCATATCTTGTCTTAAACAATTAGCCATTTTTTCTAAGGCAGTTCTTTCTCCCCAGTTTGGGAGTTCCCAAAAGGAGGGGCCAGGTCTGCCCCACAACAAAGCAGAAGGGTGGGGGCATAGTGCAGCTGCTCATTAACCACTTTTAACTAAACCAAAGTAAACTGCCTAGTTACCAGAGAAAACAGCATAAAGGAATGATCTACTATTAAAAAGTTTTGGTTTTACATTACTGCCATTTCTGGACATAACTGTCACTTCCCTTCTTCCTCCAAACTGAATCCTTTCCCTTGTAACAAAGAAAAATAGTTAACCAAATATAATCAAGTGACCTCATCTGACAACAAAACAACATTCTGCACCCAAAGTCCCCTGACTCGCTGCCAAGAAAAGGGAAGTGTGCTCCATTTTATGGCCTACAATACCATTCGTGGTTTTCCAGTTCACCAGAGTACATTATCCTTACATTGCTATTTTGGGTCTGCTTATTTTGCTCTGCATCCATTCTTAAAAGTACTCCTGTCAGTTTTTCAGAATTCCTCATATTCACCATTTCTTACTAGACAATAATATCCTATTATATTCATATACCACAGTCTGTTCAGCCATTTCACAGTTGATCTCCACCCCCAACCCTTCAGTTCTTTGCTACATGCAAATTGCTTCTCTAAGTATTTTGATGTAGATTAGAACTGTTTCTGTCTGATCTCTTTGAAGGACTCACAAGATGATTCAACTAGATGAATCACTAGGTGGACGTCAACTCACTCCTAGGTCTACCAACAGTATATATCAGTCTGTCTGTCTTCCCTCAGTCCAACATTGACAGTTCCTTTTTTTATTATCTGTGCCAATCTGCAGGGTGTGAGGTGAAATCTGAGTCGCCTTAATTTGCACTTGTTATTAGCAAAATGCTTCCTTATCATTGCTTACTGCCTTCAATTCTTTTTGAAAACTGTTCCTATCCTTTAATCACTTATTATGTCTGGGGGGGACTGAGAACGGTTTACTTTATAAGATTTCTTTTTTCACTGCCCAATTATTTTGGTTCCTACGCTCCCAGAGATATTCTTTCTTTTCAGGATATAACTAGTGTCTCACGGATAATCATTCTATGTTGCACAAGTTCCTTGAGAACAAGGAGGGAAAATCCCCAGGCACAACTCCAGGTTCTCTTCCTTTTCTCACCCTTTCTCCAGTGCCTGGGGTAAAGCAACATTATTAACATACACATCTAAAAAAACAGCACAAATGCTCCCAGTTGCATTCTTGACACACACTATGCAGTGTCTTCCTTCTAATGGCAACACCCAATGCCATTTAGAAATCTCATAAGTGCCATCACACAAAACATGGCACCGAGGTGACACCAATACGGTTTCAAAACTACATGCACACATACCCTGAAGTGACGAAGTGAAAATGAATGCTGAGCTGGAAGCCAGAATATCTGGGTTGCCGTCCTACTAATTCACTGTATGACCTTGGACAGTTCCCTTACACTAAGTGGTTTTCTTGTCTGCTCTTCCATAAAATGAAGGGGTTGGATTAGATGACCTCTAAAATCCCTTCGAACTCTAAATCTATGTTCCTATGGCTTTGGCCCCCAGTGACTTCTTTCTGTGAAGTCTCTTGTAATCACTCATGCAGCCTTACGCGATAAGTTTTCAAATGAATCTTCTCTCCCTAGTAGCTATAAGGAGCTTCTAAAGTTGGGAGCAAACAGTGGATAGAGCTCTGGCCTTGGAGTCAGGAGGATCTGAGTTCAAATCAGGCATCAGACACTTGACATTTACTAGCTGTGTGACCCTGAGCAAATCACTTAACCCTGAATACTGCACCAAAAAGCAAAAATAAATAAATAAATGAATGAACTTAAAGTTGGGAGCAAGAACAATGTCTTCTCCTTCTTATATTCCCCCAAATACCCAGCACAGAAGAGGAGCTCTGTAAAAAGTAGCTGCCTAAGTCAATTAAGAGAATTGTAGCTGGACATGCAATGAAGGCCTAGATGGGGAAGACATTTCCTTAATCAGCTAACAGCAGCAGCAACTTCACTTGTTATTTTCTCTAATGGAATATAGTAGGGAAGGAGGAAAAGGGGGAAGGTAAAGAGAAGGGAATAAACATTTATACAGTACCTACTTTATGCCAACCACTGTGCTAAACATTAACGAATAGATAATTAATAAGCTAGATAAGAACAGATCCTTGAGAATGGCCAACAACATACCCAAAACAAAAGTTACATTTGTCTTTGAAATGTAGTGAGACTTACTAGGCACATATGCCAAGGAGGCATAGATGATAAAAAGAAAGATCCCAAGTACACCAAAATAATGATAGCAGTACTTTTTGTGGTACTAAAAAAGTAGACGGGCAACTAGGTGGCACAGTACACAGAGCAATGGCCTTGGAGTCAGGAGGACCCGAGTTCAAATTTAACCTCAGACACTTGAGACTAGCTGTGTGACCCTGGGCAAGTCGCTTAACCCCCACTGCCTCACCCCCCAAAAAATAAATAAGTAGAAACAAAGTATATGCCCACTGATTGGAAAATGGCAAAGCAAATTGTAGCATAAGAACATAAGGGAATACTTTTTGTTGTTCAGTCATTTTTCAGTCATGTCTGACTCTTCCTGACCCCATCTGGGGTTTTCTTGGCAAAGACACTGGGGTGGTTTGCTATTTCATTCTCCAGCTCATTTTACAGATGAGGAAACTGAGACAAACAGGGCTAAGTGACTTGCCTAGGGTCACAAAGCTAGTAAGAGTCTGAGGCCAGATTTGAACTCAGGAAGGTGAGTCTTCTTGAGTCCAGGTCCCACACTGTATCCACTGCACCACTTGGCTATCCACTGGAATAGTACCTGACTATAAAAAATTACAAATATGAGGACTACAGAGAAGCATGGAAAGATATACATGAACTAATACAGAATACAGGGAGCAGAGCCAAGGAAACAACATACAAAATGAATACAACATTATGAATAGGAAGGACAGCCGTGAAATAATCAAAAGTGAGTGTTGTAAAATTACAAACCAGCACAGCCACCTCTACCACCACCTCTATACAAAGGTAGGAGGTCTGTGGTTGTAGGATACTGTTCATATTTTCACACTCTTTTGATGGACTGATTGGTTTTGCTGGGTTTTTTTTTCCTCTTCTTCCTCTTTAATTTTTTTTTTGTCATTACATGGGATGGTTCTGGGGCAGGAGGAGAAAGAATACTGGGAGAAATTTTTGTGATATAAAAACAAAAGATACCAATAAAAACGCATTTAAAAAGAAACGAAGGAAGACCCAAACATTCACTGCTGTGGCTCTCCAAAGCTAAAAGGGAAAAACCAGAGGATGTCACAATGAGGCCTCTTTCTATGTGTCTCCTATGCTAAACATGCTTCCAGAATAGGCTCATTCCTTCAAGGCCTTTAGTCAATGGATCAAAGACTCAGAGTTAGAAGGAACTTCAGATTTCACACGCATAATGCATATCGTATAGTTTGCCTCCTTAGTGGGTGGGGGAGGTGGGAGGGAGGGAGAGAATCTGGAATTGAAAATTTAAAAAGAAAAGAATGTTAAAAATAAATAATAATTTTTTTAAAGTAGGAATTTTATTATGTAGTCATAAGTTAACTAAGGCCTAGATAGGCTAAATGATTGGCACAAGACTACAAACGTAGTTAAGTGAAAGAGAACCTGAATTGAATTCCCAATACTGACAACTCACTGGCTGTCTGACAGTGAATTCAAGTGACCTCTTGGAGCTTCAACTTCCCCTTCTGCAAAGTGTGGATAATATCTGCATTCCCTGCTTCATGGAGCTATTTCAAGGGGAGAGCTTGGTAAACTATGAGGTGTAATGTTACTGTGACTACGACCAGAAAATCATTAAAGAGAGGGTGCCTCATCTGTAAAAAGGTAGGGGGTTGGGGTGGGTTCTGAATTATTTCAAACAAAACAAATCTTAAAATACAAGATAAAAGGGGGGGGTGTCAAGAGGGGAGAATAGAGGGAGGAATATAGTAAAATACAAGCACTAAATTACCTCTTGATCTTGCTCTTCTCCTTCCCTTAACCTCCCTTCTTCCTAGCTCAGCACTATTATCCCAGCAGGGCCAAATAGTTCCCAAATCTCAAAATCCACTTGAAGATAATGGTAGGATTACCACATTCTTGGACATTCCCCTTCCCTGGATCCTGAGAGGGTCTCCACCCTCACCTCTCACTTTAGCCAACTTCCTTAGAAAGCAAAGGGTAGGAGGCTTTGACCTCAAAGTCTCTCTGAAAAAAATTTTAAAAATCCTTGTTTGCAATGAGCCCACTTAAGTCAGGCCTAAAAGCAAAAGGTCCAAAATCACAGCGGTAAGCAGCCAACACCTGCTGGATCTGGGGCTCCTTGTCCAATCTGATGACGTGGCCCGAGGCATCTCTTCGATAAACACCCTATCTCCAGGCTTCCTTGACAGTTCCTGCCTCTAACCCAACTCCTGAGGGGGCTACTTTAATCTGCCACAAGCATCTAAATGGCAATTACTGCCTGAGAGGTCAGGTCCCTTGACCTCTAGCCTCACTTCCTCTTGTACCCACATCTCTTTTCATACCACTTATTTGTAGGCATGAATTTGTTGTCTCCAAGCAGCTGGGCCCCCACTTGTATCACCTAGTTCTCAAACATAAAACTAGATTCCAGCTGAGATCAACAGGAGTCATCTCCTGTTTTAGGCTTCTGACCTACACTAATGGAACATACATTCTATGCTGTTGGTAACTGGTCTTCCAACATGGCAGAACAATAAGAGACTTATGGGAGCTGAGGGGGACAGAATCTAATCTGCGTCATCCAGCCTGACTTGGTTTGCCAGGTTAGAAAGCAGACTCAGTGCGGGCAGTCCCCTCACCCCCAGGTCCTCTAGGCCCTTCAGATACAACTCTGCACATCTACGTGGTGGCCCCTCCCCACACCAGAAAAAGCAAGTCATCAATTGCATCCTTTTGTGATCTGGCCTCTCTGCCTCAGAGGATATGAGTCAGGGGCTCTGTCCTGCAAGCCATCAGCATCAGGCGTAATAAAGCAGTGTAACAATCATTTAACGCTGGAGGAATGCTAGGTCATCTAACTAACATCCTTCAAAAGCCACTGAATGTCTATTTCCCCCAGGAAGCCTTCTGGGACTAATCAGGTCCTCCCAATCTCTTCTAGTGATAGTCCTCACTTCTATAGTATAGCTAAAGTTCTTGTATGTTTGTGTAGGGCACTATAGGGAGGAAACTCCATCTACCAATGCAAATCACCTAGAAAACTAACTGTACCATTTTTAAGTTGCTCAGGGTCACACAGCCACTATGTAATAGGAGTAGGACTTGAACCCAGGTCTTCCTGGCTCTCTAGCTATTATCACAGTGCTTCTTACGAAAGTATTCCCCATGTATTTCTTATTGATCTTGAGCTTGGATTCCCACCCTACATCACGGTACAACCTAACCCCTCTGGAAACCTAGAACGTGAGGGACTCCCAGACCCCACACAGTCAAATACCATGGCCAGAGATGAAAGGAGACCTCACTGATCTCAGCAAACAGAGCTAGAACAGCCTTAGATATGACTTCAATACAATTCCTACCCACTCCCACTTTACAGAGAGGGAGGAAAAATGGAGACCCTAAGAACAGATGTAAAACAACTGGGTCATGCACTTCGGACAGAGCTAACTTGTCCAGAGTCACACGGCCAGAGGCAGAACCCAGGGGTTTAGATGCTCTGTCCAGGGCTCTACAGCACTACAATACTTTCCAAACTTTTTTTTGATTGTACATACCATAGTAAAAATGTTTGAGCAATTGCTCACAACACGTAAGTGTATATTGATAAATGATATACATACATTACTGTGATTTACTCTGTTCAGCTAAAAACAAAAACAGGTGTGTATGTGTGTAGTAACTTTTGGTTCACCTATCCTGCACTATGATTGGAAAGGCCCCTTGATCTTTCCAGCCATCTTAAGGTTACCTAATTAGTATATCAGGACCTGATACTCCTAACCCTGGTGTGGCTAAGTACCAGCTCCTCACCTTAAGCAACCCCCCAACATTCAGGGAAAGAGGGAACCGGCCCTCAGTCAATTTTGGCCCAATAAGTCTTCCTGTATCACCAAGTCTCTGGCACCACTCTCTACCTAAGAACCGTTCCTCTCTACTGCCCCCACATCCCTTCCCCTGCCCAAGCTATTGTTAGAATACATATGGAATAAACCTTCGTGTTGACTCATCTGAGGTCACTGAATGATAAGTCATAGACTCTAAAGTGTTAAAGACCTCAGGGGAAACCAGTCAAACACGCTTCATTCTGCAGACAAGAAAGTAAGGATTTGCATGACTGCACTTGTATAATCTACATCAAATTGCTTGCCTTCTCAAGCAGGGGAGAAGGGAAAGAAGGAGAAAGGGACTTTAGAACTCAAAATTTTAAAAAATGAATGTTAAAAAATGTTTGACACATAATTGAGAAAAAATAAAATAAAATAAGAGACTAAATTATTTTTGAAAAAAAAAAACAAAACCAAAAACAAAAAAACAAAAAAAAAGAAAGCAAGGACAAAGAAGGGGAAGAGACTTAACCAAGGTAATACAGTAATTAGTGAATGAGCTGGTATTTGAGACCAGGTCTTCTGACTCCAAATCTTATGGCTGTCTCTCACACAGCAGACCACTTCAGGGGAAATCCAAGGATGCTCAATGAACTCTAATGAATAAGTTAAGGAAAGGTTGAGTCACTTATTATCTTTCCTTGGTGGGCTTTGTGGGGCACTTTCCTCCTAATTCTAGAACAATGCAGTCATATCTAGGGCCCTGCACATGCCAGAGGGAGCAGGGCCTCCCCTGGAATCTGGGTACCTTTACTTTCACAACCACTCAAATGGTCTCTAATTTTAGATGGGGAAAGTGAGAAAAGTGCTGATCTGAGAAACCAGAGCATCAGGGGACTTTTCTGTCCCATGCAAATATTTTCCTCCTGCCAGCCTTGGCCTAGACACCTGTTTCCTCCCTCGGATTAGGGGACTGAATCTGTCCATACAGATTGTCTGAAAGTGGGGAAGAGAGGCAGGATTTCAGTCTCGTCTGGTCTGACAGCCCAGCGCATACCTTCTCCCTTCTGTCTTACAGTCTTAGACCAAAACAACCTTCCCCTGGGAGGGCCCAGCACCTGTTCCTTCATGCCACCCCCAAACAAACCCAAAGAGGAAGAGAACTGAAATTATTATTCCCATTTACACAGATGAGAAAACTAAAGTCCTGAAAGGGAAAGGGGCTTGAGTGGATCAAAAGCTGTCCTTGGAGCTCTGAAAGTCTAGCTTCAAGCCCACCTGAGACACACTGGATGGGGTACTGAAGAAGGTACAGACTTACGTTTATCTATAAAAGGAGTTGCCTCATTTAAGAGTTCTCTATACCAATAAAATCTCAAGTGCAGTCCTTGGGTCATGAAATGGATAGAGCATTGAACCTGGATTTAGGAAGTCCTGAGTTAAAATCCTAACTTAGACTCTTAGTAGCAATGTGACCCTGGGCAAGTCACTCAACCACTATGTGCCTCAGTTTCCTCCTCTGTAAACTGGGAATAATAACACCTACCTTATAAGATTTTTGTGAAGATCAAATGAGATGATATGTCAAGTGCTTTGCAAACCTTTTAGCACTATGTAAAGGCAGTTGCAAGGCAGAATGTGATTATTACCATAAAAAGATGGCCCCTGATTATTCAAATCTTTCTTATCGTACAAGACCCTGATCATAGCCCATCTCCAGGAAGGTTTCTCAGACCATACCAGGCCCCACTGATCTCTCTGTTTCTAAATTCTACAACAAAGTTTTATTTATTACATATCGTCTTATGCTGAGGATGGGAGAAGCTGGCAGAGAGGAAAGAGCCCATCACCTGGGTTTGAGGCCCACACATCTGACTCATCCTGGCTGTGTGACCCTGGGCAAATCACTTAACCTCTCAATGCCCCTGGCAACTCTCTAAGACCATTAGTGGCTGATCTACCTTCCCCATAATAGTTTGTTCAACATGCTCCCTGAAGGAAGGTACAGTCTGGACCAAAACAACAACAACCCTACAGTACATAATTCTTGTGCTATTTACCTACTATCTCCCATGGCTGTGATGAGGATGATGAGATAATAGATGGAAAGCACTCTGTAAATGTCAACTACTGTAATTATTTGTCCAAGACAGAATGAATTCTCTTTTCCCCCAAACACACATCGCTTCCAAAACCTCCCTATTTCTGTCAAATGCCCCACCATCCTTCCAATCCCCAAGGTTCACAACTTCACGGTCCCCCCCAACCAATTAGCAGCCTCCTAAATGATCTCCTTGTCTCAGGCTGTTCCTCCTCCAAACCCCAGTCAACTTGACATTCCTAAAGTACAGGGCTTACTTACCATGTCACTGCCCTGATGAATAAACTGGAGCTCCCTGTTACGTCTATAACAAAATACACGTTCCTCTGTCATTTAAAGCCCTTCACCATATGGGTCCAACCAATTTTTCCAAAGTTGTTTTATATTCTTCCCCTTCTATAGAACAGATGAGTGAGACAAGACCTCTCACAATATGTTCCTCATATCCTCTAGTCCCTTCTCTGTGCGCTGAAATACTATCTTCCATGCCTGGAATGTCTCCTTATCTCCACCTGCTATAAACTCGTTTCCTTAAAGTCCAGCTCAGACATCACCTCCTCCCTGAGACTTTTTCTGATTTCTCCCTACCCTGCCCCAACTCCCAATTACCTTGTAATTATTTTGTATGCATTCACAGTTATCCCTTCCACATCGAGATGTTTCAATATATCTGAGGACTAGCGTAAGAAATTAAATGGGAATTTTGGGGAGTTTTGTGGAAGCTGCAGATGACACAGATCCTGTGACCAAATACTTGGCCCAAATTTTACAATAAGATACTGTAAACACCCTATAAAAGAAAAAGAAAAAACAAAAATTCAGACTTCTTCTCTGGTATGAAGGGAGGGCCAAAAAATTTTACTTGGATTGGATTTTCCAGATCGCAGAGCACCATACCCCTAAACCCTGCAATGTGGAAGGGATAACTTTATTTATGTAGCTGCTATCTCCCCCAGCAGAATGTAAACTCGTTGAGGTCAAGAACTATTTCATTTTTACCTTTGTATACCCAGAACACTGTATAGTCCCTGGCACAGAGGAAGTACTTAATAAACGCCTGCCTGATTGATGGATCTGAGGACTGCTGGTAATTTGCCTCAGGGCCAGATGGATTTATCAAGAGCAGATCCTCATTCATTCATTCAACATTTATAGAGGCTTACTATGTTCAAAGTAATAGGCCAAGCTGTGCTTTAATTTCCCCAAGGCATCTCCCCAATTCCCAATCTCTTTCTGGAGTGATTTGCAAATGTAAGTATATGCTAGGAAGGCCAAAGTAGAAGAACACCCTCCTTTCCCCAGGAAAAGTACTTCATCCCTGATTTTCTTCCTCCTCTGCAGCATTAGTAACTTTCCATTTAACAATGGGTAAGTAGAAAAAGTGCTAGATCGTAAGTCATGCCCAGACTTGGGTTCAAATCCCAAGTCTGGCACACTGGAGCTATTTGACCTGGAGAAAGTCATTTAACCTCTTTGAGGCTCAGTTTCTCACCTGTAAAATTACACTTATAGTATCTACCTCATGGGGTATTTGAGAAGCTCAAATGAGATCACCCATGTAAAAGGCAAAGTACTATCTATGTAATTGCTATTAATATTCAACAAATCTTTCCAGAGTGCCTATTTCCATGAAAAGCAGCCCTGGAGATCACAAGGGAAACTGGTTCCTGCCCTACACACAGAGATAAAGTACATCCCTCTAAGCACTTATCAAAGACTCAAACAATGGTAGAGGCGAGGCTGTTATGAGACAGCGCCTGATTCAATGCCAAAAGAGTGTTGCAGACAAGGGTTGGAGGAGGTCAGAAGAAGGAGAGGTCACCAGAAGCTTGGTGTCCTATTTTCCTCCTAACATCTGCAAAGAATGGCCTCCTCCAAATCACAAAATCTAAACAAGAATCCTTTCACCGCACCCCCAACAAGTCACTGCGCTGCCTCTGAGATACAAGCCAGAAATTCTAATCTCTCTTTGGATTCTTACCACAAATTACTCAGCTCTTCTGGACTTCAGTTCCCTCACTGGTAAAATGAGGGAGTTGGTGCAGATGACCCCAAAGGTACCTTCCCACTGGAAATCTATTTAGTGAGGATTGATCTAGCCTACTTCAAAGAACTTAACCCACTCCTCTCCCAATAATTCTCTATATTTACCTTGTATTTCTACCCTCCACATACTCTACGCTCCCCACAAACCAACAATTCCTATGGCTTTAAAGCTTATTCTTCCTGATTTCTGGAATGTTTATCTTCCTCCCTCTTTGCCTGCTAAATCCTTCCCCATCCTTTAAAGCAAAATCCAAATGCCACCTTCCTCTATGAAGCCTTCCTTCATCCCTCAATGATAGCTTGATAATACAGCACTTTATACTGCTCCAACAAAATACCTAAGATAGAATAAGCTTCTCATCTGTGTTTGTGCCTTACTCTCCCTACTAGACTACAAACTCCATGAGAACAGGGATGATGTATAATTAATCTGTGTACTTCTCCTAGTGCCTAACATAGGGTTGGCTATACATACATTAGGGACTTAATAAATGCTTGCTCTCTACTCCTGAGGGTATGTAGTTCAAAGTCACCTGATGGTACTTGGGGAAGGTTCCCAAATCATATAGTTGAACCTCACCTCTATCAAGAACTATATTTAAGCTGTCTCACATAGTCAAATATTTTAACTAGCAGCTCTCTCCAAAAGGGAGGTCTCTCATAATATTCATGTTTGTCTTTTACAATGTCAAAGAGTGAGCCTGACATCAAGCTTTATATCCTAGATCCTGAAAAGCCAAGGGCACCAGAATGGGTAGCAAAGTTGAGGGATCCAACCCTAGTTAGAAGTTTCTATTCTCTGGGAAGAGCTTTTCTATCCTACCACCTAAAAAAAAACAAAAACAAAACAAAAATCACAGCTCCCCATAAGACATCAACAGGATGTTAATGATGCACAGAACTCAAGAAAACTTTGGAGTGGATGTGACCTTAGGGATCCACATTTTACAGATCAGGAAACTGCAGCCCCGAGTGAGGAAGCATTCGACTTACCTTGCTTCAAAAAGCAAGGTAGTAGCAGAGCTACTTACAATCTAGCACTTTTTCTACTTACCCATTGTTAAATGGAAAGTTACTAATGTTGCAGAGGAGGAAGAAAATCAGGGATGAAGTACCTTTCCTGGGGAAAGGAGGGTGTTCTTCTACTTTGGCCTTCCTAGCATATACTTACATTTGCAAATCACTCCAGAAAGAGATTGGGAATTGGGCAGATGCCTTGGGGAAATTATAGCACAGCTTGGCCTATTACTTTGAACATAGTAAGCCTCTATAAATGTTGAATGAAGGACTAAAACCTTCATCTTTTGACTTCTAGCCCTCAAATCTTGCCTCTATGCTGTATTGGTCCAACCTTCTAATTTTAGTCTATTTATATATTTGGAGAATCATTTTTCTTATAAACTTAACAAATCTCTAGCTCAGCAAGACAAATGCACAAAAAGGAATAAAATACTAAATAAAACCATAACACTCTTTATTTTACAGATAAAGAAACTGAGCATTTGCCCAAGGTCACAAAGAGTATCAATGCTAGGTTTCCTACTTTCAACCAGTCAACGAGCATTGTGCTACTTGCCAAGCACTGTACTAACACTCGAGACGGAAAGACAAAAAGCAGAATAGTACAGGCCTTCAAGCAGCCTGTGTTCTCATTCCAGTGACATAGGTAGATACAAAACACACGCAAAGCACACATGTGAGGAAATCTTGATAGTGGGGGTAGGAGAGTTTTGAAAAAGCAGCTGTGGGGAGGGGAGAGAGGACCACGAAAGATTCTGCTTGGAAGACAACACTGGAGCTGAACGGGTTCTATAAGAAACCAGAGATTCTAAGAGGGCTTAGTGGGGAGTGTGTTCCATGCCTAGAGAGGGTGTAGAAGATGGAATGTTAAGAAGGCCAGACTGGCTGGACTGCAGAGTGCATGCACTGGAGTTATGCATGATAAAGCTGGGGCCAGGTCATGAAAAGCTTTGAAGGCCAACAGAAGAGCTTATATTTGGTCCTGGTTGCAACAGGGAACTGATGGATTTTACTGAGTAGGTGGGGTATGGGCAACAGTCAGATCTGTGGAGTGGAAAGACTCACGAAAGTGAGACCAGTTATGAGGTCTAGAAATAATAGTAATAGTCTAGGAGAGAAATGAAGAGAGGGTAAACTAGAGTGGCGGCCCTGGGAATAAAGAAAAGGGGACTTAAATAGGACAGATATTACAAAAATAAAAAGGTGTAGTCTAGCAATAGCTTAAATGTGTGAGGGGACAATGAGTGAGCTGCTGAGTCCAGTGACACTGAGAGTGTGAATCTAGGTGACCTAAAGGACTGGTGGTACCCTTGACAGAAATAGGGAACTTCAGAGGCAGCTAGGTGTTGCAGTGGATAGAGCACTGGCCCTGGAGTCAGGAGAATGTGAGTTTAAATCCAGCCTCAGACATGTGTGACCCTGGACAAGTCACTTAATCCTGATTGCCTCAAAAAAAAAAGAAAAGAAATAGGGAACCTCAGAAGAGCAGTGGGTTTGAGGTAAAATATTTCTATATCCAAATCCCATGACCAACAAGACGGAGGACTAGACATTTTCTCTGATTTTATTAATAACCTCTCAAAACCCTTCAAAATAAAAATTATGAGAAAGAGATAAAGTCTTCACAGTTTAGGATACCAGGAAGCCTAACAGGGAAAAATATGATGAATGAACAGCAGATAAAGCTAGTCCCTAATCCTTAGCTCATTCACTCTGGCTTCTAGCTTCTGGCAAGCTGATACAGACTTGTGCTCTGGAAACCACTCAGCAATTTCCTTGCTGATGCTGAAATCTCTACTAGCATACCCCTCTATCAAGGGGCTCACCCCATCATTCTATGGCAAAAAGCAACAGAATTCAACTCTACCACACACAACCCTCTGAGTAGGAGGTGAAGTTATAGAAAAGCAGAAAATGGCTCTGCTTGGGATGGCAACAGGCTTGTTATACTGCAGCAGTACTTGGCCAAAGAACAGAGGGTGCCAGCTTGTGTGAGGCAGCACTGGGCTAGAAGGAAAAAGGATTGGCCCAGAAGTCACTTGGAGCAGGGACTTAAATTAAACTGCTGAAAAGTGAATTCCCTAGCATAAGAAGTGGTTGCTACAACTCTGAGTTCCAGCCCTTGAGGAAAATCACCATCAAAAGGGAAGGAGTCAGAAAATGAGCAATAGGGGGATATAAAGGACAAAAAAAACTATAAATATGAAAGATCTTGTAAGTTAAAAACCTTAAGCAGATAAAACAACAGGAAAATATTAGTAACAGAAGGGAAGATAGTCTCCAGGAAGTCCAAACATCTCTGAATAAAACAAGACGGGAAAATAAATCAACACCTGATAAGGCAGAGGACACTGTGGATTCCCAACAGAACAAATACATGAAGATGTTCCTGAATGGTTCAAGAGAGAAATAATAATCATGCAAGCAGAATTGGTAGCCTGTACAGAAGTTATTTTTTAAATTACCAATTTAAAACTCATTTTAGAAAATGAAAAAGAAAAAAAATTGGCAAGAAAAACTTGAATCTACAATAGCAATGCTTTCCAAAGAAACAAAAGAGAGAAATACAAATACACAGAAGTGAAGGATAATCTGGAAGAGAAGCAAAAAGCAATAATATGATAAGAACACATAATCTCTAAATAAACAAAACATACTGATCTTGAATACAGGATAGATAGTGAAAACTTAGGGATTATAAGTCTCAAGAAGAAAACAAATTTAAAAAACCCTGAAAACTGTAATACAAGAAAACTGTCCAGAACTTCTAAACACAGAAAACAAAGTACAAATGGAAAGAATCCACAGATTGCCTCCAGAAAAAAACAAAATAAAACAAGAAAGAGTATGCTGTAAACTCCAAGACAGATTGTGGCTAAATTAAACAATTACAATGGCAAGCAACAAATTCTCCAAGGCACCAGGAGAGTATAAATATAAAAGAAAAGAAACGTGAACAACAAACTGCTATTTTGCACTTACTGAACAGGACAAAAAGAAATGGAATAATGTGTTCCAAAGAGCTAAGGATCTCATGATACAACCCAAGGCTACATAACCTGCAAACTTAAGTCTAGTTATTGAGGAAAAAAAGACAGATGTTCAGGAAAAATGAATCGTTTGAAGTAATCCTACAAAAAGAGAAATGAACAGATTATTTGTTTTGTAAACATCCAGAAAACACAAGAAAGATAAAAAAAAAACACAGCAACCAAGGAAGGTGTAAATGATGAAAAAATATACTTCTAGAAAAAAAGGAAATAAAAAAACTTGAAAGAGAAAGACATCTATCTATTGGGTTAAAAACAGCAACAACAACAAAGGTGGGACCACTAAGAGAGTTCTCTCTAGAAGTAAACAAGATGAGGTCACTAAAAGCAGAATTTAAATAGGAGGAATGATGGGAGAGGAAACACAGTAGACTAAACCTCACAATATTTCTCCTATAGGTGCAGCAATGTTTTCTATGGAATTAAACTGCAGAAAAGGAGAGGTCATAAATGAGAAGAGGAGAAGAGAGGAAGGAGATAGGAATGTATGATATACGCTAATGAAATCAATAGTAGACAAGGAGGAAAATAACTCCTGTGGTCTCTGAGGAAGAAGAGGGGTTTTGGGTCAGATCGCAAAGGGAAGGACTGAAGCAAAAGAAAAAACAGGGGGAAATCTAGATTCAGTAGAGGGAGGAGGTCGCACTGAAGAACACTCCCATGGAGAAGAAAAGTATACCTTAAAGATGGGGACCTAAAATGGGAATAATCTGCAGGGATTTGGCTGATTCTTAGAAAAACCACTAGTTTTAAGTGAGTGTTGTACCTCCATGGGCATGTACCGCAGGAGAAGAGTATCAGAACTCCTAGAGACACCCTAGACGATGAAAAGGTACGGACCCATTTCTGGAAAATGGGAAAAAATGATCATGGGGAAGTCATCGGGTAGTAATGAACTATCCAATCAGGGACACTGAAAAATTTCTACCATGGGAGCAATACTTCTGTCTTCTTTGTCTTGTGTATTGATACTTCTAAGAGTTGAGTTACAACAGAAAAAAAGTGGGGAGGGGAAAGCTACAAGGCAGTAATATATACAAACCATGAAAGAAAGAAAAAAAAAGTCTAGAACAGAAAAAGAAAAGGAAATTAACAAAGAGAACAATAGAAATAAATCCTTTTTTAGAAAAAGGCGCAGAAAATAAAAATTTTGAACTAACAAAACACTTTGAAAGGGAAGAGAGAAAGAAGCACCTTACTTGACTATTTAACTGAGAGAGAGAAAAGGGAAGAATTAGACAACTAGATAAAAGGTTGAAAAAACAATAAGTAAAACTCAAAAACTGGAGAAAAGGTTCATAAATAGGAGGGAGGAGGTTGGGAATGAAATGAAGACAGTCTACGAATAGGACTGCTCTAAAGTAAATTAAGCAAAAGTAACTGAAGAAGCAAAATACTGCAAAATTCTAATTTGGAAAAGAATACACAAACACATATGCCAAATGCGGGGAAATAAACCCAACTTTAAATGTGAATGGATTAAACAACTGAATAAGATAAAAGAGTGATAGATTAGGTCAGAAAACAAAACTACACAACTTTCTGCTTATAAGAAATATGCTTAACAAAGCAAAGATACACACAGAATAAAAATGAAGGACTGGAATAAAATTTACTAAGCATCAGGTAAATCCAAAGAAGCAGAAGTCGCAATCATGCTACCACACAAAGCACAAATGCATAACATAAAAAGAGATGAACAAGGAAACTACATTATGCTGGAAGGAACCAGAGACAACAAACTGATACCAATATTAAACTTAAACGCTCCAAATGCTTTAGCATCTAAATTTGTAAAAGAAAAATTAACTGATTTACAAGAAGACACAGGTAGTACACAATAATATTAGGAGACTTTAATGTCTGTCTGTCTATCTGTCTCTAACCAAAAGATAAACAATACAGAACTGAGCCTAACTGAAGAAAGCAAAGCTAAAAGACTTCTGGTATCTTCTAAATGGTACTGTTAAAACAAAACAAAACAAAACATAATTTTCAGTACCCACATGGAACTTTTACAAAAATTTACCATGCATTAAGGCAAAGAGATATTACAAATAAATGTAAAAAATACAGAAATAGTAAATAAATCCTTTCTAGACCATATCTCAATAAAAATAGTAAGAGCTCAGGGAACACAAGCAAAAGACACAGAGCCAAAAGGAGACTAAACAATGAAATCCTAAATAATGAGTGGGTCAAAGAACAAATCATAGAAACAATAATTATATGAAAAGAAATTATAATGATGAAACAACATACCAAAATTCTGGGATGCAGCTAAAGCAGTCCTCAGGGGAAAAATTATATCCCTAAAAACATACATTAACAAAATAGAAAAGGAAAAGATTAATGAACTGAATATGCATTTTTTAAAATTAGAAAGTCAATAAATGAACAAATCTAAGATAAGCACAAAAGAAGAGATAATGAAAATTGGGAGAAATAGATAAGATAAAAATTTAGAAATAATAAACAAAACTAAGACTGGATCTTTGAAAAGACTAACAAAATTGAGATCCCTTCAGCCAACCTGATTAAAAAGCAGAGGGCAAAAAATCAAATCAACAAAATAACAAATGAACAAAGCTGAAATCACCACAAAACCCAAGTGAAATCACCACAACCCCCCTAAAAACAGAATACTCAGAGCCTACGATGCAAATATATGCTCACAAAAAAGAAACAGAGGAATATCTTTTTTAAAAAGTCTAAACTACAGAAGACCAAAATGTTTTAAAAGATCAATTTTTTAAAAAATTAAATAATCCAATCTCATGAAAAGAAATAAAACTAGTTGTAAATGAACTATCAAAGAAAAAAAATGCTCATCTTGATGGATTCACAGGAATTCTAACCAACTTTTAAACAATTAGTATCAATACTATACAAATTATTCTCAAAAATTAAGAAAGAAAGCACTGTAACAGATTCCTTTTATGAGACAAATATCATATAAATACCTAAGCCAGGGGAGGTTAATGCAAAGGTGCTAGTACTATAGACCAGTATCATTAATGAATATTGATTCAAATATTTTTAATAAACCTGTCAGATGACAGCAATTTATCCAAGAAATAATCTATTATGATAAAGTCACATTAATAACTGGGATAGACAGATGTTTCAATATTAGGAAAACAATCACCATAATAAATCACATTAAAAAACAAAAGCATCCAAAACCACATGGTTATATAAAGAGATGCAGAAAAAGCCTTTGACAAAGTATAACACTCATTTATACTAAAAAAAAAAAACACCCTATAAAGTACAGGCACTGAAGAAATTATCAATATCAGAAAAATTACCTCACAAAGCCAAAAGCAAGCATAATATTCTATAGGGACATACTAGAAGCTTTCCCAAAAATTACAGAAATAAAGAAAGAGAATGGCCATTCTCAGCATCATCATTTGAAATAATTTTAGAAATGCTAGCAAAAGCAGTTAGAATAAGAGAATGAAATTAAAGGTGTAAAAGAGAAAATAAAACTATTCCAATTCACATGTTTTACTTAGAAAATCTTAAGGAATCTGCAAAGATGCTAATTGAGACAAGAGCTTCAGCAAAGTTTCAGCCTTACAAAATGAATCCACAAAAATCAACAGCATGTTTATAGAATAATCACAAAATCCAAAAAGCAATAATAGGGAAATTTCATTGAAAATATCTACAAAATACATAAAGCATTTGGGGATCAATATATCAAGGCACACAAAATATTTGTGTAGATTACACTACAAGATGCTCCTTAAAGAAGTAACAACTTAAATAGCTGGAGGAATATTTAGTGCTCATGGCTGGGCCATGCCAATAAAAATAATAATGACAACTATTAAAGATGTATTTTTCATTAACTTAAACAATAACAATATTTGTTTGGAGAAATAAAAGATCTAAAATATCAAGAGAGAGAGAGGCAGGTAGGTGGTGCAGTGGATAGAGCGCTGGCCCTAAAGTCAGGAGGACCTGAGTTCAAATCCGGCCTCAGACCAAACACTCGACATTCACTAGCTGTGTGACTCTGAGCAAGTCACTTAACCCCAATTGCCTTAAAAAAGAAAAAAGAAACATAAAATCTCAAGAGAAACAATGAAAAAAGTCAGGGAAGAAGAAAAATAGCAGTTTCAGGTTTCAAACTATATTATAAAGCAGGAATCAATACCATTTGGTGGTACTGGTTTAAAAAAACCAGAAAGCAGAACAATGGAAGAGACCTTACAAAAGAGAATTAGAAACAATGGAAATCAGTAACACACTGTTCGATAACTGGAAAACTTAAATTACTTAGGAAAGAACTCTCTATTTGATTTTTTTTAATCAACTGGGAAAACTGGAAAGCAGTCTAGCAGAAATTAGGCTTAGATCAACACCTACACAATATTCTACACAATAAATTCAAAATGGATATGTGACTTTATATTAAAGATCATATTAAAAAAAATCAAAAGAGAAGTAGATCATATACCTCCCATACCTATGGGCAGGAGACATATTCTTAACCAAATAATGATAGAAGCAATTGCAAAAGATTAAATAGCTAACTGATTACTTGAAACTGCATGAACAAAACTAATGCGCTTATGACAAGAAGGGAAGCAGTCAGATCAGCGAAGGGAAATTTTTGTACCAAATTTCTCAGGTAAGGGGTTAGTATTCATGATATATAAACAAATAACAGATTGATATAAGTCCAAAAACCATTCCTCAATAAATACGAACAGTTCTCAAAGGAATTGGAAATTGTTAACCACTATATGAAAGAATGCTCTAAATAACTAACAAGAGAAAGGCAAACCAAAACAATCCTGAGGTTTAACCTCATAACCTGCAAATTGAAAGCAATGCCAGCAATTAATGTTTGAAGGGCTGTGGGGAGACAGGAAAGCTAGTGTATTGTTTGGGCCTCTGTGAATCACTACAAGAGTTTTGGAAAGTAATTTGGAATTTTGCAAATGAAGTGACTAAAATACCCATGCCCTTTTGACCCAGAGGTTTCACTACCAGTCTTATAATCCAAAAAGATCAATCATAAGAAGAAAGGCCCCATATACACCCAAATATTTATACCAGCACTTTTTGTGGTAGCAAAGAATTAGAAACAAAATAAACACCCTTAGATTGGGGAATGGCAAAACAAATTGTGGTACATTAATATAATGGAACATTACTGTACGAATAATGATGAATAACAGAGAAGCCTGGAAAGATTTACATGATCTAATGAAAAGTGAAGTTAAGCAGAGACAAGAACACGATATACATAATGATTTCAACAATGCAAATGGAAAGAACCACCATAAAACAATAAAAAGTAAATGCTGTAAAATTATAAAGAACAAAAATGGCCTCAAAGAAGAGATATAAGAAGATATCCCAGGCCTACTCCTTTGCAAAAGTAATAGGTCCACTATTGTGGCACATTGCACACATTTTCAAACTTTTTTTTTTACCATAATTATCGACTTTGAAGATTGTTTTCCTCTTAATTCTTCTTCTTTTTTCTCTCTTTAAAAATATTCTTTGTGATATGGGATGCCTCTTGGAGAGGGCTGGGGAAGGATACAGGGAGAAACTCCAGTGATATAAAAAACAAGATATCAATAAAAATTATTTTTAAAAAGAAAGATAATGAGTTCTCTTTTAAACAGATTGAATTTGAAATACCTAAGAGACATTCAGGGTGAAATATCCAATAGGCAGTTAGTGACTTAGGTCTTGGATAAAACTACATACATACACAAAATTTGGGAGTTGCCTACTTAGAGATAATTAAGCCCAGTGGAACTGATAAGGTCACCAAATGAGAAAGGACTGAGAGAAAAGAGAAGAAAGCCCATGACAAAACCTTGGGATACATTCAAATTTGGGAAGCATGACATGGGTGATGATCAAACAAAGGTCAGACAGGCAGAAAGAAAACCAAGAAAGAGCAAGGTCATGAAAACCCAAAGTGGAAAGACTATTTAGGAAAAGGTAGCACCTGATGGTGTCAAATACCACAATGAGGTTAAGAAGGACTAGGACTGAGAAAAGGCCATTAGATTTGGCAATTAAGAGATCACCAGTAACTTTAGAGAGAAAGTGGCAGAAGAATGGTGAGATCAGAAACAGATATGCAGAGGATTTAGAAAACAGACAGATGAGGCAAAGGAAGTGATGATAGTAGAACCTACTGAAATTTTTTTTTTCCTTCTGGGTGGGGGAGACCTGGGGATGTTTGGAGGCAGAAGGGAAGGAACCAGTGGAAAGAGAAAGACTGAAGACTAAAGAAAGGATGATGGTCAGGACAACCCCTTAAAGATAAGACAGGAAGGGGCTACAGGATGTATGTAGAAGGCTTGGCTATGTCTAAGAGAAAGGCATCTCTTCATCTAAGACTGGAGTAAAGGAGGAGTTAGTGGAGCATGATGTCAAATAGGCTATGAGATGAAGAGAAAAAGAGGGAGTTCACAACCAATCTCTTTCATCTCTTGACTATTCCATGCTACCTTTGTCATTAAAGCTGTATGTATTCACTAAGCCCTAAGAAACAATCTCCACTATAATTTCCTTCCAAAAAGTCACAACCAATCAATCCTTTTCTATTTTTGTTGATTCTCTATCCTCCTCTCCTTGGTGGTTGTTCCAAAACGTCTTAGTCCCTCAAAGCCTAATCTTCCAAATGCCCTTTTCTTGTGGCAGATTTCACCTTCTTTACCAAGGGAAACAGAACCCATACTTTGTGAGCCCCCTCATCTGCCTATGCCGTTTGTCAAAATGCTCCTACATCCTCACCAGTTCTCTTCTTCTTCTCCTCTACTCCCATCTTTGAGGAAGAGGTAGCTTTTCTTTTTGTCAGGGTCAATCCTTCTACTGATACCTAGAATCACATCGTGTTTTATCCAGGAGCTTGCTCCTAAATCATTCCTTCTCTCTCATCTTCAGTCTTTCCTTATCTATTGTCTCCTACAAACATGCTCAGGTTTCTCTTAGCTTAAAAAATATAAATAAACCAACCCTTTCCCTTACAATGTCATCCCCTCAAGTTATCATCCTATATCTCTTCCCTTTCGCAGCTAAATTCTCTGCCTCTATTTCTGTAGTCCCCCACTTACTTTTGTAAACCTTTTGTAGTCTGGCTTCTGATCCCATCCCTGACTGAAGCTCTTCTCTCAAGAGCTATCAATGATCTTTTAACATGGCCTTTTCGCAGCCTCCATCCTCCTTTTGATACTGTTGTCCACCTGAATGGTCTTCCCTCCCCTGGATTCCTTGATACTATCCTTGCCTGGTTCTCCAACCCATATGAAACGCTCTCTGTCTCTCCCCTTTAATAACCCTAACCCTAAATGTTATCCCTTCGGAAAACTCCAAAAAAACACTCTATCTAAGCCTAATCTCTCTCCTTTACTAGAGTGCCTCCTAGACTTCTCAACCTCAACATACCCAAGAGAGACTATCTTCTCCCCCAGAGCTGCTCTCACCTTCACTTCCCAAATTCCGCTGAGTGCATCCCCACCTCCTCCTAATCACCCAAATTCCTAAGCTTGGAATCATTCTCTTTACTCTCTTTTAATGACTCATATCTAACGAGCTGCCAAGTCGTGTCCATTCTATCCACCCTCCTCTCTACTTATGCAGCTACCAGCCTTGTTCCAGCTCTTCTCGCTTCTCTCACCTAGGCTACCGATGAAGACCATTCTGAAGGTGCTATTCCAGTCTCTCCCCTCTCCAACCTGTTTTCTACACAGCTGCCAAAATAATCTTCCTCAACCACGTGGACACATCCCTATCCTGTTCAAAAGCCATCAGTGGCTCCCCCGTTGCCGCAAGGCTGGCAGAGAAGCCTGAATTTCACAATCTAGCTTCCTGCTGTGTCCCAGACCTTTCCATCCCTCCTCTTCAAGCACTCTAGGCTGTAGTTAAACTGGATTTCTAGCTGTCCAATGCCACTACCATGCCTGCTATGTGCCCCTTCCGTATCGTGCCTTCAAGGCATGAAATTTTTCCTGACTCCCTCCCTTACTGTTTAGGTAACCAGATGGCACAGTGGATAGAGCATTGATCCTGGAGTTAAGAAAGCCTGAGTTCAAATGCAGCCAAACACACTTACTAGCTGTGAGACCATGGGGAAGTCACTTCAACTTCTGTTTGCTTCAGTTTCCTCAACTGTAATTCGAGGATAATAACAGCACCAACCTCTCAGGGCTGTTGTGAGGATCAAATGGGAGTACATCTCTAAAGTGTTTAGCACAGCACCTGGCACATAGCAGGTGCTATAGAAATGATCATTCCCTTCCCCTGCCCTGCCTCAAATTGCCTTGGAGAGTGCTTATCTATGTGAATCTTATATCCCCCATGTTTGCTTTGCATAGAGTAGGTGATTAACAGGATCACAAGATTTAGATTTGGAAGAAACCTTGGATAAATGTTTATAGAATCGAATTGAAACCAGTCATATGAAACATAATAAGGCCTCTCTGTAAGGCAGGGGCCAGTACCCACCTCACACAGCCTACTCAGCTGCATCAGGCTTTTACTGCAAAAAGGAGCTGGTCTATGGTGGGGGGGGGGACGGAGCATGTTATACCAGGACTTTGCTGCAGTTAGGAAAAATTAGCATTGCTTGCATATAATTGGCACATGCCCACACAGACCCATGCCTATTCTCAGGCAATTTTCACATTAAAATGTCATTCACTGCTCCCCTATAGGCTGTTATCTCTCTATTTTTCTCATGTTTTTCTTGGCTTCCTATCACCCTCCCACCTTCCCTGGCCCACCACAAGTTATAGAGAAGAAAAAGGAGAGGCTAGATGTAGGGGAAGGGTGGGTGGTAGGGAAAAACTTAGGGGAAGAACTGCCTCTGAAGGCTGAGTTCCCACCTCCTATCTGTTTTCACTAGCTTCCCATCAATAAACACTGAACTGCCTCTTAGCACTGTGCTAGGTAGGTTTCTCATACAGAACTGCATGTTTCTGCCTGAACCATGACAAGTTACCTGGAAAAATGTGTCTCCTGATTGGGATCTGGAGTTGAGTAAGAAGAATGTGGAAGAAGAAGCTTCTAGACAGTACAAACTATGATTAAGACTAGGAAAATCAACCTGGGGACTTGGGCTAAGAACAAATCAGAGCTGTGGGACTGTGGGGGGAAAAAAAACCATTTGATTTTGAAGTCACAAGTTCCAGGTCTGAATCCCAGCTTCTTCACTTATACCTGTGATCTCTGGCAAGTCACTTTGAGCCTCAGTTTACTCATCTTATCCAGCTCCATTACTTACCTCACAGGGCTGTAGTAAAGAGCAAATGAAAGAATGTGCAGGAAGATGCTTTGTCACCCTGAAAGCACTACATAAAAATGAGCTGTTATTACAATACTCCTGCATACTTTTCCTCCATCAGTTCCACAGGGAGAATCCAGCTTTCTCTCCCACAATGACTTAGGGAGAGCTGGTGTTTTAACTGCTGAAGTTTCTCCTTGGAAGTCCAGAGCCTAAGAGGTTAAATGACTAATAATAGTTAATATTTATATACCATCTTAAGGTTTACAAAGTGCTCTACAGTGAAAAGAGCATTGGCTTTAGGGTCAAAGGACTTGTGTTCAAATACCAATCCTGATGCTTACTACCCTGTGTGACCTTGGGCAAATCACACAACTTCCCTGGGCCTCAGCTTCCTCATCAGTAATATGAGGTGACTGGACTAATTGGCCTTCGAGGTCCCTGTGAGCTTTAGATTTATGATGCTACTGTCTCATTTGATCCTCACAACAACCCTATGAGATAGATGCTAATATTCTCTCTCATTTCACAGATGAGGAAACTAAGAGCTTGTTAAGGGACAAGCCCACAGTCACACAGCCAGGAAGTGTTTGAGAAGGAATTCCAACCCAAGTTTTCCGGACTCCAAGTCTACCATTACTATACCACACTGGCTCTCTATGACCATGCAGACAGATGGAAAGAAACCTTGATTTTAAGTCAACTGAATCTCAGGAGTTACTAATTTTGTGACTTTGGGCAAGTCACTTCCCCCTTGGGTTTGTTTTTTTATGTATAAAATTGGGGAAGGGAGAGTGTACTCAGTCTCCAAAGTGAGAGCTAGACAAGTTCTAGACTTAGAAATAGGAAGACCTAGGTTAAATTCTGCCTCTAGCTTTCTAGCTTTGTGATCACAAACAGGTCAACATCTCTGAGACTCAGATATAAAAAGGGGAAAAAGTGTTGTTAAGGCTCCGATGAGATCACTCTGATGAGTGCTGTGTCAACTTGAGGAGAGGGGCCTCTGACCTCCAGCCAAAGGCTAAGGCTCAGAAAACACCTTCCTTTCCCACCTCGCCCCCACCCCCACACTCTGACATTCTATCACCAGGAAGAATACAAGGCCCCAAGTGTCAAACTTATCTCTTCCTTCAAAATTTTGTTGATGATACCCAATTCCCAGACAAGCTTGCTGAGTCCAGGGAACTTCTGGCTTTCTTCAGGACTAGCCTCAACCTCCCCTTTCAGGCATTTTCTGGTCTCAAGTGGGATGAGATCTGCACTGAGGCAACAGAGCCATGACCCCTTTCCTGGGCTAAGCTTAAATTCCTAATGAAAAAACCTTTCGACTGGGAATCAAGATCTGGGTCCTAGCTCAGGCTCTGGAAATGACTTAATGTGTGACTTTGGGCAAGTCCTTTCTTACTCTGAGACTCAGTTTCTTCATCTGTCAAATAAGGAAGATGGACCAGGTGTACTCTAAAGTCCCTCCCCGCTCTAATATATTATGAGAATGCCTCCCTGATTATCCTCCCTCTGGCTGGAAAATATGACTTCTTCTTTTTCAGTAAAGAACTGCATGCCCAGCCTAAGAGGCTACCTTAAAGTTCCCTTTCTGTTTTTGTGCCACTTAAGGCCCACCTCTCTTTCCCCTAAACTCCTAACTCCTACCCCCCCCCGAAACACTTGCTTCATGGCTAGAAGGGAAGCTAGAGATCATCCAGGCCAAACCCCTCATTCTACAGATGAGGGAACAAACCCAAGGAGGTTGCTTAAGGCTGAGCAAGAACAGAGCCAAGACCTAGGCTCTCTGACGCTAAATTGAGTTTTCAGGCCATTAGCCCACAGCTGCTTCTGCCTGGGGACCTCATCTGGTACTAAATATATGCAAGGTTTAAGTTATTTAGTTATTTCTTTTGTACATGCTGGATGTTTTCAACCATTCTGGGAGCTCTGCTAAGGCAGGAACCAAGTCTTACCCTTCTTCCACATACCATCATTCCCCCTCCCCCCCCCCCCTCCCCGGGCAATATTAATGAAACCCATTCCATGACAAATATTCCACATGGACTTGTTGAATGAATGAATGAATACTCTGTAGGATTAATACTGGCCTCTGAACTAGGAAGAGTTTCTGGGCCTGCTATAAGCTGACACTTCCCTATTTCTCTTGATTTTCAGGGAAAATGACCCCTGTTCCAGCTCTAGCTACAGCCCTGGGACTAGGGAGATTTCGTCCCCAGAGAACTGTGAAGAGGAAATCAGACACACCTCTGATGGCTTCTTCTCTTTCTGCCTGGGCCAACTGGGCTTGTTGGTGGGAATCTTGGAACATCTTGAATTGGAGGTGGTATGACCTAGAAAGAATGAATAGGGAAGGTTATCCATGGAGATGGCTCCCCAGCACAGAGACCTGGAAAGCTTCCGGAGGGCCCCAAACCACCTGGAAGACCAAATCATCAACCCTGGACAAAGAGGAGCCTGTAATCCCAACAGTAACAACCTTAGCCACAGCACCAACCTTTTACGGCTAAACCAAGTAGAGTTTATATTAAAAGTTGCCTAAACATTAAAGTTTAAACCAAGTTAAACAGCAATTTATTCCCAAGGAATAATAAAAACTAGTTTTGGGGAAACCAGGGGAGCGGCAACTAACCAAAAGGTGTAAGTCAGCTTTTGGAAACTCTGAACTTCCTGTGAACTAGACACCACAAAGACAGAGAGAAACATAGGATCTTGGCTGGAGGCCAACTGGGCCTTAAATGCTGATCTGTCAAGTTAAGACTCAGAAAACACTACATATCCCGTGCCTTTCTTCCCACCACCATCTTCAGTTACCTGGGATGACAGCTGAAGATTCGAGAAAAATTAGGTCTTCTATGCTACTCTCAGACCTCTCCGTGATTGTGTGAAGTACTTTTTCCCTGTCCTATGGCTCAGTCTTCTCATCTATGAAATGGAAATACTGTCTTTCCCCTTTAACCTATCCCACAGTCCTTTTGAGGATGATCAGAAGGATCCAGTTAAAAACTGGATACAGCTCCCAAATATGGACTAGGAGGTACGACTTGGCATACTTGTTAGGTTCGACTACATGTGTCCACTTTAATATGGCAGAGCAGGCAATCACCGAAATGTACACCTTGGCAATGAGGCTCCTTGAAATAGCTCTAGGGCCACTATTCTTTCCTTTTAAGGTCATGCTAGGAACCCAAACATTGATGGAAGAGAGAGGGCTTTGAGAGGAGAAAGAAACAGTTAGGAAATAACCTATTTCTAGCTCCCCAACCTCTGAAAAACAATTGCGTGGGAACCTTTACAACTTCTTCATTCAGAAATTTCCTATCTTCCCATACATAATCCACTCAGAGGTATCAAAAAAAAAAAACCCAACAATCAGAAAGTTTCCATTTAGTTTCTCTGAACTAAGTTCCTACCACAGGGCAAAAAAATCTCCCACCAACCATAACAATACTTCCTTCTCCTACTAAGTAAAGCCATCAAAAAAGGTCAAAGTTTTGTTTACAATTGTAACCAATTACAGTAGTAGGAGGGAGAAGGTTTTTTTTCATTCAGCTTGAATATCAAAGTCTACTGAGATAAAGGTTCTGAGGCCTCAGACTATCACAGGCTCAGACTAAATCTTTAAGCTTTCTATTTTAGGAGAAGAGAATTTGGCTTGTGGCCAAAGAGGCACGTACAATTTGGAATCCAAGTCCCAGAGTTAAAAGTCCCCTCAGATTATCTGGTGCAAATCCCTAATTAAAAGGATGGGGCAACCAGAAGGGTAGTGAATGGCCTAACTTCACACAATACAGTGAGGGGCTAGCACAGCCTTCCCCCCTTCCAGTCCAAGGCTCCTTTGGCCATATGAAGCTGCCACCGTCTAGGCAGGAGCCCAGCTGGTCTAATGCTCTGAGGGCCAGAGGACCAGGCACAAACCTAGATAAAGCAAAAAGTCTAGGCTCCCACCTATCTAAATGCTACCTACCCTTCCTTCACAAACTCTGTTTTTCATTACACGTCTGTACTGTTTCACTACTCCCCACCTTATCCTGTCCTTTCGCACCTCTTGTAAGACTGCCCATACCTGGAAAACACTCTCCCAAGCCCTCATTTCAAGGCCAGACTCCTGCTGTTGCCTTCATGAAGCCAACTCCTGAGTGGAAAATGATCTCTGCATCCTTCAATTTTCGTGTGTTGTGTGTGTGTGTGTGTGTGTGTGTGTGTGTGTGTGTGTGTGTGTGTGTGAAATGTAAACTCTTCAAGGGTGGTGGGACAGTGTTCCCCTTTCATTTCTGTGTACCCAATATGCACCCAGCACCAACTCCCATGGATTCAATTATCATCTCTCTGCTGACGATTTTCAAATCTATTTATCCAGCCCTGACCCCTCTCCAGACCTCAAGTGTCACATTTCTAACATCTTAAACTACTGCTTGGTCTTCCTGCCCCCAGTCTCTCCCCACTCCAATCTATCTTCCACTCCGATGTCCAAATGAGCTTTCTAAAAAGCTCAGGTCTGACCATGGTTACCTCACCCCACCCCCATCTTTCTGTATCTTCTCTAGCATCAAATATAAAATCCTCTACTTGGCTTTTTAAAGCTTTTTAGTCTGCTTCTTCTCCCCTGGCTCCCAAACTTTTCCAGTTGTTGACTGGCTGATCTGGGCCTGAAAGGAACAGAGAGACTTAGGTAAGTAAATCAAGGAAGAAAGGGCCTATTGAGATGTGGGAAATGAGGGGGAGGGGAGGAAAAGATGGCTAACCTAACTGGAGTGAAAAGTGAGAGCTGCAGGGGTATTCTTTCCTGAGGTAGACGGATTCTCTTCAGTTGATGCCTCTGGCTCACAGATACAACTTCACTTATTTACAATGCTCCAAAGCCTTCCTCTATCCAAACTTCTCTGATTGCTAAGTTTCAAGACCCCTGAAGTCTGTGGGCTTTACACTCAGATGAATGGTGTTGTGGAAAGGGTTCAGCATTAGAAATCAGAAGCTCCCGTGAGTTGCAGTCCTCTCTCTCAATGGCTTCAGATGACCCAGGACAAACAGTTCACTCTTCAGCCTGTTTCATCATCTACAAAAATGAGGATGTTGATACTTGCCTGCCTTAGGAGCTGGAAGGTGTAGAGGCCCTCTAGCCCTAACTGTACAGAAGAGGAGACTGAGGCCCAGAGAAATAAAGGTACTTGCTCTAGGCTACAGGCATATTTGAGGCTAGAAGGCAAGTAAGTCCCAGGACTCCTAATCCAGCACTCCTAATCACTGTAAGAACTTGGTAAATCAGAAGATACTCTACAAGGACCAGAATGTGGCTTTTTTTTTAATAACTCGAGGAGGATTATTGTTATCATGTGATTTTTAAGAGATTTCCAATCACCACTTTCGACTAATCACGGGGTTCTCCCTCAGCAGCTGATACCTCAGCACAATACCAAAATGTTTTATTTAAAACAACATGAAACCATTGGTAGGAAAGTCTCTGTTTTTGCTCTGTGACTGCTTGACCGGTCCTCAGTTTTTCTCTTCTGAGATGAAGGGGCTGTGCTCCCTTCCGTTAATGGTACCAGGCTTCTAAAAAAGGGAACCTACTGAGTGCTGTGGTCCGGAGAATTTGTATTAACTATTCAGTCCCTCCCTCAATCCAAACAACTGTTTCTGGGGTGCAGAGAACTCTTACAATTCTTAGTTTCCTCCAAAAGTCAGCCTAATTCAACATAACCTCCTCTACAAAGTCTTTCCTGATTCTCTCTCCTCTGTCGCAGGCGCTAGTACCTTCCCCCTTACAAAATCACCCTGTATTTTTTTATATGCCTCTATGTATACCCATCCCCTTTCTCCACAGAATATAACGTCCTTGATCAGGACTTTTCTATTTTTATCTATTTCCCCGGGCCTAGCACAGGGTTGGTGCTTAATAAATGCTTATTGATTCCATTCCACTTTTCCCTTTGTTCCTTCCTCCCCATACTCCTCCCCACCTCCCCCTCCTCGAAGCCTAGACAGGCCGGTTCTGTGTGGTGGTCTACTCTGACTCAAACTTGGATACCAGAACATAGTGTAAGCTGATACACAGCATCCATTTGTGGATTTTTGGTTTTTGAATTTTTTTTCAAAAAACTTCTGTAAAGAACTGAAGCCCAGGTACAAGTTACGGTCAAGTGACCACCCAGCTAGGGCAGTTCCACCCCCACCCCCACCCCCACCCCAGCAAAGTAATTATTCAAATGTCTTCCCAATTTGAGGTGAATAGCTTAGTTATCATGTTTAAAGCCTTGAATTAAAGGTCTTACTGTCAGTGGTGTCTGAGTTATCACTGCTGATGGAGTATTTTCGCCTCTTTTCTTCCATCTGTAACAAAAAGAAATTGAACATTATACTTATTGTTCAGGAAACTCATTACGGAAGCAAATCCCTATTATCTCTATTATCTCTGGGTATCTGCACACCACCCAAACACCACTACAAACACTCACCCTCAGGCATTCAAAAGGAAGCAAAATTTACCACTCCCCCGCCCAACACCCCTCCCAAGCAGGAAGGCTTTGGTCCTAGTATTGAAGCCCAAGGCCTGGCCTCACTCTGCCAGGCCTCTCCCATCCTCACTTCCTTCCCCGTAGGAAATTTTACCCCAGATGAAACATCTACTAGCGCAGGCGAGAAGTCTGGTACCAGGAGCCAAGGTGGCAGAAGAGGAAAGGGAGAGAAAGGTGGGGAACTCCTTTAAGCATGCTGAGCCCAACAGGAAGTCACCTGTGCTCTTGGAAACCTTCTGAACCATTCAGTCAATCAGCTGCTGTACCAGGGGAAGAAGACCAGCAGCAGTTCCCAGGTTTAGTGGCACACCTTTAGAAAGGTACCTGGCCACTTAGCAGGCCAGGCAAGCAAATGGAGGCCCAGGCGAAAACCAAGGGGAGTGAGAAGGGAATCAGCTTAAAGAAAGCCCTTTTATCTTGGGAAAGGAAGGGAACTGTTTACATTACAAAGGTATCCTTTCCTTTAGTTTCATTCATTCATTAACAAGTGTGAAGGCCCAGGAAGGAATCCAGGGCGGGATTCCAGCCCTGGGAAAGGAAATAATTATAACAGCTAGAATTATTTTGGTGCTTTAAAGTTTGCAAAGCGCTTCATATATATACATAATCTCAACTGACCTTCATAATAGCCAGGTTTCATTCTCATTTTACAGATGAGGAAACTGAGGCCTAGAGAGGCTAAGCCATGCCCAGGGCCACACAGTAAACATCTACAGTGGAGATAAAATTCAGGTCTTCTTAACTCTAAGCCCAGTGCTCAATTCAGGAAGCCACCTACCAAACCAGTCTTCCAGTTTCATGAATCAGTTCCAAGAAAACTAGCCTCACGTTTAATTCTGGATCAAAGGAAGGGATTTAGTGGGTTCCCCCTCACTGGTACCATGAGCTGGCCATTTGTCAATGACAGAAATGATTCTTTCCCAGTATGGACCAGTTGGCTCTGAAGTATTTTTCCAACCATAACATTCTGTGACACTGTGACCAAAGGCTGTTCTACTCATTCACTCAAAAAAATGCTGAATAAGTGACTGCTACAATTTACTAAGCCCAGTGCTAGTAGTAATGTACAAAGATTTAATGAAAACCAGATCAATTCCCTCACTGAGTTGATATTGGAAGAGAAGTAGAGGGATATAACAAGTCACAAGAATAATGATCCATCCAGGGGAGAAAAAGTGGATGACGAATGCCTATCACCCAGATTATAATATGCAATGGGACAGAGAAACTACAGAGCTGCCCCCACAGTATGTATATCTTGAATAAAAATTGCAAATGGACAATGAGTTAAGCTGAGGATTTAAGAAGAAGAAGAAAGCCAGGAAGGATGCCTTCGGGAAATTTGCGAAATTCTTTTGAGGATCCCCAAAAAAGACCCATCTTTTTGACGTCAATATCCTTTAAAGGGTTTGTATGACTGTGGCACATGAAACGCTACTACCTCATAAAAACTAAAGACTAGGATCACCTAAAGGACAATGAAGATCCACCCATGGTAGATGTGAGTACATAGCAAAATATCACAAACAGAATTACTTATGAAAGAAAGTAATGGATGTCATCAGAAAAAAAAAAGAGTGAAATAGGCAGGATTGTCACAGGATAAAAGCAAGAGATAATCAATGTTTGCTCCCAATTATTATTCTCTCATACCTTCATAATGTCAAGAAAATGGGAGGACATGGGCAAGAGCTGTGAGGAAGAGACAGGCATGGATGGATGGTGACCTGCATTTTGGGAGGAAATACCCAGACCCCAAGATCTGATGGCATCATAGATCCATTTGGGTGTTTGAGCTATATTATACTGAAGAATGGGGTACAAGAGAGGTACAAGGGAAAGCAGAGGAAAGTCAGGCCATCTCCACTGTGCAGATGTTCTCTTAATGCATGAACTCTGAGCTGTGTCTCCCCATCCTCACTGTGACAAAGGCACCTCACTTGAGAGGTGACTAGTCAGATACTGGCTGAATATGAGACCAGGAAACAAACAATGCTGACTGGGCCTGCTGGGATCTACCTTGACCTAACATAAAATAACAAG
Organism: Phascolarctos cinereus; assembly: GCF_003287225.1. Taxonomy (NCBI): domain Eukaryota; kingdom Metazoa; phylum Chordata; class Mammalia; order Diprotodontia; family Phascolarctidae; genus Phascolarctos; species Phascolarctos cinereus. The sequence goes on from NW_027555625.1 coordinate 346,762,622, forward strand.
AGAGTTTAACCACTAAATTAATACGACCAGAAAATACTTCATTAAGAAAGTGACTTCTTCACAGAGAGTCAAGTAACCAAGGAAATACATGGGAACATCTGGAAATCTGCAGCAAGGTATATAAATATAATTACATAAAAGGCATTTCTTCTCCTGAATCAGCCCCTGTTGCTGTCTGCTTTTCTGTACATTAGGAGGTGGTAAGAATGAGCTCAAAGCTAATTAAAAGGCAGCTAAAGAAAGAAAAGGCAGGAAGCCCTGTCATAAACAGACTAGGCCCTTCTTAGGTGCTTCTGGTGACTTAAGTCAGTAGCAAGGCAGCCAGGCAGTGAGTCCCAAGGGCTAGGCACAATAGTAAGGCAAGGGAACCACTAAAAAGATAAAGGACTGAGGATCTCAATTCCAGCAAGCTTGTAAGGCCAAGAGAATTCTGGAAAGTGTGTTGTTTGTCTTTCTGCCAGTACCAAGTAGCACCTAAAGTGCCTAACATACAAATTGGTCTCTGTCACAGAAAGGGCAGCGGTAAGACATCTCTCCTCTGAAATCTGAAACAAATGGGAGATGGGGGAGGCAAGAGGAGACACAGAAGGATTCCAAATGGTATGAGGAGGTTGGCAGGCAAATGAACAAGATCCGAGAAAGAAAAGAATGAATGAATAAAAAAAAAGAAAAATGCTAACCACATCCCAAACACAATGCAAAGCACCAGGATACAAATACAAAAGAGAGACCACCTCTGATCCCACAAAGTGCTTCCATTCTAACAAGGAGAGATGGTACAAATGGGGAGTCATCCAGAGAAGAGTGTTTCGGTCAGGAAAGACCTATGAATGATAAATGGGACAACAGGGCAGACAAATGACAAGCCCTTTTTAGGAGCAACCATGGAGTTGATTTTTATTATAGCTACTAGGGCCAGAGGTGGGAAGGAGAAAGGAATGGTGGTATCAACCACTGGCAGAGCAGAAGACGGGCAGACTGAAAGAACTGGTCTGCAGCAGGCCAGAAAGAGGGAGGTCCCACTAACCAAAATGGTAGAGGATTCCAAGACTAGATTCCAAAGCACTTCCAGGGCACTGCCCTGAACATCTGAATCCAAGTAATAAGGTCTTTCTGCAAAAGCAGGTAACTGGGCCTTCAATGGAGGAAGTAGCTTCTTATTCTTTAAAGAATGACATGGCCCTTCAGGTACCATTAGGAAACAGCGGTGAAAGATGACTCACTACCAAGTGGTTGCCTCTCACTGTAACACAAACAAGAGGGAGATTATTGTCTTCCAGGAACTTGTATCCAGAACATAAGAGAACACCTTCTAGGACTTGTCAAACCTATCTATTGCTGGAAACCCATGTGAGAATAAATGACGTCACCAGAAATAACCTAGAAAGCATTGCTAAGGATGATGACGCCCTGGTCAAGAAACTGAAGAACTTAAGAGTTTGGGGGTTTTTTGTTTTGCTTTGTTTGGTAGCACTATTTTAAGAGAGGCAGTGCACCCTAATGGATGGAGGGCTGGCCTTGAAGCCAGGAAAAACCTAGGTTTGAATCATGCCTCTGACACATACTATCTGTGTTGTGTGACTCTGGGCAAGTTACTTAATCTCTTTCACCCAAATTCTGACTAAGACTATAAAATGTAGAGAATACACAGACATGAACTGGTAGAAACAGTTTCCTGTCCCCAGAATTTGCAGTAAGAGTGAAATCACAGGTGCAGTCCCTATTCCCATCCCTACTACTGAGTGAAATCAGAGGCTTGAGAAAAGAAAAGAAAATTTGAGGAGTGAACAATTGTCTATGAATATGAGGTCTCAGAATAGACAGGAATGATGGGCATGTACCTAAGAAAAGACAGTAAAAAAAAAGTGCCTGTAGCTTTGTAAATCTCATCAAAAGAGCTTTAAAATGAAAAGGAGAGGAGGGAAAAATATCTCACATAAAACTGACAAACTGGCACACAGCATGGGAGGAATAGGAGAGGAATAGTAATTAATGGGAGAGGATAACACAAGGCAATAAAGCCAACTGCCTCAGATATCTATACACAAATGTAAAAAAGTAAGGGTAATAAACAGGTTCAAGTAGAAATCCTAAAGCAATGAAGAAAATTCTACCTCTTAAGCATCACTGTGACTTGGTAATTTAAGAATACCTCAAAGGATCAAGCTGGGTCAACTGACAAAGTGCATTTTTTTAATCTATAAGGTAAAGAAAACAGAGATGATGAGATGAAAATTTTACTTCAAATTAAAATTACAATATCTGCTTGTGATTATTTGTATTTAAACTGCATTATCAAAGTTATCACTTTGATCCTTGCCTTGCTGTCACACCAAACCTCCTAGAGAAAAATTCCTTGCCTCTACTTTCGCACAACTCATTCACTTCTCAGACTCTCACAATCTGGCTTCTAACCCTACCACTGTTCTCCCCGAGGCTACCAAAAAGCTCTTAATTATTAATCCTGTAATCTTTTCTTAGTACTCATCCTACTCAGCTCTCCATCTTTTGACACAGTACTCCCTTCTCCTAGATATTTTCTCCTCTGGTTTTATCATGACTGGTTTCTCTTGGTTCTCTTCCTTTGTGATTGCTCCTTCTTAGTCTCAAACGCCCTAGCATGGGGTATCCCTCAAGGCTCTGTCCTGAGCCCTTTTGTCTCTAAATAACATTTATGCTGATGACAATTAAACCTAAATATTCTGCCCTAATTTCTCCCCGGAAATCTAGTCTTGTATCACCAATTACCTAATAGACATCTCAAACTCTGCTTGTCCAAAGTAGATTTCATCTACTCCTGCTTCCCCTTAGCACACTTCCCTTCCAAATTTCCCTATTAGGTTGAAGGCACTACCAGTTACCCAAGTCACAACCTCAGAGACATTCTTGACTTTCCTCTTCACCACAGCCCATATCCAATCAGTCACCAAGTCTTACCAGTTTCTATCTCTACAACACCTTCTGTCATCCATCCTATTTCCCTGTCTACTGGCTCCTTCCCTTCTCCACTGAAATCAACCTTAAAAAACCTCTCATTTGATTAGCTATCATTCCATCTCTCTCTACTTCACCGCTAAACTCTTTAAGAAAGCCTGGGAGTCCCAATTTCTCTCCTCTCACTCGGTATAAACCCTCCGTGATCTGGTTTCCAATTTCATCCTTCAGCTGAAACTTCCTTTTCCAAAAATGACTGACATTCACTTAATTGCCAAAACTAATGTTCTCTTCACAAGCTGATCCTTCTTGATATCTCAGTAGCATCTGACATGGTTTATCACCTTCTCCTTCTGGATACTCTTTGCTCTTTATGTTTTCATGCTACTATTCTCTTCTTGTTCTCCTCTTATCTCTTCTCAGCATCCTTTGCTATTCATTACCCAGGTCATACTTACTAACCACAGATGTTCCTCAAGACTCTCCCCTGAGCCTTCTGCCCTTTTTGTTCTACACCATGTCACTTAGGATATCAGCAGTTCCCATGAGTCCAATTATCTTCCCTCTACAGAAGATTCCCAGACACATATATCCAGTCCTAGCCTTTCTCCTGAGCTAGTCACTTGCTTCTAAATGCCTCAAGACATCTGGAACTGGATGTCCCATGGGCATCTGAAACTTTTCATTCCCAAAAGAGATTTCATTTTCTTTCCTCACAAACCCCTGTATTCTTCTGAACGTCTCCACTACTGTTGAGGGCACCTTCATCCCCCAGTCACTAATGATTGATTATCAACCTTAACTCCTCACTCTCACTCACTCTACAAATCCAATCCACTGCCAAATCTTATCCTTTCTACTTTCATGTAACATCCTCAGGATACACTCCCTTCTCTTCACTCACACAGCCAAATTTCTAGTTGAGGCTCTCATCACTTCTTACCTGGACTACTGCAAGAGATTTCTAATTGATCTCCCTGTCTTAGGTTTCACCCCACTCATACTACACGCAACACTTGACTACCAGGGTGATTTTTCTAAAACAGGTCTCACCATATCAATCCCTTCTCGTTGGGATCTAGTGGCTCACTATTACCATCAGGATCAAATACAAGCTTTTCCTCTTAGCATTTGAAGTTCTTCATGACCTGGTCCATTCCCACCTTTCTAAAGTCTTCTTACACTTTACTCCCCTCCATAAGCAGGACTATTTACAGTTCCTTGAACATCTATCTGTGATTTTTCACTGGCTGTCTCCCACACCTGAAATACCTTGCTTCCTCACTTCCGCCTCGTAGTTTCCCTGTCTTCCTTCGAGATTCAACTCAAAACCTACCTTTTGCAGGAGACTGTGCCTGGTCTGACCCTCACCCCCCACCCCGAAGCTGCTAATGACTTCCCTTCTCAGAATGCCTTTTATCTTCTCCTTATATATCTTGCATGTACCTAGTTATTTACATATTGTCTTTCCCACTAGAATATAAACATTTTAAGGGCAGAAACTGCTTCTGCTTTTCGTTGTACCCCCACAGCATAGTCCCTGGCACTTAGAAAACACTTTAAAAAAGTTTATTCATCCAGCCTCATACTACTACAGTTTAGATCCTCACTACCTACCCTTTTTTTTTGGACTATTTCAATAACATCCTAAAAGAAATTCCATCCTGATTGGTCTGCTTCTAGTCTAGTGTCTCCCATGTTCAATTGATTCTCTCCACATTTACCAAAACAATCTTCTTAAGGCCAATATCTGACCATGATACTCTACCCCTCAATCTTCAATGGCTCTCTATTACCTCTAGGATAAAGTACAAATGCCTCAGCCTGGTATTTAAAACACTCTCCATTCTACCTCCAACCTACCCTTTCTATACATTTATGGTCTTTTTACATATTTCTTCTCTTTGCCTTTGTACAAGGAGGCTCCACGTCCGGAATGCCTCCTTTCTTACCTCCATCTCGGTTCCCTTCAAGGCTCAGCTTTGGGCCCACCTCTTATGTAAGATATTCTTTATGTAAGTATTATCTCCCCCTCCCACAACTGCCCTGTATTTAATTACTTATCTACATTGTATCCCAAGACAACGTAAATCTCAAGGCAGAGACAATTCCATTCTCATGTATGTATTTCCTTTGCCTTGTGTAACAGGAGACGTACAGAACAAGTGTTTGTTTGAATTGATCTTAGATAGTACAAGCTTTGTTGCCCTCAGTTAAGAGCAAGTCACCAGGTAAAGAAAACCAGACTCCTAGAACTGGCAGATCTCATTGCTGACATAATCTGTCAGTGATCTTGGGAAGAGTGAGGAGTGCTGCAGAAACAGTGATAAGCCAACTCTCAATTTTTACCTCCCAGAAAACTGAATGGTGGCATTTATGCACTATTAGCCAGCGAGCCTGACTTTTATTCCTGGAAAAATTCCAGGCTTTATTTATTTAAAGTGTGACCACTTAGAAAATGAAGTAAAGCTCACTTGAGTGCCAGTATACCTTCAGCATGAACAGGTTATATCAGACTGACTTTATTTCTTTTTTTGAAAAGGTTATTAGATTGGTAGAGAGGCAGTAAGATGTAAGTTAATATCAAGCTGGCCTTAGACCTAGGAAGAGTTCAAGTCCACACTGACTGTATAACCCTAGGCAAGTCACTCCAGCAACTCTCTTAGATGATATGGTTACACAGAAGGTGCAGATACCTACATAGGAAGAAGGAATTTTCTATCTTGGGAGTTTCTTATATGAATAAAATCACAGGTCCAGTCCCTATCTTATTAGATGAGTAAAATCAGGGGCTCATGGTATACAGAGTATCACCAAATTTCATCAAGGAATTTGACCAAGATACCCATGCCTAAGGATGAGATGGAAAGACGTTAGCTAGCTTAGTCAGGTGGATTTAGAATTAGGATGAGTGGATATAAAGAGCAGTCACTGGGGCAGCTAGATGGCACAGTGGATAGAGCACCAGCCCTGGATTCAGGAGGACCTGAGTTCAAATCTGGCCTCAGACACAAAACACTAGCTGTGTGACCCTGGGCAAGTCACTTAACCCCATTGCCTACCCCCCCCAAAAAAAAGAGTAGTCACTAATGGGTCAATGTCACCTTGGTGGGATATCTCTAGTGGAACCACTCTAAGAAACAGCCTGACCTGATAATGTGCTAGACAACATTTTTATCAATTTTTATCAACCTAATTTTTGGTAGATGAAACAAAGCTGAAAGAGCTAACAATAATGTTGGATAAAGGAGTCAGGATCCAAAAAGACCTGAAAAGATTAGAATGATAGGCAAAATCTAATAAGATGAAATTTAACAAAGATAAACGTAAAGTTCTTTGCACAAGTACGTGATAAAAGGGGTATAGCTAAACAAGAGTTCCTATGAAAAAGATCTGGGGTTTTGGTGGACTCCAAACTCAATATGTGAGACAATAGTTTGACACAGAAGTCCACAAAGCTAATGGAATCCTTGGCTTATTAAGAGAACAGCTGCCCATCTCAGACCGGACTTAAAATCCTGTACTCAGTTTGGGGCTCATTTGAGGAAGGTTATTTGCCAGCTGATGCAAGAAAGTGGTGGGGAAGCCAGGGTGCTTAGAGGGTGTGCCCAGACTGGCCAGAGAACTTGACACTAAGCCACTTAAGGAGAACTCTCAAGGTATTAGGGATATTTAACCTGGAGAAGAAAAGTCACAGGGTTCATATGATAAGATATCCTCAAACAGATACAGGATTATTGTTTGGGAAAAAAAAAATTAAATTTGTTCTGCTCTGCCCAGGGGTGCAGAACAAGGAGCAAAGAATAGACATGTTACAGTTATAACTTATATTGATTGCTTGCCTTCTCAATGAGGGGGGATGGAGGGAGGAAGGGAGAGAATTTGGAACTCAAAGCTTTAAAAAAAACTAATGTCAAAAACTGTTTTTCTATGTAACTGGGGAAAAATAAAATTTAAAAAAAAAATAGAAGTGTTAGAGAGGTAAAGTCTCGGCTTGACCTAAGGAAAAGCGTCTAACAGCTAGAGCCGGTCCAAAATGGAATGGGCTGACTCTGAGCTGCCCCTTACTGGGATCTTCAAGCAGAGGCTGCACGCCCTTCTCAGGAATGACGTACCTGGGGGTTCCTGTTGAGGTACCGGATGGCCTCTCAGATCCTGCTAACTCTAAGATTCTGTGAATGTAAGCTCTTAAAAATTTACCTGGTCTCAAGACCCTCAGCCCCGAGCTTTAACCTAAATTCCACTCTGTACCTAATTCTAAGCCCCTACAGCTTCTCTTGCTCTGCCCTCAGGGGAAGTAGAGAGCACTTGGCTACTACCTTCTGGAAAATGACCTTTCAGGTACTCCGAGCTAGTTACTAGATCATCTGTACACTCCCGTCTCAATTTACACAGTACCTAACCTGGCTTCTGCCTTCCAGCAGAGAAACCACTGGATATTTTTGAAGTACTTGGGGAACATTCAAGAGTACATGTGCTATCCAAATGAAGGCGACTAAATAGAGCATATTTTGTGGTGACTTAATTAAAATAATTACTAGGCTTTGCAGGAAAGATGGCCTTTTTGCCAGTCTATTTTCCCTTTGAACACAGTTTTCCAAAAATCTCTCCAACAAATCAAACTTTTTCACAACACAAGGGCTTGTTCTACAAAGTCATAGAAACAGTCCATCTCTTGGGATGGCAGAGAATCATTTCCCTCCTTTTCCCTTCCAATGCTGTCCCCACTCACCCACTCTGCGGCCACACTTGCTCCAGTTCCTTCCCCCATCCAAATCTACTCTCCAATAGAAGGTAAGCTACTTGAGGGCAATGACTAACAGGAGGAAGAGGAGGAGGACGAGAGGAAGGAGTATGGTGTCTCTGAATCTCCAGTGTCTAGCAAAGTGTCCAGACCAAAGTGGGTAATTAATAAATGCTTGTGATATTGAATTGAAGGATTAGCTCCTAATAAAGGATGAGGAAATTTGTGATGCTCCTCCTTCCCCCTCCCCCAGTACATTTGCACAGGGATCAAAGCTTTAGTCTAAAGGGATAAAGCTCTAGGGTTGAGCATAATGTAGTAGAGAAACAGATAAAGAATTAGAGTTTGTGGTTCAGATCTAAGTTCTGTTATGCTACCATAGCATCAGTGGACAAACTCCTTTCCTCCACTAAGTCCCTTCTGTTGGGAGAGAGGTTGGAATAAATGTTATCAAAGACTGCTTAAGGAAATCTTAAAAGAAGGGTTTTTGAACTTTCAGAAACTGTAACCTCTTGGGAAAAGTCCCAAATAATTCACAGAATCACCAAATCTCAGAAGCAAGGAACCTCAAAGGCCTTCTAAATCAATTTCCCCTCCCATGCAAAAATACAGTATCCCTAAGGGTCATGTGGTATCTGAAAAACTAAGTAATGAGCAACCTATTCCTTTGCTGGAAAACTCTAAATGTTAAAAAGTTCCTTCTTCTATCTAGCCTACATTTTGCCTCCCTGTGACATCTATCCACTGGTCCTAGTTTTCCCCTTTGGAGCTACAGAGTCTGTCCTTCAGGTGTGGGAAGACAGCTCTCATGTATCACCCTATGTTCCCAGTCCGTCCTCCAAACTGAAAGTCCCAGTTCTTCCAATTGCTTTTTGTCTGGTATGGTTAGGAGTTCCCTCACTGATTGCCTCTGCTGGACAGCTCAAGCTGTCCTGGTAGGTCAAGTTTGTCAGTATCCCTCTAACAACGTGGAGTAACTAGAATCCTGTTCTGTGGCAAATATCTGCCTATGTGTATCGGATATGCATCAATGAGAAGTAACATGTTGCGTGACACAGTGGAAAGAGATGGCCTTGAAGCAAGGACTGACTGGATGGAAGTCCTCCTTGGGCAAACGAGGGAAGTGTGCCCCTGGGAAAGTCAATTAACCTCTCAGCATGCTCCACGCAGCCTAAAACTCTAAAGTTACAGGAAAGGGGCTGATATAAATGAGGAGGCAGAATTTCTTTATCTGGGAGTTCTCTATACTAAGGTAATCACAGGTCCTATCCCTACCTCTATTCATCTATATTTAGCTACAGGGACTATTTCATCTTTGTCTTTTCGTCACCAGCACCTAGCAAAGTGCCTGGCATATGATGGCATTTAATAAATGATTGTGGGTAGGTTTCATTAGATTTAAATGCACACTCATGCAAAATTATGTGGAGATGGAAATAAATATTTCTGCCTACTGGACTTCATGAAGCTTTCAAAGTGAGAAATACACAAACACACTTCTATAAGTTGCCTTGCTTGTAGCCAAATCCTACCCCCACGCATACAGCATTCCTTTTACTATAACATAGGAAGCAAAGCTCTGTGCTGCTTGACCTGAGTATCTGGTCTACCATTACCTTGCTTATGATGCTGCCTAATCCTTCCTTCTCAAGACTTTGATTTCTCCATCTTTATAATGACGGTGAACTTGATGATTTCTGGTGCAGCAGAAATATTAACGGATCTCAAGTCTGAGGACATGGGTGCAAGTACTAGCTCTACCGCTCACTAACTTTCACAACGTTGGTCATTCTGAGCCTCTTTGAACCTCAGTTTACTCATCTATACCATGTGGAGGTTGGACCAAATGACCTCCTAGATCTCTTCTAGCTCTAAAATTATGGTTTTTTGTCCCTTTCAGTTCTGATGGCTTGTGTTTTCCCTGCCTGACACCGTCAGCATCACTACAGGGTATCCAATATTTCCATTTGGACTCAGTGGCATATTGAGAAGGGCTGACTTGTGCTGTTCTCTGCATCCCATTCAGCAGGACCTCGAGGTGGCCTCTCTACTCTCAGTGGCTCAGTATGGGCTCACTGCCTGGTTCATGAGAAGGGGGCCACAGCAGGGATATGATGAGCATGCCTGACTCTCCCCAGTGGTTTACACAGGCCTTGCCACATTTCTGTAGCAGGCATCCAAATATTTTCTATTTGGTCAAGTTCTTGGCTAATTATCAATGTCAACTAAGTAATAGGGCTACAATTTGGGGGCAGATGTTTTCTTGGCAGTCAGAGTAGTCATGGACGCCACGGCTGCCCATCTTAGCTGGAGCCCCCTTTGTGGGCTTCGGCTGTTTCTGAAATGTTTACAGTAGCCATCAACTGCCCAGCTCCCAGTCCCTTTTAAAGGCCTTTCCCCAAATAAACTCAAACACATACCCACAAGCATCCCCGTGAACACCCTCCAGTAGACTGGTATAACTGTAGGTCTTTCAGACCCTAGGTTCTACACTAGGTTGTGGTTGGTGCTCCCCTCCCAGAACACATTAAAATGACCCCAAATTCAAGCTTCCCTCTTGTTCCTCCCCATGGGACAGGGTGTGTGATGGATGCCTTCCATGAAAACTGAGAGTAACGTCTGCCTTTATTTTTAAAATAAAGCCATTTGAGAAGATAATTTACAATTCCAGACACAATCTTTTTAAAAGAAACAAAGCCTCTCCCTGACCATACCAGGAAAGACTGTATAATAAGATGCTAATACAATTTAATGATATTTAGACTGGGTAAACCTGTTCTCGGCGCCCCTTTGTGATAGGAAGGATGGAATTATGCAGAACATCAAACCTGTACGTTCTTAAACCACTTTAAGATGGGGGTCAGAGACCCCAATCTTTCATATACCTCATTAACTCTAATGTCTTCCTGGAGACAATAATTGCAGTTCAGAAAAATGGTTTAGTAAACAAACAGTATAGAACAGTGTCTCTCAACATCCCTTGGTTCTTTCTCTATCCTTTTAGGCTTACCTGAAGATTGTCCTGGATCTATCCTGCTCCCCCCTTCCCTCTACCCAACTTTCTAAACAGGCACTGAGGTTAGGAAACACCCCTCCTTTTCTATCTGCTACTACATACCCAGATAAGAAAAAACTGCATTCTCAAAATAACATGTGGGTTTCCAGCCAAAGATCAGTTAACCCTAGTTAAAGTCACCTAGAGCCCAGCTAGGAAAAATGGGAGGCAATATATTCCCAAATCTTCTAGAGTACTACAGACCAGAGTTGAGCCCAACTCAGCAGGGGTTTCCATCACTCTTGGAGTAAGGCCAGGATGAAGTTATTTGGCTTTCTGACACTATACTCTGAAGCCAGCAAGCAAATTTTATGGCTCAAAGCCCAAAGTCCCATTTAAGTCAAGTCTTCCTCAGCTAAGGGCTCTTCTAATGATCTCTGCTCCTTAGTGTCATCTGGGTTTAGGAGGTAAATGTGGACTACCTGGCAGTTTCACAAACTCAGAGTTTGAGCAGACTTCTGAGGTCATCTACTCCAATCCCCTCCAATATCCCCAATAATCACATCATGCAACCTCACATGAAGACCTCCAGTGGGGAGGCACTCATTCCACTCACAAGCAGCCCATTTCACTTTTGATGGCTCTAATAGGAAATGTTTCCTTATACTGAGTCATTCTACAATTTCCCTCTGCTACTCCTGATTCTGGCCTACAGGGTCAGTTACAATACAGAACAAATGCAATTGCCTCTTTGACACATCTGCCCTTCAAATACCTGAAGACAGTGATTTAAGTTCTTTACCCCCTTCTGCATACATCCCTGCTTCCTTCAAGTGATCCCTGTATGGCACAGGTCTCCAGTACTCTCACTATCTTTTTCACCCATCTCTGGAAACACTCCAACTTGTCAATTTCCTTTCTAAACTATGACAGGTAGAACCAGACATAATACTCCAGATGTGGTCTGACTGAGACAGAGGATGGCCAGATTAGCACTTCACTCAATCTGGAAACTGCCTCTATTAATGCAGCCACCTGTCAGCTCTCAACACAAGGGGTAAACTCTCAGTTCCTCTAACCTGAGAGGGTACCAAGACAAGCAATGTGTAAGCATGCTTGACACTGGTGAAAGGGTGAGCTAGCATGCTTTTGGACTGGACCTAAGATTTCATTAGTGGTTCATCAGAATTTCTAATACAAAAGCTCCCTCTATATATGCCTATTGACACCAGCTCTGAATCCTAAGAAATTTTCCTGAGGACCTGAGCAGTTAAACCCAAGGTCAAAGAACCAGGGTATGTTGGAGACAGAGCTTAAAGGCAGGTCTTCCTGACTCTAAGGCTCTCTGCCTTTTTGCCACTTTGCCACACTGCCTCTCCTATACTATCAACTTAAAATCCTGAAGGACTCGGATATTCACCAACAATAGATTCAACTGTTTTCAACATGATTTTACTGTGAAGTATGTTTAATTGTATTCTAATCCGTGAACATTCTAACTCTCCATTAGCTTAATATTTGACATTTGTCTTATTGTCCCAGTCTCCACACATTCCCTAGAGTCAAATTTCACAGAATCATAGAATCTTAGACATGGAAGGAAGTAGCTAGAAAACAGTCCAACTGTTCCTGATCAGGGGGAATCCTCTTTACAACATTCCAACAAGGAGACATCTAGCTTTAAGATTTCAGTGATGGGACACTGTTGCCTCCAGAGGCAACAAAAATCTGTCAAGCAACAAGTAAGCACTTATCACATGCCAGGTGCTGTGTGCTACATACTGGAGATACATAGAAAGAAAAAGAATAGACTCTGACACCTCAAAGAACTCACATTCTGTCTATCAGTCCCTTTCTCTGTATGTGTACACACACACACACACACACACACACACACACACACACGCGCGCGCGCGCGTGCACACAGAGCTAGGTAGCATGGTGCATGATACAGGGCTTGACCTGGAGTCATGAAGAACTGAGTTCAAATTTGGCTTCAGATACTTCTTGTGTGACTTGGGGCAAGGCACTTAATTTCTTTCTGCCTCAGTTTCTTCATACATAAAATGAAGATAATTATGGATTATCTTCCCAGGATTGTTGTGAGGATAAAAAAAATCTATAAAGCAGTTTGAAAATTTTAAAATACTATGTAAATGCTAGCTAGCAGTAAAGCAGAGTAAACAGGATTAAGTGGAAGTATTCTCAGGGGTAAGGCATTAAACAACCCTGGTTGTAACAATTATATTCTATGCTGTTGACTTCCAGATCTACTTATTCAATTTTAACCTTTCTCCTGACCTTCAATATCACATTTCCAATTGCCTATGGAACATCACAAACTATATATCCTATAGACATCTTAAATTCACATGTCCAAAACAGAACTCATCATATTTCCCCCTAAACCCTCTCCTCTCCTAACTTCCTCATTATCAAAAAAGGTACCACCAGCCTCCCAGTCATCCAGGCTCACAACCTAGGCATTATCCTCAACTTCTCACTCTATCTTATCCCAATAGCCAATCTGTTGCCAAGTCCTGTCAATTCTACCTTTAGAACACCTCTCGCATATGCCCCCCTTCTCTCCTCTAACACTACTACCACCTTGGTCCAAGCATTCATCAACCCATGCCTCCTGCACAAGAACAAGAGCCTGTTGGTTCTTCTTCCTTCCTCAAGCCTTTCCTCACTCTAAACTATTCTCCACTCAGCTGTCAAACTGATCTTCCTAAAGCACAGGTCTGACCATGTCACACACCCTCTCCAGCCCCTGATGCAGTCAACTCCAGGGGTTTCCTAATGTCTCCATGATCAAATACAAAATCCTTTTGGCCTTTTAAAACTTTTTATAACTTGGCCCCCCCTACCCTTCCAGTCTTCTCATTACTTATACCCCATCATGAACTCTGTAATCTATTGACAGTAGTCTCCTTGCTGACCCTTGCACAAAACACTCCCCCTCTCTGCTCCAAGCATCTTCACTGGCTATTCCCCATACTTAGAATTTTCTGTCTCTCATCTCTGTCTCCTGGCCTCTCTGGCTTCCTTCAAGTTCCAATCAAAACCACCCTTTACAAGCAGCTTTTCCCAGTTCCCTTTAATGCTGATGACTTCTTTCTGTGATTATCTCCAATTTATCCTCGATATATATTGTCTGTATATAATTATTTTTATACTGTCTCTACCATTAGATTGTTAGCTCTTGGAGAACATGGACTGGTTTCTGCCTTTCTTGGAATTCCAAGTGCATAATGCCTAGCACAAAGTAGCCACTTAATTAAAGTTTGCTGACTGACTGAATGACTCTAAAGGCGTGTCTCTAAACCTAGACACTCTTCTCTAGTGACAGACACAAGAGAATAGTTCTATAACCAGAGCTGTAGGATGTTTACAGGTAGAAACTGATAACTCCCCCAAAATATGAAAGAAATAACCACTGCTTTCCTCTGGACTGGTATGGCACAACAGTAGTAAGATCTGGTCCCCAGGTATACAGAGATGATTGAGTCAAGTAGAGTGGGGAGTCCATTCTGCTACAGAATGGTAGCATGTAGATTAGTTAAATGAATTTGTAATAGGTGTTGAATATTGCCAACTCGTTTTTGAAAGAGTGATGGTGGGTGTGTGGCTATTTCTGTAGCTGTAGGGTAATCGGTTGGTTTGGGAAGGCTCAGATTATGGAATTAGTATCCTTAGAATTGTGTGGGAAATGGTTCCAGCCCAGTTCAAGGTAAGCAACCTTTACCTGTGGAACTTAACAATTTGCAGGCTCTGGGTCCCATTCAGATTCCCAAAGAGTAACAACAGCATTTTAAGAGCTATGAAGACAAAGTGGAGTTCCTAAACCCTAGTAGTCTCCAAACTGCAAGACAGAAGACACAGGGAGGGAGCAGCCAATACAATGGGTCTAGATGTTAGCACAATTAACGGCAAGTTAAGAAGGGTTTAAGAATGTGTCTGGGTCTCTTAGGACACCAACACCAGTCAGCAAATGTCACCTTGCTTTTTCTCAGGCTCAATTTGTGCCTCTGTTATTGTGCACAATTTGTGACTGTGCTACTTTACTGTCCATTTATTTAGGAAAATTAGGAAAGCAAGACTCTTGGGATGGGAAAAATATTCTGAGAACATTTGGTCTGTGCTGGGCCAAACATCACCTACTTTGCCTCTCTAAGTGCCAACAGGAACCACAGCCAAACACCCTCAAAACAAACATTTATTATTGCATGTCTCAAGACCAAAACAAGTGCTTCCCTTTTGGAGACATTTGCAGTTGAAAACTCAAAACAACAGTTAACAATTGGAGCAACTGAAATACCCAAAATTAATCCAAGTAAAACAAAACAAAAAATGTTTTTCTTTTTAAATGCAAACTTTCTTAATAAGTAGCTGTATGTAGACTTTGATCACATCCCTTCCCTACTCTCGTTCCCATTTTTGGAGGGAGCATCCAGGATCAGTCTTGTGCAGTCTGCCATCATTCAGACAGCATAACTTAGGACTAATGGAAAGAAGCTGAAAAGAGGGAAATCTGGGCTTCATTTAGGAAGACCTTCCTTACAAATGTGAAATGGGCTGCCTCAAGAAGAAGACAGCATAAAAAAAGAAGAAGAGGGCTTGCCCCTCACTAGAGGTCTTCCAGCAAAGACTGGATGATCACTTGTTGGCTATGTTAAAGAGGAATTCTTTTTTGGGGGGGGGATCCTCAGTGCTTAGTATAGTACCTGGAACATTACAGGAGCTTAATGTATATTGATTGATTGATTCGTATTAATTGGAGTACATGGTCCTTCCACTCTGGGTCTGTTAGTGTCTTACACGCTGACCTCAATGCCTCTTTTTGCTGCCTTTAACCTTAAATAGCAGCACTTTCACATTTCTATCCTTCTCATCTTTACCCAGACAGGGTTTTACTATTCACTGATTTCCCTCGTTATTATTTATTTATTTTGTTCTGAACTATCTAGCTTTCCCACAGACCCAAACCTGAGATGTTATAACCCAGGCTATGCACTACACCTGAATGCTAACTGAGGCCAAGGTAGAGGAAACTTCTGTACCCTAAGTATCTTTGGAACAAACTAAACAGGCCAAATTGGCAGTTCTTACACCTGAGAACCTCAGCCAAGTGTCCTACTGGGAATATTACCAGCGGGGGGGGGGGGGGGGGGGGGGGGGGTTAATCTCACTGCCTTGCCTGCGGCTATTTACCCAGGACTACCTGTCAGACTCCAGTTTTCAAACATTAACCTGAAAGCAGCTTCAGAGAAAGGGAAACTGAACCCCAGCTGTGAGCAGCAATATCACTATTTAACAAAAATATGGCTCCTCCTTTCTCTAGCAAGTTTACTGCAGCCTGAGGCTCAACTCCAGTCAGATCCTGGGAAATAGTCCCTCACTTTCAAAGGAGCTGGCTCACATGCCAGCAGAGAGGATCTGGGCCACCTTAGTGCTGGGTAGGCCCCCATGTACATATCTGTTCAGGGCCGGGTCTTGTGAGTGCCCCCCAGGAACAGGGATGGGGGAGGATCTCTTAATCAGCAGACACTGGATTCCTGACAAGTATTTTTCTTCCCCCAAATTTCTCAAAAGTTCTAGCTTCAAGAAGGTAAATTTCCTATCTACAAAGAGTAGAAAGTTTCTCCTCAACTAAGAGCCCAGATAAAAACCCAAAGGAGTGCAAGACCCAGTCTCCAAACTCATTCAGAACCGTTTTTTTGTTCTGTTTTGGTTTTCTGCTAGTGAATAAGGCTGGATGAGGGAGAATTGGGCTACAGTAGGTCATTCCCCTTTCTTTCGCCTTAAAAGTCTGAAAGGGGCTTCTCAGTCCCTCATGAACCAGCAAGCGTTACAGAAATACATGCACCGGGGCATGGGGCCCTTTGCCAATCTTTTAAAAAGTGCACAAGCTGCATCTATGGTGCCTCCAGCTTGCCCCTAGAGGAAGGGAATGGGAGAACAAGCTGGCATGATTCAGCCCACAGGAGTCAGGAGGCGGGTCTGTGCAAGAAGGGAGTTCAGTAGGAAAGAGTAGGGGAGAAGGCAAAGAGGGCTGTGGAGGGAAGGTGGGTTCTGGTGGTCAAAAACGAAGAGAACAAGCCTCAGGGAGTCAACAGAAACCTGGTCAGAGAGAGGGGCATAAGGCTGTGCCAGGGAAGGGAGGAGGGGGTGGGCAAGCATAACACAACACCTCAGCCTAGTGATAGGCAGAATTGGGGGGAGGTATCTCACAAAGGGGCAATCAGAGGAAAAGAGTTTGTGCGCTATGACTATCCTGGAAAGACCCCAGAGTGACAGGGTGGAGGTCCTGTATCCAGGACCAGTGGGAGGCAGTGAACCCTAGAAGGCATATTTCACAGGACTGTTTCTTCCTGTCTCACAGACATCCCCTTCCCTCGGTGAGCAGACTGCTGGGGGGGGGGTTGGGGGGAGATGAGGAGACATAAAACAAGACACAACATTGGCTCCTTGTTTGTGAAGACAGCAATAGCAATGGCCCCGCTTGCCACAAGCACCAATCCTGTGGCATTGGGGAGGATGACCGGGGGTGGCTGAGAGGACAGAGATGCATTTGGGGAGGGCCAGAACAGAATTGGAGGCACTGGATAAGACCACCAGCCTGTGAGGAAAGAGGGACAGAAAGCTGCTGCGCGTGGAGGGAGGAGGGAGGAAGGAAGGAAGGAAGGAAGGAAGGAAGGAAGGAAGGAAGGAAGGAAGGAAGGAAGAAAGGAAGGAAGGAAAGGAGGGAGGAAAGGAGGAAGGGGGGAGGGTGGGAATGGAAGAAGGAAAGGAATGGAATGGAAGGAGAGATGAAGTCTAAAAGACGCAACTGCAAGAAGACTAGGCTGGAGAAGGATAAAGATGGGGGAGCTCCTCCGTGACATTGCCGCAGCGCGGTGGGTGTGGGACTGGGTTTAAATCAGGTGGGATTTCCCCAGTATCCCAGCTCCCTGTAATCTCCTTCCTTCTTTTTGGGGGGAGGGGAGGGAGTAAAGGGAAGGGGTGAAGTCTTTCCGTCCCAGGCCGTGCCTCGGCCACCCCATCCTCCGTAGGAGGTGGGAACATGGAGAGAATGCAGCGGGTAGAGGAATGGGGCAGGGGGAGACGCCCCCGGAGAAGCGGGATGCGAACGGTGAGTTAGCAGGAAGGTAAACAGCCACGCCCCCTACAGTCAGTCCCCTCAGTTGCGCACGCCCGCCGCCGCCGCGGGTACATTTCCACTGCACTCCCAGCGTATCTCCTCCTCGCGCCCGCCCGGCCCTCACGCGGCTGCCGGGGGCAGGGGGCGGGGGACAGCGCGCGCCACCCCAGGACACCGCCGCCCCCACTCCTGGGCCGCAGCCCCTCCCCAGGGGCGTCAGCACCCGCCAGCGGCTAGCCAGCCGGTCGTCCGCTCACCTGGGCAGTGACGCCCACCCGAAACACGGTGGATCCTTTTCCTCCCCTTCAATCTGCACCCCCCCACCTCCTGTTCCTGCTTCCAAGGCGCAGAGTGCAAGCACTCGGGAAAAGTGATCCGGCCTGGGCTTGGGGTGGGATAGGGGATGAAGATGAGGGAGAATAAGGGGGCGTGGGGGGAAGCCTGCAAAAAGCGGAGGAGAAAGGTATCTGGGCGGCGCGAGAGCCCCCAGCACGTGAGCCGAGGGTCATGTGCACCAGCCAAAGCCCGAACACCCAAGCGCCCAGGACGTGCTGCGTATCAGCAAAATGAGACTCGGGTCAGGTCCAGCGGTCTTCGAACCCCCACCCCCCACCCCCAGCCTCCTCCCGCACATGCAGCCCGCCTCCCGGTTCCTCTCCATCTCTCCCGCCAGCTCGCTTGCCTTCTAGCTTGCTTTCCTGCCCGCCCGCCTCACCAGCACACCTTCCTCTCCCTGACTCCCGGCCCCGCCGCCCAAAGCCAGCCTCAGCTCCAGCTCGAACCCTGCTCCCGCTGGCCAAGTTGTAATCTCCTACCCAGCCCATACCACCACCACACCACCTCCCCCCCCAGTTCCCCGCCTGCACCGCCCCCGGCCCCTAACCCTGCACAGCCCCCCACACCCCATCCCTGCCCCCTGGCCCGGCCCCCGGGGTGGATTTGCCGCAGTCATTAATAAGGAAGGTTTTAAACGCTCACCCTTCTAAAAGTTGTTGTTTACATGCCTCCCCTCTCTGCCTCCCGGTACAGTACTCTTTAAAACAGGACTGACCAACATGCGCAATCTCTCCCTCGCTATGCTGTGCATCCCCACCGCCCCCCCCCCCGCTCGCACCAGCTTCCTTCTGAGAGAGAGAGAGAGAGAGAGAGAGAGAGAGAGAGAGAGAGAGAGAGAGAGAGAGAGAGAGAGAGAGAGAGAGAGAATGGAACTAGAGGAGAAAGATGAGATGGAGGGGAAAAGAGGGTAAGACAGAAAGGAGAAAGAAGAGGAGACCCAAGGACAGAGAGAAGGAGGGAAGAGGGAGAGACACAGGGGAGAAATGAGAAATCTACAGCAGATCCGCTGCAAAAATAAAATAAATCCACAATAAAGCCTAGAATGGCTGTGACGCGCATCCATTCATCCCCATCCCCACCAGCCCTGCTCACCAGCAGCAGTGGCGGCAGCAGCAGTAGCAACAGCAGCTCCAGTTCGGTTTTACCTTGCGAGGAGGCGTCCTCGGGAGTTGATATCCCCTCAGGTTAGGAGGACAGGAAGGGCAGGGGGGAGGGAGAAAGGGATGCTCCCGAAATTAAAACAACTTGGGGGAGGGGGCACAGAGACAGCAGCAGGCAGATCATGAGCCACTTATCATTGCAAAAATAAAAAATAAAACCAGCCGGTAAAGACCCCCAAACACAGCTGGGGACCAAACCCCGCCGACTCCTCAGATGCCTCCTCCTCCAGCCTAGGAGTGGATACAAAGTAACTCCATAGATGCGAATCCCCCCCAAAAAATTGCTTCCAACTGCGATAGCCTCGCTCTGCACAATTCACCACCCCTGTGTATGTTTCTGTTTCTTTTTAAACCAAGACTTCCTTGTGATCTCTTTAGAAAAAAAAGTGTTGGGGGGAGGAAAGGGGAGTAGCCACTTTCCCCCCTTATTCACTCAGATCTTCTTTCTTAAATTTTCTCCTCCCCCCGCCCCCCACCCCCCACCTCGCCCTCCAGGGTTGTTGCGAGTCCAGGTAGCACAGCCCCATCTCCGGGAGTGTGTATATGTGCTGTATTGTGTTGCGTGTGTGTTGCCGTTCCCTCCCTCTCTCCCGGGCCCCCGGTGGGGCTGAGGGGTCTCCCCCAGTCTCTCTCCTCCCTCCTCCTCCGCCGTTGCCGCCGGGAAGAGCGGACAGATCGCACTCTGGGCAAGTTGTATTAGGTCAGTTTCGCAATGATCTTCAGTAACACACACACATACATACACACACACACGCATGCATACACACACACACAACAGCAGCGCACTTTATTTCAGACACGCGCGCGCGCACAGCGGATCTCCCGGCCCGGGCGGTGCCCCTCCCCCTCCTCCCTTCCCGCAACCTTTAAAAAAAAAGCTTATACTTAAAAAAATCTTTTGGCGCCATATTAATGACGTACTTAAAATTTGCCATTTCTCCCTGCGTCAAAAATACGTTTCTTTGCACAGCTCAGACCGGAGGGGACACACGCCGGGCACTGGGGCTGGGCTGGATTCCCCCCCCGCCCGGTGGGCGGGCGCGGGAAGCCCCCGGACCCGCAGCTCCGCGCTTTAAAAAAGGCCGCTGAAATCAACAAGAGGCGGCGGCTGCCACTAGAGAGCGCAGAGGGGGCGCTCCTCCCCAAGCCCCCAGACACCAACTTCTTGGGGGAGGGGTGCGAGAAGTTGGGGGGGCCACCTGAAGAAAAGATGAGAGGACGCCCCGAATGGGTAGGGGAGCCCCGCTGGCCGCGGCTCCCCGGCTTCACATCCGGAGGGCGGGAGGTGGGGTGGGGGTGGGGAGGCGTGAATCTCGCCCTAGCCCCAGCTTCAGTTGCCCTTGTTGTGACCCCGCCCCTTTGCTCACCCCATCCCACTTCTCCCCAACCCCCAACCCCCGTCCCCTAAAGGGTTAAAAAAAAAGCAACTTCTAAGTGTGTGCTCTTTAAAAGGAAAGTGGACGTCCCTGTCCCGTCTCCCGCCCCCCACCTCCTCTTTCTCTCCCTCCCCCGACTCCTGCTTCCCTCCTCCTCTCCAGAGCCACCTTCTCTGCTTCCAGACTTGACCTTGTAGTGCACAAACAATGCACTTCAGTCGCTGGCTGTTTTCTAGAAGAGCTCCAAGGGCTGTTCGCCTGCCAGTCTGTTTGCGGATGAAAGCCGTGGCGCTTCCAGTATCAGCCTAGCCACACCCACCCTTGCCGGCCTGCGAGTCTCCTTTCCCTCTAGGAAGAACTGTTATTAATGGGGGCCGCAGGGCCCCACAACCTGCTCCTGCATCCCCCCCACCCCACCCCACCCCACCCCTTCCTATCCCAGCTCACACCCACTGTGTGGGGATGAGAATGCCTCCCCGCCCCCAACATGAAGGCTCCGAGCTTCTCCGGACACCGAAACACAACTTTCTTTCCTTCCCCTTTTGGCTACACCTCAAGATGATCCAGTAATTCGAAAAGAACTCCCTTCCCTTGGAGGACGGGAGGAAAGATTTGTGAACTGCGATGCGAAGGGCAGTCTCTTAGAAAGTTGTTTATAATCTTAAACCCCCTTCCTGGGAATAGATATTCAATTTACATAAGATGACATTTATGTGATAATTAGGAAGATTCTCTGATGGAATGTTGTGAACACATTTGCTTATAGGAGAAATAAATCCAGTGATAAACAAACTGATAATAACAGCACAGATCCTCTAACAGGACAAGTTGTCGACACAAGAAAGGCCAAGATGACTGATGCTAAAACAAGCAAATTTTGCAATAAGAAAAATAGAATCCCAAAGGCAGCGTTCAACTTCTTCATTCACAAAAACTGCAACAAGCTTGTGTCTGCTCCATAGCTAAAGAGAAGAGGAGAAAGCAGGGATAACCTTGGAAGGGAAAATCAAAAAGGTGGTCAAAGATGAGAATCTTTGTTGGGCCTGAAGATGTAACTTGATTTCCATATACCCAAGGTCATCGAATAGAAAGGGAATGTAAATGATTCCTTTTTTTTTTTTAAAAAACTCTGTCCCACTTACTCCCTGTATATCCTCTCAGGACCTCAGTTTCCCAATTAGAGGATTAGACAAGGTGGTCTTGAAGGTCCTCAGTCTGTGTTTTACAGTGGAAAAGCACCTTCTTAAACTGTTGTTTATAGGTTGGCATAGATTATATACCATACTGGTATAGGTTAGTTAAGATGAGTTGATACCAAAAAGGTGAACAGTGTCATGTTAGTGCTGTCTGTGGTCTGTGTAGAGAGGAATTCTTGTTGTGGAGCTCAAAGCATCATCCAATGTCTAAGTGCAAACTTTACCCAGAGCCACACCCCATTCTGCTCTAAATCTGTTTTGTTTTTCAATTAGCCTGGAGTTAGGAGACCTAAATTATGGAATTGCTGCATTTCAGAGCTGGAAGAGGCATAGAGAGCATCCAGTCCAACCCATTGTGGTTGGAAAGGTAACTGGATTTTGAGTCAAGATCTGGGTTCAAAATCCTGATCCTGCTGCTTACTATTCTGGGCTTCTGTTTTCTTATCTGTAAATGTAGGGAAATAAAATCTAAGTCCCTTCTAGCTCTGTCTAATGATCTGATAATCCATACCTGAGTAGGATTCCCCTCCGCAACATCCTTGACAGTTGTGTTATCCAGCCTTTACTTGAAAACCTCCAATGATAAGGAGTATATTAAATCCTAAGGTAGCTCATTCAACGTTGGTGGTTTTCATTATTAGAAAGTTTTGCATAGGATCATAGAATTAGAACTGGGAGATGTTCATTTTACAGGTGAGAAACCCCGTCAAATAACTTGTCCCAAATCACAAAGTCAGTAAGCAAAAGAGCTGAAATTTGACCCCAAGTCTTCTGACTCCTAATTCAATGTCCTCTTCACTATACCATTTTCTTATACTGAGTTTGAACCTGCCTCTCTGCAACCTCCCCCCACAGAGTGCTGGCGAGCTCTCTCTCTCTCTCTCTCTCTCTCTCTCTCTCTCTCTCTCTCTCTCTCTCTCTCTCTCTCTCTCTCACACACACACACACACACACAGAGCCAGATATAGATGTAAGGGGGAGGGGAGAGTTGACTAACAATTTGATCGGACCACCTAGAACTTATAGTGCTCATCCTGTCCTACTGAGCTCTGCTAATGCCCAAGTCCCTTGAAATATTTATAGTCTCACAATGCTTGGAAGGTTAAAGAAGTTAGTCTGGTTAGAATACCCAGGTACCATTGAGTTCATAAGACCAGTACCAATATCATGATTTCTCAGAATTCACTAGGAATCCCCAGAGTCTAACTACAACTTACCCAATTAGGTCTTAATTTCTCCAGGGGTGGGAGGTTGTAAAGGAAACATGGCAGCTTCCAGTACCATTTCTCCTAGGACCATGTTCCCAAAGTGCAAACATCATTCATGGCCAGCATGACACAAAAATGCAATCATGTCTAATAATAATCATACCAACAAACAACAGTCATATTTTCTCTGCACTATGGCAGGGAGCTCTCTCTGAGTTGTCAGAAAGAGCTCTATGACTCTCCCTAGGAGAATCGCTTTTGAAATCATTACTTTCACCACTCGATTTAGTTCAGCAAATATTTATTGAGTATTATCATACAAGTCTCTGTGCTAGGTGGGAGGGATAAAAAGGCAATAGCAGACCAGGTCCTGTTCTCAAAGAACTCATGTTTTACTCTGTTTCCCATGTGCTGGTTCTGTCTGCTGGTTCAGCAGAAAGAGACCAGGCAGGGGACTGCTAGGGCAGAATGGTATATGCATTGGCAGACAGGGCCACTGTTGCGTCATGTTTTTGTTTAACTATATTTTCTTGTTACAAGGAAGAGTTAAATTCCAAGGGAGAGGGTCAGAGTCATTTCAGAAATTATTGTGATAGGAAAACAAAACTTTTTTTTAAACACTTTCCTTTCTTAATCTCAGTTACACATCTGGAAAATGGAGGTAATAATCCTGGTTCTTTGTTCTCAGAGAGTCTGTGAAGAAAATGTATGTAAAGTACTTTGTAACCTATTATATTATATTATATATTAGCATTATATATTAGCCATTATTATGATAATTTTATCTGTCATTTCTTTAGAATTTAATTGGAAGCTCCCCAAAAGCAAGGACCACATTTTAACGCCATATTACTGACCCTGGTGCTAGGTAAACTGTAGCCACTTACTAACATTCCTCACCCACCCACATATTATCTCTACTTTTTGAAAGTCTACTCATTCCTAAAAGCCAACTTCTTAGAAGCCTCCCCAAATTCCTCCATATTTGGAGATGACCTTTTCCTCTTCAGACTTCAAATAGCACTTTGAACTTATTATATTCTGATCTAGTTCAAGGTTTTTGTGCATGGCAAACGGAGTTGGATTCTCCCTACTAGAGTGCAAACCCCTCTGAGGGCCAGCACTGAGCTTTAATTGTATTTCTATGGCCCCTGGTACCCCAAATTGGGCCCTGCATGCATTAGAGATCTTAATAAATAGCTGTGGAATTAATTAATTGGAGGCAGAGTGTAATGAGCTTGGGTATCAGTTAATTCACTGCAATGGCCTAAACCTCTTCATGTCCCTATCACAACACTTGTTCTGTTTACCGAACAGTAATTTGAGTCCTAGAGAAAGAATTGGGTTAGATTAGCACTTGAGATGGTCAGAGTGTTATTTAAAATTAAAAAAATTTTCTGGCCATCTGGAGGCAGCCATTAGAAGACAGAACAGTATCTGATTTAATAATAGCTCATATTTATACATATAGCGCTTTAAGATTTACATAATAACCACACAAGATTTGATAGAAGTATTTCCTCATTTTGCAGAAAAGGAAGGTGAGGCTCCCAGAAAGGCCGAGTGATCTGACAGTGGTCATCTAGCTAGTGTCAGAGTTGAACCTAGGCTCCCAAGTTTGGCTCTTTGTAATGGTTAAGATGAGAGATTTGAAGATCCACGTTTTTGTGACTGGTGGCCCCTTTCACCCAGGAAAGCCGCAGTCCTTCAAAAAAACACAGATCATCCCAGGACCCCTTCACTGTAGAAAGTACTGTACACTTTTAAACCCCCCCCCCGTTCCTCAATTCTAACTTTCCACTACCCTACAAATTATCTCTTACCTGTTCTCAAATATGTTCTGCCGGGTCCTCTCCCTGTACCTTGGATTCTGCTGTTGCCCTCATATTTACCTTTTAGAACTGGCAGATTCTGCCCAAGACTATCCCATCTTCACCTCAGTTTGTGTCCCACCCTGAGTTCACTAAAGGGGCTAAAATACTGTACCTGGAGTTTGAAAAGCCAGGGCAAAATAATAGGCAAGTCATTTCCTGTCTCTCAGCCTCAGTCTCCTCATCTGTAAAATGGGGATGATAATAATAACACCAACTCACAAGGGGTTTGTGAGGATCAAATGAGATATAATGTGTGTTAAGTGCCTTGTAAACCTTCAAATACTTTATAGATGTATAGATGTCAGTTATAGGGACCCGAATAGAAGGGACCTGAAATCCAATGCCCTCATTTTACAGATGAGGAAACTGAAGGCTAGGCGTTTAAGTGACTTGCCCAAGGTTATGCATATAGTAAGCATCAGAGTTGGGATTTGAACCTAAGTCCTCTGACTCCAAAACCATTGCTTTTTCCATTATTCTTCATTTCTCCCAGATGCTACAACATTTATAATTTGTACAACACAAACAAGTCCCATTTCACATATTGGCCGTTTGAAAACCAAAAAACAAAAACCTGAGGAGCTTATAACCATGAGAAGTTAGGGGAAGATTTTACCTTGGTATGAGGAAGAATTTAATAAGGTTTGTTGTCTAACAGTAGCTAGTACGGGCTGCTTTGGAAGGCGATGTCACATTATGCTTGCTGGAAGTGATTAATCAAAGGCTAGATGATTACTTGCCAGAAAGTAAAAGGCATTTATGAGTTTGCTGGGGTTGGGCTAGATTGCCCCCAAGGTTCCTTCCAACTCTAAATCTGTGATTCTAAGTATTTGATTCTCCATTTTCTTGGGTGAAAGTCTTATAACCTCAGCCAGACACCAGGCTCTCTGAAAGCAAGACTTTTGTCTTCTCTCTGGCAGTATACAGGGCTGAGTGCAGAGCAGGGGTTCAGTAAATACTTGTCAATTGGTTAATTTGATTATTTGGCGATTTTTAGTACAGGAGAGGAATTCTTCATCAACAACATTGACCTTCCTTTTCCTCACTTCAAAAATGATAGTGCCTTGTACTATTTGGAGGGGAGAGGGGTCTGGACTTTTGATGTCATTAGAATAAGGGGAACTCTCTATCAATGAAAATCTGACCATTAGAAGTTGTCACTTGGCCAAGTTTACCTAGCCAATGTGTGTCAGAGGGAAGACTTGAAACCAGATCTTCCTGACTGAGAGAGGCTCTGTATCAATCCATAAATCAACAATAATTTATTGAGCACTTACTGTGAGCTAGGCATCGTGCTAGCCACTGGAGGCAAACAAAAAGAACGAAACTATCCTTACTCTTAAGGAGATTACATTCTAACAGGAAGATAATTGCATGTGTTAAGTATATGCAGAATAAATATGTAACCCCTGGCCCCAAACCAATTTGCATAAGACTCTCCTCATTAGTGGAGATTAATTATTCATTGCTCCATGCCGGAGGAGGAGTAGAGTTAAGAGCTTAAGAGAAGAGAAGCTCCTAGACTTCTTTGAAGAGTCTTTTTCTCACGTCAGGGACCTGAAGAGAATCTGGAACCAATTGTCCTCTTTGTCAATGCTAAAAGCCAGAGACCAAGATCTCTTTTCTTCAAGCTCTCGCCAACTCCTCCGTTAACCCGGCAAGAGCATTGAATAACATCATTCTCCACCAATGAGGAGAACTTCATGCAAATAGACTTTGAGCTATAGGTTACAAATGCAAAGAGAATAAATACAAGATAGTTAAACTCCCAGTTGTTTAAAAAGGAAAGCACTAGCAGTTGAGAGTATTAGGAAAGGCTTCATGTAGAAAGTAGAGCTTAAGCTGCCTTTTGAAGCAAGAGGAAGATTCCATGAGACTGAGATGACTTGGGAGTCTATATCAGGTGTGGAGGAATGCCAGCTCAAACACCTCAAGAGAGAGTGTCACTTATGAAGAATAGAAAGAAGGCCAGTGTGTCTGGACCACAGGATGGTAATTGTACAATGGGGCCACGTTGTATAGGGCTTTAAAAGTGAAATAGAGAAGTTTATGTTTCATCCTAAAGACAATAAGAAAGCAATGAAATTTATTGAGTAGCGAAGTGACATGGTCAGATCTGTGCTTAAGGAAAATAACTTTTAAAAAAAATTATTTTTATTATCTCTCCTGCACATTGCCCTCCAAATAGAGCAATTGTTTAAACCCCTCAGGATCCAGAAAAACAAATTCCCACATTGTCTATGTCCAAATATTCATGTCTCATTCTAGAGTTTAAATCCATCACCTCTCTGGCAGGAGGTAGCTATTATGATTCATCTTCAGTCCTCTGGACTCATAGTTTATTATTTCATTAATTAGAATTCTAAAGTCTTTCAAGATTTTTTTCCTCTATAATATTGTCATTTTGAAAACTATTCTTCCAGTTCAGTTTACTGCAATAGATCATAGAGGTCTTCACAATGTCCTCTGAAATTGCCTATTTTGTCATTTCTTCTGGCATAAAAATATTTCATTATATTTATATACCACAATTTCTTTAGCCATTCCCCAGTAGATAAACATTCCCCTTAGTTTTGAGGTTTGGGCTACTGTGAAAAATCTATTATAAATAGCTTTGTACATTATGAGTCCTTTTCCTCTTTCTTTGATCTCTTTGGAGGGTATAAGCCTAGTCATGCTATAGTTGGATCAAAGTGGTGTGGATAATTCAGTAACTTTTTGGGCATAGATCTAAATTGCTTTCTAGAATGGATGGAACAATTCATAGCTCCACCAATAATGCATTAGTGTATCTTTTTTTTTTTCAGGGAGCCCCTCTAACATTTGTCAGGGAAAATCACTTTGGCAGCTTTGTGGAGTGGGAAGAGACTTGATTGAGCCAGGAAAACTAATTAAGAAGCTGTTTCAATAACCTAGGCAAGCAGTAATGAGGACCTGAACTAAAGTGATTGCTTCTGGATATTGTGAGTGGAGAAAAGGGGGTTAAATTCAAGACATGTTGTGGAAGCCAATATTAGTAAGATCTGACAACGAAAGGGCTTTCACTACAAATTGCTGCCTCTCACCAGACATGTAGTAGGGGCTTAATAAATGTCTGTTGTATTGAATTGGGCAAAAATGATGCCCTGAGACCAGGAAATGTGATCCTTTTTACTGTCTTCCAAGAAGTAGCAAATAGCTGAACTACTGCTATACTGAGAAGGTCAATGAATGCTAAGGTAGAGGCAATATCTGAACTACCTCTAATCATAGCCAAAGCCAGACCCTGGAGTTTCGGATCAGAAGAGGCCTAGTGGCTGGGGTATTTGTCACTCCTATTGATGGATTCTTATCTCACTTATGCACCCGATGAACCCTTCTTTAGCCTTTAGAGGGTGAAGGAAGAAAGCAATATCTCGGGACTTCCAAAAATATTCCTAGAAATGATTATAAGCAAATGATGGAATCATTCATATCCATTGCTGCACTCTCAGTGGCACAAGTTACCATTTAAGACTATCAACTCTGACTCAGGATAAACAGAATAAGCAAACCCTAGGAAGGCATTGACCCAGAAGGAAACCTAGGTTCTAGTTACAATTTTGCACTGATTTGCTGTGCGATTTGGGACAGGCCCCTTCTCCTTTCTGGGCCTCATTTTTTTCCTTTGTAGAATGGTAGAAGAGGGAATAGATAATCTTTAAGTTCTCTTCCAAACCATAGAAAGAAGGAAGGGAAAAAGCATTTATCAAGCATCTACTGTGTGCCAGGCACTGTGTTAAATGAATCACAGATATCTCATTTGACCCTTACAACAACGCTGTGAAAGCAGATGCTATTATTATATCTATTTTACAGCTTAGTGCTCAGTGCCACCTAAGCTGCCCCTTGTAGAGATAGCACACTGAACTTGGAGTCTGGGGTCTTGGATTCAAATCCTACCTTTGATACTTACTGCCAGTACAACGATGGGCAAATTACTTAACCTCTTAGAAACTCAATTTCCTCATCTGTTCAATGGGGATAATAATACTTGCGCTACGTACTTTACCAGTGTTGTAAAGAAAATGCTATATAAACATGAGTTATTATTATAGGCTCATAGCAACCTGTGGTTTTCTCTTTCCTTCAGATAGTTCAAAGCCAGGTTCTCAGACCTCCCAGTTTCTCACAAGTAGCTTCTAATGGGTTCACGTTATGATTAATCACAATGATGTGTACATAACCTTTGACTTATAAGAAGAATTAACCAACCAACAAGTATGCATTGAGGATAAAGCATCCTCAGTATAGAAACTACTAGCACCACAGAAACTAGGGACATCTAGGTGGCACAATGGATAGAGTGCTAGTCAGGAAGACTCATTTTTGTGGGTTCAGATCCTGTCTCATACACTTACTAGTTGTGTGACCCTGGGGAAGTCACTTAACCCTGTTTGCCTCAGTTCCTCCTCTGTAAAATGAGCTGGAGAAGGAATGGCAAGCCACTCCGCTATCTCTGCCAAGAAAACCCCACTGAGAATCAGACACTGCTGAAAAATGACTTAACAGTAGAAACTGGAGAATGTTTCTTGCTGACCTAGAGGATTTATAGTCAAGATGGGAAGACAAAAATCTTTGAAAGGCATAGTCCCTTACACACAGTAGGTAGTTTATCAGTAGCTGATGAACTGAATTGAACTGACATAAATGATGCCATAGTGGGAAGAGCATTGTCTGTGTAGGTTGCATCCTGTTTCTGTGCCTCCATTTTTCTCCTCTATAAAATGGTAGGACCTGAGTAAGTAGTGGGGGATACAGGGGAAAGTTGAACGAGGTGATTGTTAGTGTTTCTTCTAGTTCATAAAACTGTAGAATCTTCAAACTGGAATAGACCTTGAAGGTTAGTCGGACCCATGGCTGGATAGCTGGACAAGAAGCCCCTTTATAATATTCCTGGCAAGTTGCCATCTGGCCTCCATTTAACAAACTCTGGGGATGGGGAACTCACTACCTCTTGAAAAAATTCAAACAATCTACTTTAGTCTTAATTCAATCTAACATAAAATTTCTTTCAGGGAAGACAACTACACCAGCTACAGGACAATTGCCCATTTCAATTTTTAGCTAATTGAAAATCAAACTGCTGATGAGAGTTCCTAGAAAAGTTTTGTCAATTATGTTTTATTTGGTAAGAGAAAACCTTCAGGAGCAGTTATTGTCATGAAAATTTATTTTTCAAAACAGGCTGAGGTTTTATTTCAAGGAACTCACACAGTAAAAATCAGTTGGTTGCCCAATTCTCTAGCCTAACTCTGGTCCCAGACTGCACCCTGACTGCATCCTGGCCCTGACATCGAGCACAGCGCTGTCTGAATTTGTCTTGAGCCATCGTGAGAACTCAACGCTGTACAGAAATTATATTCTTAATTGATCAGTTGCAGAATGGGCATTTTAAGTCGTTTCTCTGGCCATGAGGATGAGAGCCATTCATACTCTCAGCTGATCCTTATGACCAAAGCCCAGGTATCAGTACGAATGACCAGGGGTTAGGGCTCAGACTGTGGTCAGAGTTAGTGGTCAGTCTGGGGCTAAAGTTAGGGCTTAGTCTGGGTCCTGAGGTAAGTGCTTTGAATCATGGGATGCAGAAACTGATCTTCCCATTCAGAGAATTAATTCAACCTGACAAACATTAAGTCCCTAAGGTATGCAAGCCTCTGTGCTAGGTGAATGAAGCTTGGGTCTTGCCCTTAAGAAACTCATAGTCTAAGGGCAGCTAGGTGGTGCAGTGGATAGAGGACCGGCCCTGAAGTCAGCAGTACCTGAGTTCAAATCTGGCCTCAGACCAAACACTTGACACTTACTAGCTGTGTGACCCTGGGCAAGTCACTTAACCCCAACTGCCTGAACAAAAAAAAAGCTCACAGTCTAGTAGAAGGATAAGACAAACAAATAAAGAGTGCTGATAAGAACACGAGAGAATTTCAAGATGTTCTGCAAGGTCCAAAAAGAAAAAGAATATTTCTAGCTGGGGAAGTAAAATAATCATCTACAATTTGGTGCAGTAGAGGGTTGAATTCAGCTGGTAGTAAAGTGGATGGAGCAGTAGGCCTAGAATCAAGAAGACCTGAGTTCAAATCCAGCCTCAGATGCTTACTAGCTGTGTGACCCTGGGCCAGTCACTTAATTTCTATTTGCCTCAATTTCCTCAGATGTAAAATGGAGATGATAATAATAGCACCTACCTCCTAAGGTTGTTGTGAGGATGAAATGAGATAATATTTGTAAAAAAAAGTGCTTAGCACAGTGCCTGGCACACAGTAGGGGCTCAATAAATGCTTATTCCTTTCCCCCTTCTGAAGGACCAGGCTCAGAAGAATAGTCATGAATGGTGTCGTCCCCTTGTTGTTTGTTGTTGTTTCTCCTTCCTTCTCGAAGAGGACCCATGATGTTACAAGGGTGATGTCTTGTCTTGCTAGTGAATTGGATTTAAGTGAGGCAGAGCTGAGCAAAGTCATCAGCCTCACTGTCTCCTCCAGAGTCATCAGAGTCCAGTGGCAAGACAGAAGTCACGATGACTGGTGATGGTCCCTGTGTCACCTTGGGAGGTCTCAGGTAGAGTACCCAGGGACATGTGCTTGGTCCTGTACTTCTTAAATAGGATTATTAGAGGCAGAAGTACCTTAGAAGTCTTTTAGCCATTTGACAAATGACAACACTAAAAGCTTATTGAGGTTGAGTAACTTGCTCAAGGTCACAAAGGTCGTAGATGGGAGAGCTGGATTTGAACTCAGATTCTCTGTACAAATTCAAGGCTCTATTTACTGTGCCGTACAGGATCTTTTAAATCAAGGACTCAGGTAAAATCATAGATGGCATCCTAATCAGATGATGCAAAACTTATCGGCAGCTAAGACACACTAGACCCAAAGGGGCAGGATCCAAAAAGGTCTTAACAAGCTAGAAATTGGGCAAAATCTAGTAAGATGGCATCTAAAGGGGAAAGAAGCCCTACTCTGACGTAGCATTGTGGGGTGGATGTAATTCTATGTTTTCAAAAGCCATGCAGAAGAATGGGAGCCAGGCTGGAAGCAGGGTTGGTAGTCAGAGGTCACTGCTATCCCTTTCTATACTTTTCAAGTCAACAAAGTGTATTAATCACCTACTATGTTCTAGATACTCTGCTAAGCTTTAAGGTAAAAAAAAAAAGTAGTATGGTAAAGAATAGAAAAATAGAAAAGTAAATAATGGTCCCTGTTATCAAGACATTCACAGTCTAGGGGACTGCATCAAGCAAACACCATATAGACAGGATATAAACAAGATAAATTGGAGATAATCACAGAGGGAAGGCACTAGCATTAATTGGGAAAAGCTTCTTGTAGAAGGTGGGATTTTAGCTGGGACTTAAAGGAAGTCACGGAAGCCAGGAGGTGGAAATAAAGGAAGGAAATAAAAGAAAGAGCATGGCACACAGCCAGTGAAACTGTTTGGAATCAGGAGGCAGAGTGTTGTGTGTTCAAGGAGCTTCAAGAAGGCAAGTGTCACCAGATCATAAAACACATGGACTGGAATAAGGTGCAAGAAAAGGGGAAACATAAAAAGTGGAGGCGGTAGGCTATGAAGGGCTTTACAAGAGTTTGATGCCATTGGAGTTGATTGAATATGAGTTGATATAGTCAGAACTGCTCATTAGGAAAATAGTAAGAATGTTAAGATTGATGAATGAAGGAAAGAAAGAATAAAAAAGAAACAAATGAATGAATGAACGAAAAAGCATTTATTAAGCACTTATTATAGGTAGAACACTGTATTAAGTGCCAGGGTTACAAATAGAGAAGCAAGACAGTCCCTGCTCTCAAGAAGCCACATTTAAATAGGGGAAGATACCACATATAAGTGTAACTGGTGGGAAAATAGGTAGCAACCCTTGTGGCCAATGCAACCTGGTGACTCCCTCTTCAGGTTCTTTAGTATCCTCCTTTTTAGGCAGCTGCATGTACTGAAGACCCAGAAAAGAAAGTTCTCTCTACCAAAGTCTTTGGCAATATCAAATGGTTCAACCTTAGAAATGGATATAGAAATGACATTAAAGAAGATCTATTGCCATCTGCCTTGCTGTCATACTTTAAGGACAACTGTGCCTTTTCATCTGACTTGTAGCTAACACTTTCTATATGTGTTTTACTGTACATACAAAAGCAACAAGAAACATAATTTCTGGGCCTCTTGGAAAAAAGATCCAGAGCTATTCAAAAGAGTTTGACCTAACCAGCCACACAGGAAAGACAAATGACTTCCCTCTGTTAATTATGTCCTATTATATCCTGTACATAGCCAGTTTGTACATATTTGTTTGCTTCTTGTTTCCCTCATTAGACTGTAAGCTCCTTGAGGGCAGGGACAGTCTTTGGCCTGTTTTGTATCCCGGCGCTTAGCATGTGCCTTAATAAATGCTTATTGACTAAGTGACTGAAAAACATCAATTGTCAGATTATGCCATGTATTTAGATGAACAACCTATAGAACATGTCAATCAGTACATATATCTGGTACAGACAACACAGAAAGACAATGAAATGGGTCCTGGCATTGATCGGAAGAAGGAGATTAGTGGTCTGCATTGCCTTCTGGATATGGCAAAGCTCCTTTAATGACCCCCAAGCTTCCAAATGAAATAAAAGCTTATTTTTAAAAATGCAAGCATTCTACCAGTGTTGCTGTAGAAAGTCTCTAGAGAATTAAAAATAACTGTCACACAGAGGGAAATGGAGATGTTTATGGTGGGCGTGAGCAGGCTGAAACATATAACCAATGAGGAATTTCAAAGAATAACAGAAGTAAAAGATTATCATCAAGGAAGTATATAATAGGCTAAGGTGATAGGGGTCACACGGCTTGAATGAGGGAAAGCCAGAGTGCTCCCTTGGTACCCTCGTGATGTCAGGAGAAATCAACCACATTTATTGGGCCCTCCCCCTTCCTCTCCTAGTCTGCCTCCCCCACCCCCACACACCCTGGTGAACTTATGGGAAGTCACAGTTTGTGCAAGCAAGATCTGCATCACTGAATGGAACTTCCAAATTGATGAGATCACAGATCAATCTGAGCATAATGTGAAGTCCTACACATGTTTCAGAATTCAACTTTACAAGTACAAGATGGTTGAGGCTTGGTTAGGCAGAAGCAGACTGCATGTGAAGTTGTATGTTCAGCTCTGGGCTCCACATTTTAGGAAAGGTATTTTTTTTTTTTTTTGGCAATTAGAACTATCCCAAAGTGGTGTGGTCTGCCTTAGGATAGAGCCGTTCTCCTATTTGTCTGACCGCTCCTCTATATTCTTTGCCAGATCTTCATCCAGGCCATGATGTTCACTATGGTTCCATCCTGGGTCTTCTCTTCTCCCTCTTTACTCTTTCACTTGGTGATCTCACGAGCTCTCATCAGTTCAGTTATCATCTCCATGAAGATCGTTCTCAGTTGATTTATCCAGCCCTCACCTGTCTTCAAATCTCCAGTCTCCCATCTTTAACTGCCTACTGGATATCTCAAACTGGATGTCCCATAAATATCTTAAAACTCAACATGTTTAAGATTGAACTCTCTATCTTTTACCCTCAGACCCTCCCTTCTTCCTAATTTCCACATTATTGTGAAGGGCACCACCATCCTTCTAGTCAACTTGGCTGGTAACCTAGGTGATTCTTCACCCACTCTCACCCTCCATGTCCAATTAGTTGTCATATCCTGTCCTTTCTACCTCTGGAACATCTCTTGTATATGCCCCCTTCATTCTTTTAACACTGCCACCACCTCAATGCAGGCCCTTATCGCCTCACTCTGATGTTGCAATGGTGCACTTGACAGTCTCTGCTACAAATCTCTCTCCACTCGAGTCCATTCTCTACTCAGCTGTCAAAAAGCTGAGCACAGCAAAAGCACAGATCTGACCATGTCCCCTCTCCCCAACTCCCACGCTCTCAGTAAACTCCAATAGCTCCCTATCACTAACACGATCAAATATAAAATACCGTTTGGTCCCTTCAAAACCTACCCCACCTCCACTACTTTTCCAGGCTTCTTACATCTCCCTCTCTCCCCCTCTCATGTATTCTTCGGTCCAGTGGCCCTTCCTTAATAGGAACTTAATAAATGCTTATTGACCTACTGTAGATTGACTTATTCCCCTTCACTGGAGGTCTTCAAGTGAAGACCAAACACCCACTTTTGGGGTGTGTTGTAGTAGGGATTATATTTGGAATATAGGTTAGACTAGATGGTCAGTGAGGCCCCTTCTACCCTTGAAATTCTGATTCTTTTCGTAGAGAAGGTGACATTTGATGTGAGTCAAACCCATATCTCTGGCATTATAACAAGGTGTTTTAACCTTTGAGTAAATGAATGATCCACCACAGATTGTATTATAGGTCAGCTTTGGATTGTAAATAAGCTCCTTTGAGCCAGGTGGGGCAGTGGATAGAACACCAGGCCTAGAGTCAGGAAGATCTGAGTTCAAATTCAGCCCCAAATACTTACTAGCTATGTGACCCTAGATAATTCACTTAACTTCACCTGTAAAATGAAGAACCTCTCCTGTAAAACGGGGATAAAAACAGCACCTACCTCACAGGGCTGTTGTGAAGATCGAGTAAGATCATGTTGTAAAATGTGCTTAGCAGGATGTCTGGTAGGCCCTACATAAATGCTTATTCCTTCCTTTTTTCCTTTCCTGCTTTGGAAGCTGATAGCCAGAAGAAGTAAATTGTTCTGCTAATAAGGTATTAGTTTTTGAATGGCTAGACAGTAAGTGCTGAATATTCATTACTGGACCGACAGAGTTAATGCAACTTCCCAAAGCAACCACTTTAAAACCACCAAAGAGTTTACTCCATGGGGAGAATCTGGCCCTTGATGCCCCTGTGACTGAGATGGCCTGAAAGAACACGATCCCTTTCATACTCTTTTTTGGCCAAAATGCTGGGCAGCGTTTCTGCCTGAGACTGCATGTTTCAATTTAGACCAACAACAAAGAGGAAACATTTTCCAAGTAGCAGAGCAAGAGTTTTCTTTTGTGACAACTGGGTTCACAGTGACTGGAGGGCTGCCTCATGGCCCCTGATCTTCCTCAGAGTTAAAGTTGGTGACTCAGTCTTTTCTGTCTCAAAAGTGGAGAGAACCATGCCCGATTCTGTAGAACCAATAATCCTTAGCTCAGGACTCCAGTGCAGGAAACCGAGGTACCCAAAGTTCCTGCTTGGGTGTCTACCTACAGGCCCTCCTCCCCAAATCTTGGTTTCAGATCAGGGAATACCACCAAGCAATTAGCTCATTGATAGGCTCAGCTATACTCTAGGCAGGAGTGGGGACCCTGCAGCCTGGAGGCCACATGGGGCCCTCTAGGGCCTCAAGTGTGGCCCTTTGACTGAATCCAAACTTCGCAGAACAAATTCCCTTAATAAAAAGATTTGTTCTGTGAAATAGAGTAGCATAGAAGTATAAAAGTACAATTGACAATTTAGCATTTGATTACAGACTACTGGGCTGCAAGAGGTCCTAGGAAAGGGAAATGATTGTAGGCTGGAGTATTTATGTATCTATGTAAATATATATGTATATACATATGTATGCATACATACATGTATGTATACATGCTCCATTCTCTGTTATCTGTACTAATTCTACAGATACTCTAAAATAATTTGACTTGACAGCTCATTATAAGATGATTTTGGAAAAGATATCTTTTCCTGCCTCAGCTTCTCATGCCTCAAGGCATATAGGTGACCCTCAGTTCTCAAAGGCTTTTCCATAACAACACCAGCTAGATTGTACCTGGGGCCTAGGTAGATTGTACCTAGGAACCATCCTAGCTAAACAGGGTGAGACTCATTACCAGAAGGTTAGCCATCAAGTGATGAAATCTTATAGTGAAGGCAGCTCATGAAACATCTACTGAAGTACTGAAGTGTGCCTTTTTTTTTTTTTGGCTTAAGCAATGGGGTTAAGTGACTTGCCCAAGGTCACACAGCTAGTAAGTGTTAAGTGTCTAAGGTCAGATTTGAACTCAGGTCCTCCTGACTCCAGGGCCGACACTCTCTCCACTACGCCACCTAGCTGCCCCTGAAGTGTACTTCTTGCCAGACCGCTATCCACTGGTGAAATCACTGATCATAAGGTCAAAGAGGTAGAGCTGGAAGGAGGTCAGAGGCCATCTAATTTAACTCTCTCATTTTATAGATGAGGAAACAAGCTGAGGAAGGCTGTCACTCATCTCAAGTCACAAGTCATAAGTGGCAGAGGTCAGAATTAAACTCAGGTCCTGTGATTCCAGGCGCTCTTTCCCACTCAACCACAGGATCTCACACGCTGACATATTTACGTATAGCTTCTTAACTAAATCATACTTGGTATAATTTTAAAACAAACATATTTGCAATGTACACATTGCAGGGATAGAAGTGGGTTGGTGGGTGGAGGATGTGAAAATCACTGAAAAGTTCAAGCAAGAGATGAAGATATGAAAACTTGACCCAGATAAATCACATAGACAGATAGTTATACATGCAAAATCAAAAATTGTCTTGATGCAAATGGTGATAAAGGAGAAAATAAATGACCTTTCCAAGTTATTAAGAAGGCCATACTAAGACTTTTCATCTTAGATACTTGGAAGGAATAATAATAGCAATAAACTATTAGACAATAAACTGCACATTGGCCAGAGACTGTCTCGTATAAACTTATCCACAATAATCACAACTGACATTTATGGAATGCTTTAATGTTTGCAAAATGCTTTAGATAAGCTATCACAGTTGAGACTCACAACAACCCTTTGAGATAGGTGCATCACATGTGTAGTGACACGTGGCTTTGGCACACTCCCAGATCAGCTAAAACAGCATCACCCGTAGGGGAGACGCTTGGCCCCCGCTCCTAAGGGATGGAAGAACTGGTACATGCATGGACATCCTGCGTTGGTCACCACATGGTTAGGAGCAGTCCTTTTTCCATTGGCTGTCTACTTCCCGTACACTGTGTTTCTTTAAGGAATTAGAGTGAAGGACTCTCACTCACAGCAGGTGACACCATGTGATAGAGCCTGAGGGCCACCTCCCTCCAATTCCTCAGGTCATGTGACCGTGAGAGACAGTCTCGCTTTGTTTGTCCTTTCCAGTTTCAGGTTTAGAGAGTAGATTTCCTGAGCTGAGAGCTTGAGTCATGAGGACTTTGGAACCCACAATTCTAGATTGGATGTTGGAGCCGGTCCAGCAGGAAAGCCCGGAGAAACCAGGGTCTCAGGACGCCAACCCTGAAGCCCTTCACACTTTGACTTAATAGCATTGATGCTACATGGGAAAGGAATTAAGCTGTGAACCTAATCTCCTTTCCTTATTACTTGGCAATAATAAGAAAGTTTAGAAGTTTGGGAAAGGGATGAGTTCTATTTCAGATGTGTTGAGTTTGAGATGTCTACAGCACATGAGATTCAAAATGTCCAACAAACCATTGGCAATACAGCTCTGGAGCTTAGAAGATGACTAGATAGATTGGCCTGGGAATTATCAGCACACAGATAAGGCTTTTTTCCCCCATCGCTATTGCTAATTTTCTCTTCTCAGACATGTCCCCAATTAAAAACTTTAAGTAATTTTAAAAGAGGAAGAAAAAAATCATTGCAGAGAATAAGCGTAGTCAAGCCAAATAATTCCACAGAGTGGCCACATCCAAGAATTTGTGCTTCTGCACCCTGTGTCCATCCGGTCTCTATAAAGAGAGGGTAATGCTTTATCTTCTGGAGACATTGCGTTGAATAGAATTCTTAAGTCCTTCAACATTGTTTTTCTTCTTCCCTGCCTCTCCAGGTATGATCTCTCACTGCTTCTCCAGCAGGTATATCCTCTGTTCAGCTAGATTGGGTTTACTGACCCATTGCATACATTGGGAACACTCCACTTCATGCCTTTGCTCAGTTTCCCCTCTATCTTGATTTCCTTCTTCTTCCTTTCCCCTTATTCCAATCCCACCCTACCTTCAAAGTCCATCACAGCACACTACCTCCTCTAGTAGGCCTGCTTCGACCATCCAGATACCTGCTAGATTGTTTTTATGGTATTAAGTTTTACAAGGCACTTCACTCCCAACAACTTTCAGAGGCAGGTAGTACAAGTATTATCATCTCTGCTTTATAGATGAGGAGATGGAGGCCCAAAGACATCAGGTGATTGTCCAAGATCATACAGTTAGTAAGTAAAAGCTGGGATTCAAACCCAGATCCTCCTGACCACAAGTAACGTTATTTTCACTACATTACTGACTCTCTTCTTTCCCTAGACACTCATTTAGCACTTTAATATGTGCTTTTCAGTGTTGTTAGTTATCTTTTCAACTTGTTCAGTCATTTCATTTATTCCTGACTCTTTGTGGCCCCTTGGGGTTTTCTTGGCAAAGATAGTAGAGTGGTTTGCTATTTCCTTTTCCAGCTCATTTTACAGATGAGGAAACTGAGGCAGACAGGGTTAAGTGACTCTCACAGAGTCACATAGCTAGTATCTGAGGCCACATTTGAACTCAGGAAGATGAGTTTTCCTGACTCCAGGCCCAGCACTCTATCCACTGTACCATCTAGCTGCCCCGCCTTTTCAGTTTGACCAGATCCCAAATAAGTTCTCTTGGGTATTATATGAGGGGCACTGGGAAAGTTGCCCTGTCCTAAAAGATCCTCCATTTCTCCCCTACCTACCACAGTTCACTGTTTCAGATATATCCTTTTGCACCTTGTCAGGGGAAAATGCCTTAACTGGAATTCCCTCAACTTAAAAATAGGAAATATCAGTCATTAACATCTTAACATGAAGTAGACCTCAGAAATTTATAGGCTAGTCCCTTGGAGGGACCCTGTTATAGTTAAACTCAGAACCAAAAGGTTATGTTTTGAAGGGAGAAGAGAAGGGTTATAAGTCTAGAGCAGAGATGTGAACTGGGAAGAGGCAACTAGGTCTTTGGCTGGGGTTGGGGCAGTGCCTCTGGGGATAAGGAAACCACCGGGAAAAGATGTAGGTTATAAAAAAAAAAAGTTGGAAGAGTCCCAAAAATTAGTTCAATTTCCTTCCCTGGCAAAGAGGTAGTCTCAGATGTTCTTCTTCTACCTTCCTGACTCCTGTATAGGAATCCCCCTGTTTGACCCAGCATTATGATTTAAAGCTGAACTGGGGGGAGGTAGGGGTGTTAGTGGGGGGGGGCAGTGGAGGGCAAGGGAGAAGCTACACACTGTACTTCTGATGCTTAGCCAGTGTTAGACTAAGCCGATTCCTTCCCAGCTTGGGAAACTCAGCCTTCCCAACACATTAATCTCCATATCAGGAAATGTTTGCCAGCCAGCCAGCACTGTGCCCATAGCTGTTAGTGAGCTTTGGACTCAGGGACTGATCTCAAGTCTCACGTACCCATGAGTCTTACTTGCCCTAACCTTTAGCTCAGTTGCTTAAACCAACATAGCCCTGGATGATATTTCCCACTGTCTAGAATGGATACTTTACTTTTACTGTCCCATCCTCCCCAAATCCATCTACTGAAATATTTCTAATAAAATAAGTTAGAAAAAGGAATATTTCTCTTCCTTAAAGACTCAGTTCAGGTTCTGCCTGTTCCATGAAGGTTATTTGACCTCCCCAGCTGAAAGTTGTCTTTTGCTTCTCGCATTTCTAGTAGCTCTTTGTCTGGACATCTCCTTTGTACTTAGCCCACTCTCGCTTGTAGTGGAGTCTGTGCTTATTTGTGTAAGTGTTCTTCACCCCTGCTAGATACCTGCTAGATTGTAAGTTCTGCAAGAGCACGGTTTGGTGGCATTTTTCATATCTTTGTCCCTAGGGCCTGTACATAGTGCCATATTTCATGAACATTTGTTGAATTGAATAGATTGATAGATGGGGCAGGCTCCCCAGAGGGACCAATATTTGAAAGTGAAGACATCTAGAAGAAAAAAAACAAAACTAGGAGTAATTTTGAACACAAAATCCAGGAAACATGACTCAGTTTTCTTCTCCTTCGTCTCATGTTTCTACGTGTGAGAGTCTGACCTAGTGCAGGTCAAGGCTCGCAGTGAGTGCCCAGAAATGGTCAATTGGTCTTTCTCTGGTAGTGGGGACTAGGTGAGGGCTATAGAATGAGAAGAGCGTTAGCAATGGATCTGAAGCCCCTGGAACTCAGTTCCAAGGCAATTCAGGGTTCAAGAGTGACCTAGGAAAAAAGAAATTTCTTTGGAGAGGGAAGCCTCCTTAAGGCTTATCAAATCTCACCTTATCATCATCAGATAATATCTTTAGACCTAGAAAGGACTTTAGAGGTCATCTAATCCAATCTCCTCATTTTACTGCTGAGCAAACTAAGACCTAGAGAGGTAAAGGGGCTTGCTTACTCAAGGTCACAGAGTAAGTAGCAGAGATGGGGTTTAAACTCTGCTCCTTTGATTCCAAATCCGGCAGCCTTTCAGTGTGGAAGCAGAGGCTTTCAGGGGCTTAAAATGAAGGATGGGTAGAGCAATGAGAGTTACCAAAATCACCAAATCTGATGATATTTTCTCTCTTTCTGCAGTTTTTAACCCTGTTGACTACTCTTTACTTGTGGATACTCTCTCCTCCCTGGGATTTCATGGTGCTACTCTCTCCTGGTTCTCCTGTTACCTATCTGACAGCTACTTATGAGCCTCCTTTGCAGGCTCACTATGCATATCATGTTCCCTAACTGTGGGCTCCTCAAAACTCTCTTCTGGGGGCAGCTAGGTGGCGCAGTGGATAGAGATCCGGCCTTGAAGTCGAGGACCTGAATTCAAATCCCACCTCAGACAGTTGACATTTACTAGCTGTGTGACCCTGGGCAGGTCACTTAACCCAAATTACCTCACCGAAAAAGCAAAAAACAGACAAAACAAACAAATAAAAAAACCTGCCAAGACCACGAAACTCTCTCCTGGGCTCACTCTCTCTCTCTCTCTCTCCCTCTCTCTCTCTCTCTCTCTCTCTCTCTCTCTCACACACACACACACACACACACACACACACACACTTACATACCAACACAGAGCTTTATCAGCTTCCATATATATGTGTATATATATACACATATATATATAATGTATGTATGTACATATGTGTGTGTATTCTTATATTCTCCCATATCTCCAACTGCTTATTGGAAATTTTTAACTAGATGTCCCATAGGCATCTCAGATTTAATACGTATATCCCAAGCAGAGCGTTTATGTTTCCCCTAAAAGCCACCTGCCATCCAAACGTCCTTATTTCTGTCAAAGGCACCACCGTTCTTCTAGTTCGTAACCTTGACGCCGTCCTTGATTCTTCACCCTCACGGATCCCACGGATCCAGTGAATTGCACTTTGCCATTTCTTCCTCCAAGGTATCTCTTGCATATGACCCCTTACTGATACTCACACAGCCACCGCTGTAGATCAGGTCTTCATCATCTCTGGCATAGATTATTGCCATCATCTCCTCACTGGGCTTCCTGCCTCAAGCCCCTTTCCATCCGATGTATCTTCCACCTAGCTGCCTGAGTGATTTCTAGCTCTGACCAGGCCTCTTTTTCGCTTGATGAGCTCCAGTGTCTCCTTCCCCATTGCCTCTAGGATCAAATACAAATTACTCTGTTTAGCTTTTAAAGCCCTTCATAACTTTTCCCCAACTTACTGTTTTGGTCTTATTGTACGTTTCTTCTCCTCCCATACTCTGCAGTGCAGCCAGACTGGCCTCTTTATTCCTCACACACACTCCAACCTCCTGTCCCTGGGTCTTTGCACTGAATGTCCCTCATGCTTGGAATGAGCTCCCTCCTTACTTCTGCCTCATACCACCCTATTCTTTCAAGATGCAGCCTTCTACAAGAAGTCTTTCTTGATTCCTTCAACTGCCAGTGCCCTCCTCCCTCCCTCCCTCCCTTGTATTTATGCTATTATATGTGTATGTAATATCTCCCCCT
Source organism: Phascolarctos cinereus (assembly GCF_003287225.1). NCBI lineage: Eukaryota > Metazoa > Chordata > Mammalia > Diprotodontia > Phascolarctidae > Phascolarctos > Phascolarctos cinereus. Next base: position 346,805,542 of record NW_027555625.1, read on the forward strand.
ATATAATACTAATAACTGGTTTCATAATGCTTTTAGATTTGCAAAGCACTTTATAAATGTTATCTCATTCTATCCTTACAATAACCCTGGGAAGTAAGTGCTATTTATTATCCCCATTTTACAGATGAGGAAACTGAGGTGGACAGAGGTCAAATAGCTTGTCAAAGGTCACAGGCTGAATTTGAGCAAAGGCCTCTTGACTTCAGGTTGAACTGTCTAGCTACCTCGCTGCCTCACGTATAATGTAAGGTCTTTGTGAGCGGATTGTTTCGTTCTTTGTATTTGTATTACCAGCAATTAGCTTGGCATGTAGTAGGTGTTTAATAAATGCTTGTTGTATGCTGGATGTAAGATAGGTATAGGAAGGAGGAATGTAGGGACCAGGTGGGACACAGAGATGTTTGAAAACAGACGTGCTAACTTTTGTCTAGTCGTTTACCTTGTTTGAGCCTGTTTCCTCATTTGTGAAATAGAGAGAATTATCCTTATTCTGCCCACATAAGAACTGATGGAAAGTACTTTTGGAAACTGCAAAGTGCCAGGTAAACTGTAAGGCACTGGTCCATGTGAGGCATCGTGGTCCTTGTTAATATTATTATCATTATGTTTAGAGGCTGAAAGTATGTTCTTCTTCCCTGGGTGGAAAATGTGTTCCCTCCAGGTTTTCAGAGAGCTTGGTGCCAACCAGTAATATGTCTATCAGTAGGCAGAGATGGAGGAAGGCCACAGATTTCACATCCATATGGTACTGACCATTTTGTATGTATGAGGAGAGCATAATAACCCCCTTTAACTTCTCAAAGCCCTTTTATGGGGATCTACTGTTTCCTTTGTTCCTTAAAACAGCCTCATTGGATCCACAGGCCAAGCTTTATTGTCCCCATTTGACAGCTAAGCAAACTGAGGCCCAGAGAAGGGAATAGAATTTGCCTCAAACCACCAAGCTAGAAAGGGGGCAGAACCAAGACAAAAACCCCGGGCCCCTGACTCTTTAAGTCTGTTCTGGGTAGGACTTTTTTAATTCCTATTTTAGCTCTGGTCATCTTTTTATTCCCATGGCCTTCTCTTCCCTCCTCAGTCTTCCTCAGTCTGATCCCCTCATATGCTGACATTAAAGAAGCTATTCCTTTACACAGCTTCAAAGGCTCCCCGAGGAGTATTATTTGGGGCCTAGCCAGGCTGCTGATAATTAGGTATTTCAGGTTTGCAATAATCAAGTCTAACTAGCTGTAGCCCAGAATAGCAAAGGGAACTGGGGCTTGTAGGTCCCCATGAGCTGAGCTTTAGATCCTGCAGGGAGGGATCATCAGAGCCTGAGACTGCAAAGGCTTCTGATTCTGGCCCCAAACCAGAGTGTTCCAAAAGAGGGCAACTGGGCTGGAGAGGGAGCTGAAGAATACACCACACTAGGAGAACAGTTTGAAGGAACTGGAGATATTTAGAGAAGAGAAGACTTAGAGGAGAGATGGTGGCTATCTTTAAGCATCTGAAGGGCTTTCACATGGAACAGGGATTGCTTATTCTTTTTGACCCCAAAAATTAGAGCAATGGGAAGGAGGAAGAGGGGAGAGGGGGTGTGTATCTCCACACAGGTTCAGGCTTTATTTAATGACAACTTATTAATAGGTAGAGGTAGAATGGGCCATCTTTGCAGGTAGTGAGTTTCCTATTCCTGTATGTGTTTGGTTGAAGAAGTAGGAGAGAGGATTCATATTTGGAGGCAGTTGCGTTGAACTAGATGGTCTCTGAGGTACCCTCCATCTCTGTAATTCTCAGATTCTATGAAATCCATATCCTTAGCCAGGCCTCTGTTTAGGTTCCTGGACCACCGATTCTATGCCTCTGACACCTTCATCATGTTCTTCTGATTCAGCAATGCTACTTCCCTAAAATGAACTATTGTAAATGACATGCTTTCTAGACAAAGCATGTTATTGTCTCCACTCCCACCCCAGCAGAAAGTGTATTGGACTTGGAGTTAGGAGACTCAAGTCCTAGTCGGGATTATTGTTGTTCATCCTTCATTCTCAAAGAGGACCAATGACATCAGGAAGGTGATATCTTGACTTGCAAGTGAACTGGATTTAAGTGAGGCAGAACCATGCAAGGTCATCAGCCTCACTGTCTCCTCCAGAGTCATTGGAGTCTGGTGGCTGGACACAGGTCAGGTTGATTGGCAATGGACCAAGATGCAGTGGGAGACCCTGGCCTTTTTAAGCTAAGGTCCTTCCCGGGTCTTAGTTTGTCTGAGGCAGCACCCATTTGGTAGTTAGAGGCTAGTTGAGAACTGAGGCAAAAGATGGTCTACTTTGTCTTCACAAATGAATCAGTCAGAGAGAGGAAGACCCTCAGAATTTCACTTTGCTACCAACACACTCTGTGTGTCACCTTGGACAAAATCCTTCTTTCTTTGGGCCTCAGCCTTTCCATTTCTATGATGAGAGAATTAGACAAAATGATCTTTAAGGTTCCTTCCAGCTCAGACATTTTATGAATGGTACTTTATGACTGTCAACTGCCCTGTGGGGCTCCATTTACAATCCCTGGGGATGCCAAACCAAAGTTCTTTTCTTGGCCACTACTTCTTGATATGTATTATATTCCCTTAGTAAACATAAGCTCCTAAGGGAAGAGTCTGTCTCATTTTTTGTGTTTTTATTCCCAGCACCTAACACTGTGCCTGACATTTAGTAGAAACTTAATATACAATTATTTATTAGTCAATTAATATGAACAAGATTACTTGGCCAAGGTGGCCATCTGGTCAACCATCTGATCGTGAGAAGTCAGTCATTTGTGACATTCTTTCAACCTTAACTTCTGTGAGTTCCGTACAGTGCTAGTATGTTAAGGATAGTAAATTAATCCTGACATGGTGGTGTGATGTGCTGATGCCCTTACCCCAGAAGTGAAGGCCCCTTTTAAAGTCTCTACTAAATATTCCCCTGCCTCACTCAGGCAGCCAAGCCTGAATCATCTCACTGAATTTTTTTCTTTTTTTTTGCCTCTGTATCTGACTATCTTTACTCCCACAGCCCTGTTAAACAGAAAGTAAAGGCTAAAGAAGGGTTGGAAAAAACTTACAGCGAGGCATTGTGGTTATTGGTTGTGGCTACCGGAAAACCCAGGTTTTGATACAAACTATATATACTGTGAACAGGCTTAGCAGCAGGAGTTCAGCTAAGGAAAGGCTCGCAATGCTTGATGGTATGCTCTTAGATCTTCCTTTATTGATTAGTTTGGGGGACAGCGAGAGATTGGTCTGGTGTGGGGTATGTAGCATAAAGAAATAATGGGGTGAACTGCAATGCCGCTCTTCTCCTTGTCCCATCTCTTAGACTACATAACAGCAATAATTAGCCCTCTAGTAGACTGAAGCACTGAAGTCCAACTACCTTGGTTCTGAAATTAAGTGTCATGAAAACACATGGAAGTTCCCCCTTTCTCTGAAAACCAACCTTAAACCTGCCACATTGTCTTTCTTGTTCAGCAGTTTAAGAGATGTTTGAAAAATCTGTAGCTGAGAAGAAGACACAGACAAGCAGGACAATTTTGTTACTACCATGTTAAATTTAGTATATACTTTAAAAAGGTTTAACAGAAATTCTCATTTACCATATAATTTTCTTGTCTGTTCTTTGTGTATTGAAAAGCTCATATTAAATCCATAATTTTAAAAAAAGAAAAAATGCAGCTGAATGAATCTTTTCCTTTTCCTTCTTTTTCAGCGAGGACCCCAGTCATTTCCATGGTTTCTGCACTGACAGTAATGGTGTGTGGGGAAAGTACCATACTTGGCATCAGAAGACTTGGATTCAATTCTTGGTTCTATTACTTACTATCTTAGACAAATCCACTCCCTTCTATAGGCCTCAGTTTCCCAGTTGTCAAATGAGAAGGTTAGACTAGTTGATGTCTGGGTCACATTCAACACTAAATCCTTTGAGTAGAAGGCGATCTCTTGCAGTCACACCAGGAAGGAGGAATGCTTTCTTTTCTATTCTACCTTCTACTTGACTCCTTTTCCAACCCTTTTAGAACCTGGGGCTGACCACAAACATTCTAGAGTGGTGTTAGTTTGTTTCCCTGTCCACTGTTAAGCTGACTTGACTAATTTCTTTGACTATCCTGCAAAAGTCGCCATTGCTCCAGAACACACACCATCTCTTCACTTCCCTCTTTGACCAATGTCTTCTATGGCCAACACACCCCAAACTCTGATGGTGGGAAGTCCTTTGAGAAGTGTATTCAAATGATGAACTAGGGTCTCGGTCCCAAGTAGATGCTAAGAACTTCAGTCCGAGATGTGTTACAAATCACTCAGGTGTCATTGCTGTTAAAACTAGATAGACTTCCTCAGAAACCCAAGACACTCTTATTCTGGGATATAAACTACGCTCTTAAGACAAATGGGTTTGAAATATCATCCTGTCTGTGATAATGAAGAAAAGCAAGAAACAGAGTTCAAACGACTCACAGAAAGCCTTGTAGAAAGTGTAGGAAAGAATCAGGATTAAACCACAATGACCACAACCATTAACGCCCTTTCTCTCCCCACCAGTAGCAGCCCTACCCACATCAACATTCCTTCTTTTTATCCTTCTTATTTCTTAGGAAATGTAAGTTGTTTTTAGAGTTTTTTTTTTCTTTTTCAGAGGAAGGAGATTATGATCAAAGAAATAAATCCTAACACTCAGCCTTTTCTGTTGCTCTCCTAGCCCAGGAGACCTCAATGCTGAGGGCAGATCCCTCAGCCTGATAGCAGTTACTGGTGCTGATGAATCAACTTCCTCCCTTTCAAAGACTAATCCAGACCGCAGAGGTTTTCACTCCACTTTGCATCTGCTGCCCTGCCTGGTTTGAACTCCATGGAACAAGATGCCCCCATACTGGGTACCTCTTGGTGTCCCATCCTCCCCATTCCCACTTTCCTGCTTCCTATTGTGTGTTGTCTCTCTCTTTAGATTGTAAGTTCCTTGAGGGCAAAGACTGTTTTTCTCTTTATTAATTGTATCCCCAGTGCTTAGCATGGTGCCTGGCACATGGCAGATTTGTTGGATCTTACTGAATTGATTTAAGAAACAAATTCTGTTTAAAGAACATGCATCCCTTTGCCCTACCTTGCCCTCCTTCCTCCTTCCAGCCCTGGAATAGTAGGGTAGCTGATCACAAGCAGCATCTTTTCTTTTCTTTTCTTTTCTTTTCTTTTCTTTTCTTTTCTTTTCTTTTCTTTTCTTTTTTTAGCTATTATTATAACATAGGTATTTATTTTGTGATATTAAAGTGACAGCTAAAAATGCACAGTAACATTGAGAGAGGGCAGTTTTTTACAGGGAATCAAAACTTTCAACCCAAAGCTTAGAGTGTAGAAATGCTGCTTTGCCCCAAATCAGCCACAAACATAATGACCAATGTTTAAAGTAATAGAAAACAATATTTTAAAGCTTTCAGTAAATACTAATTGCAAATCAAAGCAACAAGGAAAGAAAAGATAAAACCCTTTGTCCCAAGGATAACATTCAGTTTATCCAATTTCCATCTTGCAGATGATTTTGGTAGTACCTGATAACCAGTCACATCCACTCCTATAACCTTGCAATTCCTATGTTCCTGGTTTGCTCTTGAAGCAGCACCTTTTCTCAAACATCTCTGCAGGATTGGTGCTCTGTGTTCTTGGAACCAGTGGGGAAACTCAATCTTCCTCAACCTAGTGCCTAGCCAGGAAAAAGAGAACCTTTGGATGCCAGGGGAACACTGGACTTCAATTTAAGCCAATCCCAACTGGAGAAGCCCAGATTCAATTTTAATACCACACTTCTTTATTATATTTTGTGCTTTTCTGAGGGCAAGTTTTGCATCCATCTTTTCATGTGATTTTCACATTCCTGTGAGAAGGAGAGATAGGTCAGGGACCATTAGTCCACTTTACAATTTGTGAAATTAATATTAATTGAAGTTAAGTGACTTGCCCAAGGTCTTATAGATCTAGGACTAGAATCTGGGGCTCTTGTCTCCAGGTAGGTCTTTTCTCCATGGCAGTACACTGCCTAATGAATATTCTTAGAAACAAGACCAGATTTAGCCTATTTCACAAGAACACATCTTTTATTCGGGATGGCAATTGCTCTCACCAAGGTCATCTATTACCTTTATTTTTTAAAATAAAAAATGTTTCTCAAATGGAGATCTTCCTTCTCTCTCTCCCATTTCCTTTCCTCCATCAATTGAGAAAGCAAAAAAAAAAATCCTGTCATAAAAATGTAGTCAAGCAAAATTTTCACATTGACTGCCTCCTTCCTGCTGAAATTATGTCTCAGTCTGAACTCTTGAGTCCATCACTTTGCTGTGAAGAGGTGGATAGGCTGATTCATCCCAAGTCCTCTGGAATTTTGGTTGGTCATCATGATATCAGAGTCCTTAAGTCTTTCAAAGTTGATTGTCTTTACAATGTTGTTATTGTGTGAATTGTCCTCTTGCTTCCACTCACTGCACTCTGCTTCAGTTCATAAAGTCTTCTCAGAAGACTTCTCTGAAACTGTCCTCTTCAACGTTTGTTAAAGCACAGCAATATTCTATCTCATTCATATACATAACCTATTCAGCCATTTCCTCAACTCATGGGCACACCCTCAATTTCAAATTCTCTGCCACTGTGAACAGTTGCTATATTTTCGTACATATGGGTCTTTTCCTTTCTTTGATCTCTTTGAAGAATGGACCTCATAGTTGTATCATCAAGTCAAAGAATATGCACAATTTAATAGCTTTTTGGGCATAGGCCCAAATTGCTTTGGAGACTAGTCAGACCAGTTCATGGCTACACTAATAGAGCATTGATGCATCTCTTTTTCTGTAGCCTTTCCAGCATTTGCCATTTCCCTCCCTTTTTTTTTCTCCCATTTTTGCCAATCTGAGGGATGTGAGGTGGAACCTCAGAGTTGTTTTAGTGTGCATTTATTTAATTATTAGTGATGTAGAGTGTTTTTTTTTCATATGACTAGTTTGGATTTTTTCCTTTGAAAACTGCCTATTCATATCCTTTGACCATTACATTAGTTGGGGCATGGATCTTATTCTTATAAATTTGAACCCATTACTTATGTATATATCTTAGAAATGAGATCTTTATCAGAGAAACTTGCTTTAAAGATTACCCCTCACCTCCACCCCCACCCCCAGGTATCTACTCCCTTCTAATTTTAACTGCATCAGTTTTATTTGTGCAAAAACTTTTGAAATTTCATATAATTAAAATCTTACATTTTATCTTGTCTGTTGCTCTTTATCTTTTTATTCAATAATGAACTTTTCCCCATCTATAGATATGAAATGTAATTTCTTCCTTGCTTCTCTAATTTATTTTGTCATACTTTATGTCCAAGTTATGTGCCCATTTAGAGCTTATCTTGGGATATGATATGAGATATTGGTATATATTTAGTTTTTGCCAAACTGCTTTCTATTTTCCCCAATGGTTTTGTTGAATGATGAATTCTTGACCCAATAGCTAGGATCTTCGGGTTTATTGAACACAGGCTTCTTGTTTCTACATATTGTATACCTAATCTATTTCATTGATTCGTGTCTCTGTTTCTTAACTATTACCAGATTGTTTGGTTGATGACTGCTTTATAGTATAATTTGATATCTGGTGCTACTAGGCCCTCTTCTTTCCCATGTTCCCCTCTTCTTTCTCCTAACAACCTTGAACTCCCCCCCTCCCCCAGGTACATTTTATCATTATTATTGTTGTTCATTTGTTTTAGTCATGTCTGACTCTTCTATTATTTTTTTTTCTAATTCTATAAAGTAATCTTTTGATATTATAGTTTGGTTGGTATAGCATTATATAAGGAAATTATTTTTGGCAGTATTACCATTTTTATCCTATTAACTCAGTCTACCAGTGAGAAACTAATATGTCTCCAATTATTTAGCTCTGTCTTTATTTGCATGGAGTGGTTTTTTTTATTCATATAATTTCTATGTGTGTCTTGCCAGATAGACTCCAAAATATTTTATATTTCCTATAGTTCTTTTCAATGGACTTTTTCTTTCTATCTCTTCCTGCTGGATTTGTTTGTAATTTATAGAAATACTGATTTGTGTGGCTTTATTTTATATCCTGCAACATTTCTGAAGTTGTTAATTTTTTCAATTAGTTTTTAGTTGATTCTTTAGTGTTCTCTAAGTAAACTATCATATCATCTTCAAAAAGTGATAATTTTATTTCCTATTTGCCTGTTCTTACTCTTCAATTTCCTTTTTCTTGTTTTTCTAATATAGCTAACATTTCTAGCACTATAGTGAATGATAATGGTAGTAGAGCACTTCCTTATTTTACCCTTGATCTTATTGGAAAGTTCTCTAGTTTATCTCCCTTACATATAATGCGGCTCTTGTTTTTATTTTTTTTTTAAAAATCCATTGTTTATTGACTCTAAACATTTTTTTAAGAAAATTTTGAGTTCCAAGTTCTCTCTCTCTCTTCTACCCCTCCCCCACTGCAAACAATATGATACTGATTATATAAGTGAAATAATGCAAAACATATTTCCAGATTAGCCAGATTTCAAAAAAAAAAAAGCAAGCAAGAAAGAAAGAAAGTAAAAAAAATATATACTTAGTATAAAGTAAAAAAATATACTTAGAATTCATCAGTTCTCTCTCTGGAGGTGGATAGCATTTTTTTCCATAATGAGTCCTTTGAAATTATCTCAGATCATTATATTGATCAGAGCAGCTGTCTTTCACAGTTGATCATTACAACATTGCTATTACTGTGTGCAATGATCTCCTGTTTCTGCTCATTTCCTTTTGCATCAGTTCATATAGGTCTTCACATTTTTTTTGAAACCACCCCCTCATCATTTTTATAGCACAATAGTACTCCATCACAATCATATACCACAAACTTGTTTAGCCATTCCCCAATTGATGAGCATCCCCTCAATTTCCAATTCTTTCCCAACACAAAAAGAGCTGCTATAAATATTTTTGTGCATATAGGTCCTTTCCTTTTTTCTTTGTTTTCTTCGGGATACAGGCCTAGTAACAGTATTTCTGGGTCAAAAGGTATGCATAGTTCTATAGTCCTTTGGGCATAGTTCCAAATTATTCTCCAGAATGGTTGGACAAGTTTACAACTCCACTAATAATTTGTTAGCATACCTATTTTTCCTCATCCCTTCCAACATTTGTCACTTTTGATATCTGTGAAGTGGTACCTAAGAGTTTTTAAAATGTGCATTTCTCTAATCGTTAGTGATTTAGCATTTTTCTTATAATTATAGATAGATTTGATATCATCTTCTAAAAACAGCCTGTCCACATTGAGAGAATCAAATCGATTCCATTTTGTATCATCACCAACATTTTGTATAGTTGCTGAAGTAAAGTTCTGTGTCCCTGAGCTAAATTTAGTTATTTCTGTAAATCATGTCATTTCAAGGGAATCAGCTACTATTGTATCTCTAACTGGCTTGCAGGATGCAGGTGGATACAACCAATCAGCATCCCTAAGTATCAGAAAGTTCCTAAATCTAAAAATAGTAACTGTGCTTTACTATAAAAACCCTTGTGATTCTCTCTTCAGAGTCCTTGTGCCTGCTGAGGGGCCTTGGAACTGATTTGTTTTGTAACTGCACGCCTTGTTAACAAATCTTATTGCTCAGACTTTGTTTCCTCAGTTTACCTCATTTCGCTCATGACAATTAATGAGCCAGCCAGGAGACCAAGAAAGGACTCTGGCCCCCAGGGGGGCAGGGGTAGCCTCTCTGAGGAACCCTGTGGCTCCAAGTAATTTACCTGCTGAAGGACTTCTCTGTGGAAGACTATCCCAGAGGTTGAACTCCCTTTGATTTCAACTCTTCCAAGCCAAGATAAGCTTCCACTTAGTTGGAAAAGAAATAACTAAGGTAAGTCTCCACACTTTTGGAGAAGTCATTTTCAGGGAATATTAGGATCTGGTATTAGCATACTAAAACTAACCCCTTGGAGAAGTTTCTTATAGCTTGGGACTAGGGAAACTCCTGGTAGAGCCCAGAATGACTAAGAAGCATATAATCAGTTATGTGAAATTTGGTCTAAAACTGCAAGAGATTCAGCTGCCAATTTGTTTTGGCCTCAAACTGGTACTTTTGAGTACTGTAAATTAAAAGATTTAAGCCTGGGGGCAGTTAGGTGGCACAGTGGAGAGAGCACTTGCCCTGGTGTCAGGAGGACCTGAGTTCAAATCTGGCCTCAGACACATAACACTTACTAGCTGTGTGACCCTGGGCAAGTCACTCAACCCTATTGCCTAACCAAAAAGAGAGAGAGAGAGAGAGAGAGAGAGAGAGAGAGAGAGAGAGAGAGAGAGAGAGATAAAAAGATTTAAGCCTAGCTATAGGGAATAAACATCCAAACCAGATGGCATATTGGTTTTGCTGAGCTGACCTTTCTGATGGCACATGCCTGACAAACCTGCAGGTATCTTCTCTCTATCCTGTCCTATCTGCTCCCTCTTCTGTTCCTTTGCAACTTCTGCTAGCTACCACTTCTGCTACCACCACCTCACCTTCCTACTCTCTGCACCCCCATCCTAGTTTCCTATTCTCCTGAAGTAGCTAGAGATTTAATTCCTCTTGAACCCAAGGGGCCTATAAGTGGTATCTTCCGTCTTCAAGAAAGGCTTGTACATAATCCAGCACAACCTGGCCATGACTTGTAATCATCAGCTTTTTGGTCCCTCTGATCTTTCTACCTACAGAAGTGGCATTCCCAAATTTCACAAAGATCCAGAAACAGTTATAATTCAATTTCAGGCCATCTTTAGGGGTTATAATATCAACTGGGGGGATATAGTGACCTGATGGAAACCTTACTCTCCCCCAATTGAAAACAAAACAAAAACATGTCATTATTGAAGCTGCTAATCTGGAAGTTCTGGCAGGAAGGAAGTGGGGCTGGCTCTGCAGGTCTCCCAAATGGGCCATTACAGGACCCACAATGGAACCCTAACAATCCAGCTGATTATACCAGCCTACTTCAGACTAGAAAATCATTAGAGGTATAGAGGCATGTGACATCTGCTCTGAAAACTGGAGTAAATTCCAGGAGACAATTCAAGAAAAAAAATAGAACCCCTAACTAATTTGTATGATAGGTTATGCAAAAGTGCTGAGCAGTATGTGAGTCTAGATCCACTCTACCTGTGAGATGCAAGAATTACAAATGTGGCCTTTCCTAGCCAGAAATATGAAAGTTCTTTCATGAGAGTTATCTGGGTTGCATCAAAAGACATCTTAGGAAACATTGCACAATATGTTTATGAAGGAAAAGATAAGGAAAAAGAGAAATCTGAGCCAAACGACTAAACCTGTAATCTTGACCCTGTACAGGTTGTGTCAAGAACTCACAAGTCTCTTGAATGTTTTTAATGCCACAAGACGGGCCGTATTGCCCGAGAATGTAGAAAGAAAAGAAAAGAGGTCTTGGGACCTCAAGAGCATAAGTAGAAATGGGTCTAGAAGTGCCCAGGAGAATCCAGCTGCATGAAGGTGCAAGGAAAGGGAAGGGCCGTAGATCTTGAAAAGTACTCTTTTGTTTTCCCCATCCTGATGTCCTCGCCCCAACTATCCTGGTCCTTGCCTCTTCCCAAACTGGTGAATTCCATGTCACTCTTAAAGTTGATGATGCAATCTATGACTGTTTACTAGATACTGGAGCTTCTAATTCAGTTTTAATGAGCAAACAAAACTCTAATTATACCTCTATTGGATCTCTGAATGTTGTCAGAGTCTCACAAAAACATCAGAGTTTTTCTAAATTATCTTATTGAGTGGATGGTATCCATTGATCCTCTTTCCATTGAAAAGTCCTCCCTCCTCATGCCCAAATCCCCTGTAAATTTGTTGGGGTGAGATCTCCTTTGTAAACTTATGGCCATGTCAGGGTTTGTTGCAAAGATGCTTCTGAAAGAAATCATTCCCTGCTTTGGACCCCTGGCCTGCATTGATTCTGACAGAGGTGCCCACTTCACTGATTGTGTCCTATCTCAGATTTACTCCTATCTAGGGGTAGTTCCTAAATTTCATACACCTTACCACCCCACCCCCAGAGCTCACACCAATTTGAGCATATGACCAAGGAGCTTAAAACGATCATTGGTAAGCTATGTGCCTGAACCCATATAAAGTGTCCTGATGTTCTTCTCTGGCTTTGTTCTATCTGCACAGCAGAACAAGGTGGGGACTATATATATCTGCTTTTGAAATGCTTTTAAGGCACCTCCTTCCCCATCCAGGCAAGAGCTTTTCCCTCAGTACACACATTTTTATTGAGAGGAGATACTTCTGTTGCTTCTTAGATACAGGAGCTACAAACTGGGCTGCAGAGAAATCTGTGACATGGAAGCTACAGTGTAGACAGGATTTTGGACTTTTCACTACATGACTCTCACCAGGGAGGAAAGGTCTACATCATAAATTTTCAGACTACGATGGAACTCAACTCTCTCGGCAGGATCTGTTCCAAGGACTACTGGAATACTCCAGTGGCATCAAGATTAGAAAAAAGGACTCTTGGATACATTGCCCCCACGAAACCTGCCCCAATACTGTTTCATAATGTTTTTGCTTTGGTTTCCTTTATCCTGTTTGTTGCCTTTTCCTCTCCTGTCTTCTCCTCGCAGGAGGGTTGGAAAAAAACCCATAATACTATTAACAATCTCCATGGGGAAGTGGGACAAATTTTGTACCACCTCAAAGCAATTGGACCTCATGAATGTTGGATTTGTCATCATATCCACCAAAAAGACCCTAATCCATGGGAAGTCTTTCCCATTACTGAAAAGAAAACCCTTCCCTGGCCAGAAGACCTTATCACTCAGATTATGACCTTTCACCTTTAAACAGAGCTTTTATTCCTTTTGCTTTAGCCGCATGTAATCTTCATGCTCCCAACAAAAGGATGCTGAAAAGCTCAAAGGCCATTTTCCCTTTCCCAAGAAAAAACAAATTACTCTTAAATTTAGTGGGTCTTGTAGTATTATTAAAGTTAAGGTCATCTCATTAAAAGTAACTATTACCAGCAATTTGGAACTAGGCCCGAAAGGCAACCAAACTGTGCATACCCTTTGATCCAGCAATACCACTATTAGGATGGTATCCCAAAGAAATCATAAAAAAGGGGAAAAGACCTATGTGCACAAAAATATTGATAGCAGCTCTTTTTTGGTGGGAAAAAATTGGAATTGAGGAGATGCCCATCAACTGGGGAATGGCTGAACAAGTTGTGGTATATGAATGTAGTGAAGTACTATTGTGTAATAAGAAATGATAAACAGGTAGATTTCAGAAAAAACTTGGAAAGACTTATATGAACTGATGTAAAGTGAAATGAGCAGAACCAGGAGAACATTGTATACAATAACAGCAACGTTGCATGATGATCAACTGTGAATGACTTAACACTTCTCAGCAATACCATGGTGCAAGACAATTACAAAGAACTCATGATGGAAAATGCTATCCACATCTAGAGAAAGAACTGATGGATTCTGAATGCAGATCAAAGCTTACTATTTTCACTTTCTTTATTTTTTTTTCCTTTTGACCTGTTTCTCCCTTCACAACATGACTAATATGGAAATATGCCTTACATGATTGCACATATATAACCTATATCAAATTGCTTACTGTTTTAGGAAGTGGGGAGGGAAGAAGGTAGGGAGAAAAATTTGGAACTCAAAATTTTGTAAAAATGAATGTTAAAATTGCCTTTACGTATAATTGGAAAAAATAAAATGCCATTAAAAAAAGAAAAAAGTCATGACTCCTCTCCAGAGTTTCCACTTCTGTGTGAAAAAGGAAAAAGATCTTAGCACTACCCTAGATTTAGGTAACATAGATAAGTTGCATTAATATTTTTCATTTCCCTAATATTATTAAAGGGGACCTGTATATCTGTGCCAAAGCCATTCTTCATGATGATAACAAAGACTATAAACCTCTATGTTTCCCTAATTAACCCTACATGCAGTGGGTCCAGCTGGGTTCAGTTAGATAAAGTTAGAGACCAATACTATTTTTGACAATTCTTGGCAAAACCCTATGGTGGGCATAAACTTTCCCTTTCTGAAGTCTCATGGGATTTGGTGACCCCAGGTCAATTTTTCATTTGTGATGATCAAGCCCACTCTTCTCTATCCCCTAATTGGTTTGGTACCTGTGAAATTGCCTTTTTGACCCCATCATCTTTGGTTTTTAATCATCCCATAGGACTGGTAGGGCAAAGGTCTACCAGAAATCTGGGTGCATGATGGTACAGGCATAAAAAAAAGAGAAGATACCCTAACTAATGGGGACATAGTTTCAATCCAAAACCCCATAAAACAACATGGAAATAGAATAAAGTTCCTTTGGTACCTAATTCCACATAGAGAGGTTGTTGTGCTAGAACAAGCCGTCAGAAACGTCTCCCTTCAGATTGAGAGACTGATCCACACCAGAAACGAATTCATCTCCTTCCTCCAAATTGAGGCATATTCTTTAGCCCACATGGTCTTACAAAATTGCATAGTTCTAGACCTACTTACTACCTCTCAAGAGGAGCCTATGCTATGGTTCATCAATCTTGTTGTTCCTACGTTAATCAATCAGAGGAAATGATAACAAATCTTCATAATATCTGCTATAACTTGTTATAGCGGAAACAAAACCACCTCCCCCAGGTGACCCCTGGTGGAATCCCTCCTCTTGGTTTATTTGGCTGCAGAGAAATAGCATCTTAGCCACTCTTGGTAAGGCCCTTATGGCCCTCTGCCTTGTAATTCTTTTTAGACTATATCTTAGGTGCTGTGTTAAAGCTTATTCAAAGATTGCCCCAGAGAGGCTCAGGTAGTACACTCTGGTGATCATACCCGTATTAAAAACCTTATAGAACTAGCTTATCGATAGGATATAGATACTTGGGAGCCTCCCATGGATCAAAGAGGGGAATGGAGAGAATCAAAGCAATTCCATTTTGTATCATTGCCAACACTTTGTATAGTTATTGAAGTTAAGCTCAGTGTCCCTGAGCTAAGTTTAGTTATTTCTGTCAATCATGTCATTTCAAAGAAATCAGCTACTATTGTATCTCTAACTGGCTTGTTGGATGCATGTGGATGCAACTAATTAGCATCTCCAAGCACTGGAAATTTCCTAAATCTAAAGATGGAAAATCTAAAAATAGTAACTGTGTTTTACTATAAAACTCTTGTAATTCTCTCTTTGGGATCCTTGTGCCTGCTGAGGGGCCTTGGAACCAATTTGTTTTGCAACTTTATGCCTTTGCCAATAAATCACATTGCTTGGATTTTGTTGCCTCAGTTTTCCTCATTTCACTTGCAACAATATTCTTTGACCATTTATCAATTGGAAAATGGCTTTTATTTTATAAATTTGACTCCGTTCTCTCTATATTTGATTGGGAAAGAATTTTTATAACCAGTCTTTCTGATAAAGGACTCATTTCTAAAATACATAGAGAATTAAGACAAATTTATAAGAACACAAGCCATTCCCCAATTGATAAATGGTCAAAGGATATGAATGGACAGTTCTCAGATGAAGAAATTAAAGCCATCTATAGTCATATGAAAAAATGCTCTAAATCGTTATTGATTAGAGAAATGCAAATCAAAACAACTCTGAGGTACCACATCACACCTATCAGATTGGCCAACATGACAAAACAGGAAAATGATAAATGTTGGAGAGGATGTGGGAAAATTGGAACTCTAATACATTGTTGGTGGAGTTGTGAAATGATCTAACCATTTTGGAGAACAATATGGAACTATGCCCAAAGGACTATCAAGATGTGCATACCCTTTGATCCAGCAATAGCACTTCTAGGGCTATATCCCAAAGAGATCAAACAAATGGGGAAAGCACCCACATGTACAAAAATATACATAGCAGCTCTTTTTCACAAAAAGCAAAGAATCAGAAGTTGAGAGAATGCCCATCAACTGGGGAATGGCTGAGCAAGTTGTGGTATATGAATGTAATGGAATACTATTGTGCTATAAGAAATGATGAACAGGCTGACTTCAGAAAACCTGGAAAGACTTATATGGTCTGATGCTGAGTGAAGTGAGCAGAACCAAGAGGACTTTGTACACAATAGCAGCCACGTCATGCAATGACTAAGAATGTTAAACTGAACCCTTCTCAGCATTACGAGGATCTAAGACATCTCCAGAGGCCTCGGGAAGGAGAATGCTATCCACATCCAAAGAAAGAACTATGGAAGTTGAATCACTCTCACTTATTTTTACCTTCAGTTGAGTTTTGTTTCATCTTTCTGATGGTTCCTCCTATTGGTTTTAATTTTTACTTACAACTTCACTAATGTGAAAATATGTTTAATGGGTATGTAAATGTAAAGCCTATGTCAGATTGGGTGCCATCTTGGGGAGGGTGGGGGGGGGAGAAAAAGGGAGAAAAATTTTCAACTCAAAAGCATATGGAAAAAAAAATTAAAAAAATTAAAATTAAAAAAAGTTCTCTCTATATTTGAGAAATTAGAAGCCTTTATTAGAAAAACTTACTGTAAAATTTTTTGATAATTATTCATTGTCTATGGTACGTTTAGCAAAATAGAGTTGTCCTGATTATTTTTTTTAATGAAGTCTATTTTTGCTTTTGCTTTGTCTGAGATTATGATTGCTAACCCTGACTTTTTTCTTAACTACAGCTGAGGCATAATAGATTCTGGTCCAGCTCCTTATTTTAACTCTGTGTGTGTCTTTCTGTTTCAAGAGTGTTTCTTGTAAACATATTGTTGAATTCTAGTTTCTAATCCATTCTGCTGTTTGCTTCCATTTTATGGGTGAGCTCATTCCATTCATATTCACAATTATGATTTCTGTGTACTTCCCTCCATCCCATTTTCTTCTGTTT
Source organism: Phascolarctos cinereus (assembly GCF_003287225.1). Taxonomy (NCBI): domain Eukaryota; kingdom Metazoa; phylum Chordata; class Mammalia; order Diprotodontia; family Phascolarctidae; genus Phascolarctos; species Phascolarctos cinereus. The sequence continues at coordinate 346,822,473 of NW_027555625.1, forward strand.
ATCTTTCTTTCTCTCTCCTTTTAAACTTTCCTACCACAAAAGTCTATTTTGCTTCTGCCTTCCTTCATCTGTCCTCCTTTTTATCATCTTCCCCACCTTTTTCTTATTCTCGTCTCCTCTCATTTCCCTGTTGGGTAAGATAGATTTCTATATCCAGCTGAATGTGTGTGTATATTCTTCCTTCTTTGAACCAGTTCTGATGAGAGTGTATTGCTTACCCAACCCCCCACCCTATTCCCCCCACTGTAAAAGCTCTTTTTCAATGTGAGCAAATTTTCTTCTTTCTACCTTGCCCTTCTCCCCTTTCCCAGTGCATCCCTCTTTTTCACCTCTTCATTTTTTGGGAGACTCACACCCATGCTCTCTGTCTTTGCAGACTCTTTCTAACTACTTTAATAATAAAAAAAAGTTCTTAGTACTTACATGTATCATCTTCCCAAACAAGAATGTAAACAGCTTAACTTTACTGAGTTTCTTATGATTTTTCTTTTGTGTTTACCTTTTTATGCTTTTCTTGAATCTTGTGTTTAAAAGTAAAAATTTCTATTCAGCTCTTATCTTTTCATCAGGATTGCTCTTTCCCCCTCTTTCCCCTGAAGAATTATATTTAGTTGTGCTTGGTAGATTGTTTTTGGTTGTAATCCTAGCTCTTTTGCCTTCTGGAATATAATATTCCAAGTTCTTCATTCTTTTAAGGTGGAAGTTGCTAAATCTTATGTGATTCTGACTGTGGTTCTATGGTATTCCTGACAACCTCCTAAGTTGTCTTAGGTGGGGAAAATGTCTCTCCCTGATCTTTTGTTGGCTCTGCTGCTCCAGAATTTGATTTGAGGCATCACTTTAAAGTTGTTTAGAAGGTAATGTTGGGAGAGTTCATCAGGTTGTTGCCTTTCCTCTGCCACCTTGATTTTGCCCTTCACTTTTTTTAGATAGATACAAATTTTCATATTAAAGAGAGATCCATTTTTTCCTATGCATTCTAGTGTTGTTTTTTTTTTTTAAACAAGAATGGGTATTTTATCTTGTCAAAACTTTTTTTTTTGTATTTATTGATCTAATCATATAATTTTTGTTCTTTTTGTTATTAATATGCTCACTTATGTTCACATTTATCACAAGAGTGAAATATCCTGCATTCCTAGTATAAATACAATCTGGTCATAGTATGTAATTTTTTTTGATATATTGCTGTAGTCTCCTAGTTCACATTTTATTTAAAATCTTTGAAACAAAATTCATTAGGGATGTTGTTCCACATTTCCCCCCCCCCCCCCGCTTTGATACTCTCTGGTATCTAGACTATATTTGTGTCATAGAAAGAATTTGGTAGGACCCTTTCTTTTTTCATGTTTTTTTAAAACACTTTATATAATGTTGGAATTAATTGTTATTTAAATATTTGATAGAATTTGCTTGGAAATCCATCTAGTTCCAAGGTTGGGTTTTTTTTGGGGGGAATGGGAATAGGAGAAGACTTTTATTTATGGCTTTTTAAATTCCTTTTTGTAAGATTAGTTATTTAAGTCCTTTATGTCTTGTTCTGCTGATCTAGGCATTTTATATTTTTGTAAATATTCATAATTTCATTTAGATTTTCATTTTTCTTGATATACACTTAAGTGAAAAAATTCCTAATAATTTCCTTTATTTTTTCTTTATTGGTTATGAATTCACCTTTTTTCATTGTTGATAGTGGTAATTTGGTTTTCTTCTTTCTTTCTTTTTTTTTTGGCTAGGCAATGGAGTTAAATGACTTGCCCAAGGTGACACAGCTAGTAAATGTTAAGTGTCTGAGGCCGGATTTGAACTCAGGTCCTCCTGACTCCAGGGCCACTGCTCTATCCACTGCATCACCTAGCTGCCCCTTTCTTTCTTCTTAAAAATCAAGTTAGCTAATGATTTTTCTATTTTGTTGTGTGTTTTTAAAAAGTAGCTCATAGGTTTATTTATCAGTTCAATTTTTTTTCTTTCAATTTTGTTAATCTCTTCTTTGACTTTCAGGATTTCTATTTTGATGTTTTATTGGAGGCCTTTAATTTTTTTTTTTAATCATGTTTTGGTAGTTGAATGCCCAGTGTATTGATCTGCTTTTTCTTTCTTTTGTTGATGAATGTATTTAGAGATATAAATTTTCCCCTATGGCCTTTTTGGCTTCATCCTAAAATTTTCTATATGTTTTCTCATTGATGTCTCTATCTTTAATGAAATTAATGATTGTTTTTATAATTTGTTCTTTGACTTAACCATCCTTTAGGATGAAATTATTTAGTTTTCAATTAATTTTTAATATTTTCTTCATTAACCTATCGCTGAATATAATTTTTATCTATTGAATATACTTTTATTTATTGCATTGTGGTCCATAAAAGATGTGTCTAATTTTTTGCTTTTTTGCATTTGTTTTTGATGTTTTTAACGCTCTAAAATATGGTGAAATTTTTGGAAAGTATAATGCAAGGCTGAGATATATGTATACTTCTTCCTATTCCTATTCAATAATCTCCTGAGTCCTGTCATATCTAATTTGTCTAAAATTCTATTCAGATCCTTCACTTTTTTTTTAGCTGTTTATGCTGACTTCTATTCGGATCCTTCACTTTCTTTGTGTTTAATTAGATTTCTTGAAGGCTAAGAGGAATGACGTGAGGTTCCCCAGTATTATAATTTTATTCTCTATTTCTCCCTAAAACTCATTTAATTTTTTCTGAAAGTGTTTGTCTGCTATGCTATTCAGTGCATATATGATTAATATTTATATTAATTCATTGTATATTGTACCTTTCAACAAAATATACTTTTCTTTTTTATCTCTTTCAATTAAGTTTATTTTTGTTGTTGACTTATATAAAATTGATTGCCACCCCTCCCTTTTTTACTTCAACTGAAATGTAATAGATTTTGCTCCAGCTCCTTATTTGAATTCTATGTATATTTTTCATTTTCAAATGTGTTTCTCTAAGCAATATATTATTGGTTGCTGCTTTCTAATCCGTTCTGCTTTGCTCTGGATGAGTTCATCCCATTCACATTTATAGTTACAATTACTAATTGTATATTTCCCTCCATCCCATTCTCTTATATTTTTCTTTTTCTTTGGTTCCCATTCCTACTTATAAAGAAGAATAGATTTAGTGTTTTCTAGGTTTAGTGTTTGTTCACCTGTACATCTTTTCTTTCCCTCACTCAAAGCCTAATTCTATCTTTTCTTTTAAGATCCTCTTTAAATTCCACCATCTGCCATTAGTTTTTCTTAAGCCTAATCTTTTCCTTAATCTACCTTCACTCTTTTCTCCTCTTTCCCTCCTATTTCTCTTTGAGGGAAATATATGTATGTGTGTATACTCTTCCCTCCTTTGACCAGTTCAGATGAGATATTTAAGTATTCCTTCTTGTTTTACAAACTTCTAATAGAGCATCTGAATTATGTAAGATAACTTTCACTATCTTTCTTTTCCCTTCCCCTTCTTTATTATATTCCTTCATAATTATATTCCTTTGTTCATCTTCAAGATTAAATTAAATTAAATTCATCTTTTAAGATCATCAGAACAGTAGAGTCCATCCCAGCCCCTCTGTCTAATTAGACTCCCTCTATGACTCCTTGTGATGAGGAAACATGTATTATCTCCCTATATTAGAATGTAAACAAAATGTCCTTTATGATTGTTTGCTCGTGTTTAACTCTTTATATTATTTTTGTCTTTGGTGCCTGTGTTTGTTTTTCATATTTTCTACTCTGATCTTTTCATCAAGAATGCCTGGAAGTTTCTAATTTCATTAAATATCCATCTTTTGCCCTGTAGGATTCCACTTGGTTTTGCTGAGTAAGTTATTATTTGTTGTAAGCCGCTATCTTTTACATTCTGGGATATTTATTCCAACTCTCCAGTTCTTTATGGTGGTGGCTGCTAAATCATAGCTGATACTGATTGTGGCTCCTTACACTTGAATTTTGTCTCTCTGATTGTCTGTAATATTTTGTCTTTTACCTGGAAGCTCTGAATTTTAACTAAAATATTCCTAGGAATTTTCACTTGGGAGTTTCCTTCAGGAAATGACTGGTGAAGTCTTTCTGTATCTACTTTGCCCTCTAGTTCTAAGAAATCTGGGCAGTTTCTTTTATTATTTCTCTCTCTTTGGTCATGTATTTCAAGAAGTTCATTGATGATGAAATTATTTCTCTGTTTTGAAGTTCAGTTGTTTTTGCTATGAGATACCTTTTTCTTATTGTCTTTTGACTTTATTTTAATATTTCTATTTGTCTTATTGGGTTACTAGTTTCTATTTGATGAATTCTAATTTTTAGGGAGTTTTTTTTCCTTGGGTGAGGTTTTATATCTCTTACTCCAAGCTGGTAATTTTTCCCCATTCTCTTTTCCATTGCACTCATTTCTTTCCCCATCTTTTTCCTCAACACTCTGGTTTTTTGGGGGGAGGTGAATGAGGAGGATTTCTTTAATTGTGGGATCCTTTAAAGTTACAAAGTATTCCTGAGGTTTGTTTAACAATGAGGAAATTTTCATCAGTTGATATCAAGGTTATGATATAGTGAAGCTAGTGATACATTCCTTTAGACTACCTAGGTTTCCAAGTTATCATATGGGCTTAATGGTCAAATGGTACTTACACATCTGAAAAGGGAAATATTCCAACTACAGCACTTAGTAGGAAGAACCTCAGGGCAGCTAAGTAGCTCAGTGGATAGAGCACTGGGCCTGAAGTCAGGAAAAATTATCTTCCTGGGTTCAAATCTGGCTTCAGACACTTACTAGCTGTGTGACCCTGGGCAAGTCACTTAATCCTGTTTGCCTCAGTTTCTTCATCTGGAAAATGAGCTGGAGAAGGAGCCAGGGTCTTTGCCAAGAAAACCCCAAATGGGTTCACAAAGAGTTGGACACAATTGAAATGATGAAACAAAGAAGAACCCTGTGTCCAGAGCCAAGGAAAGATGTTCATAATGTACTCAATAGTATTAGTACCAGAGGTAGAGAGGGTGATGCCTATGTCATTATGTAGAGATGTCTCTACAGTTAGCTACATCTTGGCTAAAGTCAGCACATATTCCATGGTCCTATCTTGTTAGAAGCATCCAAAAATTCAGTACCATCAACCACTGTAGATGCACATTAATCCACTATGTGAAGAAGCATGCCAGGGTTTGATATGTTGCTAGAGGTGGTAGAAAAACCAATAAAGCCAATGCTCCTGAGGCAAAGCTACTTGGTCCTTAGGAAGCTTATTTTAATAGCAGTGGAACTGCAAAAATGATATTGGCTCTTTTGCACTGAGGGCTTCTGAATGATCCAGGAAGTTTCTTTATTTTTTCCCCCATTTAATAGTATTTTTTTCCTCAACTACATGTAAAGATTGTTTTCAACATTCACTTTTATAAGATTTTGAGTTCCAGATTTTTCTCCCTCGCTCCCTAAGATAGCAAGCAATCTGATATAGGTTGCGTATGTACAATCATGTTAAATGTATTTCCACATTAGTCATGTTGTGAAAGAAGAATCAGAAGAAAAGGGAAAAACCACGAGAAAGAGAAAACAAAAAAAAAAAGGTAAAAAATAGTATGCTTCGACCTACATTCAGACTCCATAGTTCTTTCTCTGGATGTGGATAGTATGTTCCATCATGAGTCTTTTGGAACTGTCTTTGATCATTGAATTGCTAAGAAGAGCTAAGTCTATCATAGTTGATCATCATACAATGTGGCTGTTACTGTATACAATGTTCTCCTGGTTCTGCTCACTTCACTCAGCATCAGTTCATATACGTCTTTCCAGGTTTTTCTGAAGTCCACCTACTCATCATATATTATAGCACAATAGTATTCCATTACATTTACATGCTACAGCTTGTTCAGCCTTTCCCCAGTTGATGGTCATCCCCCTAGTTTCCAATTCTTTGCCAACACAAAAAAAAGCTGCCATAAATAATTTTGTACATGTGGGTCCTTTTCCCTTTTTTATGATCTCTGTGAGATACAGTAATGAAATTGTGGAATCAAAGAGTATGCACAGTTTTATAGCCCTTTGGGTATAGTTCCAAATTGTTCTCCAGAATGGTTGGATCAGTTTACAACTCCACCAACAATGCATCAGTGTTCCAATTTCAGGAAGTTTCTTTAGAGGCCTTTGTTCTGTGACAATCTTCTGGTTACAAGTCTTTTGAGAAAAGGGCTTTCTATGTTAAAAATTGTTTTTACACGCAACTGGGAAATAAGATATACAGACAATGGGGTATAGAAATCTATCCTGCCCTACAAGAAAATAGAAGGGGAAGAGGATAAGAGAAGGGGGAGAGATAGAAGGGAGGGCAGATTAGGGGAAGGGGTATTCAGAATGCATGTCATCTTGGGGTGGGGAAAGGGATGAGATGGGGAGAAAATTTGGAACTTAAAATCTTGTGGAAGTGAATGTTGAAAACTAAAAATAAATAAATAATGAGAAAAGGGCTGTCTATGTCCAACAGCAGCAAAAAAGGAATCACAGTAGGCAAGAGCTTGAGATGCCTTCGTTAGGAGGTCTGAGCCAATGTCCCATCTAGAATCTACTGAGTGATAAAAATAAATGCAGGGAAAGCCGAGCTTTTATGGAATTCCTGGGTGAAGTCTCAGCCTTCCTTTAAACTCTTTGTGAGTTGAAGATCCAGGGGCACATAGCCCAAGAAGGGGATTTTTTTGTGTTCTGAACAGATTTTCCCCATTTTCTTTAGAGAAGATTCGTGCACTCTGAACAATTTAGACAAATGAAACCAGTAATATTTTCCACAATTCCAATCACTTGCAACCCCATCTCCTGGCAAAAGGTTAGTTCTCTCCTGACAATCACCCACAGATAATGCCTGGGATAGCCCCCAGGGGCTTATAAGGGTGAAGCGCTTCCACAGCAGAAATGTGCTCATCAGAGGTTCCTGGAGAGTATCCACAATGAGACAGTCCGGGTCAGCTCAGGCTGCATTGGAGACAAACTGGTCTGTGATTGCATTTTTTCTTGGGGCCTCTATACACCGTACCCTCATCTGGTTTCCCCAGTAGGAAGCCCACAAACGTGAAGGAGATGGTTTATTCTTGGTTCACAAACACAGGCACCCAGCCATCATCACCCTGGTACAATCTTATCCTTGTTAGCATTATACTGGTACAATCTATACTGTTAGCAGTCAGGGAATGCTGGGACCGCAGAGGTCCACATCCGAAATACTAACTTTGTTGTTTAAATGCTAGAAGGCTAGGTCAACCCTGTAGAGATGGTGGTTTACACTTCCCCTCCTTTTCCCGAAAGGACCCGAGACGATCTACCCGATGCCAATCAGGTTTCCACTCTCCTGTTTGGCCTCCATTTTGCCAGGTGCTACCTCACATCACAACTTTCACCTCCATCTGCATATACACACCCTTCCCTTCTTCCTCCTAGAGTGATGGGCCTTTCATCCAATCTGAAGCAATATTTCTCTGATTTGTTGTTTTTAAATCATTTTTTGGCTCTTTTAGTAACTCTTGCTTCATCTCTTCCAGAAATTCTAGTTGAACTGGTGTGCAAGCTGTGCTTTACTTTGGGGCTTTGCTTGTGATGTTTTGGAGTCATTCTTCTACATTTGTGTCTTGAACATCCTTATACTTGCTTTTTATGTAGGATTTTTTTTTAATTTGCTCAATCTTCCAGCTTACTTCTTGACTTTGGACTTGATATTAAGGTTAGGCTTTGCTCATTTCTGGAGAGAAGTGGTCTTGTTGGCTGGTCTTGTGGCTGCTTTCTTGGGGCATTAAGTATTGTATTATTCTAGACACTCAATGACAACTCAGCCTGGAGATCTGCAAGCTACCATTGTTGCCAGAGTAATCTGATCCAGGAAAAAGTCTGATCATTGCTCCTCTGGTTCACATCCATCTTAAGGAATCCCTGGCTTCCTTCAGAGGTCATCTCAAGTGCCACTTCATATAAGAAGACTATCCTGATTCCTACAAGTTATTTTGCACCTACTTTATATGTATAAATATTTATGTATAATTTCCTATGTGGATATTGTTTTCCACAAATAGATTGTAAGTTTCTTGAGGACAGAGACTGCCTTATTTATTATCTTTATATCTGCAGCACTTAGAATAGTGCCTTACTTGCAGTAGTCATTTAATAAATGCTTATTGAATCAAATGAGATAATGTATATAAAATACTGTTATTTCCCCCAATTCATAAATTGTATTTTATTTTCTATCAATAAGAACAAGTGTTCAAATTCTTAAATAAAGACAAAAGAACATTAGAAAGACTGAAAAATAAATAGAAAAAAGTTATTGCACCTATGAGATGCTTAATAAATGTGAATTAAATTAAATACATGATTCCTGTTTTTAAGGAACTTATATATGTTTAGAAAGATGAAATATTCCTATAACAATGAAGGAAAATACTCTGTAGGATACAATTTAAAAAGAAAATTTCAGAGGAAACTTCCAATGTATGAAGTCCGGTGGTAGATTGAACTTCTAGGGAGAACAGGTAGAAAAAAACCTGGAGATTCAGGAGCGTAGCCTGGAGAGGAATGAAGATGAAGTAGTGGGTTTCTCTTCCCTGCAAGTCTTGAAACAGGGACTGCATGACCATTTTCATGGATAGAGAGGAGATTCTTTTTCAAATACTGCTTGGACTATATTCCAATTCCAAAATTCTGTGATTTTGCCTACATTCGCCTCTTTCCCTGTACCTGGAATCCTTACCACCCCCCCCACCCCCGCTCTTGTTATCTGGTGAATTTCTACCTTTAAAATACACCTTCCTCTAGGAAACCTTTCCTGATCTCCATTTGGTAATGTCCTTCCCCTTCAGATCTCACTCAATGCTTTGTTCATACCTTTCTAAAGCATTTACCATGCAATGCTATGTATTTTAATTATCTGTGTATATGTGTCATCTCCTGACTAGACTATAAGCACCATGATGGCAGAAATTGTGCTTTATCTAAATTTTGTGCTTCCTCTGGTACCTACCACAGTGCATATAGTAGACAAAAAAAAAAGTGTTTGTGTAGTTGATAGTAAGGCATGTTTCTTATGTTGAATGCGGAGGGAGGGGGAAAAGGATACAAAAGGGGTTTCCATGGGGGGGGAGGTACTTCCTGGATGACTAATTTGTAGAACTTTTCAGCTCCTGCCTTCCCCATTGTGGAAGGACATGGATTCTAGGCCTGGCTCCATTGTAATCTTGATCAAATTCACTATGCAGGGCCATAGTTTCACCATCTGCAAAATGGGTGAAGTAGACTTCAAAAACAATAGACTGAAGTAAGGTGTTAATTATGACGATATCAAATGCATCCTGCTCCTCCTCCTTCTCCTCTCATCTTTCCCAAGGGGTGCCTCACCTTACCTTTGCAGCACCTTGGTAGCTCTCACAAGGAATTAGTACAGCCAGATTTTCTGACTAAATGCTCAAATTCTGACCTTCCCTTGAAACTCACCATCATAGTCCAAACAAATTAAACCAGAAGACCGGAAGGCCCCTTGGTCATGATTTAAGGACCCCTGAGAAAGTCTCACTTCCTGGCGCTTCCCTCCTCCCTCCATCTTCCAGGGATTTGTGGTTAGCTTTAAATTTTGACAGGTGTTCCTCTGCTCTTTGCTGGCTGCAGACTGTAGACTATAAACTATCAGCTTTGCAGGTGTAGGCTTCTTCTGCTTCCAGGCCCCTTACCATACTTTCCTGTTGTCATCCAGGGACCTCAATCAGGGCTTAGGCATATAGCGTGGAACCCTCCCCTCTCTTTATTCCACAATCCAGCTAGCAGGCCTGATTTTCAAACATTGGTCCCTAGATTCTTGTGGTCTTCCCTTTATCTGAGGGTAGAACCTCACTGGCCTCTTCCTTTGATATAAATGTGAACCATCTCCCAATGGCTGGTTAAAGACAGTATTTTTAAAAATTTTAGTTTGTGGAATAAACAAGCATGTCCATAACATAGTATAATATGGAACTGCAAATCTATGTCCAACTTGCTATTTCCTTTTAAATATATAATTAAGTTATCACATCAATTTCTTTTTTTTCCATTGTTTTTCCTTTCCTCTCCCTCCCCTGCCCTAGAGATGACTACCATTAGAAACAATTATATATATGTATGTATGTGTATACATATATGTAAAATTATTCTATACAAACTTCTATTTATCAGTTCTTTCTCTGCATTCAGACAGTATCTTTCTTCTTATGTCCTTTATAATTAATTTTGATATTTATAATAGTCAAAATGACTTATTCTCTTAATGTTGATCTTAAAACAATATTGCTATTACTGTCTACAGTTTTCTCTCGGTTCTGCTCATTTCACTCTTCATTATTTCAGGCAAGTCTTTCCATATTTTTCTAAGATTATTGAGCTCATCATTTCTTATAACACAGTAATATTCCATCGTATACCACCTCAAAGTATGACACTGTGGTGTAGCTGGACCAGTGCTAGAATTGCAGTTAGGAAATCAGGGTTCAAATCCCAACTCAGACACATACTGTGTACAAATTATTTAATCTCTTTGTTTTGAATTTAAAGCCCTTTGCAAGCTGGTTCCGGTCTTCCCTTTCAGCGTCATTGTATATTATTCCCTTCATGAACTTTACAATCCAGTCAAAATTGTGCTCTTCCAACAACACTCCATATCCCAGCTGTTAGTGCTCTTGTTCCTAAAATAATCTTGTATATACTAATTTCTGTACATTAATTAACAACATGTATTAAGTACCAACTGGGTAAAAGGCATTATGCAATAGCACAAACCAAATAATCCTTGGCTTCAGAGAACTTACATTTAGCAAAGGAGACAATATACACATACATGCAAAAGCTATATAAGGTAACCTTGCATGGGAGAAGGTACTATAAACCAGGGAAACCAGGACAGGCTTCTTGCAGAATATGGAACTTGAACTGAGTCTTGAAAGGAACCAGCAGTTTCAAAAGGCAGAGGTGGAGCAAAAGTATAGAGATAGTGATGGATGTCATGCTGAGAAACAGTAAAAAGGCCAGTTTGGCCAAAGCCAGAGGGTGGTGAATCTGTGGCCTTGAGACCACATGTGGCCTTCTAGGTCCTTGGGTGCGGTCTTTTGACTGAGTCCAAGTTTTACAGAACAAATCCTTTTATTAAGGGGATTTGTTCTGTAAAGTTTGGATTTAGTCAAAGGGCTGCACTTGAGGATCGAGAGGGCCACATATGTCCTCAAGGCCACAGGTTCCCCATCCTTGAGCTAGACCACAGAGTGCATGGAAGGGACTATTATATATAAGAAGACTGGAAAGGTAGGATGGAGTCAGATTGTGAAGGGAATTAAGTAGCAAATGGAGGAGTTTATTTTTGATCCTGGAAGCAACAGAGAGTCACTGGAGTTATTCAAGAAGATGGGGGAGGAGACACGGGCAGACCTGTGCTTTAGGAAAATATATTTGGTAGTTGGTTTTGAGAATGAATTTAAAGTAATTAGAGACTTGAAGCAGGGAAGCCAATTAGGAGGTTCCCTCAATAGTCCAGGAGAAAGGTGATCAAGGCCTGTGTTACTTGAGAGAAGGAGATGTATGAGAAACATGTTGGAGAGGGAGAAAAGACAAGATTAGGAACAAATGAGGGTGAGAAGTCAAGGAGGATACAGAGGTTGTAAACCTGGGAGACTAGAAGGAAGGGAAGTTTGGAAGAAGGTTAGGTTTTGGGGAAAAGATAATGAGTTTTGTTTTGGCCGTGATGAGTTTGAGATGCCTATGAGACATTTGGAGAAAGGGGGAAGACTAGGAGAAGGACCCTCTTTTTAAGAGAAAGACTAGAGCTAGATATATAGATCTGACTCATTTAGAGAGATGATCATTACAATTATGAGAACTGATAAGGTTTACAGTCTGTTAGATACAAGCTTGCTGAGGGCAGGGACTATTATATTATTGCCTCAGTTTCCCCAGGGGAAACTAGAATAGGTACATGCAGATTGATGAACAGATTAGGCCTTCCATTCCTCATCTATAAAATAAGGATAATAATAATAATAACTAAGCTATCTCCTTCACACAATTATTTTGAGGAAAGCACTTTGTAAAATTTAAAACTATAGAAATATAAGCTTATTATAATTATTATTTTTAGGATTTAGAATTAAAAGTGTCCTTGGAAATCATCTAACACTTTTATGCATGGGAAAACTGAAGCCTAGAAAGGGGAAGAGATTTCCAGAAGACCATTCAATGGCCCATGCAAGGACTAGAACATGGATTCAGCATCCCCCCTACCCGGGCCCCAACCCCTCCTATTTATTTACCCTTGAACTGAGGTGGGGTAGGTTTGGGGTCTTGAGGTGTGATTAAAAAGTAAGTCTGCTTTGAGGGTTGGGAATAGGAAGCATTCATATGATTTTTTTTTTCAACAAATAACTCTGAAACTTAAGTTGATATTTTTGAAACTATTCTTCATAGTGCAAGACCCATGAAACACTATATGATTATGAGCTGTTATTATCTCCAGTTTTATAGATGTCAACACTGAGAAGTGAAATGATCTGTCCAAGGGCATGCAGTGAGTTAGTGGCACAGTTGAAATGTGTTCAGAAGGAGGGACCACAGCCAGTAAGTGGAAATTGGGGGAAGGGGAGGGGGAGGGTCAAATTTTGGCTTTTATATAAAGAAAATTTCCTAACATCAAAGCTGTTCAACAAGAGAATGAAGAGACTGAGGGGCAGCTAGGTGGCACAGTGGATAGAGCACCAGCCCTGAAGTAAGGAGGACCTCAGTTCACATCTGGTCTGAGACTAAACACTTGACATTTACTAGTTGTGTGACCCTGGGCAAGTCACTTAACCCCAATTGCCCCCCCCCAAAAAAAAAGAGAATGAAGGGACTCAGGGATGTAAAAAGGAAGGAGGAGCAAGCTGTATGTGTTCTAGCAGAGGCTGGTTCACCCCCTGTCATGGTGACTGATGTCAAGAACTTTCCTGCTATTAACTATTTCTAATTTATCCTCTGTACATGTGTATATATGCACATATATAATTATTATACACATTATTTACATATATCCAGATATCATATACAGCATACAGTATATAGTATATTACATATAATTACATATATATGCATGTCTAGATGTTATATGTGCAATATATTTATTATTTATTGTATACACATATATCTGAATATATGTTATATGTGTATATATACATTATATATCTGGATAGATGTGTATATAATGTATATAACATAGATATATTGTATGTCATATTCACAGATGCATATGATGTAAATAAAATACATCATGTGCATATTGTATGCATATTACATTCTAACATTAGAAACATGTCGTATAACATATATTAGTACAACATTACAGACATATGCTATTACATGCATATAATATAATATTATGTATAATATAGAGGTGTAGGGGGTTCAGGGAAGACTAGTAGCTCTGGTGTAAGGGCTGCTGAGCCCATTTCAGGGCTGCTTTCCACCTTTGTGTCCACTTGATTTACCCAGCCTGTGGCTTCAAGAAGCTGTAGCATGCACAGCAGCTATACCCCAGTATGCTGTTTCAGCAGACAGACTTAAGAGCAGCCAATGGGCCTCAAACCTATAGGTGAATTAGGCAGGGTGTCCCCTAATGGAGTGGGTGGATGAGAACAATTTGTTCCGATGGCCACAAAGGCTGCTGAAGCAAACGCAGATCTCTTAGAGCTTGGTTAGATATCAGAGATGCCAAGGTCACTGCCAATCTCTTGACTTTTGTCTTGCCACCAGACTTTGATTACTCTGGAAGAGAGAGTAAGGCCCATGACTTTTGGCTACTCTGCGTCACTTAATCCAATTTATACATGAGTGAAAAGATATCACTCATACCATTTTGCCATTTTTGCCTACCTCAAAGTCCTGTGGCAATAGGCAAGCTACAAAATAGTAGGTGTGGACACACTGGGAGATGTAGTCACAACTCTACACATAGGCGGCCCAGGCCATTGGGTCATCTTCTCACTGGACTGAAGCAGCAGTGAGATTCAGCAGCCCCCTAGGTATTTAAGCAGCTTTTTTTAAAGGACTGAACTGTTCGCTTCCTGCCATCAGGAAGAGGCTAGAAAAAGTGCCCTAAAAATTGTCCGCTTCACCCAACCCTAGCCTGCTTCCCTGGGAGGTGAGAATCACGCTGCAGTTGAAACACACACACAAATATGTACAAAAACTTTTGCAAAGATGATTCCACTTACCATCAGTATATGGAATGTATGCACACTTATAGACAACATGAAATCCAGTAGACTTGAAGGACAAACAGCTCCTATTACAGGAGAACTTTGTGGGTATCACATCCAAATAGCAGCCCTCAGTGAAACAAGACTGGCAAAGGAAGGCCAACTTACCAGAGTCAGAGCTGGATACCGGCTTGTCTGGAGAGGCCACAGTGAAGGGGACTACCATGAAGGGGCAGAGGTTTTGTGATCGAAATGAATCTAGTCAAACAAGCTTGTATGCCTTCCAACAGGAGGGCCCAAGAGGCTCATGACAATGTGATTGCCATGGGCAGGAAAGCACTACGCCACCTTCATCAGTGCATATGCTTCCACCACATTAAACCCTGATGGAGGTCAAAGACAAATTTTATGAAGACCTAGAGACCCTCATCCTCAATGTGCCGAAAGAGGGCAAGCTTATAATTCTGGGTGACTTTAATGCCAGAGTAGGCATAGACTATCAGACGTGGCAGGGAGCCCTTGGGAGGAATGGAGTTGGAAACAGCAACAGCAATGGTCACTTACTGTTGAAGACTTGTGCAGACCTTCTCATCACCAACACTCTCTTCCATTTATCTAAACACAATAAAACTTTGTGGGTGCACCCTCACAGCAAACACTGGCATTTAATGGACTGTGTGATTCTAAGGAGAAGAGACAGATAGGTCGTGGGAGTGACAGAGGCTATGTGTGGTACAGAGTGCTGAACTGATCACAGACTTATCCTCTACAGGCTAAACATTCCCATTCAACAAAATCTGTAGCCCAAGGCAAGATGACTACCAGAAGACTTAAGGTCAACAGATTAGAGTACTTCTCTGAGCATGAATACTTCATTGCTAACTGGAAGAGGAAGCTGAGCCAACACATGGTTGGCAACAGTGAAGCAAAAAAGGAGTGGGCGACTTTCAGAGATTTGGTGTATAGCACTGCATTGACTCATCTGGGCCAGAACACTCAGAAACATCAAGATTGGTTTGATGAAAATGTTGGGAAAATTCAGAAGCTGTTAAACAAAAAACTAGAACTCCACAAGGTTTACCAGCAGCATAGTTCATCCATCCCTAAGAAGGCACCATTTAACTCCATCAAAAGTAAAGCACAATCAAAGCTCAGAGAGATGTAGGATTCTTGGCTCAGTAAGAAGGCAGATGAAATTCAGTACCAATCTAAAGTGCTTTTATGATGCCCTGAAGGCTACTTATGGGCCAAAGACCTATGGTGCATCTCAACTACTCAGTGTTGATGGAACCACATTGATTAGTAATAAAGACATGATCCTGGAGAGATGGGATGAGTACTTCCATAGTATTCTCAACAGATTGTCATCAATCAGTGCAGAAGCCATTGACCACATACCTCAGGTTGCAGTCAGTCCAGTCCCTCTCTAGCCAAACTTTCAACTGAAGAAGAGGTTTTGAATGCCATTAGGCTCCTCTTGTGTGGCAAAGCGTCTGGTGCTGATTCTATTCCAACTGAGTTTTACGAAGCAAAAGATCCACTGCTCATACGAAAGCTGACTGAAATTTTCCAGGTTATATGGTAAGAGGTTATCTCGCAGGAGTTTAAAGATAACTCCATTGTCCATCTCTTTAAAGGAAAAGGAAATAGGTTACCTGCTGACAGTCACAAAGTTGGGGGTGGGGGTGGCGGAAACGGGTTGAACGGAGGTCTCTCTCTTAGTTTTTGCTGGCAAGATTCTTGCCAGAGTCCTCCTTAATAGGCTGATCCTTCACATGGAAGATGGTCATCTACCTGAGAGCCAGTGTGGCTTCAGAAAGGGCCTTGGAATGGTCAATATGGTGTTTGCTTCCCATCAACTTCAGGGTAATGCCAAGAGCAAAACAGAGGTCTGTATACAACATTCATGATACTGTCAGTCAGGTGGGCTTGTGAAAAAACATGGCAAAATTTGGTTGTCCAGAGAAGTTCATCAGTATTGGAAGTTAGTTTCATGAAGGCAAGCTTGCACAAGGCCATTGCACTTTCCCAGTCCCCAATAGGGGCTGTGTGTGTGCTCCCATGCTTTTTTCTTTTTCTTTTTCATGGCACTGTTTTTTTTTTTTTAATTTTAGACTCAAACACCAGGACACAAATACAGAATAGAAAAAAGAAAAAAATCATAAACATAGATATTGAAACTTAAATAAACAGTAAGAAAAGAAAAAAAAGCATGTCACATGCATAGTAGGACGTAAGAGAGGATTCAAAATATGTAACAATAAATTTTCGTTTCAAGAAAGGCTGTATGATAAATACTACACATTGGGCTGAGAGCTGTCCATCTTTTCTTTGATTCCTTGTAAGTTTTCTTTTGTTCTGTGCTGTGCACTTTTTACTTGCTCACATGCTTTTTAGCATATTGTTTTCAGCAATGTTGTCAGATGCCTTCAATGAGGATGAAAATGACATCAAGATCAGATATATATATATATATATATATATATATATAATACTATGTGCATATATACACATAGCTATAGCTAGCTACCTCTCTACATATTTGTATCATTTATAAATTGTAATATAATATAATTTATGTAGAGATAAATTTCCCATATATCCTCTATATCTATATCTTTTGTTTGTATGGGTTTTTTTGCGTGTTGTCTCCCTAGTTAAACTGTGAGCTCGTTGAGAGCAGTGACTTTTTGCCTTTCTTTCTACCTCTATCGCTTTGTACAGAGCCTGGCACACAGTAGGCACTTAATAAATGCTTATTGATTGACTGAGGTAAAAGGTTGGACTAGAAGCTCTCCAAAGTCGTTTCGAGAATTGACATCTTATGCTCTCCTTAATTTTCCTTGTACATTATTTATTTTCTTACATGTTATATCCTCTTAGAAAAATGTGAGCCCCTGGAGGGCAGGAGCGTTTCATTTTTGTCTTTGTATTCTCAGGCCTGACTTAAAATGATGCCCGGCACATAGAAAGCATTTAAATTTCTTGAAAATTTGTGGAATTGAATTTCTTAACTTCCCAGTCCGAGGTGTGTACACGTGCAGGCATGTGCACATGATCACACACGTGTACACCCATGCACAACTACACACATAATCACAAATTTTAAAGAGTGTTGGACTGAAAACTCAGTCTGAGATCCTGTCCAGCTGAAGGTCTGATTCCATATTCCCCTCTTTACTGTGCCCTGTATCACATACCAAATCATGATTGCTTTTTGGCTTTGATGAAAAAGCCACTTAACCAAATAGATACAAATATGGACATTTGCAACTAATTGTGTTGTTGCTGATCAGTCAGGTTTCATGTTGTGGGCCATGCTAGGCAGCTCTTAAATTACCTGGTTGTCTGGAAAAATGACACGAGCCTCTAGGATCACATCAATAATTCAATTTAGATTTGGCCAGAAACACCAAAAAAAGAGGAAAAAATATATTAGTATGATCCTGGAATTGCTACATTCCCCCACTGAGAGTGCTTCCTGGATCGGGTATGGGATTGGGAACAAACCTACTGGGCCAACCACAAGGAGGCTGCTGCAATTCCTGGATTATAAAATTGCAAACTGGAGTGGCCTTTGGGGAATTCTTCTCTTAAAAACTCACTCTTTCCTTCCTTCCTTGGCAGATGGACTTCTCTTACTGCTGTACACATAGTTACTTTTTCCTGATTGCTTCTGGCATCCTTCTGCAGGGCTTTGCACTCCTAGAGAAGGAGCCATGGGTCTCTCTTTTACAAAGTGAGGCGAACTTCATCAGCCAGCCAAGAAAAGGGCCAACCAAAAAAGCTTAGGAAGCATCTAAAAGACCCTTAGCAATTGGCCATATTCTGGCTAGTTCCTCATTTTTAGCTTCCCAGGAGAGTAGAAATTTCTAGGAGAGCCCAAACTCCCTCTACCAAACTACCCTATACATCATTACTTGGAGATGTGGGGTGGTGAGGGGCTGACAGTAGATAGATTAGAAGACGTTTTGCTGTCCCTTCCTAGGTTATGAGTAAGTAGTTCCCTGTTACCTCTAATACAGATTTCTTTGGCACTTAAAACACTTAACAACCTGACTTCAACCTACCTTTCTAGCCATAATACAGGCATACCTCAGACATATTGTGGGTTCAGTTCCAAACCACTGCAATAAAGCGAGTCACACAAATTTTTGTTTTCCTAGTTCATATGAAAGTTGTGTTTACAATATACTGTGGTCTATTGTGTGCAATAGTATTATGTCTAAAAAAAACCCAAACCAATGTACATACCTTAATTTAAAAATACTTTGTTTGCTAAAAAGATGCTAACCATCATCTGAGCCTTCAATGAGTCATAATCTTTTTGCTTGTGGAGGGTCTTGCCTCCAACGTTGATGGCTGCTGACTGATTAGGATGATGGTTGCTGAAGGTTGGGGCGGCTGTGGCAATTTCTTAAAATAAGACAACAAATGAAGTTTGCCCCATGGATTAACTCTTCCTTTATCTTGAACCTACTTCAATGCCATTGTAGAAAAGGGGGTAGGCCAGTTGGTGGAGCAGTCAAAACACACACAACATTTATCAGTTAAATTCACTGTCTTACACACACTCAGTTCGTGGCTCCCAAAGCAATTACGATAGTAACATCGAAGATCACTGTTCACAGATCCCCATAACAGATATTAGAATAATAATGAAAAGTTTGAAATATTGCAAGAATTCCCAAAAGATGGCACAGAGACCTGATGTGAGCACATGCTTTTGGAACAATGGAACCAATAGACTTGCTCAACATAGGGTTGCCACAACCTTTCAATTTCTATTAAAAAAAAAAAAGCAGTATCTCTGAAGCATCATAAAGTGAAGCACAATAAAACGAGGTGTGCTTATAGATATTTCTCCCTGGCACTCTTCAGGCCAGATAAACTGGCCTTTTTGCTGCTCTTCATACATTTTATCTTCCATCTCTCTGCTTGTTCATGAGCCATCACTAAGACTAGAATGTGTCCCATCCTTACCTTTGCTTCAAAGCTCAGCCCAAGTCTTTGCCAGTCCCCTCAGTAGCTAGTGGCTCTCTATTCCACCCTCCACTCTCAGTTACCTTGGATTTATTTTGGGTATGTTTTGTGTATATTCATAGGTACGAATGTTGCCTCCCCTTGTAGAATGTAAAGTCCTGGAAGGCAGGAATGGTTTAATTTTTACCTTTGCATTCCCAGCAGGTAGCACAGTGTCTGACTCACGGTAAGTACTTAATAAATGCTCCTTGGTTGTTTAGCCCCGGGATGGATATGTGACAGATTGGGACAGAGATTTCTCAATTCTTTTTTTTTTTGATTATCTGATTGTTTTGATATCAATAAATTATGGTTAGCTAAGTTCCCCTAGTGTGAACCACAAATGATCTCTTATATAGGGAGCAGGTAGATCTGGAGTCATCTGTGAGTGTTTGAAGGGAGCTCCAGCCCACCGTAAGAAATTGTGAGAACCAATATTTCAGTCCATCTGTCAAATTCTAACCATTACCAGTTTTCTTCCACCAATCTCACAGGGTTTCTTCAAAGGTGGTGGTGGGGGGGAGAGGGTGGGGATGGGTGTGTTCTACCGCAAAGGATCTTAGTAGCACAGACGCCTAGAGCAAGAAGGAATTGCCAAGGCCATCAACCCTTACCTGAGCAGAAACCCCTCCTACACATCCTCCCCAAAGACTTAAATTCTGTGGTGGGATATATTCTACCATTTAAGAGGCCAATATTTGAAGATAGCTACCATGTACCCTCAAATCTTCTCTTTTCTAAGCCAAACATCCCCAGTTCCTTCAACTTATCCTTTTAACTTACTGTCCCTAATCCTTTCCCCATCTTTTAGATGTGCTCCAAGTTATCAAGGACCTTCTTAAAATGTGGTATCTAGACTTAAAAACAATTCTCTGGGTGTATATCAGGATTATTACTTCCCTTGTTCTGGACACTTTACCTCTATCATTGTAGCCGAATTAAGTTTTTTTGGCCATCATATCACACTGTTGAGAAAGATGAGTCAACAGTGTGGCATGGTGGTGATATGGTTTTAATAAACCCCGAAGTCCCCTTCACCTGACACTATGACAGACTTTCTCACTTTCTTTTTCAGGGACATTTGGGCAAGTGAGAGAGAAGGCCATGAGATGTCCCATCAGCAGCCTTCCTCAGGCTTCAGTCAGCATTTTGGTGACTACAGTCTGCTAGGAACAGATGGTTATAATAGATAGAAGCACTTTCCCCCAAACAATTATATTACACCCACTGCATTTTTCCTGTGGCTATCCAAGGCAAGCTTTCTACTCTGTTTCTTTTGTTTTGTTTTTATGAGATGTACTTGAACCTCAATTGGTGAGAATTGGCTGAAAGTATGAAGACATAAGGCAGGAAATGTGAGGGATGATCTCACCCAGACATCTACATTCCCCAGACTAGGTAGACTAGGGCAGGGGGGATTGGACTTGATGCTGAGCCAATCTAAAAATTATTTATCTTTCAAATATATCTGATTTCTTGTAGAAAGAAATGAGCTTCTTCATCCTCCTTGAGCTTCCTTTATCCTCTGTCATCTGGCCACAGAGCATCAATGTCACCAGAGCAGAAGAGGGAGGCAGTTACTCATCCTTTGAACCTGAGAACTAAGGTTTCCCAATGTTTGGGGTTTCCAGACTTGCATTCAAGTTCCTCTTCAATCTTATCCCACTGATCTCTCTCACTGTATCTCATATCACACATATGTATGATACATATCACAGATTTAGAGCTGTGTGGTACTTCAGAGCAGTGGTATCAAACTCCCAGGGCCATCAAGGGGCTGAAAAATTCCCCAGATTAAAATGTAACTGGGAAATGCTTCACAGAATAAACAAAAAATACAATTAAATACAATTAAACATAGATAATGTTAATCTGGGGTTTCAAAAGTCAATATGCCCTGGGCATGTGGAGTTTGATACCATTACTTCAGAGGTCATCTAGCCCAACCCTCTTATTTTATGGATGAGGTGACTAAGGCCCAGAGACAGTTTGCCTAAGTCGTATAGATAAAAAGTGGTTTCATGGGTATGACTCTCCTCTCCTCAATTAGATTGTCTTCTCATCAAAGCTAGAGACTATACCTATAATACTACTAGCTTACAAGTATGTAGGGAATGGGAGAAAACAAATTTAATTAAGCACCTACTATGTGCCCAGGCCCTCTGCGCAGTGCTTTACAAATGTATCTTATCTGATCCTCACAACAACCCTATAAGGTAGGTGCTTACCTATCTTTGCAAATGATATATTTTCCTAATATCAGTCCTATGAGGGAGGCAATATATTTTTTCTATCTCCTTTAATGTGCTAATTCAACTAACGGTGAATAGGAAATATTCATTCTCCAATTACAACTCTTGACTGTCAGAGCAGGGGGCTTAGTCAACCTTTCATTTTTCAGAGGAGGAATTGAAATGACTTGTCCAAGGTAAGTCAGCATGTAGAACCTAAGTCTCCTGACTCCCAGGCTAGTACATAGAACCTAGCAGGGGGTCATTGGATTTAGAGTCAGGAAAACCTGGGTTTTCTTAGTTTCTTCATCTGTAAAACATGAATTATAATAGTAGCAGTGATAGTACCACGTAAGATCATAGTTTGAGAGTTAGAAGGCATCTAGTCCAAAATTCTCATTTTGCAAGTAAAGAGACTGAGACACAGGAAAGTTAAGTGATTTACTCTAGGTTGTGAAAGTAGTAAATAGCAGGGGCAGGATTTGAACCCAGTTCCCTTGATTCTGTAGCCAGAAACTTTTCCACTATTCTCTGCTTCCCCCCCCCCCCATAGTGATTATTGTGAGGATCAGATGACATGAATGGCAAAGTCTATATAGGTGTCTATAATCATCATCATTATTATTATTGACCGGGTCAGGCCATTTAATTCCTGTGGGCCTCTTAAAGTGCCAAGCAGGGGTTATAAAGTAGAACAGCCTCGCCATCAGTGTCACTGTGGGGACAACTAAATAGATGAAGAATCCTTTGCTGATAGCAAAATGCCCTTGTTTTAGTTCCACCCTTTGGACATCCAAGAAAAGGCTTGCCAAAGTCAGTAGGGGAGTCAGGGGCTGGCTGCATGAGCTAATCCCCAACTTGAGACTTCCCTTGTCCACTCTCTCTTCTAAGCCCTGGGATTCTGCCCCTGTGAGGGCCTCAGACTGTGGGAGGCCAAGAGGAAGCTGTGGGTTGTGGCCGAGAGAGTCCACTTCCCCCACCCCATTGCTGCCCCAACCACAATTCACACTAAAAAGTTTGCTGAGGGTCTGAGTAAGAAGAATAGACCCCAGGCTAACCCCAACCTTACCCCAGCAGCCTTCATGGAGATGGAACAGGTGAATTTGGAACAGGAGCACCAGCCAATTTCAAAGGAGTCAAAGCCACCAACCTCCTTCTTTGTCAATAGTCTAAGGTCTATTGGGGTTGAACATCTCCCGTAGACTTAGCTAGCCTGAGATTCCAAGTCCAAGGGGACCTGGAAGCTGAGGGGTTCATTAGGATTGCATGCTCTCTCCCCCTCCAGACCCTGAAACATTCCCAGTGGGACCTACTGATTATTTCATTCTTCCTGCAACACTCTTTTAAATACTTCCACAGGGAGCTCTTAGACAGTTTTGAGTTAGTAGAGTCGGAGCCGAGCTTTGAGCAAGGCCCCACCCTTCACCCTCTGTGGGGTGGAGGAAGTCCCGGTGAGCTGTGGGTCTCCCACCCATGCCCCAGGCAGGACACCCTGTCCCTGGCAGCTTGCCCATAGCCCGGACACTGTTTACAGAAACACAGGCACTTGGTCATTCCAGCCCAGCCCAACCCCACCTCCCTTACTTCCCTGTGAAGCCTTAGGGCTGAGGACTCTGGCAACTAGAGGTGGGAGCAGGCCAGTGTTTAGTTTGTCCTGGGCAGATTAAAATCTCTTTGACCTGCCAGTCCTGGGCACCCTCTGTCCAGGCCATGAAGTCTGGGAATTTTGTCTTCAGATAGCTGTCAATGATTCTGAGATGTAAAGATTTTGAAAATTATAGGGGACCTTAGAAATGATCTAGGACAGTGCCCCCGTTTTACAAACGGTTGAAAGTCAAGTAGTCAACTGCCTCTTCTAGGTTCCCAGTAGTCAAACTACTTTCCTGTCTTCAAAAGATAAAGAAATGATAAACTCATTCATACTGAGTGAGAAGACTCTCATTAATTTTCCTGAGTTCAAATCTGGCCTCAGACACTTACTAGCTGTGTAACTCTGGGCAAGTCACTTAACCCTGTCTGCCTCAGTTTCCTTTTCTGTAAAATGAGCTGGAAAAGGAAATAGGAAGAAAACCCCAAACAACAATAACAATAACAACACGGGCAGCTAGGTGGCGCAATGGATAGAGCTCTGGCCTTGGAGTCAGGAGGACATGAGTTCAAATCCTGTCTCAGACACAAGACACTTACTAGCTGTGTGACCCTGGGCAAGTCACTTAACCCCATTGCCTAGCCAAAACCAAAAAACAACAACAAAAAATAACAATAACAACAACAACAACCTTAGAGGAGAAGCAACTGCAGAGACCTGGAAAAATCTCCTGAAGAAAATGGCATTTGGAGTAAGCCCTAAAAAAATGAGTAAGGAGGGAGAGTATGGAAGGCTTGGGGGTTAGCCAGCAGAAAGGCAGGTGTGAGGTAGGGGTGTGAGGAACATCTGTAGGATTGAACAATGTATAAGGAAGGAACGATGTGTAAGAAGACTGGAAAGCTAGGCAAGGCCGAGCTGTGAAGGGCTTTCACTGCCAAACACAGGGGTTCGGATTTGTTCCTAGAGGTAATAAGGAGTCACTGGAGTTTACTGAGTGGGGTATATGTGTGCACCGTAGTCAGACCTGTGTTTAGGAAAATTACTTTGCATGGGGGATGGATTGGAATGAAGCCAAGCATTAGCAGCCTGGGTCTTTCCTTACCTAAATGAGTTAAAACAAAGTAGATGTGAAACCACATAAGCCGGTCCTGGGGCTTTTTGGAGGCAGGCAAATCCTCCCTGCAGATAAGGATAACGGTCAGTACCGTGACTCAGCCTCCTGTGCTGGAGCTGGGAAAGTAACCAGGAACTCTGAGGCTAGGGCAGGAAGAGGCCATAGGGGAGCCTGGGGACCCTGGGTAGGGGCTGAGCAAGGAGTGAGTGGCTAAGACCAGAGCCTTTAGACCCACAGACCCAGCACCCTGCTGGAGAAGGGCCAATTGGATCTGGGGGCATGACCTCTCACCTCTACTGAGCACTGTCGGGTTGACCTGATGGGGAGACTTAGACTGGAGATAACCTCCCCAGTAGCCAAGACTGGCCCAGTTTGCATTTCTAACACATCCAGGCTTAGAACCGTATAATCAGAATGTTTGAGCTAGAAAGAGTCTAAGAACATAGAGCATAAATATCAGAAGTAGAAGGGACCGAGGGACCATCATTTTAGAGATGGGGACCAGTGAGGGGACCCTCATCCAGTTCAGCGCATTCTACTATCTTGAATTAAAACCTTTTTTTCTCTTATCCATCTATTGCTACTAACTCTGCTTTCGTAAGAATAAATTGTGAATGGATTGGTGGTAAAGGGCAGCATGTGGAGAGGACTCCTGGCTCAGTCATCACAAATGTTCTTGGTTTCGAGTCAAGTCAGGAATCATTTAATAAATGTCCAGTATGTGCCCAACAGTTTCTTTTATAGTTACAGGTTCCCAGGGGGGCTGGGCTTTTCCCCAGCCGTAGTGGGGCTGGCAGCCCCCTTAGTGAAGAAATTAATGGAATCCCCCTCAGCCCCGACTCTACCCTTGAAAGCTCCTCTGGCTTTCATACTTGGTTATCCCAAGTCTTTTTTTTTTTTTTTTCTGTTTGCCCCTCTTCCTGGTTAATGTGGAATAGGGCCTGGCACATGCAGGAGGTGTTGGAGAAATGTCTGTCAGTTGGAATTAAACTAAATCCAGGGTAGATCATTATCTCTAGAAGCTCATTGAAATGCCCATAGATTATCTGGCTGAGAAGGAAGATGACCTTTTATATTTGCATTGATTAAATTCCAAATTTAGAAATTTGGAATCAGAAATCCCCTCCTCCTGGAAGCCTTCCCTATAGCCCCAGTCAGAAGCTGCTCTGAATGTCTATTCCTTCATGATCACTTTGTAAAGCACTTATCTCATTCTACTTTGTACCTGAGTTTTCTATATAGGTATGATCTCCAGGACTAAACTGCAAGCTCAGTGAGGGCAAAGGTTGTGCTCTGTTCCTGTGGGTGTCCCAAATAGCCTAGGAGGCAGAAGAGGAGAGGGAGGATGTATTTTTTTGGTTGTATTCACTCATTTCAGTGATGTCCAACTCTCTGTGATTCCTTTTGGGATCACTTGTTTGCAAAGATACTGGAGTGGATTGTTACTTCCTTTTCCAGTTCATTTTACAAATGAGGAAACTGAGGCAAATAGGGTTAAGTGACTTGCCCAGGGTCACACAGATAATAAGCATCTGAGGCTGGATTTGAACTCAGGTCTTCCTGACTCCACTGTGCCACTTAGCTGCCCAGGAAGACGTATGATAGCAATAATAAGTTTCACCCATTGATGGCCTTGCCCCTTGGGGAGGACCTTCACAGTCACACTATGATGGAGACTTGTGCAGAGACCGAACCCCCTGGAGGTAGTATGGACAGAGGTCCTGGGGCAGAAAAGATGTGGCCACTGAACCCAGGGCATTGGATGCCAAGAGAGTGACTCAGCTTTGCACCCCATTCCAATCTCAATCCCTTTGGAAAGGGCTCAAAGCCAGAGTAGGGAAGCTTGCCTTCCATTCCCACAGCAGGTTAGAGAAGAACCAAAAAACAGGAAATAATGAGGTCAGTAGGAAGACAGTGGGTGGCTGTGCAGGCCCCAGTACAATGCGTTCAGCCTGTCACCAGGACCCAAAGCAGCCACTCGTCCTGAGAACTCCTTCTGTGACCAGTCTCCAGCATGTGAGAGCAGAGCCTAGTCAAGAAAACTCCTCCAGTGACCTGTTTCCCTGTTTTGTTCTGGAGCCAGAGAAGATGCACATAGCATGTGGGAGTAGAAGCAGCAATGGAATGAAATCAAAAGACGTAGGTAGAATCCTGGCTCTGAAACTTACTAGCTCTGAGACCTTCTGCAATTCACTGCCCTTCTCTGGGCCAGTTCTACCTTCTATTAGATTAAGGGGGTGGGGCAGGTTGTGTGAGAAATTTTTAGGTCAGTTATAATTCTAAAATTCTATGATTCTTTCAGCTTTCCCTAAAACCCAAGGAAAACCAAGTGAAAGGGCAGCAAAGGACTTCTATAAACCAAGACCTCCAAACAGAGCGCTTCAGGAAGCCCTCCCTACCCCTGCAAAGGCTTGTCCACCAGCTTCTCCATCTCCCCCCACGAGGTACAGCAGGACACAATTTCAGAGCTGGGGGACCTTAATGGTCCAGTCTGTCTGTCATCTGTCTCTCCAAATAAAAAAACCGAGACCCTGGCACTATGCTAAGCCCCAGGGATACAAATAAGAAAAAGAAAGACAGCCCCCAACCTCAAGGAGTTTTCAGTATAACAGGGAAAACAACACACAAAAGGAAGCTGAAAAGTGGGGCAGGGAAGGTGGAAGAGCAGACACCAGGGCCACGGAGTTCAAAACAGACAGAGCTGCAGGTAGAAAGTGGAGAGTTACTTTCCCCAGTGTCACACATAAAGTTAGTGGCAGAGGTAGAATTAGAATCCAGCGCTCCTGATTTCAGAGGCAGAATTAGAATCCAGTGCTCCTGATTTAGAATCCCAATATTTCAGAGGTGCAAGGGACCCTGATAAATGGTCATTGATATTCTTTTTTTGTTTTGTTTTGTTTTTTTAGGCAATTGGGGTTAAGTGACTTGCCCAGGGTCACACAGCTAGTAAGTATCAAGTATTTGGACTGAGGCTGAATTTGAACTCAGGTCCTCCTGACTTCAGGGCTGGTGCTCTATCCCTTGCTCTACCCAACTGCCTCCATTGATCTTCTTGAAGAGCTCCAGTGACGGAGAGTTCACTAGCTGCTAAGGTTATCTGTTCCAATAGCTCTTATTCTTAGGAAGTGTTTCTAAAATAACCCTCCCTGCAACTTCTGCTAGTTGGTTCTAGTTATTTTCTCTGGGCCAAGCAGAAGATGACTAATCTGTCTTCTACGTGCCAGCCATTCAAATCATATCCCCTCGAAGTCTCATCTCCATTCCCAGTTCCTTAGTCAGATTCTTGTATGACGTGGTCTCCAATCTCCTCATCATCCTGGTCACCCTCCTCTTGGCCGGTAACCAAGACTCTTTCTACCATACCACAATGTATTATTGGTCATGCCCTCTGATTTATTTTTCCAGTGATCATACCCTTTAAAAAAGGAGAGCCAGCCTAGACTGCAACAGTGTGACCAAGGCTGGAGAGTGTGACCAAGGGTGCCAAATTTTTCAACAATGGGGGAAAAATCTTTTTAAAGAATTGGGAGACACACCATTATCATTAGTTCAAATCTTTCATATTACTTCCTGACTAATCTTCTGTGTAATGGGGCTTTTGTTGTAGGAAACAGCAGGGACCTACTTCTTGGAGAAGCTCTCCTACCACATGGGTGGAAGCAGCCTCTTTCCATTGGCTGCAGCTGTAACTGGAACAGGCTGCAGCTTTTAAAAAATACCATCCTGGGACGATTTCTTGCTCTTTCTGGCTGTGTCCCGAAGCACACTGTCCCCGAAGCACAGACATTATGAACTGAGCTTGTGTGGGGAAAAGTCTTCTCTCCCCCCACCTTTTAGGCCCTCTGCCCTGCCCCCCAAAATGGACTTGGAGCTTTGTGCTGTTCATTTGTCCATTTTAGTTCTAGATGCAAGTTTAGGTGGTGGAGTCCCTGGACCCAGGACCTCCAACCATGTTTGGTCGATGGTTGTCCTTCCTTCCTGAAGAGGACCAAAATGACATCACCGTGTTGGGGTCAAGGTGCAGTGTGTGCAACTGTGGCTGATCAGACCAGTACGAGCTCTGAAGGCTCTACGACAGGTGCTTAATAAAAACTTAAGGAACCGAATTGAATTCCCCTGGAGTAAGTTCTTTCTCAGACCTCACATAGCACTTTGCACTTTCCTAGCACATTTATTCTTGTGTAATATTTTATAATCTAGTTATCTCTGTTTGTATTGTTCCCTACTAAGCTCTGTGGTGCCTAGCACAGTGGTCTGCACCCTGTGGGGGCTTCATAAATGTTTGTAGAATTGAATTACTGTGAAGTGTTTTCTTTAAATAGTTTTCCTGCTTGAAATCAGGAGATTCTGTCTGTTGCAAGTAGAAATTTCAAAAGATCCCAAAACAAAACAAAACAGAAAAACCAGCAGGAACTCCAGAACTTTTCCTACTGTCTGCACTAAGGAGGAATTGGGCTCTTTGCCCAAATTATCCTAGCCCTTGAACTGGAGCATCATCTTCATTGCATGCCTGGCCTGCATGGAGACAGTGGAAACAGTGAAAAGTGGGATCAGAGGATCTGGGCACAGTTCCTGGTTCTGCCTCTTACCTTGTGTGGTCTTGGACAAGTCTTTCCATCTCCTTGGGCCTCAATTCCCTTACCTGTAAAATGAGGTAGAGTAGGTGGTCTCTGAGGTCCCTTTTATCTATGACCCAATGATCTCCTAGGTCCCCTAGTACTGACTGTAAATTTTTGGATAAAACGAAGATGTCCCCACATATTGCTTCTGGTCCTTCCCAGAATGATCAGGGAAGTTGCTTTCCTCATGAATCCCCCCAAATCTTACCTATAGACTAGAAGAATTTGAAGTGAGGAGAGACAGATATAATTCTAGCCTAACATGCCTCTTGGAGGTAGAGATGGCCCAGTCTTGTGATTCCCATGCTCCCCACCCTCCATTTTGGCTAACAGTATATATCACCCTCCTAGTTTCCTGAGGGTGGGCCTCACATCATATATATCCATTCTATTGATAAACTGTAGCTGTATATACTACATGATCAATGTATATGCCTATACTACACGATCAATACATGTATTCCTCCAGTAGAACTTGAGGTAAAAAAGACCTAAATATAGGTCTTCTGCCTTTGTATCCCCATGTTCTTAATATGTCAATGGTTCTATAATTTCATCAAGTTTGAATTGTAGAGCTGGAAGGGCCCTCAGAGGCCATCTACCCCATTTTCTAAGTCAGTCAATTGTCCAAGATCACACAGGATCAGAGGTGGAATTTGAACCCAGGTCCTCTGACTCCAGGGTACCAGAGTTCATTCTACTACTCCATGTTGGATATTCCCTCCAACTCAATGGATCATGACTCATCCTACCTAGATATCTTTTATGACTTTTATCCACACTCCATCACCATGGCTTTGTAAGTCAAGGTACCGAGACTTCATTAAGCATTTACTCTATGGAACTGAATTCCAAATGTAGCCCTGAACAAGTCACTTCAGTTCTCTGAGTTTCTGTTTCTTCATTTGTAGAATGCAGCCAGTGATGTCAGAATACACAAGGTCGTTTTGAGGACAGCGCTTTGTAGGCCTTGAAGCACCGTGTGACTGTGATGTGGACATTTTCAAATTCACCTACATGTTAGAAATATCAGCAACTGCTCCCCATTTCAGCCTGTGGTTTATAGCGTTACTCACTGAAAGAGCACTAGCTTTGTAGTTGAATCCTAGATTTATGTCCCTGCTCTACACTGGCAGGGACATCCCAACTCTCCTGAAGATTGCTAGAGACCACTGGGGGAGGGTTGAATTGTAACGCAACATGACCTTTCTGCTGTGAGAGGGTGGTCACTGTTACATCTGCATCAAGGCAACTCTGGTCCTCAGCTTTCTTCTCTGTAAAATGAGGCCTTGCACCAGATGATCTCTAAGGTCTCTTTGAGCTCTAAATTCTAGTATCCTCTGATTTCTGAGAGCCAAGTAATCTAGCCTTTGGTTTCCAAACAAGACCCTACCAATGACATAGAACACGAGCAATGACTTTGAAGAAATACAGGGAAAGAAAGTTTCATCCTCTCTGGGTGGACCTGCCCCTGTTTCATTACTTGATGATGAATGAACAAAGTGTGTGTGTGTGTGTGTGTGTGTGTGTGTGTGTGTGTGTGTGTGTGTGTGTGTGTGTGTGTGTGTGTGTGCGCGTGTGTATCTTTGGGCCATCTCATCCCACTCTGATGGCCGTTGTTTTATATTACCTTGCATTATAGTGATTTGGGCACGTATCTTCAAGGCAATCCAACAAACGTTTGTTAAGTGCATACTAGGTGTCAGACCCTTCTAGGTGCTAGGGATAAAAAGAAAAACTCAAAGGAAAAAAAAATCCTATCTTCTTCTTGTTGTTCAGTTGTTTTCAGTTATGTCCAACTCTTTGTGACCCCATTTGGGGTTTTCTTTCTAAAGATACTGAAGCGGTTTGCCATTTCCTCCTCTAGCCCATTTTGCTGATGAGGAAACTGAGGCAGACAGGGTTTAGTGACTTGGCCAGGGTCACACATCTAGTAAGTGTATGAAGTAAGTAAGATCTGAACTCAGGAAGTTTTCCTGACTCCAGGCCTGGCACTGTATTCACTGCACCACCTAGCTACCCTTAAAAAAAATTCCCATCTTCAAGGAGGGGCTATTTTATTAGTTTCATCTCCTCTAGTAGACCATGAACTCTCTGAAGACAAGGATCCAATCCGATGGCTGCCACCGGGTCCAGCAGAAGACTTTGTACATAGTAGATGCTCTGGATGAATGAATGAAATGAGGAGAAAGAAAGACAGGTGCAGTGGAAAGAGAATCAGATTTTAAGTTGGAGAACCAGGGTTCTGCTCTGTATGACATCTGTAATCTTGAGAAATTCCCCTTCCTGGTTTTCCATTTCCTAGTGTGTAAAATAATAAGATGGCACTATGTGATCTTTGAAGTCCTTTTCAGCTCTTTGTCCTATAATTGTTTACTTGGTCCCTGTTGTGGCAGCCAGCATCCCTTCTGAACCTGTTCTGAAATCTCTCTCTGGGTGAAGGTTCTCCCCAGCTTTTCAAAGCCTCCAAACCTGCTGGGTGGACTTAGAGTGGGAAGGGAAGTAAGAAGATAACCAAGGTTTCCAGAGCCCCGTGTTTCTTTAAATGTCCAGGGAATATCACCAGATAACAACAGGCTCTGTTAGATGAGGGCCATGGGATCCCAGGCCTCTCTTAGTTTAAAGGGGAAAATATGATATTGACTTGGCTGCAGGCTGATATGGGGAGGGAAAAGTTGGCATTAAATCAAGAATTGAAAAGCAATTTCAGTGCTTTAAACGAAATTTCCGAGCCTGGGAAACAATTATGCATTAAAATCCATTGGAGGGAAAAAAATCTATTAAAACTTCAAGAGAAATACTTTACTATAAATTAGATTTTCTTGCCAACCAGGATAATTCAATAATTTCCCCTTGACATTTTAAAGATTATTCTTTTGGGGGACTTAGAAGACTTTGATCCTGGGAATAATTCACTCCCAAGAAAAGATGAAGTTGAACAGTTTGGTTACTAGTGGAGAGGTTCCTAGTCTGCCTCTCTATGGGTGGTGTGGAGAGGAGGGTGAGGGACTTTGAGGAGGGTTTGCTGAAATCTCTGAGCCTTGGAATCATTCTCTGCCAAAGTTATTGAGAAGGACTCAGTGGCTTGCACATAGAGGGCTCTGCCCTGTGATATACAACGCCCCCCCCCACCTCCAACTGGGGCCCTGGCCTTGGGAAGGCCAATCTGGAGAAGATGAATGTAATCTCTCTGATTTTATCTTGCAGGTCAGGGATGTCTCCAAACATCTCAGTTTCCCAAAGGGAGCTGTTATCAAGAAATTGATCTAAGTCCTTCCAGAAGCAGCTTGGTGGTACAAGTGGATAGAACACTGGACCTAGAGTCAGGAGGCCCCAAGTTCAAATTCAGCCTCACAAATGTGTAAAATAGGGATAAAATAAATACCCACTCCTAAGTGCCTGGAACAAAGTAAGTGCTGTGTCAATATTAGCTGCTTCTTTTTAGTCCGTATCAGTCTCTTACGCCCCATATGTTGTTGCTCAGTCATTGTTTCAATTGTGTCCAACTCTTTGTGACCCCATTTGGCTTTTTCTTGGCAAAGATACTGGAGTGGTTTACCATTTCCTTCTCCAGTTCATTTTATAAATGAAGGAACTGAGGCAGAGTTAAGTGACTTGCCCAGGGTCACACAGCTAGTAAGTGTCTGAGGCCAGATTTGAACTCAGAAAGATGAGTCTTCCTGACTCCAGGCCAGGCACTCTATCCATTGTATCACTTAGCTGCCCGTATACCTGAGATCATAAGGTCGTAGGATCATGGAAGTAAAGCTGGAAGGGTCATTGCGTCATTTTACAGATGAGGAAACTGAGGCTTAAAGTGGCCAAACCCAGAGTCGAACTCACAATGTATGATTCCAAAGTCAGTGCTCCTTCCACTGCCCCTGGGGTGAAGAATTTCATTGCTTTGTGAAAAATGAAAAATCATTTCTTTGCCCTAAACTTACCTCTTTTTGCCCTCAAGGACAGTTCAAGTGTCCCTGTTTCCTGAAGTCCAGCATAATGGTTAGAATGCAAGACCTAGGGCCAGGGAGAGAGGCCCTTAAATCTGGGCCCTGAAGTTTATTACATGTGTGGCCCCTGGCATGTTCTCTAGCTTTCCTGGATATCAGTGGGAATAATACCTGGAACCCCGTACCTTACAAAGTTGTTGGGAGGCTCAATTGGGGTGATGGATGTAGAGTACTTTGTCAATGTTAAAGGACTCTATGCTCGACAGTTGTTACTATTATTGTACCTTTTTTGTGATCCTTGAATATAAAATCCACTCCCCCTTCTCAGACTTTATATCTCCAGACTGAGAAGACCAAAGTGAACCTGAAAGTGCCTAACAGTCCCCCCAGGGCCATCCAAAGCCATCCTTGTTGAACCATGCCAGAGCATTCGTCCAGGGGATGCCCAAATGGACAAAGCTGAGAAATGCAAAGCCTCAGGAGGTTCTCACCCCTGCTCTGATATCAAGGATCTTGGTCGTATTCTCTGCTCTTCTTGTTCCCTCCCTGCAAAACTGGGGAAACAATTCCTGATTTATAAACAAGATCATGGACAAGGAAACACAGCGCCTAAATGTCCCAGAAGAGAGGTTGCCAGCAAACAAGAGCACATTCCTATTATTTGGCAAAGGGACCCAGTGCCCAAAATAAAAACGTAGCGCCTGCCTCCATGTGACTGGGATGTCATCCCAACCCTTTCTTTTGTTACCTGTATTGGATGAGACACACCTTCATGGCCTAGAAGTGATAGGGCTGTTGGAGACCTAAAAGCTCCCCAGTGACATATAAGTCCTTCCAGGAAACAGCCAGGGGTTCAGTTGGTATAACACTGGGCCTGGAGTCAGGAAGACCTCACTTCAAATCTGGACTCAGACACTTACTAGCTGTGTGAAGCTCAGCAAGTCACTTAACTTCTGTTTGCCTCAGTTTCTTCACCTGTAAAATAAGAATAATAATAGCACCTACCTCACAGGGTTGCTATGAGGATTAAATGAGAGAATTGCTTCCCACATAGTGCTATATAAATGTTAGCTATGATGGTGGTGATGAGGATGAGGATGATGAAATATCGGACCTTAAGCATTCCCAGGCAATGAAGCAGATAGATCCCAGTGCCTGCACGGACTTGGGACTTGGAGTCAGGAAGACATGGGTTCAAATTCCTCCTTAGACACCTCCTAGCTAGATGACCATAGATAAGTCATTTAACCAATTTCAGCTTCAGCTTTGGCATCTGTAAAATGGGGATAATAGTATCACCTACTTCCCAGGGTTGTTATAAGAATCAAATGAGATAAAGTACTTTGCAAATCTTAAAGCACCATTAAATGCTAGCTATTATTATTAACACCTTAAATTTATTGATAGGTGATATTAATATTATCCATGATCAATCAGTCAGCCAATGAGCATTTATTAAGCACCTATCATGGCACTGGGGATACAAAGAAAGCCAAAAAGCAGTCCCTCCTTCTGAGGATCTCACAAGCTAATAAAAATTGTTATTAAGCAAAGATTTGCAGGAATGGGAATAAGTATTAGGATGATTGGGGAGCTGAGGACCTCAATTCATCAAACATTTATCAAATACTGGCTTTGTACAAGCTGATGTATTGGGTATAGTGTATACAAAGATTAAAAAGTGAAATACTATTATTTTCAAAGAAGTTGCATTCTAATGTTGAAATCTGACAGGTGCACAGAAAAGTATAATACAAGGAAAGGACTTCCGAGGAAAAGGAGAAATCCAGACACTGTCCTCTAAGAGTATATTTCAGAGAGAGAGAGAGAGAGAGAGAGAGAGAGAGAGAGAGAGAGAGAGAGAGAGAGAGAGAGAGAGAGAGAGAGAGAGAGAGAGAAGAGAGAGCTTTCAACTGGGAGAGTCAGGGAAGAATTCATACAGGAAGTGGCACTTGTACTGAGTCTTTAAAACACAACTAACTCTTGAAGGAGTTGATTCAGAAAGTTTTACATGAGACCAAGGGCACTCTGAGGTTGGGGAGGGGGTGGGAGGTGGAAGGAGATGACCTGTGCAAATAAATAGAGGTAGGAGATGGTGTGTTTGGTTTCAAAAACAGTGGTGGTCAAATTTGGTTAGAATGCAGAGTGCATGAGGGGAGTGATGTGAAGTAACTCTGGAAAAGTAAATTGTGGAGAGCCTAACTACTGGGCTAATGAATTTGCATTTTCTCCTCAAGGTAATAGTGAGCCACTGAAGATTTTTGACCAGAGGAGTGGCATGGTCAGAACTGTGTGTGCATGAGGAAGATTATTTTGGTAGCTGTGTGAAGGATGGTTTGGAGAGGGTGGGCGCTGAAATCAGCAAGATTGGTTGGGAGGTTCTTCAGAGATGTGGTGATAAAGGCCTGGACTAGAGGAGAGAAGAGCTGAAAAAAGACCTGGAAGAAGGCCAGACACACCAAACTACTGAAGAGAGACCCTGGCTCACTTCCTCTCCACATTCTCCTCGACTAGAGTACAGGAAATGACTAATTGTACCTACCGGTAGGTCGGGAGTTTCAAATAGGAACTAGTCTATCTTAGGCAGGAAGGTACCTGAAAGAAAGGGCATTTTTAAAGGGAAAGGAGGTTAATTGAAAAAATGGAGGCCTATCTATTGCTGTCATTTCCTTAATGTAGCCTTCTTCTGTTACTGCAATTCAGAATGGTCCCCAAACTTCATTTACATAACAATTGTGAGGAAATGTGCTTGACCAAAGTCGATCCAGTTTCATTTTCTCCCCTTTGGATGAAAGTTGCTAAATTATTCTCAGATGGAAAATTATTCTCCCAGGGAGAGAAAGAAGGGAAGGGATTCAAGGAACAACCAAAGGGTTATTATGAAGTGACCTGATATGTTGGGAAGTGGTTCTGATTTAATGTAAATTTAAAACACTATAAAATGTGAGTTATTTCTTAAGTACATACTGTGTGCAAAGCACTGTATTAGCTTCTGGAAGCAATACCAAGCATATATAATATAGTTAAAATTAGAAACTGGCAAATAATTAAAAAAACCATCTTTGCAATAAGTTTCTCTCATAAAAGTCTCATATTCAATATACATACGTACATATATATATATATGGAACTTATTCAGATATATAAGAATAAGACACATTCCCCAATAAATAAATGGTCAAAGGTAGTGTTCAAACTATCAAAAATCACGTCAAAGATGCTCCAAATCACTAATAATTAGAGAAATGCAAATCAAGACATTTATTTAAAATTAATTAAAATTACACATACACTAAGTATGACAAAAGAGGAAAATGACAAATATTGGAGGGACTGTGGGAAAATAGACAATTGAATGTATTGTTAGTGGAATTGTGAATTAGCCCAGATATCCTGGAAAGCAATTTGGAACTATGCCAAAAAGTTTACTAACTTTAGTCTACCTTTTTGACCCAGTTATATACAACCACTAAGGCCTATACCCCAGAGAGATCGAAGAAGAGGAAAAAAGACCCATATGTACAAAAATATTTCTAATAGATCTTTCCATGGTACCCAAAATTGTAAACTAAGGGGGTGTAGTCCTGTTGGAGAATGGCTAAACAAATTATGGTTTATGAAAGCAGTAGAATATTATAGTATCTTAAGAAATAATTCCAGGGGCAGCTGGGTGGCACAGTGGATAGAGCACTGGCCCTGGGGTCAGGAGGACTTGAGTTCAAATCTGTCTTCAGACACTTAACAGTTACTAGCTGTGTGACCCTGGGCAAGTCACTTAACCCCAATTGCTTCATCAAAAAAAAAGAAGAAAAAGAAAGAAATGATTCCAGAGGAAACTGAAAAGACCTCTATGAATTTATGTAGATCAAAGTGAACAGAACTAGGAAAAGAATTTATGTAATGACAACATTGTAGAGTAAAACAATTTTAAAAAGCTTTAGAACTCTGGTCAATGCAATGAATAGTAAACCATGAGTCCAGAAGAATGAATATGAAACAAGCCATTCTCTTATTGGCAGAGAAGTGATTAGCTTAAGAAGTACAGAGAGACATACATTTTCCAGCATGGCCAATGTGGGGATTTGTTTTGCTGTATTAGGTATGTTTATTATGAGGATTTAATTTTTTCCTTGTTTTCTTGTTTTGTTCAATGGGGAGGAGGCAGTGTGAGAAAGACAGATTATAAATGAATTTAAGTGATATATGTAAAACATGTTGCAAACTTTAAGATATATGTACACATACATTTATATCTACATAAAGCTGTTGTCATTATTTTTAAAAAGAAAGACATAGAAAGTTTAGATAA
The DNA here is from genome assembly GCF_003287225.1 of Phascolarctos cinereus. Taxonomy (NCBI): domain Eukaryota; kingdom Metazoa; phylum Chordata; class Mammalia; order Diprotodontia; family Phascolarctidae; genus Phascolarctos; species Phascolarctos cinereus. Next base: position 346,859,515 of record NW_027555625.1, read on the forward strand.
GATGTCCATGCCCTCAAGGAATTTATAGTCTGGAGTCCCCTAGAATGTTAATGCAGCTCAGCTAGGTCCTTTGTCAGCCTTATCCAAAGTTTCTCTCTGTCTTGGAGTCTTGGGATGGTGGATTTTCCTGAGTCCTGGATTTTCCCATTTTGACCCAGAATCATAGAATCTTAGTATCCATGAACTGGAAGGAACATCAGAGGCTATCTAGCCCACCCCCTCCCTGAAGGACGAAGCCCATCCCCAACATCCAAACAAATACCTGCTTGAAGACCTCCAGCGATGGAGAGTTCTCCCCCCCTCCCCCCTCCTCTCCCCTCCTCTCCCCTTCTTTCCTCTCCTCTCCTCTCCTTTCCTCTCCTCTTCTCTCTCTCTCTCTCTCTCTCTCTCTCTCTCTCTCTCTCTCTCTCACACACACACACACACACACTCACAAATATTGTTATAGCATTTAAATTATTATACCCAGAGGCAACAAGAGATGGGGAGGGGGATCAGGGAGGAGTGATGACGTAGAAGAAAAGCAACAAGTATTTATTAGGTGCTGTACTAAGGGCTAAGCATTAGAGATACAAAGAAAGACAAAAGCGTTCCTTCTCCGTGTTATGAGGACCTAAAATAACACATCTCAATTCCATTCATGCAGGGGGGATCCTAGGACAAAGAAGAGAGCGTGAGCCCTGCTTTACTCACTCCTTTCGACGTGCCCTCTCTGAGTCTCAGTGCCTATGCCTAAAAGCATCCAGGTGAGCCTTCCCCTTCTCTTTCCTTTAGTACATTCCTCCTTCGCTACCGAGTCCCACCTCATCTTCAGTTCCAGATGCCTGGAACCTTTCCCACCCTATTTTTGGACACCTTCTCTCTTCCATATACAAAGCTATTTTAATTTTTGCCGTTGATTATTTCAATTTAATTCAATAAGCATTTGTTAAGTTCCTATCATGTGGTGAGCACTGAGCTAAGTGCTGGAGATAAAGGCAAAAAGCAAAATTCCTGTCCTAAAGGAGCTTTCTCTCTATTGGAGGAAACTATAAATAGACACACACACACACACACACACACACACACACAGAGTTTGTGTATGTGTGTATATACACATAAACATATGTAGTTTGTATATATGTGTGTGTGTATATATATATATATACATGTGTATATATATAAATATTATATAGACATACACGTATATAAAATATATACAAGGTAATCAGGCTGAGGTGAGAAGGCACTGGTAACCAGGAAGATCAAGAAAGGCTTCATGTAGCAGGTGGCATTGAGCTGAGCTTTAATGTAAAATCGGTGTGTTAAGAGGAGGAGGTGAGAAGAAAACACACCTCAGCTATGAAAGGTGGCCAGTTCAAAGGGCCTTCAATGACAGGGGAGTTTGTGGTGGATGCTAGATGTAATGGGGAGTCACTGATTTTTAGGAAAATCATTTTGGCATTAATGTGAAGGCTGGAGGGTAGAGGGAAAGGACTCGAGGAAAGGAGGGTGATTAGGAGACTACTGTAACAGCCTGGATAAAGAAAGTCTAAATTAGGGTGGTGGTTGTATGAACAGAGGCAGGGGGGATGGATTTTGTGGAAGTAGAATTTAAAGGGCAGAGGTGAGAAGGGCCAGCATGGGGACACCCTGTGCTGGGTTAAAGAGGTGAGAGATGTAATGTTGTGTAGCATCAAACGGGCCAGTTTGACTGAGACTGCATTGTTCATATGCAGAAAAATCTCTTGCCAAAAAATAAAACCCATTTCTGTTAAAAAAGAAACCACATACACACACACAGGAATAAATGGACCTTTTCCTTAAAAAAGGAAATAGTGTATATCTTAAAGCAATAGCTAGTATTATATATAATGAAGATAAACTAGAATCCTATCAAATAAATTCTGGAGTGAAACGCGGATGTCCATTGTCACTACTTTTTTTTTTAATATAATTGGTTGGTTGGTTTTTGTCCTTTGTTCTCAAAGAGGACCAAAATGACATTATTATGTTGGGGTCAAGGTACAGTGTATCCGATTGTGGCTGATCAGACCAATATAAGCAAGCAAGGCTCTACCACACGTTGGGCACAAAGAATCCATTTGAGGTGGAGATGTCTCTAAATGTGCATATCCTATATTTCTTTTGAGCTACTGCAATTCTGCTTCGCTCATAGAGCATAGCACTTCCTTTGATGCAGATATGCCTTGCTGGGGGGTCCTTTGCCAGTGTCTCCCATAGCAGGCAATTGATTCCAAAGTTCTTTTAGAGGAATCTTGCAAGTGTCTTTGTATCAGTTCTTCTGACCACCATGTGAGAGCCTGCCTTGAATGAGTTCTCTGTAAAATAGTCTTTTAGGCAAATGTACATTTGGCATTTGAACAACGCGGCCAGCCCATTCTAGTTGTGCTCCCTCCAGCAGTTTGAACGCTTGGCAGTTCAGCCCAAAAAAGGACCTCAGTGTCCAGCACCTTATCTAGCCAGGTGACCTGACAATTCAAATGGAAACAATTCAGTTTCTTGGCATGGTACGAATATACCGTCCAGGTTTCACAGGCATACAACAATGAGGTCAGCATAATGGCTCTGTAGATCTTCAGTTTGGTAGGCACTGTAATACCTCTTCTCTCCCACACTTTCCTTCAGAACCCCCTGACGCTGAACCAGCTCTGATAATGTGTGAGTTAACCTCATCCCCTGTGTGTACATCCCTGGAAAGTATTCTGCCAAGGTAAGTGAACTTACCCACAGCCTTCAAAATGTCTCCATTTGCTGTAACCAATGGTTCCACATGTGGATGTTGTGGAGAACCTCTGTATCCTTGGCGTGAAGTGTTAGGCCAAGATTAGTACAAGCAGCAGAGAATTGACCCAGACTTTGCTGCATCTCGGTTTCAGAGGTTGCACTGAGTATACAATCACTGAAAACAAAAAGTCATGCACCAACTCTCCCTCCACTTTAGTCTCAAGTTAAATTATTTAGCATCAGTGTAGTAGCTGATCTTGATGCCGCTTTCATTCTCATTGAAGGAAACATCATGAATATGGCTGAAAACATCATGCTAAACAGCATGGGAGAAAGCACAAAGCCTTGCTTCACTCCATTGGTGACTGGGAAAACGTGAGAAGATTGTCCAAATACTGATTAATTTCTCCAGGCGACCAAATTTTGCCATGATTTGCCACAAGTCCTCACTACTGACGGTGTCAAAGGCCTTGGTCAGATTGATGAACACTGTGTACAGACCTCTATTCTGCTCCTGGCGTTTCGTCTGGAGTTGTCAGGCTGCAAACACTATGTCGACCGTCCCAAGGCCCTTTCTGAAGCCAGGCTGGCTCTCAAGTAGATGACCATCTTGCAGGTGAAGGATCAGACTATTAAGGAAGACTCTGGCAAGAATCTTGCCAGCAACGACCAAGAGAGAGACCCCATTCCCACCACGTGATTGTCACAGGACAACCTATTTACTTTTCCTTTAAAGAGATGGACAGTGGAGTTATCCTTGAACTCCTGAGGAATAACCTCCTCTTGCCATATAACCCAGAAAATTGCAGTCAGCTTTTGTATGAGGAATGGATCCCCTGCCTTGTAAATCTGAGTTGGAATAAAATCAACACCAGACACTTTGCCAGAGGAACCTAATGGCATTCAAAACCTCTTCTTCAGTCGAAAGTTTGACTGCAGAGCGACTGGACTGGCTTCTGCACTGATTGATGACAATCTTTTCAGAATACTATGGAAGTATTCATCCCATCTCTCCAAGATCATGTATTTATTTGTTTGTTTTTGTTTTGATTTGGTTTGTTTTTTTTGGTGAGGCAATTGGGGTTAAGTGACTTGCCCAGAGTTACACAGCTAGTGAGTGTTATGTGTCTGAGGCCAGATTTGAATTCAGGTCCTCCTGAATCCAGGGCCGGTGCTCTATCCACTGTGCCCCTAGCTGCCCCCTTAATAATAATAATACTTATTATTATTTTTCAGTTGTGTCCAATTCTCTGTGACCCCATGTGAGGTTTTCTTGGCAGAGATACTACAGTGGTTTGCCATTTCCTTTTCTAGCTCATTTTACAGATGAGGCAAAACAACTAGTCTCTGAGGCTGGGTTGGAACTCGGGTGTTCCTGTCTCCAGGGCCAGAGCTCCAGCCACTGAGCTACCCAGCTGCCTCGGTTATGTCCTTATTACTAATCAATGTGGCTCCATCAACACTGAGTAGTTGAGATGCACCATAGGTCTTTGGCCCATAAGTAGCCTTCAGGGCATCATAAAAGCACTTTAGATTGGTACTGAATTTCATCTGCCTTCTTACTGAGCCAAGAATCCTACATCTCTCTGAGCTTTGATTGTGCTTTACTTTTGATGGAGTTAAATGGTGCCTTCTTAGGGATGGATGAACTATGCTGCTGGTAAACCTTGTGGAGTTCTAGTTTTTTGTTTAACAGCTTCTGAATTTTCCCAACATTTTCATCAAACCAATCTTGATGTTTCTGAGTGTTCTGGCCCAGATGAGTCAATGCAGTGCTATGCACCAAATCTCTGAAAGTCGCCCACTCCTTTTTTGCTTCACTGTTGCCAACCATGTGTTGGCTCAGCTTCCTCTTCCAGTTAGCAATGAAGTATTCATGCTCAGAGAAGTACTCTAATCTGTTGACCTTAAGTCTTCTGGTAGTCATCTTGCCTTGGGCTACAGATTTTGTTGAATGGGAATGTTTAGCCTGTAGAGGATAAGTCTGTGATCAGTTCAGCACTCTGTACCACACATAGCCTCCGTCACTCCCACGACCTATCTGTCTCTTCTCCTTAGAATCACACAGTCCATTAAATGCCAGTGTTTGCTGTGAGGGTGCACCCACAAAGTTTTATTGTGTTTAGATAAATGGAAGAGAGTGTTGGTGATGAGAAGGTCTGCACAAGTCTTCAACAGTAAGTGACCATTGCTGTTGCTGTTTCCAACTCCATTCCTCCCAAGGGCTCCCTGCCACGTCTGATAGTCTATGCCTACTCTGGCATTAAAGTCACCCAGAATTATAAGCTTGCCCTCTTTCGGCACATTGAGGATGAGGGTCTCTAGGTCTTCATAAAATTTGTCTTTGACCTCCATCAGGGTTTAACGTGGTGGAAGCATATGCACTGATGAAGGTGGCGTAGTGCTTTCCTGCCCATGGCAATCACATTGTCATGAGCCTCTTGGGCCCTCCTGTTGGAAGGCATACAAGCTTGTTTGACTAGATTCATTTTGATCACAAAACCTCTGCCCCTTCATGGTAGTCCCCTTCACTGTGGCCTCTCCAGACAAGCCGGTATCCAGCTCTGACTCTGGTAAGTTGGCCTTCCTTTGCCAGTCTTGTTTCACTGAGGGCTGCTATTTGGATGTGATACCCACAAAGTTCTCCTGTAATAGGAGCTGTTTGTCCTTCAAGTCTACTGGATTTCATGTTGTCTGTAAGTGTGCACACATTCCATATACTGATGGTAAGTGGAATCATCTTTGCAAAAGTTTTTGTACATATTTTTTTTTGTATTTCAGCCGCAGAGTGGAATTATTGCCTGCCGTAGTAAATAGGCCAGAGTTGAGTGAAGCAGTTTTTAGCGAATCTTTTCTAGCTCCTTATTGATGCCAGGAGGTGAGCAGGTTGGTCATCAAAAAAGACTGCTTAATGGGGCAACTAGGTGGTGCGGTGGATAGAACACTGGCCCTGAAGTCAGGAGGATCTGAGTTCAAATCCAGCCTCAGACACATAATACTCGCTAACTGTATGACTCTGGGCAAGTCACCCAACTGTCTCACAAAAAAAAAAAAAGCTGCTTAAATACCCAGGAGGCTGCTGAATCCCACTACTTCTTCAGTCCAGTGAGAAGATGGCCCTCTGGCCTGGGCTGCCTGCGTGCAGGGGGTTGTGACTATTATCTCCCAGTGTGTTTGTACCTGCTGCTTCATCACTTACTGTCATCACAGGACTTTGAGGTAGGTAAAGTGATTAAATGGCATGGGTGAGGTATTTTGACTAGTACATTAATTGGATTTGATTGAAGTAGAGTTGCCGGGAGTTCGTTAGCCTCACTCTTTCTTCTAGAGTCATCAAAGTCCAGTAGCAAGATAAAGTCAAGACCACTGGTGATGGCCTAGGATTCAGTGGGTGACATTGGCTTCTTCAATGTCTAGCCAAACTCGGAGAGCACCGTAGTGCCAGCTTCAGTAGCCTTCATGGCTGTTGGAAAAGATTGTTCTCATTTGCCCATTCTGTCAGGGGAAGTCTTCACGTACTTGGGGTAGACACCCTCTTAACTCACCAAAAGGTTTGAGAGTTCTCAGTCACCCTCAACCTGGTTTAGCCTGATTGCTCAAACAGTTACTAGGGTGTGGCTGCTGAGCATGCTGCAGCTTCTTGGAGCCCCCGGTGAGAGTGGGTGAATCAGGTGGACACAGAGGTGGATGAGCAGCCCTGAAAAGATCTCGGCAGCCCTCACACCAGAGGTGCTAGTCTTCCCTGAACACCCCCTGCACCCCATTGGACATAGTACTAGAAATATGGCAATAACACAAGAAAAAGAAATTAAGAGATTAAGCAAAGATAAAGAAGAAACTAGATGATCACTTTTTGCAGATGTTATGATGGTGTACTTAGTGAACTAAAAAACTAATTCAAACTATAACTTCAGCAACGTTGCAAGATATAAAATAGATCTATATAAAACCCATTTAGAAGAGATAGAAAGAGAAATTCCATTTAAAATAACTACAGAATCAAGCATAGCCCCAGGCAAACAGGCAGCCTCCAGTGGCCAGACCTCCAAATGCTTTAGTGCATTCCTGGGGAAATACAAAAACACCTCACTAGGCTTAGCACATGCCAGACACCAGCACAGCACTAGATAAGCTGCCAGACCGCTATAACTTCCAGCAGCACCAGACACCTCCACCCACCCCCTCAGCACAACACCAGAAACAGGGGTCCCCTGTGGGGCTCAAGGCGACATTAGTGCAGCACCAGGTAGACAGCCAGGGCCCAGAGCCCCTGGCGCAAGAAGCCTGAGACAGTTCCCCTTTCACCCCAGGAGTAGAGCTCAAATTTAAAAGAAAGGAAAAAGGCCAAAAAGATGAGCAAATAACAATACAACAACAACAACAGCAAATCTGACTGTAGAAAGTTATTACGGTGACAGGGAAGATCAAGACACAAACTCAGAAAAGGACAACAATGTGAAAACACCTATGGGTAAAACCCCAAAGGAAAATGGGAAATGGTCTCATGCCCAGAAAGAACTCATGAAAGAGCTGAAAAAGGAGCTTAAGAATCATATAAGAGAGATAGAAGGAAAAAATGGGAAAAGAAATGAGAGAGCAAGAGAGTTATGAAAAAGGAGTCAACAGCTTAGAAAAAGAAAAAACTCCTTAAAAAGTACAATTCAATTGGCCAAATGCAAAAGGAAGTATGAAAGCTAATTGGAAAACAACTTCTTAAAAGTTAGAATTGGGCAGGTAGAAACTAATGATTTTATGAGACATCAAGAGTCAATCAAACAAAATCAAAAGAATTTTAAAAAATGGAAGAAAGGGTGAAAGGAGAGAGAGGACAAACAAGAAGAAAAATAGGATGGAGGGAAATACACAATTAATAATCACAACTGTGAATGTAAATGGGATGAACTCTCTCATAAAATGGCAGCAGATAGTAGAGTGGATCAAAAACCAAAATCCTACAATACGTTGTTTACAATAAACACACTCGAAGCAGAGAGACACACACGGGGTAAAGAAAAGGTGCTGGAGCAGAATCTATTATATTTCAGCTGAAGTAAAAAAAAAGAATCAGAGGTAGCCATTCTGATCTCAGACAAAGCAAAAGCAAAAATAGGCCTAATTAAAAGAGATAAAGAAGGATACTACATCTTGCTAAAAGGTACCATAGACAATAAAGGGATGTCAATACTAAACATATATGCACCAAGTGGTATAGCATCCAAATTCTTAAAGAAGTTAAATGAGTTACAGGTTCATGACCAAACAAGAAAGATAGAGAACATTACAAAATGTAAAATAGATAATTTTGATTATATTAAATTAAAAAGCTTTTGTACTAACAAAACCAATGTAATCAAGATTAGAAGGAAAGCAAAAGGTTGGGAAACAAGATTTACAGCAAGTATCTCTGATACAGACCTCATTTCTCAAATATGTAGAGAACTGAGTCAAATTTAGAAGAATACAAATCATTCCCCAGTTGATAAATGGTCAAAGGATATGAACAGATAGTTTTCAGATGAAGAAATCAAAGCTATCTATAGGCATATGAAGAAGTGCTCGAAATCACTTTTGATTAAGAAATGCAAATTAAAACAAGTCTAAGGCACCACCTCACACCTATCAGATTGGCTAATATGACAAAAAAGGAAAATGATAAATGTTGGAGAGGATATGGGAAACTAATGCACTGTTGGTGGAGTTGTGAACTGATCCAAGCATTCTGGAGAGCAATTTGCCCAAAGGGCAACCAAACTGTGCATACCCTTTTAGAGATCATTAAAAAAAAAAAGACCTACATGTGCAAAAATATTTATAGTAACCCTTTTCATGGTGGCAAAATATTGAAACTGAGGGGATATCCATCAGTTGAGGAACTGCTGAACAAGCAACAGTATATGAAAGCAATGGAATACTATTGTGCAATAAGAAATAATGAACAGGCAGATTTCAGAAAAGCCTAGAAAGACTTGTACTAACTGATGCAAAGTGAAATGAGCAGAACCAGGAAAAACACTGTATACAGTATCAGCAACATTGTGTGAGGATCAGCCATGAATGACTCAGCTCTTCTCAGCAACACGATGATCCAAGACAAGTACAAAGGGCTCATGAAGAAAAATGCTATCCACATCTGGGTAAAGAACTGATGGACGCAGAATGCAGAATGAAGCATATTTTTTCCACTTACTTTATTCTTTCTCATGATTTTATTTTCTTTTGATCTATTTCCTCTTCCACAACTGTGATGAATATGGAAATATATTTTACATGATAGTACATGTACAACCTGTATCAAATTGCCTACCATTTTAGGAAGAGGGGAGGGGAAGAAGGGAAGGAGAAAAATTTGAAGCTCAAAATCTTGTAAAATTAATGCTAAAAATTGTCTTGACATGTAATTGGGGAAAAATAAAATACTATTAAAAATAACTACAAAATCTACAAAATATTTGGAAATTTATCATTAAGAACCATTTTCCAGTTTTACCAATAGACTAAGGATAGGATAATAATATAATAGCTAGAATTTACGTAGTGCTTTAATTTTACAAAGCGCTTTGCATATGCTAACTCATTTGATCCTCACCATAACTCTGCAAGGTAGGTGCTATTCTTATCCCATTGTACAGATGAGGAAACTGAGGCAGATAACAATCAAGTAATTTTCCCAGAGTCACAGAGCTAGTGGCTGTCAGTGCTATAAGAAATGAGGAAATAGATTTCAAGAAGCATAGGAAGAGTTATATGAACCAATATAGAATGAAATGAGTGGAAACAGGAAGACAATTTATACTATAACATCAATATTAAACAAGTTGAAGATTTGTTTGGGATTTCATTATTGCTTGACTGAACTATTGCAACAGCCTTCTAACAGGTCCCTGTACCTAGCCTCCCTTCTCTTCACTTTCCAAACTACCCTCTCCACACAATTGCCAAATTGATATTATCAAAAATATGTCTGCCCATGTTACTGTCCTGCTCAAGAAGCTTCAGTGTCTCCTTGGTGCTTTTAGAATAAAAATACAAGTACCTGACGTTTAAAGCCTTTCATAATGTGGAGCCAAACTTTCTTTTTAAAATCAAATTTAATTTTTTGAATTAGTAGAAATCTATTTTTTCTCCCTTCAACTCCGTGGTGGAGGGGAGGGGAGGAGAAAAAGAAATTACTTGTGACAAATATACATGATCAGGCAAAACAAATTCCCTTATTGGCCATGTTAAGAAAAAAAAAATATATATATATATGGAGAGAGAGAGAGAGAGAGAGAGAGAGTGTGTGTGTGTGTGTGTGTGTGTGTGTGTGTGTGTGTATCTTTCACCCTAAATCTATCGCCTCTCTCTGAAGTCAACCCTCTTGAATCATTAGTTGTCTGGGGTCATGTTATGTTATGTTAATAACATTCATTTTTTGATTTTTTGACTGAGTTCATCCATTAATATATAATACATGTGTAGACACAGTGTTTGTACTGGAGATTATGGAGTGTGAGTGACCTTACTCATTAGACACTGAGCATGCATTGGTGGGAAGGTGAAGTATGTAGTGCCTTTCCAAGGAAGCAGAAGGCAGTCCACTCAGTGTCTGGATATTCCAGGCGCATTCATTGAACCTTCATTCAACAAGCATTTTATAAGCACTTAATGTGGGCAGGGCCCTGATTTCAGAGCTGAGAGGTAAACAGAGATGACTAAGATATCACTACAAAACAAGGTAGAATGTGGAAAATGCTTAGGAGAAGTAGGAACAAAGCTATTCTGAGGAAGGAGTGACTCATATCCCTTTGTAGGGGGAAGAAGGGAGGGGATACTGGAAAAAAAGCCGTCATGGAAGAGGTAGCATTTCAGTTAGGCCTTGAAAGGTAGATAGGATTGTATTAGAAGAAATTAAGTGAGAAGATTAGGAAAGGAAAGTATTCTAGGTATAGGGAACAACTTTGAATTCAGCTGAATTTCAATTGAATTCAGCTGCATTTTTGTGTCAGGGCTGGTGTCCACCCTTTTGTATATATGATATGCTTGAGATATGTAGCAAAGTGACAGAGTCCATCAATCTGGAGTTAGGGGACTTGAGTTTGATTCTTAGTTCTGATAATTGTATAATCTGGGCAGCTAAGTGATGCAGCAGAGAGAGCACCAGCCCTGGAGTCAGGAGGACCTGTGTTCAAATCGGCCTCAGACACATAACACTTACTAGATGTGTAACCCCGGGCAAGTCACTTAACCCCATTGCCTAGCCAAAAATAAATAAATAAATAAATGAAACCTTTGCTTTGGGGGCAGCTAGGTCATGCAGGGGACAGAGCACCAGCCCTGGAGTCAGGAGGACCTGAGTTCAAATCTGGTCTCAGATCAGACATTTGACACTTACAAGCTGCGTGACTCTGGGCAAGTCACTTAACTCCAAATGCCTCACCAAAAAAAAAAAATTCCGTGGATAATTCTGTGATCTTCATAAAGCCCCTTTCCTTCCCTGAACTTCAGTTTCTTCCTCTGTAAAATGAAAGGTCTGAACCAGATTATCTATAAGTTTGCTTCCACCTCTGGTCCAGGTTGATGGATTTCTGACTCCTTCTCCCTCCTGGTGGTTTTTCCCCCTACCCCCAATACTTATCTCTCTGGTACCTCATCCCAGTCCTTGTTCATCTAGTCACCACTCACCCTCAGATATGCCTGACTGAGCAAAAGAGCTTTAACATTTGAAGAGTGTTTATTGACATATTATCTCATCTGAGCTTCACAACAACTCTGGGGGGTAGGTCCTTAAAAGTATTTTTAGTCCCACAAAAGGTAAATGACCTGGCCATGTTCACACAGTTAGCAAACCTCTGAGGCTGGAGAAAAAGTCAAATCTTCCTGCTTCCAGCTTCATTTCTCACCACTGTGCCATTCTGCCTCTATGGTGGGAGCAGGAGAAAGACTTTGAATTTCTACAAATATCCTAGGACTGAGAGCAGTCATATTGGCCATTACCTTCAACATGATCCTGATCTCCCAGTCGCACTGAAAATTGACTGATACCAAATTGAGAAGGGCCCTGAATGCTCAAAAGAGGAGCTTAAATTCCAGTTCAGGGCCTTTTCTTTTATTATCAGCTCATGGAATTTAAGTGAACATTGAAGGAAAAACAATTTTTTTTCGCAGGAGGACATGTGAGCTTAGTTATTTTGAGATTTATCAATACAGAAAACCTGATGATGGCTGAGGCTTGCAATCCTCAGGTAGGAGCTGGAGCTTAGAGAAGAGGGAGCTTCTATTTCTTACTAACCAAGCATCCAGGAGGTGCTAGATTGCAGCCTAGGCAGCCCTTCAGTCGTTTTGTGATCTAGTATCTTATGGTGGTTTCCACAAGAATAATACAAACCGTAGACCAGGCAGCGCAAGGCCGAGAGCGTGTCCCAAACAAAGGAGAACTTTTTTCCTATGGCAATTTAGCGAGCTTGGCAAGCCAATTAGACAGTTGTCAGGGCCCAAGAACAAGGCAGTAGGTACAAAGATCCTGATGAGGATGAAAAGAATGCATATCCCAGGCCACAGCATATCCTTGATCAATGGCTCAGCCTAGTGGATACCCAATCTTTGTCTAAGAGGCCTGGTGAGATAAGGAATGTGGAAGCAGGGGTTAGCTCCATGCCCTCTCTTGGGGAAAAAGCTCCCCCTACAAAAAGAATGCTAACTGTGTCTGCCAGATTTCAGGAATCAGATGCCCACAAACTGCTCCAGATGTAGTTACAGTGTGTTAGCCCTCTCTGGTTCTCTGGTTTTGCCACCTGACTCAAAAGAAGCCAGAAGTTTCAGATTTCTGGGACCGTTTGCCCTGCAGGTGGATAATTTTCTAAGGGTATGTGTCTGGCATAGAGATCAGAAGCTTTGATTCCCTCCATTCATTTCCATCTCAGTGAAATGAGGCCACATCTGGAGGACTACATTTTGAAGCATGCTCTATCCCCTGGGGGAAAGATGTTTCTGATCCCGAGAGCTGGCTCCTAGGGGACATGTGTGGACCTGAAGTGATGTAGCCTCAAGCTCTCTGGGGTAGCCTGGTTCACTATGCCTGAGTGATTCAGGTACCATGAAACTGGTAGAATACATGTGTACTGTGCTGATGCAAGAAGCATTCCTTCCACCCACGCTCTCAGCCTTCTCCCCTTTCCTCCTACCCTAAATGAACCCACAAATTACAGAATCATAGATAAGAGCTAACAGAGCCCACACAACAGTGTGGTACTTTGGAAAGAACTCTGGATTTTGAGACAGAAGACCTATGTTCACATCCCAAATCTCCCATTCACTCTCTGTGTGACCTTGCTTTGGCAAGTTGTTTAAACTCTCTCAGCCTCAGTTTCCTCATGTAGAAAATGAGAGGGTTGGACCAGATGACGTCTAAAGACTGTTTCACTACTAAAGTGTATAATCCTCTATTTTATAGAGAGGGAAACTGAGGCCAAGAAAAGTGAGATGGCTTGCCTAAAATCTCAAAGTCAGTAAATGGCACAGTTGGGACAGGGACTCATGTTGTTCCATTAGAACAAATTGTGATTTGGTACTCAAAAGACAAAAGGGCAAATGGAACTTCAGTTCCCATTTCCATTGCACATAGAACAAAAGGAAGAGTTTACCATTCAGTAAGCATGACTTCAGCTAGACACTAAGAATTTTCTATCTATGGAGTTTGTAAATGGGAGCCCAGACGGGCAGAATTTCAAGGGGAATATCTGGAGGATTACAGCAAAGAGCCGTCTGGTAGCTGTGAATTACCTCTTTAGTACAAGACTCTAAGTTTGAGCCTTAGACTTGGTATGTACTGGTGAGGAGTGTGCCATAAACTTTTAGTGGAATGTTTTGGATCAACTATTCTTACCTTAGTAAATACTCTTTTCTGGATAGTCAAATTTGGTCAGCTAATTGATCTCAACTGATAATCATGGGGAGAAGAATAGTGGTGGGGGCTTATGAGCTAGAGCCCTAGAAAGACATCTCATCCCCCTGTCCCTCAGGGTTAATCCTGAAGCTCTGTGGGGTTTTAGTTGATGCCCTAATAGCTGGACCTTATCCTCTATCACAACTGGAGGTTAGGAGAGTTGCCCTAGAGAATGTGCCACAATATATAGATCTAGGAGTCATTTGCATAGAGAGGGTAACCGAACCTATGCAAGCTGGTGAGGTCACCAAGAAAGAGAATATAGAGGAAGGAGAGAAGAAGACCCAGGCCATAATCTGATGATGTGTCCATATTTTGGGAGGAATCCATGTCAAATGCTACAGAGATACAAGAAGGATGGGTCGCTTTGCCATTTCAGAGAGCCATATTTAACTTCCTCTCCTCCTATTCAATTCTGGGCCCCTCTGTTTGCCCCTCTCTGAAATACAGACACCCTATAAGAGAGATGGAAATATAAGTCCTCTGTCCTCAAGGAGTCAATAGTCTAGCTGAGGAGACATGATTCACACTTGAACAAAAACAATACATATTTATTTATTTAGTCTGTAAGCACAGTAGGCATTCAGAATAGAAAGAAATTGTAGATATGGGTTGTGGATTGCAGTAGGGAAGGCTTCCTATGGGAAGTAGCCTTGAAGAACAACTAGGATTTATAAGGCAGCCTGACATAGTAGAAAGAATATTGACTGTACTGGAAGTCAAGTCCTGGCTCTGCTACTTATTAGCTATGTGACCTTGACCAAACCACTTAATGATGGTGTTTGGGGTGGGGAGGAGGCAGTGTGGTATTGGGCTATAGCACCTCCTGTGGAGCTGGGCTTATGTGGGTACAGCCATGTTGTCAGAGGCTCACCATAACACCAGAACTCTCTTACTTCAGGCTTGATGTTGGGAAGAAATGTGGCACTCATAAGTCAATAAACATTTAGCACGAGAAGATTTCCTTTGCTCTAACACAGCAAGGGTATGCAACAAGTAGCACTTAGCTCTTTTGATCTAGGCCCCCTCATCTCCATATGGAAATGTATCAGGTAACTCACGTGGACTTCAGAAATCCACCATATCAACCAGTGTCTCTGAGAAGGGCCTCACTTCTAAAATACAGAGAGAATTAAGTCAAATTTATAAGAACACAAGCCATTCCCCAATTGATAAATGGTCAAAGGATATGAAGAGGCAGTTCTCAGATGAAGAAATTAAAGCTGTCTATAGTCATATGAAAAAATGCTCTAAATCACTATTCATTAGAGAAATGCAAATCAGAACAACTCTCAGATTGGCCAACACGATAAAACAGGAAGACGATAAATGTTGGAGAAGATGTGGGAAAATTGGAACACTAATGCATTGTTGGTGGAGCTTTGAAATGATCCAACCATTTTGGAGAGCAATTTGGAACTATGCCCAAAGGCATAAAATTAAAATGTGCATACCCTTTGACCCACCAATAGCACTTCTAGGGCTGTATCCCAAAGAGATCATACAAATGGGAAAAGGACCCACATGTACAAAAACATTTATAGAAGCTTTTTTTGTGGTGGCAAAGAATTGGAAATTGAGGGGATACCTTTCATTGGGGAACGGCTGAACAAGTTGTGGTATATGAATGTAATGGAATACTATGGTGCTATAAGAAATGATGAGTAGGCAGACTTCAGAAAAACCTGGAAAGACTTGTATGGACTGATGCTGAGTGAAGTGAGCAGAACCAGGAGAACATTGTACACAGTAACAACCACATTGTGCGATGACTAACGTTGATAGACTTAGCCTTCTCAGCAATGCAAGGATCTAAGACATTTCCAAGTCTCATGATGAAAAATGCTATCCACATCTGGAGAAAGAACTATGGAGTTTGAATGCAGATTGGAGCATACTATTTGCTCTATTTTTTCTTCTGTTTTGTCTTGTTTCCTTTTTCTTGTGGTGCCTTCTATTGGTTCTAATTCTTCCTTACAACATGACTAACGTGCAAATATATTTAATAGGAATGTATATGCAAGCCTATATCAGATTGCGCACTGTCTTGGGGAGGGAGGTGGGAAGGGAGGGGGAGAAACATTTAAAACTCAAAGCTTATGGAGATGATTGTTGATAAATAAAAATTAATTAATTTTAAAAATCTATCACATTCAAGAAACTTAGATTGCATGTGGCTGGGATATTTCATGACTTTAGATGATCAGGAAGCTGCATCAGGCAAGCCAGAGCCCAGGAACAACGTTTTCTTCTTTTAGGTAAAGTCTTCCCATATTGTGGGAGGGAGAAAAAAAAGTTGCATCAAGGAAACCCTAGTCCTATCTCATCTGTGCTCTGTCTTACTCTTAAATTCCCATTATAGTAATAATAACTAACATTTACATAGTGCTTTACACTTTATAAAGTGCTTCCCTTTCCAAGCATGATCTCATTTGATTCTCCAAAGAACCTTGTGAGGTGAGTGGTTTATTGTGATGCCTATTTTACAGATAAAGAAACTGAGGCTCTGGGACAAGAAAACACTTGTCCAATCTCACATAGATGATATGCAGCAGAGCCAGATTTCAAACTCAGGTCTCCTGGGTCTAAGTTCAGTGCTTAAAATCCCAGTATTTTGACTTTAATTAATGTTTGGTATAAAACAAAACATTTTAAACTTCACAATGGGACTATGTAATTAAACTCATGGAAATCTGCACAAGACACATTTTAAGAAACTGTAAAACAACTAAAAATTCAATGTCAATATCTGTTTTAAAATTCATAAACATGATAATATAATAAATACAGTGAAGAAAATAATTTCTAAATCTTCCTTAAAAGGCAAACAAAATAATCACTTTTTGATTAATATACTATAAAAGAAAAAAATAGTCATTTGCTGCTATTGTGAAGTTTAAAAATTGTATATAAAAATTGTATAGGTATATATACATGTAGATACATACATACATATATGCACATATATGATGCATGTGCACACACACATACACATACATATAGTTCATGTACTGGGATGATTATCCCAACTCCTCCTTGAACTGATGAGTGGAGTCTCCAGAGCATGGCTACTGTGTTCCCTCAGAGTTCTGTGTTTATATCTGAGGGGCAGGCAGCTGTCTTTCTAATGCTATAGCTCATGAGCCCCCACCAGCATACTTTGGACCATGAATGTCAATTTAACCAGATTCATTTAGCTTTTAGAAAAGGGTATTTACTAATGTGGCATAGTAAAAACAACTTGTACAAAACACCTCTGAAAAGTCCATGACACACCTACTAGTACATAAAGAGACCAGGGAAAAGGGGGCTCAAACTTAGAGAGCATAGAAGGTAAATAGGTAATTCAGAGTTCCTGATTGCTGGAAGTCCTTTTCCATTCATTTTGGGATGTTCAAGAAGTTCCCTTCAATGGAATTTCTCTATCTTTTCCTGACAGATTTTGTTGGTAGTATGCAGAAATGCTCATGATTTATGTGGGCTTATTTTATATCCTGCAACTTTTCTGAAGTTGTTAATTGCTTCAATTAGTTTTTTAGCTCTTGTTTTTCTCTAAATTCTCTACATAAACAATCATATCATCTGCAAAAAATTTTGATTTTGCTTCCTGTTTACCCATATTTATTCCTTCAATTTCTTTTTCTGGTCTTATTGGTATTTCTGGCACCATATTGAACAATAATGATGATAATGGGCATCCTTGCTTTACCCCAATCTTGTCAGAAAGGCCTCCGGTTTATCTTCATTACATATAATGCTGACTTTTTGCTTTAGATAGATATTGTCATCATATTATGGAATGATCTCTTTATTCCTATGCTTCCCAGTTTTCAACAAATGAATGTTGTACTTTTTGTTCTTCTGATTATTTATATGATCAATTATGTTTATAGCTTACTTGATAATGAAACAGTCCTGCATTCCTTGTCACTGTATATAATCTCTGTGATATGTTGCTATGTTCTTCCTACTAATACTTGATTTGAAATTTTTGCATCAAAGTTCATTAGGGTTATTGATTTATAGTATTTTTTCCCTCTGTTTTCATTCTCTCCAGTTTAGGCATTAAAACCATATTCATACCATAGAAGTAATTTGATAAGATCCCTTCGTTTTTCTATTGTTTTCCCCAAAACTTCATGTAATGTTGTAATTAATTTTTTGAATATTTAATAGAATTTGCTTGTAAATCCATCAGAGTTTTGTTTGTTTATTTGTTTGAGAGTTCATTTGCAGCTTGCAGCAATTTCTTTTTCTGAGATTGGATTAATTCCTTTATTTCTTATCTGTCGATCTGAATATTTTCTAAATATTCATCCATTTCCTTTAGATTGCCATTTAGGTTATTGGGCAAAATTGTTTCTGATATTTTCCTCTATATTTTCTTTGAATTTTGAATTCAATTTTTTCATTTTTGATACTGGTAATTTGGTTTTCTTTTTTAAAATCAAATTAGCTAGTCGTACATTATCATTTTTTCTTCAAAAAACCAGCTCCTAGCTTTATAAAGTGATTTAAAAAATTTTTTTGCTTTCAATTTTGTTAATCTCTTCTTTGATTTTTATGATTTCTAGTTTGTATTTTAATTGGAACTTTTTAATTAATTAGTTTTTGTCAGTTTTTAAATTGCTCTTTCTCTTATTCTGCAAATATCTAGAAATGTAAATTTTCTTTAAAGATTGCTTTGGCTAGCTGCAGCCTAAAAATTTAGTATGTTTTCAAATTGTTGTCATTATTTTTAGTAAAATTAATGATTGTTTCTATGATCTGTACTTTGACCCACCCATTCTTTAGGATTAAATTATTTAGTCTCTAATTAATTTTTAATCTTTTCATTAGTAGCACTCTTAATGTATTTTTATTGCATTGTGGTATATAAAAGTTGTTTAATGTATTTGCTTTTCTGCATTTGTTTGTGAGATTTTTATATCCTAATATGTGGCCGATATTTGTAAGAGTTCTATGAATATGTATACTTCTTTTCTATTCCTCTTCAATAATCTTCAGAAGGCTAAAAATCTATTTAAATCTTTAACTTCTTTGTTGTTTATTTTTTTGTTACATTCATCTAGGTGTGAAAGGGATAAAGTGAGATCCCCTACTATTATAGTTTTACTGTCTACTTTTCCCTGTAACTTATTTAACTTTTCCTTTAAGTATTTAGATGCTGATCTGCTTGGCTCACCTATATTTAGTGTTGATATTAATAAACTGTCTTTGGTACTTTTGAGCAAAATGTAGTTTTCTTGTTTATCTCTTTTAATTGTCTATTTTGGCTGTTCCCTTGTCTGAGCACTACCCCTGCTTTTGAAAAATTCAGCTGAGGCATAATAGATTTTGTTCTGGACCTTAATTTTGACTCAGTTTGAATCTTCTTGCTTCAAGTTTGTTTATTATAAACATCATATAGTTGGATTCTGTTTTCTAATTCATTCTACTTTCCTCTTTCATTTTATGGGTGAATCTGTCTCATTGGCATTCAAGAGTAATTGTTAATTATGTTACCCTCCATCCCTGTCTCTTATATTTTTCTTCTATTTAATAATGATAACACCAGCATTTATATAGCACTTTAAGGTTTGCATAGTGCTTTACTAATTTTATCTTATTTTATCCTCACAACAATCCTGGGAGGTAGATGATGAAACTGAGGCAGAGGTGAAGTGAATCACCCATGGTCATGTATTAAGTTTCTGAGGTTGTGTTTGAATTCAGGTTTTTCCTGACTTTAGGTCCACTGTACCTCCTAGCTATTGGCATTCTTTTGATTTTGTCTTAATATTTCTTTTTGTCTTAGAGTCATTAGCTTTATTTTGGTCAATTCTAATTTTCAGGGAGTCTGTTTCTTGGGTAGGGATTTGTGTTGCTTATTCCAATTGTTTCACTTTCCAATTCTTTCTTCCATTGCTTTCATTTCTTTTCTGATTTTGTTCCTTTAATGCTCTCGTTTGATTTTTAAAATCATTTTAACTCTAAACCCTCCTCGCCCCCCCCCAAAAAAAACCCTTCCATATCATCTCTTCCAGGAATTCTAGTTGAACTTGTAAACAAGCTTTGGGTTTCTTTGAGGCTTTGCTTATAGATATTTTGGAGTTGTTCTCTTCTAGAATTGTTTTAAATGCACCTGTCACCATAATAAATCTTTTATGGTGGGATTCTTTTTTTTTTTTTTGCTTATTCTTTCAGATTAGTTCTTGATTTCAAACCTGACGTTATTTCTGGGTTTTGTGCACTTCGGAAGATAGTGTCTGGTCTGATCTTGTGTCCTGTTGTGTCCTTCTGTTGCTTTGTTGGGTTTTTGAGTGTTGGGATATACTAGGATTTCAGGAATAGCTCGGGTTGATGCTTTCAGTGTTCCCAAAGTGATCTAATCCACAACAATGTCTGATCACTGCCCTCCTGGTCTGAGCTCTGCAAGTTCCCAATCTAGGTTTGGGTTTGAGTAATATGTCCCTGGTTGGAGTTCAGGTTGACTGCTGCTGGACTCATCCATTATCAGCTATTTGGAAAGCTGTTCTGAGTCAGAGTGACAGAACTTCAGGCTCTGCTTTGGTCTGGGATTCCTGTACTGATTATTCCACTGCAGGCTTTAGATTGGTCTGGAGGCTGGAACTGCTCTGCTCCTTTGATCTCAGCCACATAGCAACTGCTTGCTTCTGAACTTGCTTCTTGTTCAGTACTCATCCTAGGGCTCGTGACCATTCCCTGTCCTGGAATGCCACTCTTAGGTGCAGGTCCGCTCCTCAATACATCCTGGATGTGTGACTGGTTAGTGTGGGACAGAGCTGCCAGTTGACACCTATTCCTTCATCCTGCATAATGTTGGGACCCTGTATGGATCTTCTTACCCTGGTATAAAGTCCTGGCCCTCATTTAGTTCCTGTGTTAAAGTGCTTTGCATGATCTCCTCCTGGCTAGCACCCATCTCCACTGTCTGTAAAGTTCTCTTTTTGTTTCCCTCTTCCAACCTGGGCTGGAAAAATTACTCATTGTAATTCTTTCTTAAATTTCCAAGTCATGGCTTGGGTGCGTTTTCTAGATCTTTGTAGATTAATTGTGGTAAAGAGCTAGACTGTACTCCTCCCTGCTACTCTGCCATCCCATCTCTGTTTCAGATGCCATCCCATCTCTTGTTTCACATGCTGGGAGAGTATTTGATATTTTGCTTTTTTGCCCCGTCTGAAAGTTTTGAATGCAGAGTAATAATTCTTTTTTTTGGGGGGGGGGACTGGGCAATGGGGTTAAGTGACTTGTCCAGGGTCACACAGCTAGTAAGTGTTATGTGTCTGAGGCCAGATTTGAACTCAGGTTTTTGAAGAATAACATCATATGGTCTGCCCAAACTACTTCTTCAAGTCCCTGAACTGTTAAGCTCACTCAAGACTCAGTAGTCTCTGGCACATGAATACACTAACCACTTTTTACCAAGTCTAGTTAAAATGCCATTGTACCACTCCAAAGAGAACCCTAAAGCCTCTCCCTTTTCCCTAGGACTTTTCTACACAACCTTCTAACCAATTTTTAATTTCTTTACAATCTTGATAGAAACACAGCTCTGGGTTACTAGCATTAATACTGGAATTAACTGGCCTCATGAGGACACAGAGTTGGCCCTCCCAGGGGAGATCAAGCCCTAGCAGGTTCTACCAAGCTGGAAAGCCTTCCAGGACAGGCCAGGGCTAGCCTGTCTGTCTGCATTGGAGGGCTAGCCTAATTCACTTAGTTCAAAAAGGTTCATCCTCAGAGGTTTGG
Organism: Phascolarctos cinereus; assembly: GCF_003287225.1. Taxonomy (NCBI): domain Eukaryota; kingdom Metazoa; phylum Chordata; class Mammalia; order Diprotodontia; family Phascolarctidae; genus Phascolarctos; species Phascolarctos cinereus. The sequence goes on from NW_027555625.1 coordinate 346,880,915, forward strand.
CCACCAGATGAGGAATTCTTCAGCCACAGATACTCATGAAACTACTCTGACAGGGAGGGCTTCCCATCTGTGTCAATGGAAGGTAAATTGGCACCAACAAAATGACAGATCCTTGAAATATTGACATATAACACCTGAGTGAAATTTCTAAGACCACTTATGGAAGAGTTGGGGGAAGGTCACCCTGAATTATGTATTTCCTGGAGGTTGTCTCAGCGCAGGATTCCTTTCACTGGAAGAAAGCCCTTCTTCTGGGAGCTCTGAGGATGGTCACATTGTAGAAGTATGGAGGAAATAAGGCTTTTCCTGGCCAACAAACCCCCTCCTCACATGCAGCCTCTGGCCTAGTTCTTTCAATATATCATTTACTTGATAATCTTTTTCCTAGCTGACACCAGTAAGGCAGAAGTGTAACTAAGACAGAGGCAACTATTCTGAACACACCTTTGGGAGTATATACAAAGCTATCCTGGGCTCAACCTACCCCATCATTTCATCCATCTCTTACCTCTAACTCTCCTGGCTGTGATCACAAATGTCCTCAAATTTCTCAAGAGCAAGAACTGTCTTTTCTTTTCTTTTCTTTTTGCCTTGAGTGCACCCTTAATAAATGTGGAGTTTTTGTGTCAGAGTTTTTTGGGGAGGGAGGGCAAGAGGATAGAATGTAAAGAAAGCTATTTTCCGCTGTTTGAATTATATATTAGTGTGTGGCAAAATGCCAGTATCTTTCTTATGAATGGAATGAATGAATAAACAAGTGAACAAAAATCAATTATTAAGTGTTTGCTATATGTCAGGCATATTGCTAAGCACTAGGGATACAAATACAAAAGACATTTGCCTTACCCCAAAGAGCTTACATTCCAAAAGGGGGAGACAATACATGTTGGGGAATGGTAATCAGGAAAGGGTGTTTTGTCCTGGGAAGTCACAGGGAGCACTGAGTGGAGTGATTGGATAGTTGACCTGCATCTCCTTTTGAGAAGCAGTGGTGGTAATCATCTGATTACAGTGCTAGATCAAAAGATGGTCCTTTCCTTCAGAATGAGCTCAGGTGTCATATCCTCAATGAAGTCTTCTCTGATTCATCTAGCCAGAGATTTCTTCCTTTCCAATTTCTCATCTCTCTCCTGCTTGACCACTCCTACAAGTTTTTTTTCCCTAATTTAAACTTGCATTATAGTTACTTCCATACATGTTTTATATCCCCTATTTGACTGAAAGGTCTTCTAGAGTAGGGGCAACATCTTGTTGCATCCTTTTATCCCTGGTGTCTATCACAGGGCCTTGCATTTAGTCTAGGCCCACAAAGCCCAGAATCTCCCTAGTGAAACACTAAACTTCCATCTTCAAAATTCTGATAGCATTTTGCCTGGCTCTCCTTCTGTCATGTAAAAATCTTCCTTGAAGATATGTTATATCTTTTGCTTTCAACTTCATGAGGGCAAAGATTGTATGATATGTAGGAAGGGACAGGGGATTGGCAAATGAAGCCAGTCTTTATGAAAATGCGTGGTGTCTCTGGCTGATGCAATCCCCACGTAGACTTTGGGGCATGAACAAACCTCTGTTACTGATACTAGTCTGCTAATCATATGATAAAGAGGAAACTTTTCAATTGACTTTGAAGCCAAAATTGGAATGCATTCAAAAGGCAATAACCAGCCAAAATGAATCTCTGACTCTGCTTTTTTCCTGTGTGGCTTTGGTCCAGTGTGGACACTAGGAATGTTGTAAGCCTTTGAGTTTGGAGAGAGGCCTTAGGCTTTTATCTCCTTCAATTGGGCCACTATCCCACGGCCTATGAGCACATGACTCTGACGTTGGTTCTATCTCTGTTTTGTCTATTCCTTCCTGTTTTAGGTGGATGAGGATTGAAGATAGCTATGACCTTCTGAGCTTTAAGTTTCATCAGAGGTCCAGTAGGCCCTGAGAAATGACCTTTTTGACCTGGTCCAGCAGCAAGGTACTATGGAATGACTATTCAGCAGCTACTCTTCATTTTGAAGTGCAATTGATAGGGCGAATGCCATCTGGAAACTGATTTAAGTGTGAACTTATTCTCCCTAGTGACTGAAGGGGAGATAGAGACATAGTGTGTGACCTGGAGTGGTGAGAAATGTTTATGGTCTGTTTTTGTTATATTTCACAGAATATTGTAAAGCCAGTTGATGTTAATTGCTTAACTGGAATTGGGATGGTAAATAATAGGGAAAACACACAATAATGGTGCCTCAAGCAATATCATTAGAGAAAGAAGCCCTAATCCCTCATGGATACCTTAGAATCCTGAGGAGATAAGATCAGCCTGCCTTGAGGAACCTGACCTATTAGTGAACATTTGGATTGGGAAAGAGAAGGGTCTTACTTCATAAGCATCCATAGCTCTGGGAATAGGGGAGCTCCCAGTCCATCCACTCTGTCTTCAGCTTGACCCCTGAAGCCATCACTGAAGGGAGCGGAACCTTATAAAGGGATATTCCAGGTCACCTCCCCCCAACACTAATTGCTGTCCAACTGCCACAGAAAGGCAGATGAGCCCCAAGACCCCTGGGAGCAATAGTGTCATCCAGACTACCCACTGATGACTGATGATTGCTGGTTCAGCTGCATTGTCATTTCCAGGGAGCCATTTGAAACCTAAGAGTTTACATAAATATGACTCCTTTAAAGCTGAGAAGGGCCTTTTTCAGTACAACATTTCCTCCCTGACCCCCAAACAGCATTGTCTCCCTCAAGGCAACTGGGTGATTAAGAACATTAGCAATTAAAAGTTGTCCAGTCCCAACTGGGATGGAACACAACCAGTTCTTCTGAATATGTCCTTTAATAACGAGGAGAAAATCTCTCCAGGTGTTTTTGAAGGTAAAGTGAGTTCTGAAGAGATTCCCTAGTAGAAATTGGTGGAGGCTGGAAGGCTCAACCGACCTGGAGGACCTAAAATACAATTTAGCATAACTATCTTCAAGTACAGATCTTAAGGACACATTATTCTCTCCTTGCCAAAGAGAATGGCCAAAGGAAGTTTATTCATCCAGGAGTGGCAAAGTGTAGGGGGGAAGGGTGCTGTATGCATACAGCTGAGTTTGGAGGAGGGGATGCCTCATGGTAAGCAATCAATGTGTCTAGAAACATCACCTAAAGCACTATAAGAAGCATGAAGGCCGATTTGCACTCACCTTCCTCTGTCCTGCCTAGCCCCCATTTCAACAAATTCATTATGTTTCAATTCTGAAAGATTTTTCCAGTTCTGTGCTGGGCCCAACTCAGGTCAGTCTCTTAGTAGGTTCAGTATTGGAACAAATTGAGATACTCATGGGTCATTTAAAAGTTAACAAAAAAGTAGATTTACTTAGATTTATATTGTTTAACGATATTCAACAAGGATATAACATATTCAATAAAGAATAGGCATGAAGAACCCCTTGATTTGATTCAGCTAAGAGAAGCTCCCATTGTGATCCACCAGCCAAGCATCTGAGAGCCTCTCCAACTCTTTGTGGTTGTTTTATACCCAGGAAATGAGGAAATGAAGTCACTAGTCTGAACCTTTGGTCTTCTGAGCCACCCAAGACTCAAGGACTATTTTAATTCCTTTTAAGGAAAAACTAGTTTAACTTGCACGAGTTGAAAGGTTAGGATATTGTTCCTGCCATATATGTAATGGAAGTGCTTTGGAGAAACTACTGAGTTAGCATAGGCATCTTTTAACTGATTCTAGTATGCTAACTATGTGATTAACAGATATGATGAATTAGATCACCTTTAGAAAGCCTTATCAGGAGCAGCTAGGTGGCACAGTGGATAGAGCACAGCCCTGGAGTCGGGAGGACCTGAGTTCAAATCCAGCCTCTGACACTTGACACTTACTAGCTGTGTGACCTTGAGCAAGTCACTTAACTCTATTGCCTACCAAAACAAATAATACAATAAAAAGTCTTATCAGCCCTAAACAACTGGAAAAATGTCAATTGCTTGCGGAATGACTGAGCCAATATAATAAAAATGACAATCCTACATAAATTAATTTACTTATTCAGTGTCATACCAATGAAACTACCAAAAATAGTTTCATAGAGCTAGAAAAAATAATAACACAATTCATCTGGAAGAACAAAATGTCAACAATATCAAGGGAATTGATGAAAAAAATGCAAAGGAAGGTAGACTAGCCATACCAGATCTCAAACAATATTATAAAATGGTAACCATCAAAAGTATCTGATACTGGCTAAGAAATAGAGTGGTGAATCCATTGAATAGATTAGGTACACAAGACACAATAGTAAATGACTATAGTAATCTAGTGCTTTATATACCCAAAGACCCCATCTTCTGGGACAAGAACTTACTATTTGACAAAAACTGCTGTAAAAACTAGAAAACAGTACAGCAGAGACTAAGTATAGAGTACACCAACATATATAGATCAAGATAGGGTCAAAATGGGCACATGACTTAGACATAAAGACTGATATCGTAAGCAAATTAGGAGAGTGAGGAATAGTTTCCCTGTCGGATCTATGGAGAAGGAAGAATTTATGACTAACCAAGAGAGAGAAGATTATGAAATTTAAAATGGATAATTTTGATTATACCAAATTTAAAAGTTTTTGCACAAATAAAGTCAATACAACCAAGATTAGAAGGAAAACAGAAAGCTGGGAAACAATATTTACAGCAAATGTGTCTGATAAAGGTCTCATTTCTCAAATACGTAGAGAACTGAGTCAAATGGATAAGAATACAAGTCATTCCCCAGTTGATAAATGGTCAAAGGATATGAACAGGAAGTTTTCTGAGAAAGAAATCAAAGCTATCTATAGTCTATATATCTATATATGCCCTATATATCTATACAGCTATAGTCTAGCTATCTATATATGAAAAATGCTCTAAATCATTAGAGAAATGCAAATTAAAACAACTCTGAGGTACCACCTCACACCTATCAGATTGACTAATATGACAGAAAAAGAAAATGATAAATGTTGGAGGGGATGTCGGAAAAGTGGGACACTAATGCATTGTTGATAGCGTTGTAAACTGATCCAACCATTCCGGAGAGCAATTTGGAACCATGCCCAAAGGACAATTAAACTGTGCATGCCCTTTGATCCAGCAATACCACTACTGGGTCTGCAACCCAAAGAGATTAAAAAAGAAAGGGGAAAAGACCTATTTGTAAGAAAATATTTATAGCAGCTCTTTTTGTGATGGCAAAGAATTGGAAATTGAGGGGATATCCATTAGTTGGGGCATGGCTGAAGTTGTGGCATGATTGTAATGGAATACTATTGTGGTATAAAATATGGTGAGCAGGTAGATTTCAGAAAAACCTGGAAAGATTTGCATGAACTGATGCAAAGTGAAGTGAGCAGAGCCAGGAGAATATTGTACACAGTAACACAACATTGTACCATGATCAGCTGTGAATGACTTAGCTATTCCCAGCAATACAAGAATCCAAGAGAATTCCAAAGGTCTCATGAGGAAAATTGCTATTTACAACCAGAGAAAGAACTGATGGAATCTGAATGCAGACTGAAACATACTATTTTCACTTTATTTTTTTGTGTGTGGTTTTTTTTCCCTTTTTTCTTCTTTCACAACATGACTAATACGGAAATGTTTTACATGATTGAACATATATGACCGATATCAAATTGCTTACCATCTCAGGGAAGAGGGTGTTGAGGAAGGGAAGAAGAAAATTTGGAACTCAAAATTTTCAAATGAATGTTAAAATTCATTTTTACATGTAATTAGAAAAAAAATAAAATATTTTTAGAAATAAAAAGCCTTATCAGCCTCAGTCATTTCTTTCTCTTTGGCTGCTGTCTCTTGATTTGATTCCTTTGCTAATATCATCCAATGAAAGACAATGCCATAAGAAGAGAGGCCTGGGAGTCTTTTTTCTTCTGAGTCCCACATGTAGCCTGATGAAATTGGCCTCTTCTCTTTTACTCTCTTTTTTTTTTCTTGCCTTTTACTCTTCATTTTTTTTTTGTTCTGTATGAAGGAGATTCTAGAAGCTCTAACCTTGTGAATTTCAGAAGGTCAGAAAAGATAGCCTTCTAGGGTCGGAGTCCATGCCAGGTTTTGCAATCAGATTAGCATTGATACCCAAGAAGCAAACGTTGGGATAGACAAGCAGGATCCAGCCATGTGCCACATTTGGATGGGAACTTGGTGGAACCAATGTTATGTACAAACTATAGTAAATCTGATCCCACTCTCCCCAGAGAAGGAGGTGGCATAGGGGAGAGGATGCCTCTAAGGTGTTGAGGGGAAGTACTGTACTTTCGTTCTTGCTCTATCTTTAAATTATCCCTTTCTAAAAACTAATTGATGTTAAATAGCAAATGGAACAGGGGTGCTAGTTACTGATGGCTGACAGTGAGGGAAATATCACCAGTCAGAACTCAAGCTGACAACATCAGAGAAGAGTCACTCCAAGAACCCCAAGGGAAAGATGTGTTTGGCTTGTCTCTGGGAAAACAAGCCAGGCCTCACTGGCTACACCAAGTAAATTTAAAATGCATTCTTTTTCATTTAGACCTATGATTTCTTTGATGTAAGGAATTCCCAAAGTGGAAATTCCTTCCACCATTATGGATTGGCAACTGATAGTAGATGAGATTTAGAGCTGAAAGGTACTCAGAAACTGTCTTGTTCAACACCCTCACTTTATAGAGGAGGAATCTGAGGCCCAAGACAGTTAAGTGATTTGAGGATGGTCACAAAGAGTGTCAAAGGTGGAAATTAAAACCAGATTTTTCTGACTCCAAGGTTTATCCTCTACCCATCAAGTTATGTTTTCTCTTGTAACATATAATATTACATAATAAATGCATTAAGGAAGTTCAAAATATTCTATGAGGGCTGACAAGAACCAAGGTTACCAACACGGGGGGAATCAGAGAAGGCTCTATGCAGGAAGTGGCCTTTGAGTTGTGCTTTAAAAAATAACAACACAGGGGTGGGGAGCCTTTGGCCTCAAGGCCACTTGTGACCTTCTAAGTCCTTGGGTGCAGCCTTTTGACTGAGTCCAAGTTTTATGGAACAAATTCTTTTATTAAGAGGATTTGTTCTGTGAAGTTTAGATTCAGTCAAAGGGCCACACTTGAGGACCTAGAGGGCCACATGTGGCCTTGAGACTACAGGTTCCCCACCCCTGGCTCAACAGATTGTAGCGATTTGGGGGAGAAGTAGGGCATTGTGGACATAAGGAAGCGTTTGAGTAAAGGCAGAAAAGTGGGAAAACTCAGGCTTATGGTCTGGAGGCAAGGAGTAAACCATTTGACTAGAACACAATGTCTCAAAGGAGTGTTGTGATATCAGGAAGAGGGAGGGTGATGCCAAACTGTGGTAGGTCTTCCACTAGCAGTTTAAGAGAGAACTACTGAAGAACTGTGATCAATGACATCTAAAGGGACAATCTGGGAACATTTAGAAAAGAGAGCAGTGCTCTCTAACAACCAGAACAACATTTGAAAAATCGTGCTAGGTGCACTGGGACATACCTATAATCCCAGCTACTGGGGAGAATAAAACTGGCTAATCTCTTGAGCTGAGGAGTTTTGAGCTACAGTAGGTTATACTAATCAGGTGTCCTTACTAAGTTTGGCATGAATATGGTGAGCCCCCAGGAGGGGTGTGGCATCCATTTGCCCAAGGAAGGGCAAATGGAGTGTTAGAGATGGAGTGTACTGATCACAGTGGGATTGGGCTTACACTTTTATTTATTTTTATTTTTTTAAATTTTTTTCCCTTCTTCAGCTCATTTTATTTTATTTTATTTTATTAATTTATTTTGATTTATCAACAATCACTTCCATATGCTTTTGAGTTTAAAATTTTTCTCCCCCTTCCTCCCCCCCACCCTCCCCAAGACGGCGCACAATCTGATATAGGCTTTACATTTACATACCCATTAAACATATTTTCACATTAGTGAAGTTGTAAGTAAAAATTAAAACCAATAGGAGGAACCATCAGAAAGATGAAACAAAACTCAACAGAAGGTAAAAATAAGGGCTTACACTTTTAACCTAGGGGACAGAGGGAGACCCAATCTTTTAAAAATAAAAATAAAAACAATTCAAGCATGCATGCAAAAAAGACAAGAAAAATAATTCACAAATAGATGTAACAGTGAGGCTTCATTGATTGTCTCACCTTCTTAAAAGTAATTACTTTTGGTAAGTAAGATCACTTTCTGACTGAATCCATCAGAACTATGTGTGAAAAAGGTGTCTACATTTCCCTGAATCAGTCAAAGCCATTGTATGATAGACTTAGTCATGCCTTGAGGAATTTATATAGAAGGAAGGAGTTATCTCAAAACCATATAAAGCTTCTGAATGTCTGGACTCTGAGAGGCAAGGGGAAGAGTGGTATTCTAGCATACCTCTTAGGAGAAAAGATTCCTACCTAAGCTGTGGCAGAGAAGGGACATATCAAAGAGGGCCACGGGCTCAACAAGCATATTGGAGCAAAACAACTGGGTTGAGCAAAGTCCTGAGAAAAGATCAGCTCTTTCCCCAATATCCCTTCCTGATGCCTGTCTATCCACACATGCTACAATAGAATTTGCTGTCTTGTTACTAAATATTTCCAGTAAACACAGAGTCCAGATTTTGACTAGAAATAGATATAAATTTAGGCAGGGAGTTTAATCTCTCTCTAAATGATATGAATTTCCTAACTGGAGTCTCAGAGTGATTTCATTGAACTGTTCATCTAAAACAAACTGTTTTACCTGTTTCATCTAAAACAAACTCCCTAGAGACACAGAAGAGGGAAGTATGTGGAGCTTAGGTACCATTATATTATCTCTGGGTTTTGGTATAGTATGGTATTACAAAGACAATTTTTTAAAAATCACTTCTTTCTTTTTTTGGGGGGGGGTGTTAGGCAATGGGGTTAAGTGACTTGCCCAAGGTCACACAGCTAGTAAGTGTTATGTGTCTGAGGCCACATTTGAACTCAGGTCCTCCTGACTTCAGGGCCAGTACTCTATCCACTGTGCCACCTATAGATACCCCCCTTAAACATCACTTCTAGAGACACTGGGATGCAATGGTGTTTAGACTTGCATACAGTAAATGTTTAGTAAATATTTGTTGACATGGATTACAGAGAGTTGGCTTGGGGTGAACAAGTCATGCCAGACTTACTTTTTTTCCTTTATTGATAGAATTATTCTGCTGATAGATCAAGGAATGTTGTAGACATAGGTAAACTAGATTTTAATAAAACATTTAATAGTCTCTCATTCTATCTTTTTGACAAATAGAGAGCCATATGGAGAATTAATACTGATATAAGACCAAGAGACATTTTTCAATGGACAGTTGGTCAAAGGATATGAGCAATTCTCCAAGAATTCGGAACTATTTACAAGCACATGAAAGATGACTCCAAATCACTAAGAGAAATTAAAATCAAAACAACCCTGAAGTTTTACCTCAAATCCAGTAAATTAGAAAAAAAATGATAAAACATGAAACTCGTGTTGGAGGGGCTGTGGGAAGACAGACACACTAATACATTGTTGGTGGAGCTGTGAATTGGTCCAAACATTCTGAAAAGCAATTTAGAATTATGGTTTTTTAAAAAGTGACAGAAATGTACTTGATGAATATATCCCACCATAAGGCATATGCTCCAAGAAGGCTGAAGATCAAAAGATCCCATATTTACTGAAGTATTCATAGCAGCATTTTTCATGGTAACAAAGAACAAAAAAGCATAGTAGATGTCCATCAAATGAAACATGGCTAAACAAATTGTAGAACATGAATATACTAGAATATAAAGAATCAGAGCATATGCATCATGAATATCAAGAAAAGCACAGAAAGACATATGCAGAGATATAGATTGAAGTAAGCAGAATCATAAAAATAATATACATTTAAACTTAAATATAGAAAATAAAGTACTTTAAAATTTATACATTTAAATTTAATTACAATTTAAATGAAGAGAACAAAATGAATGAAATAAAATATTGTAATTATCATGACCAAGCTTGTCCTTAGATAAGACTTGAGGAAATGTACCTCCCTCCCTTTACGGCTGAGGTGGAGGTGGGGAACTATGAGTATGGACTATTATATATGCTCTTGGAAATTGCTTTTCTCTGAACTACTTTTGTTCATTTTTTTAAATTAAGGAAAAGGTAGGGAGAAATATATTCAGAAATGAATGTGGCATAAAAACGAAAGAAGTCAGAAAGAAAGAAAGAAGAAAAACCATTTAGTAAAATGCAATGGTGAGTCCTTTTGTAAAATGAACAATCATCCCTTAATTTATCTTTTGTAGAACACCAACTAGTTGTGTGAATATTGGCAAGTCCATGAGCCTGTTTCTTTCTGTGCAAAATGAAATAATTGGACCAGATGATTTCTAAGGTCTCTTCCAGGTTTGAGTCTGATTCTGAAATTGGATTTTCATATTCTAGGTTTGCAGAAAGTGAGGGCCAACTGTATATAATAATAGAGAAGTAGGTGCTTACGTTCCTCCTTGCTCCCTCGTGTTCCCCAGATTTATTTCCCTGTAAAAGGTTCTCATTTGTGGGACATATTCCTTAGCCCCACATAGAGAAACCATCAATCTTGTCTCTGGACCACATAAAGAAGGGAGCAGTTCGTGGCACATGGAGAACACAATGCTCATTTTATTATCTGCGGGCCTGGAAACTTTGTGCTGGGGCCTGCTCTCTGTGATGGAATATAGAAAAAGTCTGTTTTTCTGGCTCTTGGGAACTGTTATTTGGCAGCTGCAGTAGCCACTGTCATCCTACCAGCAGAGAACTGAAGCTGGGACATTGGTGGAGCTCCTGCCTCCTAGGTGGCATAGTGGATAGAGCTCCGTGACTAGAGTCAGGAAGGCTCATCATCCTGAGTTCAAATGTGGCCTCAGTCACTTACTAGCTATGTGACCCTGGGTAAGTCACTGTACCCTGTCTGCCTTTGTTTCCTTATCTGTAAAATGAGCTGGAGAAGGGAAGTTCATACCACTCTGGTATCTTTGCCAAGAAAACCTCAAATGGGGTCATGAAGAGTCAGACACCATTGAACAACAACAACAGAACTCCTGAGCTGAGGCTGGGTCACTGGAAGCAAATCCTATTCTCTGTGGCAACAAAAGCAGAATGAAGTAAGCAAAACCAGAAAAATAATATACAATGAAATAATGGGGGTCAGGCTTATGTGCTGACGTATTTGGTTTTGCTAAGATGGTGTAAAACTCTAGGGTCTTGTTTCCATAAGTGACTTGGGGACTGGAGTATGTGTATGAATTCTGGGTTGGCCGCCTACTCAATCTGTTATTATTCAGCCATTTTTCAGTCATATCTGACTCTCGTGTCCCCATTGGGGTCTTCTTGGCAAAGATACCAGAGTGGTGTGACCTTTCTTTCTCCAGCTCATTTTACAAATGAGGAAACTGAGGCAAACAGGGTTAAGTGACTTGTCCAGTGTCAAACAACCAATAAGTGTCTGAGGCAGGATCTGAACTCAGGAAGATGAGTCTTTCTGACTCCAGGCCCACCACTCTATCCACTGCTTCACTTAGCTACCTCTACTCAGCAAGTAGAATCCTTTTTCTGTTGTCTCAAAGGACCTGAAGTGGCACAGGCTGAAGAATTTTGCTGCTTTTGTGTCTGAGGGAGAAAGTCACTCCTTCACTCACAGCCAGTGAGACCATGCAGTAAGAGGGAAGAGGCCCAAGAACTGTCTCCTTTCTCGTTCTGTCTTTCCCTTTAGGTCATGTGGCCCCAAAATGGTCTGGGTCCCAGCCAAAGCCTTGCCAGAGGTGGCTCCATTCTACAAGTCAATAAGCATTCATTAACACTTATTATATGCCAGGCACTGTGCTAAGTGATGGAAATACAAATATTACTGAAAGAAAGACAGTCCCTTACATCCTAAATGGGGGAAGACAACATATAAAAGGAAACTGAAGGAGAATGAAGATGTGGATGGCTTAAGAGTCCTTCTCAAAATCAAACTTCTGGGATGAACCAGCCAATCAGAGGAAGATGCCATGGGGTGGAGGATACATCAAGTGTGAGAAGTCCAGGGGTGATGTAAACTTCCCGGATTAAGATATTTCTGTGGCATGGTAGAGAAAGTTCAGACAGCCTGGAGAGGAATGAAATAGGAAGAACAATTCCTCCAGGGTTTGTTCTATTTAACCACTTAACATTGGCTTAGCTTTTTGTAAAGAAACATTTCCTTCAAAGATAAAGCAAAAACAAACGTATAAACATTTCTCCCAACACCAAGAGGGCATGAACATCCCTACACGATCTCACCTCTTGGAGGCAGGGAAGATTGGACTCACAATTTAGCTCTGTCCAAAGCTGGCTGGGCCCTGTTGTTTCTGCTGGGCTGACCCCTGGACCCTTGGTCCCCAAGACCTTGCTGCTGTGCTAGCTGTAACACTTGGCCCGGATTCCTGAGCTCCCAGATCTCTATGTCTCTGAACTCCTAGGCTGGATTGAAAACTCCACTTGCTACTTTGAACAAAAATAATGACTGAAGAGACCAAAGACCTAGGCCTGTTCCTCTGGCCGCATTCCCTCTTACTGTATGGCCTCACTTGCTGTGAGTGGGATTCACTTTCTCTCTTGGACATGAATGCAGCAAAAGCCCTATACTAAACTGACTCAGGCTGTTTGAAGAGATCAGAAATCCCAAGGCCAAACACCAATACAAAAGGTCCATGAATGCTCCATCCAAGCCTTACATTCTTCAGGAAGAATGTCTATACTATCTTCCCTAGTATGGATGACCCCATTTTAGCAAAACTAATGGTGTTTGCACCTGTACTTCTCCTGCATTATAGCGATGTTAATAGTTCCTTTCCTTGAAGGGAGAATATTTGATCTAGACCTTCATGGATGAACAGGTTTTTAGCTGGTAATGCTATATTTCCTTCTTTGCTCTTTTTCCTTCTTAACATATGTACATACCCTTGGAGAAAGTAATCAGAAGCCATTATTAGTAACTTATATCTAAATAATAAAGGAAGTTCAGAGCCTTTTCCAAGACAGATTTCTCAAGAGAGTGTTTTCCTAGAGATGAGGAGAAACTGAACATGGAAGCAACTGAAACGGGAGCATGCAAGCAAGGGACAATAAGAAAAGGAAGACAAATTTTGACTTTTAACTCCCCAGGGTCCTCCTTAAACTTGGAGAGACCATAGGCACTGTAGGACAGGTAGGTGGTGACTGGAGAGTACAGCAGCTGTTGACTCCTTACTTCCATGAAGACTCTGTGTTCTGGTGGGCCTTTTGGAAAGCTGTGCCGAGCCTATTCTGGGCTGAGGTCTTGGGGCAGTTTCACCATAGATAGAAACTGTAGGGGGAAGAGGAAGAGGAAGCAAGGGAAGGCTAATTCCCAGTAGGTTCGTAGACCCCCAAGCCTCAGCTAAGCCACTTCTGGTTATGATTTGTTCATTTGCATTTTATGTCTTCCTGTGTACTGAGGGAGGAAGAAAAAAATAGTTAATAGGATGTGCCAGCATGAGTTATATCATATTTCAGACAATGCAGCGCTTACAGGGAAAAGGATTCCTGGGGCCAGCTCCAGTGAGGCATGAGCATTCAGGGAAACATTCAGGTCAAGCTGCATCCTTCTTGTGGTTCCGGGAGATTCCAGGGAAACCAAAAAAGACATGTTCATCTTACATTAGCTTGGAGCAATGGTAAACATTTAAATTCCAGGCCCATAAGGCAACTTAGCAAGGAGCAACATTCCCTTTCCCTTCTCCCCTAAGGCCCACCGGGCCTACATGTTTTCCCCCCTTCCAATCCAGCCATGACTTTCCGCAATGCCTCTTCTTTCCCTAGGCCCCAAAATGATGCTGCTTAGGTGGGAGTTGTACCTAGGGGTAAGGTCAGCATGATCCACGAGGAGAAGGGCCTTAGCCCAAATCTTAACTTGTCCTTAGGACAAGTGTGAGCTGAGTTTGGGAAAAATCCGAAGGCCTCAAAAGACTCAGAAACAGAATTTAGGGAAAAGAAATCCAGAAGACTCTGAAGCCTGGGACTTAATAGCTCATTAAAAATGGTGGAGTTCTGGTTCAGTGGGAAGAAAACTGGATTTGGAATCAGGCAACTTGGGTTCAAATCCTCACTCTACAGTACTTATCTATGGAATCATAGTGAAGTTGCTTTCCCTCTCTAATCTTCAAGTTTCCTCATCTTGCAAATGAGAAGGTTGAACTAGATGACTTCTAATGTCCCTTCCAACCTATGAATTTCCTAAGTTATTCCTCTTGCTTTTCGGAGGTACTCGGAGTACATAAAAATGGGAATGGGATCATAGCAGCCATGGTGGAAGGGAGGCTACCTGAAATGCCACCATTAAATTAAGCAGATCCAGGAGGGGTATTGGTCTCAATCCATCCTAACATCTATTTATGTTTGCCTCTTAGGTTTGCCATGTTGTGCTGGCCCTTAGGGTACAAAAATAGACACTTCACAGACCCTGATGTAAAAGAGATGGCATTTTAATGAAAACAACAAGTACAAAAAATTCCCTGATCCGAGGAGGATTGATGTCAATCAATGAGCATTTGTTAAGCACCTATGTGTGTCAGGTACTGTGCTAGATACGGGGGTGCAAAGACAAAACGCAACAGTTTGTGCCCTCAAGGAGCTTACATTCCAGTAGGGGAGAAAACACACTCCTGTGAGAACATGCAAAGCCCACATGAAGTCACCTTGCAGGGAGAGGCACCAGTAGCTGGGATTAGTGCAAAGTAGATGTCAGACAAAATTCAATGAGAAATCTGAGGAGAGAAAGGTCATTTTAGCTGGGCCAACCAGAGAAGACTTACATGGAAAAGAAGCCACCTTTATTGAGTCTTTAAAGAATAATAGGGGAGAGAGGCAGCTAGGTGGTGCAGTGGATAGAGCACTGGCCCTGAAATCAGAAGGACCTAAGTTCGAATCTGACCTCAGACCAAGCACTTGACACTTACTACCTGTGTGACCCTGGGCAAGTCACTTAACCCCAATTGCCTAAAAATTTTTTTAAAAAGATTAAAAAAAAAGAATAATAGGGTAGAGAGTTCATGCTAGGTAACCTCCTACTCCTACCTCTTGTTAGGAGCAGTCCTGAACACCAATATCCTGTTAGTCCAGGTTCAGTGTTGGGATGCAATGAGACATTTAGAGGTCTAGTTTACTCAGCGATAGCATAGAAGAGATATCATGAAGGTTTCAGTAGCATTGGTAGATGTGGCTTCCCTTGCCTCCTTATACGAATGTATCTGGTCATCAGGGCAGGGTATACTGACTTTTGTAGTCTTAGGAACCTACTAAGTCTGAAAGGTATGGACTTCATGTGGGTGGGAATTTTTATACCCAAAGGAAGGTGCATCATGATATACAGGGGCCAGTCAGGTCCCAGAGACAGCTTTATTGCCTTTAGGGAAAACGAATTTATTCTGTTACTAGGGGTGGGAGGAGACATAGATCTAACTCATGTTTGAAGGAAAGACTGGTAGATAGTCCTATCACGTATCACCCCGTGGTAGAAAGGTCCTAAGGAAATTCTGGAGGACCTTTCACCATTTAAATACTTTTAGGGCTTTTACTTGACAGTCCTCCTAGCATGGGTAATACTAAGGAGGGAAAGGTAAAAATAAACAAGTGCATCAAAAATGTTCAGCCCCATTCCCAAAGGTGTCACCATAATGAAAGTGAAAAAAAGAAAAAAAGGAGGAAAAAATGTGGAAGCAAGAAAAAAAAAAGCCAGAGATACCAGGCTATTCCTCCTCACTTTGGAAGAAGCACGTCTTAGATTTCAACAGCCTGGTTCATGTGGTGTGTGATGCAGTTCATGGTGGGTCCCCTAATGCAAGATGGTAATAATGAGCACCAGATCCAACATGGCTACTGCCCAGATGATGACACTTCTGGTGCAGTTACAGATTCCTTCTCCTGATGCAAAGCGGTGACAGTGAACAGAAGCAGCTCCAGGAATATCAGGGCCACAGGGTAGATAAATTAACAATTCTTCAACCCACATCAGAGTCATCTGTAGTAAAGGAGCCAAAAGGTTCCAAGCCTCTTTCATGCAAACTGCCCCAGAATCTAAGTTGATACTAAGGCTTTCCTTGCAACTGTCACCCACTCAGTATTCCCTGGCCAAAACCTCCCCCTTCCTGGGGGGCTCATAAGGGGCCTTTATCAAACCTTTGCCCCTTTAGTGGCCTCTGTTGAAGCTCTGGCACCTCCTCCTGCAGTATCTGAGTAAGGACTCTCCTTCCACTTCAAGTAGGGACTCAAGATTACCACCAAGTGGACTAAGGGATCTCTTTTTTCTGTGTAAATTCAAGATTACCATAATGCAATCGTGCAGAGATAGTTTCACCTCTTCACCGTCATTAGAAAGCAGGACACCCTTGTCTAAAGCATCTTGATGGAAGAGACCTGACAATTGAGGTGGAATTGAGCCATTTTCCTGGGAGTATACTGAGCCCCCCAAAGTAGCAGGGACCTTAAGCCCTGGATGGCTCTGTGTAGAGAGCAAAACAAAGAAAGACTTTAGAGGGTCAACCAGACCTATATCTGAAAGCAATCCATCTCTATCAGATATATCTTCCTGGAGGCCAGAACCAAGAAACTTCTGAACTGGAAACCCTTTCGCTTCCTGGGTTAGGTCTGGTGTATTAAGGACAGGGCCTTTGGGCAGTGGGACACCCAATCGTGATAGTCAGGAACATGGATATGAAACTGTTGTTTCAAGAGATCTTTCCAACATTCAGCAATGCCAGCTACCTCAGGATGATGTGGAAGGCGGAAAACAATGGATGTTATCGTGGCGGGCCTAACTCCAGGCCTTCTTTTAGATAAAGTAGATATCCTGAAAAGCAATGGTGTAGGGGGTGGGAGCCATAAGGAAGAAGGATATATCCTGTGAGAGCTTCCATGGTTCCTGGCACTGTGGCAGATAGGGAGAAACATAGATCTAACTCGTGTTTTAAGGAAGGCTGGTAGATAGTCCTGGCACATATCACCCATGATGGAAAAGTCCTAAGGAAATTCTGGAGGACCTTTCACCACTGAAATACTTTTAGGGCTTTTACTTGACAGTCCTCCTAGCATGGGCGATACCAAGGAGGGAAAAGTAAAAATAAGCAACGGCATCAAAAATGTTCAGCCCCATCCCCCAAAGGAGTCACTATAATGAAAGTGAAAAAAAGGGAAAAAAAGGAGGAAAAAACGCAGTAGATGGAAATACCAGGCTGTTCCTCTCTGGCACTTCAATGTCATAACCTGATAGGTAACAACTAAAGGGCAACCCTCTTGCCCTAAGATGATGGAAAGGGGCCAATATAATCAATTTACTATTTGGAGGCAGGTCAGAAGACACAGGGGATCATGCCATACTGGTCTTTCACAAGTGAGTCCTCTGATTGGCACAAGAATATTTGGGCAGGAGCAGCTGCCTCATTCTTTTTTGGGGAAAATCATATGGTCCTGAGCCCATTACAATATGACATAATAGCCTCTATGTCCAGAGTGGTAATGGACCCACTTCTCAACCTCTGCTGTCCCTATAAGGGCATCAAGTTGCTTTTTAAGTTCAGTGGAAGGTATATGATGTCTCTGATGGGCCTTGATGTGCTCCACAAGTAATTGTATGTGATGGGAGGCATCAGCAGGATAAGGAATAAAATTCCTCTATTGGTCTTGACCCCAAAGGGGAGAATGCTTAATTGCCAATTCTGTTCTTTCTAGGCTCCAGATCATTCTTCCGGACCCAAAGCTATTGCTCAAGAATCAGTATAAAGGACTTGTCTGTCCCATCCCACAAAGTGCTCTCACATGCTTAGCCATGTAGCCTGAAGCTCAGCCCACTGAGAAGATTTGCTAACACTCCCATCCCTGTTTCCAGATGAATGGCTACTGAAGTCCAGTTCTGTGTCCCAGTGGACAGAGCTGTCAGTAAATCAAGCAAAATGGTTCTTCAGAGGTTGTGTCCTCAGAAGTGGGGGCCCATTGGGCTATGGGAGAGGCAAGGCATTGAGACTTCAGTTAGAGGCCTCAATCTCTATTAGAGTTGCAATCTGTTTGTGAAGGTCACTAACACCCGCAGGACCCAATCCTGATGGTTACTGCCACCCCAATATGCTGTTCAAATTTCACCAATTGATCTGTCCTCCTGGCAGATGGCAAGGAAGATCAGCAGCTAAACTCTGCTGCCATTAAGTGCAGTTCCACCCAGAAAGTGGCATCAAATTGTCCCTAAGATAGGCTAGTCGTCAGGCATAGCAGGTTATTGGAGGGGCTGTATAAATCCCATCTATCAAACATATTCCCTTCAAGACCTTTATCCCCTCCCTAGCAAATCTCCACTGAGGAGCCGCCTGCAACTGGAATCCATCTCTGTGGGGCCAGGTATGAGTAGCTCTCTATCTTAGCCATCTAAAAAGGAACATAGTGTGGTCCCTAGCAAGAGGCTTTAATTGCTTTAGCTAACCCTGTAGAAGTAATCAGAGAACGTCCCAAGCCTATGAAACCATGGCAGAAAGAGTCTCTACAATGATTCCATGAGACCATGACCCCAGAAGCCACTGCTCTATTGACTCATTAGATTGCTGTTCGAACTTGTAACCTTGAAAGTTGCTGTATGGTAAAAAGCTGGCCTATCCCCTTCCCCTGAAGTAGAGGAAATCATACTGCAAGGTGCAGCAATAAGGTAATCGCAGAGTTGGTTTACCACTGTCAGAGTTTCCCAAGGCTCTTCCTCATTGCCACTCTCATTTTCCTCTCTTATGACTCTGATTTCACTAGTATAATGTGTAACCTTTGGGTCAGAGACCTCATTTCCATCCCCAGACCCATGAGTTCCTGACTAGTACTGTTGGTCCCCTTGACTTGTGTGATTGCCAGTTCCATTAGTTGTCCCTCAGTCTCCAGCTGAGATCTGAACGCACTGGGTCAGTTTACTTTCAGTCTTATTGTGCCAGCACTCCCACTTCTGTGGCATGGTGAACAATAACCAGGGAGTGCTGGACTTGATACTCTCAATGACCTCCCAACCCTGTTAGACTCCTTTAGCCACCCCTGAACCACTTGCTCTGTGTCAGTGGAAGCCTCTCGATGGAAGTCCATAGAAAGGATGCCTCACCCACAACCAGGTACCACTGAGAGATGCCCAGCCATCTGATCATCCCAGTCTTTGAATCTGCAGTGCCATTTGTCCAACTCAAGCACGATGTGAGCCATAAGGCCAACTCCTCCTAGATGGCAGAGTAGCAAGAAGAAGAATAAAGAGACATCCCATCCCCAACTCCCCAGCCAACTCTTCAAACAAATCTAGAAAACAAATGCCGTTGGGCAGCTAGGTGATGCAGTGGATAGAGCTCTGGCCTTGGAGTCAGGAGGACCTGAGTTCAAATTCGACCTCAGACACATAACACTTACTAGCTGTGTGTCCCTGGGCAAGTAACTTAACCCCAATTGCCTAACCAAAAAGCAAAAAAAAAACAAAAACAAAAACAAACAACCTAACAAATGCCAATAGGAAAATCTGAGAAAAAGTCACAAGTCATTTTTCTAACCCAGGTCATCCCAGAGAGACAGAAAAAGAGCTCTACAGACATTGGAGACATTGGTCAGTTCAGGAGGGTGCTGAAAGGCTATGCATAAGGGAAAGAGGAAGTCCCAGACTCATACCAGGGCACTGTGACAGAAGCATCTGGAAGCTTTGTTGCCACTACTCAGTCTACTACCCAGATCACAGATCCAGGGCAGAACAAGAAGAGGACCTTCACCTAGGAGTAAGGACCTAGGGTAAGGAGCCCTGGACTGTATACAAGAAGTTCAGCACCAAGTAACAGCTGTGTGTGACTCAGACCCCAGCAGCAGAGCCAGATCTCAATTCAGCTGTGAGTCAGGTATGAAACTTGCATAGGAATAATGAGGGCAGGAATACCAAACCAAAGGTAAGCTTGAAATTCTGTCGCTCTGAACCAGCAGAGCTTCCCGGCTGACTGACAGTGTCTGGGTCAAATGGCAATCTATTATTGCTCAGTCTGACGCCTAGGTCAAGAACTTGCAGAGTTCAGAGCAAGAGGGCCACAAAGTCAGACTTTGTCCTGGATCATGCCACTTTGAGAGCCCCGAAAGCTTCCAGGTCTCTACTCAGGTGTCCCTGAGATCCTAGAATAACACAACACTCAATATCTTAAGAAAGCAGCAACAAGACCAGCCTCGACCTTCCCTCCAAAAGTGCACAGATCCTAGCCCTAACATCAGACCTGAAGTCAGGAAGCAAGCTGGAAGAGTGAGTAAAAGAGAAAAGAATACCACTATAAGAGTTATTATGGTGACAGGCACATTAAAGATAAAAATCCAGAAGAGTATGACTACAAAACATCTGCAAGCAAAGCCTCAAACAAACAAAGCTTGGGCAAAATTTGACTAGAGTTTCTGGTCAAGATGAAGTAAGAAGTAAGAGCTAAAAAAAAGAGTTTAAAAATTTTTATAAATGAAATGAGAGTGCTAGAGGAAAAAATTTGAAAAGAAATGAGATTTATGGAAGGAAGAATTGGAAAGAGAATTAACAGCTTGGCACAAGAGGTACAAAACCGTGCGCAAGCCAAAAATTCCCTGAAAATTAGAATGGACCAAATGAAAGTCAATTGAATACTCCCTGAAACAGCAAGAAATATTAAAACAAAAGTTTAAAAAACTGAAAAAAAATTGGAGAAAATATAAGGTATCTCATAGTAGAAACAACTGATCTGGAAAACAGATCAAAAAGAAAAAATTTAACAATCGTTAGACTACCTGAAAGCCATGACTTTAAAAAGGAGCTTAAAAGTCATATTTCAAGAAGTCTTTTTAAAAATTCTATCCAAATTTCTAAGAACCAGAAGCCAGAGTAGAAATAAAAAGAATCTATCAGATACCTTCTGAAAGAAACCCCAAAGCGAAAACTCTCAGGAACATTATAGACATAGTCCAGAGCTTATAAGTCAAAGAAAAAATACTGCAAGCATCTAGAAAGGGAAGAATTCATGTACTGAAGGGCCACAGTCAGGAACATACATGATTTAGCAGTCATCACTGTAAAGAAATGGAAAGCTTAAAATGTGACATTTCAGAAGACAAAGGATATAGGCTTTGCAGTCAAGAATAATTAACCAGCAAAAACTGAGTACAATTTTACAGAAGAAACAAAATGGGCCTTTAATGAAATAAGGAACTTCCAAGCATTCCTGATGAAAAGATCAAAACTGTGTAGAAACTTTGAAGTTCAAACACAGGAGTTAAGAGAAATATAAAAAAGTAAATTCTAATGAGCAATCATAAGGGACGAAACAAGGATGAACTGCTAACACTGTCATGTGGGAAATTGGTATGGGAAGTGTCTGCTCTGAACTCTATCATCATCTAGAAGTCATAGAAGGAGGCTAATTAGACAGGGCCTCAGAGTCATTCTGCTTTGTCTTAATGATTTTAAGAAAAGAATAGCAAGAGAGGGAACTAGGAATACACTAAGAGGGGAAGGGAAAGGAAAATTAGGAAAAGTTCTCATAACCAGGATGCTCAAGTGCATACCTATACCAGCAAGGAGGAGGGTATAAGGGGAGCTGCTGACACTTTGACCTTACTTTCATCTGAACTGATCAAAGAAGTGAAGAATACATGTGGTTAGAAACAGAAAGGCATTTCATTCAACAGAGGAATAAGAAGAAAAGGGGAGAATGGAGTGGGGAGAATTGAAGGAAAGTTAGACTAAGGGAGGGATTAGTCCTAAGCAAAACAAACTCTAGCTAAACATATATGAGCATATTTATAGATCTTTTTGAGGTAGCAAAAAAAAATGGGAATGTAAGGAGCTGCCCTTAAATTGGGGAATGGATAAACAAGTTATGGAATATAGATTATATAGAATTTTATTAAGTGATAAGAAATGATGAAGGGAATGGTTTCAGTGAAACATGGGAAGACTTGTGTGAACTAATGCAGAGTAAAGTGAACAGAGCCAGAGGAACAATTCATATAATGACGGCAATATGGTAAAGACAAACAATTTGAAAGAAATAGGCACTCAAATCAGCACAATAACCAATGAAGATTCCTGAGGACTAATGATAAGACATGGCTCGCCTCCTACTAGAAAAGTGCACCCACTCGGAGTGGACGATGAGACGTATTTTTTGGACATGGCCAATACAGAAATTTGTTTTGTTTAACTACGTGTGTGTGTGTGTGTACATACATACATAGTAGAGGGTTTGTTTCTCTTCTGTTCTTAATGGACAGAGGATTGGAGTGGGAAGGAGAGAAGGCAATTTTTTCTGAGTGAAAAAAATAGAAAGCAATTTAAGAAAATAAATTTTTCTTTTTTTGTATTTTGTATTTTTAAAAAAATTATTTTCAGTTATAAATTCTCTCTCTCCCTCCTTCCCCTTCCCCACCCATTGAAAGTACTCATTATACGTATGAAGTCATACAAACATTTCCACATTGGCCATATTGAGGGGAGAATAAAAAGCAAAAAAGAAAGAGAAAATAATATGCTTCAATTTACACTCAGAGTTCATCAGTTTTCTCTCTCTGGAAACAGATAGAATTTTTCATCATGAATGTTTTGGAATCGTCGTGGATTATTGTATTCAGAGTTGCTAAGTCTTTCCCAGTTGATTAGTACTACAATATTATTACCGTGTACTTTGCTCTCCTGTTTCTGCCCATTTCACTTTGTTAGTTCATATGTCCTCCCAGGTTTTTCTGAAACCACCTCCTTCATCATTTCTTACAGCACAACAGTATTCTATCACAATCATATACCACAACTTGTTCAGCCATTCTCCAATTCTTTGCCACCAAAGACAGACCCACTATAAATATTTTTGTATGGATGGGTCTTTTTCCTTTTATCTCTTTGGTGTACAGAACTAAAACCATTGCTAGATTAAAGAGTATATAGTTTTATAGCCCTTTGGGCATAGTTCCAAATTGCTCTCCAGAATGGAGAACCAGTTCACAGCTCCACCCACAGCACATTGGTGTACCTATTAAAAAAAAAACCCCACAAATGTTAAGGGCAGCCCTGACACTAGTACCCTGTTCATTCAGGTTTGATATTGGGATGAAGTGAGGCACTCATGGGTCCAGTTAACAAAAGAAGTTTGCTTAGCTATAGCATAGAGATGATAAGGAAGGAGTCAGTGCCCTGTATATGTACTATGTGCTATGTACAAGCACCCACTCCAGCCACCTACAGCATGTTAATCAACCAATTCAACTCTACATTGTCTTCTCTCAATTCCCTTTTTCTTTTATCCTATCAAAGATCTTGCCTTTCCAAACTCCAGCCTTGTATTACTCCCACCATCTGCTGTCATCACTCCTACTCACATATTGCTAAAGGAAACTGGAGAAAATCATGAAACCATGCTGACTGGGTCCACTGCAAGTTTGTTACATAATCTTAACTGAACCCTCACTACATGCAAGGCAGCTAGATGGTGCAGTAGATGGAATGCTGGGCCTAGAGAAAAGAAGATTCATCTTCTGGAATTCAAATCTGGCCTTAGTACTTACTAGCTGTGTGACCCTGGGCAAGTCACTTACCCCTGTTTGCCTCAGTTTCCTCATCTGTAAAATGAGCTGCAGAAGGAAATGGCAAACCACTCCAGTATTTTTGCCAAGAAAGTGCCAGATGGGTCATAAAGAGCCAGACGCGACTGAAACGACTGAACAACAACAATAAAAACCAATTCCTTCTCCCACTCATCACGGGTTTTCCCAGACCTTTTCATCTCTCCTCAAACCTCCCACAGCTTCTTTTCTCTCTTTCCTCTCAACTGAGAATCTTGCCTCATATTTCACTGAAAAAATTGAAGCCATTTGCTAAGAGTTCTCTCTTTTCCTCTTCCCTTATATCACATCATTCAGATGCCTCATGCCACTTTCTCCTCCTTAGCTCATCTCACTGGGAAAGGTGGCCCTTCTCCTTGCCAAGGCAAACACTTCTATTTACACAAGTGATCCCATTCTGTTTTGTTTTCTCTAGCAGATTGTTCCCTCTATCATCCCTATTCTCTTACTAATATTCAGTTGTTCCTTGTCTACTTGGCTGCTTCCATACTTTAGGCAAACATGTCTTCCTTATCCTCAAAACCCCCCTCACTTTTCCTTCTCCTTTCTCCTCAAAACAAAATAAAACAAAATGAAACATCCTTGCTAGCTACCATGGTATACCTCTCCTCCCTTTTGTGGCCAAATTCCTTGAGAAGGTCATCTATAGTAGGTGCCTCTACTTTTCTTTCACTCTCCTCTTAACTCTTTGCAGTCTGGCTTCTTATCTCATCATTCAACAGAGATTTCTGTCTCCAATGTTACCAGTGTTCTCTATTTTTTTTTCCCCACAGACTCCATAGGATTTTCTTTATTAAATAATTAATTTATTTATTTTTAGTTTTCAACATTCACTTCCATAAGCTTTTGAGTTTTATATTTTCTCCCCTTTCCTCTCCTCCCCCTCCACAAGATGGCATGCAATCTGATATAGGCTCTACTTGTGCATTCATATTAGCATATTTTCCCATTAGTCATGATGTAAAGAAGAATAAGAACTGATGAGATGAACCACGAGAATGAAGCAATAAAACAAAACAACAAAAGAAAAGACAGAGCAAATAGTATGCTTCTATATGCACTCAGACTCCATAGTTCTTTCTGTGGATATGGATAGCATTTTTCATCATGAGTCTTTTGGAGTTGTCTTAGATCCTTGTATTGCTGAGAACAGCTGAGTCTATCAAAGTCAGTCATCAAACAATGTGGCTGTTACTGTGTATAATGTTCTCCTGGTTCTGCTCATTTCACTCAGCATCGGTTCATCTAAGTCTTTCCAGGTTTTTCTGAAGTCTGCCTGCTCATCATTTCTTATAGCACAATAGTATTCCATTATACTCATATACCTCATCTTGTTCAGCTATTCCCCAATTGATAGGCATCCCTTCAATTTCCCATTCTTTGCCACCACAAAAAGAGCTTCTATAAATATTTTTGTACATGTGGGTCCTTTTCCCATTTATATGATCTCTTTGGGATACAGCCCTAGAAGTGCTACTGCTGGGTCAAAGGATATGCACACTTTTATAGCCCTTTGGGCATAGTTCCAAACTGCTCCCCAAAATGATTGGATCAGTTCACAACTCGAACAGCAATGCATCAGCATTCCAATTTTCCCACATCTCCAACATTTATCATTTTCCTGTTTTGTCATTTTAGCCAATCTGATACGTGTGATGTGGTAACCAATGTTCTCTTAATTGTGAAATCTATTAGTCTTTTCTCAATCCTCATCTTCCTTGACCTCTCTGCATCCACTGACACTATTGATCACCCCCTTCTCCTTAATACTCTCTTCTGTCTAGGTTTTCATGACACTGCTTTCTCCTGGTTCTCCTCCTACCTGACTCTTCATTTTCTGTTCTGAATCTCTATCTCCATCATCCTTTCTGACTGTGGAGGTCTCCCAAAACTCTGTCTTGGGACCTTTTCTCTTCTCTCTCTCTCTCTCTCTCTCTCTCTCTCTCTCTCTCCATTTTCATTTAGTAATCTTGTCAGTTCCCACGGTTTCAATAATCATCTCAATGATTTTCAGATCTACATGTCCAGCCTTAACCTCTATCCTGACTCACATCTCCAACTGCCTATTAGACATCTTGAGCTGGATGTCTCACAGACATCTCAAACTCCACATATCTAAAACTGAACTCATCTTTCTCCCCAAATCATCTCCTCTTCTTAACTTCCTTGTTGCTTTTGAGGGTAAAATAATTTCTTTCAGTCACCCAGGCTTGCACCCTACATGTCATCTTCAACTCCTCATTCTCGCTCACTCCTGTATTCAATCAGTTGCAAATTTCTAATTTTGTAGCATTTCCTGTATATGCCCTCTTCTCTGATGCTACAATCATCCTGGTTCGAACCCTCATCACCTGGACTATACTACAAAAGCCTGCTGGTTAGTCTCCCTGCCTCAAGTCCCTCCTGACTCCAAACCATCCCCTACAAAGATGTTAAATTCATCTTCTTAAAGTGCAGGTCTGACCATGTCACTCCCCTACTCAATAAACTCCAGAGATTCCCTATTACCTCCCAGATCAAATATAAAATCCTTTATTTGGCTTTTAAAGCCCTTTATCACCTGTTCTCTTCTTACCTTTCCAGTCTTCTTATACCTTACTCTCTTCCATATACTTTGTGAACCAGTGACACTTGCCTTCTTTCTGTTCCTCACACACAATATACTCTGTCTCCCAAATCCCAACCTTTCCATTGACTCTCTACTTTGTAGCTTCCTTGGTTTTCTTCTCAAGTCTCAGCTGAAGTCCTGCCTCCTATGAGAAGCCTTTCCCACACCGCCTTATTTTTATTTTCTTCCCTCTGAGACTAAGCCCAATTTATCTTGTATATTTCTTGCTTGTACGTAGTTGATTGCATGTTGTTTCCCAAATCTGACCATTAGCTCCTTGAGAGTAGTGACTGTTTCCTCCTTTTTTCCTACTTTCTGCTAGTTCTGTCACTGTGCCAACTTCCCATTCCTTATTTCTTTAAAGAAAAAAGTTTGCTTTTTGTATTGATCAAGAAACCAGTTTAAAAAGAAACCACTTTCTCTTAGATATTGTTCCACCTCTCTCTCTGTCTCTGAGAGAGAGAGAGAGAGAGAGAGAAAGAGAGTGTTCACCTCTGCTGTATGTATGTATCCTTGGGGAAAGAGTAACAGAAACAAAAAGGGGATATAGTTACCCTGAAGATACACAGAGAGAAGAGAAACCCCTCCCTAATTTCTCTAAGGGGTTCCTTACTGGGGGCTCGAAGCAAACCAAAGAGATTTTTATTAAAAGCATATTATTAAACTCTTCCAAAGTAGGGGAAAGATTAAATCACATGAAATTGGACTGAAATGGATTCCCCTGGGGGGGAAAAAAAAGCTAAATAGGGGCAGCTAGGTGTCTCAGTGGATAGAGTACTGGCCCTGAAGTCAGTAGGACCTGAGTTCAAATCTAGCCTCAGACCGAACACTTGACACTTACTAACTGTGTGACCCTGAGCAAGTCACTTAACCCCAATTGCCTAAAAAAAAAAAAGCTAAATGTTGAGAAAGGGAAACAGAGCCTTGGTAAGGAGAAGCTTTCTCTCTGAACTCATCTGAAGCAGTTGGCTTCAGGCAACTCCTTCCCTACCCCTATCTTTCCCTTTTCTGGACAGGTCCAAAGAAACCCTTCCCTGAAGGGCAGAATGAAGATATTGACTATACTTATTGGGAATGGGAAAGAAAGAGTTAGGAAAAGGTAGGGGCCATTCAAGACAGAATAGATAATTTTTCCACTCAACTAAATTCCATCAATCCTCAAACATTGTCGACGCCTCATAGACTTCTGTAACATGTTATGCCTTAATTTAGTGGTTCTCAAAGTAAGTTCCAAGGACCCTTGGAAGGTGGGGGCAGGGGAAGGGAGGGCTGAGGTCCTTTCAAGGAATCTGTAAGGTCAAAACTATTTTGATAATAATGAGATGTTTTACTTTCTAATATAGCAAGTGATAGAAATAGCCCATATAAACAAAAGCTCTTTGGAGGGTCCTCAGCAATTTTAAATAGTACAAAGCAGCCCTAAGACCAAAAAGTTTGAGAACCCCTGCCTCAGTCCAAAGAAAGAGAGTGAGAGGAGTTGCCCATGGAAATCCTCCTTCTCCTTGTTAATGCTATTTCCCTGATTTCAGCCACATGGGAAGATTTCCCTCTTGAATATTCTACAGCACAGTCAGATTAAGACTCTGTCTCTGGAAGTGTTTCTCCACCCCCACCTCCCTCTGCCATGTAGATCACAAGCCCAGATTGGGTCTGCCTAGATCATATGAGGCCAGAGGCCGCAGGAATATCCAGTGAGGTCAGAACCTTCCCAGTAACCAACTGGCTTATTCAAGCAAAGGCATATTTGGAGGTCAAGCCCTAGAACAAATTATAAAAACAAAATAAAACAAACCACTGACTTATCATAGGTTCCTATAGAATTTAGAGCTTGAAGGGACTCTAGAAACTATCAAGTCCAAACCTCTCTGGGAAACTGAAGTCCTAAAAGGCAACTGGGTCGTTGTATCAATTTGACCTTTCTGGAAACTGTCAAATTCTCTTAGAGTGCTGGATTTGGAGCTGGAGGACATGGATTTGAATCCTCACTCTGTATGATGTTGGGCAAATCACTTAACCTCTCTGTGCCTCAGTTTCCTCCTCTATGAAATGAAGGGATTGGAATGAATGGCCTCCTAGTTCTAGATCTAAGACCCTATATCTATGGTGTGATGATGACTGGTATATCCAATAATGGTCCCTCCATTTAGTTCAATTCAATAAATGTTTATACTTCCTATGTGAAAAGTACTATGCTACAGTACTAGCGGCCAGCCTTAAACCTTTGTCAGGGATGCTTGTAAGGCAATTTCTGTGTGGGAAGGGAGCTTTGGTTCCATCTGGCTCAGTTATTCCAGCTTTTATGATTCAGAATCCTTAATCCTGTGACTGGAGTAATAAACATTACTCCAAAAGTAACATTACTCCAACATTACAGTTATTTATCCGTAATGCTGTACAGCTAAGTGGCGCAGTGAATAGAGGGCTGGGCCTACAGTCAGAATGACCTAAGTCCTAATCCTACCTCAGATACTTACTAGCTGTGTGACCTGGGCAAGTCACTTAACCCTTTTTGTCTCAGTTTTCTCATCTATAAAATGAGCCGGAGAAGGAAATGGCAAACCACTCTAGTATCTTTGCCAAGAAAACCCCAAATGGGGTCACAAAGAGTCAGACATGAACAGTAATACTGTGTACCATCCTGGTCCCCACTTAAACTAGAGAAATTCCAGCTAAAGAAGGGTCACTAAGGGATAGGGAAGATAATAATGTTCATTTACACATAGCACTTTAGAGCTTTCAAAGCACTTTTATGCTCATTCACAGAGTCATGAAATTTAGAATTGGAAAAGAATACAGGGACCAATAACTCCAAACCGTCCCCTAAAGTAATTCCTCCTAACATGTCACCCAGTCTCTGCTCGGAGACTTCCCCTGAGGAAGAAGTCATCCTTTCCTGGGGCAGCCTGTTCCACTTTTGGACAGCTCTCATTGTGGGCAAGTTTTCTGGACGTGAATGCCAAGCTGCTTCCTGGCAGCGTCTTGCCAATTTGCCCCTGTTTCCGCCCTCCGGGGCCAAAAAGAACAAGATTAATCTGCCTTCCACATGGTAGCCCTCAAATGATCCTGCCAACAATCCTATGAAAGAGACAGAGCTAACATTATTATCCATATTTTCCAGATGAAAAATTGGGGCTTGTGAAAATGAAATAAATTCCCCTTGGTCACATGACTGATAAGTGGTGAGTTGGAAATTGAACCAGGTCTCCTGACTCTCAGTGTACCAGGTTGCCTCATAGAATGTCACACTATCCAGCAGGGGATGGTCCAACTAGACCGCTTCTCCCTTTTGTGAACTGAAGTAGTTAAAGACTATCACTTTTTTTTCCCTTCAGATTCTTTGTTCCGTAAGGACTTCATATTTTAATGAAAAAAAAAATACAAGCCATTCTCCTTGTTGAACTTCCCTCTCGTCTCTCCCATTCTATATCTCAAAACCCCTTAACATGTTCCCCCATTCTCTCTACCTTCACTTTAGTGTCTGATGAAGAAGTGACCCTTGTTGTCCAGGCCAACCCCTCTACTTGTACCCTCAATGCATCCCATGAAGATAAACCCCACAATCATCCCTTCCCTCTCCCTAATCTTCAATCTTTCCTTTTCTACTGGTTTTTTTCCTGATGCCTACAAACATGCCCAAGTTTCTTCTATCCTTAAAGAGCTTCACTTGACCTTATCATCTCTTCAAGCTATCACCCTATATTCTGCTTTTTCTCAGTCAACTTCCCAGAAAAAAGCTTTCTATACTCATTGTTTCCACTTCCTCTCCTCTTCTCAATCTCTTGTGATCTGGCTTCTGATCTCATTCAATTGAAACTGCCTTCTTCAAAGTTACCAGTGACTCTTCAAATGGCTAAACCCAAGGTTGTTGTTTTCACAGTCTGTATCCTTTTCAGCCTCCCTGTAGCATTTGACACTAGTGACTATTCTCTTCTCTTGGACGCTTTTTTTTTTTGTTATTTTCATGACACCGTTCTTCATTCATTAATGACCTTCCCCTCTTAGTCTCTCTTGCTGCATTATCACCCATACTCTCCCGTTACTGGAGGCGTACCTTCAGGCTCTGTCCTGAGTCTCTCTCTCTCCATACTCTTTCTCTTGGTGATATCATTGGCTGCAAAAAGTTCCATTCTCATCTGAAGGTTATTCCCAGAACTAGAGAGCCAGTTTTAGTTTTGGCCTGTATAATTGACTTCCTATTGGATATTCTGAATTCAATTTCCTTTAGGCCACTTACACTTACTGTGTCTAAAGCAGAACTTAATATCTTCTCTCTAAAATCCTTCTCTGAGCTTCCTTATTTCTGTCCAAAGCAGCACCATCCTTCCAGTTACCTAACTTTGCAATCTCAGAGTCATCCTCAATTGTTCACTATTCCCTAGTCCATGCTCCTTATGTCCATAACATCTCTCCCATTCCTCCCCTTTTCTCCACTCACAAGTCTACTTCTCTAATATAGGCCGAAATACCTCTTTTTTTTTCTTTTTCTTTTTAGGCAGTTGGGATTAAGTGACTTGCCCAGGGTCACACAGCTAGTAAGTGCCAAGTCTTTGGTCTGAGGCCGGATTTGAACTCAGGTACTCCTGACTTCAGAGCCAGTACTCTGTCCACTGCGCCACCTAGCTGCCTCCAAAACACCTCTTGCCTAAACTATTTTAACAGCCTCCTAATAGGTCTCCCTGCCTCAATTCTCTCCTTTCTCCAATCTATCCTCTACATAGCTACAAAAGTGAGATCCCTAAAGTGCAGATCTGATCACATCACTCCCCTGCTCAGTAACCTCCAGTGGCTCCCTATCACCTCCAGCATCAATCATAAATTCTTCTGTTTGGCCTCTAAAGCCCTTCACAACCTGGTTGCAACCTCTCCTATCACACAATACTCTTTCACTCACTTTTCAATCTAAACAAATTAGTCTACCTGGGGTTTATCATATTTTCTATTTTCTGTCTCTGTGAACAGAGATCCCATGCCTGGAATTCCTCATCCCTGCCCCTCAGAATCACTAGTCATCTTCAGAGTTCAATTCAAGCTCTATATAAAGCCTTTTCTGATAGTGCTACCCACTAAAATTGCTATGCATTTACTTTTATGTGTTGCATATACTTATGTTATTTCATATATGTTATTTCCCTTAATATAGTAAAAACTCCTTTAGGGCAGGATGTTTTATTTGTGTCTGGCCCACTGCAGGCACTTAATAAACACTTATATTTGAATTGATTGACCACAACACCACTTGTAACTTTCTTGAGTGCAGCCCCATGAATGAATGCTTGGTTTTTTTCCACTCTGCTCTATCAGATTTCCTTCCAGGGTTTCCTCGAGCCCTTAGAAAATGTCCACAGCCAGTCATCCTGCTTTTACCAGCAAGCTAGACCTCTTGCACTATGAGCCAAATTCTCCCTCAGCACAGCTTCTGGTCACTAAGAAGTCTGTGAGCTCATTCACATTTCAATCACAGCCACTGCTATACTTGTCTCTGTGATTCATTGATTTGAGATTGTATGAACTTTTAAGAATGAAGTCACCTAGAGCGCTTCTAGGTTTGAGTAGGTGAGTTTGGCTGCTCTAAAATTTATTGAAATCTACAGACCTATCCTGTCCAGAAGGAGCCTTGTTTGTGCATGTTGCAAGGCTTTAATTTTCTCATCTATTCTGGCAATAATAGATTAAGGATTTTATTACTATCTTATGAGTAGCATTCCCTGAACATGTCTTTTCTCTACTTCTTTTCTTCTGTATCTTTCCATGTGCCATTCATTCTGCCTTTTATGTCCTAATCCTATATCTCTTACTTGTTGAAATGCTACCCATCCTTCAAGACATAGATAACATGCCATCTACGATTCCTCTATGATGCCTCTAAGAACACTTTGCTGATCTCCATTGCCAGAAGTAGTCTCTCTTTTCTGGAAACTCTCATAACATTTTGGCTCATTACAGTCATTTATTCACTTGGAGATAATTTCTTAAGTGCTTAATATATGCAAAGTACTGTGGAATGGGTGCAAGGAGCTCAAACTAGCCGAGGGA
This sequence comes from Phascolarctos cinereus, assembly GCF_003287225.1. Taxonomy (NCBI): domain Eukaryota; kingdom Metazoa; phylum Chordata; class Mammalia; order Diprotodontia; family Phascolarctidae; genus Phascolarctos; species Phascolarctos cinereus. The sequence continues at coordinate 346,913,206 of NW_027555625.1, forward strand.
ATATGATCAATATACTGCCTGCACTCAGACCATAGTCCTTATCTCCCTTCCCCTGCCCCAACCTTGGACTCTACCATGAGACTCTGAGCTCTGATAGGTGAGCTCTCTCCTTATCTTATTCAGAACTAGGTCTTCATACCATTTTCTAGCCTATCATAGGACCAGGCACACAAAAAACACTCAGTAAATGTCTGTTGAAGGAATAATATTTTTTTCTTCTTGCTGCAACTCAGCGTTGGAGTCCAAGTATCCGGGCTCAAATTCCGCTTCTCTTCTTTGCTACTTGTCTGATCTTTGTCAAGTCACTCAATTTTTCTAGGCCTGTTTCCCCATCTATAATATCACATTTTTGTGGTTCTTTGTTGCCTTCCTTAAATGTACAGGGAGACAATGTGTCACTGTGTTAATTAACCAGTCAAGGGAGATCAGATTAACTAAGTGCAACATCTGAATTAGCCATGAGGTAGTGTTCCACTTGAGCTATCATCCTAGACCTCTTGAGTCACTCTGAGGTGCTTGTTGGGCGTGGGGTGGGGAGTTACTCTCCCTAATAGGCTACAATATTCCTACTGTCCATTAGAAGCCTCTCCAGCTTGCAGACTCCTAGGGTTTCCTGTTTTTCTTTCCTGTTTCTTCCTCCAAAAGGGTAGGCCATCATTTTAAACTTGGCTCAGAAGTGGGTTTTGTGTTAATCCCTCACTGACTAAGTTTAATATATTCTAGGAGATGAAATGGAATATTATTCAAAATATTAAAATATGAAATCTCCTATCTATAATTGACTCAGAATCCCCAAGCCGCAGATATCTTCCACTCTCTCAAGTGATTTCCTAATGCATTCATAGATTAAAACACTTGAGCATGTTATAAGAACATACACGGTTTATTACACATAAAATAAAAAAGAAACTAAGCTAAATACTCCTATATAGAGATAAGCACTATCATTTGTGTTCTTCTCCTACCCCTCTTCCTGGCTGTCTCCAAGAACTTTGGGTAGATCTAGCGGTTATCCTGACCATGCATACCAGTGTCTTGTATAAAAGGAATGAGGGGAGACCATCTATTAGCGGAAGAGGAAGTTGAGTGTCCCCAAGCTTTCCCACAATTCGACAAAGGCCTAGAAAACATAACAGATGGAGTCCTGTTTGGAAAATCCAACAAAAAATCGAAATGAATAATATTTTTTCCTGTAGAAGTCCACAAAGGGAGAAAGGCAAAGAGGTCTGTGGATACTAGGGACAAGGTCTTGCCAGTAGGGTGCCTGGTACAGCTTTTTAGCATGGAGACTGAACTGGGGTTGCTCCCTAGAACAAGAAGAGAACCAGGATCCAGTAGAGGGCCCTGATTCTGTATAAGAAGCAGAAACATGTCTCACTTGGAAATTCTGTCTCTCATACCTAAGAGCAAGGGTTGTAATCATGATCTCAAAGAAATAGCCAAAATAGATTTAATTAAAAGAGCTAAACAAGGGGCACATTCTTATACTGAAAGGTATCAGAGACAGTGAATTAATGTCAATACCAAACATATTCAAATGCCCTAGCATTTAAATACTTAAAGGAAAAGTTAAAATCAGTTAGCTAGAAATAATAAAACTATAATAATAGGAGACCTCAATGTACCCCTTAGACATATCTAATAAAAAATAAACAAGAAAGAAGTTAAGACCTTGAATGGAATTTTATAAATTTAGATGTGATAACTATCTGGAGAATATTGAATGGGAATAGAAAGGAATATATTTACTTCTCAGCTATGTATGGCACCTTTATTAAAATTGACCTGGAATTAGGACACAAAAACCTCCCAAACAAATGCAGAAAAGCAGAATTATTAAACACATCTTATGGGCAAAATTCAAGAAAAATTATATTTAATAAAAGGCCACTAAAGAAATGATCAAGTTTTACCAAGGATTAAATAACAATCCTAAAGAATGAGTGGGGTAAAGAAAAAATCATAGAAACTATAGATAATTTCATGGAGAGAAGAGAGTCTGTCTACTAGATCACAAACCAAATGACAAATGAATAGTCATCAAAAAAATTTAGTACTGGTTAAGAAATAGAGAGATTGATCAGTGGATCAAATTGGGTCTCTAATACAGAGAAGTAAATAAGAACAATAGCCTAGTATCTGATAAATCCAAAATTCCAAGTTATTGAAGCAAGGACTCACCATTGACAAAAACTTCTGGGAAAACTGGAAAACAATCTGGCAGAAACTAGTTATAAACCAATTATCTTACACTGTATAAAGACACTCCAAATGGAAGAAATGACTTAGATATAAAGAGTGGAATTATAATCAAATTAGAGAAGCATGAAAAAAATAACTTTTCAGATCTATTAACAGGGAAAGGTTTATTACAAAACAAAGGGTAGAGGGGATCATAGAAAATAAAACAGATAATTTTGAAGAAATAAAAATTTTTTGCACAAATAAAGCCAATGCAGCTAAACTTAGAGGGTAAGCCAGTAATTGAGGGGAAAGGTCTTTGCAGCATGTTTCCCAGATGTTCCGTTTCCAAGACATATAGGACACTGATTCAAATTTATAAGAATGAGAGGCAGCTAGGTGGTGCAGTGAATAGAGCACTGGCCCTTGAGTCGGGAGGACCTGAGTTCAAATCCGGCCTTAGACATATGATACACAGTAGCTGTGTAACCCTGGGCAAGTCACTTAACTGTGATTGCCTCACCCCCAAAAATTATAAGAATGACTCATTCCTGAATTGATAATTGTCAAAGAAAATGAACAGCTGGTTTTCAGAGGAAAAAATCATTTTCGTATGAAAAAATATTTAAAATCATTAATACTTAGAGAAATGCAAATTAAAAAGAATTTGATGTTCATCTGACATCTATCAGATTGTCAAAGTTCTTAAAAAAAAGAATAATGACAAGTATTAGAGGGGCTGCTGTAAATTGAAACAACTCTGAGGTTTCTTCTCATACCCATAAGATTGGCAAACTTTACAAAAAAGGAAAATGACAAATGGTGGAAGGGCTGTGGGAAAACAGGTGCATCAATGCACTGTTAGTAGAGCTGTGAATTACTCCAGGCAATATGGAAAGCAATTTGTAATCGTGTCCCAAATGTTACTAAACCCTTTGACTACAGACAACTGAACAAGACATCTCCTTATCACCCTGATAAAAAAAAAAAGCTGATATTTATATAGCCCTTTAAATTTGGCTACTATGCAAGATTTCATTGGATCCTCATAACAAACCAGTGAGATAGGTCCTATTATTATCCCCATTTTACAGATAAGGAAACTGAGGTACAGAGAGATTAATACTTGCTAAAAGTCACATAGTTCCTGAGGTGAGATTCCAACCTAGATCTTCCTAACCTCAAGTCCAGCATCCTATCCACTCACTATACTATGCTGACTCAAAGGTTTCATGTTATACCACTCTTCTTGTTACTTTTATGATGAAACCATACTCCTTATGGAGTAACATCAATAGCTCCTGGATGAGTGACAATCATGTTGGTCAGCCATCTTTACTGAAATAGTCCTTCCATTTTCTCTGACCACTAGATGGCGATATGACTGTGCACATCTGGCAGAGCATTTCTGCCTGGGGAAGGTCGCCCTTCACAGGTAGCCAATATCTTTGTTAGAAAAGCCATTTGGTGCCCAGTCTTAAAACATCCAGACACAATAGATGACAAAGTCCTGGTTTGGAATGCTGTTGCTCAGTCATTTCAGTCATATCCGACTCCTAGTGACCCTATTTGGGGTTTTCTTGGCAAAGATACTGGAGTGGTTTGCCATTTCCTTCTCCAGCTCATTTTACAGATGAAGAAACTAAGGCAAACAGAGTTAAGTAACTTGCCCAGGGTCACACAGCTGATAAGTGTCTGAGGCCAGACTTGAGCTCAGGAAGATTAATCTTCCTGACTTCACTGCACCACCTACCTGAGAAGCCACCAGTTGGAATATTTTAATTCACAACTCATCCTGTGTCCCTTAGAAGAGAAGGTGCCTGGCTAAATAATAGCAAACATTTATATAGCACTTACTATGTGCCAGGGACTGTGCTAAGTGTTTTATAATTATTATCTTGTTTGATCCTCACAACAACCTTATGAGGTAGGTACTATTGTTATCCCCATTTTACAGAAGAAGAAACTGAGTTACAGAGTGTGTCAGTGATTTGCCCAGGGTCACACAGCTAGTAAGTTTCTGAGGCTGGATTTGAACTCAGATCTTCCTGACTCCAGATCCATTGTACCACCTAGCTGAATGCTATGATGCATGGGAGAGGGAGGAATCTATAAATACATATGTGACTGTGAAATCTGATCCCATGCATGAGACCCTCCCCATTAATTCATCATGAAAGGCTCATTGCATAATTGCTTTTCTTTTGCAAAAGACGGGCCAAACTCTTCCTACATCCATGGCTCTGGAGTTCTCTTCGGGTAATAGATAAGCTCAACCTTTGCAGCTACAAGTGTTGTTCCTGAGTATCAACAAGTTATTGTGTAACTCCCCAGGATGAAGTTTCCTCCAATACACCTGGAGCAAACAATGGCCTCTAAAGAATTGGAAACTGTAGGAGACTTTGAAGATCACTAAGTTCTTTAAGTTATTTCTGCACTATAAGAAATGATGAAGGAAATAGTTCCAGAAAAACCTTAGAAGACTTATGTGAGCTGATGCAAAGTGGAGTGAACAGAACCAGGAGGACAATGTAGTAACAGTAATGTAATGACAATCAATTGCAAAAGACTTAGCAACTCTGATCAGCATGATGATCCATGACAATTCCAAAGGACTATGATGAAAAATGCTATCTACTTCCAGATAGAAAATGAAGGACTCTGAGTGTAAAGTGAAGCATTTTTTGTCTTTCTTTCTTTCTTTCTTTCTTTCTTTCTTTCTTTCTTTCTTTCTTTCTTTCTTTCTTTCTTTCTTTCTTTCCTTCCTTCCTTCCTTCCTTCCTTCCTTCCTTCCTTCCTTCCTTCCTTCCTTCCTTTCCTTTTTCCTTTTTTCTTTTTTCTTTCTTTTTCTTTTTTTCTTCTTTTCTTCTTTCTTTCTTTTTTCTTCCTTTTTTTTTTTTTTTCCTTCTTTTTTTTCCTTCCTTTCCTTCTTCTTCTCTTCCTCCTTTCTTTCTTCTTTTCTTCTTTCTTTCTTTCTTTCTTTCTTTTTTCTTTCTTTCTTTCCTCTTCCTTCCTTCCTTCCTTCCTTCCCTTCCTTCCTTCCTCCTTCCTTCCTCCCTCCCTCCCTCCTTCTTTCTTCCTTCTTTCTTTCTTTCTTTCTTTCTTTCTTTCTTTCTTTTCTTCTTCTTTCTTTCTTTCTTTCTTTCTCTTTCTTTCTTCTTCTTTCTTTCTTTTCTTTCTTTCTTCTTTTTCTCTTTCTTTCTTTCTTTCTTTCTTTCTTCTTCCTTTTTCTTTCTTTCTTTCTTTCTTCTTCTTTCTTCTTTCTTCTTCTTTCTTTCTTCTTTCTTTCTTTCTTTCTTTCTTTCTTTCAACGTAGCTAATGTTGAAATCTATATTGCATTGACTTTATGTGTATAACGAGCATTATATTTCTTGCCTTCTCAAAGGGTGGAGGAGGGAGTGGAGGGAAGAAGAAGGGAGAATTTGGAACTTAAAAACTTTTAATTTAAAAAGGTTTATAAAAGATCACAAAGTTCTTGGCTCCATAGAGATCATGGAATCATCTTAGTTATTTGTTAATATTTGCTGACACAAATGTTTTCACGTGGCTTTGTATCAGTTAATTAGTGTTGAGAACTCCATAGCCCCATTTTACATTCTGTGGGGGTACAAGAGAAAGAAAGAAAGTGGTATCTCTCCTTGAGTATCTTACAATCTAGTGCTCATGGTTTAAACATTCTCCATAGATCCATTCAACTTGGGCCTGTTCACCCTAATTCCCTGAAATTTACTGGTAGATTCCTTCCTCAGGTTCATCCTCAGTATAGGAATCTCTCAGTCCTTCCTTCTTTCCCATTCCCAGCCATAACAGCCTCACTTAGGGAAACAGTAGAGAAAAAGATTTGTCTCTTTCCTATCCCTCATCAGCAAATTTAATTCATTTAAATTCATCAAACATTTATTAAATACCTGTAACCTTAAAGACACCCTACTGGGTGCTATGGATACAAAGATGAAATAATCCACACCTCCTCCTCTTAAGGAGCCTGTAGTCTAACAGGATAGCTAAGACATTTTTTATTTAGATGCTTCATTGAATCTGTGCTCTCATCCATATGGGCACTTTATTCAAGCAGATCTTAACCTAAATCATGGACCTGAATTACTATAATCCAGACAGATTGTGATAAGGTTGTAACTGGGCTTTGCACATGCCCAGATAACCTGAAATGGGAGCATCCATGAGGAAGATGCCAAGGACCTACTTCTGGAAGAAGACACTCTGTGTTTGCCTACCATGTGCGTGGGAGCAGCCTTTCTCTATTGACTGTGTAGCCAGAATTTCAGTATCTTTAAATCTGCCTCATGAAAGCATGGTTGCTCTCTCTTTCTGGTAGAGTCCAGAGGTAAAGGCATTGCTCACTGCAGCAGGGATACTATATAATAAGCCAAGGGAAAGGGGGAAGAGCCATCTTCTCTTTTCCCTTATGCCTTGTGGCCCTGAGAAACGGGCTTGAAGTTTGGGGGTATTTTATTTGTCCTTTTCAGTTCTAGGTAGAGGCAATAGAATCCATTTATTTAGGAGTTCAAACCACAATGACCTTGAAGCCAGAGTTTCCAGCCAGATGTTCCTGACAACCCAGGAAGGAAGCCCTGAGAAGCCAGGGTGCTGGCATGCAAGCCCAGGGGAGGTTGGGACTTGGAACTTGGTGACACTATGCTTACTGAGGTAAGCTGGGAACCTCATTTTCCTCCCTTCCCCAGAGACTGAGGTGGTAAAAGGGGGAATTATGGTCCCAGATATTGAAGGAGACATTTGTATGTTTGTCCTTCCTATACTTTTGACATAAATATTCCTTTATAAAAGCTAATGTGACTGTTAAGTAGTTAAATGGGACTGGGGTGCTGGTGATGCTTAAAATTTGGGTAATACAATTATTGGGGGCTTGAGTCAATGACAGAGACTAGACACCTCCAACCGCTACAAATAATGGAGAACTCTGGGGGAGGGGCAAACTATAACATACCTAATCTTCAAGCAATGGAAGACAGGAACGTCACTGTTACAAGTGAAAAGAAGAGTTCCAGCCACAGTGCTGTGATAAATTTAAGTATATAGAAGTTGCTATGACCTGGGTAGAATCAAGAAGGGCTTCATGTAGTAAGTAGGATTCAGACTGGGCACTGTAGAAATCAAGGAACTTAAGAAGATAGAGATAAAAAGAATTCCATTCTAGACATATGGCAAATAGTATAAGGCCAATGGGTCATTCTTCAGAGCTGCAAGGAGAGGATCATTGCCATACTTTTTGGTTTATGTTTCCAAAAAACAGGTGTTTTTGAATTATACTTTCCAACAACTTACATGATCATTTCAGAAATGGCTTATTTTCATGTGTAGGTAGCACTAGCGCCACATGATTCTTGAACCCCTCGCTATCCAGGCTTAGTGTAGGGTGTTTGGAAACGATCTTCGCTTAGTAATTCTCTACCTACAGACTAGTAACCATAAATCAAATAGTACCTTTCAATTAGGACAGAATGATGAAGTAAATAGTAAGAGGAAACACTTCCATCTACAAAGCAGGATAACCTCCTAGATTCCAACATCACTAGTGCGAGAGAGAATGTTCCTTGGACTGCTAGCACTTCTAAGGTCTCATCTCAGCTAGAACAATTCTTCTAGTTCCTTCTTCCAGAAACCAAGTGTTCTTTACTGGTTTTTCTCCACTTCCATTCCTTTCTGCTCCTATGTCACTCATTGCATCTCTACTGAGCTGTTGCTACCTGTCTTCCTTTGATGGAATTTATTGCTCCTTAATGTTACCCTTTTTTGGGATTACACAGGCAACATGCCCAGGACTAATTAACACATTTTAGCTCTTTGGTTGACCAGACTCCCAATTATGCTAGCCAGCATAGAAAAGGACCACTAGGATCAAGACTTTGGTTCAGCCCTGTTGATCCCTCTTAGTGGGCATTTCCCCAGGCTTAGGTGATTGGGGTAAGTAGATTCCTTTCAGTTCCTATCATGCCCCTGGCAGCTGGCACCAAGGCCATGTAAGTTACCTTCAAATTTTGATAAACCTTAAGGCAACGCTAAAGAAGGCAAAGAGGAGTTACAGGAACTTTGTCCTTTGTTCCTGACTCTGGGCTCAGGTCCTTGTCACCCTTATACTTACCTAACTGATTTTTAATAAAAAAGAAAAAAAAGCACTAAAACCGTAAATGTGTTTCTACACTCCTAGATGCTAGTTATAAATTTCTAAATAATTGAGTTTAAAAAATTAAGCCTTATTTTATGAAAAGCACTGTGTTGGGCATAGGGATATTGAAATTTAGATTAGACATAATTCCTGCCCTCCTAAAATTCACAGCCCAGTAGTGGAATAAGACACATACACAGATAACTGTAATATATAATATTACATGATGAGAACATTAAGAAGGTACAAAAATGTTTTTGAGGATTGAGAGAAAGAATATCATTATTAATTAGGATGATCAAGGAAAACTTCCTGGAGGAGGTGGCATTTTGGTTTGACTTTAAGAGATGGACAGGAATTCAACAAATCAAAAGAGGGAAACGAAGTATTCCAGCGGTAGAGCACAGTGCAGACAAAGGAATGGAAATGGGAAAGTGTAGAGTTTATGGAGGGGCAATGAGTAGTTGGGTTTGGCCAGAATATAGAGGGATATGAGAGATAAGATGGAGCAAGTTGTAGAAAAAAGTGTTGGGCCTCAAGTCAGTAAAGACCTTGATTCAAATCTTACCTCTGACATAAGGGGTATGGCTATGGGCAAGTCACTTAAATCTCTGCGCTTCAGTCTTTAAAATGGTGATAATACTATCTTAGTATCTCTGTTACAGGGTTTTTGTGATGATAACACATGATAGCATATGTAAAGCACTTTGCAAAACAAAGTATTGCATATAAATGTTAGCCATTAGCATAATTATGACTGCAAAGGCCGGTAGAGGTCAGAATCTTGAGGATCTTAAATGCCAGAAAGAAGAAATTGAACTTTACTCCGAGGAAAGTTGGAGGCCCTGAAGGGTTTTACATTGTTTTGGGTTTTTTTTAAATTAATGCCTCTATATTTTTTCATAGCAGAGTAATTTCCTTTTAGACCTTCCTAGAACTCTCCCCTATACAAAGAAAAAGAAAATTAATGAAAATTTAATTAAACACCCATTCCATCTCTGCTTCTGACTTTCTAGACTTTGCCACCATGCCTCAGTTTCTGTTTCATCCTGGAACATCCATTTGCCATGCTGGTCCTCTTCTCCCAACGATGAGTTCCTGCTGGGGCCTCCCTTCAGGCCCGTTAAATTTTGTTGCTTCTGACTTTCCCAACTTTATGAACACCATGTCCCTCCCCTTCACCAACTTTTCAATTCTCTTTTGTATGCTGTCTCCCCTCATTAGGATGTAAACTCCTTGGTGGTATAGACGGTCTTTCTGCTTGTATTTGCATCCTCCACACTTAGTACAGCGCCTGGCACATAGTAAGTACTTGCCTTGCCTAAAACTGAGCAATATAAGCCACTAATCTGTGGATTCAATATTTGGTTATTGCATTTATTCTAATTTAAGTTGCATGTTTCTTTGTTTTTATTTAATTATTATAGTCGTTTGTTGTTGCCAATATTATCAATTGAATATTTATTAGGCTCTTACTTGGTACCACTGAATTTTTTTTAGCAGAGGAGTCACATGACCAGATCTATGCATCAGGAAGACTAATCTGACATTGATATAAAGAATGGATGAAGAGATGGAAAACTCTATGAGGATGTTGCAATAGTGGGGTGATAATGATGGCCTGTAACAAGGGCTGTGACAATGGCAATTAAAAAGAAGGGGACCAAAGCAAGAAATGTTGTGGGGCAGACTCTACCGACTGCATACGAAAAGGAAAGAAGGAAGAGTCAAAGATAACTACACCAATGAATGAGCCATTGACAGAAACAGCAAGTTGGAAGAAGGAACTGGTTTAGAGGGAAAGCTATGAAGCTTATTTATGAAGTATACTTGAAAGCCCCATCCCCTTCCCCCAACTAGAAAAACTGAATACTCAAACTTTCGGAAAGGCAAAGACTTTGTGGATTATGTCTTATTAAAATGGGCTATAATGCAGCTGGCGACATGCCTGTCTCTCAGCACATAGCAAGGAAGCCTTCCCCTGCAAGTTTTTGTCCTTCATTTCAGAAGAGCAGATGGAACTTTGTGCAGGTGTGAGGTACGTGTGCCTTCACTAGTGCCTGTCATACAAGAGCTGCATGCCCGTGTGCCTGAACACATGAGTGCTTCCACAAATGAAATCCAGGGTGGAATGAACACCTGCTGAAAGGAACAGGGAGGAGGACAATGAGAAGGAAGAGGAGGAGGAGGATGGTGGTTAGTTAGGCACTGAATCAAAATCTTCTCTCTCGATCCTATAGACTTCAAAGCTGACATTTAAGCCATCAACCTTTCCTATGCCTAACTCACCAACCTGACATATCCATCTGACTCATCGCGATGCAGAGAAGGGTAGGTTTTGCCATATGCACTTCTTCCAGAAAAACCCAGCTGTTTCTCACCTAACATGATCACAATCTGCTGGGATGCCCAGAGGGATTTATTACCAAACCTAATGATGTTTCCTTGTGGATAAACTTGACCAACTCCTAGCTTTTTATGGTTTTGGTACCACTGAGGAATATTCAAGCCATTGTGGGTAACTCTGCTCTCTAAAATGATAATCCCTCAAAATTCACAGTAGCCATTGAAATGCCAAGTTCAGCTAACACTGATTTAGTGATAAGTCCTATGTGTAAGGACTTGTGTTTCCTACTGGGAATGAAGATACACATAGACCTAGTTTCTCCTTTCAAGGAGTTTGACAATTCCCCTAATAATAAGGGTAAATGGTGTAGTAAAAAGAACTCTAGACTTGCAGATGGAGGGCCTAGGATAGGATCTTGGCTTTACCACTAATTAGCATTATGACCTTGGGCAAGTGACTTCCTCTCTTTGGGCCTTGATTTACTCATTTGTCAAAAGAGTGGGAGTTGACTTGGATGTCATTTCTTAGGATCACAGATTTAGAGTTGGAAGGGACCTTAACATTCCATCTAGTCCAACCCCTTCATTTTAGAGTTGGGGAAAAGAGGCCCAGAGAAGTCCCCAGGTCACACAGGTAGTAAGTGATGGGATCAGGCTTAGAAAATGCAAATCCTTTGGGTTTTTTCCACTATGCCACACTAAGGAAGGTCTCTTATAGCTTTACAAATATTGTTCTGTGAATACGCAAGTAAAGCAAACCACCGGAAACTTAGGGAATTTAGGAGAATAGAGTAAGAGCTGGAAGGGACCGCTTATTTTATATACCAGGAAGCCGTGGCCCATGGCTGTTCAATGATTTGCTGAAGGGCATGTATCTAGTAAGTGGTAGAGCTGAGATCCAAATTAAGGTCCTCCAACTTCAAATCCAGAACTCTTTAACTAAACCATTCTTGGTCAAGGACACAGAGTCCCGACTGGAATTCACAGCTCCAGATGTGTAGCTACATTACCAGAGCCAGACTTGTGCTTAAGCCCATGAGGTTTTAGAGTCACATGAGCCTGATTATCACTTTGCCAAATTTGCTGAAGATACATTGTTCTTTCCCACTAATTGGTTACCTAATTATTACAATTAATGTTTAAACACAGAAGCATGGGAATATGGTATATATAACAAAGTTGGGGGCCAATAACAGCTAGAAGCTCTGACTTACTCGGGGGGCCCTCTGCTGCTTTCTGCTTGCCATTATCACCTGGAATAGAGGTATTTATTTTAAGCAAGGCAAATTGCTCACCCCAAGTGATACAGCAAGGAATTTGTCCCCCAAGACACCGAGGCACGAATATCCAAAGGCAATTGTATTAGAAAACATCGCAGTTCCCGGATTAAAAATGTATTTTGGTCAACAGCCAGAAAAGATCTACTGAACTATAACCACACATGCGTATGTGCACATGTATACATTCATACATCTGTGCACAGATATGTGTACACATACACAAATGCATGCACACACATTGCATGCATATTGCAAAGGCATTACTACCAGATGAATCAGCATTTGTATAAAAGTTTTCTGTTAGCTGGCTAGGATAAGAATCAGTAGTGTAATTCCCCTTCATAGACAAGGAAACAGACAAACTGAGTCTTAATCAAGGGTGGATTGGGCAACCTAGACCATTATTCTAGCATAACTGTGTATTCACATGGTGCTGGAGTAGTCAAAGAGAGCTGTGATCAGGAGAGGCTAAGTCCTGGGAAGGGCTCACCCCAGCCTACCGCTGGAAGCAGAGCTAGCAACCCCTCCCATCTCTATCATGCTTTAAGGTTTGGGTGCAGGTTATGGAGTGTTTTGAATGCCAACCAGAATTTATATTTAATTCTAGTGATAACAGAGAGCCACTTTAAGTTTATTGACTAAGGGAACGACATGGTCAGATGTGTACTTTAGGAAAATCACTTTAGTAGCTGTGTGGAGGATGAATTAGAGTGATGACAGATCTGAGGCTAGGGGACCAGTCAAGAGGCTATTGCAATAGTCCAAATGAGGGGTGATGAGGACCCGAACTAGTGTGGTGTCTGTGTGAACAGCGAGAAGGTTCTGGATATGAAAAATATCACAGAGACAGAATTGACAAAATTTGGCAACTAATTGGATAAAATTTGGGGTGAGGGAGACTGAGTCAAGGACAATGCCAAGGTTGAGAGCCTAGGTAATTAGAAAGATGGTGGTGTCCTTGACAGCACTGAGGTGGGTTTGGGGGAAAAGAAATCTCCAGTGGTTCTTTGAAAACTTCAGAGAGGTTCACAAATGTGAGCTCATTATAAAAGACATGGTCCCTTCCCTAGAGGAGCTCCAGGCAACAAGCTATGAGGTTTCAGGAAGGAGGGCATCACTTTCCCTACCAGGTCCTGAGTACTTGAAATTCTGCCCCTGGGAACTGGTTAATTCTGTTGTTTTGCCTTTTTCCTGTAGTCCTCTTTTCAATTTGATGAACATTTATTGAGTACAGTTATCCCTTCCACATCGAGACTTTCTCAAGTCTCTTGCTTTCGATATATTGAGGATCAGCATATGAAATTAAATGGGAATTTTGAGGGAGTTTTGTGGAAGCCAAAAATGATACATGAATGCCAGAATATGACACAGAAAAGTTTAGAAACTCAGAAATGCATAAACCATATGTGTAGTATTGTATAATATCAACCCAAATTTTACAATGAGGTACTGTAAACACCCTATAAAAGAAAAAGATAAAATTCAAACTTCTCTGGTACAAAGGGAGAGCCAAAAACTTTTACGTGGATTTTCCAGATTGCAGGGGCTCCGTGCCCCTAACCCCAACAATGTGGAAGGAATCACTGTATTTTACTATAAATTTCATTATATGAGATTGTGTCTGGTTGTTTGTTGAGAAATGTTTATTGCATAAAACAAAGTTCATTTGGTAAATTTTTTTTAATGTAAAAAAAGTAAATGCAAGCCAAGTGTGGTGGCACATGCCTATGATCTCTGCTGCTGAGAAAGGCTGAGGCTGGTGAATCTCTTGAGCTCACAAGTTCTGAGCTCCAGGGAAGTGAAAGCCAAATGGCTGTCCAAGCTAATCTGATAGCCTGCCTAAATTGGAGTGAACGACCCAGATTGAAAAAAATAGTGCTAGTTAAAGCTGCCTTACTAGTCAGTATTGGGATTGGCACTTAAGTAACCGCTGAACTTCCAGCCCAGGCCAAATGGAGAGACCCAAGGCTCCCTCCACTCTTGTACCCCTCCCCCCCAAAAAATAAATGCAAACGAAAAGGACAACAGATTGATACATTCTCCCTTCTCTCTCTCTCTCTCTCTCTCTCTCTCTCTCTCTCTCGGCTCTTTACAACAATTTTTTTGGTAACTTTATGGACAGGAGGATCCAGGACAGCATGAAAGTCTTGTCTATCAGTGGAAGGAAGCAATGCCAAATGGCATCATCATGATTAAAGGACCGGGGTTTGTTCCATTTCTGCCACTTATTTGCTGTGTGCCTTGAGCAATTTCCTTGCGTCCTCTTCTGTAAAATGAAGGTTGCACTTAATGACTTCTAAAGATCCCTCTGGTTTTCAGTTTAATGATCTTACGATTTTAAAGTTCTGGGCAGATAGGAATAAGCCCTGGTTTGCCTAATGTGAAGTCCCGGGTCTAGGAAGCTGAGAGGTCTGCCAATCTATTTTCCTAAGATGCAAGGTGGTGTCTCTGAGCTGCCTCTGGCCTGGAAGCCAAGACGTTACAAGAAGAGCAAATTACAGCTATTTCAGTTGACAGGTGCTGGGCTGTGGAGCTGATGGTAAAAACCACAAGCGTTTCGCCATTTGTTCATTTTTCGCACATTCAGCAGAATGACCGAGATCAGGAAGCTGCTTTGTGGGCAGCTGCTCCCCAGAGAGCCAGAGGCTAGGAGCGGGGACTATCCCTTTTCCTTTTTCTAGAAAGTCTCTCAGGACAGGGCCTTGTGTGATCTGAACTCTAGCCCCCTCCCGAGATGATACTGCCCTTACCAAGATTGCCTCCCTCCCTCCCTCCCACTCCATTTTTAGTCTGATCTATTATAGGTCCTATAGAATGCCGGAACTAGGAGATATCTTAAAGACAATCTAGCCTAAATCCCTGTTTTGCGATGATAAAACAGGCCTACAGAAAAAAGTGATGCTCAAGGTCACATGCTTAATAATCAATAGAGCTGAGGCTAGAGCTCAGTCATTTTCATTCTCTTGCCTGTGTTCTTTGCACTGTGTATGCTTTGATGTCTGCCTCTCTCCTTCAGGAGGGTATTTCTAGAGGAGCCCTGGGGCTTGCCTGCGCAAGCTTCCTGGACAACTCTCCCTCCTCCCCACTCCGCCCTTCCCATCTCCCTCCAGCTAATATTGGAGAAGAGATATAAGCTAGTCTTAAAGCTTGCTGGAGAGGGGCTTCAGAAAGCTTGCTTTAGATCAGGGATTTTGCGCATTTCAAGCAGATGTTGCCCATGAATCAGATATTCCATTTTGTCTTCTCGGCTCTATAAAGGCATCATTTCCACAGAGTCCTGAAGAGTGCTGCTGGCTACAGTCTGTGCAGAGCCTCTTAGCCGGGCTATAAATAGCAAACCATCAACTCACCTATTCTGAGCTCATTACACACTCATTTTACCTCACTGTCTTCCTGCCTGCTAGCCTGGCTCCCACCATGACTCACATTTCCCTTATCAGAGCCCCAATGTGGGAGATTCCTACTATATGTTATGGGCTGGAATGGCCATTAAGCTACTTAGGCTTCTATCACCTAAGCTGCTTAAGTTTCTCTCCCCAGAAATGATATGCTTTTGAAGAACTTGACACATGAAGCAACATAATTACAATCTCAGGTCTTAGCGCTAGTCCCATTTAACTTAGCAGGGAGGGACTGACTCTGTCATTTCAGTGATTAGACAGAGAAGAAAAGACGGTGATAAAGACTTAAGATACACACCCAGAAAACAAAAACTGGTGCTACAAAATGTAGGATCTCATGCCTGCCTATGAATTTCTCCATTAAGACCCTCAATTAAATCCTTCTCATCTCTTTGTTCTATTATAGTGGTGTACTTTTGTTACTGCTCATTGGAATGTGGGGGAGGGAATGTGGGTGCCCCCAAGAGAGGTCTGTGTATGATCAGGATGGAAGGTAAACTTGTACTATAATGCCTCTTTACTTCTCCGAGCTTCATGAAGTGCTAACTAGTAGTATTTGTGTCTGAGGCAGTGTGAATTACACCTGAAGCAAGTGGCATGAAATGAACCCTTAAATCAAGGTGGGGGTGGGGCAGAAAGATCATATGGCTGCAGAAAAAAATAGGCATCTGTGAGTTTCCTGCTTTAACTGTTTTCCCCTTGCTATCTAAGGGCATAAAAACGTGGCATAGTGAATAGAGAACTGGCCTGGTAGCCAAGAAGAGCTGATATCAATTCCCATAAAGGTCATATGCTGTATATGTGACCCTGGGCAAGTCACTTAAACTCTTAGTGCTCTAGGCATCTCTAGATGCATCTATAAATTGCAGAGAAGGGAAGGTGCCAACCTGCATTCTAGAGGGAGTTTCCTCACCTGGGAGTTTTAGACCAATGAAATCACAAGTCAAGTCCCTATCCCTGCTAACTGGGACATAAGCTAGATTGTTTCTATTCTGCGGAAGTGCTAAATACTTCTGGCACCCTGAGGAAAAGTGTTAACTTTTAACTACAGTGTTAACCATAGGTTATGGCTCTGGAGCTTCTGTTTCCTCATCTGTAAAATGGGGATAATAATATTTTTCCTTTATCAAGCTAAAAACACTATATGAACATAAGTCATTTTTCATCATACTCACTACTCTGCTCTCCTCCCTGGGCTTCATGATCTTGCACAAGAAAGGGAAAAAATTCCTTGTGAAGAAGAGAAAAGAAAAGATTCGAAGAGCAAACTTCTTTTCATATATACCAAAAGAGGCATCAAGATATCAGTAGCAAAGGCATATGAGCAAATACCATCCATTTCTATCAGAAGGTTTTGAAAAGGATATTTGAAGAAAGTAACATTCAGTGCACTATGGAAATTGCTTCTGGTTTTTTGTGCATGATATGAAATAGAGAAATGGTAATTTCTATTGACCTCCTTGCTGTAATTCAGCCCTCCTTTTTTTCAGGCACTCATAGAGTTGTGGTAAGATAAAGGCTTTGCAAGCCCTAATACAGAGGTATAGGAGGGTAAGGCATTCTCATCATCGTGATGGAACAAGCAAGTAAATTCTGCCCAAGATCACCCATCACACAAACTCTACTGCACTAGCCGCAGATTCTTTCCAGAATTTATCCACCTGTCCCATGGCACTTAGGAGGCTTTTCAGAGGAAGAATCCACAGAGGAAAGAAACCTGTCACCAGACTCAAGAAAATTCCATGGTGTATAAAGGAAACTAACTAGAGAGGTGGAACTTGTGAATAATTCAAAGGAGATGGTATTTCTGAATTACTTTTGCTTTTGTTCAGGCATCAAAGATAAAGTTTTCCAAAGAACTAATCAAGGACCACGTTTCCAAGTTTCTCTCCATTCACTCTATTCCCACATTACCAGGTTCAAGTTAAGAGGTTTGATCTAATCTTCTTTTTGCTCAGAACATCGAGATCATCATATTTCTGTGATTACAAACTTTGAGGGATTTCTGTAGGGGTCGAATGGGGATAATGTTTTTATTTCTAACCAAAAATCAAACAGTGACTACACTTACATAGCAGTGGAGATCTTTGCAAGACTAAGTCCCCAGTGTTACTGTCAGTTTTTACAAGGGCAGCCCATATTGATAAGAGACATTTATGAACTTTGTGTCTGTGGTTTGTGACACTACTCTACAATCCTTACCACAGGATCATAAGGATCATAGCTGGAAAAGATTTCAGAGACCTTTTAGTCCAGTCTCCTTATTTTACAAATGAGGAAATGGAAGCATAGGGAGGTTAAGTGACTTGTCCAAGGTCACGTAGATATTACCAGAGGCAGGATTTGAACTCTTGGTGCTCTTCTCTTTCAACTCTAAGAATGTCACCTTGTTTCCTTTCAAATAAATTTTCATTTTAACTTGAAACTGTGAGATCTTATTGCATTGGCAACATTTGTGCATCTTGTTGCTAAAAAAAAATAAGATTTGACTACAAAGTTCATTATCATCAAATATTTGCTGAGTGCTCATTGCATGGCCAGGATTTTATGGATGGAATCCTACTGTTGCTGAACTGTGATTAACTATCCAGTAATGAGGAACAGTACAGGGTACACACCAGTCACATATTTGTGTTACGATGATCACAGAATGAGTGCCAACTGTGTCCTCAGAGCTGTCATTCAAACACCACAGATCCAAAAACATTAAGGCTGAGCATAGGATGGTGAACATCTGGACACAAAGTGGAAAATCATTTATCCAGATGTGGTAGCACCAGTGCCAACTACATAGGAGACAACTCTGTTCAAGCCTGGAGCATTACAAAAACATACATATGACATTGTGTCTGGGTCACACAAAGGTTCAATTTTTCCAATGTACATCCAGGAAGCTGTTTTTGAGCCCCGAACTAAAAAGGTAGAGCATAGAGAATAAAATGACCTATCACTCAGGATATATACATGTGTGTTATAGCTAGAGTCTGGAGCTTGCTAAAATCAAGATAAGTCAATTAATCTCAGCATGAGCCAGAATGAAAAAATATGGATATTCTCTACAGAGATAAGGTATCTTTATTGTTGGTATATTTTATTATTAGTTATTCAAAATATAACCATTTGTTAACCACAGCCAACCAAAGGTTGATGCCCTCCAACCAATTACAGAACTTTGTAAAAACATGCTGAATACTAGGCAAAGAATAATAACAGCTGATACTTATAAAGTGCTGTAAGATTTCAAAGTGCTTCATAAGTATCAGGCGGTGATCCCATGGAGCATGTGCTCTGGCTTTATAGGAATGGCCATTCAAATTGGCCTCTTGTTGAAGGACAGGAGCTTCACTTTACTAATGTAACCCCTGTCCCAAAGCCATTGGGATGGAACTTTGTCCTCATTGGTGGAGATGAATGCCCTGCCCTAGGGTAGGGTGAAGTTGATAAGAAAAGGAGAACTCCAGTTTTCAGTCTTCTGGATTCTTCAAGTGTCAAGTCACTTCACATGCTTCTGGCTTCCAACCTGCAGAGGGAAAATGGAAGAGGCCAATACCACTTCAGATTGCTAAAGGAAAACACTATGGAAAGTCATGAGAGGAACTGGCAGCCTCCATCATGTCCTCATTCCCAGCTTGCTACTCCAGAGACTCTGTAGAACTTACCTTTGGATGAGATTTAGAGCTCTCTTTTTCTTGGTTGAGCCAAGATATTTTGCTCCCAAAGGGAGAGCTTCTCTACTCTGTATTGTGTGGTATATATTCTCCTTTATATACCTTCTCTGATTTCTGTTTTCTACCAATTTGGATAAATTGGTTTTTTTCTGTTTTCTATCAATGTGGATAAATATGTTTTCTTTGCTATTTGCTATGTGTACTCATTGTGGAAGTGATATTAGATAGGAAGGGAATCAAGCCTTGGGTATAGAGCTTGGGGTCCTCCTTCCACTGCCAAAATAATGACAAAGTGATCAGAAGTTAGTTTGAACCACCTCCCCCGCCACCCACACACACCTCCACCACCACTACCACCACCACTACTACCAGCAAAGATCTGGAGAGGACTTCAGATTAAATCCCAAAAAAGAAAACAAAAAAATTAGAGGTAAATACCTTCATCCGATTCAGTATTATAAAAGAGATAGCCAGAAGCAAGCAGTGTCTGGAGGCCTAGACCCTGAGAGCTTGGGGAAAAGAACTGCACCAGGGAAAATACGAACAAAAAAAAAATACTAAACATAATGAGGAAATGCTATGGATTAAAATAAGCTCAAAAGGTAAACCCAGATAGAGTGTCTCCAAAACAAATACTGATAGAACAACATAGAAAAGATGGATTGGCTACAATGACAGCAAGAATGACTGGAATAAATGAAGCAAGAGATAAAAATAAAATTAGAATTAAAGTAAGATCTTCCAAGATTAAAAAAAGGGAAGGAGAATAAATAATTTAGAATATAAGATGGAAAATCTTACCCAAACAATGGACCCCCTGAAAAACAGAATAAAGAAATCAGAACTCAATGGAAATGAGATCGGAAGGAATATTTAAATAAGTCAAGACTATCAAAAATAACTGTCTTGGAAAACAGATTGAGGAGAGATAACTTCAGAATCATCAGACTACCTAAAAACCATGACCAAAGAAAAAATGGATACTATAATTCAAGGAAAAAAATCATAAAAGAAAGCTTCTCAGATTTATATTCTCAGAATGAGAGAACAGAAACAAAATAGAAAAAAAAATCTACTGATAACCTGCTGTTTGAGTTGAAAACACTCAGGAATGTCACAATCAAAAGCCAGAGCTTCTGAGTTAAAGAAAAATATATTGTAAGCATCAAAAGAGAAAGAATTCAAGTGTCAACCAATCAGTCATAATCACAAAAGATGGCTGCAACTACTATAAATGGGAGAAAATACCAGAATAAAATTGTTTTAGACCAGGCCTTATTCAAATTTGTCTCATATTTCAGGTTTAGAATTAAAATGAAATTACTTGTAGACAATCTAATAATGAACATGGGTTTACTTAGTGACAACAAATCCAAGAGAAGGTGGCCTAGCTGTACCAGACTCTGCAAGGACAGTGTTGCTTAACTGAGCACAGGAGTTAAGAAAAACTGAAAGGGGTTAATATATGGGAGAAATTAGAAGATACTGAATGATGATAAAAGACTTACAAATCTAATCAAGGGAAAACACATGTTTTTTTTCAGGATCCCATTTTCACCCTGAGTTACAGAGGAAGTTAAGTAACATACAGATATGTATACAGGTTTTGCTGGTTTTAAGAGAGGAAAGAAAAGGCAAGGGGAAAAAAAAGGAATATGCTTGGAAGGAGGTGATGAAAGAGAAAGAATTTACGGTTTTGCATAATTGGGGTGAACAAAAACAAGAGTATATGAAGATGAAGGAAGGGGGGAAGCAGGCATCTCATGAACCTCACACACACACACACACACACACGTACACACACACAGAGTTTGGTGTAGAGATACACTAAACAAGGAGACAAATGGAGAAAAAAATAGGGGAGAAGGAAGATTAAGTGAAAGGGCAGAATGGGTGAGGAAACAGTCATGTGCAAAACCAACTTCATCTTTTGAAAATTGATAATAAAGTAGGGATTAAAGGGAGAAAAAAAAAGTATAACTACCAGAGATCAGAATCTGGGCTTGGTGAAGAGAAGAGGATAAGAGGAGTAAAAAGATACCAGTTTAGTTTTAGTTGACTATTATTGATCAGATGCTTTTTCTTTCACTATTTTTTTCTTCCTCAAAAAAAGGAAGGTGGAAAGACAAGAAAGGAAAAAGTGTAATAGGATACAATGAGGGAAAATACACATTTTAACCATCATAACTTGGTATACTATTTTCTGGATTTCTTTTCCTCCTCCTCTCTGTCTTGTCACCCTAGAAAAGTGGCTTTCAAACTTTTAAATTTGAGAGCCTTTTTATAATCTTAAAAATTATTAAAGACCCTAAAGAGCTTTTGTTTATGTGGACTGATATTTACTGTATTAGAAATTAAAACTGATAGTTTAAAATATTTATTGCCATTTAAAAATAAAAATGAACCTATCATGTCACCATAAGTAACATATTTTTATAAAACAAAGTTTTTCTTTTACAAATTTTTATTAATTATTTTAAATATTCTTTTCTTTTTAAATTTTGAGTTCCAAATTCCCTCCCTCTCTCCCACTCCTCCCTTACACACTGAGAAGGCAAGCAAAATTATATCAATTATACATGTGAAATCATACAAAATATATTTCTATATTAACCATATCACAAAAAATAAAGCAAGAAAATTATATTTCAATTTGTACTCAGAGTTCATCAGCTCTCTCTCTCTCTCTCTCTCTCTCTCTCTCTCTCTCTCTCGGTAGATAGCATTTTTCATCACGAGTTCTTTAGAATTGTCTTGAATCATTGTATTGATCAGAGGAGCCAAGGCTTTCACAGTTGATCATCATTATAACATTGCTGTTATGGTCACAATGGTCTCTAGACTTTTATCACTTCACTTTGCATTATGGTGTTCATATAGTTCTTGCCATGTTTTTTTTTCTGAAACTACCCCTTCTTCCATAATTTCTTATATAGCACAATAGTACTCCATCAAAATCATATGCCATCTAGCCTTACCAGGTCTTAAATTGTATTATAAAGCAGCAATCATCAAAATTACTCAGTACTGGCAAATAAATAGAGTGGTAGATCAGTGAAATAGGTTACATACGCAAGACACAGTAGTCAATGACTATAGTAATCAACAGTTTGATAAACCCAAAGACTCCAGCTTCTGGAATAAGAACTCACTATTTAACAAAAACTGGAAAACAGTATGGCAGAAACTAGGCACAGACTTACACTGTAAACCAAGATAAAGTCAAAATGAGTACATGAGTTAGATACAAAAGGTGAAACTATAAGCAAACCAGGAGAGCAAGGAATAGTTTACCTGTCAGATTTATGGAGAAGGGAAGAATTTATGACCCAACAAGAACTAGAGTACATTATGAAATGAAAAACGGATGATTTTGATTACATTAAATTAAAAAGATTTTGCACAAACAAAGCCAATGCAATCAAGATTAGAAGGGAAGCAAAAAGCTGGGAAACAATGTTTATAGCCAGTGTCTCTGATAAAGGCCTCATTTCTAAAATATATAGAAAACTGAGTCAAATTTATAAGAATACAAGTCATTTTCCAATTGATAAATGGTCAAAGGATATGAACATGCAGTTTTCAGATGAAGAAACTAAAGCCATCTACTATAGTCATATGAAAAAATGCTCTAAATCACTACTGATTAGAGAAATGCACATGAAAACAACTCTGAAGTACCACATCACACCTGTCAGATTGGCTAACATGACAAAATGGGAAAATGATAAATGTTGGAGAAGATGTGTGAAAATTGGAACACTAGTGCATTGTTGGTTAGAGCTGTGAACTGATCCAACCATTCTGGAGAGCAATTTGAAACTATGCTGTTTTGTACACATGGGTCCTTTTCCCATTTGTATGATCTCTTTGGGATACAGCCCTAGAAGTGCTATTGCTGGGTCAAAGGGTATGCACATGTACAAAAATATTTATAGCGTTCTTTTTGCAGTGGTCAAGAACTGGAAATTGAGGGAATGCTCATTAATTGTGGAATGACTGAATAAGTTGTTGCATATGAATGTAATGGAATACTATTGTACTATAAGAAATGATGAGCAGGGGACTTCAGAAAAACCTGGAAAGACTTTATACGAACGGATGCTGAGTGAAGTGAGCAGAACCAGGGGAACACTGTACACAGTAACAGCCACATTGTGTGATGACTTTGATAGACCTAGCTCTTCTTGGTAATGCAAGGATCTAAGACATCTCCAAAAGACTCAAGATGGAAAATGCTGTCCACATCCAGAGAAAGAGCTTTGAAGTCTGAATGCAGATGGAAGCATACTATTTACTCTCTTTTTGTTTTGTTTTGTTTTATTTCTTCTTTCTTGTGGTTCTTCCCATTGGTTCTTTACAACATGACTAATATGAAAATATGTTTAATATGATATATAAGTATATATGTATATGTAGAGCCTATATCAAATTGCACACCATCGTGGGGAGGGGGGAAGAGAAGGAGGGGGAGAAAATTTAAAACTCAAAATCTTATAGAAGTGAATGTTGAAAATTAAAAATAAATAATTTGTGTATACACACACACACACACACACATATTTTCTCTTTTTGACTTTTTGAACCAATTCTGATGAGAGTAAGGCTCAAGCATTGTCCACTAGTCCTCCATTTCTCCTTCCACTATAAAAGCTCTTCTTTGTGCATCTCTTTTACGTGAGAAAATTTTCCCCATTCTACCTTTCTTTTTCCCTCTTCTCCCAGTACATCCCTCTTTTTCACCTCTTTGTTTTGTTTTCTTGGAGGTTATCCCAATGTAATTGACTCACACTCATGCCCTCTGTCTATGTAGACTCCTTCTAACTGCCCTAGTAATGATAACATTCTTGGGAGTTACATGTATCATCTTCCCATATAGGAATAGAAACAGTTCAACTTTATTGAGTCTCTTAAGATTACTCTCTCATGTTCGCCTTTTTGTGTTTCTCTTGCGTATTGTGTTTGTCAGATTTTTTTATTCAACTCTGGTCTTTTCATCAGGAATGCTTGAAAGTCCTCTATTTCATTAAATATCCATTTTTCCTCAGGAAAAAAATTCTCAGTTTTGCTGGGTAGGTTATTCTTGGTTGTAATCCTAGTTCCTTTGCCTTTTGGAATATCCTATTCCAAGTCCTCCACTCCTTTAATGTAGAAGTTGCTAAATCTTGCATGATCCTGACTGGACTCCATGATATTTGAAATATTTTTTTTCCTGGCTTCTTGTAATAGTTTCTCCTTGACCTGAAACTGCTGGAATTTGGCTAAAATATTCCCAGGAATTTTAATTTTGGGATCTCTTTCAAGAGGTGATTAATGAATTCTTTTAATTTCTATTTTACCCTCTGGATCTAATATATTAGGGCAGTTTTCCTTTATAATTTCTTAAAATATAACATGTAAGTCCTTCTTTTGATTATGGCTCTTAGGGAATCCAGTGATTCTTAAATTCTCTCTCCTTGATCGATTTTCTGTATGAGTCATTTTCTTCCAATGAGATTGTGTCTCATTTTCTTTGATTTTTTTCATTCTTTTGACTTTGTTCCATTTTTTCTTGATGTCTCATGGAGTCATTAGCTTCTATTTCTTAATTCTAATTTTCAAGGAACTATTTTCTTCAGTGAGCTTTTGTGCCTCTTTTTCCATTAAGCCAATTCTATTATTTAAGTATTATTTTCTTTAATATTTTTGGTGTCTCTTTTACTAAGCTGTTAATTCTGTTTTCATAATTTTCTTGCATCACTCTCATTTCCTTTCCAATTTTTTCCTCTATCATTCATATCTTTTTTTAAAAACTATTCCAAAATTCTTGTTGGGCTTGGGTCCAATTAGCACTTTTCTTTGAGGCTTTCCTTGTAGCTGTCTTCACATTGTTGTCTTCTTCTGAGTTTATGTCTTGGTCTTACTTTTTTGTAAGTAAGTAATTTTTATAACATTGTAGTAACTTTTTATGGTCAAGTTCTTTTTTTTTTCTTTTCTTTTTTCTTTTTTTTTTTTTTTTGGTTATTTGCTCATTTTCCAGCCTATTTCTTGAGTTTGAACTTTATGTTAAAGTTGAGTTCTACTTATCTAGGGGTGGAGAGACACTGTCCCAAGCTTTAGGCTTTTTTGTGCTACTGTTTTCAGAGCTATTTCTGGAGATTTGCAAGTTTTTGGTGCTCCCAAGATGTTATGATTTAGAGAGAGGTGTGTTTATTGCTCTACTGATCTGCACTTTGGTCTCTACACAGACTGGTCCTCTGTAGCCACAAATGCTAGTGCTCCTCTTGGCCCTGGGAGTGTGACCAGGTCTCTTGCTGTCCTGCAGACACAAGTGCTAGTACTTTTCTCTGCTTTGGAACTGAGATCAGGACCCCTGTTCCCTTGGGATTAACTAACAGGTGCTCCTCTACACCCTGGAAGTGTATGGTTAATAGAGTTGCTAATCAGTGCCAGCTGGACCCAGTGTCACCAAAGGTTCCCAAGTAATCTCTTTCTGACCAGTCATCCAACCCCCTTACCACCTCTGTGCTGAGAACTCCTAAAGCAGCTGCTGTTGATGCTGCTGTCACGGTTGCCTCCATGAACCATTGCTGATGATGCTGTTACACTCTGGGTCAGCCCCCACTCTGGTGATACAGACCTCTCCTACTGACCTCCTAAGTTATCTTACACTGGAAAAATGTCTCACTCTGGCCTTTTGTTGGCTCTGCCGCTCCATAATTTGATTTGAGAAGTTATTTCAAGGTTGTTTGGAGGGGAATGTTGGGAGAGTTCATCTGAGTTGCTGCTTATCCTCTGCCATCTTGGCTCCACCTATATTTTCCAAAAAAAAAAAAATTAGTGAGAAGTGACATTGTTTTACATAGTTTATAAAATCTCTTTAATATCTCTCTACAGCTACATTATCTCATCTTCTTGCATTCAATCTGTTGTGATATGTTGTTTTGGTTGAAGTATATGAGGAAAATCTGATCTCACGCAGATATATAGTTGGAAAAGGGAGGAGTATTTTAATAAGCACATATCTCACTATCACTGTGAAGATAGTTTTGTCACTTTGAGACTACTGCCCTAGAGAAAGCTCTGCCCTGAGGCTCTGTAGTCCTTATTGGTTATTTCCTACCCAGACCATTATTTCAGGAGGAGCCTTGCTATGCTCAAGATTCTACTCTCCAGACTTCTTTACCTCTTCCTTTCCAGCTGCCTTACCCCTATGCTGCTCTTCCCCTTTTTCCTTATCCAACCTCCCTCTAATTTTCTCTTACCCTTCATGTATTATCTTCTTTTATTAAAATGAAGCTCCTTGAGGGCAGAGACTATCTTGTTTGCTTATATTTGCATCCCAAGTGCTTGGCATAGTGCCTGGCATATTTGTTGTTGTTGCTCAGTTGTTCAGTCATGTCTGACTCTTCATGACCATAGCACACCAATATTTCCACGGGGTTTTCTTGGCAAAGATACTGGAGTGGTTTGCCCTTTCCTTCTCCAGTAGATTGAGGCAAAGGGACTTAAGTGACTTGCCCAGGATCACATAGCTAGTAAGTGTTTGAGGTTGGATTTGAACTCAAGTCTTCCTGACTCAAGATCTAGCACTCTATCCAATGTGCCATCTAACTGCCTCACTATATGCCTGGCTGCCTTACTACATGCCTGACATAGAGTAAATGCTTAATAGATGCTTACACTCTCTCTCTCTCTCTCTCTCTCTCTCTCTCTCTCTCTCTCTCTCTCTCTCTCTCTCTCTCTCTCCCATTCTCTTGCCTCTTTCTCCTTTCTCTACCATGAATGCAATTGGGATGGACTCACCAATACAACAGAAGAAGGTAATGATGAATTAAATCATTAAATTCAATAAGATGTTGTTTACAGGAAACATACTTGAAACAAATTTATTTACACAGAGTTAAAATGTGGGGCTAGAGCAGAATTTATTATTTCTAAGAGCATAGGTAGCAATCAAGATCTGACAAGGCAAAAAATAGTAAAAAAAAAGATGTAGTTGAAAGAGATAAGTAGGGAAACTACATTATATTTAAGGACATCATAAACAATGAAATAATATCAATACTTAAAATATATGCACTCAAGAGCAGAGCAGTTAAATACTTAAAGAAAAAGTTAATTGAATTTCAGGGGAAAATAGCAAAACTATAATAATTGGGAACCTCAATGTGCTCCTTTTAGAATTAGACAAATATGACAAAAATTACTGGAATAGAATTTTAGAAGTTGTAGATATGATAAATCTCTGGTTATTATAATATGCAAATTTCTCAGTCATGTGTGGCACTTTACAAAAATTGACCATGTGCTAGGGCATAAAAACCTTACAAATAATGCAAAAAACCTTTATGGACCACAATGCACTAAAATAATGATCAACAAATGTCATTTGAATAAAAGATTCAAACATAACTGGAGACTAAATAATATAATCCTGAAAAATGTGTAGGCCAAAGAGCAAAACACAGAAGTAGGAGGTAATTTCATTGAAGAAAACCACAACAATGAGACAACATACCAAATATTTTGAGATGCAACCAAAACAGTCCTTGAGGGACAATTTATATCACTATCTACTTTCAACAGCAAAAGAGAAAAAGAACTAATCAATGAATTGGACATGGAATTTAAAAATATTTGAAAGCAACAAACCAAAAAGACAAAGCAACCCCCAATTAAGTACAAAAACAGAAATTATAAAAATTAAAGAAATCAACAAAATTGAAAGCAAAAAAGCCGCCACATTAAATTTATAGATAAAAGTAAAAGCTATTTTTTCTTAATAGTATTTTATTTTTTCCAATTACATGTAAAGGTAGTTTTCAACATTTACTTTTGTAAGATTTTGAGTTCCAAATTTTTTTCTCCCTCCCTCCCACCACTCCTCCCTAAGATGGCATGCAATCTAATATAGGCTATACATGTACAATCATATTAAACGTATTTCCACATTAGTCATGTTGTGAAAGAAGAATCAGAACAAAAAGAAAAAACCACAAGAAAGAAAAAAAAAGAAGAGAACATAGTTTGCTTCGATCTGCATTCAGACTCCACAGTTCTTTCTCTGGATGTGGATGGCATATTCCATCTTGGTCTTTTAGAATTGTCTTAGATCATTGTATTGCTGATAAGACTTAAGGCTATTAGAGTTGGTCATCACACAATGTTGCTGCTACTGTGTACAATGTTCTCCTGGTTCTGCTCACTTCACTCAGCATCAGTTCATGTAAGTCTTTCCAGGTTTTTCTGAAATCTGAGGAGCTATTTAAAAAAATAAAGAAATAAAATTGATAAAATTGGCTAATCAGGTAAAAAGAGAGAAACTAAATTATCAAAATAAAAAAGGAGAATTCATTGTGGATTAAGAAGACATGGAAGAAATTATTAGAAACAAATCAAGAGATTAAATAGATCACTGTTTACAAAAATGCAAAATACCCAGAGTAACAGAACAAGAAATAGATAATTTGAATAAGTAATCTAAAAAAAAGAAATTGAATGAACTTCCAAAAGAACTTCCAAAGATAAAAAACTGAGAGCAAGATGAATTTACAAATGAATTTTATTAAACATTAAAAGGACAGTTAACTCCAATATTCAATAAATTGTTATTAGAGCAACTTGGCATCCTACCAAACTTCTTTTATGAAACAAATATGGACCTGGTCTAAAGTCAGGAAGTAAGCTTGTGCCAGGTTCTGTGCACTTCTGGAGGGAATGTCTGGGTTGGTGCTATTGCTGCTTTCCTGGAGTGGTGGTTATTATATCATTTCAAGATCTCAAGGATATCTCAGGCTGGGGACCTACAGACTTTCAGTGCTCCCCAATGGTCTGATCTAAGTCAGTCTTACTGCTGCTCTCTTGATATGAATTCTATAAGCTCCTGACATGGTTTTAGGTCTGAACAACATACTTCTGGATTGCTGCTGGTTGGAGTTCCAGTAGACTGCTGCTTGATCCAGCCACTGTCAGACATCTGGAAAGCTCTTCTGATTCAGTGATAGAACTTTAGGCTTTGGTCTGGAACTTCTGTTCTGGTTATTTGACAATAGGTTTCAGACTAGGCTTGAGGCTGAACCTGGGACCCCATTCTACTCCTGGGATTGGATGTTATTTGCTTCTGAATTTGTTTGTAGATTGGTAAACATCCTATAACCGAACTTTTGAAGGGCTGCTCATCCACCTTTGGTGTGCACCTCTCACCCCAACTCCACCTGTGGCTCCAAGAAGCTGTAGCATGTACAGCAGCCACACCCCTACAAAACCATATTGGCAGACAAGCTAAACCAATGCACCTTAAACCCACTAGCGAGTTAGGGGGATGTCTGTCCCAAGCATGTAGAGACTTCCCCTAGTGGAATAGGCAAATGAGAACAATTTATTCCAACAGCCATGAGGTCAGCTGAAGCAGGCACTGTGGAGCACTTAGATCTTGCTCAGTTATCAAAGACACCAAGGTAATATACTGCATCCTGGGCCATTGCCAGTTGTCTTGACTTTGTCTTGCCACTGGACTTCAATGACTCTGGAAGAGTGAGGCTGATGACTTTGTACAACTTAAATCACTTAAATCTGATTCATGCACAAGTCAAGACATCACCCCATGATGTCATTGGTCCTCTTTGAAAATGAAGGATGAACAACAATGATCCTGGTACCCAAATCAGGAAGACATAAAGCAGAGAAAGAAAACTACAGATCCATCTCTCTAAAGAACATCAATGTAAAAATTTAGTGAAATTAAATCAAAGTTGCTATAGCAACATGTTAAAAAGATTATATGCTATGACCTAGTTAGATTTATACCAATGTGGAAGTATACTTCCCTCTCTGGAAAATATTAAGAAATAATACTATTTCTGTGTCCTTGCCTAAAATCCTTGTCCCAAATATTAAATGTTCCTAATCAGATTCAATGGAAGCAATGTTCTAACCTGAAATCTTTATTATCAAAGTCCTGATCTGTTCCTAGAATCAATCAGACTCAGGAAGAAATTAGAACTCCCTAAAGAAGAGTAAGGCAGCACTCAGACTAAGGCCAGGAATATCTTTTGATTAGTCCATTTAAGTGGCTCATTCATTTGTGACCATGTTCTTTGTTTTTAGTGTTCCAAAGGTAGCGCTTATTAAAGATTTAAATTAAGTATAATTTCTTCCCTGTAATTGTGCATTCATTAAAAAGTTAACAGTGAAAAAACAAATGATATGAGTCAAATATGCCCGAAGTAGAAAGGGTTCCTTTATATTAGTCCTTTTCCTTAAGCTTCAAAAAAAAAAATCTTGCCAATTTTCTCACTCTTTTTTCCCCTATAGGCTTTTATCAGAATGAAAAGAAGTCATTTTATGAAGCTATCAATGGCATCTAATATTCTCCATAACCTGGCTCCATGTTACCTTCCTTATTTTGTTTTAGAGTTTATTTTTTTCCATTAGCAAGCATTTTTAATTAATCTGTCCCTAACAATAGCCTCCCTACCCTCCAATTGAGCAAATTAAAAAAAAAAAAGAAACAAAACCAACCCTGAAATATAAAGTCCTCAATACACTACTGCATAGTTGGGCAAATTCCCACATTCGTGTCTGAAAATATATGTCTCTTTCAGCATTTTAAGCTCACCATATCCTGTCAGGAGATGAGTGGTTTGTTTCATCTTTATTCTTTTAGATTTATAGTTTATCATTATGTCAGAGTTCTAACATTTTTCAAAGTTGTTTTTCTCCACAATATTATTGTTTTATAAATTTTTCTCCTAGTTCTGCTCACTTTACTCACAGAGGTATTCCTAGTCTTTTTGAAACTGTTTGATTATTTCTTCTAATATTTTGTTATATTAACATATCACAATTTGTTTAGTCATTACCCAATAGGACTTAGTTTCTCATTTTTGCCTACCATGAAATAAGCTGCTATTGCTACTTTTGTACTTATTAGGCCCTTTCCCCTATTTGATTTCTTTGAGGTATAGGCCTATTAGTGGTATCACTGCATCAAAAGGTATGTATTATCTGGTAACTTTCTGGACATAGTCTCAAATTGCTTTCCACAATGTCTGGACCAATTCAAAGCCTTATCAACAGTGAATTAGCATACCTGTTTTCCCACAGCCCCTTCATCTTTCGTCATCGTCCTCTTTTGCCATCTTTTCCAATCTGACAAGTGTAAAGTAAACTACAAAGTTGTTTGCATTTCTCTAATTATTGATACTTTAGGGCTTTTTTATATGATTTTTGTTAACTTGGATTTCTTCCTTTAAAAACTCTCTCATATCCTTTGACTATTTATCTATTGAGGAACAGTTCTTAGTCTTACAAATTTAAATCAATTCCTCATCTATCTTGGATATGAGACCTTTATCAGAGAAATCTGTTGCAAAGTTTTTTTCCAGTTACCTGTTTCCTTTTTAATTTTTAGAATACTAGATTAATTTGTACAAAATTTTTTAGTTTTATAAAATCAAAATTGTCCATTTTCTCTTACATGATTTTCTTTATCACTTGGTAGTCATGAATTCTTCCCCTATCCATAAAACTGAAAGATAATTTCTTCTTTGCTCCTCTAATTTGTTTATGATGTGACCTTTTATTCTACATCATGCATCCTCTAAATTTGAGTTCTGCAAGGCTATTTCCCAGCAGTTTTTGTCAAACAATGTGTCACTCCTCTAGTAATTGGGATCTTCAGATTGATCAGACACTATGCTACTATGTTTGTTTGTTTTTGTATGCTGTGTACCTAAGATGTTCCACTGATCATCCTCTTTTTTTCTTTCTTTTTTTAACCAGTACCAAATTTTAAAGATTACTATTTTGTTGTATAGTTTGAGATCTGATACTGATAGTTTCCTTTTCTTCCCACTTCTTTTCATTATTATCCTTGAGTTTCTTGATTTTTTGTTCCTCCATATGCATTTCATTATCATTTTTTCTAGGTCTGTCAAATATCCTTTGGTGAGTTTGATTAATAGAGCATTGAGTATATAAATCAATTTCGATAGTATTGTCACTTAACTATATTGACTTTATCCACCCATGAGCAAATGAAGTTTCTCCAATTACTTAGGTCTGTGCTTCAGAAAAGTGTTTAATAGTTACATTCAAATAGCCCATGGGGTTACTCTTGGTTGATACGCTCCCAAATATTTTATAGCTTTTACAGTTATTTTGAACAAAATTTTTCTTTCTAGTTCTTCTTGCTCAGTTTTGTTGGTCACATATAGGAATGCTGATGATTTATTGGATTGACCTAGTGTCTTGAAGTTTTGCTGAAGTTATTAATTATTTCAGTTAATTTTTCTTTGACCCTGAAGGGTCTTCTAAATATCTCATCATATCATCAGCAAAAGTGACAAGTTTTGTTTTTTCTTTCCTTATGCTTACTCTAATTTATTTTTTGTATGTTTTATTGCTATAGCTAGCATTTCTAACACTATGTTTAAATAGAAGTAGTG
The DNA here is from genome assembly GCF_003287225.1 of Phascolarctos cinereus. Lineage (NCBI taxonomy): Eukaryota > Metazoa > Chordata > Mammalia > Diprotodontia > Phascolarctidae > Phascolarctos > Phascolarctos cinereus. The sequence goes on from NW_027555625.1 coordinate 346,945,658, forward strand.
ATAATAGGATTTCTTGCTTTTTCCCTGATCTTATTAAAAAGGCCTCAAACTTTTTCTCCATTGCATATATAATGTCTACACTTTGATTTTGATAAATAGCATTTACTATATTAAAGAAAGATCCATTTATTTTTATAATTTCTAGAGCTCTTAATAGAAATGAGTATTGGATTTTGTAAAAGGTTTTTTCATAATCCATTGATATTAATCACATTTTAAAATTTAGTTCATTAACATGGCTTATTATATTTGTACCTTTACTTATCTTGAACCAATATTTAATTCCCGGTATAAACCCAGTCTGGTCATAGTGTATAATCTTTCTCATACGTTGTTTTAGCGTTTTGCTAATGTTTTATCTAAAAATTTTTGCATTGGCATTTACTGGGGTTATAAGTTTGTGATTTTCTTTCTCTTGCCCTGGTTTAGCTATGAAGAACATGTATGTATTATTGAAAGAGTTTGGAAGGGTGCTTTCTCTTTTTGTTGTTACACACAGTTTATGTAGTTTTTGGAATTAATTATTCTTTGAATGTTTGATAGAATTAACTTTTAAATTCATCTGGACCTGGAATATTTTCATTTGAGAGTTCATTTATGGCTTGTTCAATTTTTTTTTTCTGATACTAGGTTATTTAAATAGTCTACATCATCTGTTAATCTGGATGTTCTACATTTGTATAAGTATTTATTTGTTTTCTCTAAGTAATCAGCTTTGTTAGCATATAATTGGAATTTTTTTTTCTGAGGCAATTGGGGTTAAGTGACTTGCCCAGAGTCACACAGATAGTAAGTGTCAAGTGTCTGAGGCCAGATTTCAACTCAGATCCTCCTGACTCCAAGGCTGGAGCTCTATCCACTGTGAAACCTAGCTGCCCTGGAAATTTTGTTTTTGATAACTTCCTTTATTTCTTCTTCAATTGATATTTCTTTTTAATTGTTAGGTGAATAATTTGGTTTTCCTCTCTCTTTTAAAACCAGATAAGTTATTTCATTAGTTAGTTTTGGGAGGAAATATTTCAATTTTATTGATCTCTTCTTTAATTTTTATAATTTCTACATAGTTGGCTATTTTTGATTTGTTGTTCAGTTTTTTAATCCAATACCAATTCATTGATTTTGTCTTTCTCTCTTTTGTTGATGAAAGCAATATTTAGAGACTTGATTTTTTTCCTCAGAACTAACTTAACTGCATCTCATAAGTTTTAGCATATTGTCTCAATATTGCCATTTTCTTTGCTGAAATTTTCTATTTTTTCTACAATTTGTTCTTTGAGCTACCAGTTCTTTATGATTATGTTATTCAGTTTCCAATTACTTGCTAATTATTTAATAGCCCTTTATTCAATATAATCTCAATCGCATTATAATCATTGAATGATGCATTTAGTGTTTTTGGTTTTCCACATTTTTATAAGGTCTTTATGAGCCAAAGTGTAGTCTATTTTTGTTTAAGTGCCAGATACAGCTGAAAAGCATGGAAATTCTATTCCTATTCAGTAAATATCAGAGATTCTCATCTTTTATTTTTCTAAGATTTTCTCCACGTTCTTAACTTCTTTCTTGTTTATCTTTTCATTATATTTATATACATCTGAAAAGGATACAATAAGTTCCCCCCACTAATATAGTTTTATTATTTATTTCTCCCTTTAATTCAATTAACTTTTTCTTTAAGTATTTAGATGCTATACTATCCATCTTTACTGTAGGCTTATCTGAAATTATAATTATTATACATACTTTTTGGAGCTAAAGCATAGCAGATTTTGCTTTGCTTATAAATACTTGCTGATTGACTGCCTATTGTCCATGTAGATTACATATGTCCATGCGGGTCTGTCTAAAAGTAGCTTCTAGGAAAGCATGAATAGATACATTTAGAGCCTCTTCCATCCACACTTTTTCAAGGACTGATTCCTGATTTAATAAGGTGTTTATGAGCCAATATATAGTCAATTTTTATAAAAGTATCAAGCTGTGCACTTTTTTTTTTAGGCAATTGGGGCTAAGTGACTTTCCCAGGGTCACACAGCTAGTAAATGTCAAGTGTTTGGTCTGAGGCTGGATTTGAACTCCTGACTCCAGGGCCAGTGTTCTATCCACTGAGCACTTTTATAAAGGGAGCTGAGCCTGGTTGCTCTGCTCTCCTCAGAGAGGGGGAACTGAGATATAATTATATTTCTCTGCCTCCCCTTTATATTATTTGTCTAAGGGAAATAATTTTTAGGTTCAAGCCACTGTCCTGGTGGCTTTAATAGAAGTAGTATCCCCACCTGTATCCAAAGACTTGATTCCCTTTCCACTAAAGGCTAGTTACACAAAGATCATCAATACATATTGGATAGCAAATAAACCTACTTATTTAAGCCAATAGCAAGCACAATCAGAGAAGTTATAAAGATTAGAATATACTAGACAATAGACAGAAGTAATCAGCTCTTCCACCAGGAGTGAAATGCTCATTTTAACCAAGAGAGAGTCGGGAAATTCCCCTAATGTGATAAGCTGTCCTCTCTACATGCTGCTCCCTGCCAGACTCATTCTCTCCATTTAGGTACCTCTTTCTCCTTGAAGCAAGCCAGGAAGTTTGTATCCTTTCTCAAAGCCAGAAGCCAGAAGGTATAGGATTTCTCCTCTCATAAGTTCTGAGCCCTTCTGAAGGCATGGAATATGGTGTAATAATTCTCCCCACTAATGAGGTGAGTCTTGTACATATGAAAATTTTGAGCTCTGGGTTACTGTGGGCAAATAAGAAATAATTGTTGAACTGAATTGAGAAATTTGTGAACAGCTCCTACCTATGAAGATGGAAGATAAGAGCAGTGATCATGCCTTTTCTTTAATAAAAAAAAAATAAAGTCTCAAGGCAATATTACATGGGATAAGAACTAAAGCATTTTTTCCAGAAAGTATACAGGTTATATCTGTATTTACCACATTAGAAATTAAAATAAATATATTTTTTAAAATATTGTTTATTTGTTGAGAAATTACAATGATAAACCAATTACATGTTAACATAAATAACATTTTAAATTTAAAAAAGCAGCAAAATACATATTGAAGTTGGAGGCAGGTAAAGAACCATCCTAATTCAAGAAAAAAAATCATGCTTTTAAAACAGGTTAGAGTTTCCATGCAGTTTGGAATGAAATGTCATCTCACATGAGTATAAATAATTCACTGACATTGGCACCAACATGGAAGATGGGGAAATTTATGAACTTTTGTGAGATGGTTCTAAGAGACAAAATAAGCTGTTTTAAAAATCATTACTGTTGGAATAAGGTAAATTCATGACTTCCGCTAGGAAGAAGTCTTTAGGGAATATTATAGTTTCCATTGCCTTATGATATTAATTTTGGCAGTTAACATAAGTAGATTTTTTAAGTTTTGTGTATTTTTTTGTCCTCTACTTCCAGGAGTAGGAAGATGTTGAAATATCAGCCTGCCAAAGAAGCCTGGAAAGGAATATTCATCATAATTGTTTCGTAATTCATAATAAATGTTTGTCAAATTGAATTCAGAATTTCAGAAGCCTTAATATGTGGATCCCCAAGGTTACAAAGCTTTTAAAATTTCACAGTCTTTAGAGGAGAAAATCTTTCTTCATATAACTTCTGGGCCAAGACTTGAAACCATTGGTCTTGAAGTCAGAAGAACTGGGTTTAAATGCTGGCTTTGCTGTTAAATAGCAATGTATCCTTGGTTAAACTATATCCCTACCCCCAACTTCAGTTCCCTCACATCTGTAAAATGGAGATAATAAACTCTGTGCTATCATCCTCACAGGGTTTGGATAAAGAAAGTGTTGTATGAGATGTTATACCACTCAACTCTAGAGTCACACAAACTCCTAGATTCAATGTGATTTTAATAATAATTTAAACAATTTTAATAATTTGATTATTAAATACTTTTAATTTTAGGGAGATTTTTAATAATTTTAACAATAGTTTTCATTCAATAATGACAATAGTAATGATATCCTCAGGATAGTAAATTATCTCATTTTTACCTAGCCCTTAGGCATTGAATGGGCACGGCCTCAAACAAAATAAGAACTGGGAAAGCCTTAATTTAGAAAGGCCAAGGTCACCAGCTGCATCCCGGGTTATCACCAGTTGTCTTGATCTTTGTCTTGCCACTAGACTCCGATAACTCTGGGGAAGAGAGTGAGGCTGATGACTGCCCAGCTCTGCCTCACAAAAATCTACTTCACAGGCAAGTCAAGACATCATGCTGCTCATATCATTGGCCCTCTTTGAGAAAGAAGGACCACCACTACCAACAACAATAGCTGATATTTCTAGAGCACCTACTACCGAGCATTGTGCAGAACTCTTTATAAATATATTCTCATCTGATCCTCACAACAATCCTGGGAGGTAGGTACTATTATCCCCATTTTACAGTTGAAGAAACTAAGGTAGACAGAGGTTACACAGCTAGTTAAGTATGTGAGGCTAGATTTGAACTCAGGTCTTCCTGACTCCAGGCTCAGCACTCTATCTACTGTACCCCTTACCTACCTGAAAATTTGTGCCTCAGTTGGCTTGAGTCTATGTCATCTGAACTCAGTTTGCTCCTTACTAATGGACTATACTAGGAATGCGCATTTAAAAAGTTTAATTAGGACTGCATAATTGAGAAAGGAATAGAAAAACCCATCTCAACATCCATTCCCAAGTTAGTACACACTCACCTCATATTCACATTAGAGTAACTTGGTAAAAAACGTCATTGAGATCCATGCCTCCAAAATGAGAAGAGGTCTGTCTGTGGGACTCCTAGGTTTCTGAATGAGGTCAGTGACAGTCTTCTGTGTCACTCTTCTAATTCAATTGCCGCTGAAATGAAGGCATGACATTACCTGGAATCTAAGGAATTTTAATTACTATATCCTTGAGTCTAAAACCTCATGAGAAATATAGTCCCTTTAATCATACATGCCCTTATTACAACATGTCAAGGATCTATAATTTAATTAGCATGAGGACTTTGTCCACTCATCCAAAATATGGCCTGCTTATAATTTAGTAGCTAAACATGAGAGAGTTATATGAGCTTCAAATAGATTAAGTGACTTGTCCATGGTCAGACAGCTAGTTAAGTACCAGAGGCAGGATTTGAACACAGATCTTCCTGCCTCCAAGTCTAGCATTCTATCAACTACTCTGTACTGTCTCTTTTTTTCTGATTATATTATTATTCTAAAGGGGGCTTAATAATAATAACATAGCACCTACTATGTGCTAAGCACTATAATAGATACTTTGCAAATACCTCATTTGATCCTCACAACAACCCTGGGAGGTGGCTACTATTATTATCCCCATTTTACAGAGGCAGGCAGAGGAAGTGTCTTAAGGCTGTACTTGTGTCTTCTCGACTTCAGGTCCAGTGCTCTAATCTACTGCGCCCCCTAGTTGCCCCAAATCAATATATCTGATACTTAAGTATTATGGTTGGATTTGGTTGCTTCTATTTTATTTCCCTTTTAAATCCCTTTTGGAAATATTCTGGGAATGGCAGATTAGTATAAAACTGCTTCTCTACTTCATTTACCTATCTTAGATATAATTTTTTCATGTGTAGAAGAAAAACATACATTTCCTTTGTTAAAAACCAGCTATTAACAACTCAGATATTCAAATAAAGGGGGAAAAAGTTAAAATGATTATACACAAACCTTTAAATTTCTATCATTTACAATATAAGAAAAGAAAAAGAGTAAAAAGAATTAAGTTTAACAAGATAATAACAAAACATTTCCCACAGGTATTTCTAAGCTTTTGTCATCATCTTATCTTTGATCTTCTTTATTTAATCTCCTCCTCCTCCTTCTCCTCTTCTTTTTCCTCTTCCTCCTCTTTCTTCTTCCCTTCTCTTTCTTCTTCCCCTCCTCCTTTTTTCCTCTTCCTTCTTCTCCTCCCTTTTCTCTTCCTCACAAGAGTTCTCCTCCACCCTCGTTTAATTTCATTGAAGTTTTTGCAGAAATGGACTCTCGGGCAACTTTGATTCACTATCTTCCAGGAAGTCACAAGCTTTAAAAATATGCATTTTCCTTGTCACAAAAAAAAACCTGCTATATTTTGTTTCGACTCTATAGATGCTTTCCAACAAACATTCAAACAAATACTCTTAAAGAATACATTCCCCCCCAAAAAGAATTGTTAGCACAAGGGAAGGATGTGGCCTTTAACTTCCTCAGTATGGTACTAACAGTAAGCACTTCAAATTACTTTTATTTAGTTAGTTGTGGTCATTGTCCTTTAGCCTCTGCTTTCATCACTCTTCATCACTTTGTACGAATCTTCCCATGTGTAGCTCCACTTCCAATCAGGTATAGTGGTCTTCTGAAGAGTAGTCCTATGACACCATGTGCATGCAAGTTGATGTGAATTCTTATTTGCTGAAAGACTTAGTGGAAAAGGAGGGATGGGTCAAGAAGAAGCAAGGTATGGACTTTGAATAGTGAATGGAATACCCCTATAACCACAGACATATGGGAGAAAGTTGGTTCAAATCTTACAACATTCATTTTACTAACTGTGTGACCCTAAGTAAATTATTTAACCTACCTTGGCATCAGTTTCTACATCTGTAAATTGAGGGAGCTGGATTTGTTGAACCCTAACATTTCTTTCAATTTTAAATCTATGCTGCTATGATTTTTCTATCCCAGCAATTCTTAAACTTTTTGGTCTCAAGACCTCTTTACATTCTTAAAAATTATTGAGGATCCCAAAAAGCTTTCATTTAAATGGATTATGTCTATAAATATTTACCTTACCAGATATTAAAACTAACTTTATAAAATATTTATTTATTCATTTAAAAACAGTGATTATAAATCTATTACCTGTTAATATAAATAATATTTTAATTAAAATAACTGTGTTTTACAAAACAAAAAAAATAGTAAGAAGAGTGTTATTGTTTTATGTTTTTGCAAATGTAAATTGCAAATTGCTTTTGCAACATCAAGGAAAATGTCAGCACAGTTATTCCAAGGTAAACCATGAGGCAGCTCAGTGGTACAATGGACAAAGTGCTAGGCCTGGAGTCAGGAAGACTCATCTTCCTGAGTTCAAATCTGGCCTCAGACACTTAGTATGTGACCTTGGGCAAATCACTTAGTCCTGTTTGCCTCAGTTCCTCATCTGTAAAATGAGCTGGAGAAAGAAATGTCAAACCACTCCAATGCCTTTGGCAAGAAAAGTCCAAATGGGTTCTCAAACAGTCAGACACAACTGAAATGACTGGATGACAGCAAAAAAGAGAGAGAGAGAGATTAAAAAAAGGTATTCAACACTGACTATTTCAACACCATTTGTTTTTGTTGACTAGCATTCACATAAAAGAATATCTTCTTCAGTGATTTTTTGATGCTGATACTGGGAGAATAAAGGCAAAACAGTAAGTCCAGACACATCATTAGCTTTTCTGTTTTGATCTGTGTGAATTACCATCTAACAAACTCCATTGTTCACTCATGAGAAAAATAGTGAAAAAAGTAAATTATGGCTTAGTATTGTTACGAAAATGGTTATGACATCATGAGTACCCTGAATGGGACTCAGGGACTCTTGGGGGTCCCTGGACCTCACTTTGAGAACGGCTGTTTTATTCTATGTCTATATGTGAATTTTTCTTTCCTAAAAAGATTTCTGGTGGGCATCAATAGGCTACAACACACTACCGAAGAAGAATAATGCAAGAGAAATAGTAAAAAGGACATTTTCAGACAAATATATGACTAGGAAAGAAGGAAGGTCAGTCATGTGGCAAAAATAAGGGGTAACTGATAAACAGGCTGTGTGTTTTCTCATTATCTACATATTGCCAAGAAATCTAGAGGAAGTCCTATGGAATTGTGGTGCCAAACTCAAATGGAAACCCTACAGGGCATATTGACTTAGAATACTACAAATTAACATTATCTATATTGCATCATATTTTTTTTTCTTGGTTAAACATTTCCCAATTACATTTTAATCCAGTGCACAGCCTCCTGGCTTTTTCAAGTTTTTTTTTCTATCTATTGAAATAATTATGTCATTCCAGATGTTTTGGTTTTTAAAATGATTGTGTTCATTGTATTGCTAATGTTGAACTTTCTTTGGATCCCTGATCTAAATCTCATTTCGTCATAATGAATGATTTCTTGAATAAATTACTGTAGTCTATTTGAGAGGATTTTGTTTAAAAATTCATTAATGATATTCATTAATGATATTAACCTATAGTTTTCTTTCTGTGTTTTATCTTTCCCTGGTATAGGTATTAGGACCATATTTGTCTCACAAAAAGATTCTGGTAGGGTGCTTTCTTTCTTAATTTTTGAGAATAATTCATGAAGTATCAGTACTAATTGTTCTTTAAATGATTGATAGGATTCCCCTGTGAATCCACCAGGACTAGATGTTTTTCTTCTAGTAATTCCTTTATAGCTATATCTATTTCCTTTTATGGAACTGGGTTATTTAAAATCTCTATCTGATTTTTTGATAGTCTGGGTATTTTACATTTTTTGAAGATATCCTTCAATTTCTTTTGTGTTCTCAGTTTTGTTACCATATAACTATGCAATATGTTCTGATTGTTCTTTTTATTTCTTCTGGTATTATTATTATTTCACTTTGCTCATTTGTTATTTTATTGGTTTGATTTTCTGCCCTCTTCCTTTTAATCAGATTAGCTAAAGGTTTATAAGTTTTATTATTCTTTTTCAAAGAACCAGCTTTTAGTTTAATTTATCATTTCTATGATTTTTTTATTTCCAATTTATTTCTCCTCTGATTTCTAATATTTGCTCATTTTTGCCTTATTTTAGATTTGTTTATAAGTTGGCTTTCAATTTTTTAAACATATATTTTAGTTCATTAATCTTTTTTTCTATTTTGTTAATATATGTTTATAAGAATATGATTTTTCATCTGAGGACTCCTTTAGCAGCATCCTAGTAATTTTGATACATTGTTCCATTATTTTCATTTTCTTTCACATTCGTTTCTATGATTTACTCTTTGACCCACTAATTATTTACGATTTCATTGTTTAGTATACCTCTGGAACAGCAATAGCTGTTTTGTGTTCATTTTGTGAAATTGAAGTGTTTAAAAAGATAACATTTAAGGGGTTACTTGGGAACTAATTATCAAGTGTGTTACTGTTGACCAGGAATTGGTAAACCAGTTTAATGCTATCATGATGAGTGAAGGATGGACTGAGGATGAAGTGAAAGGATAGCTAATTGAGGCAACACCTCTTTCAGCAGCTAGCAATCTAGTGGCAATGGAAGCAGTAGCCCAGTAACCCGTATTTTAGTAGTCAGTGACCCAGTAGCAGTGTGGAATGACTATGGAGGCAAGTATTTGTGGCAATACATATTTATGGAGGACAGACAGTAGGCCTAACAATACTATTATAAGGAACTCAGTATTGAAAATTTTTAAGGGGTATTTTCCCTTCCACATGAAGAACCTTGGAGTTCCGACTGGCACATGCCTTAGAATAAATGCAGGGGCACCTAGGTGGCACAGTAGATAGAGCACAGGCACTGCAGTAGGGATAAACTGAGTTCAAATCCAGCCTCAGATACATAACTCTCGCTGGCTGTGTGACTCTGGGCAAGTCACTTAACCCCAATTGCCTCACCAAAAAAAAAATGCAGATGTGCAGGTGATTAACATAGGGAAATATAGGACATGTAGATCCTCAGGTTACTTGCTTTCGAACTCAGTCTTTGAAGATGTAGCACCCCCAAGGACTTGGTGCCTAAGAGCTTCCAGGTTTTGGATAACTAATTTGACAGCTCAGAACACGTGGTATATACAGGATATTTATATCAGGTCCCTTTGATACCCACCAAAAGGAGTGGGGAAAGGCCTCTAACTTTTTTTCACAGTTGGCAAGAACAAATCCAGAGGACTGTAATCAGAGGAGCAAATAGACAATGTCAGATATATCAGCTCTAAGTAACTGATGAGTAAAGACTCCAAGTGATCTCCTGATTACTTAGGGTTAACATATCTGGTCAGAACAAAGATAGTGGACAGAGAGAGGGGCTGGAAGCATCATAAACCAGTCCAGGGTAGTACCTAGGACACCTTCTAGATATGAACTGTGGGGACCAAAAGATACTCTGCTTCAGCTTAATTAACCTTACAAACGAAGTTCAGGCAAAACTGCTGAACCGCTGAACAAACTAATGCGCTTCTCCCAGAGAGTGAAAAAGAGATTAGATGTCAAAGCTTTGGAAACAGTATGGAATACAGTCAAAAAGACTAAGTTTCCTTCTATAACAGCTATGGACTACATGCACGATAAATATGCTGAAGAGAATAATGCAGAATCAGTTTTTCAAAAATTGAATTCCACTGAATCAACAGTAGTAGGAATGGAGATGCTCCATGTTTCCAAAAACTATTACCTCAACCCCAACATCCTTTCCCGGATCCTTTCTTTCCGAGACCCATCCTTTTCCCAAGACCCCATGTAGTGCTGATCAGAATGAACAGGTCCCTGATCCGCTACATAGAAACTCCTGAATGACAGTTACGTGCCAATAGTTTTACAAAGGTCACTTGAACCATATGCATTCAGGGACTGGCCTCTAGAAACTGAATGAGGACTGCCCATGTTTTCATTATGTCACAATGAATCTAGAATCCCTAAGAGAATTAACTACATCCATGAGAAAGTGGATACCACAGCTCTTGTCTGTCTCCACCCGGAAAACATCTCTGGATTTCAGCATTGATTTAAATAAATGCGACCTATTCAAAGTACCAGCAGAGTGACGCAGGCAGTAAGTAGGGTCTCATTATCTGAACACCTTGACAATCCACGCAGTCTGCATATAGAGGTTTATAGGAAAAAGGCTATCTTCTCAAACGGCCTCAATTTTTTCAGTGAAATATAAGGTAAAGTTCTCAGCTGAGAGGATGAAGCGAGAGTTGTGCGAGGCTTAAGGAAAGATGAAAAAGTTTCCTCCCTTCATCTCTGGGGTTTGCTTTGGCAAAGAGAAGGTCCACTTCTTGAGAGACAAAGGTGAAGGAGAAGATAGTAGGGGGAAAATATTTGAGTGATACGAGAGGGAAAGAGCCCTTCTCCTTGCCAAGGCAAACCCCTTGACGTGCACAAGAGATCCCATTCCATCTCATCTTCTCTATTAGGCCTAATCTCTCATTTATCTTCAATTTCTCCCTGTCCATTGACTGCCTATGTCTCCTATAGCCTCAAAAAAACCTTCACTTGATCCATCCATCCCCACTAGCTCTTATCACACCTCTCTCCTCCCTTTTCTGGCTAACCTCCTTTAGAAGGTTCTCTACAACTGATACCTCCACTTCCTTCCCTCTCATTCTCTTCTTAATTTTCTGCAGTATGGCTTCCAACCTCATCATTCAACAGTAACTGCTTTTGGGGCAGCTAGGTGGCAAAATGGCCTGAGTTCAAATCTGGCCTCAGACATTTCACACTTACTAGCTGTGTGACCCTGTGCAAGTCACTTAACCACCAATTGCCTCACCAAAAACCCCCCCAAAAACCAAAACAGTAACTGATCTTTCCAAAGTGACCACAGGTCTCTTAATTCCCAAATCTAACGACCTTCTCTCAATTCTCATCCTTCTTGACTACTCTGCAGCCTTTGACATTGTCAATCACCCTCTTCTCCTTGATTCTGTCTTCTCTCCAGGTTTTTGTGATACTGCCCTCTCCTGTTTCTCCTGTTTCTTTTTCTGACTCCTTTGCTGGGTCTTCCCCAGTCATTCCCTCCTTGCTTTTCCTCAAAACCAACATTCCATCTCCCAACTCCAGGCATTTTCATTTAGCTTTCTTGTCTTCCTTTGAGTCTCAGCTAAAGTCCCACCTTCTACAAGAACCCTTTACCATTCCTCCCTAATCTTAGTGCCTCCCTTTTGTTGATTATTTCCAGTTCATTATTTCTCCTCCTCCTCCTCTTCCTCCTCTCCCTCCTCCTCCTTCTCTTCTTTCTCCTCCTCCTCTTCCTCCTCCTCTTCCTCCATCAGACTGTATGTGTGTGTGTGTGTATATCCCCAGCGCCTGGCACATAAGCACTTTAATAATACTTGTTAACTTGACTTGAGGAGTATGCGATAGTTGGAGTGTTAACAGTGACGGTGACACAGAAGAGTGACCCTTGGAACAATGACACCCCAGGTGGCCCTGGGGAGGTGACACTGGGAGGTCACACCAGTGACATCCACAGTGCAGGCTCTGAGTCACTTCCTCCTCCCCGCAGGCGGATGACTGATGACGTGTTTGGGTGCCTCAGGCCCCGCGCCTGGGCAGGTCCTCCAGAGCAGTCAAGGCGAGAGCGGCGAGAGTGGCCTCCACGCAGGAGCCTCTCTATCCGGAGGATAGAGGCCCGGTGCACTCTGGGAAGGTGGCTGTCAGGCAGGCTGGCTTCTGGGTTTGGTGGTGTTTGGGAGCGCGATGGTTGGGGGTGAAGGGACTTCAGCCGCAGCGGAGGAGCTGGTGAAGGGGACGAGGCAGGCGGCCGAGTTCGCCGAGCAGTTCCGGGCTTACTCGGAGAGCGAGAAGCACTGGAAGGCCCGCATGGAGTTCATCCTGCGCCACCTGCCCGATTACCAGGATGGGCCCAACGGCGGCGGCCGCCTGGACCGGCTGCTGGCGCTGTCCATGGTGTGGGCCAACCACCTCTTCCTGGGCAGCAGGTGCCGACTCCTGACCCTGACCTCCACCCCCTTTGGGCCCACCACCTACCCTCTACTAACCTCTGACTCCGGGACCACCAGCCCAGTCCTGACCTCTGACCTCCTCCGTACTCCTTGTCCTAGGCCTAACTTCTGACCCTGGGATGCTGTCCTCTGACACCCCCCACCCTTAGCCTGATGTCTGGGCCCACTGCCCGAAGACTAACCTCTGAAGCCCCCTCTGCCGCCTTATTCCGTACTTTGTTCTCCGAGCCCACCTCCCCAAGCCCACTCCTCCACTCAAAAGTCTGTTGGACAATCCCTGGCCATAAGTGAAGGAGGGGGAATTAATTCATAACCCTTCCCTCATCCTTCAGTGCACTGAGGATGAACCTAGGCTTGAACCCCTCTTCATTCCCCTAACTCTGTCCCCACACACCTTTGGTCCCTTGAGTGTTGAAGCAGATTCATGTGGTCAGACCTCTGACCAGCTGGAGCCAGTTCCATTCTGCTACACCAACCCTATTGTATTAGGCTTTTCCCTTTCTGATATCTAACTCACTGAGCTCCTTGACTTCTTCTCTCTGACTGTTTCTTGATTGGGGCCTTTTCACTGATGACTCCTTTTTCTATGCCCATCTCATAGGGTTTCTCTTTCCCTTTGGCGAAAACTTTCACCCCCAGCTACCTCTCCTTATTCATTGTGATATGGAAAGAGTCTCGGATTGGAAGTCAAGAGACTTGAGTTTCAGTTCTTCTCCTTCCAGTAATTTGCTATATGAACTTAGATAGGACTCTTTCCCTCTCTGAGCCCTAGTTGTCTTCTCTGTAAAATGAAGCATTTGAACTAGACCATTTTTGTGTCATGGACCAATTTGGCAGTCTGGTAAAGCCTGTAAATCCCTTCTTAGAATAATTGTTTTTTTTAAATAAATAATTGAAGGAAATGCTAAATTCTAATTAGATGTTAGTGAAAATAAAGATGTAATTTTTTTCCCCTTGCAAGTCCATAGATCCCCTGAAATCTATCTATAGATTCCTTGGGGGTTAAGAACCTCTGAACTAGATGGTCTCTAAGGTTCTTTTCAGATCTAATATTTTGTGAAAACCTTTTTTTTCCCTAGGAAGATAAAACACTTTTGTCTTCTCCTTAATACTATATGGACAATATTCATATCCTCTCATTGTCCTGCCCCTTCCCCATCAGCAACCCTTCTGACAGCAGACATGAGAACAGACATAGAGTACCTATCTTACCTGGTTTCATTCCTGGAGAAGCCTGGGTCATTCCATCATCCAACTTATGCAAATGGGGATCTTTGTTTAACATGAAGAACCTGCTTTGTGCCAAGAATATAAAAAGTATAACCACTTCATTTAAAATGCTCCTTTCCAGGGTAGCAAGGTGGCACAGTGGATAGAGCACTGGCCCTGAAGTCAGGAGGACCTGAGTTCAAATCCAGCCTCAGACCAAACACTTGGCACTTACTAGCTGTGTGACCCTGGGCAAGTCACTTAACCCCAATTGCCTAAAAATAAATAAATAAATAAAATGCTCCTTTCCTTCACAGAGGAATAAGTAGTGAGGATGAATAAGTCTGCCCATAAAGCATGTTACTGAGATGGGCTTCAGAAATGACAATAAAAATAGTTTCATATGCATGATTGTTAAATAACATTAGGTCTCATTCTTGATCCCAGTACTGTTTTCACTGTCAGTTAAGGACTAGCTCTGTCTCCAAACCTGCCTGATCACACAGCTTTTCCTAGCCCAAGCCACTATCTTGTACTTTTAGACTTACAAGTGCAAAGCTACAGACATGAGAAGAACTTGAAGATCTTTAGGTCAGGGGTGGAAAAAGTACATATCCTTTCTGTTTCCTATGCCTTTCTCTCTTTTTTTTCCCTCTCCCCCCACCATGTCTCTGTCTCTGACTGTCTCTCCCTTTGTTTCTGTCTCTTTGTCTCTCATTTTTAATGCTCTTGTTCACTACCCAAAAGGACTAAGTTTCTGGATTTTTATTTCCCTGCCACTGGCATTTTCCTACTGGATCCAAGTAGTGGACCAGAAGACCAATCAGGCTAACAAGAAATAGCACCTTTTTTATTTCTTTCAGAGCATTTTGCTTTGAACTTTTGGATTTATTTAATTGAGTAAATGTTGGCTAAAATGATAGAAAGAAATAGAAAGAGACACTTCATTTGGAAAATTGTTATTTACCCTAGGGTAGGCCAGAGTTGTGTTCGTTTGATGGCAGGTGAGAATATAGGTGCAGGGTTATATACAAGTTTCGTAATAGTTTGCTATTCATCAAGGTTGCACACAGGCATGCACATGGCTGAATATTTTTTTTTTATGAGGCAATCTGGGTTAAGTAACTTGCCCAGGATTACATAGCTAGTAAGTGTCAAGTCTCTGAGGTCAAATTTGAACTCTGGTCCTCCTGACTCCAGGGTTGGTACTCTATCCTCTGTGCCACCTGGCTTCCCCACATGCAGGCTGGATATTTCAATGCTCATTGATCAGAATTAGAAGTATGCTTAGAAGCTGGCATAGAGTAATAAAGACAGAATGGTGGAGAAGCTTAGGGGAATGAAACTTTTCAGCCTTTCCTCATAAATGAGCCCCAAAAACAAAGGAAGGAGACTTCTCATAACCTTCACTATTGACAAGAAAGCAGCCTACATCTGAGTCCCTCACTAAATCTTGTTGAAGTATTTGGGATGACCAGGAGGAAAGTAGACCCACAAAGAATGCCTGCTAAGTGAGCAGGTAGGAAATCCAGCATAGCAGTAGCCCCCTCAGAGGGTGCTGAGAACACAAGAAAAATACCATACCTTATTTGCAATAGCTTTCAGGAAAGCTGTTAGAACAGTTTTTGTTTTAAAAATGTTCCTTTGTTTCTGTATCACCTCATATGTCATATACTCTTCACTCCTCTCACTTCTGGAGAATCATCTCTCATAACAAAGAATACAAAGGAGGAGAAAAAAAACACAGTTCAGCAAAACTACCCAACACATTAAAGAAATCTAACATTATATGCAGTGTTCACAGACATAATTCCTTCCCCTCAAAGAAGGTGAAGGAGTGTCTTCTCATATCTCTTCTTTGGGATTACCTCAGTTCCTAATCTGAATATTTCAGTGGTTTGGAGTTTTCGTTTTATTCTTACCGACAGATCAGATGGGATAAGCAGGAGGTGTCCATTTTTAAACAGACTTTAGTGTGTCATTTAAAAAAATGTCAGCAGTTAACATTGTAAAGTTCCCTAATAAGATTACTTGCAGTATACTCAACACTGGTGAGTTTCCTTGGAGCACAATCAGTTCCATTATTCTCATAGATTTGCCAGTTGCTTGATGTATACATGCAACATCAAGTTAATTTGAAAATATTTTGTCTGTTCACATCTTCTTGCTTATCTCCTCCCTTGATTTTTTATCAGAAATATATTTACTTTCAAAATTCAGTAAACTTGTATTGAGTCCTCTGTGTGCAATTAAAGCACTCTGCTAGTTATTGTATCCTGCCCTTTCCTTCCTTCTTAGCACTCTCTCTTCTGTGGTCCTCCTTCCCATGCTGCACCATTGTTCTCTGTTTTATGAAACTGGGGTGATTCCTAATCTTTGAAGGTGTCTCTCCAGGGTACCAATGATCTGGGTACCTTAGGGAATTATCTTTTGGTAACTTGGCAGGTATAGTATGAATCTTCAGTGAAGGGGAATGGTTCCAGAGATCATTAAACTCTTTTAACGCTTAAATAGCCTAAGATATGAGCTGAACGTGAATATATGAATATGAATAAAATCTCTGGGTTATGTGTACATCAGTTTCCTTCAAATAAAACTTTGTTTTCTTAGTAACCAAGTTTAATTTTAGGTCTTTGATGCTACTTAAAATGAAATGCAGCTGATCCGGAAAAATGAGATACTTAGAGGGAACAGAATGTCTTGCCAGTTGTCAGAATTGTTCCAGATAGACACATCCTGAAAAGGGGTCACCTTTTGTTCTAATCTGCCTACTCCTATTTGTAGATAATCTCTAAGTGCCCACTGGAAGAAGTAATGCTGAGCATAAAGGACTTAGCAAGAGGAACCTATATGTTTTGTCACTTGCTTGCCCCTTTTGTGTGTGTAATAGAGGAGGCTGGCAAATGTTAGGAAAAAACTCCTGCCCCAGGGAAAAAAGAAATCTGGTTTAGAGCTATCTCACTAAAAAGTCTGTTCTTCTTCTCAAGATTGATTATAAACTCTAGAGAGATTGGGATCTAAATCAGACTTACAACTGGGTACGGAATGACTTCAAGTCATTGGTATCTCACAACCAGATGGAGAAAAGGACTTTTTAAATGAGAATTTTTAGAAGCTGTTATTGTGTTACACAGCTTTGGAAGAGTGAGTTTTCTTAGGCTCATCTACCTTATTTTTCACCCACCATAAAAAATAAATCAGTGCTAACCTCAGATGGGTGGGATTTGTCACATGGCTATGTTTATGGCATTTCTGGTGGGAGAGGGAAAGGGGAATTAAAATGACACATCAGACACATTCAAGAAACAATCTTAATTAAAACAGTCATTCTAAGTCCCATATTGTAAGATTCTGTTACTAGCCAGCATATTTCTGGCCAATTGTTTGATAATTAAGGTATTTCAAGAGCTGTTTTGAAGGAAGGTTGTTATTTCTGCGGTAGTTATAGTTAACTTTCCAAGGTAATATTATTATTATAGAGAAAGATGTATTTGATAAAGAATGAAAAGATACTGTTGTCTCAGAGGAAGAAGTTTTCAACCTGAGTATTTTATTAATTTTTCCTGAAACGTTGAAATCAAAGGGGAGAATAGCTTTATAGAATATGATTCTGAGTCTCAGTCAACTTTAAAGCAAAAGAAGACAAAGAAGTTAGGAAAATAAGTTACTTACCTACGCTTTGATATGTTCCTGTGGAAGCAGTGAAACACAAAGCTAAGTCTCTACATATCATGATTCAGGTAGATACATCTACTTTGGCAAAAGCACTCAGGGTATTAAGGTGAGAGTTGAGAACCAAGTAAATGTTTAGAAATTCAGCCTGACTGTGCTAATAATTCCTAAGCACTACTGAAAGCAAACTTGTGGTTGGGCTGGCCACTTGGATGGGTCTCCTGGATGGTTCTTTCACATTACTATCTTTATGGAGTGAAAAGCAAAGAAGTGAGAAGCATCAAATTCTGAGCCACTGCAACAAATTTGTTGCATCATACGAGATATAATTCAGTCTGTGTTGAATGTCTCCATGTCCTGTGAAGCTGTCCTTCCTGATGAACTTGGCAAAAGCTAGGATTATAGGGTACTAAATCTACACTCTAAGGAACCTTAGAGGTCATCTAGTTTAACTCCCTCCTTTTACAGGTGAGAAAACCAAATTCTGAAGAAGTTTAATAATTTGCTTAATGATAGATCTTTCCCTCTTGAAACATGTATTGCTGGCTGTAGTGGTTTTCAGTTGTTTAAAAAATTGTTTTAAAGTCTGCCTCATTTTCATATATTTAAAATGAGATAAAGCAGTTCACAAACCTTAAAGCATTCTTGCTGTAATTTATGAGTATTATTACTCATTAGCTGTGGGAGATCTTGTCAAAGGTTTGAGATAACTAATCCCACAGTTTTGAGGGTCATTGGATTATTTAAACTCCTCTACCTTCTACAGAGGTGGGCAGGTGATTGGCTCATTTATGCCACCCAACAACTTAAAATACCTTTAGTGGTTGTATTTCAAAAGCCTACAAATGGAATATAAAATCTACAAAAATCTGTGTGTCATTCATATCTCCCAGTCTCTGCGTAGTTGTTTTTTTAAGTGTCAATCAATAAACATTTATTAAGTGCCTACTATGTGCCAGGCACTGTGCTAAGTACTAGAGTGTTTTTAAATGTTCCTTTACTGTCTTCTTGCATACCTATTTTTTCTCCCTCTCTCCTTTATTTCTTTCATGTCTCTATAGTTTTAAAATGTCATTGCAACATTACAAAAGTGAAATTTATTTTTTAAAAACGTTTCATTGATATCTTTTGTCTTTACATAAGTTATTTCAATCCTTCCTTTCTAGATTAAACTTTCCCTAGAGACAAAGAAAAACAATTAAGTAAAATATCCCATACAATGACCTCATCTGAATATATACAATAGTCTATCCTATACACAGATACTATCTCATACACACATGCACACACCCTGGAGGAGGAAAAGTTTTATTACCTGTTCTCAGGGACCCAAAATGAAGTGTATTTTTAAATTGTTATATTCATTCTAAAAGTATATGAATGGGACATTTTATATTTTTCTTTAAAAGGGGGGATTACAGATATAATTCCAGCCCATGGCAAAGGGCCAACTTTCCCAGCCCTTGTATTCCCTCTATCCTTTCATTGCATTCTTAGATTTTTAAACATTCTTAAAATGTTTAAAACAAGAAATTGAGGGAATTCTGTAATTATATAAGCTTTATTCAAAATAATTCTATTATGCATTAGATGGAGCTTTTGGTCTAAAGATGGTTTCTTTAGCTGATGAAAAAATCTTTGGAAAGAGGCAGTACCCCTCTTTGATTTTTTGCTCCTGCTAAGGAATTTAGTTTGTTCTTTCATTTATTGAGAAATATAGGATGAATGGCTTTATCTGGGAAGTAGGTCATACCTTGAAAACTGTTTACTGGAAAGAATACAGGATTGATCTTTTTGCACTGCCAATGTTAAAGAAGCCCACTAAAATACAACCAAAGTGCTTTCTTCACACCCTGTTCAAGAGTTGTCTGAAGCTAATTATGAATTTACCAAAGGTGCCAGAGAGTATGTACCCACGAATAATATTTCTGCTTTTACTCACTTTACTATTTGCAGAAATGCTTTTACAATTTACAGCAGCGTGAAATCCAGAAAAGTATAACCTTCCTATCACTTAGCTATATGAGTCAATGTGAAGTGCTGTGAATTACTACCTGAGTTTGGCTGTTTTTAATTGAGAACAGTAAGTATTTTGGTGACTAAAGAGAGTTACTTTCCTCAGAGCATACCAGCAGAAAAGTTGTATTTCAACTATTTTATGTTACTGCTTAAATTGTAGACTAATGTAGATTCAGCATGACAAGACAAAAAAATTAGGTGCTGGGTCAGCAAATTGGTGGCGGTTGGTATTTGGCAGATTTTTCTAGATGTGGTTTAAGATAGTAGTAGTTTTGGGGAGAGTTGTCTGGATGACACAAAAAATATATCCTTACTTATGGAAATTTTGGCTCCATAACCTTTTATTGTTGGTTTGTTTGGTTTTTTCCAGTGTAAACACTAAGGAAGATTTCTCCAATTTTCATCATGCAGTTGAATGATTGACCAAGAGGGTAGACTGAAAGGGCTTTTGAACATAAAGGCTTTTGCAAAGCTTCTAGATCTCACATACACAGAAAGAAGAGAACTGGGATGAAGTAAAATCATTGCGTTGACTTCTTTAACTGTCATTGTCTTGGTAGCTACCTTTTTAAAGCAAATGTAGATGGTGTTTTTTATAGACAGTGAGTTCAGTAATATTGTATAAAATCCCTTTCTGATTTTCTCTTCAGTTTTAAAATATCAAGCTTTTTTAAAATGTCATGATTATTTTTATCTTGCAAGTCATCATGACAAGATTTCATTTCATTCTTGAACTATGAGTGAAACAGCATGAACTCTTTGACAAAACTATGTATTTTTCTTTGTTATTTTTAAATTTAAAAATATATAAAATATGTCCTTCCTTTGACATAAATCAGTGGAATCAGAGACCAAAAATATCCATCCTTGAGTGACCACCTGGTCAGCCCCCTTACTTGAAAAACAATAGGGAGATAAGAATCTATTTTCTTTGCAAAGCTCTGAGACCTGAGACACCAATTTTTTTACTCCCACCCATTCTAACATTTCCTGTTAGAATCCTGTTGGGATTTTTTTTTTATAAAGCAAAAGTTTCCCCTTCTCTCTGGAAATAAAACCAGAAACTCACCTTTCATTAGAGGATCTACTTTCTCTTTCCTAGGCTAAATTATATCGATTGCTTTCACTTATTACAGCCTTGTTAGTATTTTGTGATTTTCCTCTGTATCATCTTCATTCATTCATGGATAATCTATACAAATTCTTGTGGAATACCTACTTATGTTCAGGCTGGATTCACTGGAATTTGACTATGAGAGTCACTGTACCTACTGTATTCAGGTTTGAGTTCTACTCCCTGTGTGTAGGATCCAGTGAAGAAGGAACCGTGAGGACATCTTCTAACTTCTTTTTTTGTTTGTTTGTTTCTATTTTTTTGCTAGGCAATGGGGTTAAGTGACTTGCCCAGGGTCACACAACTAGTAAGTGTCAAGTGTCTGAGGCCGGATTTTAACTCAGGTCCTCCTGACTCCTATCCACTGTGCCACCTACCTGCCCCTCTAACTTCTAATATGGCTCAGGAAGTATCTAGACCACATTTGCTCAGCTCCTTCCAAGTCTTTTCCAGAGAATCCTTCAAGGGATTCAATAAATAACCTTGATTCAGGTTTCCTTTTTCAAGATTTGGCATTGATGTCAAATGGCAACAGGCTGCTGGGTTTTTTCTTTTTCTTTTTCTTTCACTTCAACAAGTGTATACTCATATGCAAGATGCTGAGGATACAAAGGCTGAGCAGCCCCTGCTCTCAAGAAGCTTACATTCTGCTGAGAGATACAACATGTACACAGAGAAGTGTGTAACAGGTCATTTGAAGTGGGAGAGACCATTAACAACTGGGAATCAGGAAAGTTACACTGCAGAAATGTTAACTAAGCTGAGAATTGAAGGAAACTTAAGATTATAAGAGGTGAACAGTCCATCTGGTTTATCAGTTTTTGGTTGGTTCCTAGCTTCAAAGCAAAATTGTTGAACCCTATTTGTACAAGTGGACTTAGCTTTCAGAAAATCCATAAAAATATGGATGTACAATTGGCCATACCAAGAATTCAATGATTTCTAACAGTAAACCTTCCAAGTACATTTTAAATGTTCAATTCATAAAAAAGAAGTCTGTATAGGCAGGCAAATAGGCATCAAACCTTCAAGTGCTTATGAGGCCAGGTGCTTGCCAGAGATACAAAGCAAAAAGACAGTCCCTACTCTCAAGGAGCTTACATTCTAATGGGGGAGAGATAATACATAAAAGGGAACTGAAAAGGGAGGATGGTGGGGAAGCCCAGAAGCACAGCTGGGAGGAGAAGGAAGCATGTCCAGACTGGACCTATCTCTAAAAAGGAGACCCAGAAGGAACTCATCAGTGGGAGAAGGGACTCGGTATGGCCCAGCGATGTTTAGGGTGAGAAAGCCCCAACCATGAAAGGAGAAACTCCAAGATGAGAGGGCAGTTTTGGGGGATGGGAGTTGGGGAGTTGTACGTAAAGCAAGTTGATTTTCTTACCTGTACACTTGTTAAAACTGCCCGGCCAATTTGTGCGAAGTCTTTTCATAGAATTTCACTACTTTATTTCTGACTTAAATTAACTAAGAGATCATATCAGATCATGTTAAACTCTGATTATATCATCCAAGATGTTTTCTGTTCCTCTCTAGTTTAGTGCCTGTTTCTATCTTCCAAACTCATCTCCAGATGTTATCTACAAAGTTAATGCACATCTTTTGTAACCCACTTTCCTACCAACATCTATTTCCAAAATCCTTCGAAATATTATCCTTCAGATGTAAGCCCTTTGGAGCCATTGGTGCAGATGAAATAGCACTCAATTTTAGATTTTGAATCCAGGCTCTGGCACTTTCTACCTTATTGACTTTGGCTGGACACATCATTCGACCATTTGTCATTTGTAAAAAAAAGAGAATTGGACTAAATGACCTTTAAGTTCTCTCCTAACCCTGTCATGAAAAGAGTGGGCCACAGTAGCTGAGGTACTGTTGTAGGTGCCTGATTAATTTGATGGTAATGATCTTTCCTTTAATTAAACCGTATTTCAAAGGTGGTATTCTAAAGTTCCTCATCCCCCTGTGGACTATGGAAGGACCACATTTTCCCCTTTGCAGGATTGAGACCTATGGCTTCAGGCAGTCTAGACTTGGCAAAGTGATGCTTGATCCACTAACCTGTCCCATTGGGCATTTAATGGATAAGGGTGTTAGCAATTGCTGCCCATCCTGTATACACATTATTGGTCTCTAGTAACTCTTAGCAAAAATGCTCACCTGAATTGAAGTAATTAGACGGTTTCTAACTGCTTGATTGCATAGAATCTCTGCCATAAATTGAGACTTATGTCTGGAACTAACCTGTGGTTAATTGTTACCAGCTTCTATAATCTGCGAGCCACATGGGCACTGAGTTGCCAATCACACTGAACTTGAATGAAAATTTAACATCTGCTTACACTTTAGCATTAATAAGAGCTACTCTTCATAGCAGAGAATTATCTTAGTTATTCTCAAAACTTTTCCTAAAATACTTAGCTTAGGCCTCTCTTATGGATTGCTTAGAATTTAAAAGCATTGCAGATTTTTTATCATATGGAAGACATGCTCCAGCTATTAAAAAAAACGAGACATTTTAAATAAAAGCAAGCCATGTGCAATTATATTCCTTTCCAAAAAAAATCACTCTTGCTCCTTGTCTCCTCAAAGTTCTTTAAACAGTGAACTATGGTGCTGCCTGCTTTTACAACAGTATCTCTTTGGGTTTTTAAGTAAATCATTACAAGTGAAGCATTCTCACAATTCAAGTGACTGAAGAAAAGGCTCAGTAGAGTCAGACCTCAGTCACTGGAACCTAGGGCAAAGAAAACAACCTACTTGTACATGGAAATGTAGAAAAAATGTTGGCTTTGGAGTCAGAGGACCTTTGTGCTATTCTGGCCCGTTACCTGTGTGATTATGGGCAAATTAACCTCTGTGGACCTCAGTTTCCTTAACTGTAAAATAAGAGGGCTAGACTAGATGGCTTCTTAAGGTTCCTTCTAGGTTGAAATCTATGACCCTATGATCCTATAGTTGTGTCATTGAAGGAGGCACAAAACTTACCATCAAGAAATACTGAGTTCCTGTAATGGAATTTGGATTCCCCTCAAAGGGATTGTGAGGATACCATTTTTAATCACTGACTGGCTTCCCCTTGAAAATTTCTTAGTTTTCACCATGTTTACCACAAGTCACTTTTATAGTAGTCACTGTTTATCTTTGAGTTAATATCAAAGAGAGGTATATCTATGCCCTGACTCTCATATGCCCAAAAAGAATCCCATTTATCCATTGGTGGTAAGTAAAATGAAGTTCTTACCAAAAACATTTCCATGGAAACCAAACAGAATGAGAACCAGAGGTATAGAATATTAAACTGTTATTAATATTGCTGCCTAATTTTCATACACATACATCCTTATTTCTTTTCAGGGCCTATTTTTCTAACTATACCAGAATATTCTCTCTTCCATCTCTTCATCATAGGTCAGCACTACATTTAAACATAGAAGTTAACTCCTTTATCACACTGAAGTAACAATTATCGGCAGCATGGTTTTCAAGTGTGTCTTGGCTGAAGGCACTATTTACCTGAGAATTATTGTCGTTCAGTTGTTTCAGTCATGTTCGACTCTTTATGGCCCCATTTGGGGTTTTCTTGGCAAAGATTCTAGAGTAACCGGCTTTGCCATTTCCTTCTCCAGTTCATTTTACAGATGAGGAAACTGAAGCAAACAGGGTTAAGTGACTTGCCCAGGGTCACACAGCAAGTCTCTGAGGCCAGATTTGAACTCAGATATTCCTGACTCCAGGCCCAGTACTCTATCCACTGAGCCATCTAGCTGCCTTATTTGAGAAAGGCCACAACAAATTCTCATCCTGTTATTATTTATTTTCCTTTTCCACTGACATCTTGAAGATATTGAGAATATTTAATTATTCCCATTAGGCAAAAGGTGCCCAATCATGAATAATTTGAACCATATAATTATTTCTGAGATGAGAGGAACAAATCTGATTTCTCTGGACCCAGACTGACCAAAGTTGCGCTGATGTATGTCATCATAACTTTGTACAGGGTTTTGAAATGGTGATAGAAGCAGTGTAGTGCAGTGGGAAGAGCACTAGATTTGCGGTCAGAGAAGCTTGTTTCAAATTCTAAATTTGAAAAAAAAAAAGTAGGACCACTTAATACCTTATATATTCTAATCCTTTGGGCCTCTTTTCATGTGTATAAAATGAGGTGGTTAATCATTCTGGACATAAATTTGGAAATATGCAAGAAAAGCAACTAAATTGTTCATAATCATTTTGACCCAGTGTTTTCACTCACTACTTAAGCATGTGTCCCAAGGATGTTAAAGACAGGAACAAAAGTCTAATTAATATGTATCGAATTTGTCATTGAAACACTTCATGGTAGCAAAGAACTGGAAACAGTAGAAAGTCTATCACCTAAGAAATGGTTGGCAAAAAGCTTTTTAAGGAGTATTATTGCATAGTATGAAATTATGAATGAGGAATTTGGAGAAACATAGGAAGATTTGTATGGACTGAAGCAGAGCAAAATAAGCAGAACCAAGAGAAAATAAACATAGTTAACTATATCAATGTAATTGGAAAGTTGAACTCTGAGTAACTGGAAAAAAAACCTGGTGAAGGTCCTGAAGAGAGAATAAAATATACCTTCCTACTCTATACAACCGTAACAATCTTATATACATTGTCAGTTGTGGCTTCTATACCTCCAAATCAAATGTTTTCATTTTTGTTTTTTGCTTAATCATTTTCTTTCTCAGAAGAGAGGGTTCAATTAGCAGTGGGAGAACAAGGACGGACATAACTATGTAAAATCCATAAAATGTATTTTCAAAAAATAAAAGAGGGGGCTGTGTTAGATGACTTCTAAGGTCCCTTACAGCTCTAAAATTCTATGATCCTGTGATTGTGATGTCTGTACCCCTTGATTCTCAGACAGAAAGAAGAGCTGACTGAACTGCCCACAGAGTCTTTCACGCATCTTTAGTTGGGAAAAGTGGAGCCAAGGACAGGTAGCTCAGCTGGCTTGAAGTTCTGAATCAGCAACCGAAGGAGTCCAGCAGTATCTGGATACATCTTCCCAGAGCAGTAGCCAATAGTGAAACAAAGGAGTCAAAAGCCAAACAAAACAGATGGGAACAATGCCGTTCTGCATAGAATTTCTTTATTTGGTCATTTTCAAGATGGAAAGAAAAAAAAACCCAAAAAACAGAATAAGGAGGATCTAAAACTCAACAACAGAAATTATACAAGTAACCATTCAAGGAGAGATTTCATCTTCCTGAGACGGAGGAAATGTGGTTAACGTAGCTTTAGAAACTAGCCCCCACTGATTTTATAAGGTAGAGTGGAAAGGCGGGATTAGGCAGGAGTTTTATTTATTTCATACATTCACTATACTGTCTGTGATGGAATGGGCCTCATCAATGTGCTTAGGAGGCTAAATTGAATCATGTTTCTATCTCCTGATCAAGGCTTTCTGGAGTCTCCATCTTTTTCCCCCACAAGGGAACTCCTGCTTCATTCCGTTATAAGCATGATAGTATGGCAAAAAGGTGAAATTGGAAGCATTAGGTTCAAGTGTGAATGGATAAGTCCTTTTACTCCTCTAAGCCTTAGTTCATAAGGTCATAAATTTCAAGAGGTCAAGTCAAACTACCCCATTTTACAGATTAGGAAACTGAGTTACAGAGTGTCAGCCCAGGGTCACACAGCCAGTAAGAATCTAAAACAGGATTTGAACCCAGATCTTCCTGACTCCCGGTGCAGTATCACACTGCCTCCTGTTGTGAGTAAACTACTTTGTATATCTTAAATAACTACATAAGAAGAAACTATTATTATTCAGAACCCATCTGTGGTGGGAAAAAAAATCCATCAAGGTCCTGCGGTAAAATGGGTTGGTGATAGGTGAGTGCTTCCTGCCCTAACAATGCACTGCTACATCTTTTCCTAAGGCCTGAGGAGAATGAGAAGCTTTTGGAGATGAGGCTGATAAAGGACTGAAGATGCAGGGCAGAACACTGCAATTGGCATAGACTGAAACTTTCTAGGCTGAACAAATCATCTTTATAATCCAAGGCTTTGAACAATTTGGAAAGTATCACTTTTGACCAGGGAGGAGGGAAGAAAAAGAACAAGAGAGTGATGAGACCAGAGTAAAGTAGAAAAGGAGGGAAAATACCTGGTCTTGTAGATGATTAGGAGGCCATGGGATTTAGAGGTGCAAGGGATCTAATCCAACCTTCTTATTTTTTCCTCCACTGAATAGTACTTTGTTTTTTCCAATTACATGCAAAGATAGTTTTCAACATTCACTTTTAGATTTTTAGTTCCAAATTTTTTTCTCCCTCCCCAAGATGGCATACAATCTGATATAGGCTATACGTGTATAATCATATTAAATATATTTCCCCATTAGTCATGTTGTGAAAGAAGAGTCAGGACAAAAGGGAAAACCCACAAGAAAGAAAAAAAAGAAAATAGTAGCTTTGGTCTGCATTCAGACTTCATCGTTCTCTCTCTGGATATGGATAGCATTTTCCATCATGAGTCCCTTGGAATTGTCTTAAATCATCGCATTGTTGAGAAGAGCTAAGTCTATCAAAATTGGTCATCGCACAATGTTGCTGTTACTGTGTACGACGTTCTCATTCTGCTCACTTCACTCAGCATCAGTTCATGTAAGTCTTTCCAGGTTTTTCTGAAATCCACCTGCTAAACATTTCTTATGGAACAATAGTATTCCATTACATTTATATACCACAACTTGTTCAGCCATTCCCCAATTGATGGGCGTCCTTCAATTTCCAATTCTTGGCCACCACAAAAAGAGCTGCTATAAATATCTTTCTACATGTGGGTCCTTTTCCCTTTTTTATGATGTCTTCAGGATATAGACCTAGTAGTCAGCCTCCTTATTTTATAGGAGTAAACTGAACCCCAGAGAGGGGAAAAAACTTGTTCATGGTTACACAGCCAGTAACTAGTGGCAGAGCTGGGATGGAACTAGAACTTATGGTTCCTGACTCCCAACACAGGGTTCTTTCCATGAGATTATAGGATTTATAACTGGAAAGGTTTTAGATATCACCCTGGCTAACCACCTCATTTAATAGATGAGGAAAACGAATGCCTAAGAGGTGAAGTGGCCTCTCAAGGCCAGCCATGTAGTAAGTAGCGGAAGTGGGATTTCTTGGGTCTTCTGACTCCAAGTCCAATAGTATGAGACCAAAAAACGTAAACTGCTATTTAACAGTTGTGGAAGTTTTCTATCAAAACAAAAACATATTTCCCTCCTATGACCCTTCATAACTTTGGGTAACCTGGAGGGCATTTTCCTGGGTTATTTAGGGTTTTTTACCTCAAGTTAAGTCTAAGTTTCTTGTTTCATCTGGTCATGGGAGGTACCTGTGGGGGTGGTTGCTGTTTAAATGTAAAGGTAGTGTGGATATATGTGATCCAGCCCACCTTTGTGAAGGCAGAAGAGCTGTGCTAACAGTAGGAGGGGCAGGGAGGATGCAGGACCTCCAAGGCTGGATAATCTCTCCTATCTTCAAGAAGGGTTTTGAGCTAGACACATCTATCTGCCACTCCTCAAATATCTCTAGTCGAGAAGTGTAACTCAGAGTGGTTCAGAATGAAAGTTGTTTCCCCTGATTGCCATCAACAGAAGGGTAATAGCTTAATATTGCCAGTTTCACTCAATCCCACCAAGTCCTGGTTTCACAAAACACCATTACAAACATCTAATAGTGAATCAATCTTTTCATCCAAGCAGAGCAGTAAACAGAAACCAGGGAAGTTACAAAGATTCAATGAGATAAAAGAATACACAATAGTAAAGGGGCTCTTCAGCTGGAAACCAACGATATAGGGAACTCTCACCAATGGGATTGCAAGCATTAGAAGTCAAGGGACGAGATGGGGGCTAGTTTCCCACTTGTCTTCAGCTCTGGAGCTCCTGTTAGCCTTGCAAAAGTTTTCTTGTGACTTGTTTCTTTTGATCAAGGCCCTTTCTTGAAGTGTTCTCCAGCAAACTGAAGTCTTTCCTTCCCTCACACAGCATCTAGCTCAGTATTTTCTTTGCCAAGCAGGAGTTCTCCTTTACAGGTACTCAGAGAAAAACTGTCAATCTTGCCTAGGTGGGAGTGAGTGTTACAATTTTAAAAAAGAGAGACAGTCTCAACAAGGGATAGTCCTTGAAAAACCCAATAAAATACCTTATGGGAAAAGGATCACAAAACTTCAAGAGCAACATTTTGGTGTCAGCTACAACAGAAATGTAAGGCTTTTTTGTTTTCTGCAAAATTCCTTCAACCTTCCATGTCTTATTACTTGTGCAAGTGAATGCTTCCTTTTGGCTATTTACGTCCCCTACCCTGCATCAAAAGCTGTGACAGTTAATAGTATTTCTTATGTGATCCTGGGGCTGGCTAAATGACTAAATCATTTACTTCCAGCTGAGATGATGAGATTCTTGTGAAACATCCATTTTCTGACAAATTCCCCTTGGATTTTGCACAAGCAGTAGAAGCCAATAGATTTGCTGTGGCTGACTAGTCAGTGAATTTTCCTATCACCTTTCTTCAAGGACTGCTGGGTTTTCTAGGTTAATACTGATAACTGTTGACTCACCTAATTCTCCCATCATCCCAGTAAGAGGACCTGGCTTCTGATTGGCTGAGAGAATACTGAGCCTCAATTCTGTGTGAGTGGAGGAGGGATTTACTTCAGTTTGTTGAGGACATTCTTCAGGAGAGGTCCTTGATCAAGAAAGAATAGATTACTTCCCGCCCCCCCATCTTACAAGTGGAGAAATGAGAGAGGCCATGTGACTCACATCATCAGTACTTGATAAACTTTTAAAAATCAGAGTTCATTTGCCCAAAGTGACAGGATGAGTCAGAGAGAAAGAAACAGAAAAAGAAGGCAGGTTTCCTGGATGCCTGACCTAGTTTTCTCATGCTGTCGAGCAAGGCAGAAAACCCTTCATCCACATAAAGAGGTGGGGCTTTTGGCATTGATTTTAAAAGAAAAATGATAATAGTCACATTTATCCAGTACTAATATTTGAAAAGCTTTTCCTCACTTCAGCTTTGAGAAGTGAATAGAGCAATTATTTTTTCTATTTTATAAATGAGAAAACAGGATCAAAGAGGAGAAGGAAATTAGTATTTGATTAATAAATTGAGCCAGAACTTTAGCCCAGATTTTCTGATTCCAAGTTCATCACTAGCTTCATACCACACTGTCTCTTCAAAAGCAAAATGCGTCATGACCAGCTTTCCAATAGCCACTGCATTTTTCAACTGCAGATCAGCCAGGATGCGGCTGAGTGAGTGAAGTCCCTTTCTGTCAGCATCCCCTCAGTGTCCCAGGAAGAGCTCAACCCAGTAGCTAAAGAGATCAGTCAGTGCTTGCGTCAAATTTTCAGCTCTCCCCTTGGAGTAACCTGCACAACCAGAATTCTCCTCCAACCAGACCCAGCATCCCCTGGGAAGAAGGCAGTGGTGCCTGTCATGGCAACAGATGCTATGAAGCATTCCTGACTGCCCCACCCCCCTTCCTCCCCAGTTGTCTGGGCTGGTGAGGTTTCTTTCCTTCCTAGACTAGCCGTTCAGTTGTACTAGATCAGGCTCCCTCCTATGCTTGTAAAACCACTGCCCTCTGCTGTCCAGAAGGCAGCAAATGCACATTGAGGTTGATGGCCGTGGATGTGCTGCAGAATACCTTTCCATTTCCAGCTGTGTTCAGAATCAAAGCCTCAGAGGTCATTTGCAGAGGTGTCAAACTCAAGGCTCTCAAGTTGCAAGCAGTTGCAAACTCCAAGTGCTACCTGAACTGGATTAGAATGCAATTAAGAAATGTTTAACAAAGTAAAAATTCAATACATCATAGATAATGTTAATTTGTGGTTTTCTAAGTCAATAAGCAGCCTGTAGGAAATAATTTATTTTTGAGGGTGACACTTCTATAACTCATTCCCCTTATTTGCACAGGCAGGGCAACTGAAAGCCAGAGATTTAATAGTGAGGACTAAACCCTAGAATCCAATTCTGCTGATTCCCAGTCTGTGCCATCCAGAAGATCAATAATATTTCTGTAAGACTGTTTTTTCCTCAAGAGCAGGGAGTAAGCCTTCTCTAAACTTGATATCTTCCCCTTTCCCTCCCCCTACATTTGACCTAGTAATGACAGCCGACACCTCATAAAATATTTGTGAAACTGAATTTAATTGAATGGGGATGAATCAACTCCTTTCTGAAGTTGGGCAGGTGGCCTGACTCTTTGAGGTGATTAGTTATGCAACAAAAGAGACCCTCTTTTAAAAAACAGAAAGAATTATTGGGGCAGGGAGTAGTGAGTATTTGCAAATGACCCAGGTAAATGGAGATGGGGAGAGGTAGAGTCAGTCCTTCACTCTTCATGAATGTATCTCCCAGGTGATGTAACTTACACCTGGGCAGAACATCAAGTTGGAAAAGATCTCGGTGGCCATACAATCCAACCCATACTAGAAAAATGCTCGAAGGACCTCTGGATGCAGCCATTTACACTTGTGGATTATAATAATTGCAAACTTAACTTTGACTCTTTGTTTTCATCAGTTGCTCCTAATTTAGCCCTCTGGAGGCAAAGAGAACAAATCTATATCCTGTTACACCTGACAAATCTTCAAATACTTGAACACTAACCATCTTTGGGACCTCATGCATCCTATGTTGTGTGCTCCTAATTTTCAATATCATTTATCTTCTTCATCAGGCCTCCCCAACAGCCCCCTTCAGTTCTCTAACCCAGCAGTCTAAACACACAAATCAAACAGTTCTCTAACTCATTATAAAAATGAGTCCATTAGCTTCACTGTGGTTGCTGGAAATGCCTGTTTCTGGGTGCTTGGAGAACAGGGTCCACAATGAGATGGTCTCAGGGGAGGAATATGGCTTTGAGCCTACCTGACGAGATTTCTGTTTCAATCAACAAGTACTTAGGAGGCAGCTTCTATTTGCCAAGGACCTGGGGGTCCAAAGACCAAAGTGAAACAGTCCCCACCTTAATGAGCTTACATTCTATTGGGATAGACAACATAAAACATATAGCTATCTACAAAATAAATTCAAGGTGATTTGAAGGGAGGAGTACTAGCAGATAGGGGCATCAGAAAAGGCCTCATGGGGTCAGCTAGGTGGCGCAGTGGTTAGAGCACTGGCCCTGGATTCAGGAGCACCTGAGTTCAAATCTGGCCTCAGACACATAACACATAGTGTGACCTTGGGCAAGTCACTTAACCCCATTGCCCAGCCAAAAAAGAAAAGAAAAGAAAAGGCCTCATGCCAAAAGTGACATATTAGTTGATTCTTGCAGTATTCTAAAGGGTTGAGAGGAGAGAATGCATTCTAGGAATAGCCAGTACAAAGGCACAGAAATGGGAAATGGAGTGCTATTTATGATGGCTCAAAGTGCCAATTGTAGGGTACTCTCCTCATTAGTGGAGATTGATTACTCAATGCTCCTTGCTTGTATAAGAGGTAGAGGTGGTAAAACCTGGAGAGAAGAGAAATCCAAGACTCTGTGCTTCCAGCATCCCATCAAGAAAGAAGATATATCATTCCAACCTTTCTTTAGGTCAGTGAAGGGAGAGAAACACTCTAGGAAGTAGCCTACAATGTAGAGGAACTGGAATCTCTGTCAAGACTTTATCCCCAGCTTGCTACACTAGAGACTTTGGGGAATTCCCCTGGGGTGAGAGATTTGAGTCTCTTTCTCTTGGTTGAGCTGAGTTATCTCATTCCCAATGGGAAAGCTTATTTACTTTTTGTATTGTCTGGTATATATCCTCCTATGCATACTTTCTTTTTAAAAAAGTTATTTGTTTTAATCAGCCAAGATCCACCTTCTCAACCCACTTCTCAATCCCACAACACCTCCAATGAAGAACACAAGAAAAACAAAAACCATTACAAACATGTGTAGTCGATCAAAACAAATTTCCACATTGGCCATCTTCAAAACAATATTTGTCTCATTCTGCAGTCTGAGTTCTTGACCTATCAAGAGCTAGGTTTCTTCATGTTTCTTTTTTGCATGTTTTTCATTAGTCTTCAGGAATTTTGGTTGGTCATTATGCTAAGAGTTCAGCGCAATAGTATTCCATCATATTTATATACTATAACTTGTTTATCCATTCCCCAACTATGGACACACCCTCATATTCCCATTCCTTGTCACCTCAAAAAGAGCCATAAATATTTTTTGTACATCCTTAGAGTTTGTTGTACTTAGGACTAATCCCTCCCTTCCCTCTAATTCCCTGTTGAAATTTATTTCTGTATCCAATTGTGTGTGTGTGTGTGTGTGTGTGTGTGTATGTGTGTGTGCCTTGCTCCTCCTCAGTGGCAAAGTTGTATTTGTGCACCCTGATTATGTGAAATAATTTCCCCTAAACTCCTTTCCCTTCTACCTTTCTTCCCTCAGTGTATTCCTTTTCCCTTCTCATTCCTTTATTTTCTTAAAATCAGCAAGGAATAACATTCCTTTGTCTTGTCTGATTAGACTCTCTCTATGGACCCTCATGATGGTAGGATTCACAGGGGACACATGTATCATCTCCCCATACTTGAATGTAAGCAGCTTATCCTTGTTTGGCCCTTTATTATTATTCATTCATGTTTACCTTTTTATGTTGCTCTTTACTGTTGTGTTTAAAAGTTTTTACGCAGCTCTGATCTTTTCATCAAGAATGTTTGGAAGTTTTCTATTTCGCTAAGGGTCCATTTACCCCCTGTAGCATTATATTAAGTTTGCTGGGTAAGTTATCCTCAGCTATAAACCCATATCCTCTTCCGGCATATATTCCAAGTCCTTCACTCTTTTATACTGGTGGCTACTAAATTATGTGTGATCCTGTAGTACTTATTCTTTTACTTGGATTCTAGATTTTTGGCTATGATGTTCTTGGGAATTTTCATTTTGAGGTTTCTTTCAGGAGGTGACTGGCAGATTCTGTATCCACTTTGCCTTCTGATTCTGGTCAGTTTTAAGATTTATGGAAATATGATGTCTAGGTTCTTTTTTTTTGATCATGGCATTCAGATAGTCCAATGATTCTTAATTTTTTTTCTCTTTGATCTATTTTCTATGTCAGTTGTCCTGCTCATATAATCTTATATAACTTCTATTTTTTTTTCAGCTTTTTGACTTTGTTTTAATATTTCTTGTTGCCTCATGAAATTGTTTGCTTCTATTTGGTCCATTTTAATTTTCAGGGAATCTGTTGCTTGGGCAAGTACCTCTTGTACCATAAGAGGTCTTGTACCTCTTGTGCCAAGGTGTTAATTCCCTTACAAGGTCTTGCTTCCGTTGCTCCCATTTCTTTTCCAATTTTTTCCCTTTAAACTTTCTCACTCCATTTATAAAAACAATTTAAACTTTTAAAAACTCTTGCTCCATTTCATTCAGGAATGGTAGTTGACTCTGTGCCTGTGTTTTTCTTCGAGGCTTTGCTGGGGTGTTTTGTTGGAGTCATTATCTTCTGTGTTTGTGGCAGCATCCCTGCCACCTCAATAGCTCGTCATGGTGGTGTCCTTTCTTGGTTTGCACATTCTTCCAGGCTGTTTCCTATGTTTGGACTTCACGTTACAGCTGTGCTCTGCAGGACTTCCAGAGGGAAGGTCTGGGCTGGTCTTATTGCCACTTTCTTGGAACATTGAGTATTGTGTCATTCCAGGATCTGAGGGATAGGCTGGTGAACTGCAAGCTTTCAGTGCTCCCAAAGGGTTCTGATCCAGGGCAAAGTCTGTTTGCTGTCTCCCTGGTCTGAATTCTGTCAAGTTTCTGACCTGGGTTGGGGTCTGATAAAGAGTAGACTGCTGCTGGACTCCACCCCTGCCAGCTGACTGGAAAATCCTGTTAGTTCAGAGCGGCTCCCCTTTGGTCTGAGATTCCAGCCTTGCTATTCCTCTCTGCAGGCTGAACTAGGTGTTGGAAGCGAGACCCTGCTCAGAGTCTGAGGTGTGAGCCAACTCACTGCTGTTGCTGCTGTAGGAAAACCTACCTCCAAACCTCACCCTCCACAGATTCTCCCTCTTGCTTCACCCTGGATCTGTGACCTGGAAGTAGGCAGTGGGCAACAACAGCTTCCAGTTTACACCTGTCCCCACTCAATGGCAAGGAATGGTTCTGGGGGTGGCTCAATCCTTTGCCTTGGTGCACAGTGTTTCCCTGGCACTAGAGTGTACAGTGTAAGGGGTGCAGTATGCTCCTGGCCTGACCCCCTCCCCAGTATTCACAGACCTCCCTGTCTCCCTATGCCAAATTGGGCTGGACAAACGTCTCATTGTGACTTTTTTCTGGATTTCCCCATCAAGACTTAGTCTGGAATCTTACTAAATCTGTTTGGAGGAATTTGTAGACAGGAGTTCACCCATCATTCTGTCATCTTGGCTCCCTCCTATGCATACTTTCTCTGATCTCTGTTTTGCTATCAACTTAAATAAATGGGTTTATTTGCTACTTGCTATGCATCTTCATTGTGGAACAGGCATTTGGTAAGAAGGGAGTCAAGTTTTGTATATATAGCTTGGAACCTTCCTTTCCTGTTTAAGGAATAGAGATCAAGAGTGAAGCTTAAACCTAAAAATCACTTCCCCTAATAATATTTAAAGGGACCAGATATAATTTTAGCCCAATACCCTCTCTGAGGAGAACAGAGTCACCAACCCATGGCCCTAAACTCCTGCTTTCCCCCAGGCAGGAATCCATCTTTCTTGGAGAAGGGTGGGAAGAGAAGATGCTAGAAATATCTATTTTTGTCTCCCTGCAAGTTACGTCTAGACAGACTTATGTGGGCACACATAACCTACACAGGCAAAAACAAAACAACAGGCATTGAATAATCAGCCTCCACCAGTGAGAAGAGTCCCATGTAATTGGCCTTTGAACCAAGCGTTACATGAGGGACAATAAAAAGGCAAATTTGACAAGACCATAGCATTTTGAAGAGAGTAGTGAAAGATGATGCTAGAACAGTAGATTGGGGCCGTGGTGTGAATGACTCTAAGTTCCAGAGTTTATATTTGATCTGATATATAAGGGGAACCTACTGGTGTTTACTGAAGAGAGCGCTTTAGAAAAATCATTTTGGGGTAGCTAGGTGGCAAAATGGATAGAGCTCCAGTGCTAGAGTTAGGAGGACTTGAGTCTGACCTCAGACACTTGACACTTACTAGCTGTGTGACCCTAGGCAAGTCACTTAACCCTGCCTCACCAAAAAGCAAAAAACAAAAAACAAACAATAACTAAACTATACAGCCCTCATTTTGGGGCAGCTAGGTTGCATAGTGGTTAGCGCTCCACCCTTGGAGTCAGGAGGACCTCAGTTCAATTCTGACCTCAGACACTTGACACTTACTAGCTGTGTGACCCTTGGCAAGTCACCTAACCCTGACTGCCTCACAAAAGAAAAAAAAATCATTTTGGTAGCTGTGTGAAGGAATAGCTTAAAAGGTCTCAGGAATAATTTTAGCCAAGAGTATACCTGTCAAAAACTCATCAAGACATATTGCCCCCATCCCTTGTACTGCTTGTTTTAAAAACACATTCTGGAAACCTAAGGGTTAGAATCCTCTCATTCCTCTCTGCTATGGAGCATTCTTGGCTATTTTTCTCACTACACATACTCCCACAATAGATTTAAGTGAACCCTGCTCTACCAACAGATCTCATTGATAACCTGATCAATAAGGCCAGGAGGGGGGCTCATCTGGAAAACAAATTAGAGTTTGCTTTAATTCTCTGTAACAGGGCAGTTTGGATTCTCCCCTCATGTTCAAAGTCAACAGGCCTGATCTAAACAGAATCACAACAAAGTGCCCATCATCGAGTGGATTGAAATGGCCTCTATTAGGATAACACATTTTGTGCTCAAAATGCTTTTGACAAATGGATAAATACATATAGAGCCAGTGCTTAGTGCAGTTCTAGGTTCATAGTAAGCACTTAAGAAGTGTTTTTAAGTCTCTATGACAACAGAACAAGATGGTCCCTACTATCAAAAATCTTACATTATAATAAAGGAAGAAAAGACTTAAGGGGAAGCTAGAAAGAGGGAGCAGGAGAGGGTACCCACACAGGGACAAGGCTGGTCAGGAAGTGGAGCAGTGTGAGAGCGAGTTAGGCTGGGACTCCTCACATACGGTTTGCCCAACCAGAGATTTCACTGAGTAGGCTGAGAGTAGAGTATTTCCAAAGCAGCTAGGCAACATAGTGGATACAGTGTTGGGCTTGGAATTAGTAAAATCAGAGTCCAAAACCTGCCCATACACTTAGTGGATGTGATCCTAGGCAAGTCACATGAAGTTTCATAGCCTGTTTCCTCATCAGGAAAATGGGGATGAAAGCATCTGCTGTTAGATAATACATCTACCCTGCCTCATTCTCAGGCTTGTAGGAAAGAACAAATGAGGTAACATACGTAAAGCATTTGGTGGGCCTTCAATGCTATATAAATGCCGCTTTTATTTTTTAATCTTTGTGCAGGGATCTCAATGGTCTTCCTATAGAGCAGGCCTGCACAACATACAGCCCACAGGCTGCTTGCAGTACACCAAAAATGTAGAGGATGGAAAAGAAAGTAAAGATGTGACAAGTGCTTTGTCTGTGCCCAGCTTAACTTGCCTTCCACTAGTCACTACTGTGCTGGTCATGTACCTTGCTGGGTGGTTTGCCACAGTGCACTCTCCTGCTTGCCACATGATCCACAGCAACCAACCATCATCTCTACCTCTAGTCTGAGAGGAGTGATTTAATGATAAATAAAAATCTTAAGTAGTAAGTAATTAATTGATATTAATTGAAATTTCCCTTTTTAAAAATATTGTTTATTTGTAAAATAGCTTAATCATTAATTATACCTTTACTTAAGAAAGTGAGCCTGTGACCTGAAAAAGTTTAGCCTATTTTAATTTTGGCCCCTATTTACTGCCAAGTTGTGCAGGTCTGCTGTAAAGAGCAACCTAACATGAACTGGAAATCTCCATTTGCTGTTGGATCAATGTCAAAGAACTCTGTTGGATTTAGTTATATCTTGTTTCCAGTTTGAAAGATTTCACTGTCTAGATTGAAATAGAACCATACAACTGAGAACAATACAAATCAAACAGTAGTAAAGTACTTGGTCTGTAGACCATGCATCTGATTCAAGGGATATAACTGATTACTTAGGTCACATACCTACATTCCAAAAGATTACACTAGGTTCTTTTTCTTATTATTGTTCAGGATTCATCCATAGATAGCAACATGACATGAACTCCAGTGGCTATTGTTCTAAAGTCCTAGAATTGGATTAAAGCGTCATAAGATGACCCCAAATTCTCCTCTATCTTATCAGTTTCCTGATAGAACTGTAATGAAGTTAAGTATTTTGTTGCCTACTTGAAAGATTTCATTGCCTTAAATTGAAATATAGATGTCCTAACAATGAGAGAAATACAAAGCATGAGAAACTAAACAAATTGTTATGTAGGACATGAATCATAGTCTAGGCATATACTCGATTATTATATATCTAGACTCCGAAAGATAATATTGTGTTTCTCCTAAGGGGTTTCCAGGAAGCAGTCATAGTTGTTGTTCAGCTGTGTCAGAGTCTGTATGACCCCACAGTAAGTCCATAGGGTTTTCTTGGCAAAGATAAGTAGAATGATTTGCCAATTCCTTCTCCAGTGTGTCCCCATTTTACAGATGAAGAACTGAGGCAAATAGGGATTAAATGACTTGTCCTGCTACCACTATTAGTAAGTGTCTGAGCCCAGATTTGAACTCAGATGTTCCTTACTCCAGGCATGGTGCTCTGTCCACTGCAGCATCTCACTGCTCCCCACGAGGTTACCTATAGGCAACAATTTGGTATCACGTGGAACTCTTTACTAGCTATGGGATCAGTGTTCTAGAAGAAGAGTAACTAATTTAAGCATCTTATGTCTTAGTTTAAAATTTTCATTGTTTTACATTGAAACATAGCTAGGTTAATGATAAAGAATGAAACCAACCAAATTAGAGTAAAAGATTTATCTTTAGATCACATATTGCACTCAAGAAATATGCCAGACTTCCTAGCTACCTATCAGTTCCTAAGAGTTATATTTTTTTGCAGGGTTTTCAGGTATCCTGCTATAGAAAGCAACCTAACATGAAACGGAAGTTTTTATGAGCAATTGGGTACATGTAGAGAAGAACTCTATTAGAGTTAAGTATCTTGCTTTTCATATAAAAGATGCTATTGTTTCAGGTTGAAATAGAGCTATCCTATTGACTGAAAGCAATACCAACCAAACGGGAGAAAACTACTTGTCTGCAGACCATTTATTTTATTCAATGATGACAACAGATTTCTATATACCTAAGTTCTCTCCTCCCCGCAAATGTTTTTCTGCCAAGTTTTAAAGATATTTAACAATGACATAGAGCACAGCTCTAAATCACTAATAAAAGAACTGAAAAGCAAAACAACTCTTAGGTTCTACCTTCACATCCAGCAAACTGAACCAGATCATAAAACTTGGGAATAATCAGTGTTGGAGGAGGGGTTATGGAAAGACAGGCACAGTAACACACTTTGGGTAGAACTTTGAATATTGGTCCAACCAATCTGGAAAGCAAATTAAAATTAAGCTAAGAAAGTGACTAAAATTTTCATACCTTTTGACTCAGAGATTCCATTGGTAGGCATATACCCCAAGAAGTAAAATGAGACAAAATAAAGTCCTGAATATTACATTATAGCAGTATTTTTTGGTAGTAGCAAAGAAGATGCCCTTTGATAAAG
Source organism: Phascolarctos cinereus (assembly GCF_003287225.1). Classification (NCBI taxonomy): domain Eukaryota; kingdom Metazoa; phylum Chordata; class Mammalia; order Diprotodontia; family Phascolarctidae; genus Phascolarctos; species Phascolarctos cinereus. The sequence continues at coordinate 346,985,202 of NW_027555625.1, forward strand.
AAATGGCTAAACAAATGGTGGTGCAAGAAGACAGTGGCCTATGACTATAGCATAAGAAATAATGAATATGATGAACACTGAGGAGTATAGTTAGACTTTTATGAACTGATACAAAGTGAAATAAAGAGAATGAGGAAAATTACAGAACGACATCAACTAAATTAAAACTGAAAGCTATGAAAATATAATGATCAAGCTTGTCTACAAAGGAAGAGATATAAAATTGTACCTCCCCCTTTCTTTAGAGAGATAGGGGAATATGACTGTGGAGCACAATATATAAGGTCAGTGGTTTTCATTGTGAAAGTTTTGCCAAACTTTTTTCCTCCCTCACATCATGCAGTCTCCACTCCAACTATCATCTCCCCTCTTCTCCACGAAAACTTTGGACTCTTGCCCCTGAAACTGTCCTGTGTTCTGACAGGCCAGATTTAGCCTTCCTTATCTTGCCTACATTCAGGCTTCCATCAAACTTCCGGGCTCTTTCCATGTTTCATCTTTCCAGCTCCATTTTAGTTGTTAGTTTCCCCATTAGAATGTAAGCTCTTTGAAAGCAGAGTTTAGCTTGTATTTGCATCGCACAGTTCTAGCATATAAATGCTTAATGAATGCTTTGTCTAAACTATATTCAATAGACAATAAATATTAAGTCCCTACCTTGTGCCAGTTCCTGTGCTAAGCTCTGAGGCTACAAATAAGAAAGACAATCCTGCCCTCAAAGAGCTTACAATCTAATGGGAGGAAGACAGCACACAAATGGAAGATGGAAAGGAGTGTGGGAGGCACTTCTCTCCCTCCTTATCTATTTATCTATCATCTAGCCTTCCATCTATCTATCATCTAGCTATCCATCTTTGTAATAAGGGATAGCTCATTGGAAGAGGATCCTAGAAACAGATATATTGGGAAATATAGGTGATGGAAAAAAGATGTAAAAAAATTAAAAACACAAGACAAAATGCTTTCTTCACAGTGACTAGAATTCTGCAAGCATGGAAAAAGGTTTTCCCAGCCTCTATGACTTTCTCCAATATCCATGAGGACAGAAGTATTACAACTAACTTTTTCTACCCCTCCTCCAATCTACCCCAATCCACTGACAGGACAGTAGACAAATCAGACCAGCTAAGTTTAGCATTTTTTTCCCTTTGCTCTTTAACATTCAGTGTTTGCTTTCCCTCTGCACATGGTTTGCAACCTCCCCATCCCCCACCACCTCAGGCTTATCTTCAGACAAATTTCCTTGTGACTACAAGAATCTTAGGTGCATTCCACAGAAACTTACCTTAGGTTGAGATAGTGTGAGCAGCAGCTTTGGGGAGCAAACCTTCCAGCTGAGATTTCTGCAACCCTACAGATCTTGATACTCATTCTTTGCACACTTCCCTCTTTTGCAACCTGATGGCCAGGTGTAACAAAGGCATATGCCATTCCATAGGATAGTGGGGGTGGGGAGAACATTACAATGGAGTGTATTTACTTCCCCTCAAGGTTAGCAGGAAATGGTTAGATAAGCACTTTTATGAAAAATCATTGCTAATTGCAGCTTAGATTATCTTACTCTCCTTTTCTTTGCTCCAGCAACAGTGCAGAAAATTACAGCAGAAAATCATTTTCCAGCTCAAGTTTGTACAATAACTTGACACCAGACCTAGCCCAGTATTTACAACAGTCTCCTCATTTGACTTGCTGGGATCTAAGGGGACTGACTCACTTCTAACAACAAGCTGTATTTTTCTTGGCAAAAAGTGTTATTTGTAGATGGAGAGGGGAGGGCAGGCAGGTGTGCCCTTTGCCCTTTAGACAGGAAGCCAGAGTTAGGTGGAACAAGAACTACTAGGGCAGGAGATGGTAGAAAAGAACATTAGAAAATGATGAAGTATATGTGTGCAGAGGGAGGGCGGATGATAAGAAAGTCTAATCTGATTCTTAGCCAGGAAATAAAACTTTTAAGAGATTGGCTCTGACAGCCACTCTCCCTTCTCTTAAAGTTCTTGAGTGGCTTGGGCTTTAGACCAACACCTTACACCATCTTCAACAATATATTCTAAATTGATACATGAACTTAATATTAAGGAGCATAGTATAAAAAAAATAGAAGAAAAACAGGTAGTACAACTCTCACAGCAATAGGTAGATTTTGATAAGAAGGGAAATGGTTGAATGGGAAAAATATTTGTATCAAATTTCTCTGATAAGGGATTGGTATTATATACATATATATTTTATATATATGCATATATACATACATATGATATTATCAACAATTTATATATATACATATAACACATATATGTATGTGTGTACAAATATATATAGTGTGTATAAATATATATATATATATAGTGTGTGTATATATATATTTTATATATATACATATATATGTGTATATATATATATATGTATAAAATAGCCATTCCCCAATAGTATATGGTTAAAGAATGTGAACAAATAGTTCTTAAATTAGTTTCCACAACCACATGAAAAAATGTTCTAAATCACTAATAAGAGAAATTGCAATTCAAAACAACTCTAGGGTTTTACCTCAGACCCTACAAATTAGTTGGAGGAGTTATAGAATGATAGGCACACTAACACATGGCTATTAGAAGCTGTGAAATGGCACGGTCATTTTGGAAAGCAATTTGGAATCAGGCAAATAAAGTGACTAAAATATTCATACCATTTGAACTAGAGACTACATCACTGGGCGTATATCCCAAGGAAGCCACTAATAAGAAGAAAGTCTCTATATACTCCGAACTTTTTGTGATAGCTAAGAATTAGAAATAAAATAGATGCTCATAATAAGAGATGGTTAAGCAAACTGTGGCACATGAATGCAATGGAATATTACTGAGCTCTAAGAAATATTATGTGTGAATAGAGAGAAGCATGGAAAGATCTATATGAACAGATAAGGAGGGAAGCAAAGCCTAGAAAACAATATACACAGTAACTGCAAAAATGTGAATGGAAAGAACTACAACACACAAAAAAATCTGAAGCAAATGTAACAAAATTATAAAGATCAAGCAGGACTCAAAAGATACATGAGATGACACCTTCAACCCACCCCTTCGTGGAGGTGGAAGGTCCACATGTGTTACACACTGCACATGTTTTTGGATTTTTTTTTTTAATATCTCGATCAGTTGTGATTTTTTTTTCCTCTCTAAAAAATACTATTTGTTATATGGGATGGCTCTCTGGGAGCAGGAGGGGGATAGATAGTTGAGATAACTAGGATAATATAAGAAACAGATGATACCAATAAAAAATTTTAAAAAGAGGGACTTGAATTTTTTTTAAAAAGTGACTTAGTTGACTACATAATATTTCACATTTATATAGCACTAGACATGCCTTACACACTTTATTTTATTTGATCTTCACAACCTGTAAAGTAGGTAATAATCTTCATGTTACAGGTGGGGAAACTGAGGCACAGAAAGGCTACCTAGGTAATGAGAACCAGGGCTGCAAGTTGCACCCATTTCTTCATATTCTAAATCTAGTGCCCTTTCCTCTACTCTGTCCAGCTACCTCTGGGTGGATCATGCCGCTCTTTGAAAATGTCTAGATAAGGGCTTGAAATTGGCTCCCCTCACACAACCAGCTCTAAAAATGGGTAGCAGCATTAACTTTCTATCAGTGGAAAGCCCTCAGATAGGTTTCTGAAGATCATTCAACAGTATAATAAATGTATTATTATAATAAGTATTAAGCATTTACCATGTGCAAAGACTAAGCTAGGCTCAGAGAATTAAAAACAAAAATGCAATAGGCTGTCCTCCAGGTTACATTCTACTAGGGCATGCAATACAAACATATAAGCTCAAGAAAATTTAAGGAGTAAAAGTTAAAAATTAGGGAGGTGACATGAACTGAGCCTTGAAGAAGTGAAATTTTTTTTTAGGTAGGCAATGGGTTTAAGTGACTTGCCCATGGTCACACAGCAATAGTATTGAGTGTTATGTGTCTGAGACCGGATTTGAACTCAGTTCCTTCCGACTCCAAGGCTGGTGCTCTATCCACTGCACCACCTAGCTGCCCCAAGAAGCAAAACATTTTGAGAGCCAGAGGTGAGGAAGGAGTGAATTCTAGGCATAGGGGCCATGCTATGTAAAGCCATGGAGGCAGGAGATAGAATTCTAAGTTCAAGGGTTAGTAAGTAGGTCACATCGGCTGAAACGTAGTATGTAAGGTGAAGGGCATGAAACAAATCTCAAAAAATCGTCTGGAGTGACAATGAAAGATTTTAGATGCCAACCTGGAGAAGCTGTATTTTATCATAGGAACAAAAAGAAGCTATTGAAGTCTCGAGCAGAGGAGAGTGACACGATCAGATATGTTTGGCAGCTGTGTGGAATATGTGCTGAGAGCCAGCTACTGCAGTAGCCTAGGAAAGAAATGATGAAGACTTGAACAAGTAACGTAAGGCCTTGGGTGTAGAAAGAAGGGGACAGGTGAAAGAGCTACAGAAGTAGAATCTGGAAGATAACGGGAACTGATTATATATGGGATGATTAGGGACAGCGAAGGGTTAAGGATGTTGTTGCCAATTTGTGAGTGACTAGAAAGATGGTGGCACCTTGATAGAAATAAGGAAGTTTGAGAGAGAGTTTAGTTTCATCTTGGCCACATTGACTTGAGATGTCTATTAGACACTGAGGTGGAGATGTATAGAAAGCAGTTGGAGATGTAGGAGAGATTAAGGAAAGGTTGTTTTGGAAGTCATATGCATAGAAAGATAATTGAACTCAGGGGAGTTGCTGAGATCACCAGAAGAGGTATAAGGAGAAAAGAGGGCTCAGAGTCAGTCTTGGGACCAGCCATGGTTAAATGCTAAGAGATGGATTATGATGAAACTGAGGTGTAATTGGCAGGAAGGAAAACCAGAAGAGAGTATTGTTTGGGACTCCAAAGGAAGAAAATATCCAGCAAGAGGCAGTCCGAGTCGAGTACTAAAAGCTGGAGAGATCAAGAGAAAAAGAAAAGGCTACCATATTAAGCAACTAAGAAATCATTGGTAAGCACAAAGCAGTTTTGATTCATTTTCATACTTGACAGGTACATTCCCTCTTCCTCTCATACCAATTAGAGCTACAGAACATTTAGAATACAATTCTCTTATGCAGATAGCAAGTTCCTTGGAAAGTCATTATTCAGCCTCTTAGTTTCTCCATCTTCTCTTCTAGGCTTCAGGTCATTTCACTGTTCACCATTAAATTAGACATCTGTGGGGGCCTTTTATTTCTTTTTGGTTTCTTTTTTCAATTAACAAAAATATTTTTTCTCTCCCTCTTACTTTCCTCTACCACACCGGAAAAACAATAACCACAAACTTTTGTAACAAATACGCAGACAAGCAAAACTAATTCCAGCATGGACCGAACAAAAAGTCTCGGCCTGCACCCTGAGTTCATCACACCTGTTAGAGGGTGGTAGTATGTTTCATTACAGATCCTCTGCCATTGTGGTTGGTCACTGTGATCAAAGTTCTTAAGTCTTTCAAAGGTGTTGGTCTTTACAACGCTTTACTGCAAAAATTGTTCTACTGGTTTTGCTTACTTTACTGCATGAGGTTCATACACATCTTTGCAAGTTTCTCTGAAACCATACCCTTGATCATTTCTTATAATAGTATTCCATTACATTCATATACTATATTCAGCCACTCCCCAACTGATGGGCACTCCCCCTGCTTTTGTTTTCAGCCGAAAAAAAGCTGCTTCTGTGCTGCCTTTTCCACCTATGTTTTGAATAAATACAATTTTGTGAAATGACTGATACATTAAAGACTTTCCTAACAAGTTTGTCTGAAAGGGAAACTGCTTAATAATTCCCATACCTACCTTTAAAAAAGGACTTGTAAAAGAATTTCACAAACTTGCAGAATATACCTGAGAAGAAAATTTTTTCAGTTACCAACTAAACATGTTTTGAGTAAGAACTTACCTAACTCCTTTCCTTGAAAGATACAGGAAACTCAGATTTTTCCCCAAGTAAATTTTGTTTCTAATATCCTCCCTGTCTACCACATGCTTTTAGAACAATTGGGGAGCAAATGACTGCAAATTCTTTCCCCAAAAACTACAACAGGTTGGTTCTTTCACAGAAGAGATTCAAGTAGCTTCTCTTGCCAGTTTTCATTTGATAAAAAAAAGAGAACGCCAGCTTAGGACAATTTCATTTGCCTTTAATAGCTTGCCAGCTACTGACTTTACTACTCTATCATTTGCATAAATATTCCTCTACATAAGCAAGGCTCCATTGATATTGCTTACTGCAAGCGGATGGGCTCACAATAGTCATTAGCACACTGCAATCCATGTGGCACTACAAGGAGCTATTAGGAATGCATTTGTCAAGCACTTTCTTCATAGTGCTAGGAAGCTCAGGATCATTTCTGAGATGGCACTACACTTAACAGTTTGAGAAAAGACTGCTTATCCTGAAGAACAACAAATGTTACTAAACATTGCACTGTATACGCTGGAGTCAAGAAACCTGGGGTTTAAGACCTGCCTCCAAGTCACTGAGCCCTGAGCCCATTTTCTCAACTGTAAAAAGGGGACAGTTACACTAGCATTACCTATCTCAGTTTTGTGTACTTGTCAAAACATTAAACTGCTATAGAAATGAAAGTTTACTGGCCCCACTCTCGTTAAAAGGGAGATTTTCAGAGATATCCCAGGAAAATTATTCATCTGGTCTTAAGTATACTCTTTACTATTCTTTATTTGGTTCTTTTCACTTAATCACTGAATGCTATTTCTCAAAAATTTGTTTGGCTCTACAATAAGGCTGAAAACAAAATTATTTACAGGGAAGAGGAAACTATAGTTGATTGGAAAGGGCTCCTAATTGAGGAGTCTGGAGGTCTGGGTACATGTTGTGGCTGCATTGCCCAATAACCATGTAATCATGGTCATTAACTTCTTTCCATGCCAGTATTCTCTGAGGAAATCTGTGTGAAGTGCCACAGAAATGTAAGCTAACATTAATGGAATCAAATGAACCAAGTGACTTAACTGGTTATCAGCATTAGAGCTGGAAAGGACTTTAAAGATCATCTTAGTCAATCTCATTTTTCAGACTGTAAGTCAGTTAGAAATTCTCATCTCCCAACTCATTCCACCATACTACATGTACTGTTTTCTATCTGAATCTTCCCTAAATTATCATTCAAAGTGAGAGCTTCTAGCCTATTCTGGTCTCTAGAAAACAGGGTTTATTCTTTTTAAAGCCTACCTACATGGCAATATGGCATAATGGATCAAGAGCTGGCCTTGAAGACAGAAGGCTCCTGTCCCACCCCAGATAGATCCCTTGGCCTCTCAGTATTGTCTACAGCTATGACTAGGTGCAGGAAAGATGCTGACTTGCATCGGTAGAAGCAGTTTCCTTTGCTAGGCACTCCCTACAGCAGTATTTCATTCTTCCAAAAACTTTTCTCCAGGAAGCCCCTAGGCTCCACAAGCATTTATGCTAAACATGATTTTGCATATTTTTCAACTCTCCAGCTTATAATCTTGAGGGCAGTCTTATTTTCCTTTGGTCTACATCTTTAATCTAGTTAATATAATGCTATAAACACCCTATGAGCACTAAGATATGAAATACAAATAATGCAAGGCTTATTTCATGAATCTGCAAAAATGTATAGGTAAAGACAGAAGTCGAGATGGCCTCAGTTTGCTTTTGACTGTATTCACAAGTGTCTGAAGTTTTCCCACAAAATAATTCTATTTAACAACAAACAATAACAAAATTATAGAACCCAATTTCTGAAGGTTTAGATTGAACAGTTTAAATTTATAATTTTCCATCAATTCTGACATACTCTGGGTTTCAACTAGGAAAGGAAGATAGGTCACATGAGGATTAAACTGATTTGGAGAGATTATCCAATAGTAGCTTTTTTTTCTGATTATCCAATAGTATTCATGAACATGTCAAAATGGACACACCTCACACCTCTCTATTGTCACAAACTACTAGATGTTCAATCTTTCAAATTACATATATTCAGAAAGTACACAAATACTTGGTAATTGTAAAAGCATTAGCCACTTATATCAAAGCACTTCTAAATAAAAAGTCTCTTATTGATGCTATCAGTATTTTCATCAGTGAATAGTTTCCAACCAGCAGTTCGTAAAACTCTTAACATGTCCCCCTTTAAATTATACCTCATAGTTTCAGCAATACATGAATTAATCCTTAAAGGGAAATGCCCGGAGTTATTTGTCCTACTATTACAATTTCTTTAGAGTTCATTCTGGGTGCTACATCATCCACCCAGCTCCTATCTGTGAGGGAGCTGTTGTTTCCCTACGAGTGTGTGCCACTGCAATGATATACACACTCCTCAAGTGACCTGGATGGATACGATGAAAAACACACTTAAGGTTACTGCCACAGGTGCTTATAAAGGCACAGACCTACCATAAACACCAGGAGACTAATTTTCAATATCTTATTTTTGGGAGATGGACAGGAAATTAAGAACTCTCAAGTTCATCATATGGAAAGCCGTTTCCCATTTATCCTTAAACATCTTAGCATTAGCTTTCTGAAGCACTGTTGCCTTGTAATGACCGTGCAAACTTCATGTGCAATTAGCTTTTGTACAATATGGGGGATTTTTTTTCTCCCCACGAGAGCAATTTAGAAGACCCTGAAGTACGTATGGTTTTGGAGGAGAAAGAAATATAGATCTACATTAAAGGCTGGCATTAAATAAGCTAAAAAGCAATTCCTTTCCAAAACTTTGCCTTGATGAAAGAAAAAATCTGGTTCTTGATTTATCATTCTACTAGGAAGTAAATTCATAATTTTTAAAAAATTCATGCCAACAGTTTCAATTTCCCACCAAAATTGATTAGTGAGATCAAGAGTTTACCCAATCTCCTAGAGTAATTAATGAAATGACCTAAAGAGGCAAGTGATCGATCCTTCAATAATTAAGCATCAAAATGAAATCAAATAGCTCTGTATAGCAATTACTCTATTAAGAGTAATTAATATGCATATTCAGAACTGGTGTATGAAATTACTATGGATATTCAGTTAAAGAAGCACACATCTAACTTATATTTCCTGACAAACTATTGAGAGGATGCTATTATTCCCCTGAAATTGGAGAGATAAAACAAATACAAATGACTGGAGAGAGATACTTATGCATCAATCCCTCCTAGTCAGATAAGGAAATAAGTGACAAAGTCTCTTGCACTGAAGTTATGTATTTAACAGTTTTACATGTAATATTTATATATAAAAAACTTTTAAGTGCTTTTCTCCAATTTAAAAATCTAAAGAATTCAAAAATAAGGCATTCAATATTTGAAAAAAGTACAGATTTACAAAATGTGTATATTCTGTCATGAAAACTTCACACCAACATTATACACTTGGAAAAAAAATACAAACAGGATATATTACAAATTTATGTAGCAATAACTTAGTTCATACCATGCAATAAAAAGTACATTAATCAAGATACACAAGCTTTTAAAGGTTCTAAACTGAAGGGCTTTTTTTTCTTTTTTGCAGACACATTAGGTATGCAAATCCTTAAAACCTGTGGCACTTAAAATTTCTGGTAGCCTTTCTACTGAGAGGTAAATTATACACAACAATGATGATGAGGATGAACAGAGCAGTTGTCTATTATGAATCATTCCAGCTTTGTTCAACAATAGCTGAAACTCTTTTCTCATATTCTCGTTTGTTTTCCTGATAAAGCTGCGCTGCCTGGCTATTGGCAGGACTGTTGGGATTAGGTTCATCCAGCAGAGACTGAAAGAGAGAAGAAAGGAAAAGTATACCTCTTTAATACTTGAAACAGAGTACATGACAATGATAAAAACAACAGAAATCCTTCAGGAGGAGTAATCATTGATATTAGTGCAAGCTTTAGCTACCAAGCTACTTGACTCTAATAATGATAGTGTCCTGACAATGAACTTAACTTCAAAAGCAAATGACTATCAACTATCTTATGAGATCACATTTCAAAGACAATCAGAAAAGAACAGCATTCTCCAGGAACCAAGAGACAGTAAGCTAATTTGGCTGTTAAATATATGGTTATAATTTAGCAACCAGCATTGTAAAAACTCAGTCCAAAAGGTGTTACTTTTCCAACATCTGGCAGTGAATCTTTTTTCCCAACATCTGGCAGTGAATCTTTTTTCCCCTTCATATACCAAAATGTGTAGAACTGGTGAGGGAATAAAGTAGGTAGGGAAAAAACAATGCTGGAAATAAGTGTATGTGTGTATTGGAAAAGGAGAAAAAGTAGGGAGCTTCAAAGGGTATATTAAAATCCAAAGAACCACTACTACGTGCACACTTCCCCTCCTCCCCCGCTGCCAAATTAATTCCTCTCATTCTATTTCACTGATTCCAATTATTATCTACCATGCTGCTTTGATATCTAAGTTTCACTCAGGAGTGGGGAGGAGACCACAGTTTACCTATTAGGCAAATTTAATGTTGCTTTGCTCATATACTATTATCCCAAGATTCTTACTCTCTTCCCTAGCGCCCCTTAAATAAACGGAAGTCTACATTCTTCTAGTCAACAAGAATATCCTTTCTGGGATTCTTCACCAAGATTTCCTAACCATAGCAAAACCTGATTTACACTATTTCTAGCAAGAAAGACAAAGAGTTTACCTGAATTGATGTTAAAATAGAGGACACATCATACGTTGGACTCCAACGATTCTGGAGGATATCTAAACATATGCTACCATCGGCATAGACTGCAAATATAATACTGAAGTCAGTAACAGTTTACTTTGTTATACTTCAAGAATTCCCAGAAATCTTTCCCACACATAATAGAGCTCTGTGAAGCCCTCCAATGATTTTCCAAAAACTTCTCTGTTCCATAGGAAGATAACTTTAAAAAATAATATCACCAGGAAGAAGGGTTATTCTAATAAGATGTCAACAGGAGAGGGTTTGACTAGATAACTTTTAAGGCACTGTCCATCTCTAAGTCTGTGATCATTAAAACTATGTTAGTATTTCAAACTATGGAAATGGAGATAAAAAAAACCATGGCAGAAAATAGCTAATAGCACTAAAAGTGCTCCTTTGTGAAATGTGACAATTCAAAGGGCTTAAATCTACCCTCTTCAGTATTTGCAGTATCTGTTAAAGACAGTCACTTACCATTTGGATGAAACATCTTTGATAAGAACCTAACAGTGGGAGGTTTATTCGGATATTCTTCTGAGAATTCTATTACTAGTTTAAAGGTACCTAAGACAAAATAAAACAAAGTCAATAAAACAATCAGGACAATTATGAGCAATCAACTGGCACCTTTTAATTACCACACAAATATAAACGCCCTACTTTAGCACCATACTTAAGAGGTGGTGTTATCTATTAGTACTATTACTACTACTCATGGACACATTATATGCCTGTGATATGATTCTGAAATGGGAATAAGTTAGGACTGCCAACATAGACTCATTTATCTCTATTCCCTTTTATTATTCATTTAGAATAGTTGTTTTAGGCCTAAGTAGGCAAAATGCCCCTCTAGTTAAGGTAGGCAGCATGATATATTGGAAAAAGCAATGGATCTGAAGTCAGATAGCTTGGTTTACTTATCTGTGTGACCTTGGGCAAGATTCTTAATTTCTACGGGCCTCAGTTTCCTCATCTTTAAAATGAAGAGACTGAACTTGGATTGATGATCTCTAAGGCTCCTTCTAGCTCTGAATCTATGATCCTAACTAATGGCTGTATTTTTTTAGAAGGCAAAATGATGGTAGAAAGGAACTGTTTAGCTGCTCTATCACCTCATGGAAGGTGCTTAGAATGTTACTATTAAGTATACAAGTCACATATCAAACTACATAAGCAAAGGGAATATTCTGCATTTGTCTCTGGATTTCTTATGGAGGAAGCTTTGGCATAGTGGAGAGAGAGCATGCCTTTGAGCCAGGAAGACCAAAGTTCAAGTCATGCTTCTGAAACATATTGATCGGGTGACCCTATGGCAAGCAAGTTAGCTTTCGGGTGTTCTACAAAACTCTCTAAAACTGAATGTTACAGAGAGGGTGGCAGTCGGCATTGGTAGAGGAAGTTCCTTTTGTATTCCTAGAAACTAGAACAATGCTTTGTACATAATGAGCAATTTAAAAATATCTGTTAAAGTAAACTCAAGTTCACAAAAACAAGTCATTTTTTAACCACAGAAAATACTACCCAAATAACCACACCTAAAACCCCCCAATCTATGAACATCTATCTGCTTATTAGAGGGCATCCAACAAACTGGGAAATATTTCATAAAGTAAAAATCAATAAACTTTTAGTCCAGCTTTCATTGCCAAGGTCTAATGGACAAGCTTCAAGCTTCTTTCCTTACCTCTACTATTTAAAATATATATACACACAGAGAGAACACAAATACCTCACACCTATTTCTCAGGCTTATTCAAAAGTCAAATGAAATTTGGTTTTAATCTACCCTGACATTAGAGGCTCTTATTTAGGAAAGATTTTAGAAAGTCTTTACTACATTAAAATACTGGGAATTGTACCATGCTTAACAGCAAGGGATTTCCTTGTCTGTTTCCAATTTGGGATTTTTCTACATGCGTAAGTCACATCCAAAAATCAATCCCTTCAAATTTGCATCCAACAGGGTTGGCAATTTAAACAATATAAAGAAAATAAGTTCTATAAAGACAGGTATTTGAGATCTATGACTGCTCACTGCAAAAAAAAAAACCTACTACCCGTCTTACTAATAAATACTACACACACTTTTGATTGAGAAACCACATGACTGGGTTGATACAGGGCCATCTTTGCAGTCAAGAAGAACTGGGTTCAGATTCTGCTTTTGATCCACATTTGCTGTGCAACCACTGACAACAGTCACTTAACCCCTCACCAAATCCAGGCAACTCCACAAGACTGTTACAAACAGCTGTTGATCTGCAACAGTGGAAGGAGTTTCTACAAAGTAGGGTTCATGACACTGATGAAATCACACATCCAGATCGAGACACTGTATTTAAAAATTCTGATTGACGAATGTTAAATATTTGATCATTTTAAATAATTCAACTTAAGAAAAGATGTCATATTAAGGACAACCCCAAGAACTGACTTTTAAAAAATCAATTCAATGAGTTCAACTAAACGGTTATCAGTTAGTTTTGAATTCCTCTACTTCTCCGTGAAAATAATCCAATGTGTGTACAATAGAGAATACAAAATGTTTACTACCACTTAGGAGTGGGGAAAGTCGAGTGCTGTTGTAACTATTCTACATGAAGCTATCAGCAGCAATGTTTAAAAACAACTCCAGTTAAACACTATGCCAACACGGTCACAGCAGGCTAAAACTATGACCAACCTCCTGGACATCTCTAGTATGTTACAAACCATCTAAATATAAACTATTCTCAACATGGTCCCTGTCTCTAATATCCAATATCCAATATCCAACTGTCCCAGCAATAAACTAGGGCACTGAAGTTTATTCAAGCTCCAGAAGACAAAGTCGTTTGTGAGCTGTTAATTCCCAATAGCCTACAATTTTTTGTCTACTTTCAAACTGGCTTGCAACAGCAGGAAAAGGTTTTAAGCAGAAGGTATTAATATGCCAACTTGCTACTTAAAAGCATCCTCTTCATGTAGGAGATAGCAAAGAAAAGTTCACCAGGAGCACTTACCATCCTCAAAGGGTGTGCCTTCTGGCCTGAGAGATTAAAAAAAAAATATCTAATTAGCATATGCCCTTCAATATACTCTTGTAAGATGGGGACCAAAAACACTTCAAAACAACTTAAAATGACCCTAAGCCAATTTATCCTGGTTTCCAGAAGATTTAATATCTTCCAGCATTAGTGCAGCTAGGTGGAGAAGTAGATAGAGGTGTGGGCCTGGAGTCTCATGTTCCAGAGTTTAAATCTGGCCTCAGACACTTAATAGCCAAGTGACCTTGGACAAGTCATCTAACCCTGTTTGCCTCAGTTTCCTCATCTGTAAAATGGGTTGGAAAAGGAAATGGCAATCCACTGCAGTATCTTTACCAAGAAAGCCCCAAATGGGGTCATGAAGAGTTGGTCACAACTGAACAACAGCAAACCATTAGTCCTATGAGAAATGAGGCTAAGCTCAATGTGGATGTTATCACAGGTAAGCCATTTTACTGACTGCCATTCTTCTCTTGCCCCAAAACTTTTCCCTTCTTTTCATACCAATTTAACCTTTCCCAAGAGGTTTAAATACATAATATGTGCACAGTACATTAAAGATTTTAATACAAATAATTACTGAGGTAGGTTAAACGTAGGTTTATTCTTTCTTCCCTCTGAGATTATTCCCACTTACTTATTAAAAACAATGTGACTTTTAAAAACATACTCTGGAGCAAAAAGAATTTTTTGGGGGATCTTATTTTAAAAAGTTATTAACAATTAAATCTTTTTTAAAAGATCAAAAGGATCACTTCACAGTAATTTGAATTTAAAGCTTCTGGTGCCTATAACCACAACAAAACTAGGAAGAAAAGAAATGGAATAAAGAAAGAATGAAAATACAACAAAATTTGAAAGGCATATAGAATTCTAATGTAAAGAGAAAAAAAAATCAAGTTTACATTTTAACACATAGTTATTGAAGCCAAGAACTCACTTTCTACTTTTATTTATGTAGGCCTGTAGAGTATATTTGCATTTACTATACTGCCACATTAAGTGGTACCTTTTCCCCCTGCAGTAAGGCTGAAATACATTCTGGGTTGTACTTGTACCCAGACCAGTTTTTCCTTTACCATTCTACTGAATGCATAACTTTAACTGGTATGGTCTTACAAGGAAATAAAAGCATAATTAAATTTATGTAAAAGATCAAAAGCACAAGTGAAATAGTTCTTATAATCCCACTATAAAAATTCTAGTAGAAATTTCTTAACTTCTAGTTCTAGACATGGAGGATTTCAACTTCTTTCAAGAGAACTTAACTCTCAATACTACAAAACCTTCATGATTTCACTCATGTAGGTATTTCCTCAATAGATGCAGATCACAATTTTTCCATACCTTACTGGTCTTTATGGTTTAAAAAAAAAATCAGATGGTGACCAACAATCTAGTGATTGATTCCTCTGTACTTAGCTAGGTCCTTGTACCACCAACAGAAACTTTTTTAGTTTGATGGGACCTGTTCTAGCTTGCATTTTACTAGTGTAGCTTTTTAGAGCTGAAAATGAACTCTCTGTATACAATGTGGTTTTACGTAGAATATTTGCCAAATATTTTGCTTCAATGCTCAAAGGATGATGAGGCCTATCATTTGTTATCACCTGCTACTTACCCAAATATAACTGCATTCCACTGCATGATGTTGTTTTCAGATGGTGCGCCGCTGACACCCACAGGTGGGTCTTCTTGCAATCTAAGAATTAAAGAAATACAAGCAAAAAAGTTGACTATGGAATCCAATGAGGAAGGCCACCAAAGCACACAGGATCACTGTTCCATACAGTCTTCTAGAAACTCTAATCAATTTATGTTATTTTAAACTAGATGTATTTCCATGTCTTTGCTGATAGGACAAGGGCTCCTTTTCAACCCCTGAATGAAAAAATCTAGAGGTACCTAAACCTTGCTGCCTTTAAAAAGCTATAGAGCACTCCAGGTTCTCCAGAATTTTACAGGATTTAGGATCAATGATTTTCCCCTAGGTTATGTAAGATGGTGTTCTCTTAGGAACTTACCATGTAGCATTAACTGAACAGCTCAACTGCCAAGGTAATTCTGATCACTGGACCATATTATTTAGGGCTAGAAGCGACTGGCTTCAGATGTCATCCCTTCAACTGATGGTGAGAAAACTGAGGCCCAGAGAATTAAATATCTTGCCCAAGATCACGGAAAGCTGGGAGTAAAGCAGATATTCAAATCCAGGTCCTGACTCCAAATCCAGTACTTTTGCCATTACAACACCCTATTTTCATTGTCCCTTCATTTCTATATCCCTTCACAAGCTATATGACAATATACATTTTAATCATGACCCTTGCTACCTTGCAACATGGAGGACAGAATGTAATTACAATTATAAATAGCTCAACTATGCCTACTGAAGGCAGCTAGGTAGCACAATGGCGTCTCGAAGATTTGAATTCAATATTCAGCCTCAGATACTTACTGGCTGTGTGACCCTGGGCAAGCCACTTAATGTCTGGTCTATCTCTGTTTCCTCAACTGTAAAATAATGAAAACACTTACTTCCCAGGGTTGTTGTGAGGATCAAATATTTGGAAAATGTTTAGCATAATACCTGGCACAAGTATGAAGAAATGCTACTTATTATTATTATTATTAGTATTAGTAGTAGTAGTAGTAGTATACCAATCTACTACTAAATAAACATCTTTTTTTTTTATTCCGTTTATTTCAGGAGAAGGTAACATCAATTTACTTGGGATTGTGATGGAAATTAGGGTCATCTAATCCTGAGGTATCAAATGTGCTACCCACAACACACCTCAGCTGGATCCAAATTAAAATGTAACTGGGAATTATTTAACAAAATAAATGAAAAGAAAACATAGACAATATTACATTTTTAAACTAAGTAGATATGCAGCCCACAGGGAACCTTCCAAAACTAAGGACTGGTGAGTCCCCTTTCCATTTGAGTTTGACATCACTGATCTAGTCCAAGCTCCTCATTTCACAGATAAGGAAGCTGAAGCTCAGAAAGGTTGGGTAACTAAGACTAACTATGATCACACACAGGTTGTAAGCAGAAACTTCTTTCCATTACACTCTAAGGAGTGTGCTTAGTTAAGATATAATGAAGATGGCAAAGCATATAGGAATAACTTTCAAAAATCAGCTAGATCCCTTTTATTGTCATTTACCTTTTCTTCAAAGCTCCAGATTCAACAATTATATAAGCTGTATCTTAAAAGGCAGTGACAAAACACCAAGGGTCTGGAGAGTGAATGTGTCAGGGCTAGACTAATAACCAGATAGATAACCTTCCTCAGGGTCAAGTTCACTCAGCATTCAGCTGAGCCTCGATTCTCGTGGTTTACTGGCTGCCAGACTCCTAAATCTAATTAGGCAGGAACCAGACTGAGGTTGCAAGTACAAGAAAGCCACATAACCACATTAGAAGAAAGGGTAACAATGCTTTTTCTCCAAATTTCACCTCATAGTTTTCATAACTGAAAGGCTATTTTGTACATAATGGTGAAGGATAGAGTTGTAAATAGTAAATACTAGTCTCTTATACTAGTGATGACTTTGTGACCACTATGATTCTAAACAAAACTATGACACAAAAATGACAATAAATAGAATGGCTGATGTTCATAGGGCTTTATGAATTACTAATCAGTTCATATGCCCGGATCTCATTTGATCCCTTAAAAGTACAGGGCGAGTAAAGTAATACAACTACCATTAACTCACAATTAGTAGATGGGGAAACTGAGGCCCAAAGAAATTAAGTGCCTCATCCAGGGTCAAGCAGCTAATTAATTAGGTGGCTGAGTCTAGTAAAAGGGTTCTAAACACACAGTGTTTAAAGTGTAGATTCAACTGCTCAGCAAGGTGTGGTAAGTCTTTTATAAGAGTGAGGTTCCGGAAGAAGCAAGTGGAAGTTCAGAACAATGAAGGTACCCTGGGATATCAATGTCTGTGAACAACAGCGACCAATGGACAACAAGGACAGCACAATTTACAGGAAGCCAAAGTTTTCATATGCAAGTAGTGCATATTTATTTCCCTTTTATAATTGACACCCTGCAATTCACTACTCTCTCCTTAGGGATAAACATCATAGGCTCTTAAGCATGTTCAGTAGACTGTCAACAAGCAAAGTTGCAGGACTGATATATCTTCCATAATTGCCATAACTTCTTGCTAGCTAACCCCAGCATGCTTCTAAAGGTACAGAAATTTTTTTAGCATTTAGAAATGTAGCACATAAAAAGTTTTGTTGCCAGAATTAAGCTGTATCCAAAGCAAAATTTAAAAAATAAAATGAGCTGTACCTGGAACCCCAATTGGAAACCTATTACTTAGGTAATTCTCAGAAAAACCAACCAATGAAATATCTGAGTCATAAAATAGTGTTTTAAAGACAGTGTTCTTAAAAAAAAAATCAAAAGCTGAGTACATTATACATGTGACCCTCCTAATTTTTCTTGAAAAATCCTTCAAGTGTCTTACCTTACAATATGGAGTTAACCTTTGTCTCTTTTTCAGGTAACCCTCTTTTAAAGGCTTCAATACAGAGCTATAAAGTTTTACATGCAAAGTATCATTGTAAACTATACAATACTTTGCGCATAAGCATTTTATCTTCATACTGATTTTTTTTCTTTTTGGTAAACGGGTTCAAGCACACTGCATTTAAGCAGAATTATACTGGGGAAAAGGCATCCATAACAGCTCAGTCTGAATTAACATATATCATACTTAAGGAAAAAGATCTCTCAAGCATACCTGAGAACTTAAAAGGGTGTGGTGAAAGCACTCTAATTTTTAACTAACCAAAAACTTTGTAGTAAACAAGCAGGTTTCCCCAGAACAAAGAAGTCATCCCAAATATTTCTCTTTAAGCAAAAAAAAAAAAGTTGAGGAAAAGATAGGTTCAGTAAGAAATTTCCTCACCACTTTATATTCCTAAGTATCTTCCAAAGTGTTTGTAAAGGTAAGTAAATGACTTTTAAAAAAAACAACTATTTTGTCAAAATCCCATCCTTCTCAACAGATAAAAATCCTAAAATCAAATCTAAATGCACCACAGGAAACCCAGGTGCTCGTCTTATCACTTTCAGTACTGGCGAGAAAGGCATTTCTTCAAACCTTAAGAGTTACTAGTTCAAAGGTTTATCCAACATGTCTCCTGGTAACTAAAAAGGATATCTGGAGAGAATGAATTGATCCCCACCAGACCCCTAACTAGCTCTTACAAGGACTGGAACCAGAGGTTTGGGTTGGCTCAGCACCCAGCAAGGTTGTTTTTGTTTTTGCTTTTTTCCCGGGGGGGGAAGAGGGGGAGGGAAAAGGGGGGGAAGATGAGGGGAGGTAGAGGATTAGCTTCCACCAACTTCTCCACTCTCACGGAAGGGACAGGGGTTACTAAAGGCCTAGCCCCAACCCCGGAGAAGGGGTGTGGGATTCAACTAGAAAAACACAGAATTAAGATTCCGGCTGGGGGAAGGGGAGCATCCTCCAGTGCAAAGGACACCCCGCTAGGGCATACAAAAATGAACGAAACAGAGGATTGAGGTGGGGGAAGGAAGGAAAATAACCCCCTCTTCTCCAAACCTGGGGGTGTCACCCGACAGTCGCCTCATCCTCATTAAAATAACAAATGAAACCCAGGAAGGCAAAGAAATCAGCTCCTTCCCCTTCCCCCCGCCCCGGCTCCAAACTCGGGGGTGTCCGATCGCCTTCCTCTATTACAAAAACAAATAAGGCTGAGGCAGGCCCTCCGTTCCCCAAACACTGGGGTGTCGGACGCCCCCTTCTACTGATGGGGACGGGGAGCTGCGCGAAGCTAGAGGCCTATGCAGTCCCCTACCTACACCCCCACCCCTGTTTTCACCCAGGAAAGAGAAGAGAAAATTGGAATTCCCTTGGCCCGGAACTAAAGGTCGACAGAGTGCAGCGAGCTCCGGTCAGAAGCCGCCTCAAACCCGGGCCCTACCCCTAGCCCCAAACCGGGATCTAAGAGAGGACAGGCCGCGTCGCGGAGCTAAAAGGAAAGTGCCCTGCGGCCTGGCCTCGCCGGGATTGGTCTCCAGTCTCCTCTTCTGCCGAAAGGCTTCGGGGAAGGGAGGAAGACAGCCGGAAAATAGAACAGGGACATCTGCTGGGGGCAGTTACCGCTTGAAGTCCCGCATGAGCCTCCTCCTGGCCGGGGTCGACATGATTCCCCCGCTCCCCCGCGGTCTGTGTGAGAGAAAAGAGTCCCGAGCTCCCCACCCCCCACCCCCCCTGCCGTAGCACTCAGGAGCACCGCCACCACCAAAGCTTCACAAACAACCTGCAATGACTTCTTCTGCCGCTGCACAAAAGATCCCTCCGCCCTCCGCCTGTACCACTATGGCGACTTTGTAGGAGGGGGAGGAAAGGGAGGAGTCTGAATGAATTCTAATCCTTCATCAGAAAAATATCGAGTTTTTGACTGTAGCACTATTGTTCAATGCAATATGCCTTATATTCGCCTAATTTCCATTGCGTAGTGAGTAACTGAAACCGTATCACAACCAAACCTCTGCTAGTTCCCCCTTGATACAATCTTAGACTCGTCCAAGTGGGGAGGAGTCGGAGATGCGGGAGGGAGTGATGCAGCCAGCTCCTGAGATTTCAGGCTAGAGGAAGGACCATTACGTCAGATCACGTGACACTCGGTGATGCTGTCAACAATTCAGGTGGGGGGGGAGGGAACTAGACCACGTGGCCCTGTGACGCAGGCAGAACTGTTTTCTGAGAAGGGACTGGAACCGTGAAGTTGCGAGGAGAGTTTGTCCGGTTCTCTGGTGACGGAAGGATTTTCTCTTTAGGGCCCAATCTGCTTAGTCACCCCACCACCAGGAACCACGGCTGTTGTTCGCTGCCAGTCAGGAGATAGCAGACAGGTGGGAACGAAGGCTTGCATTTCTTTTTGCCTTCTTCCTTTGAGGCGTGGGGGCTTGGTGGTCGCGGGCACTCCCTCTCCTGGCGCACGTCGCAGCCCCTCTCGTTCTTGGAGGGTCTTTGTGAGGTCCTGTGGCCGGACAGCTCTCTGCCTGTGGCCACCTTGGTGATCGAGGCTCCAAATTTAACTAAGTTGGTTAGTTTTCAGAAGACAGGCACAGGGGGCTTGTTTAAAATCTTTTAAATTGTGCCGATATGATTTACGGCTTAAATTCCTCCCACCCCCCACCCAAAAAAACCAGGCCAGAACAAAAACACTTTTCTCAAGCTGTGGAAATGTTACTTCGAGGTATCGATGTAGGGCAGTAGGAGAGAGTTTTTATTGATGGGCAACAATGAATGGTGACTGCCTCCCTTCCCCTGTACAGAGGAATAAAAATGGCCAAATGTGTATAGACATCTCCCTTTCTGTACTTCACTGAGGTTACTCTAGAGCTGGAAACCCCAGGAAAGGGTGTGTGTGCGTGTGTGTGTTTTCAAAATTATATTAGAATTTTTTTTTTTGGCAGTTGGGGTTAAGTGACTTTCCCAGGGTCACACAGCTAGAGGCTGGATTTGAAGTCTGGTCCTCCTGACTTCAAGGCCGGTGCTCTAGCCACTGCGCCACCTAGCTGCCCCAAAATTATATTCGAATTTCAGGAAAATTATATTGGAATTTCATTTTTTCTTGAATGAGCTCTATTTCATTTGAGGATTTGTATCAGAATTTGTGGATTTTGTCTGTATTTCGCAGGGATCTTAGTTACCTTTACATCTGTTCCAGCACCTAGCATGTGCCTTGCACATAGTACTTATTAATAAGCATATCTTTTTTTAGTAGGGGGTTGACAAGTTCAGAGGTAAGTTGTAGGATTGTGAATTTGGCAGCTCTGTTGAGAGTGGATTGAAAGAAGGGAGAGATTGTTAAAGAAGCTATTATAATAATCCAAACAAAAAGTGATGAGGGCTTGAACTAGGGCAGAGGCTGTATGAGTCAAGGGAAAAGGATGGATATGAGAGACTTGGGGCAGTAGGAATGACAAGACTTAGCAACTAACTGGACATGGGGATTAAGAGAGAAGAGTCGAAGACAACCTCCAGACAGTGAACCTGAGTGACTGTAACAATAGTAGTGCTATCAGTAGAAACAGGGAAATTGAGGCATCATGTTATAGTTAAAAGAGTGCTGGGTTTGGAATCAGATGAGGGTACAAATCCTGGACTTGGACAAGACATTAACCTCTCTGTGCCTTATTTTCCACACTCACAAAAAAAAAAGAACAAAATGCAACCTTATAGACACCTTGAGGAAGATTTCCCATGCTTGAGTTAAGATCATAGTAAATTTCTTGAGATAGATGTAATGGAAAAAAAAAGCCAAACACTTTGTTCAAAGATCTTCTAATTATTAGTATGCTAAGTCATAAAGTGAGGCATAAAACATGTTTGCTATTGTGTATGCCATGGTTATGGACCATGCCTCCCATAGACTCCACATAGAAGAGGCACTGTTTGTATATAAGGTCTTCCAGATGTTCCTGTTTATAGACAAAACAGTGCTGATCATATCAAGCCCTATAATACTACTTTCTCCTTAATGAGATCCACAGCTACTCAAAAGAATTCAACCTGTGCTAAGACATCTAAGACGCAGAAGCTAGGGTCAAGGATAAAGCTGGTAGGAGAGGAATAGCAGCTGTCCAAGGATAGGACTTTGTATTCTTCATAGTTATAAGTTATCTATAGATCAGGCCTTACTGTATACAAGTGGAGACAAAAAGAATCTCAGAGCAGAGACACAGAGAGCACTCCCTTTGGGAGAAGCCATATTCTCCAGAAGGCAACAAGGCTGCCAAATCGGTAGCCAGCGAAATCCCATGGCAAATTGAGGTTCTCAGAATAGAATCAGTGTGAGACTAGGGCAGCAGAGGAGTCTGTTACCCAGCATTTGGACCAGGCTTATGCAGAACTGTGTTCAAGATAGAATGAATATGATCACCCTCACATTTTAAACATGTCATAAATGTTCTGTAATAACTATGCAAATCACCAATAATTCAACAAACATTTATTAAGGGTCTGTATGAGCACTTGTATTAGACAGTGACTGGTGGGAATACAAAGTATAGATGAGGAAGACAGAGCCAAGATGGTGGAATAGTGGAAGGAAGTACAGTGAGCTTCCCCCCAAAATTCCTCCAAACATATAGAAAAGGTACCATACTGAATACTGATGGAGAAATCCAAGGAAAAAAAATCACAGTGACTAATTTTTCTGGCCCAGGTTGGCACAGATAAACTGACAGGTCTGTAAACACTAGGAACAGGGTTTGGCCAGGAGCATGTGGTCATCTGGAGCACTGAAGTACCCAGAGAGAGGCTGAGCATTAGGGCAAGAAGGGGTCTAAAATCATAACAGGCCACCAAAAGGGAGCTGGTGCTAACTGGCAGCTATGTCATCCGATACCCATTTCCAGGTCACAGATACAGAGTAGACTGATTTGTGTCTAGGGCTGGTGTTGCAGGGCAGGTAGCAGCCAACGTCTCTAGGTGCTGTACTAACAAGTTCAGAAGCAAGCAAGAACTGTCTGTCAGGAGCAGAGCAGGGTTTTACTTTCAGCATCTGGTCCATTCTGCAGCAAAATAACCAGGGCAGGAATCCCTGACCAAAGGGAATCCTATAATTCTGTCACTGAACCAGCAGAGCTTCCCAGCTGCCTGACAGGAGGTGAGTCCAGCAGTAGTCTATTGTTGTTCTGACCCAAACACAAGTCAGGAACTTGCAGAGCTCAGACGGGAAGGGCAGTGATTAGAATTTGCCTCAGATCAGACAACTTTGAGAGGAATGAAAGCTTGCAGTTTACCAATCTGAGCTGTCCCTGAGATCCTGAAATAAAACAATGCTAGATACCTCCAATAAGCAGGACCATCCCTGACCTTCCTTCCAGTAGCACACAGAGTCCAGCTCTAACATCAAGTCTGAAAGCAGGAAGTAAGCTGAAAGACTGAACAAACAAACAAAAATCCTACTACAAAAAGCTGTTGTGGTGACAAAGACATTTGAGGCACAAACTCAGAAGAAGAGAATGACTTCAAAACCTCTACAAGCAAATACTCAAAGAAATACATGGCCTGGGCACAAATTCAACTAGAATTCCTAGAGGAGATGAAGCAAGCATTTTTAAAAGTTTAAAATGTGTGTGTGCTCATATACAAAAATATTTATAGCAGCTCTTTTTGTGGTGGCAAAGAATTGGAAATCGAGGGGATGCCCATCAATTGGGGAATGGCTGAACAAGTTGTGGTATGTGAATGTAATGGAATACTATTGTTACATAAGAAAGGATGAGCAGGTGGACTTCAGAAAAACCTGGAAAGACATGAACAGATGCTGAGTGAAGTGAGGAGAACATTGTACAGAGTAACAGCAACAATGTGAGATGCCCAACTTTGATAGACTTAGCTCTTCTCAGCAATATAATAATCTAAGATAATTCTAAAAGACTCAAAATGGCACATGCTGTCCACATCTAGAGAAAGAACTATAGAGTCTGAATGCAAATCAAAGCATACTATTTTCTTTTTTTTGTTTGTTTTTTCTTTCTTGTGGTTTTTCCTTTCTGTTCTGATTCTTCTTTTACAATGACTAATATGGAAATATGTTTACTATGATTGTACATATACAGCCTTTATCAGATTGCATGCCATCTTTTATGTCTTAGGGAGGGGGGAAATTTTAGAACTCAAAATTTTATAAAAGTGAATGTTAAAAACAATAAATAAAATTTTAAAAAGAAAATATTTAAGAAAATAAAAAAATACAATGAAACAAAAAATAAAAATGTGTGTTTAATAAATGAGAGGCCTAGAGGGAAAAAAAATGGAAAGAAATGAGAGGTATTGAAGAAATAACAGTTTGTTACAAGAGGTGCAGGATCTTGCTCAAGCAACAAATTCTCTGAGATTTAGAATGGACTAAATGGAAGCCAGTAAGTCTATAAGATAATAAGAAATATTAAAACAAAGTCTAATGACCAAAAGATAGAAGAAAATATGTTTTCTCATGATAAAAACAACTTGATCTAGAAAACATCAAGGAGAAAAAAAATTATTGGAGGTATCAAGCATTGTTTTATTTCAGGATCTCAGGGACAGCTCAGATTGGTAAACTGCAGTTTAAGGTAATCGTTGGAGTACCTTAAAGCCATGTCCAAAATAGAGCTTAGATATCAATAAGAGTTTCAGGAAATCTTGGTTTTAAAAAATTCGGTTTTATCATCAGTTCTGAATTCTGTCCCTCCAGTCTCCTACCCCACCCATTGAGAAGGCAAGAAAAATAAAACCCATTACAAATGTGTATAGGCCTGCAAAACAAATTCCTGCTTTAGTCATGTCCAAAAAAAGAAAAGAAAATATACTTCAATCTACATTCAGAGTTCATCGACTATCTGGGGTTGGATAGTATATTTAATCATGAGTCCTCTGGAACAATTGTTTGTTGTGTTGATCAGAATTACTAAATCTTTCAAAGCTGATTATCTTTTCAATATGGTTATTACTATATAAATTTTTTTTCTAGTTATACTCACTTCATTTTGTTCCAGTTCATATAAGTCTTCCCAGTTTTTTCCTAAAACCAACCCCTTCATTTCTTATGTTTTATCACATTAATATTCCAATTAACGGACATCCCCTCAGTTTCCAATTCTTTGCCACCACAAAAAGAGCTGCTATAAATATTTTTTGTACATGTGGGTCCTTTTTCTCCTGTTTTTAAAAAATATCTTTGGGGTATAGACCTAATAGCAGTATTGCTGGTCAAAGGGTATGCAGAGTTTAATAGCTTTGGGGACTTAGTTCCAAATTGCTTTTCAGAATGCTTGGGCTAGTTCATAGCTCCACCAACAGTGCATTAGTGTACCTGTTTTTCCACAGCTGCCTCGCCTCCAACATGTCACTTTTCCTTTTTCTGTCATCTTAGCCAATCTGATGGATGTGACATAGTACCTCTGAGTTGTTTTAATTCTTGTTTCTCTATTAGTGATTTACAGCATTTTTTCATATGACTATTGATAGCTTTTCTTCCTTAGAAAACTGCCTATTCATATATTTTGACCATTTGTGAATTGGAGAATGGCTGTTATTCTTATGAATTTGACTTAATTGCCCATATATCTTAGAAATGAGACCTTTATCAGAAAAACATGCTGCAAAATTTTTCCCCAGTTTCCTGCTTTTCTTCCAATTTTAGCTGCATTAATTTTGTTTGTGCAAAATCTTCATAATTTTATATAATCAAAAATATCCACTTTATCTCCCGTGAATCCTTCTCTTGTTTGGTCATGAACTCTCCCCCTTTCCATAGATCTGATAGGCCATTTTGGGAAATCTTAAAGGAAAACTGCCCAGATCTCTTAGAACCATAGAGTAAAGTAGAAATAGAAAGAATCTGTTGACTACTTCCTGAAACAAACCCCCAAATGAAAACTCCCAGGAACACTGTGGTCAAAATCCAGAGCTTCCACGTCAAAAAATATGACAGTCAAGAAAGAAATATTTTTGAAAATGAGGAGCCACAGCCAGGACCACACATAATCATAGCAGTCACCACTATAAAGGATCAGAGCCCTTAGAGTATGATATTACAGATGGAAAAGGATATGGGTTTATAACCAAGAATAAATTATCCAGAAAAACTAAATATAATCCTACAGGGAGGGAAATGGATCTTTAACAAAATTAGAGAACATCCAAGCATTCCTGATGAAAGACCAGAACTGCATAGAAAGTTCAAAATTTAAACAGGAATTAAGAGAAACAAAAAGGCAAAAATAAGGGAACTTAAGGGACCAAATAAGGATCTGCTAATTTACATACAAATGTGGGGACATGATATATGAGCCCTCTCTGAGTCTTATCATCAGGGGTCATGGAAACTAATTAAACAAGGCCTTGGAGTAATTCTCTTATGTTCTGAGGACCTTTAGAAAAGAACTGAAAGTGAGGGGAAGAAGAATACATTGGAGGAGCAGAGGGAGGAAAGTGAGGGAAAATTATCTCACATAATCAGGGTGTATAAGTAGACATCTATACAAACAAGAAGGAAGAGGTGGGTTGGAGTGGCTGATACCTGAACCTTACTCTCATCTGAACTGGTCAAAGGAGGGAAGAATATATACAGACAGACACACTAGAGTTGTATACAAAAATACATTTCACTCAACAGGAAAATTGAGAAAGGAGAGAAGGATAAGGGGGAACTAGAAGGGCAGATTAATGAAGAGATTAGTCCTAAGCAAAACAAATTCTAAGGACAGAGAAAAACATTTTTTTTTTGAGGTGGCAAAGAATTGGAATCTGAGGGAGTTCCCATAAGCTGGAGAAAGGCTAAACACATTATGGTATATAAATGTGATGAAATATTATTGTGCTATAAGAAATAATGAAGGGGTTGATTTTAGAGCAACCTGGGAATACTTGTATGAACTGATGGAGAACAAAGTGAATAGAACCGGAAAACAATGACAACGATATGGTAATGACAAACAACTTTGAAAGAATTAAAGATTCTGATCACTGTAATGAACAGCCAGGATTTCAGAGAACTAGTGATGAGATATGCTACCTACCTCTGAATGGTGCAGAATGATCAGTTTGGACATTTGCACATAGTCAATGGAGAAATTTGTTTTGCTTGACTATGTTTGTAATGGGTTTTTTTTTTCAAATGGAAGAAAATGGGTTGAAGTTAGAGGGAGAGAAGGTAGAAATTTTTGCTAACTGAAAAAAATAAATTTTTTAAAGAAAATGATAGCTACAAAAAGTATAGATGAGACAGTCTTTTATGTATGGTAAGTGAGATACATACCTTTTTGAAAGATGCTTTGTAAATAAAGTTGGACTCTTTATTTTATTAGAGCCTGGTGAAGAGGTTCTCAATCCAAGACTTTTTTCTAGGTAGGGTTTGAAGGTATGATTCTTAGTACCCTTCACACAAGTATTGTCCCCTCTTAATGTATTATGTCTGGTCATTGCAAAGGACCCAGAGATCAGAGTCAAGCATGAGGAAGCAGGGAGGGGGTGTGTCTTCAGGGTTTTAAGTAGGCTGTAACATTATCATAAATGTGACTTGATAACATTATCAAAGAGGCTACTAGATAGAAAAGAGTTAGATACAACCAAACCACTGAACAACAACATTATCACAATTATTTGACTTTATGAAAATATCACAAAAATACAATACACATTTATTAAAACTACTTTGATGAGTACCATGAGAAGTATGAAGTTTAGATCTGATGCAATGCAAGTATTTATCATCCGCTTGTACAGTGTGTAAAACACTGTGCTGGGCACCAGGGATACAAAGATTAAAAAAACACCAGTTCCTCCCCTCCACTAGCTTACTTTCCACTGACAATATATAACAAACCGTTAATATAAAGTATATACTAAAAAAGTACAAGTAATTTTGGGGGTGGGGAGGTGGAGGACACTAACAACTGGAGATGAGGAAGGGTCTTATTTGTTGGTGGCACCTCAGCTGAGCCTTGAAAGGCACCGGAGATTCCAAGAGGAAGAGGTCAGGAGGGGTAACATGACAGTCATTGAAAAAAAAAGCTCATGCAAAGGCATAGAGGTAGGAGGTGGACTATCAAGTACAGGGAACAAATAGTAGCCCAGTTTGACTGGAATGAAATATTTGTATAGTCAATTAGGCAACTATTGGAATAGTCCACACCAGCAGCGATGAGGACCTGAGCTAAGATAGCAGGCACACAAATAAAGAGATAAACAGATGCCAAAGGCGCGAGGTCGTTCCCTATTGCAGTATTTTAAAAGTTTCTAAATGCAGTTTTGTGTCAGAAAAAGTTTAGGATTGTAGAAAAAGGTATGTAATTTTTCAATAAATCCAGCACAGACAACTCCAGTTCTGGGTCCAGTTTCTTGTTGTTGTTCTTCTCCTTTTTTTAACATTGTTTCCCCAAGATATATGGGTAATCATGGACTAACTCAAAGAACTGCCCATCCAACTACAACTGCAATGGATAACCTGAACAATAAATATTCTCCATCCTGTTGATTTTTCTTGTGGGGATTGTTAATGTTGTTCATAGCACTTCTACCAGTATGGCCATAGTTGTGAATAATAGAGAGGAAACCCACATTTGTCTAAAAGCTTTCTTACCATGGCTCTGACTAGCAGCTATAGAAAACAAATTTGAAATGTGCAGCATAGCTAAAATAATTCCTTTAGAAAAAAATAGGGCATTTTACTTACAAAGGCACACCCATATTTCCTCCCATCCCTTGACACATATAGATATTAATCCTTTATCCTTCTCAAAATGCCACTTAAACAATGATCCAGAAAGTCTTTCCTCTCTTGTTTTGGTTCAGACCTGTGATTTCATCAATATGGGGAGCTCCCAGGATGGAAACGCCCTCCAGTAATGTACAGTGGTAATTTCTGGTAGCTTTAATTTTAAGAGAGTTGACTAGGGCACTAAGATTAAGTGATTTGCCTATGATCACAACTTAAGTATTTGGCAGAGGCAGGATCTGGGCCCAGATCTTCCTGAATCTATACCTACCTTCTCTCAACTTCTCCACTCTACCCAGTTCTCCTATCTAACTGCTCCTCAGTCTCCTTCACTGGTTCTTCGTTTCATACCTACCAATGTGGGTGTCTCCCAAGGTTCCAACCTGAGCCCTCTTCTTGCTCAATACACTCTCACTTGATGATCTCATCAGCTCCCATGGCTTTAATTATTTTCTCTATGCAGATGATTTCCAAATCTGGATATCCAGCACTAGGTCTCCTGAACTCTTGGACAATTTGAACAGTAGGTATCTGAAATTTAACATGTCCAAAATAAAACTCATTACTTACCCCCATACCCCTTCCAAACTTTGTTGAGGATGCCATTATCCAATAACCTAAGCTCACAACTTTGGTGTCATCCTTGACTCCTCAATCACCCAAACATTCCATTACTAAATCTTGTCTTTTCAAAACATCTCTCTTATAGATCTCCTTTTCTTGCTCTTATACAGCCACAAGTCTAGTTCAGACCCTCACAATTTTGGACTACTGCTAATTATTTGAAGCCTTCTTGCTTCAATGATCTACCAAATCTATTTTCTACTCGATGCCAAGTTGATTTTCCTAAAGTACAATCTGATCACAATATCACTCTCTTGCTCAGTGTGCTCCAGAGGCTCCCTATTTTCTCCAAAATTTCTCCAATTTTCTCCCTATAAACTCCTCTTTAGCATTTAAAGCTCTTCATAATCTGGCTCCTTCCTGAGTTGCCAGTCTTCTCACACTTTTTCTTCCCTCTACCACATTCTGCCTGATTGCTATTAACTACATGCTCCATCTCCTTTGCATTGGCTGTCCCCCATTTCTGGAAATGCTCAGCCCCTTCAGCTCGGACGGACTCCGGCTTCCCTCAAGACTCAGCTCAAATCCCACCCTTTGGCAAGAGTCCTCTCCCTCCTTCCATCACTATATAGTGCCTTCCCTCTGAGATTACCTTCCATTCACACTGTATAACTGTAGCTATATAGATAATTTGCATGTTGTTTCCCCGTTCGAATGTGAGCTCTTTGAGGGCAGGGACCTGTTTTGTTTTGGGGGTTCTCCCCCTTTTCTTGCATTTTCAGTGCTTAGTACACACATGCCTAATAAATGTTTGCTGACTGTTAAGTGCTTGACAAATGCTTGCTGAACAAGGACCAGTCAGGATTCCAGAGGTTCCGTGGTCCATTTCACCCACCTCTGACCGAGGGGGCTGCTTTTCCTTCTCTTTCCAATGGAAGCGGGGGTGGGGAGGGAGGGCCAGAAAATAACATTTAGGTGACTGAGGAGGCTGTGACAACAGCCCGGGAGGGCGGAGAGGAGGTGCCGAGGGCCTGAATCGGGGGGCTGGAGCCGGGATCGTCGCGGCCCGGCTGCCCGGCCCCGCCGGCGCCTCTCCCCGGCTCTCCCTCCGCCGCGTCCTGGATTTTCGTTTCGGATTCTAAGGCCCGAATCCTCACATTTCAGCCGACATTCTCCCGGTCACAGACCCGTCTGCCCTTTGACAGAAATCAGTGGAGCCCGAGAGACTCCATTCTGGCTCCAATGACCACGGGCGAAAAAGCTGACGACAGGTGGCATTTCTCCGGCCCATTTGCGCCTTCCCCCATCGCCACACCTACCGCCCTCCCCAGGGTCAGGGCAAGGCCAGGCCGCGGCCCACCTTCTTTCCTCTTCTGTCCCTCTCTGCTTGCCGTCCCGAACCAGGTGGGCTCAAGAAGCTTCCGGTCCTGCGCACGCCGCGTCCTGTCCCCGCCCTGCCGCCGTTGCCATGGTAGTGGTGGTAGAGCAGGCGGGCAGGGCGAGGCCCGTTCGGCTAGGCCTTGTCCTCGCGGCTGGGCTGGGGCTAGGGCCACGACTGCTCGGAGCCAGGCCCGTGGGGCCGCAGGATGGGCTGAGGCGGCGGCGGCGGCTGCCCTGACCAGGTCAACGACAGGGCGGAGCTGAGAGGGGGATGCTGCAGCCGGGCCTGGGAACCGCGGGTTTGATGAGGGGGATGGAGGATTGAGGCAGTGTGGGAGCCTAGGTAATGGGAGGTGATTCCGGCGGGGCACAGGGGGGATGCCTGGGGCAGAGGTCTCTGGGGGCGAGGTCGTACTGTGACCTGTGAGGGGACCGAGGCCTCTGGGAACTTCATGAGGGAGGTTCTGACCGGGGTGGAGACGGTGATGTGGGGAGCGGAGTAGGGGGCACCTCCCTGGGGGTTGATGAGGGAGTGAGACTTGCAGGTGTGGGGGGTGGGAGGAGGTGGCGGGCGCCTGAAGGGCTGAGACCTGCCCAAGGGCTGAGGCAGGAAAGCTGAGACCTCGCTGGGTACGCGCAGGGGGAGTGGGTTGCCAGCACCACCTTGGCACCTTCAAGATGGGGAGGGTCCTAGAGAATGTAGGTAGGAGGTTCGAAGCTGTGTTGGAATCCCAGGTTTGATGGGGGGAGGGTAAGTATGGGAGTCCCGTGTTGAATGAGGATCCCCAGGTGTTGAAGGGAAGCGAATATCTGTGGGAACCCAAAGTTTAATGTGGGTGATTGAAGCCATGTGAAAAGTACAGTTAGGAATTATGTGTGTAATGAGGACGGAATCACAAGATTTCGAGGAGCGCCTGCGGTAGTGCCCCAGAAGAAATGCAGAAAGTCGGGGAAGGGTGGGGAGAAGGGAGAAAACTTTTACTTTCTCCTTTGTTCGTCTAGTATTTGGGACCAGACGTTCACAGATTTCTTAAAAATCCTTATTTTGTGTAGGAATAACTTCTGGTGCAAATGGATTTGTCCTAGAAATAGATTTCCAGCTTGGAGCAAATACAAGTATAAACATTTGTCTTTTTTCCCCCCCTTTATTTCTGTGAAGAACTAGAAACCAGTCTTGAAAATGGAGATGTATGAAACCCTTGGAAAAGTGGGAGAGGGAAGTTATGGAACAGTCATGAAGTGTAAACATAAGGATACTGGGCAGATAGTGGCCATTAAGATATTTTATGAAAAACCGGAAAAATCTGTCAACAAAATTGCAATGAGAGAAATAAAGTTTCTAAAGGTTTGCTTCTTTTGCCATAATTGCTATGTAAGTCAAGAGAAATGGCTAGGAGATAAAAGTCATTTCCATATTAGGATATTTTGATAAATTATGTGCTGTTTGTATGTATATACACATTAGTAGAAAAAGGTGTCGTATCAATTTTATTGTTTACCTTTTATGATTTATGGAAAAAAATACAGAGAAGTTATAGAAAGTAGGTATTTTGAAATTATAGCACATATAACATGCATGCACAAAAGTTCAAGTTTTTACAGCCCTATTTTATGAAAGAATCATTAAGATTAAGCAGTTGTAAATGCACAACTCTTTGTCTACAAAAAGGAGACATATTTAGATAGATAAATAGCAATTCAGGTTAATAAAATATAAATGTCAAATGTGTTGTACACACAGTGAGTGCTATAGGAAGGGGTTCTTAGGCGCCCTGTTGTTTGGGAAAGGTTCAATTAGAATTTGAGTTGGATGTTACAGGTTGGGTAGGATTTAGGTAAGTAGAGAAGGGTAGGTGTTTCTGGCCAGGGTAACCTCAAAAGAGAAGATGGGGAGGTAAGAATATATGGAAGGTAGATCATTTTCTGTAGGTAAGAAGATTTGAGTTGGAGAGGTAGATTGAGGCCACATTGTGGAGGACCTTGCAATTTCATGCTAAGGTTCTTTGAGTAGGAGGCAAACATACAAAATAATACCCTCAGAAGAATTTAACCAGACTTGATGGCTGCCAAACTGCATCTCTTAAAATTTTTAAAAAGTGCTTTACATTCCTTAGGTAATGAAAGTGTCACTATTCCCATTTTAGAGAAGAGCAAACAGGCTTAATTAAGTGACTTTCACCAAAGTTTTACAAGGAGGCAAGGACAGATTCAGGAATCTAATCCAAATCTTTTCACCCCCAATTTCAGCGTTCCAAAGTTTCTAGCCTGAGTGACAGGTGGAATTGTGGCATCAATACCGTCCAGGAACAGCTAGTTTGAAGGGAAAAATGAGTTCAGTTTTAGACTTTTTCTATTTGAAGTTTCCTTTTTCAGTTTCGAGGTGGGAAGAGATGCAGATCTATATAGAAACGATCTTTGAAATCATAAAAGTAAATGAAAACATGGAAGAAAGAATTAGATGAGAGAAGAGCATAATTGTAGTGTGTGAACCTTGACCACATGTAATGCTTTAAAGACTTATGCATGTATTTCATTTACTAGGCTATGAAGTGGGAGGGTGAAACAAAACTTCTTGAGTTTTGTTTAGAAGGTAGTGCTTTTCTTTTTTAAACATTTAAGAATACAGTTGCCTAGTTTAGATATTTATTTTAATTTGAGCTGTATACAGAACATAGATAGTGATCACCTATTAAGGAGATAGTTTTTTTCTGTAATATAAAAAGAATATTTTTGCCTCTTGTGGATCTACATTGTTCAGTTGTTTTTCAGTCGTGTCCAACTCTTTGTGACCCCATTTGGGGTTTTCTTGGCAAAGATACTGGAGTAATTTTCCATTTCCTTCTCCAGCATATGGATCTACATTAGTTATGACCAATTTTGTAAGAAGAAAGGTATAGGTATTTTCTGCCTTAAACAAATGACGTAGTCTATACAATGAAAAGGGGAATCCAGTAGGTATCATTTTGTAGAGAATGCAGGACGCAGCATAAAGTGCTGGCCTTGGAGTCAGAAAGATCTAGGTTCAAATCCTACCACTGAAACTAGCTGTATAACTCTGGGCAAATCATTTAAACTTTGTAATCTTAAGACTTCTTTAATAAGTCATCCAACACTAGGTTCTTACAGTGAAGAAATCACAAGTTCTTCATATATTTTTAAGACCGCTTTTATAATTGTAATATGTGCTAATTCAAAACTGTACTCTTAGTGAAAATAGCCCTTATTACTATCATACTTAGGTTGAAATAGAACTCTTCCCAAAGAAAATGTTTTTTTGTCTGTCTTGGTTTTTCTTTAAAGTTTTGTAGCTGGTTATTTTTTCTGTTTAATCATTTGGGAAAAAAAATGCCCAATTTGTCACAAGACTGAAGGCATTTGTGAAAATGTGTATTAATGTCATGACTATTAAATAAAAATATGATTTTGAGATACCTCAAATGTGTTATCTCTGATTTGCTTATTTCTAGCATGACTTTACCTTGATGTCATTGAATTTTATAGTGCTTTATAGTTTGAACTAGATAGAATTCTTAGTCTTAACTCACTCTGACAATCTGAGCTAAACCCAATTTCTGTGAAGACGTAATAACTTCTGTAAAAGCTCTGTAAAACATCATTAGTGGGTGTGTTTCTATGGAGCTCAACTCTACCATCTGCAGAAAAAAAAAGTAATAAAACTAGGATAAAAAAAGGAAGTTGGGCATGTTTTTGATTTCATTGTAGTGTTTAGAGAAGATTCGAACACTCATTCTGGATAACCTACCTGTAGTATATCTACTCTTTTAAAACATCCTTGTTTTTATTACCTTTGTCTTTTACACAGAGAGGCCCAAAAGTCTTAAGTATGATTTATTTAAACTTAAAGCCTAAAACTGCACTCAGACTTTTAGGCCACTTGGTACGATAAAAACTGAGCTGGAAACTATGGTATTCTTCTTTTGGTTTAGTGGTTTGTGTTGTAGTGATCAGAAGTAATTATCTTTTTTTACTGCTGTCCTTATGATGCCAGACCTTGCCAACTTGAGAACTGGGATAAGAAATTTAAAAAAAAAACTTTAAAGAGATTTTTAGAACGTTTGTCTTTTAGTCACATTAAAAGAATTGAAAAGGTGAAATTGCATAAGACTCTAATTTATAGTAGTTTTTAAAAATCCACATGTCCCTTAGAATAAATATAAATATTTTACCATGAAATGTTTAATAATCTAATAAATGTAACATTAAAATGTACCTCTTTCAACTAGAGTTAAGAGTTTTGATAAAATTGGTACAGAATATTACCACATAAAATTTTTTCCTTAGAGAATTGGTAATTCAACTTCTTATTATAATTTAAGGTTTATAGTCAAAAATAGTATTTACTGTAGGTCAACAGCCAGTCAAAAGAAAATAGGCTTGCTGGAAATGATAAAATGTTTGCTTTGGTGTATGAGTTGGTTTTTTTTTTTTCTGTTAGGAACATTAGTGATTAGCTCAGTAGCTTTACCTCAATAAGAGGTAAGCTCAATAAGAGTAAGTCCTTGAGTATATGAGTTGAATTGAAATATACTGTTATCTCAGATGACTGAGCATTAAATGAATTATCCCCATTTTTGCTTTCTAAACAGATTTGAGAGAGAATATTTTTGACATCCTAAAAAATATAATGATGAAAGATGATTTTGAAGAATCCTGGTGTAAAATCAAGATGGTTCTTATAAGAAGCGTTTTGTATATTTAGTTGAATAATGTGAACATATGGCAGTGTTCCACTCATAGATAGCTTCACAAATTCCCGTTAAGTTCCTACAGTTGTGTTTACATTGTGTGTACATATTTAAAGTAAAAAATTCTTATGAGAAGTTTTTAGGCATTTTAAAGTAATTCTCTTGCATTTTGGTAATTTATTTAGATGTCTACCCAATACTTCTTCCATTGTTTTTTAGTGTTTAGGACCTAGTGTCTAAGTGAAGTTACAATAACTGGTAGTTCTGTGATATATAGGCACAAGCAGTGCAGTTAATTGTGTCTGTCACCTCTACTATGTCATTGAAATCAGTTTAAGATTGTAAGCTCTACTGATATAAAAGCTGTTATTTACCACCATTTAATAAAGATATTGGATTGACTTACGAGTGGAACTTAAAAGTTGACATTTATACTCTCTAACATTTTGCCAAATATCAACATCGGCATACTTCTGACTAGTTATTTTGGAAAAAGCAAATGTGAAAAACTGAAGGGTTATATTAACAAGGAGGTATTACCTTCAATTAAAGAAGATCCTTCAGTGGACCAAAATTCTCTTAATTTGTGATTCTCAAGTTGTAATATTAGAGGAAAAGTGATAATATTTTAACCTCGATTCAATATTGTGTAGGGCTTCTATACAAGTTATAGTGTTTGGAATAATTTCTGAAAACCTTTTTTTCTTTTGTTAATAGCAATTTCGTCATGAAAACCTGGTCAATCTGATTGAAGTATTTAGACAGAAAAAGAAAATTCATTTGGTATTTGAATTTATTGATCACACAGTTTTAGATGAGTTACAGCATTATTGTCATGGACTTGAGAGTAAACGACTAAGAAAATACCTCTTCCAGATCCTTCGAGCAATTGAGTATCTTCACAACAATAATGTAAGTGCTTCACAGTAAACCGACATAATTTTAGGCTTACTATAAACATCTTCATGCTATTTAAAAGCTTATTTGTCATTAAATTTAACTTGCTAATGTTTATTTCCATAATGATCATAATAAGATTAAGTGATTGTGGAAATACTATTGGGAACCATTGGGGACCCAATACAAAAAAGTAGAAGATTACAGTCAGGGGCCTTATATTTGAGGATCTAGAACACATACCCAAGACAAAAGACTAAAACAATTAACTGTACCAAGTAAGAAAAGAAAGTGAAAACTGGGAGCCTTCACGGGTTCAAGATGAACAGGTCAAGACAAAATAGCATGTTCTTTTTTTGACAGACGTATTATACCGGTGGGTCAGGGGAATGCCTGGATTTTAGCAAGGCATTTGACAAGTTATCTTTATAGACAAAATAGAAAGATGTGAGGTAGATGTAGTCAAGTTAGTTGTAACTGATCAAATGATAAAGTTGAAAGAGTAGTGAGTAATGGAATGTCATCATGGAGGGAGGTGTCTAGTGGAGTCTATTGGGGATAAATAGATGCTCAGACCTATTCTAGTCAACATTTTTTATCAATGACTTGGGTGAAGGCATAGATAGGATACTTATAGAATCTCCAGATGACATCAGACTGGGAGTAAACATGTCATAATAGAATTGGGATTCGAAAAGATCTAAATAGTGTCTCTGATAATATAAAAATATCTGATAACATTTCAACTTCAGTAGTTTTAGGTCTTGTATACAAGTTAGTGTGCCTCAAATAGTTTCTGAAAACCTTTTTTCTCTAAAAGAGTTTTCAAAAATGAAATCAAGCTAGAGGGTAAAAAAGTGAAATAAGTCTAAGAAATTCAAAATCCTTTACTTGTGGAATTGATTTTTTGAATCAAAGTACAGGATGGAGGAGTGTAGCTGTCAATCAACAAGCATTTATTAACCCTTTGTTATAGGCCATGAATAGTAATAAACTTTGAGGATACAAAATTTGATAG
The DNA here is from genome assembly GCF_003287225.1 of Phascolarctos cinereus. Classification (NCBI taxonomy): domain Eukaryota; kingdom Metazoa; phylum Chordata; class Mammalia; order Diprotodontia; family Phascolarctidae; genus Phascolarctos; species Phascolarctos cinereus. The sequence goes on from NW_027555625.1 coordinate 347,022,795, forward strand.
AACATGTGGGAAGTTAGTAGACTTATAAGGTCAATATAAATCAACAGCGTAATGTCAGCCCAAACTAACAGTGTCACAGACCACATTTATGGAATTATAGTGTCCAGAATATGGGAGGTGATAATCCCATCATATTCTGCCCTTGTCAGATCACATCTGGAATATTTTGTTTGGTTCTAAGTGCCATAGTTTAGGAAGCACATTGCCAAATTTCAGGTGCATCCGGAGGGGGGTGGGTAACCATTATGGGTGATGAGATGACCAAAGACCATGATATTTTACAGGACATCAATTAAAAGAGAAGAGAAGCCTTAAGGGAGAGATAATTACCTTCAAATATTTGGAAATCTGTCAGGTGAAAGAAGGATGGTATTTTTTCTGCTTGGTCCTAGAGGGCAGAATTGGGAGCAGTAGGTACAAGTCGCAGAGGTAGAGAGGTTATCTGCATACAAAGAAAAACTTCCTGGTCATTAGAGCTGTCCAAAAGTGGAATGGGTTGCCTGTGTAATTATTGAGTTCTTTATCACTGTAGGTCTTCATATGTAGACTGGGTAACCACCTTTGGAGGATGTTGTAGAGGGGATTCCTGTTCAGGTACAGATTGGATTAGATGACTTCTGAGTTCTCTTCTAATTCTGATTCTGAGTACATGTTAATATAGTGCAAATTGAAGACATGGGGGACTGAGGTGTTCCTAATACAAGAATGTACAATGAGGTCAATCCTAGAATCTTGGAGGTAAGTGTTGAGCTAGGTTTTGAAGACCAGAAATGTGGGTTAGAGAGGGGAGGGCATGAATGAAAGCATGGGTTGTGGATTTTGGAGATGGCATCTTGCTTACCTTGACTATCTAGAGTCCTCTTTTGAAAGAAATGAGTAAGAAATTATTTTAGCTGAGGGTGGAGGGCTTTGCAACCTTGCTTAGTGGGAAAGCATTATAAAGAATTTAATGTTGACTTGTACCTTATCTAGGACATTACAGTTCACCAAACATGTATTCAATGACTTTTGTGTGTAGAATTACAAAGTGTAGATAAGGATGGAAGTTAGCCCTATTAGAGCTCATGGTCTGATAGGGGATGACACATACACACAGAGATAACTAATAAAACAACACACAAAAAATTGTGTGGAAAAGTACAAAATGAGCTGCAGTGTGAGATCCCACTGAAAGGAAGGTCATTACTTAATTACTCCCTGGAGTGATCAGAGAAGGCTTTATAGAGGAGCTAATTAATATTGGGTTTTAAAGGATAGGCAAAATTTTAACAGACAGGTGGAGGAGGACAGATTAGTCCAGATATGGAGCTGAGGGAGCAGAAGCAAAGAAATAGGAAAATGCATGGCATGGTTAGTGGGGATAGCAGTCAGGTTGGCTGTAATATAGATTAAGTAGGAGAAAATAGTACATGATAAAGCTGGAAAGACCATCAGATTAGCAGTAGATTGTGGACTGCTTGAACTTGGTAGGTAATAAGAAACCATTGAAAATTTTTGAGCAAGGAAGTGATATAATCAAATTTGTGCATAATGAAGATTGCAATAGTATGAATAATAGATTGGAGGGTAATAATGGAGATAAGAGAGTAGAGGCAAAAGAGCTGTGAGAAGTTCCTTGCAGGGAGCAGGAGGCAGTGAGAGTTTCTGCTAATGTAGCAGTGGGAATAAAGAGGAGGGGACTAGAGGTAGAATCAATAAGACTTGGGCACTGATTGTGATGAGGAAAAATTTAATGACATCAAGATATCAAACATTGGAAGCTGAGTGAATGGTGTTACCACTGACAGTGAATTCAGTGGGAGAGATAAAGATAAGCTCAGTTTTTTTGTTTGTTTGTTTTTTGGCAAGGCAGTTGGGGTTAAGTGACTTGCGTGGAGCCACACAGCTAGTGAGTGTTACGTGTCTGAGGCTGGATTTGAACTTGGGTCCTCTGAACTCCAGGGCTGGCTCTCTATCCACTGTGCTATCTTGCTGCCCCAATAAGCTCAGTTTTGAACATGTTGAGTTGTTAAAAATTTTAGGTGGAGATGAGGCTCTGGACGGAACTTGAGAGAAAGGTTAGAATTGTAGTTATAGATCTGGGAGACATCTTCAGAGAGATAAGAATTGAGGCCTTCCTAGGTTACCCAGGAAGAGAAGTGGGCCAAGAATAAAACCTCTGGAACATCCATTGTAAGGTATTGGGAAGAGAATAAGGAGCTAGTAAAAGGGGTAGATGAGCAATTGGAGAAACAGGAGAATTAGAAAAGTGTATAATTTCTAAATCCAAAGCAGTGTTTATCCAGGAGATAAGTGTAAGATGGTGTGAAAAAGTCAAGAAGAATAAGGACTGAAAAAAAAATTGCCATATTAGATTATTGCTGATCTTTGAAAAGTGTTAGTGGGGAGGGGGAGAATAAAATTGCTAGGGACTGGCAAAGATAGAGTGGGTGATGAGGAAACAGAGATAATGGGTATAAATAACCTGTTAAATAGGCTGTGGGGTTGAGTTAGTTGGAGAAGGCTTCAAAAAGGGGTTCAGAACTAGACTTGGACCTGGAAACATGAGTAAGATTTGAATCAGTGGATCATCAACGCTAATCTCTGGATTCTGTCTTTAACCTCGGGCTTTCCTAGGGAGCCATGCTTCAAGCCTCCTGCCTCTGGCCTCTTAGCTGTGGAGACTGCCAAGAGCCCTGAGTCAGCTCCTGATACAGGGCACCCAACAGTGGCTTCTTTGCCTCAGAGACTTCTCTCTCGGAAGGCTCTGGAGGCCCTTCCTGAACTTTATTCAGTTTGAACTATAGTTCTTTTTTCCTTGCTGGAGTCTTTCAGGTGATACTTTTGCCTGTTTCTGCTTCTTGCAACAGGCATCCTGGGCCTTGAAGGACACAGCATGTTACAAGTTTGGATCTTGAGGGAGGGCCTTGAAGTCTGTTCACCTGTCTCCTTCAATAGACCTCTCTCCAGCCACTGATACTCTGCCAGAACTCATGCTTTAATGATTAGCGTATTCTCTCTCCTCTTATCCTCATCATCCTGGTGATTGTGAACCCTGCTGCTAAAGCACATGCCTCATTTCCCATCTCCAACTACCTGTTTCCTCCCATCCTACTCAATTATTCTCCTTCCCTCACTCCCCTCCATGTCCACCTTCAGATCTACGTACCCCTTACAATATGGTGTCTGGAATGCCTGCTCCATAGTTCAGAAACATGCTTTCATCTTAAACATATTCCTTTCTTATTCTCTCTGTCTTCTGGTACTCACTGAGACCTGGCTTCTTCCTGATGACACTATCTTTGGCCATCCTTTTCAGTATTAATTTCACTCTTATCCCCTAACTCGTTGATGGTGGTAGTTGGGACAGTCAGAATACTCCTCAACTGGATCCTCACTACAACAAATGCTTTTTGTTGTTTAGTCATTTTCAGCTCATTTTACAGATCAGGAAAGAGGATTAAGTGACTTGCCCAAGGTTCACATATCTAGTAAGTATCTGAGGCCCCATTTGAGCTCAGGGAGTTGAGTCTTCCTGACTCCAGACCCAGCACTTAGTTGCCCCATATTCCTTTTACACCTCTCTAATCAATTTGTTTTCTCACTTAACACATAGCTATTCCAAACCAATTCACCCCTCCTCAAGCCCTCTCAGCTGAGGACCTGGCCTCACGCTCCACTGAAAAAAATTGAGGCCACTCCCTGAGAGATCTCTCTTGTGCTACTTCATCTCATTTCTCTCAGGCATCTTCCTCCACTATTTTCCTATTTCTGTCCCTACTGAAGAAGTGGTCCTTCTTCCAAAGGCAAACTTGAATATATGTGTCCTTAATCCTTCTTTAGCAGATTTTCCCCTGTATGATTTTCCATTCTTCTCATCTTAACTCCTACTGGCTGTTTCCTTACTGTCTACAATTATTCCAATCTTTCCTCCATCCTTGAGAAACTGTCACTTGATCTGGCTATCCCTCCTAGCTACTGCCTCATTTCTCTTCTGCCCTTCTTGACTAAACTTCTTGAGAATGTTGTCTATGCTAGGCCCCTTTGCTTCCTCTCATGTCACTTTTAAACCCTCTTTAATATGGCTTCTGACCTCATAATTCAACTGATCCTGCTCTTTCCAAAATTACCAGTGATCCCCTTCTTGCCTGATCTGATGGCCTCTTCTTTCCTCATCCTTCTTGACTTTTGACACTATTCATCATCTTCTCTTTTTGGCCTTTGACACGGTTGATCTTCCTGTTCTCCTCTGTCTAGGTTTTCATGCCACTGAGCTTTCCTGGTTCTCCTCCTACCTGTAATGACCACTGTTTAATAATCTTGGTTGGATCTTCATTTAGGGCTTGCCCACTAACTGTGGTATCCCCAAAGACTCTGTTCTGGGACCTCTTTTCTTCTTCCATATTATATTACTGGATGATTTCATGCATTCCCATGAGTTCATTTTATCATCTCTATTCAGATAATTGTCAGAATAGTATGTCCAGCCCTAGCCTGAGCTCTAGCTCAGCCATCATTGGCTGAGCCACCATTTTGGCTCCTCAGCCTAGATGTCCCATAGACATCTCAAACTCAGCATGCCTAACACAACACTTATTATCTTTATCACCAAAACTCTCCCCTATTCCAAACTTCTCTGTTGCTGTTGAGAGCACCATCATTTTTCCAGTCATTGAGGCTTGCAAATTTTGACCTCTCTCTTGCATTCATTCCATGTCTGTCATTCCTGCTTCCAGAAAGCTGAGACTGATGGATCAGTTGAGCTTAGGAGTTATGGGCTGTGGTAGGGCTAAAGCTGATCAGCTGCCTGCACTAAGTCCAGTACCAATATGTTGAGCCCCTGGGAGTAACGTGGCCACAAGGCTGCCTATGGTGGCTCAGGTCAGAAATGGAGTGGGTCAGAACTTTCATTTTGATTAGCAGTGGAATCAAGGCCATGAGTAGCCATTGCACTTCCAGACTGGGCAAGATAAGAAGACACTCAGTCTTAGGAGAAAAAAAAAAAGACCTCTAAGTAGGGAAGATGCCCCTATACCTCTCCCCACCCCACTCTCAGAAAGCATGTTTCACTTTTACACAGCTCTTAATTGTTAAGAGTTTCTTCTGACATCATTAGTTTATAAACTCATTTGTGATTCATCATGCAAGAGGATGGCACAAGACTAAAAGAATGCTATTGCCTCATAAAACAATAAGAAAAGAGTAGAGGGAGAAAATGAGTCTATAAAGATTACCAAGCCAACTAAGTCAGATCATCACAAGAGAATTTATAGATGAAGCTGGAAGGAAGATTATAGAGATGCAAAATGGAAACAGTTTGCCAGCATGTCTATAGTAATCTATTCTCATTACTGATGACAATGGAATTTGCTGCATTTGGAATCCAGCCCTTCAGAACTTGTACTATATGAATAAATAGAAATGACACAAAAATATGAAGTCAAGAAGGGTTGCTGGACATTAAAGAAGAATTTGATGTTAGAGGTGGTAGAATTTTCAAAGCTTTCATGAAGTGATTTTTAAAATAAAAGAAGACAAGATGCCAAAGGAGTGGAAAAATAATAGTAGACATTATTACTGAAAAAGGCAACCAATTAGACCATAAGCAGGTATTAACATATATGCCTAATTTTTTCATCTTTAGAAAATTTTTATGACAAAGGTCTGCATGAATCAAGAGTATCCTTGATGAAAATAAGAAATAAGAAGAAGCAGGTTTATGAAAATTATTTTGTTTACTACAGTATGTCTTCAGAGTCACAAAATGGACAAACGTGTAGAGAATAGAAGATGCTACAGTGATGATTATTACTAAAATCATTTGATTTAGAGCAAAATAATTTTTAAAGACTTTTCTTGAACAAGGTACCTTCCATGCATTTATTAAGATAATATGAGATTCCTTGATAAATGAAACCACAGATATGACTTTGTTCAGTACTCTTGTCATTATCACCATCAAGGTAGGCAGGAATACAGGTAAGTGATGAGAGAATAAACTATAGTGATTTAACATTGGGAATACATTGACATTGTACCAAATGAGGTCCAGTTAAAATGTATTTGCCTAGGACTAAGGTCTTAAAACTTTGAGCATTAGGGCTTTAAACTAAAATGGAGAAGAGAAAAAACTACCAGTGTATGTCAAGCTGAAACTATAGAGAGTAATAGGTATAAGCAGAATATCAGTAGAAAATCTAACTCAAGAAGATGCTAAAGAAAAAAATCTTATAATAAAAAGCTTAGCCTCATATCTATATGGAAACATTATTAGTAATAAGGAGAACTAGTGATCCTAACATGAGGCAAAGTTGACTTCATAGCTATCATTGATATTAGAGCATGGGCCCATATTAAAAAAAACAAAAACAAATAAGAGGGGCAATTCAGTTCAACAACCATTTAGTAAGTGACTTACTATCTTCTAGGCATGGTGCTAGGCTCTGGGACTATAAAGAAGTCTCTGCCTACAAGGAACTTATATTCTACTGGGAGGAAATAACACATATGCAGATAATTAAGTACAAAATATATGTGGTATGTTAATACAAAATTCTTTTGTTGGGGGAGCACAAACCTACTCCTTCCTGTAGGAGGCAGTACCTGAGTTAGGCTTTGAGGTAAGTTAAGGATTCTCTGAGGCAAAGGGAAAGGGGGAGAGCTTTCTAGGCATGGGGAACAGCTTGTGCAGAAGGACAGAAATGGGAGATAGGATTACAAGTAGTTAAATTTAATGGGAACTTAGAATACATTAAGAGTAATAATGTGTGATAAGTCTGGAGAAGTTGGAGCCAGATTATGAAAGATTCTACATGCCGAAGAGAGGAGTTTACAGATTTAGAGGCAATAAAGAGCTTCTTGGAGTTTCTTGAGCAGATGAATGCCGTGGTCAGTTCTGTGCTTTAGGAACCTCAGTTTGGCCCCTGTGTGGAGAATGGATTAGAGAGGACAGAAACTCGAGGTAGACATAGAACCAAGAAGACATAGTCATATGAGAAATAGAAAAACATGATAGGAGAGCACTGGGGTAAGGAGAAATTGTGAACTATTAAACCTGTGAAAGATTTCTCCAAAATATTTATCATAATATCAAAACAACTCGGAGATTTCTGTTCACATCCTAGCATTTGGCAAAGGTGATAAAAAATGGGAATAATATTGAAGGAGCTACACAAAAACGGGTACACTAATGTACTATTAGAGTAGCTGTGAATTAGTCCAGACATTCTGGGAAGCAATTTGGAATTATGCTAAAGAAAAGTGGCTGAAATTCCCAAACTCTTTGACCCAGAGATCTTAGTGCTGGGCATATAACCCCAAGGAGGCCAAAAGCAGAAAGAACAGTCTCATATACTAAAATATTTATAGCAGCACTTTTCATGGTAGCAAAGAACAACAAAAAAGTATATGCCCATCAACTGAGTAGTGGCTAAACAAAATGTGGTTACATTAGTAGAATGTTACTGTACTGTAAGAAATGATGATTATGAGGAATTCAGAAGAGCTTGGGAAGGCTGATGGCAAATAAAGTAAATAGGACAAGGAAAACTATACTTAACAATTTCAGCAATGTAAATGGAAAAAATGAAAAATGAATCTGAATGCTATATAATTACAATGGCCAAACTTGGCACCAGAGAAGAACCTACCTTTCTTTGCAGAGGTATGGAACTATACCGTCAGATGCACAGTTTATGTGTTGGTGTCATTGAACTGCCTTTTCTCCTCTTTAACCTTTGTTATAAGAGATAGCTTCATGTATAAGGTGGAAGGGAAGATATATTCAGGAGTGAAGGTGATGTAAAAATAAAGACAATAAAAGTAATTTTTCCAAAGGATGAATGGAGAAAGAAATAGGAACAATAGCATTGGGAGTATAAGCCAAAGCATCTGGAGAGGAGTTAATAGATGATAAGTTTAAGGAATACATCACAAACTTGGGGTGGATGTTAAGGAATGGGACACTTCAACTATATGGACCATTTGCTGTAGTTCCCTCTCTGCCAAAAGTAGACAGATAAATACATTTTTAACTTATGCTAATGTCGACTTTATTTTTCTTAAGGTGGAGGAAGTGATAAGGGGAACTGTTATTCTGGGCATGATTTTGACCAGTAAGGTAGAATTGGTTGCTGTGGTAAAAATGATGTTATGAACCATGGGAAGAAGTGACCATTCCATCTTACAATCTTGATAGGGAGGAAGGAAGCCAACTTGTTTTAAAAACTATGCCTGTGATTTAATTGCCATAGGCATCTCCTTTTGAAGAAGTTCCATCTACCAGTGCAGGTTGGCATCTACTTTATAAGTTATAATCTTGGTTGTTTGAAGGCGTTGAAAAGTTATAGGACTTCCTCAGGGTCACACAGCCAGTATCCCAGGTCTTCCTGGCTAGAAGCCAACTCTATCTAATGCTTCCATATACAACTCATCCCATTCCTTCATAGTCCTACATGTGCCCTAGATTTTGGAAGAACAGATTTAAAGAGTCCAGAGGAAGGACAGATAGAATTCCATATGTAAAATTTCTACAAGATAGAGTCAGCCCAAGGGAAAAAGTACTCAAGAATGACATTTTAGCAACACAAGAAACAAACCTCATGCAGGGAGAAAAGGAGGAACTGATGGTGTAGCTATTCAGAGAATTCTTTAACCAACTTAGATTTTTAAAAGATAGCTATTTTTTAATTGACCAATTTTATTTTAACAGAAGATGAACATGAACAAACCAAAACCAAAGCATACTCCCAGAAGACAGCAAACAAAAAACAAACCCACAAATGAGTGATTTGAGTCTAGTCATACATAGTATTGTAAACTTTTGTAATTTTCCCTTTGTTGAAAGAAAGGGTATGTGCTTTGACTTTTAATCTGTAGTACCAACTTCATCTGTTGTATTTAACTTTATTTATTTATTTGCTGGTTAGTGTCTTCATTTATGTAATTGTGATTAGCAGGAAGTTCTTTATGGTTCATGCTCCAACCCAGAGAAACCCTGGGAAAGTCAGTATCTGGTTTCCTTTTCATAAACAATCTGTGGCTAGTGCCCCCAACAAAGAAAATTTATGGGAGCATAAGTTTCTGGCTCATTTTACTGTCCCTAAATGGTTCCCTCAATACTTCCTTGTAAGCATTCATTCAGACTAATATCATTAGATCATAGATTTAGGGATTGAAGGGACTTTAGAGTAAAAAGGTATGTTGTTTTTTTTATTTGACGAAAAAGTACAGATGAGTCCTCTCTTCCATCAGGAAAACTTTCCTCTTTCCATATGGTGTGAAATAACCCTTCTCACTAGTGAATCTTATCTTACCTAGGCCTCTATATAGAATCCACATGCTTCATAACGTTAGTGAGGGAGTAGATCCAAGTTGCTCCTTGATACATATGGTTTTCTGCTGCACTGTCTTCTTTACTATTAACAAAGGTCCTTCATCCTTGTGGCTCTGTTACCATTTCATACTGCCCATGTGGCCCTGGTTCCTCAGTGCATGTGCTTCTTTTGGAGGGCCATTGTGAGGAAAGATGAGAGGAGAAAGGTGCTAAGGATGCTTCTCTTGTCTGTGTGGGAGTTCAGCATTTCTGTCTTTTCTACTTATAGATTGTGTGTTCTTTTTTATATCCAGAAGCAAATCTTTTATTGCTAATGAACCCCAAGAATCCTTCAAGAGTGAGGAAAGCTTATCTGTGTGCTTACTAGATTATCTAAAAATGTGTAGTCTTTGCCAATCACAACAGTGAATCCTTTTTTTCTGAATGCAACACCCTATATCAGCATACGCTGATGGCCTGCAAAAGTGACAGCCTGGCCCCTAATAGTTAAAGCACTTCTGTAGTAATTTGCTGCCATTTCTTTGATGCCATTGCTGCCAGGGTTATTGATCCCTGTCTTCTCTGGGGAGGTGTCCTCACTTGTACTGTCCTGTGGTCCTAAATCTAGGTCTAGATGACCTAGGATAAAAGGGACTGTGACTGACCTCTAAGGTATCTGGCTTCATAAATGGACTTTGCTCTTTTTACCAGACTAGTAGGAAAGAGAGAGGTGGTCTCTAGATTTAGCACCTCTTCCCAGCCTTAGGCTGCCTTGAAACTTTCCCTTTGCTTGGTACTATTGCCAAACTATTGCCCCTAGACTTTAGCCCAGATCCTCACTGTAGGGGTCATTCCTTAGGGTCAGTTATGGAACCTGCTCTAGTGAGTGAGGCTTTTTAGGGGCCCAGGTACTCACCTCATGCTTTAGTCTTCCTATCCACCATGTAGTTGACTAGTTCCCTCTGTAGGTGATGAGTGGTGTCAATGAATCAGCCTTGTAGGAATTTAGCATTCTCTAAGACTGTTTTGTAGACTGGTAGGCTACATAATTTCTCAACTGCTTTCTGTGGAGTGGTTCTCTACTAGTCAGTTGTCTTATATTTTATAAGTATATAAGTACAGCAAGATTGATAGCTGAACTATATCAGCTGAAGTTTCAGCCTTCAAACTTGAACTAATTTCTTTGTTTATTCCTCTCCATGCTCTTCTGACTTGAAGCCATTTAGAAGCTGAAGGTCTCTCAATTGAGGGTTATACAGGCCATGAATTTCTATCTTCCATATCTTTAGATACACCAAAACAGTGGTCAGTAGGCAGCCCTGGTCTTTACTCAAATAATCACATGTAGGGAATAAAGCCTCTGGTATTCTTCCTAGTGACATTGTAGGCATGCACCAAAAAAGTCATATGCTAACTCCACTTCACATTTTGCTTATACCTCAGCATCCTTAATATGTTCAGTGAGGTGAGCTTAAAAGCCTTTCTTTTCTGGTCTCCTTAAGGGTGATGTGGAGTTGTTCTAAACTTCGCTCCTGCCAGGTTGAGCACATGCTTGAGTAGAACTGCTTTCAAAATCTCAGCCCTGATAGGAATGAATCCTAGTAAGGAATCCATACCCTGGGAAACACTACCTTGCGGAAGCCTTTTGGTTGCTGATTGGGTAGGCCTGTGTATATTCCACAAAGGGTTCTGTCGCCACTTGGATATTGCTCATGTTCTTCCAGAACCCTTCCAGAGACAAGATAGATAACAACTCAAAGATTTGCTGCTGCTTATAGTCTCCAGATAAGCGTCTTGAATCAGCACTTTGCTATGAATACTCTGGACACAAGTCGTATACTACTTCCGCTGCCATCTGGGAGCAGAAGAATCCATCCCACACCAGATAGATTTATCTTGGCCCAGGTGTCTAAAAACATCGTGGAGGTCTTTCAGAGCCATGGTTTAAACTTCTTTGGTGAAATTTGCCTGATCACATTCAGCCTGTTTTGGTCTTGGTGGCCTACACCTGAATGGATTGCTTAGGAATCCTTGAAGGTAATCTTTATAGCCTGCATTACTTTTTTTGACCACAAGCCCCATCTCTACCTCCTCGGTCCATCAGATCAATCCTCAGTAGTTAGAGAGGCGTTTTCTAATGCACAGGCAACTGTAATTGCCATAATAGTTCATCTGCCATGCCTCTAAACACTTCCTGTCAGCTTAGGATGGTTTACAAACCCTAAATTTATTGTGCCTTTGATTACAGATCTCTGTAGGCTCTCCAACTATTGCCCAAAGCTGAAGCCCTTTTCTCCCTTTACCTGGGATATTGCTAAGAATCTGAATGTCGTGCTCAGTGCCATTTCATTGGCTATAAACATACAATCAAGTATCATAACTAGATTCTACTTGCTGGGATTCGAGGCATGTTTAAAGTAAACCCCTGAAGAGATTTAGTAATTACCTATGTTCCTTTTTTCTAGCATCTGCAACTGCTAAAGTATCTGTGACATGTTCAAAGGCTTTATTTCCATGTATGTTGACTCTACCTCTTGAGAATAAACCTAATTGTCTACTGTAGACCCTTGCTTGATGACCTGGACCTATGCCTATGTTGACTTCTAGTTATTGGCCAAAGAGAAATATGGCCCATGTTTCCCATATCAAATAATCATGTGTATACTTATTTCTTTACATGTTCTGTTTTCACCTTCCACCTCACCAAAAGTAAATTACTTGAGGTCAATGTCTGTCTTAATCCCTTTTATTTTGTGTCCTCAGTGTCTAACACAGTAACTTGCATATAGGAGACACTTAATAAAAGCTTGTTGGATTGGTTTGGATTAAGTTTAATTGCTTGTCTGCTGCATTGGAAGGGGTTGCCTCTGAGCTCTGAGTTTTTTTTGAATGTTTTTTCCTTTTGAAACTGTTGGTATTTCAGCCTTTTTCCATATATTCTCCCTTTACTCAGTTTCTGACTTCTCACTTCCTTTGCTGATGAATATATCCCCTGAGCTGAACTGAAAAGCTGCTGTTAGCCCCCTTCCACTTGCTGGATTTGTTCACTGTCTTGGGTCCCTGCCATAAATAGCCTCTGGGGGACAGGAATGGCCCCTGATGGGTTTCAGGACCCATTCCTTCAGACTCTGTATATCCACTCACAGTGGCCCCCTGTCCTATTTCCTCCATTGGCTTTCTTTTTCTTCTTTGGCTGAGCTGAATCAATCAGCTTTTTGCAAGTACTTTTGGAAGAGAGTAGAAATGATGTTCCAGATGGAATATCTGCAGTCTTGAGGTTCCCTAATCTAGGGGTTGTCCAAGCAGAAGGCAGCACTCTTCTTCCCTACCCTCTGCTCCTTATGTGGCTGAACAGAAACAGTGTCTGCTACTTGTTACAGGCGGGTAAGAGGGGAAGGGAAGTGGCAGGGAATATAGTTGAGAACAAAGTCATTGAAGCAAGAGGTATCTCAATGCAGTCCTCAGGCATAATGTCCACCATTTGGTTTGAGTCCTGGTCTAGAATATGGAGACAGATGGTGGAAGGATGCTGTGTTAGCATTAGTGTTTGATTTTCCCCCTTTTATTTAGTTTATTTAATTACCTGCCTAATTATTATTTTTATTTTTAGCATTCTTTAAAAAATCTTTTGAGTTCCAAATTACTTACCTCCAGCCCCTCCCCCATCCTTTGAGAAGGCAAGCAATATGATACTCACATGTGAAGTCATACAAAACATTTTCATATCAGCCATGTTGCAAAAAAAAAAGTGAAAAAAGTATGTTTCAGTCTGCACTCAAAGTTTATCAGTTCTCTCTCTGAAGGTGGATAGCTTTTTAAATCATATGTCCTTTGGAATTGTCCTGGATCATTTTATTGGTCAGAGTAGCTAAGCCTTTTACAGTTGAACTTCATCACAATATTGCTGTTACTTTGTAGGTTATTCCCCTGCTTTTGTTCACTTTGTTTTACATCAGTTCATATAAGTCTTACAAGGTTTTTCTGAAACCATCCTTCTCATTTCTTATAGCCCAGTAGTTTTCCTTACAGTATGCCATAGTTTGTTCAGCCATTCACCACTTGATGGGCATCTCCTCAATTTCCAATACTTTGTCACTACAAAAAAGACCTGCTATATTTTTGTACAAATAAGTCATTTTCCTTTTTCTTTGATCTCTTTGGGATACAGCCCGGTTGTGGTATGAATAATAGTGTTTTCTCTTTTTAATTCATAAGGATTTTACCTTTTCAGAATTCTCTCCTTTTTGTCTTGTAGATCCAGCTGTAATTGTTCTTTATTTGGTGCATAATTCATCTTTTGAGTTTGTTTTCATTTTAAAGAATCAGTCTAATCTGTTATCTTCTTGTTTTCATGACCCAGAAGTCTTACAGCTTGCCCCCTTTCCCAGAGATCTTAAAACAGAAAATATTCTTCAGTTATGTAATAGGCTAAATGATCTGTGAGGTCCCTTCCATCACTGAATTTCTATGGGGAAAAATGAATAGGAATATCTCAGAAATAGAAATAATAAAATTTGGCAACTGATTAGATGAGAAGTGAAGAAGGAAGAGGTAAAGCTAACTACAAGGTTTAAGTTTTGACAACTAAGATCATCTATCATTAATGACAGAGTTAGGGACAATCAGAGAAATAAGATTAATTTCATTGGGGAAGTGGGGGAAGAAAGACAATTCAGATAAGCTGTGTACAAGATGAATGTTGGATATGCAAAAGAAAATATCTAGTAGATGCTTAGATATGTACGTAACTGGAACTCAAGAAAAAGGTAAGAATTAGAGATATAAATTGAAGGGTCATCCACACAGAGGTCTTAAAGCTGGAAAAATGCATTTGTAAGTATACAGATGGCTTCAGAAAGGTACATAGAAAAGCTAATTTGTAATTGTCATATGTTAACATTTATTATGGTATTGTTGTTTAGTTATTCAGTCATATATGACTCTTCATGACCCCATTTGGGGTTTTCTTGGCAAAGATACTAGAGCAGTTTGCCATTTCTTTCTCTAGCTCATTTTACAGATGAAGAACTGAGACAAATAGGGTTAAGTGATTTGCCCAGGGTCACACAACTAATAAGTTTCTGAGGCCAGATTTGAATTCAGGAAGATAAGTCTTCCTGACTCCAAGCCCAGCACACTACTCACCACCTAGCTGTCTGTTAACATTTATATTTTATCATTATTTACTAAAATGTTATATTTTAATTTATTATTTGAAAATATAACATATTTTACTAAACTATTAATTTGTACCTATGAGTTTTAAAAGTTTGTCATGAATTTAATAATAAAGAATTTGTCAACTTTCAAAAAGGAGAGTGAAAAATCAGCCCCTAACTACCTAGACTTGGAAGAACCTTGGAAGTAGTAGTAGAGGAAGAAACATTGAAGGAGAAAGTTTAAATCATTCATTTGACTTTGTTTAGTTTCCATCTGTAGTGCATAGAATATGGTACCTATTCCACTGATTCCTCATAGGAATATTATGAACATAACTGTTTTTATGTGTTAGAAAATAATTATCAAATTTAATGGGTCCAGGGGCAGCTAGATGCCGCAGTGGATAAAGCACTGCCCCTGGAAGACCTGAGTTAAAATCTGGCCTCACTTACTAGCTATGTGACCCTGGGCAAGTCACTTCACCTCATTGCCTCACCAAAAAACCCAAACCGTAAAAAAAAATGTAATGAGTTCATGCCTAAAAAAATAGCCTGGAATTAGAAGAATGGCACTACTCAAAGTCCTACATACAAGTTCTACTCGAATTCAGCATCATGGTGTGGAGGCAATGTTAGCTTATTAAAAGCTATACTAGTGAAGTACAAGCTCTGGCAGAGTGTACCAAGCTGGAAAAGTTTTAGGGTATAATCCTGACAACAGACTGCTTTCTGAGGACCAGCCCAACTAAGTATGGAAAGGACCAATGGCAACACATAAAAGAAAAACAAAAATGGCTCTCAGTCTGTACAGCCCTTTTGAACATACAATTTTGGTGGCTGTAGCAAAGTGGTGGGAACAGGTAGCAAAAGATAGTTTTGCACTGTTTACAAACATAAACTTGATTGTTGTTACTCTAAATGTGAGATCGTTGTTTTATCACTAACAAGTTGACATACCACTGGAGGAACTGAACTGTATCACTATTGGCATATTTTTACTAATGAAACCAGAAGACTAGGAAGTTACCACTACATGGAAGGATGGTTCACAGATTCTTCTTGGCTAGGCAGGTAAAGGAGTTGCTGCACTTAGTCTTGTGTGTCCATAGGCAACAAGAAATATTTCTTATGACATTTCAGTTTTAGTGAACTGCAAGCTTATTATGAGTCAGCAATGTGATGTAGTAGCCAAAAAATCTGGTGTGATCTTGGGCTGCATTGACAGGCATACCTTTGAGGAATAGGAAAGTGACGATCCCACTGTACTCTGCCTTGCCAGACCTCAGTTTAAGGATATGGATAAGCTACTAGACAGTGTCCAGAGGAGGACCACTTGTTATGATGCCTTGAGTACATGTTTTTGAGTTATTTCAATCATATCTTTGTGACCATTTGAGGTTTTCTTGGCAGAGATACTGGAGTAGTTTGCCATTTCCTTCTCCAGCTTATTTTGCAGATGAGGAAATTGAAGCAAACAGGGTCAAGTGACTTGCCCAGGTTTACACAGCTAGTAAGTGACTGAGGCCAGAATTGAACTTGTGTTCCTGATTCTATCCACTTTTCCACCTACCTGCCCCATTTGAGTCCATAACATATAGTCAATGAATGAACTGGGCATGTTTAGCCTGGAGAAAAGAAGATTCAGAGTGTACATAGTAGCAGTCCTCAAGTGTTTGAAGGACCGTGTGGAGGAGAAATTGGACTTGTTCTGTTTGACTCCAGGAGCAATGGATGGAAGTCTCAAAGAGGTAAATTTAAACTTGATGTCAGGAAAAACTTCCCACCAATTTGAGCTATTCAGAGGATAGCATAGAATTCCCTAGGGAATGGCTTGTCTTGAAGGCATTTCCCCTTTGTGTCAGTCTTCAAGCAAAAACTGGACCATCATTTGTCAGATATTATATAGTGGGGTATAGCGAAGTTTACAGAAAAACTTGGCAAGAGATCCAGTTAAGCCAGATCACTTCACAAAAGGATAAAAATGGAAGGACAAGAAACAAGCAAAATGAAGATCTGTCAATATTTCTATAACTTTTCCCATCATTGACAATGGAGCACCCTTATTTGTAGTCTAACATCACAATCTGCCACATGTGTATAGGGAAGTAGAGATGGCACTAAAGAAAAGAAAGACCAGTTTGACTAGATCTAGTCAATACATAGAAAAAGTTCATGCTAAGTTAACACAATTTTGTAGGTATTTACAAGATATCTGAAAGAGTGTAGGATACAAAACACTTAGGAAAAAAAGACAATTAAGAAAATATCAATAACTACATACTTTTCCGTATCTACAAAATTTTATGATGATTATGTATGGAAAGTGTCCTTGTTGAAGGTATATACGATAAAAGAACAGAAAGTTACAAGTGGTTCTACCTATTCTTATAGTCGCACAGTTTACTAAAAAGTACAGATGATATAAGATAAAAAAAATTTTGATTTGCTAAATCAAAATGCTGCCTTGAGGGTTCTTTTTCCACAAAGTGTTTTCCGTATCATATATCAAAATCATATGATATTCCTTGAAAAATGTAAAAACAGAGAATACTTTACTCAACCTCCTGATTATTGATATCATTTGAGTAAAAAACCAAAGTGACGTATGTTTGCCAAAGGTGTCATGGAGAGTCCAGATGACAGAGAAATTACCCATGAATGGTGATGTCCTCCAGATGCTTCTATTTGTGAGTGACTTTACGCTGATTGCATCAAGCCTTGGAATATTGCAGAGCATCCTAAATGAAATCCATAGTCATGCAAAAGAATTTGGCCTAACATTCACACAGGAAAAAACAAGTAGATAAAGACTAGCCATTGTGCCAGACTATGATAGGCAATTGGATGGACAACCTATGGAGTTGGTCCATTAGTCCATATATCTGGACAGACACTGCACATGGACACGGAATGGAGCCCATAGTTGAATAATAGGAAACCAGCAGGCTGGATTGCCTTTGGGAAATCACACAATGCTTTTAGTGACCCCAAGTTTCTCATTGAAACAAGAGACTAAATTTTTAACTCCATTATTCTTCTGGTGTTTAAATTAAATCAATTTCACATTAAATATTCCCAGTCTCTGAGGAATTAAAGTTGCAGGTCACATGAAGGGCAATGGAGAGATATTTAGTGGGCATAAATATACTGTAGCACATTACCAATAAATCATACATCAGAAGTGGCATAAAAGATACAACTAAAGAGATGTAAGACCAGAAAAGGATGTGGGTTGGTCATGTAGCAAGACCAAGGGATAACAGGTAGACAACTTAAATGCTACACTGTATCTGTTCAATGTCAGGATATAAAGAGGAAGGTCCTCAGCATGTTAGGTGGAGTCTCTGGGGTGGATTTATGGGAGGACATGCACAAGAGTTAAACAGTTAGGTGGCACCGTGAATAGAGTGCCAGGTCTAGAGTCAGGAAAACTTATCTTTGTGGGTTCAAATCTGTCTACTAGCCAGATACTAAATGTGTGACCCTGGTCAAGTCACTTGACCCTGTTTGCCTCAGTTCTTCATCTGTAAAATCAGCTGGAGAAGGAAATGACAAACCATTCCAGTATCTTTGCCAAGAAAACCCCAAATGGGGTCATGAAGAGTCAGACACTACTGAAACAACTGAACAACAAGATGCACCAGAGTCACATAGGATGAAAGGGAGTGAATGTGATCTGCAGTATTGAAGGGAGTACCCACATTGACAAGATGACATCCTAGATCCATTGCAATATCCAGAGTTGGATGTATATTGCCAGGGTATCATGGTTTGTGCCTGGAGCACATTGATTTCACTGTCAGATTGTCATTTTCTAAATAAAAACTTTATCTTAATATCTTAGACCTTTCAAACAAAATATGATTACTTTTATTATAGTGGCTTATAAAGCATTCTTTGGGATTACTAGATCAGTTGAATTTTTCTAAAACATTTATTTTATATAATGGAATATTTGCAAATTTTTATACAAAATGTCTGTTTCCCTTACTTCCCCCTCCCCCACAAAAAGATAATCCAAGCAAAAGGTTCTCAAAATGAAACTGTTGTGAGCACAGACATGGTCTTAGAGTATGGAGGAAGAAACCTGAAGGGTACAACCCATATCTCCCTAATTTATAATCCTTTCTGAGTAGTGTCTTGGTTCTTGTTTTAGGAGTTTCATTTCATTCATTTTAAGACTATCTTCTTCCTCCCGAAAAAAGTGTTCTGAGCAATATATTAAAATCAGAATACTGGTCATAAAATTGATTTATGGTCTTTTGCAAGCATCTTCATTCAGCATGTCTCTGTGTGTGTCTCTGTCTCTTTGGACACTTAGCTTATCACTGTTTGTGCCACATTAACATCTAATTATCTCCACGTTGTGCTGAATGTAAAGATTTGACAAGTAGATGGAAAGTTTAGTTAATAGAATCTTTAACATGATTTAGAACTCCAAATCTTCCTTAGATTGTCAGATAGTAAAAAGTTGAGCCTTTCCATATTTTGAAGGTTATTTAAATTCAAGCATATAAAGTTATATGGAACAATGGTGTTGTAAATTAGAATGTGGTATTGACTTGCATATGCTTGTACCATGTAGTCATACAAAATTGAGGTTCAAAATATAATAGTATAAAATTGACATTTAATTCAGATTCTAGTCAGTTATTTTGTTTGATTAATCTTTATTTATATGAATTTGATATAAAATTTGGGGTATGACTATATAGGGATAGAAATTGGGACTGCATCTGTGATTCCACTGGTATAGGGAACTCCTGGTAAGGAACTTTATCTGTCAATGCAGTTTGGCTCCTCCTCTGCAACTTTTAGTCTTAAAGATGTGCCTAGAGCACAGTGAGTTTGTGACTTGTTCGAGGTCACATAGCTAGTATGGGTCAGAGATAATACCTGAATCTAGATCTTCATGGCTCCAAGAGCAGCTCTCTAATATCTCAGATCATGTTGTCTCTCATCCATATGTAGCTATATATACACACATATATGCATGTGTCATGCATATGTGTATATATTATGTGTGTATATGTTTAAAATGGAATTTAATTGACATGCAAATAAAAATTGTTAATATCTCTAAGGTGTTTTGTAAGTGGAGGTAAGTGGTTAGCAAAGCTTACATCTTATCTAACAACTTCTCCAAGTTATTTACTCTTATCATAAAACGGGACAACTACTGGTAGGTAGCAATGAGGCTCCTTACCTCTAGTCTGTCCTTGCTTCAAAAGGGAACAGGGAATAGTATACATACTTCTAGCTGTTTTATTCTTCATGTAATGATAACTCATATTACCATAGTGCTTAAAGGTTTTTGAAGCACTTTACTCAAAACAATCCTGTGAGGAAGATATTATTATCACTTTATAGGTAAAGAAGTTTGACCTTAGAGAAGTTAGGTGACTTGCTCAAGTTCACAAAGCTATTACATGTTGGAGTCAGGATTCAAACCCAGGTCTCCTGACTGGTGTTTATTCCACTTTATTATTCCATCTCACTATATACTACACTGTGGCCAAACTAGACTTTTCAGTGACTTTGCTTATGCCAATATCTTCTCCTGGAATATCACCCTTCTATTTTTACCTGTCAAAACTCCTACCTGTCCCTAATATGCCTTTCTTAGATATTCTTGAACACCAAACACAGGTATTTACAAGGAAGTACTTTATAAATATTTGCTTAATGAATGAACATTGAATTCCCATATGCTTATGCATTCCTTTGTTTCTTAGGCTCAGAAAACAAAAATTTATTGATTTGATATAAATCTGACTATTTCATCAAATCTTACCTAATTTCTTATATTAAAAGGATAAAAATGCCAAATATATTGTAAAGTTCTCAATTTCAACTTTTTTCTGGTGTGTGTTAGAATACAAGAAAAATATTCACAGTTTAACATCAGTGAGTTGGAAGGGTATCAAAGAGCAAACATAATATGCATATAAACACATTTATATTAAAAAATAATTAGGTAAGCTACGAGAAAAAGTAATACTTTCAAAGCTGAAATTGCTATAAAGTTCAAACTGAACTTTTTGGTTTTCTTCTCAGAATACCAAGGTATTTTATAAACAAAGCTTTTCACTTTCTTTTAAGTAGGTTTATATAATCCATTTTTTTTAAATGGTGCTACCCACAGAAAACAAATCTGCCCTATGCTAATATTTCTTTTGTCTTTTAGAGGAAGACTAAGTCATAGAGTCAGATTACAGCAAGTTAATTGTACAGCCAAGAAAAGACCCCAGATTTCTTACTTTGAATACATTTTTCTTGTTTATTCCATGGTATTTACAGTAAATTGGGATGCTTAGTTGTTTTTTCTTTTAGTGAATGTCACTAACTTTTTGTGACAGTATATCTTTCCCTAAATTCTTTTTAATGTAGGTAAATGGGGTAGGGGATCAGGAGCTAGAAACCTAATGTATAATATAGACATTGAGCATCCTCTCCATTTGTAGAGAAAATCTTTACTGCTGGCAATATATAAATATATATATAAAGTATATATATATCTGCCATATATATAAGTTAGAGAACATCCCTAGTTATTGAAGTTTAATTTAACTAAAATGGTTATTGTTTGTTTTTAGATTATTCATCGAGATATAAAACCTGAGAATATTTTAGTATCTCAGTCTGGAATTACTAAGCTCTGTGATTTTGGTTTTGCTCGGACATTAGCAGCCCCTGGGGACGTTTATACAGACTATGTGGCTACCCGCTGGTATAGAGCACCTGAATTAGTATTAAAAGATACTACTTATGGGAAGTAAGTATGTTTTAATATATGTTTCGCTTTTCTTCCCTTCTGAATTTTCCCATAATATGCTTTTCTGATCTCCACTCTGTCCTTCTAACAAGGCACATCTAACATGGCCAGGACTGGGAAGCATTTCTGGGTCTTGTACCTTAAGGGAGGCCCAAGAGAAACCAGCATACTACTTCTATTTCCTCTCCTGAATGGTTGTAGCAGGGATGGTAGCAGCTAGCTAGCTCAGAATCTCCTTAGAAAACATCAGTGCATACATTAAGCCTTCTATTTAGTTACCCTATTGAGTGCCTACTAGTAACTCCTTCTGCCATTATATTCTTGGAAAATTTTTATAATTAATTTACTTCACTACCAATTTAGAAATAAATTTCCAATTACATGTGTTAAGTGTTTAGTTACTATATTGATCTAATGTATGACATCTTTTTGAAATACATACATATGTACATATATGCATACATCCATTTAGGTGTAGCAGAAGTGATCAGGAGAACTCCTGATTTGACTGAGGTATCTCTTATGGAATTGTACATGCACTCTGTTCCTTGCTATTCTATATGAGGCTACTTCATCCTCTGGCCTCGACCCCTTTCCCCTTTCCAGAAGGGGTGGTTCTACTTACTAGGCCATCTTCCAGCAGACCTGCCTCTGTCATAACAGTGGAACCATAAAAGTTTGACTGGTGACTCTTTGGTGCCTATGTAACAGGATGATCATATGAGGCAAAATGTCAGTGCTATAGTATACTCAGTGTCTGAGTGGAGTGTGGGGTGTGCCTGAGGCATAGCACAGAGAATCCAGCTCAATGAATCCTGATCCTTTCAAGAGCGGTTTCAGGAGAGAGTCTTTTTAGATATAGAAAATTCCCTCAAAATATTTGAAAAAATTATTTGTGAATGCCATCATCCCTGAGTCCTGTAGTCCACATATACATATATATATGTATGTGTGTGTATATATATATATGTATGTATTTGTGTGTATGTGTATATATACATACATACATAAATATATATATATATAATACACTTCATGCATAAGACTTGGATACACACACAAATACATATACACACACATATATGTGTATATCTGTACAGACTACTGGATACTGAATAAGATAACTCAGATGGACCAGTCAGTACAGCATGCCATGTGTTCAAGATACCTCGGACTGTTAGGAGGGGATCCAGTGGTTTCCAGTATTATACTTAACACAGTGGCTATAAGCAGATCCCATTGGATCCAAGTGAGAGAAAACATTGGAAGAGAGTCCTAAAAGTCGGTGGAGCTATTTCTTCTCGTTCCTCTTATAGACCATGCACATGGACCATACCAGGTTGGCTCAAGTTCCCAAGGGGATGTAACTATGGCTGAATGAGCAAAAGGAACAGTTTCCCAGGTTACTCTAAACTGGTACAGTTGATCTGGCAGAGAAGATTCTATGAGCATGGAGAACATGCTAAGGAAACAGAAAATGGCTTTGTGGGGTACCAGGACATCTCTCAGGTATGGACTATTGAAGTCAAATAAGAGGCTACGCTGAATCACTCAGCCTGTACTGCTGAAGAACAAGATAGGTCTGCTGTGAGATGGCAGTCACACTTCATGGAGAAAGGGGCTTTGGAACAGAGGCCAGAGCAGCCTCATTCCATAAGAGGAAGGGGCCAGAGCACATATCCTGTTCTATGTACTCTAGTACAGAAAATCAGAGGTTCTCTATTTCATCTCTGCTGCCCCAGAAAATAATACTCATAGGCTATACTCAGATTCTATACAAGTCAGAGTTGGAGGGAAAAGTGTGGCCCTTGTTTTGTATTGATGTTTTATAACTGAACTGATCTGTGTGTGTTGTGCTCTTCTAAGAGCTTTAGAAAATTGCCTGGTCTCTAATGGATTTACAATTTGAGGCAAAAATAGAATTATAGAATTTGAGAGCTGGATAAGAAATATAGAAAAATATAAAGGAACAAGTTGTTTTATATATAAATGCAAAGAAAAAAAAGATGAATTTTTGTTGTTGTTGTTGTTGTTGTTATTTTAGGCAGTGGGGTTAAGTGGCTTGCCCAGGGTCACACAGCTGGTAAGTGTTATGTGTCTGAGGCCGGATTTGAACTCAGTCCTCCTGAATCCAGGGCTGGTGCTCTATCCACTGCGCCAGCTAGCTGCCCCCAAAAAGATGAATGTTAAATGGAACCATCTTCTACATTCTTCCTAGGAATGATCACTCTGATGGGGAAACTCCAGGTTTTGTTTTTGCCTCCATATAAAGGTGCTAGAAAGGAACTTGTTTTAAATTTGAACATATTGTCATTTTTTCTAAAATCGTTTGTCAGGTTAATGCTTGAAGAAAATTATTCATAGTGCTCATGACTAGTGTTCCTGCAACAGAGTTGCTACATTTAGAGCCTTTCAGAGTGACATTGAGTTTTTTCAACAGCTAAAATTGAGCAGAAATACTGTGGACGTTGGTGAATATTCTAGTTATTGTGGGGTTATCTCAATAGCCAAACAAGAACATTCTAATTAAGCCGAATATTGTGAAAGACTTCAACAATTAACCAAATATAGCAACAGTTAACCAGATGTAGTCTTCTGTGCCTTAAAGTTATTGCTAATCAATCAGCAACCATTTATTAAACACTTACTGTCTACCCAGTACTACTAAGATGATATGCCTTCCTTTCCCTCAATTGTTAAGCATAGGGCATCAATACCAATTAGAAATATATATCCAGGGAATGTTCAGGTAGAAAAATCCAGTTCCTAGTGGTTCCTAGCTGTTCATCTGTGAATGAGCAAACTAGAATAAATTTGGGGAGATATCTCAGAAGTGGAGGATGAGTTTTCTGCATGGCATTCTGTAGAGATACTTTTAAGTGTTGAGGAAGAGAGTATTTTTAATGGTAGATTTGCACAAAAAGCAACAAGCCATCATTTACTTCTTAGAAATTCTGAGAATTAAGCTACTTCTGACTTTCCATTTCATCATTAAGTAGCATGCATAACGTTTGGGCTTGCAAAGTTGAACAAACTGATGTTAACTTCTTTATTCCTGAATTCATTGTTATCTGAATTTAATTGTGCTGCTTCTGTGGCAAGTGCTTAGCATATAGGATGATATTATGGATGACATAAATTACTTGATTTTAAAATTCTTCTTTCTTCAAATAGTGATGCTTTTTAAAAAAATTGCTTATTGAAGAAAAAAACCTAGATCCCGTTTCATGTTATTGGGGGCTAATGTCTCGTTCTTATATTAGAGATGAGTTAAGATTAATAAATTATATACATGTTAGAAAATATTTGGGGATGAGGTACTATAGTTATTGTTCTGTCCTTTAGTACATGATGCGTAATAGAACACAATTGTTCAAATTCAACTATATACACTAATTCTGCAGTTATTATGATACAGAGACTTATCGATCATCTGGATTGCTAGACAGTTTAAATCAAAGCAAATTGATTTATATCTAAATAAAGCAATGATTATATTTAAATATAACCTGGAATTTTGTATGTAAGAGATCATGTTGTGATTTGATGGAAATTATAACTTTTATCTCTTTAGCTTTATCCTTGGTAAATTAAAGCTTGTCAAGCTCAATCCTTGGTACATTAAAGATTGTCATTTCTTAAATGAAACTTTCTTGTTTAGTTTCTCATTGAAAAGTTATTTGTCATTTTTCTGATTTTAGACCTGTGGACATTTGGGCTTTAGGCTGCATGATCATCGAGATGGCCACTGGGAACCCCTATCTTCCTAGCAGCTCTGACTTAGATTTGCTCCATAAAATTGTGATAAAAGTAGGTAGGTATTATTGAAATATTTTGTTGCACTAAAGAAAGAAAATGAAACAAAACACATTAATTTGGTTTTCACTATATATTAAAATGCAAATTGCTCAGCCCAGTTCTGCTCATAAAGAATAGCAACTGTTTTTATGCTATGATAGCAAGTCATATTGCTCACAAAGATATTAGCAAATTTGTCCCTAGGCTTATATATATTATAAGTCTATATAAGGTACCAAATTCTCTACTCTACACAAATAACATGCCAGGAAAGAAACTGCTATCCCATGTTGCTAGTTGGTATATGAGAAATGATACATTAGGATTCTTAATTTTGGAGGAAAGATATTACTTAAAAGAACTTCAATGTTAAAAATATTTTTGCTCCCCAAAGGCATTAAGTTTTAGATGAGAAACTATACACACATATATACATACACATTCTTATGTGCATAAATATATATATGCATTTCTCTACTAATGGAATATGTGCATTATTATTCATTCTTTCCAAAATATTGTCCTTTAATTTTAAGTAGCCAAATACTGGAGATAGGGTGGGAACAGAAGTCCTTAAATAATCTTATCTGAAAGTCGGCTTGAAGTATAGAATTAAAACAAATTGTTGTATTAAACAAAATTTCCATGTTATATAGCTAAAATTAATGTGTTTCAAATTCTTAAAAGTTAGAGTTTCCTCTTTCATTTTGTAGAAGTTCTGAAAACCATTTTAAAGGCTAAAAGTTCATACACTTTAATTTTAATTATTTTCATTCATGGTCCAAGTATTCTGTAGAAGTGCATAAAATAATTGTTATTGTGCTGAAGATTCTAGATACTGAATTTTTATGTGTAGATTTATACTATATAGTATACGGCAGCACTAGAAGTTTTCAATGTTACAAAAAATAAATATGCACATGATCATTTTCCTATTTTGGAAGGTTACTTTTTTTTTCTTTCAGCCAAAGACAAAGTTTATTAGAACATCAGTCATATTGGGCAGACTTTTAAGGAATCTGAATGTTAGTGAGCTATTGGCTAGATTGTAAGAATCTGAGCCAGAAGTTTACTTTTTTTTAAAAAAATCCAAAAACATCCTCTAAACATTTTCTAGCTGGGTGTTAAAAGTTTTCTTAGAATGGGGAATACCTCCTTTTTATCATGATGCATTTTTGAAAACTGTGTCATATTGTAGAATTGAAAGTGGACTAAAATTTCTCATGTAACAATTGGGAAGCAGTATTATTGAGCAAAAGCTCAGCTATCAAAGAAGCATCATTGTAACTCGCATTATAACTACAAATAGCTTTCATCCACTGTAATGACTAAATATAGTAAAATTTTCCTCCAAGTCATTGAATTTAAATCTAGAGGGGACCTTAGAATTCCAATCCAACCCTCTTTTGTAGATGAGAAAAAACAAGGCCTAAAGAGGTGAACTGATTTGCCCAAGACTATGTAACTCATTATGGGCATAGGTGAGACTAGAAGTGAAGCTCCTAAATTCCAGTCAGAAGCTCTTTCTACTCCGCCACATTTTCCTTCCTTATAACAAGTTCTATAAATGGGTACAACTTTGCTGCGTCAAAAACCATACTTATGACTAGTACAGTAGCTATACTTTGATGACTCTGTGATCTTATTAATGTGAGTGCTCCCTTCAGCACTGCAGATGACCACTTATTCAAATCTTTTTTATCCTGCGTAACTCTTGTGCATGGCCTCTCATTAATCCACCCCAGAGAGTCCACGCATTGCACTGAGGGCTTTCCTCTAGATCTCTTAATATTGAATGGATACCAGTGTAGCATTTGAGTTGTCTACCTGTTATCCCTTGGTCTTGCTACATGACCAACCCACATCCTTTTCTGGTCTTACATCTCTTCAATTGTATCTTTTATGCCACTTTTGATGTAAGATTTATTGGTAATGTGCTACAGCATATTTATGCCCACTAAACATCTCTTCATTGCCCTTCATGTGACCTGCAACTTTAATTCCTCAGAGACTGGGAATATTTAATGTGAAATTGATTTAATTTAAACACCAGAAGAATAATGGAGTTAAAAATTTAGTCTCTTGTTTCAATGAGAAATTTGGGGTCATTAAAAGCATTGTGTGATTTCCCAAAGACAACCCAGCCTGCGAGTTTCCTATTATTCAATTGTGGGCCCCATTCTGTGTCCATCTGCAGTGTCTAAGATATATGTACTGAAGGACCAACTCTATGGGCTGTCCATCCATTTGCTTATCGTAGTCTGGTACAATGGGTAGCCTTTATCTTGTTTTTTCCTGTGTAAATGTTAGGCCAAATTCTTTTGCATGACTATGGATTTCATTTAGGATGCTCTGCAATATTCCAAGGCTTGATGAAATCAGCATAAAATCCTCCACAAACAGAAGCATTTGGAGGACATCACCATCTATAGATGATTCCTCTCTGCCATTTGAACTCTACAGTGAACATTTTCTGTAATAATGGTGACATATTTGGTGACTGTCTCCTGGTATTATGCTAGAATAAAATTCAGGGAGTTCTCTCTTTTGTGGCATTTTTAAAGGATAACATGATATTAATATATGCGTGAGGGAGACTTTGAGAGAAGAGCCTTCATGATGTCATTTTGCCTTTCCTAGTGAAAATATTATTACCAATAAAAGGCAAAGGAGAAAATATCAAGAAAAAATAAAAAGCACTCCTGACCCTATGTCTGCCTTCCCATTGTTATGAAATTTTTATGAAAACAATGTGCAAAATCATGGAGGCCGTCTTTGATGAAGTTATGGAAAGGGACAAGTTGGCTTTCACAGTACAATAAAACACATCCTATCGTTACCATCTCATAGTTGATGGAAAGGAACAAAGAATGCTCTTATTATTTGTTGACTCAACTAACTAATGATAAGATTAACTTAACTTTTATGTATTTAATAGTTATTACAGCTCCCTTAGAATTTAGAAGGACTTCTGTGAAATGATTGTCTCTTTAAAAAGGTGTTTAGGAAAATTTTGATTAATGCCTTCTTTTTTCTCTGAATGAATTTTCTCTGTAAGCAAGCAGAGGCATTCAGAATCATTCCATTGATTATTCTTTTAACATGTAACATTTATGGCATCTACATCTGTAGATTTTGGTTATAAGGATTTGGAGAAGAGTCTCTTTAACCTGGCCCTTTCGTTCTTTTATGTTATGATCTATGAATCTCAGGGTTTTGTTAACACCAACTGGGGCCCACCTCTTTCTCCTCTCTTCTGCTGCCTCCCTGAATCATCGGCCAGGTAGAGCCATTGCCCAGGTAGGGTCCCTGTGCAAGAACTGATTAATGATGAAAAGTAATCAGAGCAGTAGAGATGAAATGCATTGGGAAGTGATCGTATATGCTATCATCTATGCTAATGTGTTCTAGTGCCTTAAGACATTTTTTTCTTACTTTTCTCTAGCCATAGAGTTATAAAATCTTAAAGCTGGAAGAAACCTTAGCAGTCATCTAGTCCAAACTCCTCATGTTACAAATGAGGAAACTGAAGCCCAGAGAGGTGAAGTGACTTACCCAAAGTTAAGTGTTAGCTACTTAGGCAGAACTGAGACTAGAACTAGAATGCAATTATCTTAGCCCTCTGTGTAGTCTTCTTTCTACTACACTATACTGCAGCTTCATTTCCAATTTTCATTCAGAGTTCCAAATTATTGCCATATTTAAGCTTTTATGAATGTGGCTTCAGGCTAGCTTAATGAATAATAACGAACAGTTAAGATATCCACATAGAAATATTTCCAAGTTTTAATATTTAGATAAAAATTTTTTCTTGTGGTATCAGATCTGCTACCCTCTCTTTTCAGAGAAGGAAAGGAGCCTGGTGGTTTTGCATTAAATCATGCTATAACCTGTTGACATATTAATTAGAAATCCTGAGATATTTATGCAGTAAATTGTTATTTCTTTGTCCAGCTCTAAAAATTAAATATACATAAGCTTTGTTGACATATGCCTATAATTCTAATTATTCTTGCTTTATGTGCAGAAATAGCATTTTGACGATTTAGTTATTTTGACTTTTGTCAGCTTCCTCAACTCTTGTTTTTTTTTTTCTTTTTTCAGGCAATTTGACACCTCACTTGCAGAATGTTTTTTCCAGGAGTCCCATTTTTGCTGGGGTAGTTCTTCCTCAAGTTCAGCACCCTAAAAATGCAAGAAGAAAGTATCCAAAGCTAAATGGATTACTGGCAGACATAGTCCACGTATGTTAGAAGAGATCAGGGGCTTATTTCCCAGAACTGTTTGTAAATTTTAATAGCATTTAAAAAATCCTATTTTAATGGAAATTGAAGTATACTAATATGTAAAAATGTTACTGGAAAAAAGTCGTGTATCTTTACAAATGTGTATCTTAGATATAGAAGAATTAGAATTATCATTTATAGGGCCATAGCATTTACTGGAAGGAATCTTAGAAATCATCTAATCCAACCCTCCCCTTAGGAGCAGAGTTGCGACTCTTATTAAGGTCCCCTGGCATTCAAATTAGCTCAATATTTCTTCCCCTGTACCAGAATGACTTGCTGTTGTAATTAGGGCAAATCTATACAGCAAAAGATAAACAGGTCATCCAATCTACTACAGGAAGCAGAGGATGGATATCTTCTGAGACCTTCCAATGTCCAGAACCTCCTAAAAAACTGGACACCCTATATCTCACATTTCTATCTGCAAGTGGCCTGTGTTATCTGGATTTGGCACTATAATGTCCTATTCTATCCCTGTGGTGTTGGCATGCAGAGATACATTGATGTCAAGTTTTTAATTGAAATGAATTTAAATGAAAACATTATGTACGTCTTTGGAAAAGTGTTATTTTGAACTTCTTATTCTTGGATTTCTGTTGATCCCCAAACACTGAAATATAAAGTATAATTTAGAATTGTTAGTAAACTTTGTAA
Organism: Phascolarctos cinereus; assembly: GCF_003287225.1. Lineage (NCBI taxonomy): Eukaryota > Metazoa > Chordata > Mammalia > Diprotodontia > Phascolarctidae > Phascolarctos > Phascolarctos cinereus. The sequence continues at coordinate 347,052,762 of NW_027555625.1, forward strand.
TAGAAGGTAGCTTTTCCAGAAATTATTTGATGGATTGCTGGAAAATACTGTTGGTTTTAAGGTCATACATGCCAAAATGTCTTTTTCTGTTTTCTCCTTTTCTTAAAAAAAAAGCCAAAAACATTTATTTATTTACTTTTCGTTTTCAACATTTACTTTTATAAGATTTTGCATTCCAAATTTTTCACCTTCTTCACCTCCCCCCACCCCAAGATGGCATGCTATCTGATATAGGCTATACTTTCTGCTTTCTTAATTCCCTAAATTATGTTATTCAGCTAATATCTGATTAATTGACTATAGAAGAGTCTGGGTTAGGCAGGCATTTTACAGTTTTTCCTTATAAAACTTTACCAATGGATCTTCATCTTGCTCTAAAACTACCTACATAATTTTAGCTAGTGACAGTTTTAAGAATATAAGGATATTCATATCACGTATTAGGTAATGGTTTCTTAATTCTATTTTATGATTCAATTCAAGTTTATGCCTTTTTTTTTTTAGGCAATTGGGGTTAAGTGACTTGCCCAGGGTCACACAGCTAGTAAGTGTCAAGTGTTTGGTCTGAGGCCGGATTTGAACTCAGGTCCTCCTGACTTCAGGGCTGGTGCTCTATCCACTGCACCACCTAGCTGCCCCCAAGTTTATGCCTTTTGAAAGGAAGAGTAAAATATTGCATGATCTGTAATTTTTTAAGGGAACTGTGAAATGTAAATTATTTAGGGACATTTATTACATTTTGGCCCCTTTTTTGTTATTTTGGCTTATAAAATGGTTTCATTTGTAATTATAATATAATTGATCTTTTATTATTTAAAATTTTGTGATCTCACTTATATGTTTTCCAAACACCTTGTTTCTTCCTTCTATTGTCTGTGTTTAGGGCTATTTCTTTGATCAGTGTTACTTCTTCTGAGAACAGAGAAAAGAGTAGGACTATTCTGCTGAAGGCTGAAGTCTTACTAAAGTGGAATTGCATGGTACTATCTTGGCTAAGAGTAAAAAGACTTGGGTTCTGGTTCTAGACTTGCCTTGCCATGTCACTAAATCTCTGTTGCAGTTTTCTCAGGTGTAAGATGGAACTTTTAGTATCTGCCCTACTTTTGTAAAGAGTTATAACAATCATATGATAAGCAGCTGGTATAGTGAAAGAAGCCCTGGATTTAGACCTAGGTTTGAACCCTGACTCTACTATTTACTGTCTACACGTTCTTGGGCAGGTTTTCTCTCTGGGTTTCAGTTCTTTCATCTATAAAATGAAGGGTTGGACTAGATGATCTCTAAATACATGACCCCTTTCAGCTCTAAATTCTACCATTCTATGACAATCTTTTACATTTGTAAGGTATTTCGTAGTTATTAACTAGCTTTCACATATATTGTCTCATCATATTAGCTCACAATAGCTTCATGAGATAAGAATAGCATATTTTAGGCCCATTTTATATGTGAGAAAACTGAGCCTCACAGACTTTAAAGTGTCTTGTCTATAACAACACAGCTATTTAAGTCCTAACTGTGGAATTAGTACTTAAAATTCAGGTTTTCTAACTGCTAATCAACTATTCTTTCCACTATAGCTCAAGATTGGAAATTTGCTGCATGTATATTTTTAATCTTGATCATTTTAGCCAAAACCAGTAATTCAGTCCCCAGCATCTCTTTACCAGAACTCTCCATATATTTTTCTAAGTGACCATAACATCAGTGTTTTGTGTTACTGTGTTAGTTACATGCTTGACTTATATAAATCTACCTTTACACCCTGTAGCACGGAACATTTTAACCTGTGATAATAGAACTACTTAATATAATTTAGGTAAATTGGTAGGGGTAGGGAGGGGGAGAAGAGGATTACTGGGTCCTAATTTTATCTTTTTAATGGTTCAGGCCTTGGCAACCCCATTTTTGCTTAGTTGTAAAAAAAAAAAAGGAGAACCAGGAGAACATTGTGCACAGTAACAGCCACGTTGTGCGATGACTAACTTTGATAGACTTAGCTCTTCTCAGCAATGCAAGGATCTAAGACATCTCCAAAGGTCTCATGATGGAAAATGCTATCTCCATATCCAAAGAAAGAACTATGGAGTTTGAATACAGATTGAAGCATGCTATTTGCTATTTTTTTTCTTTCTGTTTTGTTTCATTTTCTCTTTCTTGTGGTTCCTCCTCTTGGTTCTAATTCTTCCTTACAACATCACTAATGTGAAAATATGTTTAAGAGGAATGTATATGTAGAACCTGTATCAGATTGCATGCCGTCTTGGGGAGGGAGTGAGGAAAGGAGGGGGAGAAAATTTAAAACTCAAAAGCTTATGGAAGTGATTGTTGATGAATCAAAATAAATTAATAAAAAAGAGCTAATGCCTACTGTGCTCTGTAAAGAAATTTGTAAAGTAATTTTAACCTTATTTTATTATTTTCCAGGCTTGTTTACAAATTGATCCTGGTGAAAGGGTGTCATCTACAGATCTTTTGAACCATGACTATTTTACTAGAGATGGGTTCATTGAAAGGTAAGCATTTAAAGGTTTAAAAAATTTTTTTTAAATTAAAACTTTTATGTCATAAGAGTTGACAGATTTCTTTAGGGTCTTGTCTACTGGAAATGTCTGTAATGTGCATAGCTATAGATGGTCATGTGTGTTAGAAAAGAAAACGAATTAAAGTGAGTCTATATGTATAAACTTTAGAGATCATAAGCTAGTGGTAGTCAATTGGATCAAACAACAGGAATTTTGTCTTTAGTCCCATTGGGAACATGGATTTATTGTCCAGTGCTGACTAATCAAGGACAATGATACTGCCAAAGCACAGTGATGGTTCTTTTCTCTGTCCTTATATAGCAGTGGTAGTCCCTGTACTGTACAATGTAGCATCTACATTACAGGATCATAACTTTAAAGCTTAAAGGGATCTTAGAGATCATCTATTCCAACCTTTTAATTTTAGAGATGAGGAAACTGAGACCTAGAGTCCGGAAGTGGTTTACTCAAGGTCACCTAAAGAGTAAGGTACAGAGCTGAGATTTTAACTTAGGTATGGGTCTCGATAATACAATAGATAGAATGCTGGGCTTGGAGTCCAGAAAACCTGAATTCAAATCCAGCCTCAAACACTTACTAGCTGTATGATGCTGGCACATTCTCTCTGTTTGTCTCAGTTTCCTCAGCTGTGAAATGGGGTTAATAATAACACCTACCTCCCGGGTTGTCTCAAGAGTCAAATGAGACAATATTTGTAAAGTGCTTAATACAGTGCCTGGCACATAGTAGGTGCTTAATAAATGCTTGTTCCTTGTCCCCTTCATCTCTAAAATGAGGGGGTCAGTGGTCTCTAAATCTTAGATCCTTAGACTTATAGAATAAATTTATTCTATAATTGTTTTTTGTACATTAATCTTATTTTCCCCTATTATATTCATTTGTTTGTTCATTCATGAATAAACATTTAGTAGTTGCACACTGTGTGCTGAACACTGCTAGGTACTCTTCAGGGAGACTCAGAATTTAGATAAAGCATTGGTCTTTGCCCTTATGAAGCCTGTAGTCTAAGGGGGGTGGGTGGGTGATAAGGGGAGGAGGAAGACAGGGAACAAGTATCTATTAAATAGCTACCCCATGCCAGGCACTGTGCTAAGTGTACATAATATCAAAGTGCTAGGTGCAGACAACAACAAATATTGTCTGATTTGATTACCCAAGACACATACAGCTAACTGTAAGATAAAATATCACAGCTAAGTGCTGTGAAGTATGAAAGAAAAGATAATTACCAATAGGGGGTGAGACTCATGGAAGAAGAGTGTCTGAAGTGAAATTTAACAAAAAGGTAAAACTGAGGCATGTTTCTCTGAACAAAATAATATTTTATTAACAAGGGCACCAACCTGCCAATAGAATGGGTCTAATGACTGCCTTGATTACCCAAAAAAACAAAGAATTAATGGTGCAACTAATTTTTATAAGCATAGAACAAAGAACAGAACCAAGTAGGTGAGGAAATCATACCGTTGGTATGGGTTGGCAACATCATTGGGAGTGAGGGATCATGATTGGTTGTATTAAAGAAAGTGGACATACAGACATGTAGGATTGGGGTCAGCCAACTCTGTCTTGAAGGGAATGCTTTGTGAATTTATGAGGCCCAGTTTCACCCTTAGGTCATTGATAGTGGGCTAGGAGTAGTAGACTCATGGGTGCCTGGGAATGAGATTAACACCTTTAATTGGTAAGGATGAGGTTAAGGTGGAATAAGATCAGCTTGTCTACCCTCAAGGATAAACACAGATGTCATGGAGTTTCTCAGGAGCTGGAGTTATAAGGGAGAACAAGCCTCCTTGGCAAAAAGTGATTTGCAGGTGGTGCTGGGATAACAATTTGTGTGGTACAGCTGCCCAAAAATAACACTCAGAGATTTTCTAGGTATAAAATGAAAGATTTATTACGTTCTCGCGTGAAGCGGGAGACTGCTTCGTCGGCAGTCCGAGCCAAGGCAGAAAGGCCAGGACAAAGGTTATATAGCCCTAAGGCAGAGATACCTACCTACCACTGGCTTTGAATTCCCATTGGATAGGAATTTCAGCCTTACAATCTAAAACACAAAAATCTACCCCAGAAACAAGAAACCACATTATAATACTACCAATCCTAGCTATTTATCCTTACTTAGTAATTAGCCATTACCTAATGCTGATGTAACAATACAAATCATATGATTTCTAGGAACCTGAAACTTAGGCCTATTCAGGTTAGTGTAACCAACCTCCAGTTTGCAACAGTCTAAGACATTGCTACACTCAGTCCATCTGAGAGATCTCACATTGTTTACGTTGTTTTACTCAGTTAAAAACCAGAGTCTTGACAAAAGTTTGCAAAAAGGAGAGATCTCTTTATTGACTTTCCCGAGAAAGTGTACCCCCGTGCTGCCTAAGCTGCCCCGAGAGTGTGAGTGCTCTTTGTTTAAGGAAAGATTATATAGACCCTAATGCAGCAGCCCACCCTAACCCCCTCCCGTTGGCTCATTGGCTGAGCCTCAGGTATACAATCTATTCGTGTAAAAACTACCCCAGTAACAGAGAGAACAAAGAGGTATAGAAATTATGTTAGCATGTTCCCCTTTTCAGGGCCTCACAGTTTCAGCAGCCCTTTACCCAAGGTCATATAACTAGCTAGAGGATGAGATAGATAGTATGTTCTTATGGCTCAGGAATTTCTGCTAAGAAATTCTAAGAGTAGGGGAGGGAGAAGGCTGGGGGAGGGGGTCTTGTATTCTGAGGGGTCTTCACTTAGTGTTGGTACACATGTACCACTCAAAAGCAACAATACCAGAACCATTAACAAGAACTAATGACCCTTTAAGGAGGCTTCACTTCTGAGAGATCATCTCTCACAAATTCTTTTAGAGTTAGAGTGTTTTATGAGAATATTGAACCTCTTAAACTTAGCTCAGAGTTTTTCTTTAACGTTGATTGTGGGAAAGTTTAAACCTTTGCATCTAACTTGAGAGAAGAGAGACTAAACTTTTGAACTCCTGAGCTTCTATACTCAGAGACAGAAAAAAAGGATTAGGCTGTTATGTATAACACAGAATAGAGTTACAGAATAGGATCAATTACAAAATATAAAAAACAGAGTCAATGTCTAGCTTCCACAGGAGGAAACATTTGGGTTGAGCTTTAAAAAATGGGTAGGGATTCAACAGGTGAAAATGGGAGAGAGAGAGAGAGGCTACCCTATGAATAAAGGTCAGAACAAGCAAAGGCAAAGCCAGAAAAACAGAGAACATGTATATGGGGTAGAGAGTAGTCCATTTTGTCTGGATCAGAAAGTTTGTAGGGATTATGAGAAGGCTGAAAATATAGGGTGAATTAAATTGTGAGGAGCAGACAAGGCAGTTTTCAATTTACTGAATTTATCCTGATATTAACTAATCAGAGACAATACTATTCTAGTACCTGTTGATGGCTTGACTCCTTGCCATTATTGTTTTGTTTTTTAAGTTGTCTTCTTTTTTATTATGAATGTAATCAAACACAAATATTTTGATATACAGAAATGAATAAAAAGAGGGTTATGTATATAAATGTTATATACATTTTAAAATAATTTTAAAAAATTTTAAACTTAAATGTAGAATGAGAAAAGGAAAAAAATACATTGCCATGTACACAGTAGACCATAAGAGAGGATTCAATATAAAACAATAAATTTCCATTTCAAGAAAACCTGTATAATAAATATTTCACAGTGTTTTCAAAGCTGCCCAGCTTTTCTTTGCATCTTTGTTGGCTCTCTTTTGTTCTCTGCTGTACACTTTTTACTTTATTTCCCCCACCACCACCAAAGAAGGCTACAATTAAGTATGGACATACACACACACATACGTGTATATATATAGTATGTATATATGTGTATATATATCTGTAAAGATATATAGGTATACACATATACTCTCATACACAAAAATGTAAGATGGTACTTTGCTTATTTCCACCTGTGTTGTGTCTCTGGAGGTGGATAACATCTTTCATAGGTCCAAGTCTTTCCTTGTTTTTCTAAATCAACCAGCTCATCATTTCCTACCCCACAGCAGTATTCCAATCACATCCTTATCTGAGAGATTGTCTATGAAAGTGTTTTCCCAATTTTCTACTTTACTTCTATCCTTGGCTACATAGGTTTCATTTATACAAGAAATTTTTCATTTAAAATAATAAAAATTATCTTTTTTATACTTCAACAGTGCTTTCCTTTACAATATAGTTTAAGGTCTGATATTGCTGAATCTACTTCCTTTACATCTTTTTTCCTAGTTTCTTTGAAGTTCTTGATCTTTTGCTCTTCCAAATGAACTTTGTTCTTATTTTTTCTAACTCAGTAAAATAATTTTTTAGTAATTTAATTGGGATAACATTGAATAAATAGATTAGTTAGGTAAAATTGTCATTTAAAAATTATATTGGCTTTACCGACCAATGAACAATAAACATTACTTCAGTTGTTTAGATATGAGTTTATTTATACAGAAAGTGTTTTATGTTTATGTTCATATAGTTCCTGTGTCTGTTTCGGCACGTATACACTTAAGTATTTTATACTGTCTAGATATTTTAAATGCTCTAAAACAGAGGTGGGGAACCTTTTCATGTTAGAAGGCTGCATTAATATTTAGCTGTAATCAAATAAGGCTGCATTCAAGAAATAAGGCTGCATTCAAAAAATTAGATAGACTTAAAAATGCACATTATTTTGAAAAATATAACTACTATATACTTAGTAATTTCAAAAAATGAAAACCGTTGAAATTACTAAGTATATAGTAGTTATATTTTTACAAAATAAAGAAATATTCAAGTCATTTTGATTTGACATATTACACAGAAATGCAGCATTCCTATGGAAATCTTCTTTTCATAAATCACATTGCTGATTCTGTTCATAAAATTTAACTATCTGTTCTCGCAGAGATAAAATTTTGGCTAACACCTGTCCCTGTGATAGTCAGTGCACTTTAGAATGATATGGCAAATCCACACTGAATACCTCATCATTCAACTGGAGCATGTTATGAAACTGATGATAGTATGTTGCATTTGCATAAATATAGCTAACAATACATATAACTTGTTGCAAAATGTCACTTAAAATAGTAGCGTTAGCACAGAGATTTTGCTAATGCAAAATACAACGAAAAGAAATGAGAGCATCTGGATCTGTTAATATTGTTTTTTTAATTTGTGCAATATACCCTTCATGTTTTTCTGTCATGGAAGGTGTGTCTTCTGTACATACACTTACTAAGTTTACCAAATTCAGTCCAACTTCACGACATTTATTTTCAAAGTTGTTGAAGGTAAAAACTAAGTCTATATATATATATGTATATGAAAAAAAATCCAAGTATTTCAAAAAAGCTGTTTTCAAAAAACTTCTTCAAAAAGAAATTTCAGATGAATATTTTCCCCAGGTAGCAAAGGTCATTGATGAGCAGGATGATATATATGAATCATCTGAAGAATACGTAGGTGCTATAGATCTATTAATTGTAGAATACAATGAAAGATTAGCCAACTTTGAGAATCATGACATCGCACTCAAATTAACATTTCAGTGTCACTTAGTTGATATCAGCAAGGCACCTGAAGAAGTACAGATGGAATTCATTGAGGTCTCAGTAGATGACATTTTCAAGTCATTATTTGATGCTAAGAAAGATCCAGTTAAAATATGGAAAAATGCAGTAGAAAACCCATGCCTCTGGCAACATGCCGGAAAAATGCTTTCTTGCTTTTCAGCCACTTGGTGCTACAAATCTATATTCTCCTACCTAATCCAAATCAAGGTCACAAATGATTAATACCCATCTAGAGGATCAGCTGAAACTTTGGACCTCCATGCTGCAACCAAATATTCAAATGCTTTCCAACAAAAAGCAGACAAAACAAACGTTTTTTTTTTTAACATGATGAGCTGTTAAGCAGACAGAAATTAATAATACTGTTGAACTGTGTAACTATTCACACATTCTACTTCAAACAGAAACACACTGCACTGTTGTCAAAAGCTCATAACAGACTGGTGTACTTGACTCCTATAAACTCACTCAGGCTGAACCTCCACCCCTGGATGTTGGGTCTTTCCTGGGGTCTTCTCAAATTGTCTCGGGAGGATAACTGCTTCACCCCATACTTATTTCTGCTACTCTTAGGTGAAGTTATGTCCTTTTTTGTGGGGGAAATTTGGAGAGCCTAAAGTTTTCTGACCTACTCAGACATCTTCCCAGAATCCTATAATACACACTTTTAAAAAACATGGTATGTAACATAAGTTCATAGAACCTTTTAAAAGGTAGTAAGAGAATTGCCTTATTTTGTCTCAGATTCCTAAAATCTAGCCACTGTTCAGATTCTTATGATCTAGCCAATAGCCTACTCCTTAAGAGTCTGCCCAATATGATGGATGTTTTAATAAACCTTGTCTTTGGCTGAAAAAAAAAAGAATTGCCTTATTTTTTTTCCTGTCTCCTGAATTCCTTTTTATTTTCTTCTGTGGAAATTTAGTGTTTTATAGATGTGCTTTTCTTTCTTTTTATCTCTCTCACTACCTACTGACTCCCCTTATATCTCAGGCAGAACCACGCATGTCACATAATAAATTGGTATGATTAAGTTAAATCAAATCATTGGCAATGTATGAAAATGTATGTTTCAATTTGCACCTCTAGTCCATCTCCCTGCCAAGAGGGAGAAAGCATATTTCATTATCAATCTATTAAAGTCATATTTGGCACTGCTCAAAGTTCTGAAGTTTTTCAGAATTGTTTTTTCTTTACGTTATTGTGATCCTTGTGTAAATTTTCTTTTATGGTGTTTCTCATTTCTTTCTGCATCAGTTCATACAAGTCTTCCCAAGTTTCTCTGAATCTATCCCTTTCATAATTTCTTATGATATGATATTATTCCTTTTTTTAAAATCAAGCATTTAAAAATTTTTTTTAAATTAAATTTTCTTGAATGAATATCTGCCTTCTTTCCCTCCTCCCTTCCCCTTCCTGATAGAGGAGGCAAGAAAAACAAAGTTCCCCTACTATCAATGTATATAATTAAGCAAAATAAATTCCCACATTGGCCATATTTTTTAAAAAGTCTCATTCTGAACTCTGAGTCCATCATACCTCTATCAGGAGATAATTAGGCTGTTTCATCTTCAGTCTTGTAGAATCATGGTTTGTCACTCTTGATCAGAGTTCCTAAGACTTTTAGAGTTTATTGCCTTTATTATATTGTCATTATGGTATAAATTGTTCTTCTAATTCTGTTCACTCTGTAACATGCAAATCTTAGGTTTTTCTGAAACCATCCTCTTCATCATCTCTTTACAGTACAATAGTATTCCATCACATTCTGTATATATGTATATATATATATATATATAACTTATTGTAATAATATTTAATTACATTTCTATACTACAATTTGTTTGACCATTCCCCAATTGATGAGTACATACTTTGTTTCCAGTTCTTTGCTGAAATAAAAAAGTGCTGCTATAAATGTTTTTTATACATATGGATCCATTCTTTCTGTCTTTGACCTTGTTAGGATATAATGACATCACTGGGTCAAACAGCATTTACAGTTTAGCATCCTTTTAGGGATAGTTTCAGATTGTTTTCCTTAATGGTTAGAAAATATACACAGCTCTACAGTCCCGCCAACAATAGCAATTTTCATCTTTCCAATCTGAAAAATGAGGTAAAACATCAGAGCTATTCGAATTCACATTTCTCTCATTATAAGTTATTTGGACCATTTTTTCATATTGTTGTTGTTAACTTGCCTTCTACTGTTGAGAAATGTCTATTCATATCCTTTGACCATATATCCGTTGGTGAATGGCTTTTGTTCATATATGTTTGTATTAGTTCTCTGTCTCTATACCTCAGCTTTGAGTGTATTGTCAGAGAAGTTTGCTGCAAGAATTTTTCCCTGATTCATTGTTTTCCTTCAAATTGTAACTATGTTGATTTTGTTTGTGTAAAAACTTTAAAATTTTATACAACAAAATTAATCCATTTTATCTCTTGTTATCCTCTTTATCCATTGTTTGGTCAATAATTCTTTTCCTACACATACTTGTGAATGGTATATCCTTTCCTGCTCCTCTCATTTGTGTAGCTCATATAGTTAATGGTATAAAATGTCAGTCTAAAACTAATTTCTGCCAGAAAACTGTTTTCTAGATTTTGTAGCATTATTTGGTTGGTGTCCTTAAGTTGGTTATTAGTTAGCTGGTGAACTTGGAGTTATGCAACAGTATGCTATCATGTGCAATTGCTTATGAGTCTCTGTTCTCCTTATCACCTTTTCTAATTTTTAACCAGTAAGAAATAGTTTTGAAGATTACAGACCTACAGTAAAGTTTGAGATCTGGTACTTTTAGGTCATCTTTAGTCCTAATTTTTTTCCTCATTATTGTCCTTGACCTTTTGTTCTTCCAGATGAATGTTAGTACTATTTCATCTAGTCCTCTGAAATATTACTAGTTTGGCATGACTAAATCTGTAAATTGATTTAGATAGTATTCTTATTTTATTATATTGGCAGAATCTAGTTATGGAAATCAGTATTTCTCCCATTATCACCGTATTATTGTCATCTTCCTTGTCCTTTTATAGCACTTAGAATCAGCCATACAATAGCACCTTATATATTGTCTTTCTCTTTTATGTCAGGGAAACTTGTTTCTCCTTCTCCAGCTCCTGAAGATTTTTCAACATTTTTCAACATGACTAGACCTATATAGAAGGGAAGCCAAGAAGCAAAAATAAGGATGGAGAGTGTTCCAGGAGTGGGGGGCACCCAGGGAAAATGCTTGAAGATGGTGCAAGGAGCAGCAATGAGGCCAATGTCACTGGATTGCAGAGTATTTGGAGGAAAAATGAGATGTAAATAGATAGGAAAGGTAGAAAGAGACCAGGTTATGAATGGCTTTAAAAGCCAGAGATTTTCTGTTTAATCCTGAACATAATAAGGAACCACTAGAAATTATTGAGGAGGGGGTGATATGGTCAGACCGACATTTTAGGAGGATTGATGTGATAGCTCAGTGGAAGTTAGATTGGATGGGGAGAAATTTGAGGCATGAGGGACAATAGCAGGCTATTTCAGTAATCTAGGCATGAAGTGATAAGGGCTTGGTCCAAGGTGGTGGAAGTATCAAAGGAGAGAAGAGGGGTATATATGAGAGATGTTATGAAGGTAGAATGACAGGACTTGACAATTGATTGGGTACAGGGAGTGAGAGAGAGAGAGCAGTTAAGAGTGACAGCTAAGTTGCAAGCCTGAGTTGTTGGTGGTAATAGGAACCTTGGAAAGAGGGGACGGTTTAGGAGGGAAAATAATGAATTTAGTTTTGGATATGTTGAGTTGAATATATCTATGGCATATCCATTTCAAGATGTTTAAGAAGCCATTGAAGATACAAGACCCTAGGGGTCAGGAAAGAGGTTAGAGCTGGACAAGGTAGATCTGAGAGTCATCTACACAGAGATGATTCTAAAGCAGCAGAACCCACAAAAAGACAGACTGAAACAAATTTACAGCCCAAGACAGCCTGGATGGTTGATCAGAAAGGTATATCATGTTGAGTGGGGAGAGGCGCGCAGTTCGGCATGGCCGCGCAGGCAAGGCAGGCCTCTGCGAACGTGGAGCAGGCCTCAGAGGAATGGATCTCAGGCAGCTGTGGCGGTTTCCAGACTTCTCAACCCACGAACGCCAAAGACAACTTAGAAGGTCAGTGGGAAAGGTCTGTGACTGCGGTGAGAGAGAGAAGCGCTGGGTCGCAGATCCAGTCCCCGAGCTCAGCCCCGGAGTGGCTGCTGCTTCCAGAGCTTCTGGCCCACAGATTGAGGTGGAATCGAGTGGCTGATCAGAGAGGGATTGCAGGGATCTCTTTGCCAGTGCTGGTGCAGGAATCTCTCGCTTTTGCCCATGCTTGGATCTGGGTCACAATTCTGGGTGGTGGTCCTGGGACAAGGAGGAGTGCTGCCGTGATGGATCTTGTAGTAGTGGTGCAGACGAAATCCTCCTCACAGTTCCAAGGCAGAAAAGAGTGCTTGTTGTCACTCATAGACCATAGCATAGGCCAGGAAAGGAGTAAACACCTCGTCCCTTATCATGCCACCTTGGAAGAACTGAAAATTTACAGGTCCCTAAAAGTATCTCTGAAAACAGCTGCACAAAACCCCTGAAGCTTGGGACAGTACATTCTCCACACTGGAAGCAGACCCCTACCTTAACAAAGAGTTTAAAACTCAGGTAATTTCCTGGGATCATGAATAAACAAAGGTCCAAAAAAAGTCAGACCATAGAATCTTTGTCTGGTAACAAAGAAGATCAAAACATATAACTAGAAGAAGACAACAGAGTCAAAACTCCTACATCCAAAGCCTCCAAGAAAAATATGAATCAGTCTCAGGCCATGGAAGAGCTCAAAGAGGAGTTTGAGAAACAAGTAAGAGAAGTAGAGGAAAAACTGGGAAGAGAAAAGAGAGTGATGCAAGAAAATCATGAAAAACAAGTCAACAGCTTGACAAAGGAGACCCCAAAAAATGCTGAAGAAAATAACACTTTAAAAAATAGCCTAACCCAAATGGCAAAAGAGGTCCAAAAAGCCAATGAGGAGAAGAATGCCCTAAAAACCAAAACTGGCCAAATGGAAAAGGAAGTCCAAAAGCTTATTGAAGAAAATACTTCCTTGAAAATTAGAGTGGAGCAATTGAAAGCTAGTGACTTTATGAGAAATCAAGACATTGTAAAACAAATCCAAAAGAATGAAAAAATAGAAAACAATGTGAAATATTTCATTGGAAAAACAACTGACCTGGAAAATAGATAGAGGAGAGATAATTTAAAAATTATTGGACTGTCTGAAAGCCATGATCAAAAAGAGCCTAGACATCATCTTTACGAAATTATCAGGTGGTGCAGTGTATAGAGCACTGGCCCTGGATTCAGGAGGACCTGAGTTCAAATCCGACCTCAGACACATAATACTTGCTAGCTGTATGACCCTGGGCAAGTCACTTAACCCCATTGCCTAGGCCCCCCCAAAAAAAAATTATCAAGGAAAACTGCCCTGGTATTTTAGAACCAGAGGGCAAAATAGAAATAGAAATAATCCACCCATCACCTCCTGAAAGAGATCCCCAAAGGAAAACTCCTAGGAATATTGTAGCCAAATTCCAGAGTTCCCAGATCAAGGAGGAAATATTGCAAGCAGCCAGAAAGAAACAATTCAAGTATTGTGGAAACACAATCGGGATAACACAAGATTTAGCAGCATCTACATTAAGGGACCAGAGGGCATGAAATATAATATTCTGGAGGTCAAAAGAGATAGGATTACAATCAAGAATCACCTTCCCAGCAAAACTGAGTATAATCCTTCAGGGGGAAAAACGGACATTCAGTGAAATAGAGGACTTTTAAGCATTCTTGATGAAGAGACCAGAGCTGAATAGAAAATTTTACTTTCAAATACAAGACTCAAGAGAAACATGAAGAGGTAAACAGGAAAGACTTATTAATAAGGGACTTATTAAGGTTGAACTGTTTACATTCCTGCATGGAAAGATGATATTTGTAACTCATGAGGCCTTTGTCAGTATTAGGGTAGTTGGAGGGAAAAAATTATATGTGATAGATAGATAGATAGATAGATAGATAGATAGATAGATAGATAGATAGATAGATAGATAGATGGCACAGGGTGAGTTGAAGATGAAGGAGTGATATCTGGAGAATAAAATTAAGGGGTGAGAGAGGATTATACTGGGAAAAGGAGAAAGGGAGAGGTACAATGGGGTAAATTATCTCACATGAAACAGACAAGAAAAAGCTTTTACAGTGGAGGGGAAATGGGGGAAGGTGAGAGGGAATGAGTGAATCTTATTCTCATCGGATTTGGCTTAAGGAGGGAATAACATACACACTCAATTGGGTATGGAAATCTATCTTACCCTACAGGAAAGTGGGGGGGGAAGGGGACAAGAGAGTAGGGGGATAATACAGGGGAGGGAAGATTGGGGGAGGGTTAATCAGGAGCAAATACTTCTGAGGAGCGACAGGGTCAAAAGAGAGAAGAGAATAAATGGGGGGCAGGATAGGATGAAGGGAAATATACGTAGTTTTTCACAGCATGAAAAAAAGTTTTTGTTGTATATTCTGTAAGAATTAAGAGAAGTAATATAGGAAGACCTCATATCCCTAGTATTGTTAGCAAGGGTTCATTTAAATTTCTTTACTTTATAAATGTGGTTAAATATACATAACATTTTTATGAAATAAATTAAAAAAATAAAATTAAAAAATATGACTAGATTTGTTGATTAGGAAGCCGTTGACAACCTTTGAGAAAGGAGTTCCTGTAGCATTGTGGAAGAGAAGCCAGATTGCAAGGGTTTGAGGAGAGAGTAGTTGCTGGATGAGGTGGAGTGATTGGATGTAAACAATTCATTTGAGAAATGTGGCCACAAAAGTGAGAAGAAAAATAGGAAAGGCAACTCTCTGGTGAATAATAATCAACTAAAGAAAATTGGTAGGACATGAGCATATTTGGAGGCAGATGGAAAAGATTCAGTGAAGAGTAAGAATTTGAAAGTGCTTCAGAGAGAGGGAATGACTATTAGAGCAATATTGTGGAGGAACTGAGGAAATAGAATCAAAGGTATAGGGAGAATGATTAGTCATTAATGAACTATAGAGATACCTCTTGTGCTGTGACTAGAGGAAAAGAGAGGTACTCAAAACTTTTGAATAATAGAGAAGAGGATCTGAGGCAACTTAAGTTGGACTACTTCAGTCTTCTCAGTGAGGTAGTAGGCTGAGTAATCAACTGTACTTGTGGAGGTTTGAGCTAGGTTTGGAACCAAGGGGTTTTAGAAGAAGGTTTGGAACAGTCACGGGGGAATGAAATGGAGTTCATTGAGCAGCAAGACAGGATCAACTGAAATTTGTAACAGATAAAACAAGCTTGGTTTTATGACTTTTTCCAGTGATGCTCAGAAGTTCTGAAGTAGCAGTGGAGAAGTTTGATGGTGGGAATTTTCCAGAGATGAAGATTTGCAGGCCAAGAATGATGGAAGTTCAGGAGGGCAAGAAATTCTAAGGTAGTAGCTAGTGAAACATTACAGTGGTAGACCATGAGGTCAGGGCTGAGTGTGGAGGCAAGTAAGGTGGTGTGTGTGAGGGTATATATGGCTTGGGTGATAAGGTTGAGCATGATAAAGTTGAAAAATAAACATATTGTGAATAGCAGGGTGGTAAAGGTAGAGCAGAAAATTTTGTTCAGATGGTAGATTCTTGGAGGTGCTGGAAATCTGTGATATGATGAGATCTAAAGTGTTGGGATGGTGTCATCAGTAACATCCATCATGGGAAATGAATAAATTGAGGACCCAGGAAGTTAGAGGTCAGTATGCTTCAGTGAAGTGGAAACAGAGGTCAGTGGAATTGAGGTATTTGAGGAATTGTGAAACCAGTTGACAACATGAACCTAAAAGCCCCTGAGAGTCATGGCTGGAGTTGAAATAACAAAGAAGATTGTGAGCAAGGTATTAAAGCTATTGAGAAAATAGGGAGAGTTTCCTGGAGGGTAGTGTTGAGAAGAAAGTCAGGAGAGTGACTTGAAGGTTAGATATATGAAACAGCAGAGATAGAGAAGCATTAGTATGAATGGCAGTCATGGACTTCAAAAGAAGAATGGTTATTGAGGAATAGTGGCAGAGGGATAGTTTAGAGGTAGTGGCAGTAAGAAGTAAAGAATGTGCCAATCTCTTCTCCTTGCCCTGTGTAATAAAAGAGTAGTGGCTTACATTGGGGAGAATTATAAAGTATATGGTATCTTCAGAAGAGAATTGAATTTCTGTTAGAGTAAGGAGGGGTCAGAATGCTGACTGAAAAGTTCAAGGATGATATTTAAGAGAGTTCCAAAGGGTACATTGGAATGAAGTAGGAAATGCAAATCACTCTATTGGGGTCCACTCCTTCTGCTCCCCTAAATCAAAGGGACAGAAGGAAGAGTTAATATACTTCTGGTTGACTACAGTTGCTTTCAGACCGTGTTGGACCTAGGTTCATTCATGTTGGAGTGGACCTTGGGAAAGGTAGGGCTGATTAGAATAAGTACTAAGGTTTTGGAGTAGGTAGATTGTAAACTTCAGAGCAGGGACCATACTTTTTGTAGTTTAAAAAATTTCTGACAGTATTGAGTGCAAAAGTGCTCTCAAATACTTGGTTGGTAAAATAGATTTTTTTTAAAAAAAAAAGCAGCTTCATGATAGCTACTTGTGCTTCAAAAAGTAATGGAGAAAGTTACTCATGAATAAATAATTTATTCTGGTACCATTTGAGATGCTACATGACCTAGTAGATGGGGCAGTAGACTTGGAAAAGAAGATCTTGGTTCAAATCCCACCTCTGATGCTCCTTATATGTGACCATCCTCAAATCACTTAACATCTATGAGCCTCAGCTCCCTCATCTATGAAATGGGGCTAATAATACCTATAATACCTATCTCACAAGATTGCTGTGAGGATCAAATATATGTGAAATATTTTGTAAATTTAGAGTATGATATAAATAAATGCCATTTATTATTACAGCATTTAGTCATTTATTTTCAGACCCCAGGAGGTTCAGTTTCAAATTTAATCAAGTCAGAGAGAAAAATGTGGGATAACCATATGGATGAGTTTTAGAGAGTTAGAGATAAGGCTCTGTCTTGGACTCCCTTCTCTTTTCTCTCGGTGCTCTTACTTGAGGTCCTCCAGATCCGTATTTTTGGTTGTTGTTGAGTTGTTTCATTTGTGTCTGCCTCCTTGTGAGCCCATTTGGAGTTTTCTTGGCAAGGGTAGTGGAGTGGTTTGCCATTTCCTTCTCTCACCCATTTTACAGATGAGGAACTGAGACAAACAAGGTTAATTGACTTGCCCAGGGTCACACACTAGTAAGTGTCTGAGGCCGGATTTGAACTTAGACGGATGAGACTTCCTGATTCTAAGCCCAGTGCTTTACCCACTGCACCACCTACCTGCCCAAGATCTATGTAAATACCTCTATTTTTTCCCCTTGAATGTTAGTCCTACATTGCAAATAGCTTAATATAATTCTTCAAAAACAAAGTATTTACTTTTGTTAAAGTTTATACTTTATTTTTAATTTGTATTGATACATTTTATTTTAACACATCAACCATTAAACAACTGTCACTTCTCCCATTATACTTTCCCATAAAAAATAAATTAAGTAAAATAAAGATTGTGACTTACAATACATGTTCTTTATAGTTTATAGTTTGGTAACAGAAAGGAAAGATTTCATAGTATCCTATCATAGGATTATAAGGTGGCTGGATCTTAGAGACCATGTAGTCTAATTCCCCTTCATTTTTTGAAATACGAAAATACAGATTCAGGTTAAAAGTGACTTGCACAAAGACATACAGCTAATAAGTGTCAGAAGCAGCATTTGAACCAGAGTTTCCTGGCTTCAAGCTTGTCACTTTATCTACTGTTATGCTGTCTTTCAAGACTTCAGGCTTTAATGATTTGAAATCAACATTTTATATTTCCTGAGCTGTCTTTCCCATTAGGAATATTTGTTTATTTGTAGGTTGTAAAGCAATCCAAGTATATAGAATTCCTTCTTTTAAAGATTTTGGAAGGCTCATCTTTATTTATAAGTAGTGTAGATGAGTTAAGTATAAATTGTTTTTGCCTTTCTTTGTGTCTTCTTTGCTGAGCATAGTGTCTGGCGCAGAGTAAGCACTTAATAAATGGTTGTTCACTTGATTCAGCATGTAACATGTATAAATGTATTTGTTACGTAGTTGATAAGTAAATTAGAGCAAATAGAACATAAGGATACCACATTTTGTGCATAAATTGCTTTGTGTTTGAATTTTTTTTTATCAGATTTATACCAGAACTGAGGGCTAAGTTACTACAAGAAGCAAAAGTCAATTCATTCATAAAGCCCAAAGAGAATTCTAAAGAAACTGAATACACTAAAGAAGACAAAAAAACAACCCATGGAAATACATTGCCAAGTAGTTCAACTATAGGAAAGGTGAGGATTTGGATGTTTGTTTTCCTGAAAAATACCGCTTTGTATATGGAAAACTATAATATAGAGAAAACACTTGTTTGGACTCTATTGACTAAGTTATTTTGTATATTCAGAACGTGGTTATATCTATTCTAGGATGGGGACAAGGACAAAAAGGCCAAGGAGATAAAAGTCAGAGTTTATAAAGTAAAAGGAGGGAAAGGAGAAGTTTCTGAAAGTAAAAAGATAGAGCATGAAGGTGGACATTGCCAATGGGGCACTTCGGAAATTTTTCACACTCTTTCTCAAGATAATAAATCTGCAACACCCGAATCACCTATCCCTGCAGATCTCAACACTGATTCTAACAACATGAAGGAAGATGCCCATGCTGGCGGGTGTATGACCATGCCACCCATCAATTCAAATAGCAGTAATCTGACTGCTGCAAATCCTAACTCACATTTCACTTACACAAATACAAGGTGGGTAGTAACTGTGGAAATAGTAGGGTATTAGTAAATGGTAAAAGTGATTTAGCCTTTTGTTTACCAGGCATATTGCAAAGAATGAATACTTTATAGCTTAGATGGCTTTCAAAGGTTGCTGCAGGTGAAAAAAATTCATTATCTTGTCACCAAACCAGTGAAGAGCCCTCCATTTAGCTAGATTTGTCTTCTGGCAGTTAAACATCAGGCCAGTTCTTGAAACCTTTCTGGTTTGGTAGGACGTGTTAGAATTTGCACTCTACTGGTATGAACTTTGAGACCTTGGTGATACCTTTATACATGATGAATCATCAGAGGAGAATTATATTGGAGAAAAGAATAAATGGTGTATATGACATGCTTTTAAAGATGAAATGCATAAATTTTAGAAATACCAGGTCCTGGTAAAACAAGGTATTCTTTATTTATAATCATGTATGGCCCTACTAGTCAAAGGAAAGCTGGAAATATTCTTGAATGGTCAAATAGTTTAGGAAAAGAATTATATTTTGGGTCAATTTTGTGTTTATCATTTGTTTTGCTGGTTCTTGGGCAGCTATAGAATCAAGTAAGCCTGAAGAGACCTAAGGAGGTCAGTGGATTGAAGATCAGAATAGCCGGATCAGTTAGATTAAGAACAGGTGCACAAGTTCTTTAAGTCCAAGAGGAGAAGCAGAATCAAAGGTAACCAGGATATTGAGAATCAAGAGAAGCAATAATAGTATAATTGGACAGGCTAAGTCCCAGTATCCAGGAAATGAACACAAGAAGGGAGAAGTCGTGAAGACTCAAGTTTGCAGGCTGGGTCTGAGTCAGAGGAGTATCAAGAACACAGGCTAAGAGTCTGGGGACAGAAGAACAGTCTTCTGGCACAGAAGAACTTAGTAACAAGGAATAAAAGCCAGGATAGGATAGGCTGAGCGAGACACCAGGAACCCAGGCACAAAGGTCATGGACCTCCATAGACAGGAGGAGATGAACAGCTCTAGCAGCCTAGTGGTGACCAGATGTTGTTGGTCTTCTGCTTTGGCTTTATGCTCTGCTTAGTGTGAGTGCTGGTGTGGAAGGAGGGCTCTATACGTGCTGGTTATCCTGGATTGCAGAAGAAGCAAAGGTTTCAGCCTCCCCAGAGAGTTTTAACAATTTTTATATTCGTTTCTCAGTAATAAGCCATCTGAAAAAGCTAAAAAGAGAAGGACTTCCTCACAGTCTCGTATACAATCTGTGTCTAACAAGCAAGAGGATGCAGGCCCTGTTCAAGTAAGTTCAAGGAGCTGATCATATAAATCTGGCCTTTTTCTACATTTATACTTCATTTCCATTGTTTGTTGCATTTGAGGCCCTACTCCAATTTATGAAATCCACTTTTGATTTTAAATTAAATTTTCTCCCTGAGATTTAAGTCCTCAACAGAGTCAACGTTTCTTGTCAGACTTAACTATTTAATGTTTGGCTTCAGGAAAGTCTTTACATCTCTAAAGATCATTAAACCTGATCCTCCTCTTCCTCCTTCTCCTCCTCCTCCTTTTTTTTTTTTGTGAACCAAGTGACTTGTAAATATATAGCACTTTCAGATCAGCTCTTTTTTGTTTTACATCACTAAAAGTATTACTAACAGGATTTCATATAATAGTTAATTACAAAAAAATTTTAATTAGAAAAAAATAACAAAATGCACAATCTCATTTTATAACACATAGGAAAATCTGCCTATTCAAAACTGAAGATTTGTACAATGATGAAATGTGAACAATAGAACTTAAAAATAGAAGTTTGTGACTTCTGAATAGTCATACATACATAATTTTTCATGCTTATTATGGTTCTTTCACATTAAAAAATATTCTTTTTTCATAATGCTTAGTATACTGAAACCTTAGTTTCTAAAATATTTATTGGAGTTAGAACTGCTTTACATTTCCCTGTATCCTTTTAAACTTTTTCTCTTATCCTTTTCCCCTTTATCCATTCCTGACTGCATCTTCTTCACACATAGTCATAAAAAATGATAATAAATAATAAAGGTCCTCTTTGGACTAATTTGAGAACAAAGAACCAACTGTTTTAGATGATTTTCATGCGGTCTCATATGGAGACAGAAGACTAACTTGGGGTCTCTTCTATTCTTGTCATTCTATGAATAGTTAGTTACACACATATTTTTGTCATTGTTGTTGTTTAGAATCAAACAGAAAAGGGCACACTTCATGAGCGAACAGCTCAAAATGACCAAATAGCAAATGGGAACAAAAGGAAACTGAATCTTTTAAGGAATGACAAGAAAGAGATACATTTCCCAGAGCTACCTTTCACAATACAATCAAAGGAGATGAAAGGAATGGAAGGTATAAATTTGTTGCTTAGGTTTGTACAGATTCAAATGGCATTATTTATAAGACTTTTTTTTTAAAGTAAAACCTTAATTTTGATGTGTTGTTTATGGGAAAAAATTATAAATTGCCAAGAGATTCAAACTGACATGAGTTTTTAATTGGTAGGATTTTGTTGTGTTTAAATGTGATTTAGTATATTTTCTCATTGAGCATATATTTAAAAGGGAGTTAGGAAAAGCTTTAAAAGATGGAATTCTTATTAAATCATTGCTTTTACTGCTGAGTATGGCACCGTAATTCACTGAGTTATTAAAATATTGGTCTAGGTCTAGGTTCTCACCTAGGTTTTTGTTTATCATATGACTTGGAACAAATGACCCTATTCAGATTCCCTCACATAGTAAATGGAATACAATATTTACTTTATACCTTCAAGAAGTGCTCTGAGAATTAATGACTTAAGGTCTCTAACAAACATTGAACTTCTGAATGAAATGTGCTGCCTTACATATAGTATTTATTTTATTTAGTTAAAAAACAGTGACATCTGGTGAAAAGTTACTGTAACAGCAGTAATGTTATGCTTGGATAGTACATAAGGAAACACATTCCTGAGCTGCTTATTTAAGAATTTGGCTCAGAACTTAAAAAGGAATATCTTATATTTGGTAGCATATTGGCTTTCTAGAAAAATAATTTATCTTTGGCATATTTATCATTAGGACTTACAATTAGGTTTTAATATCTTGGTAGTAAACCAAGAAACTGAAAGTAAAGGACATTTACATGCATTAGAATCTGCTAGCAAAGCCCATGAGAAGGAAAAAAAAACATTCAGACTAAGAATTTGAAATAGTAATGATTCTGTCTCTTTATAAAAGTTAAACAGGTAAAGGTGCTGAAGAGGGAACCAAAGAAAACTGATACATCTAAAATACCAACTTTACTTAATGTGGATCAAAATCAGGAAAAACCAGAGGTAAAGCTATTCTGTACATAGTTATTAGTAAGAAATTCTTGTTGAGCATCTTAATTCAGTGTATACATTTGGTCAGTCGAGCTAGAATGCTCAATTGTATATTTGAGTATTTTCAGTCTTGACTCAATGTCAGTTCAATCAGCCCAGCTAGAAAGTTGGATAAAAATGTCAAATCCTAAATTCTTTTAAAGCTGGAAACTGATCATCATCATCGTCTTGGCTTAATAATTCCTCCACTAAAACTTTACTCTGATGCCCCATTGTGATGTGGAGGTAACCCTGGGTTCTCAAAGGTTCTGCCAATGAAGCACAAACTCCGGTAGGTCGTGGAGTGCAAGGAAGACTTTGAGTATGGGTTGGTGACAGATTATATGTCATTGTCTGAAGATCAATCTAGCTAAGTGTCAGAGTGGCTCTTTACTAGAATGTTGGCTACCAAGTGATGAATTTGGGAAACTACAATAGCTCATAGAGACCATTTGATAAGGCATGGGAAGAATTGGTGGAAAAAGTACTCACACTGATAAAGTAGCATATCCTTTAAGTATTGAAGGATAATAAGTTATTGACACAGTTCCTACTGTTACGTAGTAATTTCCAGCCACAATTAAAACCAAAATGATTAGATTTATATGGATTTTGTGATATCCAGGGAAAATAGCATATTAAAAGTTGCAAACACACACATAGTCAGATAAGTGACATTAGGGGAAATGTGGAACAGTGTAAATTATGATTGGCCTCTCCCTGGGCACATTTGTTAAAGAGACAAAGTTTGTCATTGTAACTCTTTCACCTCCTCCTCCTGTTTATAATCAGACCCTAACCTCTTCCCCACCTTAATGCTTAATAAGTATTACATTCTCACAGAAGAATTTTTTCTTTCCCCATGAAATATTATCCTGCAAAAAGGTATTTGAATTTTATTTGATGATACATGAAGACTGAAAAGCCTTCTAAACCTTAAGGAATGAATCTTTCACGGTGGAAGATAATGGGAGAGATATTTTGAGGGCAGAGGGCTCTAGCTGGTAGCTCTCAAATCACATCAACTTCCTTGTATAGGCAGATGTCTCCATTTCTAATGTACCTACTTAAACAAGCAAAACTTGGACTTTCGGGGCAGCTAGGTGGCACAATGGGGCAGCTAGGTGGCGCAATGTATAGAGCACTGGCTTTGGAGTCAGGAGGACCTGAGTTCAAATGTGACCTCAGACACATAACACTAGCTGTGTGGCTCTGGGCAAGTCACTTAACCTCAATTGCCTCACCAAAAAACCAAAAACGAAACTTGGAGCTCTCCTTATAGAATCTTTTCTCCCTTCAAAGCTCCACAGGCATATCCTTGTATTGTTTGTGGATTTTTGATGAAGAGTGAACACATTTAACACAGTCATCCTACTTTTCCAGAGGCTAGACTGTTCCAGTTAGGTTCCAACTTAACTTCTAATGTAATACTGTTTCTCCAAACCTAATTGATTTTCTAGAATTAGATTGAACATTGTTTGTTATTTATCAAATATGAGAATCTATAGTTATTTGTTTTTTTAATTTAGGATTTTACAGGAAAGTTCCTTAGACTAATCACTTTGTGGAGCATTAGTATAGTGGGAAAAGTATTTCAGCAAATAATTCAGATAAATTAAATATAGTTTCTTTGTCTTTCCCATGGAAAACAGTCACATATGCTTTGTTGAGGGCCAGACCAGTATCCTAACACCTTAGTAGCCAAGAGAGGTCAAGTCCAGGATAAATCTATACATTCTAGTCTATTTAGGGGAAATCTAATTGTTTTATTACAGTTTATGGTTGCTATGTGAACTCATCATCCTATGGAATGCCTCAACTTGTCCAGAGCTATTTTATGAAAGGAGCATATTTCCCATGATTTTTCAAGAAAAGATATCTTCCACATAGCTGTTATTGTTAGGCTCATATGTGAGGTGTTTTCTTCTAAGTTGTGCATCCAAGTTGTGTGTAGCTGGAGGTTGGTCAGAGAAAACCTTAATCAATTGAGTGCTCCCCATCTACTTAATGAGGTTATTGGGCATGGACATTTAGCAGAAAGGGGCACCTTTAGTGGAGATAGACATGCATTATGGCCTTTTGCTGAGGAGTGGGTGCTTTGCTGAGATGACTGAGAAATTCCTGTTTGGTCCTTATGATGATAGGGGTTGCATCAAAGATAATCAGCAGCTTCAAGTGAGGACGATCTGCCTACTCTGTGGTCTATAAGGAGAGCAAAGGGAAATGGTTACACCCACCTCTTTGGGGCTCTTCTTTTGGGGAACTTTTCCAGCACCCTCTCTCTTTTAAACTTCTGGGTAGGAGAGAAGGTATTTCTCTTCCCTCACTCAGGGACATTGGTGGCTTTCTTGTGAAGCATATGCCAATGGCAATTAGCTTAACTTGTTTAGGCAAGCATGAGCCAGGACCTGGGGTTCCTATTGCCTTCTTCAGTCTATTTCCTTCCCTGAAAATAGGTCAGCAGCCAGCAATCTTGAGAAGCAGATCTCTCTGCTGTTTTTGGTGATTTTGTGGATAAAGAGTTCCAGAATTCCAATTTCAAATATCAGCTAGAGTGAGAATGGCTTTTCAAAGGAGCCACGAAGGACCACAAAGATCATTCTGTAGCTTAAGGACTAAAGAAAGCCATGTTCTGGCTAGCCAGGAGATTTGGATTTTGTGAATTGCTCAGATGTTATAGGGAGGCTAATGTGAAATCTTTGTGCAGCCATCCCACAAAGGATCTTTACCTTTGGGTGGTAGTATAATGAGTGTAATAGACCCAAAAGAATTGGGTAAAACCTTTTTGTCTCGCTTTTCTTTTAGACCACAAATGGGTGACTCCTCTTATCTTTATTAGCCAATCATCTCTGGCACAACTTCTCAAGTCACAGGGATCAACCAAGAATCACAGTGTCATCCCAGTAAAGCATATGTCCCTCAGTAAGAGGCCAGAGCATTATGTCCAGGCCTATCAGAGGTATCTCTTTCTGACAGATTCATGCCCTGTAATCTCATCAAGTGGACTAGGGCGATTCAATTCAGCCCCTTTCTATACCCTTCCCCTAGGTAAATATTTGCCACTTTTTCATATTCCCAATTCTGAATAACACTCTGGGGAGACTGGGAGGCTCAGAGGTTGCTTTTTCAATGCCTTCTACTGAAGAGTCTCCGCAGATTTCAAATGGCGCGGTTGTTAAATTCCTCCTAAGTGCCAAGCAAAAATTCCTAGCAATGTCTATTCAGCACAATTCTTACTCCCCAAATTAAGTCTTTTGTGAGAGCCCAGACCTACCATAGCTGGAGGCCTGGAGATTACACTCATTCCCAAATATATAGTTATGCAAACCACATTTTTAAAAGCTCTCATAGGTTACCACCTATCTTACTGCTTAAAGAGTCTATTCCAACCCAGAACAATTGGGAATGAACAAAATTAAATAGTTAACCATAGCAAAAGCAACAAAACAAAAAGGAAAAGGAAAAATATAAACAAGCTGTCTCTTCAGTGGGGAAAAAATCTAGTCCTAAATCCTAAGTCCTAGTTCCAAGAGCCTGTGTAGTTCTTCCATTAGGGATTAGGAGCTTGGGGTTAACTATAAGTCACCCTTATCCTAAGGTGAGAAACCAAACTGTTCTGGGTAAAAATTCTTCCCATGGGGTTCTATAGTATAGAGGGTAACTAATAAATGTCTATAATGGATCTCTGTAATAACTAGGACAATCCAGATGAAGGTCCTGATGAACATTTCTCCAGTGACATTTTACAAATGCAGAGGACACCCAAAAATATCTCCCAACGATCCCAGCAAAAGCATAGGGCATTCCAAATGGAGGTACAAACTTAGTGCATCCTACTAAAAAGAGCCAACCCCAAAAGAAATCAAACTCAGAAAAGTCTCAAAGATATATGTAACTCTACAAAGGGATTAAGCACTTGGGAATTAATTGGAACTAAGCCTCCACAAATTTTGGGTTTTGTTTAAAGTGCTCAAAGAGCTCCAAAAAAGAAGGGCCCCAACGAGGTGAGTAGAGCCATTTTCCTTTGCTTTTCTTAGAGACTACAGAGCAGGTAGCCCTTCCTGATTCACAGATTTCAGTCATTTTTGATGCACCCCACACACACACACAGGGACCAATCAGGAAGTGTCCTGATGGCCAAGAGGCCTCCCTAGGGGAAGGGGCTCTAGGCTCATCTAGACCCAGATTCATACCAGAAGGGCCTGACCCCAAATGGGGCTAAGGTTTCTCTTTCATTCTGGATCTGCCCCCTACCCTAGGATAAAACTCTAAAACAAACTTAAGAATTCCTCATGTCTAAGGTTTCCCCAAAATGTGGCAACATTGTCCCTTTTAGAAAAAGCAGTCTTTATATATGTGTATGTGTGTATGTATGTGTGTATGTATATGTGTGTGTTTGTGGTAAAGAACAGAGTTTATTTCCTCTGCCCCAGCAAATGCTTAAGATACAAAAGACTCACAGGCATATAATAGCAAGTACAGAAAATATACAGCATCTCAAACAGCAAATTACAGTCCCCCAAAAGATAAAGGCCCTTTGTTGACTGGCTGCACAGATATTTCCCATTCGCCTCAGCCCTGAACTGTTTGAACAGTTTAGAAGGTCCAGACTTCCTGGCCAGCCCTAGCATTGACTTGTTTAGTCCTTCAGCCACAGGATGATCTAAGTGATGGCCCTGTTTTCTTCTGGGAAGCTATTCTCTCTCTAGTCAGCTGACACCTGAATCTGGAACCCTGGAGCTCTCAACCCATGAGGTTACCACAAAGATGAGAAGAATCTTTTTCTCAGGATTGCTGGTTGCTAGCCTGTGGTCAGGGAAGGAAACGGGCAGAAAGCATCGACGGACCCCAGGTCCTGGCTCAGGGCACCATGCCAAGCATAAGCTGATCATCCTTATCATATGCTTTTCTTTTTTTTTTTTATTCAGTTTTTTTTTCAGCGCCAAATCTCTCCCATCCACTACCTCTTTCCCTTCCTCCCCATCCGCTCTGCCTTGAGAAAACAAGAAAAACAATCCCCTTTTCTAGCCTTGTTGGAAGTCCTAGGGAGGAAAAGTGCTCAAAGAGGTCCAAAAAAGAAGGGCCCCAAAGAAGTAGACGGAGCCATTTTCCTTTGCTCTTCTTAGAGACCACAGAGCGGGTAGCCCTTCCTGATTCACAGATTTCAGTCATATTTGATGCACCCCCCCCCGGGACCAATCAGGAATGTCTGTGTTATCTCAGCAAAATGCACATCCTTCAGCAAGACCAGAGAGCAGGTCCAACTTTACTGGAAGGGCTCAGTTGATCAGAATTTCCCCTGTTCAGTCCCCTGCCACATGTGGAACAAGAGATGTTGTCGTTAGAAATCATTTTAGTTTTCTCCAGAAAAAGTCAAACTGGTTTTAAACAATGAACAGGTGTTTTTTATTACATAATATTTTGTGTGTGATAAGTTCAATTTTGCACATTTTTTGAATGGTGGATAAATTAAGGGACACAGGGTTGTATGAAATTAAGGTGCAACAAATTTAGTGGTGAGATGCATGTGTTTATAACACTTTGGACCAATAATGTTCCACAGAATTAAACTTCTATACCTTTCAAAAGAAGAGACGGGCATCTAGGTGGCACAGTGGATAGAGTACTACTCCTGAAGTCAGGATGACCTGTGTTCAAATGCAGCCTCAGACACTTACTAACTGTGTAATCCTAGGCAAGTCACTTAACCCTGATTGCCTCAAAAAAAAAAAAAGACAGTTAAAGTTTTCTATAATGAGTCTCAACAGGAATGAGACGGAAGGAGAATCCTTTTTACCTTCCGTGATTTGGAAACCCTGAAAGAATAATTATCTTTTTTTTTTTTAAAGTGACCTTGAAACAAGCTGTAGTTTTACTTCAGAGTCAGAAGTCACTGATGTTAAGTTGTAGTTTATTTGCACTGCACTTTGAAAAGCAGTTCTAAGTGACTGACTGCATTTGTACCAGCAGCAAGGCTATTTCCATTGGCTATTTCCAAAAGCTTTTAATAAATTAATGTTGAAATTAAGAAAATATAAGAAATTTGGAAACTTTTAGATCTGTAGTTTGTCATTTTAGAGAAGGGGGTATGACATGCTTTTTGGACCTTCCTTCCCTCTTCCCCTTCTCCCCCTAAGGAAGAATGATAATTTGTTCTATTCCTGGCTCGAATGTTGTCTTCCTTGGATCACCTAATCTTGTTCTCCATCTATAAAATGGAAATTATAACCTAATATTTGGCCCTAGAGATATGGGTATGTATGGAGGTGCATTAATTCTCTCAGGCTGCTAAATGAGTGCCATGGCCCTAGGACCTGAAAATCTTTATGTGCTTCCTTAGGCACCTAACTATGGAGTGACAGGGGAGAGGAAGTCTAGAACCCGTAGTTATCTTAAATTATGTTTGATAAGGGTAAAGACAACATTTTGTTCATCACTTTTAATTGTCTTGTTCAGTTTAATTCAACACACATTTATTAAGTACCTGCTATCCATACAGCACTGTATTAGGAGATAGGAAGATAAAGATTTAAAAAATTATATAGTCTCTGACCTCAAGGAACATAGAGTCTCTGTGCAATAACCCACAAATGCAAGGTAATTTTTAAAATTTCTCTTTGGCTGTCTTCAACTGGCCAAAGAATCAATATTCTCTGAATTAAGTGCCTGTTTATATTTACTTTTTAGAATACAGGAACTGCACAAACTAAAAGGAAGAAGAACCTGCCGATGTAGAGTAGAAAATGCAGCAGCTGAGATCTCAGGGAATTCCAGTATGGTTTAAAAGAATCCTTTTCTATAAACATTACACACACACAGACGCTGACTAGAGAATTCTACAGATATATCATAGTCCCTGTATCGTGATGTGTATATTCACCTAAATTTGTGTGAAAATTTACTGATCAATAAATTCATATTTTCCTAATTTGAACATTAATTTATTAAAAACTGCTTGACAGGTGCATCTTAATTTTAAAAAAAACCTGCAACTTACATTAAGTTACAGGATTTGATTTGATCATCTATCTTCTCAACTTTGTCTTATTGGTGGTCATGTTTAGCTTTGGTTCAAGCCTTTAGTAGTGAGGAAGAAAAAGTTCCTGAATTC
This sequence comes from Phascolarctos cinereus, assembly GCF_003287225.1. NCBI lineage: Eukaryota > Metazoa > Chordata > Mammalia > Diprotodontia > Phascolarctidae > Phascolarctos > Phascolarctos cinereus. Next base: position 347,082,313 of record NW_027555625.1, read on the forward strand.
CTGATAAGGTAAGATCATCATTTCTGGAAGCATCAAATACTGCTGAGCAAAACAATAGAATTGACAAGCATGTAATACAGTTTTTGTTTCTGCACATGAAGATACTAGAGCAGCACTTAAACACACTATAGATTTTAAGTGATAGAAATGTAGAACACAAATGAACACAGTTCTGGGGTCTCCTGGCCCCACCAGCATGCTAATCATTTAGTAGAATATAAATAATTTAACAATAATGCATCCAAGGTCTCAACAGCAAATAATTTCCATTCTTACCCCTGGTCCTTACTAGCTTGGTTTTTAATTTTAGGGAGGAGAAGCCCATTGTGAGGGGAAGAATTTGAAGAGGAACAGATTTTTCTCATAGTAGTGCCCTTGTATCCGAATAACCTTAAAAAGAAGGAGTTTGGGAATCTTAATATCAAAATCTATTCTCTTTTTACTTTATGTAGAGTAGAAATGTTATGTGAGCTGTGAAGACAGCCAGCCATCTGAATAATACCAGCCAACTCTTTCTGTTTTCTTAGCAAAATAGTCACTGTTTTCTACTTTCTCCAGAAGAGCTCTCTTGATGTGATGTTTTGAAATGGAATTATAATGTCACCTTCTATTTTCCTGCTTTTTTACTTATTGTGATTACTCGATAGGACACAATTCCTGTTATCCAATACATATAGTATTAATGATGATTTCTACCCTTTGATAATCACACAACCTTAGGAGTTAAATTCTATTTTAGGTTATCAGGCTTATTGAAGTACGTGTAAGCACTTAGTGAATATCTGACCCATTGTTCTAAAAAAAAAAATCCAAAACAACAACATGCATCACCATTATCATGGATTAAAATATATTCTGGTGTTCAATAATGAAAATGAATAAAATATCTGAAATGATATATACAAAATCTTAATGAAATTCCATTATTATCTTAAATACCTCCCAGTAATTCAAAGTGATGAATGATTTTCCCTTTGACTATATATAATTTTCACATTATGCAAAATTCCATCACTACTCCCTATAGTAACTCATATAAAATGTTATTAAAATTCAGAGGATCACCAAAAAAGCAAGACTACATAATTTCCTAAAGCATAATAAAATCATCTCTGATATTTTTTCAGAACTGTAATCTGATTCTTTAAGTAGATAATTGAGATTCAGGATGATTCTCTCAGTATGTAAAAATTTAAAGGTGGAGAGAACTGGGAAGAATCAGTGCTGATTGCACTAGATCACTGAGACACTTTGAAAGCAATGGCATGTATGAAAGTACTTTTCCCTGTTTCTCCTGATCCTGTTTTGTCACTGACTCATAGTCAAGGAGGAAGAGTACCATGTGTTTAATGAGTGGCAAGTAACTTGCCTTTTCAGAGATTTGAGAAAGGCCCAGTTTTAGACCCCCTTGTTTATTGTATACCCTTCTATGGCTGACATTGAGTATCTTCTCTATTTTGTGGTGTAGATCAACCTACATAAAAATGATGCATAACAAATAGTAATTAGTCTCTGGAATTTATTCATTAAGCAGTTCATAAGCAATGTATAAGCTTATAAAAAGAAATTGTCATGTGTTTCCTTGCCTTCTTGAAAATGTAAATGAAAGAATTTTGCATTCACAAAATAGTCTAAAAAAATCATATAGGAAAACAGTTTAATTCAGTGCTGCTTTATGATCTCTTCAACTAAAAGTTTTTGTTAGGATTAATAATAACTTAAATCATGTAAATCATATGCCTACTGTTAGCCTCAGCTGCCAGATAGACATTCTATCCTTGGAAAATTAAGGTTATTCAAAGGAAGTACGCAGTGGTATGAGTCTGCCACCCTAAATGCCCACATCTTTACCATGTGCAAAAACCATAGGATCAGGTATCTTTACTGGTTGTAGTAACTTCACTTCTCAATTATGTATGTGATAATTAAAGATGTGAGGATTCTTTTTCATTTAAAAAATGTTATGTTGCAATTTTAAATCCTAGGTACAAAGATCCTTGGCAATTTTTAAAGATGACTGGCCAGAGTGACTGCCAAAGAACTAAGACTTGCCTAAGTTATTGCCTGATTCAGCCTTTTACTGATTTTCTTCCCTTTTAGTTCAAGATCTAAGTCTAAGAAAAGCTTAGAACCCTGTATGGCCATGATTTCATTCTCTTATTGTATACATAGGATCTTGTCCTGAAATTGCTGTTGATCTAAAAGCCGTAATGTAAATGATGTGTCATTATACTTTGCCAATACATGATAAAACGTGACTTAAAATAGTAAAGACTATACTTGATAGGACTGAATGTAATTTGATTGAAAGGGACTTTTAAAAAGGTAATGGTAAGGTAAACTTATTTGGGTTGACTTTTAATATATTGATTTGCAATTGTAAATATGATAATTGTATTTAAAACTAATAGTTTCCCAAAGAAACTATTGTAGGTTTAGCCCTGGACACTTCATTTTGAACAAACCAAGTGATCGAAGTAATTAGCTACTTGTATCTACAATGAAAAAATGTCCACTGCAGGACAAATTTAAATGTCGCACAAGTGTAATGTGGCACTTATATAGATTAAGTCATCTCAGGTTGCTAAAAGAAGAAATAGTCATGGACACTATTAAGTTGTGTCTACTTAATTCTTTTAGGCCTTGTCCCAACCATGTACCAAGGGTTGGGACTTCAGGAAGTGCAAAACAATACATCAGGTTCCACAGCTTTGAAAGAAAGAGGGGCAGTTAGGTGGCGCAATGGATAGAGCACCGGCCCTGGAGTCAGGAGGGCCTGAGTTCAAAACCGCCTCAAGTCACCTAACCCCAATTGCCTCGCCAAAAAAAGAAAAAGAAAGTTATTACATTAGAAAACCCATGATAATGGGGCAGCTAGATGGTGCAGTGGATAGAGCACCGGCCCTGGAGTCAGGAGGACCTGAGTTCCAATCCAAACTCAGACCAGACTCTTGGTACTGTGACCCTTGGCAAGTCACTTAACCCCATTGCCTAGCAAAAAGAGAGAGAGAGAGAGAGAGAGAGAGAGAGAGAGAGAGAGAGAGAGAGAGAGAGAGAGAGAGAGAGGAAAGAAAACCCACTACAAACATGTCCCATGTATTTATTTCCCAATGACAGTTTTTCAAAGGAACTGATTAGATGAAATGTCTAGCTCTGACAGTTTATGATTCCATTTTGTAATCAACTAGAACAGTCAACATGGATTTATAAAAAGAAATATACCAGACTGAGTTAATTTACTTTTATAATATAGAGATGGGGAGAGGAGAAGTAATGCGTGTGGTTTGTAAGAACTTCAAATAATCAAGAATTATTACCATCTACTCCAGGCCTGGAGCAGCTAGGTGACACAATGGCTGGAGTGCCAGGCCTGGAGTCAGGAAGACATGAGTTCAGATCCTCCCTCAGACACTAGCTGTGTGACCCTGGGCAAGTCACTTAACCTCTGTTTGCCTCACTTTCTTCATCTGTAAAATGAGCTAGAGAAGGAAATGGCACACTACTCCAGTATCTTTGCCAAGAAAACCCCAGACGGGGTCGTGAAGAGCTGGATGTGACTTAAATGACTGAATGGAAATATAGGCCTCACCCTACACTCAGTGTTGAGGCATATAAAAGGAGTACAAAGATAGTACTAACTCACAAGAATGTTTCCTTCCTCTATAGTATCAGTGAGCTAAGATGATGTGGTCTCTGCTATTTTTAAATGTTTATTCACATGATTCATAGGATGAGTATTAGTTATCCATTAGGGAACCAAGTGGTAGAACAAGTTTAGTAGTCATTTGTATACAAAAATGACTATAATGTAAAATAATACATGATAAATAGGAGAGATGCTAACAAATACTAATGAGGTCCAAGGAGCACAATGTTATTACTTGTAGATTATTGGAGGAGGAGGAAGGAGAAGAATCAGAAATGAATTCCTGGAACTGGTAAGATTTGAACTGTGATTTAAAAGAATAATATAGGAAGGGAAGAAAGCATTCTCAGATATAAAAATGGAGACTACATGGTAGGGTGGCACCAGATTGTGGAGGATCTTTAACGCCTGACGGAGGAGTTAAACCTCAGCAGGCAATTGACACTAGGAATCCCCTGAAGAATTAATAGCAGAGCACTGACAACTGTAAGAATCTAACAACAGTACACAAGGTAGACTGAAATAGAGAATGAATAGAAGTGGGGAGACCTGTTATATTAGTCCAAGTAATAAGAGCCTGTAGTGGTAGTAACAGAGGAGTGAATAGATACAAGAGGCATTATGGAGATACTATCACACTCCACAGGACTTGACAGTTGATTACATACGAAAACTTGGGCAAAAAAGAAGAGCCAAGGTCTCAGACATAAGAGACTGTGAATGCTAGTGCCATAGACAGAAATGATAAAAGTCAAAAATACAAGGTTAGAGGGAAAGATGGCAGACTTGGTTTGGGACATGTTTATTTGATGTATAGGTGGAACATACCTGTGAGCAGGTAGAAATGTGAATCTGGAGCTCCCAAGATAGGTCAAGGTTGGAGATGCAGATTCAGAAGTTCTTCATGTTAAGGACATGGAAGTAAGTGAGATTGTAAGGGAGAAAAGGAAAAGAGAACCAATTGGGGCAGCTAGGTGGCACAGTGGATGGTGCTCCAGCCTTGGAGTCAGGAAGACCCAAGTTCAAATTCTGCCTCAGACACTTGACACTTACTAGCTGTGTGACCCTGGGCAAGTCAGTTAACCCCAATTGTCTGACCAAAAAGAAAAAAAAAAAGAGAATCCATTATAGGACCTTGGTGAACATGTGCCTTAGGTAGTTTTTTAAAGAGGAGAGAAAGGAAAGAGATGTTTAGAGAGGTAGTAGAACTAGAAAAGCATGATGCCTCTGAAACCAAGGCAGGAAAGAATATCTAGAAGGAAGAAATCAACACTAGCAAATGCAACAAAAAGATCAAGGAAAGTTGAAGCCTATAAAAAGACCACTGAATTTAGTAAGAGGTCATGGAAGAGGCAAAAAATCAATTTGTTCATTAACTGTGACACTGTAAATTGAGAAGCAACAAAACTTCTGGTTGGATATAAGTCATTGTTAGTACTATGCTATTGAATTGAAAAGACTCAGTAATAACTGACATTTATATAGTACTTTAAGGCTTTAAAAGTGTCTTACATTACCTTACCTAGAAAGAAGAAGCATTGATTACGAAGAGCCATCATAGCTTCATCAAGAATAGATCATGCCAGACTAACCTCATTTCCCTTTTTGTCAGTTAACAAGCATTTGTTTGTTAAGCACCTAATCTGTACCAGGCACTGTGCTAAATGCTGGAGATACAAAGAAAGGCAAAAGACAAGGAACTCACTGTCTAATGGGGCAGACAACATGTAAACAATTATGTATGTACAAAATGTGGAGAGAGTATAAATGGAGGGGGCGATCTCAGAGGAAAGGTACTAGCAGTGGGTGGGAGAGGGAGAGGTATCAGGAAAGGCTTCTCAGAGAACGTGGGATGCAAGATGAATTTTGAAGAAAGAGTCAGGGAAGCCAGAAGGCAGAGGTGAGGAGGAAGAGCATTCCAGGCATGAGTGACAGTCAATGAAAAGGCAAGGAGCAGGAAGATGGAGTGTCATATACAAGTAACAGCAAGAAGGCCAGTGCTGCTGCTGTGTAGGAGCCAGAGTTGTTTGAGTGTTTTGGGGAATTATCAGTTGTGTCAAAAAGTGGGAATAATTTTTTTTTTAGGTTGGTCAAAGTTCAGCTGTAAAAAAATTAAAAAAGATTATTGTTAACTTTTGAGAGAGCAGTATATTAGTAAATTATTTATTGAAGCCAGATTGCAAACAAGGAGTGGACAATGAGGAAGTGGAAGCATGGAAATAAGCAGTGATTTTCAATGACATTTTAAAATTAGTATATAAACTCCTTAAGGGCAAGGGCTGCTTTCCTTTTGTCTTTATTCTCTCAAAGCCTAGCACAGTGGTTTGCACATAGTAAGGACTTAATAGATTTTTGTTGAATCGATATCTAATGGATAGAGTTGCTCATTAAGTTTACAGATAAAACTATAAGCAGATGGAAATTAGAAATTTAATTCAACCTTAAATAAGTTTTATAAATGGTTTCTCAAAAGTGGGAAAGGAAAAATCAATGAAGGATTAGGGAATGATAAATAAATGGTTCAAAAGAGATTAAAAAAGGATATACTGTAATGAAAAAAATTTTGGGTTACTGGGCATAGCTTCTCATATTCTGGATCTCTCCCTTTCTTCACTTACTACACCATTTTGTACCAGGAAGTAGGCAATGATATGAAACACTAAATTAATATAAATGAAGTATTTCTATATATGTATGTATTTAGATAAATATGTATTTAGAAGAAAAGTATGTAGCTATCATAATGCCCTCTTATCAGTATTCATTTTTCAAACATACTATTAAATTAGATGGAATTAGGTGGCTTTGCTTTCAGAGGTCATAGATTCCCCCTCTTTGGAGTTTGTTAAGCAGAGATTGGACAGCTGGTGGTTGGATACATTATAGTTGGAATTCCATGTATGGGTTGGACTAGATAGCTCCTGAGGTCCCTTCTAACTCTCAAATCCATGATTCTGTGAATAAAATAACTTAATGGGTTTGGATTATCTCCATTTATGATTTTGAGATATATAACTCTATAGAATTTAATGAAGTTTCTGTTAATTAATTCTGTTAGTTCTTCTGTTAAGAGAATCATAAAAATCTTAGAATTGGCAGAGACTTCAGAAGTCATCCAGTCCTGCCAGATGAATCAAGTTGGATCTGGTAAAACATGCCAACAAGTAGTCATCTAGCTCAAGGACCTCCAATGAAGGGAACTCACAAAGTAATCATTAAAGAACAAGAATTTATCAGCTGTTTTGCTTTTGGCAAAGAGAGAACCCCAGAAGATATCCAGATATATAGTATACTATAAATCTGTCATCCATTTCCCAAAATCCTCACCTAATTCCTCCTCCTCTTCAAGTGATCTGTAGTATAGCACCAAGATAATATTACTTTTGTTTCTCCTGATGATCTTCATATGTTTTCCACCATGTTCTCTCAGGTTTCTGTATTTCCTCATGTGTGTATACATCTTAATTTGGATAGCACGAACCCTTCCATAGCCTTATTTCAGCCTTAGTTTCTATCTCACCAAGTCTCACCAATAACTATGAGGTCAAATTTGCCTTTTTGTGTTAGAATCTCTAGTTCACACCATTACCATATTGTGTACATATGTACATAACCATCTGAATACTATTATTGACCAGAGTGAGCAGGGAGGGATTCCTGAAGGAAGCAATGTTTGAGTTGGGCTTTAAAAGAAAGATCAGAATTCCACTGGCAAAAAGAGGGATAGAGAATATTACAAGCTCAGCAAAGAAAAGGCAAATGGGTGGGAAAGTACAAGGTATATTTGAGGAGCTGAGTATTATAGTCCAGTTTGATTTTAGCATATAGGATGGAAAATTAGGAGGGGTAACAGATTGAAGGCCTTGAATGCCAGATAAAGGAGTTTAAATTGTATTTGGCAAGCAGTATAAAACCACTGAAGTTTTTTGAGTGAGGAGTAATGTGACCAGATGTGTGCATGAGAGAGATTATCTTGGTAGCTATATGGAGCACAGATTGGAGGGTGGAGCCAATAGAAGTAGGAAGACTTGTTATAAACCTCCAGTAGTCCAGTACAGTAGTAATGAAGACCTCTGCTAGGGTGGGAAAAATGGAAATAGGGAAGTATGTAAGATATTGTGGTGATAGAACTGATAAAACCTGATCAATAGATGTGAAATACGAGGGAAAACGAAGAGTCAAAGATAACACCATGCTTTCAAGCACGAGCAACTAGATAATACCCTGATAGAAACAATGGGTCTTGAAGGAAGGGAGTTACTTAAATAGACAGACATGACAGATTCATAAGGTCATCGATCTGGATCTGGTAGGGACCTCAGAAACCATCTATTCTAACTCTTTATAGATTGGAAGGGAAAGTACATTCTTCACATAGGCAATGGTATGAGTAAAGGCATGGAAATGGGACAAAACATGATAAGATCAGAGGACAGAAAGCATTTGGATAACTGCTATGATAGTCAAGGTGAAAAATCATGAAGGCTTAAACTAGTGTGGTAGCAATGAAAGTGGAGGACAGAATTCAAAGATTTCTGAAGCAAAAATTATCAGGACTTGAATGAATGAATGAATGAAGCCTTTATTAAGTGCTTACTATGTGCAAAGGCCTGCAGGTACAAATAGAAAAGATAGTCCATGTTCTCAAGGAACTCACATTCTAATTGGGGAGACAAAACATATGAAAGGTTCCAGCTGCAAATCAGATGGAAACACCCCATGGTTCTTAGGGTGGAATGGCAAAGCAGGTGTTATTGCCTCTTCTTTAAAGTCATTTCCACTAAAATCCTGTCAGTTTCTGATGTTGGGCTGTTTGACAATGCCAGGGAATTTAATGACAGTTTTCTCTGTGGGCCTTCAAAAGATATGGCTATTGTTCATCCTTCATTTTCGAAGAGGACCGTGACATCACAGGTCATAATGACTTGTGAGTGAATTGTGTTTAGTGAGGCAGAATTGCTCAAAGTCATCAACCTCACTCTTCCTGAGTCATCAAAGTCCAATGGCAGGACAAGCGTCAAGATGACTGGTAATGACCCAGAGTGCAGTGGATGACCTTGGTGTCTTTGATGCCTGACCAAGCTCTATGTACTCCACAGCACCTCCTTCAGCTGCCTTCATAGTCATTGGGACAAATTGTTCTCATCCACCTGAAGGAATAGTTGCCAGTCTGCATCTCCACAAAGTTGCTTTTTGGGATGATGGCTATGGATACTGGACTGGAAGTATTGCTATTCCAAAAGCTCTTGGGTTCACAGTCCCAGGACATCTCTATCAGGGTCTGAGAGGAGATAATGGTGTAGATGGTAGTGGTGGTGGTTTGACTTGCCAGCCACATGCTGCTATCCTTCTCTTCTTCAGAGTACCCTGATGGTTCAGCAAAGCTGGCTTGTCTGCCCTGTGGCTTGGAAGATGATGGGAATAGCTAACCCGCTCACTGGAGCTATATCCCACAGTAATTGCTAAGTTGGAAGCAAGACTAGTGTTCTAAAGTGTGCTGTCACTTCCTGACAATATTACTTTTGTAATATTTTGCCTATGTGCCTATTGATGGCATTTGATCAGCAGTTGATGATAATGAGGAAGGTACAACCCTCCTCCACAATGATCCTTCCCTTTGCTGGTGGCTACAGGGGCTAGGCTATAAGCAACTATGATAATTTAGGGGATACTGCTATTCCCAAGGCTCTCAGATTTAGGGTTCTGGATTCTCTCCATCAGAGTCCAAGTACAAGGTGGTAGTTTGACTTGCCTGGCACTTAACTGATCTTTGTCTTTCCCTCATGATCCCTTGCTGCTTCAGTTTGGCTTGGCAACTTGATAGAAGTTAAGGAGGGGGGGAGGAAAAAGGTGATTCTGAGGTTTTGAGCTTTTGTGTCTGGATGGGTGGTATGCCATCAACAGAAATAGAACAGTTAGAAGTGAGGGAAGGATTTATGGGAAAATAAAATGGCCTTGGTTTTTGGCCATGTTGAGTTTTAAGGGGCTTTGGAACGTTCTGATGGGGATATTTGACAAACATTCAAAAAATCTGGTACTGAAGCTCGAGGGGAAGTTGAAAATGGAGATATCTTTTTGAGAGTAATATGCAGAGTGGTGATGATTGAAGCCATAGGAGTGAGTGAGATTATTAAATGAGGAAGTATTGATAAAAGAGAAAAGAGGGCAAAGAACAGGAATTTGCAACACTCTTTTTTAATGGATGAGAGGAAGATGAGCCAGCAGAGGTGACAAGCAGAAGGAGCTGTCAGAATGACCTTCCCTCTTATACTTCACACAGCGATTGGTTTTGCAATCCTGATTCACTAATATATTATTTGTTGTGGTTTCTTATTAATTTAACAGATGATACATTCGGTAAGGAATTGTGTCATATCTGAATTTTTTATCTCTTCCAACACCTAGTTCAGAGCTCTCTCCACAGAAGGGACTTAATGTTTGTTGAATGAAAGAACCATATTGCATCATGGAGGACAAAGTCATGAGAGAATATCAAGGTAATGAGGTGGTCAGAGTATCAAATGCTATAGAGACAGAAAAAAAGGCTTGCCTAAAGCTGACTCCCAAAAGAACAGTCTTTGGGGTTGTATGTCCTGCCCCTTCACATTTCTAATCTCTATAGCATTTCTCATTACTAATGTGTCTTTCCTCAAGTACAAATATGGTTCACAAAGAATCCTAATTGCAACTCAAGCAAAGAAATCCAGTTAAGTAGCTTCAGCATCCTCCAGAGGAAGACTGAGACCCAATGGTAATAGGGGAAGTCAAGAAAACTTTTTTTCACTATGAAGAAATTTGAATAACTATTCTGGCAATACCCTAATAGCATTCATTTTGAATTAGAGGTGAGATCATCTTTATTACTCATATCTATGAGCAATTTTGGGTTGGGGGAAAGGTCTTGTGATCCTTCCTAAAACAAGATACTGGCTTCAGAAATTTATTTTGCCTCATGACCAAAGTACAGTACAACTTATATATGTTTGCCTTTGGCCTTATAAGTATCAAGAAACCTAGAGAGAAGCAGTGTGGTATAATGGGAAAAAGCGCTGATTTAGAGTCAGAGGAACTGTGTTCCAATACTACCTTGGATACTTTTTTAGACCAGTTAACTTCTCTAACACCCTATTTCCTCATCTGTATGATAAGACAGTTGAAGTAGATAATTCCTGAGGTCCTTTCTAATTCTAAATCTCAGATTCTGTGGCCAGGAATGTGTTCTTTTGAGAGCTAGGACATAACCGTTTATTCTGCTTCTTTGGAAGGACTGACACTTCTGCCCTCAAATTTCCCAAAATACTTTCTTGATACTTAGTTTCCATTCTGATGGGAGGTCCCCAACCATTCCTTTCTATTAGTTTTTTCATCCTAATAAGAATTATGAAGTCTTGGACCCAGAAAGCTATGTAGTATAACCAGTCTCTAACCATCTACACGCCAAATCAGAAATCCCTTCTATTAATACAAGGATTCATCTGGCATCTCAACATCTTCGATGACAGGGAGCTCTGGACTTCCACATGGCAAACCTTTTCACTGCTGGGCAGTTTTAATCAGATGGTCTTAACCTTTCAATATCTTTCTATTAGTATGGTTCTCACCATTATGATGTCTGAAAACTTTGGCCATTCCAAAATGTTGGTGAATAAAAAAGCAGCATACAAATAAGTATTTTACTGACTAAAGTTTCTTTTTTGAGACAGGAGATGGATAATGAGAGCCATGGCATAATTTGACTAAGGGAGATTTTTTTTGTTCTGTCTATTGGCCAGTTTTATCCTATATCACATAAACCATTATTGAAATCTTGTTGTAAATATCAGCTTACCAATGATTCGTGCCTGATACAGAATGCTAAATTCACTCATTTTATCTGTGTAACCTCCTTGGAATTAAAAGGTGGAGGCAGATAAAGCCTAGATCGGTATAAAAAGGCTTCAAGGGAAAATAAGCTACATAATGATGTAGCATATCTCCTCCTCTCTTCCACATCCATCTCCTATTTTAGCTACACGTAATGTGACCCAACCCAGAGAACTGAACATGAATTCCTAATATAGTTGGGAGAGGTGTCTCCTTGGGTAGGTCCTTTCATCAGAAACTCTGGGCTAGTCTTCAGGTCTGCCACTTACTAGCTGTGTGACTGTGGGAAAATCTCTTCAACCCTCTGGGCCTCAGTCTCCTTGTCTGTAAAATAAAGAAAATCTCTTTCCTCCCCTCTTCCCAGGCTTACTGTGAGGATTAAATGAAATAGTGTAAGTGCTTTACAAACTGATATGCAAACATATCATTAATAATAATGAGTAAATTCCAGAAACTAGAATCATTCCTTATTCCCCTGGAAGTTCTGCCCATCTTCTAGTATGGAGTAAGTTAACACTTGCTTAGAGAAATGAGTGTTCTTTGTGAGGAGACCTGGCTGGTTCACCCCTATCTCCTTGTGTCTAGTACTTTGGGCACAAAGAAACATGGAGTGTCTACCTGTGTATATGTGGGTAGTGGAAGAAGGAGGAAAGAGAATGTTACTGTGAGAATGGATGCCTACCCTATATCATGACTTGCCCCTCCTCCTCAGTAACCACAAGGCCACCCTTCTCTAGTTGGTTGTCTTGACTACGTATGCCTAGGACATGTTGTCAAAATATGTTGTCAGGCTACATTTTTCCCCTGAGAGGTGTAGGCGTTTCCTGCTATTTGGGTGAGGTTTGAGCTTGCTAGTCTCGTGTTTGAAATCTCCCTCTAAGCATTGAGAAAAATTGACACTGCGTCAAAGCCTCACTCAGGATGATGCAGAGGATTTCTCTCGTATTAAGCATCTTCACAGAGTAAATGCTTCCTAAGAAAGATGTGCCCCTATTCTATTTTGCCCGGTTAAACTCCTTTTATACTAAATTATCCAGGGGCAACATCAAAGCTCTAGGTAGTATTAAAGTGTGCCTCCTTTTAAATGAATTATTTACCATCTGTTTTGCTCTTTAATTACATATATACAAAGGACCACAATAGTGTCCTAAAGTTGAACAGAAGTAAGTTATAGACCAAGCCATGTTTTATCTTCAGTACTGTTTGAATCTGTTTCAGGAAAGATCTCAAAATAGACGAAGCCGCTGTTTGGTAGTATCAGTTCTACACAATAACAAAATATTTTCCTGTGTTTGAAAGCTTCATTTCCCTTCCCATATCCAACCCCTTTTTGTTCTGAGTTTTAACATTAGCAGTAATTATAATTCAATAGTAGGTAAATTTATCCTTGGGTTGACAATCTAGTTTACACTTTTACATTTTCCAGGAGGAAACCTGGGAAACACAAGAGAGAAAGAGAAGGAGGAAGAGGAAAAAAAAAGGAAGAAGAATATTAAATTCCAATTTTTTTCACCCTCCTATTTTTTTAGTTACTCTTTACTACAAGGTTTTTATCATAAAGATTTGTTTCAATGGCAAAAGCTTAGCTTCAGAGCTGAAGGACCTGGGCTTGAGTCTTGCTTCTAATTCTTACTACCTCTGTGATCTTGTGCAAGTCACTTGACCTCCCTGAGTCTCAGTTTCCTCTTCTGTAAAAGCAGGGACTTCTACTAGATGGCCTCTAAAGTTGCTTCTAGTTCTACATCTATGACTCTATGATCTCAGGGCAAATAAAAATCATTTAAACATTTGCAGCACCAAGGCGAAAATCTTTCTATTGTGTTTATGGTCCAAGAATGCTTCCTAAACACCTAATCCCTCTGAAGAATCATAGAATCCAAAGAAATCACTAAATCTAACCTATAACTATCCAGGACTCTCTGTATGGATATCCTTAAAGGATTGAAAAACCCTTTCTACAGAAAGGAAATGAACTTTATCTGGTATATCCTGAGTTTGAGGACATGCTGGTACCTTTAAAAAGCTCATAAAGAGTCCTTTTAATAATGTGTTATTGTATTTTGCCAAGAATGGAAGTCAGTTCCATTAATCTATAGCTTGAAGTCTCTACCCTATTCTCTTTTTTTTTAAAAAAAATCAGGCCATTTGCTTATGTTTCGATTTATAGCACCGTACCCTCCACAATTTTCTGAAGGTCACTAACAGTGGTTAAACAATGTTTTCAGAATCCTGGCATACAATTCTTGTGGGTTTGGTAATTGAACTCATTGAGATGTCATCATCTAGATGTCCTCTTACCATTCACTTATGGATAAATATTTGCATAGCTGAGTTTCCATATCATTTCCATACTGGCTACAAGGTGACCAATCAGTTCCAAGAGCTCTCCCCTGCAATCTTCTTAAGCCAGGCCACCTTTAATTCAGCAAAAGTGAAAACATTATCCTCACTTCTATGCTGATTCCCTACCCCCTACACACCCCCCCACCCAGTAACAGACAAAGGAAAATCCCAGAACAGGTTTCTGAAAGGTAACTTTTTAAAAAATTGATCTGTTTATATCACCTTCATTTTCCAATTTATCTTCCCTAGTCCTGCACTGAAAGAACCTGCCTTATAAAAAAGATTTAAAAAGGAAAAAAAATTGGCATAATTAACCAGAACATCAGCAAGTATGACAAGACATACAGTGTTCTATATCCATAGTTTCCTATAAAAACTATCTTTTAAAGAAATGTTCTTTCTTTTAAGGTGATGGTTACTATATAAAACACTGTATTCTCTGGATAGATCTGGTAACATTTGAGCTGCATTTTATTTTAGGCCTCTTAGGGGCATTCTCATCCTGATCATGGGATGCAGGGATAGTCAATGGACGCCTGAAACCTAAAATATTTGTATGCAAATAGGTAGCTAGTGCCATAAGGTAACCAACTCTCTTCCTTTTGAAATGTTCTGCCAAGTGCTTTTGGAAACTAACAGTTTTTAAATTGCTCTCTGTAAAATACTGATCCTTGCTAAGTGACCAAGAGGGAGGAAAAGCAACTGCTCGGTTCTTTTAAAAGAAGTTTTTAAATTGAAAGCAACTTAATTTTTGAAATTATCTGTAATAGGTGGTCTGTGGAAATGATAGAAGAGTCATTTTCACAATATTTCTCTGGTGAAGCAATTTGCTTCAGCTTCTCAGGCTGAGAAGAAGGTGATGAGGCGCTGTTATGAGCATGAAATCTTAGAACTGATTTTAGAGATCACTGAATCCAAGCGTTATGTGAGCAGGACCCCTATGTAACATCCTCGACAAATTCGGCCTCTTGTTGAAAACCTGAATTAATAGTGAACATTCTAAATTAACGCATGCCACTTATGGATAGTTCTCACAGTTTGGAAGTTTTTGTTTTTACACTGAGGCTAAATATGTCTTTCAGCATCTTCCACTTTCCCTAATTCTGCCCTCTAGAGCCAAGCATAAGGTCATAAGATCATAGAAGCTGTGTAGTCCAGTCTCTTCATTTTACAGATGCAGAAACTGAGACCCAGAAGGTAAATGACTTGCCCCAAATCATATGCTAGTAAGCATTAGGGCCAAAATTTTTGCTAGGTCCCTTTAACTCCCAAAGCCGGCATTCTTTCCACTGTACCATGCTGTCTTCAAGCACATTGTGTCTAATTCTTCATCTGCCTAATAGCCCGTCAAATACATGAATCTTGTCTTCTACTCAAACCAATCTTCTTTTCACTGGGTTAAGTACCTCTAGTTCCTTCAGTCAACACATGTCCCATGGTATTCTGTCTCTTCGCCATCATTTCAATGTAGTCAAAATGGTTAATATCCTTCCTCAAATGTGGCATGCAGAACTGAATGCCACGAAACAGTCTAGATTGGTCTGACCAGACCACACAGGCTGCCATTGGAAATACTCTGTTCCATTCTTGAACACCAAAACCTCTTTGGAGAAAGAATATTGGATTTGTGGTTAGCCACCAGAAAAGTGGATTCTGTCCTTGCAACTTCCCTGGACTTTGACAGGCCAACTTCCTTACCTCGTTCAGACTTTGGCCTCCACTGCACTCCTCCGATATCTCCAGCAATGTGTTTTCCATTTGGATCCTCCCTTTCAATCCCTCCTCACTAGAAAACCTGACTCACCCAAGGATGGATCTCAAGGGAAGACCTGAAACAGTCATTTGCGTCCCTCAATGAACTTCTTTCCAACCACAATTACTCTGCCAGGAGTTATGGTTAATGGTTAGCATATTCACATTCTCATACTCTTCCCCATTCCAATGATTCAGAACCCCTGAATGATGTATAAACCCTATCCCCAACTGTCTACTCCCTTACTTCTATCCCTCGTAATGCTACCCCACAACATTCCCTTCTAGATTTACTCTCCCCTTCCATCATGTTCTCTGAAATGACTGCTCCATAATAAGAAATTACTTTTCATTTTAGATATGCTCTTATTCCTTCCATCTTCTGACATTCAGTCAGACCCGAATCCTTCCTTATGACAGTGCATCCCTAGCCATCCTTTATAGTATTGAATGTACCCCAACTCAATGATCATGGGAGGGGGTAGAATGGTAGTTGGAATACTCTGTGCTCCTCAATGCCATTTCCAGACCCTCTACCACCATCACTCAGCAACCTCTCTTCCTTTGAAGTCCACACTGTCACTCAATCTAGCTGCTAGTGGTCATTATCTGTTATTCCCCAGGACATTCTCTTTCCTTCATAAATGAGTTCAGTGCATGACATAGTATTTATCTCTGTGACTCCCGCCTTTACACTGTAGAACTTCTGTCCTCTGTATCTGTTCGATCCAGCCAAACTGACTTTCACTGTGTCCTCACTTCGTGATACTCCATCTCCTGTCTCCACACAATGGCTGCAATGCACTTTTTCTTTACTTCTACCTCATAGAATCCCTTTCTTCCATTAAGAGGTAGATAAGGCACCATCATCCACATAAGCCCTTCCTGATCCTCACCAACTACAAGTGTCCTCTGAAAATACCGTGTGTTTAACTACTTGGCATATATGTGTGTATGAACATTGAATTTATGTTTTGTATATTTTTATGTGTACTTGTATCCTCCATTGGAATGTAAGTTCATTTGTGAATAGAGACTTTCATTCTTTTTACATGTATCCCCAATGCCTAGCAAAATGCATGGCATGTAGCAGGAGATTAATAAGTATTTGTTGATTGATTGACTTCAACTTACATTTTTATGTCCCTTCAGATAGTCTAGGATACTCTTAATTTTTCAATCTACTGAATTCTCACGACCTACTCCTCTACCTCAGATATATACAGAGATGGTCATACCCTTGATATTGCCACCACCCACAAGTGTTTCTGTTTCCATATTCATAAACTTCAAAATTCCTTTATCTGATCATAATCTCTTATCATTCCATCTTTTCCTATAATTTATGATCTTACTAATCTTGTTCTTCATCCTCACTTGTCCTTTATCCTCAATACTTTCACCCCTCAATTCTTTCCCAGGCTATCACACCTGCACTTTCCTCCTTTCTCTATTGCAACCTGTTGGTGGATCAGTTAAACTGTATGCTACTCTTCACACTTGAATCCTTTCTGCCTTTTTCTGTCACTTATTATGCCTTGCCAAACCCCAGTTATCTCCCTTTTTTGCTCCTATTTATGAGCTATGAACAAAACTAGAGAAAAATTAAACTGGACTGAGTCTATTACAAATTTATGTTAGATAATCTCAACTGGGTCCTCATTGCAATAAGGCAACCCTTTTATACCTCCCTAATCAATTTGCTATCTTATTTACGACAGTTACTGTCTTAAATATTCTTTTTTAAAATACATTTTATTGACATTTTTTGTTTGGTTGTCCTGTCCATTTACATTACTGTAGTTGTTGTATGTATTATTCTTTTGCCTCTGCTCACTTCACTCTATCTTCACTTACTTGCTTCTACTTACTCTATATCACATCATGTAAGTCTTTCTATACTTCTCTGTATTCATCATAATTATTGTTTCTTACAGCACAGTAATGTTCCATCATAGGCTCATGCCACAATTTTTAAAAGCTATTTCTCAATCAATAATCATCTGCTTTGCTTCTAATTCCTTGCTCCCACAAAAAGTGTTGCTATAAATGTTTTAGTGCATATTGGGGCTATAAGCTTAGGAGTAGAATCTCTAGGTGAAAGGGCATGGACAGTTTAGTCACTTTGGTTACATAATTGTTTTTGAAAATAGTCAAACTGATTCACACCTCCACCAAAAATGCACCAGGGTGCCTATCTTCCCACAATGCCTTCAGCATTAAATATTACCATTTTTGGTCTTCTTTGTCAATTTGCTGAGTATGAGGTGGAATCTCATAGTTGTTTTGATTTGCATTTCACTTATTCATGGTAATTTGGAACATTCTTTTATATGGTTGTTAATAGTTTGTAATTTTTTTTAGAACCGTTTGTTCATATCCTTTGACCATTTACATATTTAAGAATAGCTTTTGGGAGCAACTAGGTAGCGCAGCGGATAGAGCACCGGCCCTGAAGTCAAGAGGACTTGAGTTCAAACCTGGCCTCAGACCAAACACTAGACACTTACTAGCTGTGTGACCCTGGGCAAGTCACTTAACCCCAATTGCCTCACCTCCCCCCCAAAAATTATCAAGACATTCATGTAAGTTAAAAAAAAAAAGAATGCTTTTGGTTACACACATATACACACAAATAATCAGGTGGTATGGGATTTCTCTTTTGGTTTAAAATGATTACTTTGATTGTTTTCCTAATGTTTAACCATCCTTGTATCCCTTGTATAAATTCACCTTGGTCTTAATGAATGATTTCTTGGATGAATTGCTATAGTTTATTTGACAGGATTTTACTTAAAGTTTTGAATCAATATTTATTAATGATATTATTATATATTTCTCCTGTGCTTTATTCTTCCCTGGCTTAGATATTAGGACTATGATTATCTCATAAAATGAGTTAATAGAGTATATTATTTCTTTATTTTTAAGAATAATTTGTGTAGTATTGATATTAATTTTTTTCTTTAGGTAATTGGGGTTAAGTGACTTGCCCAGGGTCACACAGCTAGTAAGTATCAAGTGTCTGGTCTGAAGCCAGATTTGAACTCGGGTCCTCCTGACTTCAGGGTGGGTGCTCTATCCATTGTGCCACCTAGCTGCCTGATATTAATTTTTCTTTAAAAGTTTGTTAGAATTCTCCTGAGGACCAGAAGATTTTTTTTCCTCTTCTGAAATTTCCTTTGCAGATAGTTATATTACCTTTTAGAGATTGGATTATTTAAGATCTCTATTTGACCTTCTGTTAGTTTGGGCATTTTGTATTTTTGAAGGTATTTTCTTTTGTGTTCTAAGTTTTGTTGGCATATAACTGTGCATAGTAGATTTGGACAATTCCTTTTATTTCTTCTGGTTTTGTTATGGTTTCACTTTATTTGCTATACTGTTAATTTTATTTTTGCCTGCTTCTTTTATTCAGGTTGGCTTAAGGTTTATCAATTTTGTTAGTCTTTTCAAAGAACCAACTTTTAGTTTTATTATTTCTATCTTGTGTGTGTGTGTGTGTGAGGTAACTAGGGTTAAATGACTTGCCCAGAGTCACACAATTAGTGAGTGTTAAGTCTACCTAGCTGCCCCAAATATGAACAGGTAGTTTTTATTTTGTTTTTGTGAGGCAATCAGGGTTTTTCTATCTTTTTTTGTCTCTATTTCTCTTCTAATTATCAATATTTCTCCTTTTGTGCATACTTTGAGTTTATTTGTTGGCTTTCTAATTTTTAAAAAATACACATTCAGTTTATTAACCTTGTCCTTTTTAATTTTGTTAATGTATGTTTTTAGGGATATAATTTTTTTCCTATGAGGACTGTTTTAGTTGGATCCCAGAAATTTTGGCATGTTGTTTCACTGTTGTCTTTCACACAACTAATTGTTTCTATAATTTGTTCTCTGGTCATTCATTATTTAGGATTTTATTCAGTCAACATTTGGGTCTGTGTCTTTTGTTTTTGCTTCATGAAATTGATTACTATTTTTATTTCATTATGATCTATAAATGATGTACTTGCTATTTCCGCCTTATTACATTTATTTTCAGTATCTCTGTGTACTGACATGTGGTCAATTTTTGTAAAAGTTCCATGTGGTTCTGAGAAATATGTAAATTCCTTAACAGTCCCATTTAGAAAATACTTTTAGCCCTAGTCTTTCTAGGAATGTGTCCAATTATGTGTTTTCCCTTTTGCTTTTATTTTTCTCAGATTTGTCCAAAACTGACAGACATCAAAGTCTTCTATTATTATTCTACTATTATCTATGTCTTCTTGTAATTTAGTTATTTTTTCCTTTAGGAATTTAAATATTAAGATATTTGTAGCATATAAATTTAATATTCATATTGGTTTATTGTTTATGGTTCCTTTTAGCAAGATGTAGTTATATTGTTTACCTCTGTCATATTGTGAATATTTCTATTCTATAGGAGATAGAAAAGATAGAATATTGCACCACAGTAGAAATTTTCCTGTATCTCTGATATATTTCTACCCCTTTGCATTCCTTATGATCATTTTCTTTTCCATTGCCCAGGGGATCTCTCTAAGTTCATTCCTTCCCACCCTGCTGGATACTGGTTGCCCCCTGGAGCTCTGACTCCCCTTCTCTTAAGGCTGGATGCTGTCCATAGAAATACAATATATTTAGAGGTAGTGGTCTCTCAGCAACACATCCCTGTAGATTATACCATTTGCAAAGCCCTCATTTCCCATTAGTAAGTTAAGTAGTATTTATTAAGCACTTACTATGTGTCAAGAACTGTGCTAAGTATGGGGAATACAAAGAAAGACCCCAAAAAATCCCCTGCTTTCAAGGAACTCACAGTTTAATTGGAGAGACAACATGCAAACAACTATGTACATATGATATATACAGATAAGTTGGGGATACTCTTAGAGGGAAGGCACGAAGATTAAAGAAGACTGGTAAAGGCTTCTCACAAAAGGAGAGACTTAGAGACATGAAGCCAGGGAAGCTAAGAGGTGGAGTTGAGGAGGGATAGTGTTCTGTAAACAGGAGGATAGTTAGTGAAAAAACTCTGAGTCTGGAGATGGTAAGTCTTCTTTGAAGAACAGCACTGGATCACAGAGTACGTGATGAGGAGGAAGGTATAAGAAGATGGAAAGATAGGAATTGGCCAGGTTGTGAAGGATATTTGATCTTGGACTTAATAGGGAGCCAATGGAGTTTATTAAATGGGGAGATAATATGGTCGGATCTCCACTTTAGGAAGATCACTTTGCTTAACAAAGTATGGATTCTGGAGTGAAACAGAGAGATCAACCAGCAAGCTACTGCAGTTGTCCAAGTATAAAGTGATAAGGGCCTGTACCAGGGTGATTTCTATGTCAGAGAAGAGAAGGGGGTATATATACAAGAGATGTTATGAAGATAGAAATGATTTGACATCTGATTGGATATGGACAGTGAAAGAGAGTAAGGAGTTGAAGATGACAACGCCTAGGCTGTGAGCCTGGATGACTGGGAACATAGTGGTACTACCAAGAGTAATAGGGAAGTTAGGAAGAGAAGAAGGTTTGTGGGGAATGATAATGAGTTTTTGACATGTTAAGTTGAACATGACTATGGAACATTGAGTTCATGATGTCTGAAAGGCAGCTGAAGATGTAAAGACTGGAAGTCGGCAGAGAGGGCTGGACAAATAGATCTAAGAGTGATCTTAGAGATGATAACTGAAAAGCTCTCCAAATGAAATAGAGGAAGAAGAGAAGAGGGCAGGACAGAGCCCTAAAGGACCCTCATTATTAGCAGGCATGACACAGATGGAGAAAGAGCAAAAGATACAAAGAAGGAACTATCAGATAGGAGAAGAGAGGGAAATGTCATGAAAACCTAGAGAGAAAAGAATATCAAGGAGTAGAGGGTGACTGACAGTGTCAAAGGCTCAGGGAGATCAAGAAGGATGAGGATTGAGAAAAGATCATTAGATTTTACAATTAAGAGATCATTATTAACTTTTGAGAAAGCAGTTTCAACTAAATGATGAGATTAGAAGCTAAACTGAAAAGAGTTAAGAAGAAAAAAAAGTTAAGAAGAGAGTGAGAGGAAAGAAGTTGAGGTATTCATTGTAGACATGTTTAGTTTAATCCCCAAAAGGCTAAGATACATGGGATAACTCGTGGAGATGGATGAAGTGAGGATTTTTTTGAGGAAGGCGGTGATATGAACATGTTTCTAGGCAATAGGGAAGCAGCCAGTAGACAGGGACCAACTGAGCATTACTGAGTGAAGGATTAATAGAAGGGACAATCTGTTGAAGACGAATGAATGGAATAGGATTGCTTGTATACATAGAAGTGTTAGCCATGGCAAGGCGAAAAGCCATGTCTTCATGTGAAACAGGGATGAAGGAGGAGAAGAATCTGAATGGTCTGAGATAAGGAACAGGGGAGAAAAAGGAGCTCTTGGCAAATGGCCTCAGTTTTGTTTTGTTTGTTTTGTTTTGTTTTTCATTGAAATATGAGGCATGTTCTCAGCTAGTGAGGAAAGGGTAAGGAAAGGAAGATCTGTAAGAACCTTGAAGAGAGATGAAGAGGTTTGAAAAAGTCATGAGTAGGATAGTTAATTGATTAGGGAGATATAAAAGAATTGCCTTGCTGAAGAGGGCCCAGTTGAGATTAGACAACACAAACATGTAGTGGACCCAGTTGGCATGGTTTAGTGATTTTCTCCAGCTTCATTCAGCAGCACATGAAAAGGAATAAAGGCAGCAGATGGTGAGAGTAGTCCAGGACTGAAGCTTGGCAGGGCAAGATCTTTGATAGGTTAGAGAACAAGGGACTTGAGAGAAGAGGGCAGTATAGAGTTGAACTGGTTCACTAGGGGATCAGGATGGAGAAAGAAAGAGAGTCTATCCAGTGTAGGGGTCATGACCTGAGAAAGAACTGAGAGCTGGAGGGAGTGGAAGTTGTGTGAGGATGAAGAAGTGAAGTAACAACAAATTATGATCAGATAAACTTATGATCAGATGAACTAGTTCACAGTTCATGAGCACAGATATGGAACACTTATGACTGATGGCAAAATCAAGTGTATGACCTGATGGTGTGTACCTGTGGTGCTGGAGTAAGTCATGGGAAATAAGTAAGTTGAGGAATTGAGTGATTTAGATATTTGAAGGTGTATCTGAATATCTTTATCTATTTTATATCTACACACATATACGTATGTCAACATATGTATATGTGTGTATGTACCTACATTGAAGTCCCCTAGTATAAGAGCAGGAGTTAGGGAGTAGGAAAAAACCCTGTGAATCAGACACTAAACTTATTGAGAAAGGAAAGAGAGTATCTTGAATGTCTATAGACAACAGTAATGAGAATTTTTATTGAATGATAAACATGTATTATGTGAACCTCAAAGAAAGAGGTTACTGAATGATGGTGATAGAGGAAAGAGCCTTGAAGCCCATTGGGGTTTAAGGAATATTTAACTGTCTTATCAGCATCAGTGAGCCAGCGGTTAAGTGAAAATGCAGCCAGTGCCGGAAATAGCCAGGGAAGCTATGACATCGGAAAGAAGGCAGATCTCAGTGAATGCAAAAATATTGAAGGAGCTAGAATGGAAAATATTTAAGATGAAATCCAGTTTCTTACCAGAGAGTACAGTGGAAAGGTTGGGTAGTTTTAGAGTGGGAGATTGGGGATGAAGGGGTGAAGAGGAATGGGAGTAAAGGAGCAGTCAGTAAAAGATGGACGAAGAAGTTTGAACAGTATCAGTTAGGTTCAGAATCATGAGGTGGGTATGATGGGATAGAAGTGTTAATCATCAAGGAATGAGTTCAGGTAGGTTATCATTGTCCATAGGGGTTCTCCTTCAGGTGAGTTATCCCAGGGCATCAGGCAGCTGTGTGTGGCTGAAAAGGGGGTGGAGTCACGTTGTGTCAGAGGGCCCAGGTGTAGTCAAGGCAGGCCTTTTGGAGCTGTAGGTAATACCTACCTGGGGTGACCCATATGACCATGTTTGGGCAAGTCACTTACCCTCTCCCAGCCTTGGTTTCTTCATTTGTAAAATGGGAATGTTGGATTAGACAGCTGAGGTCCTTTTTCCCTCCAAATCTTGGTTCTGTGATTTTCATAACCCATTCCATCTTTTTAGTCCCCTTGTGTATTAAGAATTCTTTACATTCAGCTAAATTCTTGCTGTTGTTTAAGCTCATTTCCTCTTGTTTAATCATCTAGAGAAACAATAACTGCCTAATGATTGGTAGTTAAGTTACTGTACCTTTAAAAGTAGTTATGAGCTGTCATCCTCTCAAAATGAAGGTGACATTTTAATATAATAAGGTTTCAGGGATGGGAATTGAGCTTTGCAGGATGGAACCTTTCAGGAAAGAGATGAAACCAGGAAATGAAATGCATTGTAGATCTCATTCAAGCTTTAAGCCAAGCCCATCATTGGGGCTACAGGGTACACTGACTGAGTCTGTCCTGACCCTGACATCATTTTGCTTCCTGGCCAGCTGGGAGGGGGGAAGGGCATGCTTGGTTGGGAGATGCACAGCAATCTATGGATTGTTTCCCACTCTGTATACAGCAGCAGTCTTTGTGGTTTTGTTTTAGGGTGTTTTTTGAATGCCAAATTCTAATTCTGCTTTCTATGATAAAAGTTCCACCGGCTGTAAATATTTTTTCTAGACCAGATGTTTGTTTAATGAACACAGGTTATTGGTACTTTTGTGCCTTTCTGTGAAGTTGCACTGTCTTTCAAAGCCAAGCCTCTTGAATTTTAAAAATAGATAGAGAGGATAATTATTATGGTGCTCAGTGTTGTTTGGATCTTTGCATAATGGTCTGTTCTTAAGCCTTATTATAAGAGCCTAACAGCAATAGTCATTTCATAAAGATAACTTAATGACTCCCTGCTCTCTGGGAGCATCTTTTGCCCAGATGTCTCAAAGCAACTGAAAACTAATTATTAATTGAGCTTTATATCTTCTTGGGGAGGTAATCATCATAATTATTCCCATTTTGTAAATGCAAAAACTACCACATGAAAAAGACAAATAATTTACCTAGGTTCAGTCAGTCAGTATCACCAACTGAGAATCCACTGTTTGGAACTCCATGATGATGTTTTAGAGAAAAGAAAGTTTAAAAAAAAAGAAAGAGAAAAAAAGGAAAAGGCCTGCTTTGTTGGACCTATAGTCTAAAGCAGATTATAGAAACAAATGTGTGCCAAATGTTAGGGTGGAAGGAAAAGGAAGAAAGCTCACATTTTTATGATGGTTTAAGGTTAGTAAAGTGCTTTATATGCATGATCTCATTTGTTCCTTACAACAGTCTATTTTGAGCTAGGTGCTATTATTATCCACATGTATTAGATGAGGGAATTGAAACTCATTGAGGTCAAAGTATATCGAAGGTCACACAGCTAGTCACTGTCTCAGTCTGAATTTGAACTCAAGTCTCACATATTCCAAATCTAGCACTCTATCCTCCACACAATGCTAGAGCAATTGGAATGGCTAGAGATGTCTGGGATTACTTTAACTTTATGGTGGTGAGTTCTGAGGCAGTTTAAAAAGAGTAGTAAATCCTCAATGAGACTGTAGAAAAACCAGACACTAAGGTTGTTATCTAATTTTTTTTTCTTTTACCTTAATTCTTGAGTAGCATTCTCTTTAAGATTACAGACATTAGAGCTCAGAGGGGCCTCTAACAATTATCTAATCCAGAAGTGGGGAACTTGCTGCCTCAAGGCTGATGAGGATGGGATCTAGACCCCAAAAAGGAAAAACCCTGGACTTTCCCGCTTGGCCAAATCTCTTGGTGTTTGCCTAAGGCCATAATCAACTGGCCTTTCATCGTGGCTACACCCAATCTCCCAATTCTCTGTTACCCTTAACCTAGCCTAGCCCCCCACAGTCTTACCTCCCTGTAGCCCCAGGCTACTTCCCACCCTTAATCTTAGCTAGGCTCCATTCTCCCTTGGCCACGTGGTGCAGGTCCCTGGCATTCTATTACCTCACTGTCCCTTCAAACTACTTGGCCACACCTAGATCCCTCCCACCGTTTTTCTGTATATAAGGTCTCTCGTCTCCATTAAGGTGCTCAGATTCTTAAAATCTAGCTACTGCTTAGATTCTTACAATCAAGCCAATAGCTCACTAACATTCAGAGTCCTTAAGAGTCTGCCCACTATGATGGATGTTCTAATAAAACTTGTCTTTGGCTGAAAGAAGGCTTGGGTTGAATTCTTTCAGACAGGACCTGTGTGTTCTGATTTTGGGGTCCCAGCACCTCTAAACCCCAAAAAGGCCACATGTGGCCTTCTAGGTCCTTGAGTGTAACCTTCTAAGTCCTTGGGTGTGGCCCAAGTTCAAGTTTTACAGAACAGATCCTTTTATTAAGGGGATTTGTTCTGTGAAATTTGTTCTGTGAGGAAAGTGTCATTAGGTAGATTTGGAACTGGTTGAATGACCTAACAGGGATGGGGAAACTTCAGTGGCCTTGAGGCCACATGTGGCCCTTTGACTGAAACCAAACTTTACAGAACAAATCCCCTGGAAGAAGTAGTTAATGGTTCAAAGTCAGCGTGGTTGGAGCTCTGGTGGAATGCTCCAGGGATCAGTGCTATTGAACATTTTTATCAATGATTTGCAGGAGACACAAGACTGGGAAGACACTCAGCTAACACACTGGCTGACTGAGTCAAGAACAAAAAGATCTTGACAGGCTAGAGCACTAGTTTAAATCTAATAGAATGGCTTTCTACTAGCATCATTGTAGTTTTGTGGGTTCACAAAAATCAGTTTCACAAATGTTAGATAGGACTTTTCTCAAAAAATATCTGGATGTGTTGGTGGACAGTAATCCCAGTGTTAGGCAGTAAGTATTTTATAGCACCCCAAAAAAGGTAATGGATGGAGGAGTTAAAAGGTAGTCACTCTCACCCTCCCCTATCAACCTCTGAAAACCCAGAAAATATCACCCCAGAAAAAAAAAACCTGGAACAGCTGAACTAGAAGAAAGATGGGGAACAGCAGTGCAGCAGCCCAGCAAACAGGTCTCCCAGTGCCTCAGCAAAAATAAGGGAAGCAGCACTACAAAGGCCCCAGGGATAAGCACCCTGCAGCATTCATCTGAAAGGAGCTGAAGAAAGCAAGCTAGAGTCTTCCTAAAGCCCCAGCCTTGCTGATTCCAACCCAACACCAGGTAAGCTGTCAGAACCCTACAGCCTCCAACTGTCAACCAGGAGGAGATCCTGAAGCCCAGGTGGTAGAGCAGGCAAACACCAACACCTGGACCAGTGCCTCAGTGAGTGAGGGGGGGAACGTGGAAACCAGCTCAGAAAACCACCAGGTGCCTCGCACTCTACTGCAAAGGAATCTCCCAGTGCATTAGCAGAAGCAAGGGAGGCAGCATTGCAAGGGGCCTCAGGCAGATAAACACCCTGCAGCACCCATCTAAAAGGAGCTGAAGAAAGCTAAAGGAAAGGAAAAGCAGGCAACCTAGAATTGCCTGAAAGTTCCAGCCTTGCTGATTCCAGCCCAACATGAGGTAAGCTGCCAAAACCCTACAGCCTCCAATTGCCAACATAAGAGGCCCCAGCACACAAAGCCAGTGACCAAGACCTAGGCTCCCAACACAAGAAGCTTGGGTCAGTGCCCTCTGTTCCCCAGCAGGAGAGCTCAATCTCTTTAAAGGCCAGGGAATAAAGAAACCATGAGTAAAAAGAAACATACCATAGATTCATATTATGAGAAGAGTGAAGATCAAGACAGAAATTCTGAAGAGGACAACATTGTCAACAAACCCACATCTGCAACATCAAAAGGGAATATGAACTGGTCTGAAGCCCAAAAAGCCTTCTTAGAAGAGCTCAAGAAGGATTTTAAAAGTCTAATGAGAGAGGTAGAAGAGTCCTTAAAAAATACAATTGGCCAATTGGAAAAAAAGTACACTGAAGAAAACAAGTCCCTAAAAAACACAATTGGCAAACTGGAAAAAAAGTACACTGAAGAAAACAAATCCCTTAAAAATACAATTGGCCAATTGAAGAAGGAAGTACAAAAACTAACAGAAGAAAACAATCTGTTAAAAACTAGAATTGGACAAATGGAAACTAATGACTCTATGAGAGAGCAAGAATCAGTCAAACAGAAACAAAAAAATGAAAAAAAGATGAAAACATAAAATACCTCATGGTAAAACAACCGACCTGGAAAATGATCCAGGAGAGACAATTTAAAAATCATTGGACTACCTGAAAATCATGATGAAAAAAAGAGCCTGGACAGTATCTTTCAGGAAATCATAAAGGAAAACTGCCCTGAAGTCCTAGAACCAGAAGGTAAAATAACCATAGAAAGAATACACCGCTCACCACCTGAAAGAGATCCCAAATTGACAAACCAAGGAATATAATAGCAAAATTCCAAAATTACCAGATGAAAGAGAAGGTGCTGCAAGCAGCCAGAAAGAAACAATTTAAATATCATGGAACCACAGTCAGGATTACACAGGACCTTGCAGCTTCTACATTAAAAGACGCAGGGGTGGAACATGATATTCCATAAGGCAAAGGAGCTTGGATTGCAGCCAAGGATCAACTACCCTGCAAAAATGAGCATGATTTTTCAAGGGAGGAGATGGATATTCAATGAAATAGGGACTTCCAAACCTTCCTGATAAAAAGACCAGAGCTCAACAAAAAATTTGATCTTCAAGTACAAGATTCAAGAAAGACATAAAAAGGTAAATGGGACAGAAAGATACAAAATGTTGTTAATAAGGGCAGACTGTTTACATCCCTACAAGGGAAGATGACACTTGCAACTCTTGAGAACTGTATTGTTATTATACCATGTTAAAGGAGTATACATAAAGGGGGTGGATATTAGTTGACTTTGATGTAATGATAAAAAAAAATCTAATCAAGTGGGTTAAATGGATCCAAGTAAGTGGATTAGTCTGATCTTAGAAAATGTACTGAGAAAGGAGGAGGCAGACAAGGGTAAATTACATTACAGGAAAAGACAGAAAATCCTATTACAGCAGAGGGAAAGAAGGGGGGGTGAGCATTGTTTGAACCTTACTCTCATCAGATTTGGCTCAAGAAGAATAACATAATCAGTTAGGTATAGAAATCTAACTTTGTTAGCAGTAGGAGGGAAAAGGGGAAAGAAAAGGGGGGGATAGAAGGGAGGAAGAAGCAGTAAGGGCAAAGGGGAAGAAAAGGGAAAGGGATAATAGAAGGGAGGAGAGACTGAAGGAGGCGGTGGTCAAAAGCAAAACACTAGTGAGGGTAGGAAAGGAGAAAGGAGAAAGGAAGGCATAAACAGGAAAAAAAGGATGGAGAAAAAGACACAGATAGCAATCATAACTGTGAAAGTTGAATCGCTATCATTTGTTTTTTTCTCTTCTGTTGAGTTTTGTTTCCTCTTTCTGATGGTTCCTCCTATTGGTTTTAATTTTTATTTACAACTTCACTAATGTGAAAATATGTTTAATAGGACTGTGAATGGGTAGCCTATATCAGATTGTGTGCCATCTTGGGAAGGGTGGTGTGAAGGACGGGGGAGAAAAATTTTAAACTCAAAAGCATATGGAAGTGATTGTTGATAAGTCAAAATAAATTAATAATAATAAAAAAAAGATAATGAAGTTTTGGGCTACATTTAGGGGCACAGGTTCCAGGAAGAGGCCAGTGAGAGTCCTAGACTCTGCTTTGATCTGTCCATAATTGGAGGACTGTGTTCAGTTCTGGGAGACAGAATTTAGAAAGGACATTGACTTGCTATGCTGTAGAATATCCAGAAAAGAGCAAACAGAATTTTGGAGGACCTAGAGACCATGTCGTATGGGATCTAAGGATCTTCAGCCTGGAGAGAAGGAGACATAGCAGCTTTTTTGTGGAGCAGGGATTAGACTTGGTCTATTTGTGCCCTGGGAGCAGTACTAGAAATAATAGGTACAATTTGCAAAAAGGCAGATTTAAACAGTGTCAGGAAAAGCTGCCTGATAATTAGAGCTGTCCAGGGGTGAAATGGTTTGCCCTAAGAGAGGTGGTGGGTTTCTCTTCCTTGAAATATAGGGATTCCTGCACAAATGAGAGAAAGGACTTTATGCTAAGGTCCCTTCCTGTTCTGCCACAGGATTCTCTATTTGTACATATGTTTCCTTTGTGACCTTGTTAATTGAAATACTAATATACAAAGTGTCTGAAGGAGGGGAGGCAAAGGCATGGGAAAAATCTCAGAACTTATAAATGATCTTAATATGAAAAAAGTGAAAAGAGGACATCAGTAACTACCAACTGATATCCTTATTCTCCATCTGTGCAAAATCTTTATGAAAATCATCCAGCCCCAGACACCCGGAGGCCTCCTTGGTCACTCGTTGTCCTTCATTCTCAAAGAGGACCAAAATGACATTGCCATGTTGGAGTCGAGGTACTATGTGTCCCACTGTGTCTGATCAGACCAGCACGAGCTCGGAAGGCTCTACCACAGGTTGGGCACAAACAGTCCACGTACACATTTGGAGTGGAGATGTCTCTACATTTACGCATGTCACGTTTCTTTTGAGCTTCTGTAATTCTGCTGTGATCACAGAACACAGCGCCTTCTCTGACCTCCTGGATCAAGAGGAAAGACCAAGTGGATGGAGAATGTATGTCGCTCAGAGTTCATGATACTTTTGTATTCTATCTGACCCCTGTTCCCAGGGAAGAAGAAGTCCTGGTTGATGGGCCAAGGAGCACTGAGTGGTAGGAGAGGGAAATTCCCCCTGGCCTGTGATGAGGATCAGTCCATAGGCAGAAAGTGTCATCCTCTTTGCTGGGCCTATACATTTCAGATGTTACTCTAGCTTATGGTCACCTTTATGCAGTGAAAGCCCCACTGTTAATAGCAAAGATGTGGCATTACCTACTGCCAAATAGACCTAATTGTTTAGGGCAGCGAGGTGGTGCAGTAGATAGAGTGCCTGGCCTCAGACGCTTAGTAGCTTTGTGACCTTGGGCAAGGCACTTAACCTGTTTGCCTCAGTTTCCTCATCTATAAAATGGGCCAGAGAAGGAAATGGCAGACCACTCCAGTATCTTTGCCAAGAAAATCTCAAATGGGGTCACAAAGAGATGGACACATCTGAAAACGACTTAACAATAACAAGGACTCAGTCCTTCCAGGACTCTCCCAGATTCATTCACTCCTTCAGAAAACTGTTACAGTTTGATTTGTTTTTGTTTTTGATTTTGTAATGTTTCTATTTTAGTTTTCCCCTTCCAAAAGGTCAGGGTTGACTAATAATAGCCTTAAGGTAATTTAAATGGTGGAATGTGCTCCAGGAAAACTCAAGGACCAAGAAATTTTAGAGTGTGGTAGGAAGAATAGCCTAACTCCTCTCCCCATGCAAGTTAGGGTAATTTTTCTTTAAAAGGTTTCCAGGGGCAGCTAGATGGTACAGTGAATAGAGCTTGGAGTCAGGAGGACTTGAGTTCAATTGTGACCTCAGACACTTGACACTTACTAGCTGCATGACCCTGGGCAAGTCACTTAACCCTGTTTGCCTCACCAAAAAGCAAAAAATAAAATAAAACAAACAAACAAAATGTTTTGAGGCCTTCTTGGAGACTTGTTTGGTTCAGGAGACTAAAGAGTCAGCCCACTGATATTTCCTCATTGTCTGAGTACAAGGTAGCCATGAGGAGCTCACCTCAGTGTCCTGCCGATGCTTGTCAGGGAGATCACAATGGCTGGTTTAGGCAAGAGAGCTGTGACCAGTTGAATCAACCTCAGGTGTTATCATTACGCATCCTTGTTGAATATTCTTCTGCTACTGCTAAGTGAAACTCTTTTTTGTTAAATTGTTCAATGACCTACAGGTGCCTCATTTTGTTCAAATATCAAACCTAAACTACCCAGGGACTGGCCTGACTCAGGACCAGCCCAGAGCAGTAGCTATAGCAATAAGACAAGGAAAAGAAATTGAGGGAATAAACATAAGCAAAGAAGAAACAAAATGACTGCTTTTTTGCAGATAATATGGTGGCGTACTTGGAGAATCCTGGAGAATCAACCAAAAAGAATTGAAATAATTAAGAATAAGCAAATTTGCATGATATAAAGTAAATAATATATATATATATATATATAATACATATAATATATAATAAATATAATAATATAAAATAAATCCACAGAAATCCTCAGCATTTCTGTAGGTTACCACTAAAACCCAGGAGGAAGAGTTGGAAAGAGAAACTGCATTTAAAATAGCTATGGAATATATTTATTAAAAAAACAACAACTTAGAGGTCTACCTCCAATACATGGACAAACAACATGAATATAATTGTAAAAAAAAAATTGTAAAAAAAAATGTGGAAATAAGGACATACCAAAATAATTGAAGAAATATTAATTGCTTATGTATTGGCTCAACCAACATAATACTACATAAATTAATTTACTTATTCAGTGCCATCCCAGTCAAACTATCAAAGGATTACTTTCCTGAACTACAAAACAAAACAAAATTGGGGCAGCTAGGTGTTGAAGTGGATAGAGCACTGGCCCTGGAGTCAGGAGGACCTGAGTTCAAATCCAGCCCCAGACATATAACACTCACTAGCTATGTGACCCTGGGCAAGTCATTTAACTCCAATTGCTTCACAAAAAAAAAAAATTCTTCTGTAGGAATAAATGGCCAGGAGTATTCAAGGGAAATAAGGAAAAAAAAAAGTGGAAAGGAAGGGGCCTAGCAGTACCAGATCTAGAATTTTACAACAAAGCAATGATCGTCAAAACAATTTGGTACTGGCTAAAAAATAGAGAGGGCAGCTAAGTGGCACATGGGAGAATCAGGAAGACCTGAGCTCAACTCTGGTCTCAGAAACTTATTGGGTATGTGACCCTGGATAAGTCATTTAATCCTGTTTGCCTCAGTTTCCTAATCTGTAAAATGAGCTGGAGAAGGAAATGGCAAACCACTCCAGTGTCTTTGTCAAGAAAACCCCAAATGGGGTCATGAAGAGTCAGACATGAGTGAAATGACACAACAGTTATAACAACAAAGAGATCAACTAGTGAAATAGTGGAATATATCCAAGCAAACTGTTTAATAAATGCAAGAAGAGCAACTGATGACTATTGGAGTTAAGACTCAGTATTTGACAAAAACTACTTGGAAAATTGGAGAGCAACCTGGCAGAAATTAGGTTTAGAACAGTATCTCATACTATGTACTAAGATCACGTCCAAAGGGATCTCTTATCTAGATATAAATGGTCATCTCATAAACAAATTAAAACAAGGAAGAGATTACCTTTCAGATATATGGGTAGGGGAAGTGTTCATGCCAGACAAGGAATAGAGAGGCTGACAGAAGATAAAATGAACAAGTTTGATTAAATAAAACTTAAGAAGTTTTATACACACAAATCCAATGCAACTAAGATTGGAAAGGAAAATGTTAACTGAGAAAAATCTTTACAGCAAATTGTTCTGATAAAGGTCTCATTTCTAAGATACATAAGGATTTAATTTAAATTTATAAAAATAAGAAGCATTTCCCAATTGATAGGTAATCAAAGGATTTTATCAGGCAGTTCTTAAGGGAAGAAATCCCAACTATCTATAAGAAAAATTCTCAAATTCACTAATAATTACAGAATACAAATTAAAGCAACTCTGAAGTTTCTGTCAAATCTGGAAAACTGATAAAAGTAGAAAATGACAAATGTTGGAAAGGCTGCAGGAAAACAAGCACATTGATGCATTGTTGATGGAGTTGCAAATTAGTATAGCCACTTTGTAAAGCCATTTCATAATATTGCTCAGCTGTATATAACCTTTGACCCAGTGATATCAGTACTAGGCTTACACTTCCAAAGAGATAAAAGAGAAAAAGGTCCAATATGGTTTTTTTTTAAAAGCAGGTTTTTTTTTTAATAGTGGCAAAGAACTAGAAACCAGGGGTATGCCCTTTAGTTGGAGAGTGGCTGAAAAATTATGGCATATGAATATATGAATATAATGGAATGCTATTGAACTATAAGAAATAAAGTGACAGTTTCAGAGAAATCTGGTAAGTGTTGTGTGAACTGACGTAGAAGGAAGTGAGAAGAACTAGAACAATTTACACTATCACATCAATGGCTCTTCCTCCAAACTCCCCTGTTTCTGTAGATGGTGTCATTACTTCCTTAGAGTAGAGGGCCTTCTTTTGGCCTAATCATACAAGCTAGGTTTAGACTTCAACAATCAGAAAGCTATGTGAAACTTTGCTACAGAACAATTTCTAGGAACCAGAAAGGCCAAATAGATTCCACCTGTTAGAAAGATTTTAGGGGGTTAGCCTTCCACAGCAGGATAAGAAATTCTAAGCTCTTGTGGATAGTCCCTTAACCAATCAGAAAGTATTCCAAAAACAACTAGTTCTTAAGAAAGAGCCCTAGAGGCTAACTAAACTGGTTGCAACCAGCCGGGTTCAAGGATGGGCTTCCAGCAGGCAAAGGCTTTTCTCCACTGTGCTTGCTTAATTAAGCTTATTGAATATGAACTGACACACGGCAAGGGTGGAGATAGCCACCGTTTTTGAACATGGGACCCATGAAGTGGTCAGAGTTAATAGAACATGGACGAACATGCGATGGGCTGTCCAGGAAGGGTGTAACTCAGATGAACTAGACCAATAGGAGCCCTGATAGGTGGAGTATGGATCTTACTAATGGTTTAAAAGTTGATTCTACCACTGAACTCGTGCCTACGTGCTGCTTCTCTCTTGAGAAGTGTAATAAATGATTCTTCACTTCTAGCTTTGTTTGTTTTTAACTAGGCATTATTTCTATAAGGCCTTATTTCTAACACGCCCATTCTAAGTAATGATAAAAGGCAAATGCTTTCCTCCCTAGTACCTCAGTGTCTTCATTTGTAGAACAAAGGAATTTGACTGGATGTTCTTTATTATATTCATTAGGTACAAGAAACAAAGAGAGGGACTGATATTCTAGATCAATAAGTTCCTTGAACTTATTCATTTTTTTTTTGTCTTGGTTTCTTCATCACCTAGTTCAGTGTTTTGCACATAGTTAAGTGACATGGTACGGGCCTAAGCCAAGACCTTTGCCCCTTATCACAAAAAGAATTTGGGTCTTATTTGTCCACAAGTCCTAGAAAAACTCTACCTGGGACTCTCCTTGAACTCCCACTTGATCAAGGAAGTCTCTAGCATTTGCCTGAGACTATAATCCTATCTACTGGTCTTTCCTCATTGCCTACATCAATCTCCCAATTATCTATTACCCTTAACCTAGGCTAGCCCTTCATTGTCTATTACCTCCAAATAACCCCCGGCAACTTCCCACCCTAGATCCTATCTAGACCCCATTTTCAACCTCCCAGTTACTCAAGATCCTCCCTAGACCCCTCCTCCAGTCACCCCAGCTTATTGGCCACTCCCATCAAGATCCTCCCTAGACCCCCTTCTCCCAGACCCCTCCTCCAGTCACCCCAAACTACTTGGCCACTCCTAGATCCCTTCCACAGTCTTTCTGTCCATCTGGCCTCCATTAGGGTGCTCAGATTCTTGAAAATCTGGCTGCCTTGAATTAGCAATAGGAATGCTCAGATTCTTTAA
Organism: Phascolarctos cinereus; assembly: GCF_003287225.1. Taxonomy (NCBI): domain Eukaryota; kingdom Metazoa; phylum Chordata; class Mammalia; order Diprotodontia; family Phascolarctidae; genus Phascolarctos; species Phascolarctos cinereus. The sequence goes on from NW_027555625.1 coordinate 347,117,518, forward strand.
GAGTCTGGCCAGTATGGCAGATCTTTAATAAACCTTGTCTTTGGCTGAAAAAAGGCTTGGATGAAATTCATTCTTGCAGGCCCCACCTGCTGCTGTTGTGGAGTCCTAGCACTCCTAAACCTCAACAGTAAGCACCACTTCTTGATTGCTCAGATTCTGATCAAAATGGAGGATCTGGTTGCTGAAGTGAAATTGATGGGAATTTGGGGAGGAGGTAGCTACTCCATCTTACAGTTTGTGATAGAGGAGAAGAAAAATAAGCAGTGTCCAACACACCTTAGATTTTTGGAAAATATATTTCAAAAGGTTATAAAGTTAGCTCTTCTCTTCCTGTTATAAAGTGTGAGAGATGATCTCTCAAAAGTGAAGCCTCCTCAGGGGATCAATACTTCTTGCTAATGTTTCTTGATTGTTGCTTTCAAAACCCTCCCCCTGCTCAGAACCTGTTTTTTTTTTTAAATGCTTAGCAGAAAAAATAGCCCTGCCCCCAACCTGAACTGCTTGCCCTTTGAAAAGCTTCCCGCCTTTTCTTGTCTCTGGGATAAGGAGAAGGGGGTTAGGGAGGGGAAATTGCAGTAAGTTTCAGTTTCCTAGAAATTCCCTAAAACTATAGGAATTTGGCCCTAAACCCCCTCCTGATTGCCACACCACTATCACATCAGCATTAGGTTTACTAAATAAGGACATGTATGTTTGGATTGGTTATGCCCTGTTTCCTTGTTCTTTGTCCTTGAATTTTTGCACCTGGAATGTAAACCCACCTCCCAACCAATGGGAGTAAGGGATAGTGGTGAGTGGAGGTTTGTTTGCATGAGGGTATATAATCTCATTTTGCTTTGGGAGCAGATGCCCCTTCTCCCAAGATTGTAATAAAAAGTAACTTTTGCTTCCACCTTGAGAAGTCTCTGAGTTTAATTGATTTAGAGTTGCTGTACCACACAAAAGGATAGGTAGGATTCCCATGGACTAAAATGAGAATTTTAGTGAAAATTGGTCTGAGAATGAAATACCAATGACAGAGACACAAATTTCTGATAAGGAAGAAAGGTGAAGAGTTTTTTAAAGACTCAGGTATGGATTTACTACCAACTTAGATTTTTGAAAAATATATTCATAGAGAAAAGAAGCAAGAATAAGGAATGAAGGATGATTACAAAAGAGTGACATTATCCTATGAGAAAGCTTTGGGGCAGCTAGGTGGTGCAGTGGACAGAGCATCAGCCCTGAAGGTCAGGAGGACCTGAGTTCAAATCCGACCTCCGACCAAACACTTGACACTTACTAGCTATGTGATCCTGGGCAAGTCACTTAACCCCAACTGCCTAAGGGGGGGGGGGAAGAATCAATCTTCTCCTGGAAGAAGAACATGAGAAATCAATCACAAGTATTTATTAAGCACTTACTATGTTCCAGGCACTGTGCTAGGAATATAAGTACAAAGAAGGAAATAATCTCTTCTCAGAATGAGCTTATGTTCTAATGAGGGAGACAAGCATATGCAGCATTAGTATAAAGTTACTGAATATATTTATAAAGTATACACATACACAAAGTAGACATGTACAGGGTAGTTTGGGAAGTATGACGCTTAATGTGGAAGATGGGGCATTTATTAAGAAATCTGTATTTTACTCTATAATTGGGGAAGAGTAGGTCCATATTTATATGATTTTTAAAAGAAGTTTTTGAGTAAGTGAGCTGGCACATTAACTGGGTGGCGTGACTTGATTGTGATCAGAGAAATAGTAAGTAGCAAAGTTGGAATTTGAACCCAGAGTTTTGACTCCAAATAGAACACTCTTTTTATTGTAATGATGATATCGTGCTATAATGTAATCAACTACTACCTTGCTATTTAACCTTTTATGTTTATGGCCCTTGCTTCTCCAACTATACTGAGCTCTCTCAGGAAGGGACCATATCTTGCAAACATGACAAATACATTTCAACTTTTTAAGTATCTACTGTGTTCAGAGAACTATTCTAGGGTTGGAGACAGGAGAGATAGGAGATAGCCATTTGTTTTCCCACAGTGTAGCTGAGCATAGGATCTTGTACAGCTAATGTTGGGATAGAAAAAATAAAATGAGATTGGGAAAATTGTGAGGTAGCAGTTGCCCTAGAGCAGATGCCCGTAGATTACTACACTGGAGCTGCTTCTGTGAGCAAAATCGTCTTATTTATTATTGATGGAGCAGCCCTCCCTCTTTGAAGTGATGTATCCAGGATGGTGTGGGCACCTGATGAAATAAATCCAATTATCTCTTCATTTGTCCTTTCCTCTCATAAGCACAAACCAATGATATGAGCTAATGAGTAAAATATATCAGAGTTAATCATCATTCAGGGAAACGACATTCTCCGTTAATAAAATACATCCTATCTTGAGTCATAATATATCCCAACCAGGAGGAGGGAAGACTCATATAATCAGCTGAAAGTGTTTTCTATTTGTTTATTTCTTAGCCTGGGAAGGGGAAGCTGTTTTCCTGAATCAAATATAAGCAGAAGGTTGAGTTCAATCTAGCAAACATTTAACATATGCACAATGGGTAGTGAAGAAACCCAAAGGTGAAATAAGGATTTAGAGCTGGAAGGAACCTTAGACATCATCTAGTCCAGCCCATCATTTTATAGATGAGGAATCTAAAGTCTAGACAGGTTAAGTTTCTTGTCCAAGGTCACACAATAAACAGAGCCTTAGATTTCAACTCTGGTGCTCTCTTCCCTATATCATGTTAACTCTAAGGAGCCAACAATCTAATGGAATTGGGGATAAAAGAAATATACATATAATAAAATTATGGCAACAACTACAATAGGATAAATGCTATGGGGAAGTCTGAATAGAGCAACGTGAGAAATATTATAAAGGAAAGATTAGTTATACATGCCTACTGAACATCTTGTTCAATGTGCCATAGACATCATTTTTTTTGTTAATTCATTTATTTTTAGTTTTCAATATTCACTTCCACAAGATTTTGAGTTCCAAATTTTCTCCCCATCTCATCCCTCACCCCAACCCAAGATGGCGTGCATTCTGAATGCCCCTTCCCCTAATCTGCCCTCCCTTCTATCTCCCCCCTCCCTTCTCTTATCCCTTTCCCCTTCAATTTTCCTGTAAGGCAGGATAGATTTCTATACCCCATTGCCTTATCTTATTTCTCAGTTGCATGTGAAAACAATTTTTTTTAAACATTTGTTTTTAAAACTTTGGGTTCCAAATTTTCTCCCTTCCTCCCTCCCCACCCCCCTCTTTGAGAAGGCAAACAACTCGATACAGGTTATACACACGTGTAGTCCTGCAAAGCACTTCCATAGTAGTGATGTTGTGAAAAATTAAATATATTTCCCTTACTCTTATCCTGCCCCCCATTTATTCTATTCTCTCTTTTGACCCTGTCCCTCCTTAGAAGTGTTTACTTCTGATTACCCCCTCCCTCAATCTGCCCTCCCCTCTATCATCTCCCTGTTCTCTTGTCCCCTTTCCCCCCCTATTTTCCTGTAGGATAAGATAGATTTCCATACCAAATTGAATGTGTATGTCATTCCCTCCTTAAGCCAATCTGATGAGAATAAGATTCACTCATTCCCTCTCACCTTCCCCCATTTCCCCTCCATTGTAAAAGCCTTTTCTTGTCTGTTTTATGTGAGATAATTTACTCCATTCTATCTCTCCCTTTCTCCTTCTCCCAGTATAATTCTCTCTCACCGCTTAATTCTATTCTTCAGATATCACCCCTTCATCTTCAACTCACCCTGTGCCCTCTATTTACCATATATATATATATGTATATATGTATAAATAAATTATACATATAATTTTTTCCTTCCAACTATTCTAATACTGACAAAGGTCTCATGAGTTACAAATATCATCTTTCCATGCAGTAATGTAAATAGTTCAACCTTACTAAGCCCCTTATTAATAAAGTCTTTCCTGTTTACCTCTTCATATTTCTCTTGAGTCTTGTATTTGAAAGTCAAATTTTCTATTCAGCTCTGGTCTTTTCATCAAGAATGCTTGAAAGTCCTCTATTTCACTGAATGTCCATTTTTTCCCCTGAAGGATTATACTCAGTTTTGCTGGGTAGGTGATTCTTGGTTGTAATCCTATCTCCTTTGCCCTCCAGAATATTATATTCCAAGCCCTCCAGTCCTTAATGTAGAAGCTGCTAAATCTTGTGTTATCCTGATTGTGTTTCCACAATACTTGAATTGTTTCTTTCTGGCTGCTTGCAATATTTTCTCCTTGACCTGGGAACTCTGGAATTTGGCTACAATATTCCTAGGAGTTTTCCTTTGGGGATCTCTTTCAGGAGGTGATTGGTTGATTCTTTCAATTTCTATTTTGCCCTCTGGTTCTAAATATCAGGGCAGTTTTCCTTGATAATTTCTTGAAAGATGATGTCTAGGCTCTTTTTTTATCATGGCTTTCAGATAGTCCAATAATTTTTAAATTATCTCTCCTGGATCTATTTTCCAGGTCAGTTGTTTTTCCAATGAGATATTTCACATTGTTTTCTATTTTTTCATTCTTTTGGATTTGTTTTACAGTGTCTTGATTTCTCATAAAGTCACTAGCTTCCAATTGCTCCATTCTAATTTTTAAGGAAGTATTTTCTTCAGTGAGCTTTTGGACTTCCTTTTCCAATTGGCCAATTTTGTTTTTTAAGGCATTCTTCTCCTCATTGGCTTTTTGGACCTCTTTTGCCATTTGGGTTAGGCTATTTTTTAAGGTGTTATTTTCTTCAGTATTTTTTGGGTCTCCTTTAGCAAGCTGTTGACTTGTTTTTCATGATTTTCTTGCATCACTCTCAGTTTTTCCTTTACTTCTCTTACTTGCTTCTCAAAATCCTTTTGAGCTCTTCCATGGCCTGGGACTGATTCATATTTTTCTTGGAGGCTTTGGATGTAGGAGCTTTGACTTTGTTGTCTTCTTCTGGTTGTATGTTTTGATCTTCTTTGTCACCAAAGAAAGATTCTATGGTGTGACTTTTTTGCAAGGTTTGCTCATGATCCCAGCCAATTACTTGAGTTATAAACTCTTTGTGAAGGTAGAGGTCTGCTTCCAGTGTGGAGAATGTGCTGTCCCAAGCTTCGGGGGTTTAGTGCAGCTGTTTTCAGAGATACTTGTAGGGACCCGTAAGTTTTCAGTTCTTCCAAGGTGGTATGATGAAGGGCAAGGTGTTTACTCCTTTCCTGGCCTGTGCTATGGTCTATGAGTGACAACAAGCACTCTTTTCTGCCTTGGAACTGTGAGGGGGATTCCCTCTTCACTACCACCACAAGCTCCATTACATCAGCACTCCACCTCACCCCAGGATCACCACCCAGAATTGTGACCCAGATCCAAGCACAGGAAAAGCAAGAGAATCCTGCCTCAGTACCAGCAAAGAGATCCCTGCAATCCCCCTCTGATCAGTCACTTGGTTCTGGTCCAGAAGCTCGGGAAACAGCCGCCCCCTTGGGCTGTGCCAGGACTGAGGCTAGGACTGAGCTTCTCTCTCACCGCAGTCACAGACTTTTCCTACTGACCTTCTAAGTTGTCTTTGGTGTTTGTGGGTTGAGAAGTCTGGAAACTGCCATGGCTGCCCGTGATTTAGTCCCCTAAGGCCTGCTCCAGGTTCACTGACGCCTGTTTTGCCTTTGCACCTATGCTGAACTGCATTTCTCTCCCAGCCTGGTGTGACAGACCTTTCCAATCAACCATGCAGGTTGTCTTGGGCTGGAAATGTGTTTCACTCTGTCTTTTTGTGGGTTCTACTCCTCTAGAATTTGTTTAGAGCCATTTTTTATTTGGAGAGGTTTGGGGGAGAGATCAAGCTAGTCACTGCTTTTATTCTGCCATCTTGTTTCTACACCCCCCCCGACATCTTGAAAAACTAAAGCTGTCCCAAAATGAACTCATTCTTTCCCTCCAAACCCTCCCCATTTCCAGATTTCTCTCTTCCTTTCAATAGCATCATCCCTCTCCTAGTCATGTAGGCTCACAAATTAAGGATTAACTCTTCACTCTCACTTCCCACCCCATATCCAATCTATTGCAAAGGCCTGTCAAACATCTTTCATATATACACTCCCTCCTCTCCTCTGACATTGCCACCACTCTACCACTCTAGTGCAGGCCCTTATCACCTCGTGCCTGTACTATTGGAACAATCTGCTGGTGGGTCTGCCTACCTTGAACTCTCACCTTTCCAATTGATCTTCCATTCAGTTGTCAAATTGACCTTCCTAAAATGTAGGTCTGATCATGACACCTACCCCTCCAGCACACAGCCCCATTCAGTAAACCACAGAGGCTCCCTGTTTCCTCCAGGATTAAATATAAAATCCTCTACTTGGCTTTTAAAGCCCTTCATAATCTGGGCCCCTCCTATCTTTTCAGTCTTCTTACTTTGTACTCTTTAATGAGAGTGGCCTCCATGCTATTCCTCAAACATAACACTCCATTTCCCAACTCCAGGCATTTTTGGCTGTCCCCCAATTCTCTCCCTCCTCATCTCCACCTCCTGGCTTTCCTGATTTCTTTCAAATCTCAGGCAAAAGTCTACCTCCTGCAAGAAGCCTTTCGTAGTCCCCGTTATTGCTACAATTTATCCTGTATATATCTTGTTTGCTCCTTGTTCTCCCTTTAGATCATGAACTCCTTAAGGGCACAGATTGTTTTTGCCTTTCTTTGTATCCCCAGCCAGTAGAACAGTATCATAATAAATACTTCTTGACTTGACTTGATTTAAGGCTGATGGGGGCTGAAAAGGCTGGAAAGAGTTGGGGTAGAAGAAAAACTTTCATGAAGACATTGGTATCTGAGGTGGACCTTCAAGAAAGGGTACAATTTCAACAGGCACAGATGTGACTAGAGATTGTTCCATACATGAGGGGTAGCCTGGGCAAAAGTACAGAACTAAGAAAGAGCAAGGTGAAATTAAGAGATGACAATTCACCCTGTTTGACTGGAACATAGAATGCATGAAGGAAAGTAAAATATGATAAAGTAGGTTGAAGGGCTTTGAATGACATACCAAGGACTTTGTATTTTATCCTATAAATGGAGAGCCACTCAAGGGTTTTTGAGCTAAGAAGTGATGTGGTCACATCTATGGATAGGCCTATTATCCTCGCATTGTCATGAAGAAGGACAGAAAGAGGATAAACTAGAAGTAATGAGACCTGTTAGAAGGCTAGAGCAGGTAAGAGATCTTGATGACCTGAATTAGGACTCCAGTGGGAGTAGAGAGATGTGGAAAGATTCAAGAATTATTACCAAGGCAGAATGATCAAACTTAGCAGCTGCTTGGAAGGGAGGTGGTAAAGGATAGAAGTAAAGAAAGTGAACGATGACCTGAGGTTTCAGCCTGGGTAACCAGGAGGATGGTGGTATACCAGATGCAGAGATGGGAGTTTGGAGGAGGAGCAGGATTTTTGTAGGAGAAATGAGTCAAATTTTAAGCATGTTGAATTGGTAATGATGTCTAAACATCAAGATGGAAATGTATATAAGCAGGCCATTAAAAATATGGAAATGGAGGTCCAGGTGGAAGACTAGACATACAGATTTAGGAGTTAGCTGCAGAGAGATAATTGAAATCATAGGAATAGATGAAGGGAGAGGGAGACACAGAGAGACAGAAGAGGTGAGGGAGAGAAAAACAGAGAGAGGGAGAGAGAGAAGTGTTTGGTGGTGGTTGTTGTTGTTGTGGTTTTGTTTGTTTGTTTTTAACAGACCTGTGATTTTATAGCAGTAAGGAATTCCTGGTGAGGACCTTCCTCTACCATTGAAGATCTGCACATTCTCATCTACTTCAAGTCTTTGCTTGTGAGCTCTGAGAGGTTGAGTGACTTGTCCAGATCTACCAGACTCTAAGGCCATTTCTATCTCTATCCGTCTATCTATCTATCTATCTACCTATCTATCTTCTATCTACCTGTTTTGTATACATTTAGCTATCCATTCATCCATTTTCTATCTACCTATTGAAATATTGATATATACTTAGATAAATTGCCTCTTCTCTTTTCCATTCCCCACTCCACAGAGCTAATATATCAATTAAATGAAATGGCATTTATAAAAGCACTTTGAAAAGTTGAACTCAGAGTAGAATAATAAGAATTCACGTTTATGTAGGGCTTTAAGGTTTACAAAACACTTTCCTCATAACACCCCTGTGAAGTAGACAGTGTTTTTGAAAGAAGTCACCAATTCATGGGTGATCTGATGTCACCTTAAGATAACTGATATCTTATAATGATATGATGTAATAATGATATATCATGTAATAGTATGATATGCTGGATATAATTTAGTACTACTATAGATAAAAATAGAAATCCACCTAAAACAATGATAATTGGCATTATTGTATAAACTGCATTGTATAAATTGCATGGGGCATGAAGAGCCCTTAAGGTCACATGAAGAAGCATATTATATTTTGTGAAATTGAAGTCCCATTTAATATTCAGAAAATGAAATTTCTGCTAGTAACTAGAACTATAACTTGAGCTCATGCTACTGTTCACCTCATTTTTTTTTTAGGCAATTGGGGTTAAGTGACTTGCCCAGGGTCACACAGCTAGTAAGTGTCAAGTGTTTGGTCTGAGACCGGTTTTGAACTCAGGTCCTCCTCACTTCAGGGCTGGAGGTCTATTTACTGTGCCACCTAGCTGCCCCTTGTTCACCACATTTTTCAAAAGGAAAAAAATGTTTTCTAGGACAGTCAGCACAGGGCAAGTGCTTAACCAAATGTTTGGCTTCTCCATTTCCACTATTATGTCTGTCAAGTCTGCCTGTCTTCCATCAGAGAATACGAACTCATTTGTATGTTTACCTGAATAAACATAATTAGGAACCAACAATTGGAAGTCAAATATCCTACCCTCCAAAAGATGCCTAGGATATATTCCTTTGAAAGTCAAACAAAAATAATTGTTTTAGGTTACCCATTGTTTTGGTCTATTTGTGCCACCTTTCTCCCCTATTATCACAGAAGCTCAAGAGTTAGCTTTAATATTTTTCATGTGATATTGTTGTTGGTGGTGGTTTTTGTTATTGAATAGGACCAATGATATCACAAATCTTGACTTGTGCATAAATTGAATTTAAATGAGGCAGAGTTGTGAAAAGTAATCAGCTTCACTCTGTCCTCCAGAGTCCTTGAGTCAAGTGGCAAGACAAAAGTCAAGATGTCTGGCAATTGCCCGGGATGCAGTGGGTGACCTTGGCCTTTTAAATTAAGGTCTTCCCCTATCTCAGTTTGTCTGAGGCAACACCCATTCAATGACTAAGGGTGAGAGAAAACCTAGTCTACCATCACAAAAGTATCGGTCAGGGAGGGGAAGCCCCTAAGAGTTTTGGCCAGAACAGAAGACAATCACTATTTACACTTTTTTTAAATCATCAAAACCTAAACAATGAACAACAGAAGCTTGGGCTGGAGGCTATTGCTGGACATTCAGTGAAAACCAGAGTGATTTGGGTTTAAGTACTTAATAAGCATGCACTATATACAAGTCACAGTGCTTGATGCTGTGGATAGAAAGACAAAAATGAAAAAAAGTCTTTATCCTCAAGAATCTGTAAAAAGAATCTATTAAAGCAGGGCTTCTAACCCTTTTTAGTGTCACAGACTCCTTTGACAGTCTGGTGAAGCCTATGGACCCCTTACCAAAAAAATGTTCCTAAATAATTAAAAGAAATGCTAAATTTCTGGTAGAGGTTAGTGAGAATAAAGATCTAATTTTTTTTTCCACCTAAGTTCATAGATCCTCCTGAAAACTATCCATGAAACTCTTAGAGATCCCACGGATGTGGGATGTACAACATGTGGACAGGTAGATGAACAGAAAATAATTTAAGGATAGAAAAAGCCCAAACAATATGGGGAATCAGGAAAGGCTTCCTGTAGGAGGTAACACCTGAATTGGCAAACAGATTGGGCAATGGCACGGAAGCACCAGATCAGATGGAATATTGAGTTTGGGGCAAATAGCAAGTAAGTCAGCTGGGAATGAAGGGAAGTAATGTAAAGTCCCAAATGGTAGGTTGGAGCCAAATTATGAAGGGCTTAAATACCAAACCAATACATTTTTATTTTATCCTAGAGACTACTGGGAGCCACTGAAGATTTCTGAGCAGGGGGTGACATAGTAAGTGTTTTACAAATAGTATTTTGGCAACTTGCAGAGGATTGGAAAAGGGAGAGATTAGAAGCAGGGAGACCAATTAGTTTAGGCAGAGATGCTCAGGGCCTGACCTAGAAATGGCAATCATAAGAGTAGTGAGGTAACCTGATATCAGAGATGCTTTGAGGGTAATATTGTCAAGATTTAGCCGCTAATTGGATATAGAGTAAGAAGGAGAGTGAGGAGTCAAGAATGAGTCCAAGGCCTACTCCTTTTAAGAGTAATCCTACTGGAACAGCTTATCTATATGGCTAAGCTTGACAGTTCCACTGCTATGGGAACTTATTACATATAGCAAAAACCATGTACTGGTAACAAGATGTATTACTAGTACTAATATTACTATTGTCTGATATGACAGCCTTGCTCCATTAATTCTGCTGTGATTATAGCTCTTTTATGATAAACTGACGGGAAACTTCACATTCAGACCAGTGTTAATATCTTTTTAGCATGTCTAAGTAGGAATTTCGCCTTTCTTAAACTCAGGGTTGACTGATTTTTATCTTTAAGTTCTGCCATGCTCACCACATGGTTATATTTTGCTAATAGCTGCTAAAATCACCTAAAACATTTGTTCTTTTGGGGTTCTAACTCAAATATGACAGCTGTCTACATTGATAAAAGATTACAACTGAAATTGAGGGGAAAAAAAAGACTCATTCCAGGTTAGACAAGTCTTTCAGAAACCTTGTATTCTCCTTCTGGACCAAGGCAAGGGTGATGGCATTATACCAGGGTCTAATTTTATGACCAGTACCCACTTCTAGTGGTTAACAACTCCCAAGGTCAAGCTAAGACTTATGAAATAGAAGAATTAGGTACATTATAGCTCCAGTGGGTCCAATGTGTAAGCTTCCTATTGCTGAAAGACTTGGATAATTTTTCAATAATGAGCACATCCAATTTTGGATTGAGGTGTTCAGAAATATTTCTCTGATGTGTAGCTGCTTATACACACAAGAATAGCGCAGATAGAAACATCTCCAATGTAATAAGATGTAAGCCCTATGAAATATTATGCTTAATATAATAAATGTTAATTGAATTGAATTAACTTGTTGACTTTGCCTTGTACCAAACAAGTCTCCACCTCCTACCCATCCACTCCTCCAACACACATACTTTCCCTTATCAGTTTTTCATTGTTTGCAGTCTCTTAGTTCCCGGCTCTTTTTGAGAAGGAAAGGACTAAACTCTTCTTGGTCTTACTGATTTTATAGGACTGGGGTCAGAGGATCATAGATTTAAGAGCTGGAAGAGACCTTACTAGTCATGTAGAGCAAACCCCTCTTTTTACACATGAGGAGACTGAGGCCCAGAAGACTTGCCAAGGACTCACAGGGGCAGATCTAGGATTTTGATCTAAGACTTCCGCATTCAGCTCTCTTGCCCCTTTCACTGCACCACATCTCATGGAGGAGAGCTTTAGCCTACATACAATCAAAGGAGAGGAACTGGAAGAAAATGTTAAATTCCTATTTGACCAGGAGCCAGGTAGCATGTGTCAAGTAGCCCAGCTGAAGGAGAAAGGACAGCTACCACAGGACCAATAGCAGCACCTCCTAAACACAATAAAACGCTTTGTTTTTCTGCACGCACAGGTTTTGAGCAGTGGTGATATGAGTGATTAGAGCTTTGTGTTGAGGGACAGTTCCGCTGAGGAACTACATAGTAGGGGCGGGGGGCAGCTAGGTGGCACAGTAGATAGAGCACTGGCCCTGTAGTCAGGAGGACCTGAGTTCAAATTCAGCCTCAGACACTTGACACTTACTAGCTGTGTGACCCTGGGCAAGTCACTTAACTCCATTGCCTAGACAAAAAAAAAACTACATACTGCAGACAACAGGCTCTGAAACTCATTACCTGAATCCAAATATGTATGACAATGGACAGCTTCTAATAAAATGGTAAACTAAAACAAAATTAGTCTTTGGCACTTCATTTGATCCCTTATAGCATCTCTTCTTTCCATGAACCTGGTGCCCTCACGGCTTCTATGGTTCCCCAGCTTCCCACATTGCAGCCAGGCCTACCCTTCCCAGCAGAATCCCATGCCCCTTTCCTGTTCCCTGCTCCTCCTTGCTCCCTTTCCAAACATGTACGTACTATATGCCATCCCTCAAGCCACTGATTTCTGACCCCAAACTACTCCATGTTCATGAGTTACATGAGGGCTAGGGATGCCTTTGTTCATCTCAGGTAACACAAATGCATTTCCACGAGGCCCTTCTGGAGAGACGATGCCTTAATCCAGTGGTGAGTATTACATGCACTGTGGGAAGAGATTTAGGCAGGAGAGGTTTCCTCAAACACCTTACATCGTGTCCTGTTAAAATGGCCATTTTTTCACTGCTACATAGAAAACCACTCATGACAATTAGTGCACAAATCGAAGAAGAGCATATCAACATATTACCATCACCCTAAGTGCTTAACAAATCTTCTCAAAGTGCCTAGCACAGGATCAGGCACTCAGAGAGCATTCAATAGATATTTGTTGAATTTAATTGAGTTGAAATGCTTTAACTTGATGGACAAATGTGAAGAGAACCTTCACTCAGACTTGCTGTGTCTATTTGTTGGCTTTCCATCTTTAGCTGTGATGCGCATCTGTCTAAACAGGCAGATAGCTTATTGCTATGTGGAAGGCATGTTTCTGATTGTCTTAATGTGTAGTTATGGGTTTTCTCTTTTCTTAGAATAAAGACTATTAACTCATGCAGCAACCAGCTGCTCTCTGCTCTTTTCTGATGAGAACACAGAGCCAAAAATAGAAAGTTCTTGTGATTCAAGGCAGGGAAAGAAATTTAAATTTATCAAGGCAGATAACAAAGGAGAGCATCAATGTGGTGTATCCTCGAAGGAAGGAGTGCTGACTCTTCTTTTTGAGGAAAAGAAAGTATTTGAAGGACTGCGACCATGAAGCAGTCTTCTGATGAAAGGGAAGGGAATAAGCATTTATATACTGTTTACTATTTGCCAGGTGCTGTGCTAAGCACTTTATAAATATAATCTCATTTGACCTTCACAACCTCTCTGTTGTTATCCTGATTTTACAGCTGAGGAAACTGAGACACACAGGTTAGGTGACTTGTCCAGTCACACAGTTAATAAGTACGTGAGGGTGGGTTTGAACTCAGGTCTTCTTGACTCCAGGTCCAGTACTCTTTCCACTGTGCAATCTACCTGCCTAAAGGCATTTTAGGTTTGTTTTCCTCTCCTGGGTCTACCTTCATCCCCACACCAATCTATCACCCCCCCCCCATTAGGAGTCAAGAGATATGGATTCTAATCTATGGCCTGACACTTATTAACCATGTGACCTTGAATAAGTCAGTCTCCTAAATCTTGGTTTCTCTATTTGTAAAATGGGAACAGTCTATTCCCTTTATGCCTCACAGGTATTTTGTGAAAATCAAGTAAGATCATGGATATTACAGTGCTTTGTAAACTCTAAAGCAATATACAAATGTAAAGAATTATTATGAGAAAGCAAGAGGACCTTGGGAAAATAATCACAGGGCCATCATCAGGGCTGTCAGACTTGACATCGTTTTATTGTGAATTTATGGTGGAGTAACTCTTAAATCATGATCCCCAGATTCCTTTACTTTCAGTTCTACTTTCCAAACGGGTGGCATCTGTATATAATGGTGCTTTGTTTCCACAGAGGTTGCCGCACTGGTGTAGAGAATGAAGTGCAAACAAGCTAACATTGATAATACTTTCCTTTTTTTAAATTTTATTTTTTCTAGTTACATGTAAAAACAGTTTTAACATGTAAAAAATAATTTTAACATTTAAAAAATTTTGAGTTCCAAATTTTCTCTCTCTCTCCTTCCCCTCCCCCCTTGAGAAGATATTTCCATATTAGCCATGTTGCGAGAGATAACACAGACCACCCCAAAAAAAACCCAAGAAAAATTAAGTTTAAAAAAAAAAGTATGCTTCAATCTGCATTCAGACTCCATCAGTTCCTTCTCTTTCTCTGGAGGTGGATAGCATTTTTTTTTTTTATTCTAAGTCCTTTGGAATTGACTTGCATTGTTGTATTGCTGGGAATAGCTAAGTCATTCACCATTAATGATTGTGCAATATTGCTGTCACTATGTACAATATCCTCTTGATTCTGCTCACTTTACTTTGCATCATTATATATAAGTCTTTCAGGTTTTTCTGAAAGCATGCTGCTCCTCATTTCTTATAGCACAATAATATTCCATCACAATCATATACTACAACTTGTTCAGCCATTCCCCAATTGATGGGCATTTCTTCAATTTCCAATTCTTTGCCACCACTAATGCTATAAATATTTTTTTACTTATAGCTCCTTTTACCTTTTCTTTTCTTCTTGTTTAATCTCTCTGGGATATAGCCCTAGTAGTGATATAGCTAGATCAAAGAGTATGCATAGTTTTATAGCCCATTAGACATAGTTCCAAATTACTCTCCAGAATGGTTGAATCATTTCACAACTCCACCAACAGTGTAGTAGTGTCCCAGTTTTTCCATATTCCCTCCAACATTTGTCATTTCCCTTTTCTGTCATATTAGCCAATCTGATAGGTATGAGATAGTACTTCAAACTGTTTTAATTTGCATTTTTATAATCAGTGGTTTAGAGCATTTTTTTATATGACTATAGATAATTTGATGACTTTTTCTGAAAACTGCCTGTTCATATTCTTTGTTTATCAATTGGGAAATGACTCATACTCTTATAGATTTGACTTAGTTCTCTATATTTGAGAAATAAGGTCTTTATCAGAGAAATTTGCTGTGAAGTTTCACTGCCCCCCCGCCCCCAGTTTTTTGGTTTCTTTCTAAACTTGGCTGCTTTGAATTTGTTTGTGTAAACCCTTTTTAATTTAATGTAATCAAAATTATCCATTTTACTTCTCATAATACTTTCTCACTTGTTTGATCATAAATTCTTCCCTTATTCAGAGATCTGACAGGTAAAATATTCCATGCTCCCCTAATTGCTTATGGTATCACTCTTTATGTCTAAATCATGTACCCATTTTGACATTATCTTAGTATACAGTGTAAGATGTTGATCTAGTCCTAGTTTCTGCCAAACTACTTTCCAGTTTTCCTAAAAATTTTTGTCAAATAATGAGTTTTTGTCCCAAATGCTTGGATCTTTGAGTTTATTATCAGTGTTATATTACTATGATCATTTACTACTGTGTATTCTGTACCTAATCTATTCCACAGGTCCACCACTCTATTTCTTAGACAGTATCAGATTGTTTTGATAATTGATGCTTTGTAATACAGTTTGAGATCTGGTATGGCTAGGTCACCTTCCTTCACATTTTTTTTTATTGATTCCCTTGATATTCTTGACCTTTTGTTCTTTCAGATGAATTTCGTTGTTATTTTTCCTAGCTCTATAAAATATTTTTGGTAGTTTCATTAGTATGGCAATGAATAAGTAAATCAATTTAGATAGAATTGTCATTTTTATTATATTGGCTCAGCTTACCCATTAGCAATTAATATTTCTCCAATTGTTTAGATCTGACTTTATTTGTGAGAAAAGTGTTTTGTAATTGTGTTCATAGAGTTCCTTGGTTTGTCTTGACAGGTAGACTCCCAAGTATTTTATATTGTCCACAGTTATTTTAAATGGAATTTCTCTTTCTATCTCTTGCTTCTGGACTTTATTGGTAATATATAGAAATGGTAATGATTGAGGTGGGTTTATTTTATATCCTGCAACTTTGCTAGCTTTGTTAATTATTTCACCTAGTTTTTTAGGATTCTCTTAAGTATATCATCATATCATTTGCAAAGAGTGATAGTTTTGTTTTCTCATTGCCTATTCTAATTTCTTTTCCTTCTCTAAGTGTTATAGTTAGCACTTCCTATACAATATTGAATAACAGTGGTGATAATGGGTATCCTTGCTTCACCCCTAATCTTCCTGGCAAAGCTTCAAGCTTATGCCCATTACAGATAATGCTTGCTGATGGTTTTAGATAGATACTACTTGTAATTTGGGGGGGGGGGCATCTAGGTGGCACAATAAATAGAGCCAGGCCTAAAATCAGGAAGACCTGAGCTCAAATATGACCCCAGACATTTACTAGCTGTGTGATCCTGGACAAGTCACTTAATCCTGTTTGCCTCAGTTTCCTTATCTGTAAAATGAGCTGGAGAAGGAAATGGCAAACCACTTCAGTATTTTTGCCAAGAAAACTGCAAATGGGGTCTCAAAGAGTTGTACACAACTACAACAATTCAACAACAACAAAATTTATCATTTTAAGGAAAGCTCTATTCCTCTGCTTTCTAGTGTTTGTAAAAGCAATGTTGTATTTTGTTAAAAGCTTTTTCTTCATCTGTTGAGATAATCATATGATTTTTGTTATTTTTCTTTTCAATATGGTTAATTATGCTGATAATTTTCTTAATATTGAACCAGCCCTGCATTCCTGGTATTAATCTCACTTGGTCATAGTGAAATGATCCTTGTGATGTATTGCTGTGATCTTCTTGTTAGCATTTTATTTAAAAATTATGTATCAATATTTATTAGGAAAATTGGTCTATAGTTTTCTTTCTTTGATTGTACTCTTTCTGGTTTAGGTATCAATAACATATTTGTGTCTTAAAAGGAATTTCGTAGGATTCCTTCTTTGCCTATTTTCCCAAATAGTTTATATAGGATTGGAATTAATTGTTCTTTAAATGTTTGGTGGAATTCACTTGTGAATTCATCTGGTCCTGGGGATTTTTTCTTAGGGAGTTCATTTATGGCCTATTCAATTCCTTTTTCTAAGATACGGTTATTTAAGTATTCTATTCCCTCTTCTATTAATATGGACAATTTATGTTTTTATAAATATTCATCCATTTCATTTAATTGTCATATTTATTGGCATATACTTGGGCAAAATAGCTCCTAATAATTGCTTTAATTCCCTCTTCCTTGGTGGTGAATTCACCCTTTTCATTTCTGATAGTGGCGATTTGGTTTTCTTTCTTTTTTAAAATTAAATTAACCAATGGTTTATTTTATTGTTTTGTTCCCCCATAAAACCAGCTCCTTGTTTTATTTATTAGTCCAGTGGTTTTCTCACTCTACATTTTATTAATCTCTCCTTTCATTTCCAGGATTTCCAATTTGATGTTTAATTGGGGATTTTTATTTGTTCTTTTTCTAGTTTTTGGTTGCATGGCCAATTCATTGGCCTACTTTTTCTCTATTTTATTGATGTAAGCTTTTAGAGATGCAAATTTTCACCTAATTACTGCTATAGCTGCATCCCATAAGTTCCGGTATGTTGTTTCATTGTTGTTATTCTCTTTAATGAAATTATTGATTGTTTCTATAATTTGTGCTTTGACTGATTCATTCTTTAGGATTAGATGATTTAGTTTTCAATTAATTTTTAATTTTTCTTTCCATGGCCCTTTATTGAATGTAATTTTAACTGCATTATGATCTGAAAAGGATGCATTTAGTATTTCTGCCTTTCTGCATTTGATTGTGAGGTTTTTATGCCTGAATACATTGTCAATTTACCTATGTAAAGTAGGTACCATGTACTGCTGAGAAAAAAGTATATTCCTTTCTATTCCCATTCAGTTTTCTTCAGAAGTCTATCATATCTAACTTTTCTAAAATTCTGTTCACCTTCTTCCTTGTTTATTTATTTTTTGTTGGATTTATCTAGTTCTGAAAGAAGAAATTTGAGGTCCTCCACTAGTGTAGTTTTACTGTCTATTTCTTCCTGTAATTCAGTTGACTTTTCCTTTAAGAATGTGGTGCTATGGAGTTTGGAGCATATATATTTGGTATTGATATTATTTCATTGCTATGGTATCTTTTAGCAAAATGTAGCTTCCCTGCTTATCTCTTTTAATTAGCCATAATTTTTGCTTTTTCTTTGTCTGAGATCATGATTGCTACCCCTGCTGTTTTTTATATCAGCTGAAGCATAATAGATTCTGCGCCAGCCCATTATTTTTACTCTGTGTGTGTCTTTGTTTCAAGTATGTTTCTTGTAAACCACATATTATTGTGTTCTGGTTTTTAATCCATTCTGCTATCCACTTCCATTTTATGGATAAATTCAGACATTCACATTCACAGTTATGATTCTTAACTGTGTGTTTCTCTCCATCCTATTTCATTGAATTTCCATTCCTCCCCCACACACCCTCAGAAGGATTATACTCACTTTTGCTGGGTAGGTGATTGTTGGTTGTAATCCTGGCTCCTTTGTCCTCCAGAATATCAGATTCCAAGCCCTCCAATCCTTTGATATAGAAGCTGCTAAATCTTGTGCCATCCTGACTGTGGCTCTCCGATATTTAAATTATTTCTTTCTGGCTGCTTGCAATATTTTCTCCTTCACCTGGGAATTCTGGAATTTGGCTATAATATTACTAGGGGTTTTCATTTTGGGATATCTTTCAGGAGGTGATTGGTGGATTCTTTCAGTTTCTATTTTACCTTCTGGTTCTATGATATAAGGGCAGTTTTCTTTAACAATTTCTTGAAATATAATAGCTAGGATTTTTTTTTTATTATGACTTTCAGGTCATATGCAATAATTCTTAAATTATCTCTCCTGGACCTCTTTTTCAGGTCAGTTGTTTTTCCAGTGAGATATTTCACATTTTCTTCTGTTTTCTTTTTTCCATTCTTTTGACTTTGTTTTATTGTTTCTTGATGTCTCATGGAGTCATTAGCTTCTACTTGCTCAATTCTAATTTTTAAGGAGTTATTTTCTTTAAAAACATTTTTTTTTAATTTTTAGGCAATTGGAGTTAAGTGACTTGCCCAGGGTCGCACAGCTAATAAGTGTCAAGTGTTTGGTCAGAGGCCAGATTTGAACTCAGGTACTCCTGACTTCAGGGCCTGTGCTGTATCCACTGTGCCACCTAACTCCCCTAGTTATTTTCTTTAGTGAATTTTTGTGCACCCTTTTCCATTTGACCAATTCTACTTTTTAAGGAGTTCTCTTTGATGGATTTTGGTGCCTCTTTTAGCATTTGGTCAATTCTGTTTTTTTAAAATTTTTTTTTCTTCAACAATTTTTGTGCCTCCTTTATCAAGCTGTTGACTCTCTTTTCATAATTTTCCTGCATCCTTTTTATCTCTTTTCCCAATTTTTCTTTTCCCTTTCTCATTTGATTTTTAAAATTCTTTTTGCGCTCTTCCAGGAATTGTTTTGGGGCCTGTGACCAATTTACATTTTTCTTTTAAGCTTTTCATGTAGCTAGTTTTGAATTCACTGTCTTCTTCTGAGTTTGTGTCTTGATCCTTGCTGTCACCAAAGTAGCTTTCCATGGTCTGGTTCTTCTTCTGTTGTTTGCTCGATTTTCTAGAGTATTTCTTGAATTATAACATTATGTTAAAGTTGGGCTTTGTTTCTGGGGTGGAGGGGACGCTGTTCCAAGCTTCAGACCTTTCTTATTGCTGTTTTCAGAGCTGGTTCTGGGGGTCTGTGGGTTTTTGACTCTTCCAGGGTGGTATGATGCAAGGAGAGGTGTGATCACACAGTTCACTAGCACCTGTGACCAGGGCCCCTACACCTCTGTGGCCACAGGTGCTAGTATGCTAGTGTTCCTCTTAGTTCTGGGACTGCACATGGGTAATGTGACAGTCTTACACCCAGTGCCAGCTTCCTTCTGACCAATTGTCTGACCACCTTATCATCTATAGGTTGTGAGCTCCAGAAGCTGCTGCTGCTGCTGCTGCAGTGACTTCAAGGCCTGCTGCTGGCGTTCTGGCGCAGCTGACCACCACCACATTGGAACAGACTTTTCCTACTGATTTCATAAGGTGTCCTGGGCTGGAAAATTGTTTCAACCTGAACGTTTATTGGTTCTATCACTCCAGGATTCAATTTGAGGTGCTATTTTAAAGTTGTTTGTAGGGGAATTTGGGAGAGCTCAGGTGAGTTCCTGCCTTTACTCCACCATCTTGTCCAGTTAGTCTGTTCACTTGAATATGAGTCATCCTGATGACTTTTCTTGTATGGCTTGTTGGGCTAAGCTCTTTTAAGTGGTTGTGAATGCTGTTAAAGAGATCCTGTAGTATTCTGAGGATTGATCCACAAAAAGAAACATCTGGAGGATCTCATTTTCTATATGTAAGAAATCATTCTTCCATTTAGACTCTACATTGGACAGCCACCATGGCAGTGGCAGATATATTCGGATAACAGATACCTTCCCATTTTATATCTTGCTAGATATTGATAATCAGAGCCATAACAAGGGCAGAAAAACCAGGGTTTTATACAAAGGCATCAAAAAACAACTTAGAAACAACTACGTTTAGCACCTATTTGGGAAAAATAGCTAAAATAATAATAGGAATTAAGTTAAAATAAGAAATTACCAGATACCATGCTTCCTTCCCCATATCCCAGGCATATTTTTCCCCCACCTACTCCTTCTTGGTTTCCCTGACCCCCACCCCAGAGCAACATCTCCAACAGTAACCTCATAGAAACACTGGTCCATGGTCCCTTCCCCTGACCAACTGAATTTGTCTGTGCAAATTGATTTAAGGGCACATTTCATGTTGCTTACTGTGGGTACACTTTGTGAAGCTTGCCTGGGTGTTGAAACTGCTAGTCATTACTCTGTTATCTATCAAGGTATTTCATATGGTCTTAACATAAGTATGGAGACAACTTGTTGGGAGAGGACCTTTAAGACTGCATTTTTCCCTACCACAACAAGGACAATGAAGAAACAAAAAAAATTTATAGACAGAACAAAAACTGTGTGATTCTTACTCTTCATCCATTTTATTTTTTTATTTTTTGTCTTTCTTCCACTGTCACAGAAGAAGCAGAAGGGATCTAGTTAGATTAAGAGCTGCTGTGCTTTGTTTTTCTTTGTTTCATTTGTTGCCATGACAAAAAAATCACTTAATGATATTTTTATCTTACTTTATTTTACTTATCAAACTTATTAGTGATGAACTTCATTGTGCCTTACTAGGGTGGTGTTCAGAGGGGAGACAGAGTTGCTATTTGGACCAAATTCAAAGCTTTTTCAGATTGATGTAAGCTTCTAGAGTATCTCAGCCTCTCAAAGGGATAGAGTAAGACTCTCAAAGTTGAAAGACAACTGAGGCCTGGTCATTAAGGAACACTTCCCAGAAGTTAGGGCACTTGCCTTAGGGCTTGTGCCCTAAGGAGGAACAGGGAGTATATTTCAGGCAGGAAAACAATATGAATGAAAAACTCAGGAATTAGATTGGATATAACCTGTATGAAGGATAGTGGAAAGATTGGAGTGACTGTTGTAAAAGGGAGCAGCTGGAAATCAGTTTGGGAAAGGAAGGTTGGAGATGAATTATGGAAAAGTCTTGAATGCTAGATTAAGGGATTTAGATTTTGTTATGTAACTAACAGAGATCTAATAAGTGATATTCCTACATATGCCTAATATTTAGCCAGGCTTATTGGCTACATGCTCCTTACAGTTTGGTGATGTCATAAAAAATGACTTTGAAATTCCTCACAGGGTATTCTTATATTGGAAGCTAGCTCTTCACACTGATATTTCACCTACAATATGTAAAATCATTGTCCTTTCTGCTTTTAAGATATATCTGAACCACCAGGTAATGTAAGTCTCTTCCTTCCTCTTTATCAGTAAAATCAATTTCTATATACATTTGCCAGAATTACTCATGATGCCAAAATAATTCCCTTTACTAAACTGCAGAAGTTAGAAAAGGGGCTAGATTATATCTACAAAAAATCCTTGGATGAAAAAGCTTGGGAATGTGTAATGGAAGAGTAACTATGAATTTATATTTCTGAAAGGAGATGGAGGAAAAAGATCAATACCTAGAAGTAACCAGCATTGGGAATCCAGCCAAGGTGTCAGAGTAGAAAGAAGTAATAGAGTCGAGGTCTCCCCTAACCACCACCCCCCCGCAAAAAACACAAATATCTAAACAATGCACCAGATTGAATCCTAATCAGGAAAAAAAAAGTCACAAGTCATTTTTCAAGGACAGGTCAGCAAAGGGAGACAAACAAGAAAGCACTACAGATATTGGAGACAGGGTCTACTCTGTAATAGCTACTCACGGAGTGCTCTGGCATTGATACTGATCTACAGCCTGCCCATGGCTATGTCCCAGGGCAAGAAAAGGTCCCAGATCCAGCACAGAGGAGCCTGACCTTATGTAGGCAGCAGGAACAACAGGTATCAGCTCATAGTTATTGCTCACTCTCCGTTTGCTGGGTCACAGATTCAATGCAGACTGAGAAGGTGACCTGCACCTAAGGGTGGCAGTCCACGATAAGGAGTGGTCACATGTTCTGGCCTTTGTGCTGAATTAGGAATGAATACAGAAGTAAGCAGCAATTTGTGGCTCTCACCCCAAAAGCAAAGCAGAGTCTCAGATAAAATAAAAGTTAGTGACTCCATACGATAACAAGAAATATTGAAAACTGCTTCAAACTACTGAAAAATAATAGAAGAAAGCTTATGATATCACTTATAATAACAAACTTGGAAAAGCGATCAAAGAGAGAATTTAAGAACCATTGGACTACTGGAAATCCATGACCTAAAAAAGAGAGCCTAGACAACATATTTCAAAGAACATAAAAGCAAGCTACCCTGATTTTTTAGAACCAAAGGACAAAGTAAAAATAGAAAGAAGCCATAGATTACCTCTTGAAACAAACCCCAAAATAAAAACTCTCAAGAAAATTATAGCCAAAATTCAGAGCTTTTAGGTCAAAGAAAAATACTGAAAAAAAGACAGAAAGAAAGAATTCAAGTACCAAGAAGCCACAGTCAGGATCACACAAGATTTATCAGCTACCACTTATAGGAGCAACAAGCTTGGAATATGACATACCAGAAGGCAAAAATATAGGCTTACTGCTAAGAATAATTTCCAAGAAAAACTGAGTAAAGAGAAAAATGGACTTATAATGAAATAGAGTACTTCTAGATGTTCCTGATGAAAAGACCAAACATGAGTAGAAGTTTTGAAATATAAATGTAAGAATTAAGAGAAACATAAAAAGGTAAATATTAGTGAGCAACCATAAAGGACTAAACAAGGAAAGACTGTTTACATTGTAATGTGGGGGATGATAATGTGGAGTTTCTTCTGAATCCCATCATTATCAGGGGTCATGGATGGAGTCTTAAAGGACCTAGGAGTAGGGTTTTTTTTTTAATGTTTTAATAGTATATAAAAATAAATGAAAGGGAAGGGGAAAAGAATACACCAGAGCAGGGGAAGTAGGGTAAAGAAGAATGGAGAAAAATTATCTTACCAGGAAGACTTAAATCTTTCATCTGAACTGATCACAAGAGGGAAGAATACACAAAGTTGGGTGCAGAAATACATTTCACTCAATAGGGAAACAGGAAGGAAAAGGGGAGAAGGGAGAGATGGATAAGAAGATTGGGTAAACTAAGGAAAGAACTCACCTAGACAAAACAAACTCAAGAAAGGATAAGAACCTGTAATTGGGCTCTAGCAGACTGCAACAAACCTAGGGCATTGGTGCTGAGCATACTCCTCCTCTTTCACTACTCTCTAATAATAATAAGTGGAGGGTAAGGGAGATGACCTATGATTAACACAATGATCAACTATATTCAAGAAGACTCATGAAGAAACATACTACCTACCTCCTGACAGAGAGGCAAAGGACTCACGGTGATGATTAAGATATATACACACATATATATATATATATATATATATATATATATATACACACACATATACATATACATATATGTGTACATATATATGTGTGTGTGTGTATATATATATATATATATTTAACATAGTCATTGCAGGAATTTGTTTTGCTTGGCCATGCATATCTATACAAAAGTTTTCTTTTCCTTCTTTTTCAGTGGAGGGTGGTAGAGATGGAAGTAAGAGGGAGAGAAGGTGGATTTTTATCAATTGGAAAAATAAAATTTTAAAAAGAGTGTATATGTTTAATGAAGCTAAGATTAGAGGGGAAATAGTTAACTAGGGGGGAATCTTTGCAGCAAGTTTCCACAATAAAGGTCTCAATTCCAAGAAATACAAGGAATGGATTCAAATTTATAAGAATAGAAACCATTCCCTAATTAACAAATGGTTAAATAATACAAACAGGCAGTTTTCAAGGAAAGAAATCCAAACTATCAACAGACATGTGAAAAAAATGCTCAAAATCAACAATAATTAGAGAAATGCAAATTAAAGTAACTCTGAGATTCCACCTCCTACCCCTTAAAATAGGCAAAATTGATAAAAATCGAAAATGACAAATAATGGAGGGGCTGTGGGGAAATAGGCACGTTAATGCACTGTTGGTAGAATTGTGAATTGGTCCAGCTATTCTGGAAAGCAATTTGGAATTATGCCCCCCGAAGTTACTAAACGGTTCATGACACATTAGTACCACCACTAGGTCTATGTCCCAAGGAGATCAAAGAAAGAAAAAAAGACTCATGTACAAAAATATTTATAGTGATTTTTTTTGTAGTGGCAAAGAACTAGGAACCAAGGGGATGCCCATCAATTAAAGAATGGCTGGACAAATTATGTTATGTGAATTTAATGGGACATTATTATACTATAAGAAATGACAAAAGAAATGACAGAGAAACCTGGAAAGACTTGTATGAACTGATGCAGAGTGAAGTGAGAAGAACCAGAATAATAATTTATGCAATAACAATATTGTAAAGACACAACCTTGAAAGACTTACGGATTCTGATCAACAAAATGAGCAACCATGATTCCAGAAGATTGATGATGAAGAAATGCTACTCGTCTCCTGACAATAAGGTGATGGATTCAAGATGCAGAATGAAACAAATATTTCCACATGGCTGATGTGAGAATTCATTTTCATATTTATACAAATATTTGTATTTCATATTTGTAACAACAGTTTTCCTTTTTCTTTTTTTAATTTGGTATTTTTTCCCAATTACGTGTAAAACAATTTTCAACATTTCTTTTTAAAATTGAGTTCCAAATTCTCTTACTCCCTCCCCACTCCCCTCATTGAGAAGGCAAGCAATTTGATATAGGTTATACATGTGTAATCATGCAAAATATTTTTCTATATTAGTCATGTCATAAAAGAAAACATAGACCAAAATAAAAACCCAAGAAAAATAAAGTTTAAAAAAGTATGCTTCAATCTGTATTCAGACTCCATCAGTTCTTTCTCTGGAGATGGATAGCATTTTTCATCATAAGTCTTTCAGAGTTGTCTTGGATCATTGTATTGCTGAGAATAGCTAAGTCATTCACAGTTGATCATCTTACAATATTGCTGTTACTGTGTGCAGTATCCTCCTGTTTCTACTCATTTCACTTTGCATCAATTCATGTAAGTCCTTCCAGGTTTTTGAGAGCATCTAGCTCACCATTTCTTATATCACAACAGTATTCCATCACAATCATATACCACAAATTGTTCAGCCATTCCCCAGTTGATGTGCATCAAATTCCAATTCTTTGCCACCAGAAAAGAGCTGCTATAAATATTTGGGCATAGTTCCAAATTGCTGTGGGTAATGGTTGAATCAGTTTACAACCCCACCAATAGTTCATTAGTGTCTTAATTTTCCCACATCCCCTCCACCATTTGTCATTTTCCTTTTCTGTCCTATTAGCCAATCTAACAAGTGTGAGGTAGCACCTGGGAATTGTTTTAATTTGCATTTCTCCAATCAGTAGTGATTTAGAGCATTTTTTCTTATGACTATAGATAGCTTTGATTACTTCATCTGAAAACTGACTGTTCATATTTTTGATCATTTGCCAATTGGGGAATGGCTCTTATTTTTATAAATTTGACTCATTTCTCTATATATTTGAGAGATGAGGTCTTTATCAGAGAAACTTGCTTCAAAATTTTTTTCACAATTGATTGCTAACTGTGTTTCTCTCCATCCTATTTCTCCTGTTTATTCTATTCTCTCTTTCCTTTTATCCAGTCCCTCCTCAAAAGTGTTTGGCTTCTGACTACTCCTTCCCCAAACTACCCTCCCTTCTATGAGAATCTTCTCTCCTCTTATTCCCTTCCCCTCCTACTTTCCTGTAGGGTAAGATAAATTTCTGTACCCAACTAAGTATGTATGTTACTCCTTCTTTGAGCTAATTCTGATGAGAGTAATGTTCAAGCATTTCCTGCCACCTCCCCATCTTCCTCTCCACTGTAAAAGCTCTTTCTTGCCTCTTTTATGTAAGATAATTATCCCATTCTACTTTTCCCTTTCCCTTTCTCCTAGTGCATTCCTCTTTCTCACCCCTTAATTTTGTTTTTTGAGATATCATCCCATCACATTCAACTTATACCTGTGCACTATGTCTGTAAGTATTCCTTCTAACTGCCCTAATAATGAGAAAGGTCCCCATGTAGGAATGTAAACAGTTTAACCTTATTAAGTCCCTTATGATTTCCCTCTCCTGTTCACCTTTTTTTTTTTTTTGGCTAGGCAATGGGGATAAGTGACTTGCCTAGGGTCACATAGCTAGTAAGTGTCAAGTGTCTGAGGCTGGATTTGAATTCAGGTCCTCCTGACTCCAGGGCCAGTGTTCTATCCACTATACCACCCAACTGCCCCTCCTGTTCACCTTTTTATGCTTCTTTTGAGTCTTGTATTTGGGAAGTCAAATTTTCTATTCAGCTCTGGTCTTTTCATCAGGAATGCTTGAAAGTCCTGTATTTCAGTAAATATCCATCTTTTCCCCTGAAGGATTGTACTTAGTTTTGGTGGTTAGGTGATTCTTGGTTGTAATTCTAGCTCCTTTGCCCTCTGGAATGTTTTATTCTAAGCCCTCTTATCCTTTAATGTAGAGGGTGTAAAATCTTGTGTTATCCTGGCTGTGGCTCCATGATACTTGAATTGTTTCTTTCTGGCTGCTTGCAATATTTTCTCCTTGACTTGGGAGCTCTGGAATTTGTCCATAATGTTCTTGGAAGTTTTCATTTTGGGATCTCTTTCAGGAAGTGCTCAACGGATTTTTTCAATTTCTGTTTCAGCCTCTGGTTTTAGAATATCAGGACAGTTTTCCTTGATAATTTCTTGAAAGATGATGTCTAGGCTCTTTTTTTGATGATGGCTTTCAGGAAGTCCAATAATTTTAAAATTATCTCTCCTGGATCTATTTTCCAGATCAGTTGTTTTTCTAATAAGATATTTCACATTGTCTTCTTTTTTTTTCCTTTTTTTTGGGGGGGTTTTATTTTATTGTTTCTTGATGTCTCATAGAGTCATTAGCTTACACTTGCTCAATTCTAACCTTTTTTTTTTTGGTGAGGCAATTGGGGTTAAGTGACTTGCCCTAGGGTCACACAGCTAGTGAGTGTCAAATGTCTGAGGCTGGATTTGAACTCAGGTCCTCCTGACTCCAAGGCTGGAGCTCTATCCACTGTGCCACCTAGCTGCCCCTTAATTCTAATTTTTAAGGAATCATTTTCTTCAGTGATGTTTTGTACCTCTTTTTTCATTTGTCCAGTTCTATTTTTTAATGAGTTCTTTTTTTTCAGTGAATTTTTGTGCCTCTTTTTCCATTTTGCCAACTTTGCTTTTTAAAGACTTCTCTTCAATGAATTTTTGTGTATCTTTTTCCATTTGGCCAGTTCTGCTTTTCAAGGCATTCTTCTCCCCGTTGGACTTATGTACCACTTTTATCATTTGGCCTATTCTGTTTTTTGTCTTATTTTCTTCACTATTTTTTTGTGCCTGCTTTACCAAGCTATTGACTCTTTTTTCATGATCTTTTCGCATCGCCCTCATTTCTCTTCCCAATATTTCCTCTATCTTTCTTATTTGATTTTTAAAATCCTTTTTGAGCTTTTCCATGGCCTGAGACCAAATTTTATTTTTGTAGGAGTTTTGACTTCCCTGTCTTCTTCTGGGTGTGTGCTTTGATCTTCCTTGTCATCATAGTAACTTTCTATGGTCGGAATTTTTTCTGTTGTTTGCTTATTTTTCTTGACTTTTGACTCTGCCAAAGTGAGTTTCTGCTTCGAGGGTAGAGGACACACTGTCCCAAGCTTCAGGCATTTTGTGCAGCTATTTTCAGAGGTACTTCTAGGGACCTGTAAGTATTCAGTTTTTCCGAGATAGTATTGAATGGAATACCATTGTGAAGACTTCTCAGTGTAATTAAGATTTGGGACAAGACTATCCTGGATCTGGTAGTGGGTCCAGGAGGTGGCATAGGGTTCAGTATAGATTTCTGTAAGATCATTTTTTTTTCTTCTCCTGGTGCCAGACATTAGTTGTGGGAATTTGTCTAATTGTTAAAGCTCTGGCCTGGCCTTTGACCTTACCCAAATGTGTTTTCTTTTTTTGGCTCCCGTTCATCTACCAATCCCAGGAAACCCTAAATTCTTCAAGTCCCCTTATCTCCCTTTGAAAGGATTTTACTTAGATGTCTTCCTGTTCCCAACATTGTCTGTTCAATCCCTAAAACCTTCCAAAACAATTGTAAATTATCTTCCTAACTGCACATTTCTTTTAATTGCTTCTTTGACATTATCTCAACAAACTAAGAAATATAGAGATGTATGTCCTTTTCCTATGTTAAGAGTCTGGCTTGTGAGATTGTGAGCCGAGTTAATGGACAGCTGTGAGGGAGGGGGAACTGAGTCTCCAGAGTTATATAAGCTGATTCTACCTCTGTGGGCCGTCTCCAGTCATCAGAAGCTTACTGATGGACTGATGGAGGGACACCCAAATCTCGAGATTTGAAATAATAATAATTATAGCTATAATAAACTAACTTTCTGTTTCTCCTTGTACACCTCTGTGTTTTGTTTTATTTTTAATTTGAGTGGCATCCCACACAGTTTGATCTAAGGAGAAGTGTGTTCGCTACTCTCCTGGCCTGTTCTCTGGTCTGTGAGTGACCACAAGCACTTTTTTCTGCCCTAGAACTGTGATGAGGGTTTCTGCTCCACTGTGGCCACAAGCTCTGATGTGCTAGTACTCCTCCTTGCCCTGGGACTGTCATCCAGGACTGTGACACAGATCTGAATATGGGCAGAGCAACAGAATCCTGTCTCTAGTGCCAGCAAATAGACCCCTATAATCTCCTTACGATGAGTTGTTTGACCTCCTTAATGTCTGTGGGCTGAGAGCACCAGAAGCAACCAGTGCTGCTGTTGTTTCAGTCACTCCCAAGGCCTGCTCCTGGTTTGCTGGGGCCTGGTCTGCTATGGTGTGGCCTGTGCTGAACCATGCTCCACTTTCACTCTGGTGCTACAGATCTTTCCTACTGACCTTCTAAGTTGTCTTGGGTGGAAAATTGTTTTACCCTGTCCTTTTGTGGGTTCTGTTGCTCCAGAATTTGTTTTAGGTCGTCATTTAGAAATCTTTAGAGGGGGAGCTCAGAGGAGTCCTTGCCTTCTCTCTGCCATCTTGGCCTCTCCCCTCCCTATTTTTCTTTTTTTTTTTTTACGGGAGGAAGGGAAGTAGGGAGAAAAAAATAAATGCTTGTTAATTGAAAAATAAAAATTAAATAAGAAACAATAGGAATTATTTTGGATATTGAAAGTAGGCATTCCCAGACCACCTAAGATGGAGGCACACATATAGGAGATGCCAGGGATGTACTTCTGGGAGAAGGCATAGTAAGATGGCCTACCAAAGAGAAGCAGCCTCTTTCCATTGGCTGTGTAGCTGGAACTTGATTCATCTTTAAATCTGCCTTTAAATCTTGATTCATCTTTACAGCAGCAGGTGTTGAGGAGTAAATGATATGATACATTCACTCACAGCAAGGATACCATATGGAAGATCCTGAGGGCCTCCTTCCCCTCCACTTTGGCCCTGTGGCCCAGAGAAATAGGTTTATGTTTGTGGTTTTGGTGTTTTTTCATTTGTCCTTGTCAGTTCTAAGTACAGGGACTAGATTCCCTGACCTGGGAACCCAGAATTAACAGCCATCAGAGAATCCCTGAGAAGTCAAGGTCCTGGGATTCAAGCCTGGGGTTATGGGAATGGTAGGGGGAGCAGTAGAGGGGATGCTTTAGACTTGTAACTAGGTGAGACTAATTCTATGTAGAACTGATATAAACTATGAACCTAATCGCCTGCCCTCAGGATAGACTATCCTCTGCAACCCCACCCCTCAGACCTAAGAATTCCTAGTTATACCTCTGCTTAAAGGATACAGTTTTAAGGAAAGTACAACTTCATACAACATGAACATGCTACTGCGAAGTGCGTTTAGGACAGACATACAAATAGGTTTAAAAATAATTTAGCTAAATTACTAATGGGGAACAGACTGATTTTAAGGAAAACTGGAATATTTATAATGTGTCCTAGGCCCTTTCCCTCTAAGCACTCTCTCAGTAATTTTATTGTCTCCTATGGGTTTAACTAATATCTTTATGCAGATGACTCAGATTTATATATCTAGTCCCATTCTCTCCCCTAAGTTTGACTGTTAAACATTTCAAACTAGATGTCATGGAGACAAACCCTAGAACATGTCTCAAACTCATCATATTCAAAACTGAACCCATTATCTTTCCCCTCAAATCCTCTCCTCTTCCAAAGCTCCCTATTTTTCTCAAAGGCATCTTCCCAGTATCCCAGGTTTGTAACTTTGGCATTATTCTCATCTCCTACACTCCCTTATTCCACACATCTGATCAGTTGCTATATCTGGTCAATTCTACCTTCACGTTTCTCATTTCAGATCCCTTCCCTCCAGGCACAAAGTTTACAACTTAGTATAGGCCCTCCTCATCTCGCACCTGGATTATTAGAACAGCTTCCAATTGCTTCCCTACCTCAAGTTTCTTATTACTCAAATGCATCCTACACAGTACTACCAAAGTAATTTTTCTTAAGTACACATCTGAACATGTGATTCCAATATTCATTCAATTCCCATTAGTTTCCTATAAACTCAAGGATAAAAATATAAAATATTCTTGTTTTTGTTTTGATCTTCCCTGTCACCATAGTAACTTCCTATGGTCAGGTTCTTTGTCTTCTTTTTTTTTTTTGGCTCATTTTTTCCAGCCTATTTAGTGACTTTTAAAGTTGGTTTCTGCTTCTGTGGTGGAGGGGTCAGTGTCCCAAGATTCTTGCAGGGCCCAGGGCCTGGCTGCTGCCTTGCTGTATCTGGGCTATGGGGTCTAACAGTTGGCCTGCCGTGCCACTGGCCTGCTGCACTAAGGCTGCAGGGCTTTATCACTGACCTGTGTCAGGAGTTGGGACCTCCTGCTGGTTCGCTGGGGTGCAGCCTGCTATTGGCTTACCTGGACACCTATATATGTATATCATATACCTAGTAGTGGTGTCACTGAACCAAAGAGTAGGCACAGTTTAGTGATTATAACCAAGAATCACCTACCAAGTGAAACTGAGTAGAATCCTTTAGAGGAAAAATAATTATTCAATAAAATTCAATACAATAGCGGACTTTCAAGCATTCTTGATGAAAAGACCACAGCTGAACAGAAGATTTGATCTTCAAATACAAGATTCAAGAGAAGCATAAAAAGAAAAACAGAAAAGAGAAAACATAAGGGATTCAATAAGGGTAAATTGTTTACATCGCTACATGGAAGATGATACTTATAACTCCTAAAAGCTTTATCACTATTAGGGTAGTTAGAAGGAGTATACATAGACAGTGGGTGAGGGTGTGAGTTGACTTTGATGGGATGATATTAACAAAAAAAATTAAGGGGTATGAAAGAGGGATGCACTGGAAGAAGGGGAAAGGGAGAGATACAATGGGTTAAATTATTTTATAGAACTAGAAAAAATAACAAAATTCATCTGGAAGAATAAAATGTCAAGAATATCAAGGGAATCAATGAAAAAAATGTGAAGGAAGGTGACCATACCAGATCTCAAACTGTATTACAAAGTGGTAATCACCAAAACAGTCTGGTACTGGCTAAGAAATAGAGAGGTGAACCTATGGAATAGATTAAGTATACAAGACACAGCAGTAAATAACCATAGTAATCTGGTTTTTGATAAACCCAAAGACCCAGGCTTTGGGGACAAGAACCAACTATTTGAGAAAACTGCTGGGAAAACCTGAAAACAGTATGGTAGAAACTAGGTTTAGACCAATACACTCTTTGCCAAGATAAGGTCAAAATGGGTGCACAATTTAAACATAAATGTTGATAACATAAAGAAATTGGAAGAGCAAGGAATAGTTTACCTATCAGATCTATAGAGAAGGGAAGACATTATGACCAAAAGAGAGAGAGCATTATGCTATGTAAAATGGATAATTTTGATTATATCAAATTAAAAAGGCTTTGCACGAACAAAACCAATGCAGTCAAGATTAGAAGGAAAGTAAAAAGCTGGGAAACAATTTTTTACGTCAAGAGTCTCTGATAAAGGCTTCTTTTCTCAAATATATAGAGAACTGACTCAAATTTATAAGA
Organism: Phascolarctos cinereus; assembly: GCF_003287225.1. Lineage (NCBI taxonomy): Eukaryota > Metazoa > Chordata > Mammalia > Diprotodontia > Phascolarctidae > Phascolarctos > Phascolarctos cinereus. The sequence continues at coordinate 347,150,140 of NW_027555625.1, forward strand.
ATACAAGTCATTCCCAATTGATAAATGGTCAAAAGATATGAGCAGGCAGTTTTCAGAAGAAGAAATCAAAGCTATTAATAATCACATGAAAAAAATCTCTAAATCAGTATTGTTTATAGAAACGCAAATTAAAATGATTCTGAGGTACCATCTCATATCTATCAGATTGGCCAATATGACAGAAAAGGGAAATGACAAATGTTGGAAGGGATGTGGAAAAATTGGGACACTAATGCACTGTTGGTGGAGTTGTGAACTGATCCAACTATTCTGAAGAGCAAGACATCCAAAAAAAGGGAAAAGGATTTATTTGTACAAAAATGTTTGTAGCAGCTCTTTTTGTGGTGGCTAAGAATTGGAAATCCAAAGAGATTCCCATCAATTGGGAATGGCTAAACAAGCTGTAATATATGATTGTGATGGAATATTATCGTGTCACAAGAAATGATGAGCAGGCTGATTTCAGAAAAATCTGGAAAGACTTACATGAACAGCACGAAGTGAGCAGAACCAGGAAAACATTGTACACAGTAACAGCAACATATGCAATGATCAGCCATGAATGACATAGCTATCCTCAACAATACAATGATCCAAGACAATTCCAAAGGACTCAGTGAAAAATGTTATCTACATCCAGAGAAAGAACTAATGGAGTCTGAATGAAGATTGAGGCGTACGATTTTTCACTTTTGTGTGTGTGTGTGGTTTGTTTGTTTTGGTCACCATCTTCTTTAATAACATGGCTAATATGGAAATATGTGTTGTGTGATTGCATTTGAATACTATATCAAACTGATTACCATTTCAGACAGGGGGGAAGAGGAGAAATGAAGGAGAGAATTTTAATCTTAAAATTTTGAAAAGTCAATGTTAAAAATTATCTTTACATGTGATTTGGAAAAATTAAAATATTATTTTAAAAAGAAGTACTTTTTGTCATGGCAAGAAACTAGAAAGGAAGTGGGTATCTATCAACTGGGGAATGATTGAACATATTATGTTTCGTAAATATAATTAAATATTATTTTGCCATAAGAAATGATGAAAGGGATGGATTCAGAGAAACTTGGTAAGACTTGTATGAGCTTATTCATAGTAAAGTTAGCAGAATCAGGAAAAAATTTATATAATGACTATAATGTTGTAAAGGAAAGCAACTTCGATGGACTTAAAAATTCTGATTAATGTAATGACAAACCGTGACTCCAGAAAACTGATGGAAAATTATGAATGCTTTTCACTTCTTGGCAAAAAAGGTTACCAATTATAAGTAAAGGTATAGAATGAGACATATATCTTTAGGCATGACCAGTGTATGAATTTATGGAGAGTATGGAGTGGAATGATAGAGATTCAGAAAGAAAATAAAAGAAAGAAAAGCATATCAATGGAACATTACAAAATATGCAACAGAGAGCTGAGGAAAGTTCAGAAAATGACAAAGAAGAGTAGAGCAGCATTTGTACTACTGTGTTGAATTTATATGAATATATATGTATATGTATATATAAAACCCAAGTTGTATGTAACAAGGATTCATGGTTTCATATATAATACTCTTTTCTGCTCTTTGTATTATAATAATAATAGTTAGCATTTTATGGCACTTTAAGGTTTGCAAAGCACTTTACAAATATTAGCTCATTTGATCAATAATTTGATCATTATTTCAACCATCTTGAGAGGTAGTTGCTATATTATATCAATTTTACTGATGAAGAAACTCCAGCAGACAAAGGCTAAGTAACTTGCCCAGTGTCACAAAGCTAGTAATTGTCTGGAGCCTGATTTGAACTCTGGTCTTCCTAACTTCTGCTCTATCCATTGTGCCATCTAGCTATATGTGGAAATATTCATATTTGTTGATATTTTCCAAGTTCATAATAATTATAAAATTTTGAAAAAGCAACAAAAATAACCAACCAACTATATAGAATGGACCTCTCTAAGTTACAGAAATGTTTCTTTTCAGCTATGGGTTGGACTAGTTGGCCTCTGACCTCACCTTCCAAATCTGAGATTGTCTTATTTTGTTATTCTTTTTCAAACACCTACTCCAATGTTAGGAAGTTATATGACTGTAGGAAATCCATTTAACTTCTTAGAGTCTTTTTCATCCTTTGTCAAATTTGGATCTTAATATTTTCGCTACTAGTCTCATAAAGTCATTGTGAAGAAGCACTTTATAAATGTAAGTTAATTTTGTTATTCCTAATCATTGAGGTTGACATTAAGATACTCTAGCCTTTATCCAATCATTCCTTAGGCTCTCCATCAGAAGCTGAATCCTGAGTTGGAGGAATAATAGGGCAGATCCCTGGTGGGAATTTTTAGATTATAGCCTTAGCTCTGAGAGACTTTACCTCTCAATTACATGTTTCCTGGGTGTTTGCTTTCTGATAACTAAAAAATGAGGACAAATTTTCATGCTCCATCTTTGTCTATTTTAAATCCAATGACCTTTTGTGTTTTTATTTTACTTTTTTCAATTACATGTAAAAATAATTTTAACATTCATTTTCAATAATTTTGAGTTCCAAATTCTTTCCCTCCTTTCCATCCTTCTCCCCTCTTTGAGAAAGCAGGCAACTTGATATAGATTTTATAGGTGGCAGTCATTCAAAACATATTTCCATATTAGCCATTTTGCAAAACAAAACAGATAAAAAAACCCAAGAAAAATTAAGATCATTAAAAAAAAGTATACTTCAATCTGCACTCAGACTCCATCAGTTCTGGAGGGATAGCATTTTTCATCATAAGACCTTCAGAATTGTCATGGATCATAGTATTATTGCTGAGGATAGCTATGTCATTCACAGTTGATCATTATACAATATTGCTGTTACTATGTACAATATTTTTCTGATTCTGTTCACTTCACTTTGCACCAGTTCATATAAGTTTTCCTAGACTTTTCTGAAAGTATCCTGCTCATCATTTCTATTAACACAATAGTACTCCATCACAATCAAATACCATAACTTATTTAGCCCTCCCCCGATAAATAGATGGACATCCTCTCAATTTCCAATTCTTTCCCACCACAGAAAGAATTGCTGTAAATACTTTTGTACATATATGTCCTTTTCCTTTGATCTCTTTGGGTACAAACCTAGTTGAGATAAGTTTTCCATCCCTTTGGGCATAGTTCCAAATTACATTTCAGAATGGTTGGATCAGTTCACAATTCTACCAACAGTGCATTAGTATCCCATATATTGCATATTTTTAAGCCATTGTCCTTTTCTCTAGAAAGTATTTTAGAAAACCACATGATTTATCCTAAAGTCTACAATAGCCCATAAAAAGTCTATTTTAATCAACCCCAAATAGGTTAATGGTCACTTAGCAGTCACCAGGGACTTCTTAAGTCAGCATATGTAGGAGGCTATTTAGAAGTCAGGAAGTGAACGAACATTAGACCAAGAAGATTGTTAGAAAGCTCAGCCAGATCTCATTCCTTCCCTGAGCTTTAATGCCAGTTATAACGATTTGTCTAAGAATGTTAGAATGTCAAGGTTATTTGCTCCTGTCAAGATGAGTTTTAATTATGTCTACATATATGTCACAAATAACACTCACACATGGTCTACTGCATTTGCCATCTGGGTGAAGATTCTCTCCTGGAGCCTATTTGCTTCATTCACTCACTTTCTCTCTGACTCTTGCCAAGAAATTGGGGGGGAGGGTGAAGGATCATTCTTTTTTGTTTGCTTTTTAATTGTTGTTCTAAGTATTTGCAGCTCTATAATGTAGACAGTCAATTCAGATTAATCCAGAGTATGCGGAATATGGATCTGTAGCTCTGCCTGTTATTCACTGTCCATAGAGTAAGAAAGCCCTCTGGATTTCTTTTAATGGAAGAGAAATCCCAACATAATTTAGATCTATATTATTTGTTCCTTTTACATTTATGGTTTTTCCTTACTGCCCAGTGAGAACTTCCTAGCATTCATTTTTCATGCAGTTAATCACATGTAATTTCATTAGTAGGATGTTTTAAGCAAGTATAATCAAATTTCTTGTCAGGGGAGTGGCACAGAATGAGGTCAGAATAAAAGTAGGTAACAGCATTTGTATTATTAGAAAGAAGCTCAAAGTATTTTAGGAAAGAATTCCTTTATTTCTATAGTGAGCACATAGTAGGTATTCAGTTCTTGTTGGATTGAACCAGCTTCATTTATGCAAAGGCATAGAAGCACCTGAGTTGAGAAGGTCACACTGGCTCCGGCTACAGTACCTGCCCTCACTGTTCCAGTCCTGTATCTAGTCATTTGGTCCTCTAGTGAGTTCCAGGCTAAAATAAGCCTGACCCCTTATTACAAGTAAGCTCCCCATTCTCTCATTCACTGACTCATCAAACTCCCCCCCTTTGCTATTCCAGGGATAATTCTATTTTTGTCTCTAGCCTAGGGTTTCCCCAAAAGGGGGGAAATGAAAGAGGTATCCAATGTACAATATGAATCTGGAACAAAACAGCTCATTTATTCCCACACAGGAAGCAATGTAAGCATATGAGAAGTGCAGCTTGCATGAACAGAATTTAAATAGCACTCATCAGCTTAACTTATTTTAACTAGTTTAGTCAGCTGGGAGGCTAATATTCAAGCCTAATTTAGGACATAAACAGTTTTTGCAAGACTGATAATTAACCATATTACATGTCACCTCTGTTAACATTATCAGGCCATTGATTTTTCTGGTGGCCTCTCTCTGAATCTAGCTAGCTCACTGCTGCCTAGGAGTTCTCTCCAGGCTGCTGCTTAGGTGTCAGGGAAGAAGATAGCTGCTATTGATGCAATCCCTCTAAGACTTTTCAGTTCTCACAAGGCTCACAAGGCAAGGCTAGAAGGAAAGACATGAGAAACAAAGGCAGTCAGGGGCCTCAATACAAGTCGAGGTAGTGGAGTTTATGCTCAATTTGATAGAGAAAGGCTTTCCTCTGATTTCTGTCCCTTGCTGAAATCATATCATGTCACCTGGAAGACCACCAGATGGAGGCCACCACTTCTGCAAGTGGGTGGGACACCCTGTGTCATCAGCTCTTCTGCTTTAGCATATACTTACAAAGCCAGACCTGAACTCTAGAAAGACCCACCAGAAACAAGGAGAGAATGTCTGCATGTGCTTTTCAGGGTGAGGGATGGGAAGGGCCCCAATATACTCACAAACGTTCTGCGTTGGGAAACAGCATTTAGTAGTGCTACACATAGAGTCAGAAACTCCTGGGTTCAAATTCCATTTCAGATACTTCCTAACCATAAAACCTTAGGCAAGACACTTAAACTTTTTTAAGCCTAAATTTTCCTTGTAAAATGGGGATAGTAATACCTGAAGTATTACTTCACTTGCTGCTTTACCATCTCACGGAGTTGTCTCAACTGAGAAAATGCATAGTAAAAAAAGGCACTTTGTAAGTCTTAATAACCTATATAAATGCCAGGTATCATCATCGTTGTTATTATTAATATCACAGAGTAAGGCATGAATTACCTTTATTGTTTATATTTAGAAACTGGGTACCCTCAAACCAGGCTGATATTTTTCTTTTTTTTTTCAGTCTTTTTTTATTAATTTATTTTGATTTATCAACAATCACTTCCATATGCTTTTGAGTTTAAAATTTTTCTCCCTCTTCCTACCCCCCACCCTCCCCAAGACGGTACACAATCTGTTATAGGCTTTACATTTACATACCCATTAAACATATTTTCACATTAGTGAAGTTGTAAGTAAGAATTAAAACCAATAGGAGGAACCATCAGAAAGATGAAACAAAACTCAACAAAAGGTAAAAATAAGTGATAGCTATTCGACTTCCATAGTTCTTTCTTTGGATGTGGACAGCATTTTCCATCCCGAGGCCTCCAGAGATGTCTTAGATCCTCATAATGCTGAGAAGGGTTCAGTTTAACAATTTTATTCATTGCATAATGTGGCTGTTATTGTGTACAGAGTCCTCTTGGTTCTGCTCACTTCACTCAGCATCAGACCATATAAGTCTTTCCAGGTTTTTCTGAAGTCAAGGCTGATATTTTTCCCATGATCCTTCTGGTTCTTTATTTGAGCCATGTACCAGATAGACCACTTTCTTCTCTATAATAATCCTCAGTACTTCAATTAACCCATAACCTCATTGGTGTGGTTACTCCCTCTGCCAGGGTAAATCACAATACCTCTATGCCTTGTAATCCTTGGGCAATTCTTGTCCATGTACAGTACATGAACCACAGCAATAGTAACAGCAAAATTGGGAAGGATGGTGCATTACAATTTGCAAGGTATTTTGACTTAGAATCATAAAATTGTCAGACCAGAAGGGACCTTGGTGATTATTTACTCCAATTCCCTCATTTTTCAGATGACTAAATTAAGGACACCTCAGAGATATGAAATGAATTATTTGAGGTGAATTAATGAGATGACCAAGACTACAATCTGGATTTCTTGACTCTCTTTCATTCTAGAACTTTCTACCTTGAAGTGGGATTAGAATTGTGGCAAAATAGGCCATTTCCATGGTTGGTAAATAGGCTTTGGCCTTTTGGGATAGGTGAGGGAATCTTGTTTATGGTATAAGTATACCACAACACAGAATTAAGTGTTTAGGGGAAGCCACAGCTCTTGTTTCAGACCTAGGGAGCCTGAGCTGGTTAGCCTTGTTAGGCAGGTTGTGAAAGACAATTCTCCATTTAGAACAGGGTGGGACAAGGCCTGCTGGGCTAACAGCCAACAGGTGAAGAAGGCCTCTATCAGAGCAAATGAGTAGCTGCTGTTTCTGTGGGTTCCAGTTTCCTAGCAGAGACTATTTTTCCTCTGACCTAGTCTAGGATCTTGGTACTCATGTTAATCTAATTTATGCAGTGAGACCCCATTATAACCCTGATTTGCTGCCTAGATCTGATGCTCCCCTGTAGGAGAAAGGGTACTATACTTTATGCAAGGAGACCAGATTTTTAATCTTAGTTTAGTCAACTTAATTAGTTTTGTGCCATTATGCAAACCCTGAAGTCCCTATTTGGGACTCAATTTCCTCATCTGTAAAATGGGGATAATAAACATTGCCCTGCTTCCTTTACAGGGTTATTAGGAAAATTAAATGAGATAAGGTCTATGAAAGTCCTTTGTAAAAGGACCTTGTAAAAAAAGAGTCTATATACTCTATATGAATATAAGGATTAAAGCCAACAAGTGTCCAAAAAAAGTATAGTGTATTGAATTGAGAATCAGAAGACCTAGGTTTAAACCTGGCCGCTGGTACTCATGTGACTTCGGGAGAATTGCCTAACCTATGTGTGTCTCAGTTTCCTCATATATAAAATGAAGCCATTGTAGATCAACAATCCTTTAATATGCCTACTATTTACGGACACTGTTGAACGTAGGGTATACAAAGACAACAGTGAAATGATTCTTACCTTTGAGGAACTCATATTATAATGGTGGGTGCTATGTGAACATATATTGGTATATCCATAGAAGATATATGCAGAGTAGATAGAGGGCAACCTTAGAGAGGAAGGCAGTAGCAGCTTAGGGGGTTGGGGGGAGGTGTGGAAAAAGATCTTCTGTAGAAGGTGGTACTGTTTTGAAGGAAGTCAGGAATTCCAAGAACTATAGGTGAGGAAGGAGAGCATGCCAGCCATGGGTACAACCAATGCAAAGGCTCTAAGATGGGAGATGGAGTGTTGTATGTGGGGAGGAGCTGACACTTAACAACTTTGTGACCATGGGAAAGCCTCTTATCTAGGTCTCAGTTCCTTCAACAGTAAAATGAGAGGATTGGCCTAGATGGCCTCTGAAATTCCTTCCTGCTCAAAATCTACTATTAGAACTGGTTTTCATTTTCTCTCTTTTTTTTTTTGTATTCCTAGCACCTAAGACATTGGCTTGTACGGGCACCTAATAAATGTTTGTTGAATTAAGGGGACCTATTTCAACATCCTCATTTTATAAATGAGGAGACTGAGGTCCAGGGTGGGGAAGTTATTTGACTAAGGACTGGGGCCTCCAATGCAGGTCTTCTTATTCCTCGGATGGTGAGCTTTCTTCTCTGATAGTGACCATGTCATGCTTATTGTCATAACTAGAGTTATATTTCCAGGAACCATGTTATTTTAGGCTTGTACTGATTTTTCCATTCGCAGCAAGAGTAGAAGTCCAGGTTTATTCCTTTTCAGCAGGACAATAATGCTTTCTGTACACTCTGCAATTTATGCAAACATAGGCACCTACACGTAGGTAATCATAAATGTTTTTGAAGATGAATGGGCCAGGGCTTGGGACCAATGACTTAAGCAAATTACTCAGCACGCTTAACTCAGGAGGCTTGGGTTCTAAAGTGGCTGTCACTCTTCCTGGTGGCATGGGCTTATTTTCTCCTCTGTGAAATGAGAAGTTGGGACTAAATTGTCTCTTCCAGGTCAGGTCAATATTCTCTATGCTCGATGCACCTTGAGGGCCAGCCCTAGGGAAGGGAGCTCTGATCTGTGAGAGGCTCCTAGTAGGGAAAAAACCCTTCTCCAAAGGAAACCCTTTTTTTCCCGGTTCTGGGGAGGCAACGGTGAGATCGCCGTCAGCACAACCGGTGCAGAGCTAGGGCAGCATTCGTGTGGATGCCGGCCCCACATTCCCAAGAGGTGCAACCGGTCTTTCCCGCCCACGAGTGACCTAATTACAGGTTTCCTCTTCTCTCTGAGAAGGCTCCCAACGCAAACGACCTACCCCTCCTCCAGGGCCCCAAAATGTCATAAGGGGAAGGCTACTGTTGGGGTCCGGGGAGAATGGGGTTGAATCCATTTATACAGTGTGTTTTTCCCTGACCAAATCTAAGCCCCGCAGTCACAAAATCTGCAGCCAGGTCCCGAGTGAGAGAGAGTACGCCCGGCGACGCTCCGTTGCCAGGCCCCCTCCTGAGAAGGCGCCACTGACGGCGCCTGCGCCCTCGCCCCACCTAGGTAGACTGGGGTATACCTTCCTTCGGGGCCCGGTGACCACGGCGCCTGCGCAGTCCCGGGACTCCCTCCCTCCCGAGACCCCGCCCTGAAGCTAAGGTGCCTCTTCCTTCTAGCTCGGCCTCAACGCGCCCACACCCTCCATCCCTCTCCCTACGCAGCCCTCCGCACTGAAACTGCGGCTGCGCCACCCCTTCTTCAAATTCCTGCCAGCTCCTCTCTCCTCCGCCTCCCCACGTCGGGGGAGTTGACGTCAGTACGCCGGGCGGCCGCCATTACAGAGAAGCTGAGCTCTGGAGCTAGAGGGAAAGGAGGAGTCGCTGTCGCCGGCCCCCAGGCACCGCGGAGAGTCAGCGGGCAAAGAGCCGGTCCCAAGTAGCGAGCCCGGCCGCCACCCACAGGCCCCGCGAGAGGCGGTGGCAGTTGTGTGAGTGCGTGCTTGCGGCCGGAGCGGCGGGGAGAGGGTGCCGGTGGGGCCCAGAGGCGGCGGCGGCGGCGGCATCATGGACGAGAAGGTCTTCACCAAGGAGCTGGACCAGTGGATCGAGCAGCTCAATGAGTGCAAGCAACTCTCGGAGTCCCAGGTCAAGAGTCTGTGTGAGAAGGTGAGGCCGCCCGGCGGACCGGGGCCTCGGGCCCGGGGCCTGAGTCAGCGGTGCCCGCCCCCTCTCCCGGGAGGATGAGCCGGGGCCCCCCTGGGTTGTGCGCGGGGATCGAAGGCTGGGGGAGGGTCCGCCGCCTCCTCTTCCTCCTCGGTCCGGGGCGGCACCCTCGGCCTAGCCCACGGGGATGCGCTGATGGCGGGGCGGGGTGCGGAGGGAGGGAGGCTTCACCGAGGACCCCATCGCGCCTTCTCCTGGCCGGGGCCGAGAGAGGGGGCATGGGCGGCCTGCGGCGGAGGCCGCGGCTGGCAACATGGCGGAATCCGCCGGATCGCCCCGACGCCTCGTCCTCAGTCCCTGGAGCAGGGTGGTCCGACTTGGGGAAAGCCCTTCCCTCGAGCCCGGGCCTTGGTCCCCCTTACCGGGGCGGCTCGGCGCCCCCTGGCTCCGGCGCCGGGATTGGCTGCCGCCACCGCCTCTGCCTAAAATGGCGCCGCTCGGCTGGGTCTCGGGAAGCTTGGAGAGTGGCCGGGTCCGGCCCGCGCGGGGGGCAGGGGCGGGGGTCGGGGAGCCGAGGCTGGGGGGGGGCTAGGCCCGGCGAGGGGCGCCCGGCCGTACGGAAGGCTGATTTGAGGGGGACTGATCTTGTTGCGCGAGGAGGGAGGGTTCAGAGAAACGCCAGGGTTAAAACTCAGAAGGTGAAATGAAATTCTAGAGTTAGGGTCTCCTCTGTATGAAGTGAGGGTCATTGGGCTTGTAAAAATTAGTCAGAAAATTCAACTCTTGTTACAGTGTGTAACTTGCTGAAATGGAATTAAAGTGCGTTCTGTGAACAACTTTGAACCACGAATTTTTCTGGGCTTTTAAAAGAAATTTTAGTCTTGAATTTCAGAGTAATTAAATTGCTCTTTGGTATAGTTACAAGAAGGGTCGTGGTGAAACAGTGTATCAAAATTTCGGTGATAATTTCTTGCGATTGAAAGAAATACAAAATTGGCAAACCATTACTCTTTAGAGTGATTCGTATAAGTAAAATTCTGCAGCCTATAACTTCTCTCAGCTTATTTTGTTGATATTCTTGCTCTTTATTTTTAAAAGAGCACCATAATTTAGAGTAGTGCTTGTTGTTTTGAAAAGTTTGTTGAATTTATTTCTTTGACATACTTAAAATGTAAAAACATTGAGAGATTGTGAGTCATGATCGTTGGGTATATTAATATTTTTCATTAAACACCCCCCTCCCTTGTGCAAATAGGGATCCACTTTGACTAATTAGCTGAGGAAAATAAACTTAATGACTTGTAATTCTTATTGAAATTACGTTGGTAATTGTGCTGAATATATTTTTTAAGATGGCTCCACAACTTGCACTTTTTACAATATTGTTGAATGATGCTATTAATAAAGTTTACACTGAGGAGCATAATTTTTTGTACATATAGTCTGAGCTTTGGTTAGATTCCTTTTTTCACAGACTTTATTCACCAAATAAAATCCTCTTCGAATGGAATGGAAGGAACATTCTAAAGTTCAATAGAGAGGGAAATAAAGGCTTACCTGTCAGCTGACTAAATAGGAAGCTTTGGATTAATGTCGAATATGAAATTTACATTTAAACAAAAACTGGTTGAAAATTTGTTGCACAATTCTGTTTTCTTAAAGATGTGGAAAGGTTCTTTGTGCTCCTGAGATTGGCAGTTTAAGAGACTGCACTGTGAGCTGTCACCTAAGGTGACAGTTTTGGAAGTTTTCCATGCAACCTGAGTAGTTCCCTTCAATAGATGAGGTAGCAAACTGCTAGTTTATGGGATTGAATTTGAATTTGTATTGGAATTCCAGTTTGTCTTAGAAATGTGTACTGGTTCTTGACCCCCTAATTCAGTAGCACTAGGATAACTTTTAATTGAAAGTAGGGCTTTACAGTATAGGTTCTGTACTTGCTGAGGTGGTTTGTCCATTCATCCTAGTGCAGGAAAAAAAAAACCTAACATAATCTTTTGATTTTAAAACAAGTTGTAAGAAATATTGCTCAGGTATAGTTCCACCTCTTTAAACTTAGGAGCTGTAAATCTGTGGTTTCCTTTTAATACTTTGGCTCGTAGATAAAAAGTTATTTAAATGTCAGAATAAGAAATATTCTGAGCTCTATCCCCGTATTTATTCTCCAAGTTGTAGCTTGTGCCTGGAATGCACACTCTCTTCACCCCAGTTCACTTCAGATGTAAGTAATATTTCCCTCCTTTTCTCATAGTGCTCTGACTTGGGATCTCTTTTTTGGTATTTATTTCTTTTGTTATTCATGTTTGTGTGTGAATGAGTGTATATTTATGTGTGCATGTGTATACATATATATACATATATGTATACACATATATATACACATATATATGTGTCAGTGTATGTGTGTGTTTGTGTGTATATATGTCAGTGTTGATGTATAGTGTATTCCTGTGTTTGCTGCTCCCCACTTCAAATTACAAGCTTTTTGAGAGCATAGGTTGTCACTATATTCCAAAACCTAATACATTGCCTTGTACTATGTATATAGTATTTCCTGCTAAATTCTCATTTGCTTTTTATAAGAACATTTTATAGGAGCCTATAGTCCTTTGAAAAACAGTATTTAATCTTTTATATTTTAATAACTTTGTGTTTAAGTCATGTGAACAAATGCTTAGCACCTATTGGCTTTTTCTAAACACTTAAGTGTTCCACAGAACTGTGCTAAGGCTGGGGAAGGAGGGATAAAGCTAAGGTTCTTGGCCATCAAGAAAATTCCCATTATTTTTCCTGATTGGATCTCTTTCTGTAGGGGAGGAGCTAATGATAACTTGATGACTTATTTGAAAGCTTTGGGTTAATAATTTTGATAGTCTCTTTTAGACAGTTTTTTTTTTCATCGGGTCATAAAATGCTTTGCAAGGTGAATAGTATCTTTTACCATTTTGCTGACCACTTTACCAATCTTACTCTGTTGTTTTTATTTTGTTTTTCCTAAAATCTCAATAAGTTTCTATAAATTAATTTTAAAATTCACGTTTGAATCATTTTGAAGGCAGTAGTTTTGATAGGTCTGAAGAGACAGGCTCATCGATATAAAACTAAAAAAGTAGGTTTTCTTAAATCTTTCTCTTAAGCTCCAGTCTTACATCCCCAGATGTCTGCTGGACATCTCCACCTAAGTATCCCATAGATATCAACTTTGGATCATCCTTGACTCCTCACTTCCCATATCCAATCAGTTACCAAATTGTGTTGATTTTGCTTCCATATATGTCGTCCATCCCTTCCTCTGCCCTAGTTGAGGCCGTCATTATCTCACCTGAATTAGTGGCTCCAGTCTTTCTCAACTCTTCTATCCATCCTTTGCAAAGCTGCTAAAATGATATTCCTAAAGCACGGATCTGACCACATCACTTATGCTTTAAAAGTTCCAGTGGCTACCTTTTGCTTCCTGAACAAAAGTAAATCTGATCAGCATTTAAAATCCTTTATAATCCAACTCCAGCCATCCTTTACAGAGTGCATTAGTCTTCACACTCTGTAGTCAAGCCAAGCCAAACTGGCCTTCTTGATTTTCTTAAAGTCATTCCCTCTCCACTCTCAGAGACTTCTTGCCAACTGTTCCACCGTTCCTACATTGCCACTCACATCTCATCTCTGACTTTAATCACTGCTTTACTTTATGCTCTTTCTTTAAGCTTTTACTTAACACCCCTCCCCCACTTTTGTCGTATTTATTTATGTATTGGCGAGGCTATTGGAGTTAAATGACCTGCCCAGAGTCACACAGCTAGGAAATGTAATGTGTCTGAGAGGGGATTTGAACGCAGGTCCTCGGGGCTCCAGGGCAGGTGCTCTGTCCACTGCGCCACCTAGCTGCCCTGTTGCATTATTTTGTATATATTTGTAAATTGAGAAGGGACCGTTTTTGATGTTTTATTTTAGTATCCTGTATGCCTAGCACTGTACTTGGGAAATGGGTGCCTAATTATTATTTTTAGTAATAATAATAGTGGTTTTAATAATGTTAGATCCCTTTTGCAAAAATCTTTCTGAATGGTTTTGTTTAAAAAATTATTTACATTTTTAGAAGGAAAAATATGCTGTGTAAAAATTAGGGTAATTGTCAACATATGCTGAGTTGCATTAAAGAGAACCTGATCCAAGAGTTTGTTTCAAAATGCTTCTTGTATATTAAAATGTTAAGTGTCAAATGACAGTAGTAATCTGTAATAGGTCTCTGGTACAAAATAATGGGACTATCAGAGTAGCATGCCATGAACAATCTTTGAAAATAGTTACTTGTGCAGGAAGGAAAAGTAAATCCCCTAATAGTTAGAACAGTGGATTTTATCTCTTCAGAGATACTCTTACTAGTGTGCCTTTCTGAGGTTTACAAAGTTATTTTCTCAACTCTGTGATGTAGCTAATTCAAATATTAACAGTTGAGGAAATAGATATATTTGGTTCAAGGAAACAAAGATATTCATTGCCTGTGCCATAATTGAGGGGAGGATGCACAATTTATGTTATATTATTTTGTTTTTTCCCCAATCACATGTAAAAATAATTTTAAATGCTCATTTTAAAATATTTTGAGTTCCAAATTCTCTCCCTCTCCTCCCCCCTTCCTGAGACAGTAACCATTTTGATGTAGATTATACATGTGGAGTCATACAAAACATTTCCATATTACTCATGTTGTGAAAGAAAATACAGACCAAAAAAAAAAGCCACCACACGTGAGAAAAATAAAAAAAGTAAAAAATAGTATACTTTGACCTACATTTAGACACCATCACTTCTTTGAAGGTAGATAGCATTTTTCATCATAAATCCTTCAGAATTCTGTTATTGAGAAAAGCTAAGAGAATAACGAAGTCTTTTACAATTGATCATTGTACAATATTGCTGTTACTGTATACAACGTTCTCCTGGTTCTGCTCACTTCACTTTGCATCAGTTCATGTAAACTTTATCAAGTTTTTCTGAAATCATCTTGCTCACCATTTCTTATAGCACAGTAGTATTCTATTACAGTGATGCCACAACTGGTTTGGTCATTCCCCACTTGGTGGGCATCCCCTCAATTTCTGATTCTTGGCCACCACAGAAAGAGTTGCTATGAACATTTTTGTACATATAGCTCCTTTTCCTTTACTTTTTTTCCCTTAACATCTCTTTGGGACTCAGACCTAGTAGTAATATTGCTGGATCAAAGGGTATGCACAATTATAGCTCTCTGGGCATAGCTCTAAATTGCTCCAGAATGGTTGGACCAATTTACAACTTTACCAACCATGCATTAGTGTCTCTGTTTTCCCACATCCTCTCCAACATTTGACATTTCCCTTTTCGGTCATGTTAGCTAATCTGATAGCCAATCTGGTACCTCACAGTTGTTTTAATGTGCGTTTCTCTAATCCATAATGATTAAGAACATTTTTTCATATGACTTCAGATAGCTTTGTTTTCTTCATCTGAAAACTGCCTGTTCACATCCTTTGACCATTTATCAATTAGGGAATGACTTGTATTCTTATAAATTTGACTAGTTTGCTACATATTTGAGAAATGAGACCTTTTATCAAAGACACTTGCTATAAAAAAAAAAATTTCCCACCTGTACCAGAATTTCAACTCAGACCTCTCCTAACTCTGTGGCTCTTTGCCACATAGTTTCTAACTTCTCATTGATATAGTTGTTTATATTTTCAGCCTATCAATTATTTTATACCTATTGTACATAATGTAGTGATTATTTTTTAATTCAACAATTGGGGAAATGTTTTTGCTTTGACTTCTAAAATTTAGTTTAACTTAGAAACAACTTTAATACGTTGTGCTTTCAGGACTATTAAAGTTTTTGCATAACGAGAGAGAGTGTGTGGGGGGGTGTGTGTGTGTGTGTGTGTGAGAGAGAGAGAGAGAGAGAAAGAGAGAGAGAGAGAGAGAGATCTTGGGCAAGTCACTTAACCCCAATTGCCTCCAAAAGCAAAAAAAAAAAGTATTCTTTTCCCAGGTGTAGTATTGTTTAAAAAATTTTTTTTAAGGCATATGCATCCTATAAAGAATGTTTGGTTATTACAAGTGATTCATTTTTAACCTTTACATAGATTTGAAGTATGCATATTGCTTCCCATTGTTCATGGAACAACTGTTTTTCTGTCTTGTTACCCCAGTCTTGTATAAAGTACATGAAAATTCTGAAGATCATTGAGATGTTACATTTTTATACCAACTCGTTTTCATGTTCTCTAACATTTTCAATCTTTAGGAAGAATGATCAGGAAGATATATGTGTACATACTGGGCTCTTAGAGCCGAGTTCTAGTATTTAATAGACCTATTCTAATTTCTACCTTTTTTTTTCCTTTGAATTTTTGAAATAGGCCTTTGGAAGTACAAAATCATTTCTGAAAATTTTTGTAAAGTCTAAAGGAGAATTAGTACTTTTCCTTTTTCTGAGTTTGTGTGTGTTGAAGCACATTCATTTAATAAGCTTTTTTTGAACATTTTATGTTCAAAATTTATTTTAGGTGCCACACATAATAATGAATGCCTTGTCCCCTAGTCTTTTTTTTTTAAGCATAAGAATTGCGTTTATTAAGTGTATATAATTTAAAATCTCTGCTTTTAGAAATTGATTACATATTCAATTGTGGAGTTCGTGTTCTTCTGTTCTAAGAATGGAGGTAGCAATATTCTTTATAAGGTTACATTCAGAAACATGGGTATGACCATAAAAGTATCACTCTTATTTTTTCTGTATATTCTGTCCTCTACCTTCAACACCCCATCCCCTATTAAATAAAGCCACAGCAAGATTTTGTCTTAATGACAGTGATAGAAAAATGATTAAGGGATTAAGTGTTGAATATAGGAAACCTGCATATGTCATTATGATATAAAGGAATTGGACAATCAACCAATCACCAAACATTATCAGTGGCCTACTATGTGCTGGGCATTGAGAAAGCAAAGATAAAAATAAGTGAATTCCTCCCATGGTGCTGTGGGGGTGGGGGAGCTTATATTCTAGTTGGGAAAATAATGGATAAACATGTAAGGAAACACAAAACATACAAAATAAAAAGGTAGAGTAAATTTTTTTGTGGAAGTGGCTGCTTAGAGTAGGTGGTACCTGAGCTGAGGTTTAAACAGGCTAGGTCATCTTAAAATTCAAGCCATTGAAATCCGAGTGAGAAGAATGCAACCAGCACTTGGTCTCTATTCTTATAGCACTTAGTCTGATCTAGCTAGTAGAAGAGATAGACAAAACTAGGAGATAAAATGTGAGTGCTTTGAGGGAGATAGGAATAAATTGTAATGGAACTGCCAAGGTGGGAGACCAAAGGCTTGTTTGAGGAAATAGCTTTTGAACTGTTCTTTGAAGGAAGATTAGGATTTAAAGGACAAGTAGAAATGTTAATGGAGTGACTAGGTGGGATTCCTCCCCCCCCCCCCCAGTACTATGAAGGTGGGAAGTGTAAAGCATTATAAATTTTTTGGAAAAGAAAGTGTTATTGCTGTTTTTAGGTCAGATGGTTTATATATTATTAATGTTATCTAATACAGGTCTAAATTGAGGTACTTAATGAACAGTCCTATAAAATGAATGTTCCACTTTATTTTGGTATAAATTAATGAAGAATCCTTGAGAGAATACTAAAGAATTTGCTTGTCATTCAGTTTATTTAAATAACTTCTCAGTTTTATTCTTTGTGAACTGCCTGATGGCTATGGCATGGTAAGGTAACAACCTGTTTTGAACCAAGAATCTACAGGTGGTATGGTGTTCTAGGTACTATCTGGAGCTCAGAATATAGTAATGTAATAAAATTGTAGTTAGCCTTTTTCCTTTTTCTTTTTTTTTTGGGGGGGGAGCTAGGCAGTGGGGTTAAGTAACTTGCCCAGGGTCACACAGCTAGTAAGTGTTATGTGTCTGAGGCTGGATTTGAACTCAGGTCCTCCTGAATCCGGGGCTGGTGCTCTATCCACTGTGCCACCTAGCTGCCCCTTCAGTTAACCTTTTCTCAAATGAGGTTATTGTCACTGCTGATTTTAATATTTGGAACCTTCACAAATGTTGTACCACCTGTCAGAATATTTCTACAGGTTCCAGCTGTTTGTACTTTGAATCAAATGTCCCTTAACATAGACATGGAGTAGAATGATATAGCTGATTTAGATTCTTTGTGCTCTTCAAAGAGAGAAGAAAAGAAAGGCTGAGATTTTTGTTCAGTCATGTTTGACTCTTCTTGATCCCATTTGGGGTTTTCTTGGCAAAAATATTGGAGTAGTTTGCCATATGCTTTTCCAGCTCATTTTCCAGATGAGGAACTGAGGCAAGTACGGTTAAGTGACTTGCTCAGGGTCAAACGTCTGGTAAGTGTCTGAGCCCAAATTTGAAGTCAGGAAGATGAGTCTTTACAACTCCAGGCTGGGGATTCTATTTACTGCTCCACTTTGGCTGAGATTAGTGAGATGAAAAGGGAAATAGTTTTGTAATGCAAGTATAGTCACTGTTTTTCCTTCAGTTCCTGTCATGTGGATACAGACCTTTACGTTATGATAATAATTAACATTATCTCCGTTTCCACGTTACTCTTTTTGTGATTATTGGAAGGATCTTGATATTTCAGTTACCTGCATTTGTAGATTGAGGGATGAAAAACCTGGTGTCAAAATCCTGTTCCCTCCCTTCTCCAGTCTGACAAAGGGAGTTTTCTCCTTTGTATCATCCATTAGCAGAGATTGGAGGATTACTGATAATGGTATTTGTATGGTTTTGAGGCAGTCAAACTAGTAGGACTAGAAAGATGGGGGTGCTGGGGAGGAGAGTGGTATATGTATGGTACCTTTTAGGACAGGCAATCAAGGGATTACAAGATAGTCAAAGAGAGCTTTTGGCTACTGTGCTTCTGCTTTTTTATTCCCTTCAATATTGCTTTTTTCTCCATTTCGCATCTCCATTTTGAAAACCCTGAGTCTGTTCTTAGGACTATGTTGGAACAAAATCGTGATGGAGAACTGGTCTTTAGCAGCCTCTCTTATTTGCGTCTTCCGTAATAGAGGTGGCAGATTAGCCAGTATAGGGAGGTTTCTGTAACAACCGGTAAAATTAGTTTGAGAATAGAATTGACCCAAAGAAGTTACTCTTAAGTTTAACTCTTTATTCACTAGAAGGCAATGTAAAATATCCACTCAGCAAACTGACCACTGTAAATTTTGTTTTCTTCCTGTGATGCATCTCCTGAATTACTTAAACTATATATTTGACATACATTTTCTCATTAGGTAGTGAAGAAGGAAAAATAACCGATACTAAAAGACTTCAGTGGGACAGCTCAGTGACTTTGCCGTTTGTTTCAGTGCTGTGACTTTGGAATAAGATGGTACATCATTGGGCAGAAATGAAATAAGTCCTGGACTAAGACATTTCTACTTAAATCGAAAGGATTGTTCTGTACACCATAACTTATTTGGGGAGGGAGGGAGGATTTTAACTGATGGCTTCTTTAGTCATCTCTTATTTTTTGGGAATTGTATCTCACACATTTACTTTGCAGTTTTGGTTAAAAGGAGTTTTTTTTAATAAAACTATCAAGTTTAATCTCAATTATATTCATTATTATGGTTATAAATGGTTTTAAGTTTGAATTTCCAAAACTATGGCTTTTTAAAAAAGCACTTTTAGGGTACTTAAAGAGAGCCTCTGTTAATATAGATCCCTTGTCATCAAGCAGTACTGTTCTTAATCATTAGTTTTAGAAAGGTAATAAGTGTTTTAGGGGTAGGAATAGGTATGTTAAAAGAGTCAAGAAAGTGGCCCTGCTGTATGTAGTGATCCCTTGATAGAAAAGGCTCTGCAGCAACTGTATTAGAAACACAAGAGTCCATGAACTTGTTTTTTAAAAAATATTTTGGTGACCATATTTAAGTATAATTGGTTTCTTTTGTGATCCCATTCTGAGAAAACTGCAACTGGGGTCCATGCCACAAAAAACGATGTTAAGAACCCTGTAAGAGAGAGATAGTCCATGATGTTGCTGAAAGTGACTTCATGATGATGTCATTTAACCTAATTTCTGGTTGCCTTACTCTGCCCACCAGTAAACTCTTTGTAATATTTGCATCTCCCTGTGAAAATTAATGAGGTGCTTAAGATAGAACAGAATTTTAGGAATAGAAGAAATCACCTAGTTCAATCTCCTATTTTATAGATGGGGAAACAGGCCTAGAGAAGAAAAGTGACTTCCATCTGGTTCTGGTGGAAAGAGGCTTAAAACTTAGTTCTCCTGAATCTCATTTTAGTGTTATGTCAAGTGCTATTGTCAGATGTTCTATGCAAGTATAAGCCATTAGAATCTGTGTCCTTTTGAAAAGCTCTTTGGGTTTTGTGGTAATTTAACAATTATAGAGAACACATTTAAAACTCAGTATATCACTTGTGATAGGAATATTGCTTGAAAATTGTTTATGCTTTCTTCGTATGTTTATCAAATTGGATTATTTATGGTTTAATTATAAAGTATTTGTATCTGTTGACTAAACATTATAAAATCAATGGGATACAACAAATCTGAGTTACAATTAAATAGTTCTTTATTCCTTTAAGCATAGTTTAGTTTGGCTAAGTTCTCTACCTCCTTTTAATTTTTTTGGTTTTAATTTTGTGTTATCAAAATTGTTCCAAATTAGCTATATTATAGAAGTCCTCAATCTTTTGTGCCATGTGAAGCCTATAGACCTCTTCTCCAAATAATATTTTTAATGCATAAAATATGTAGAATTACAAAGGAAACTAAAAGTTAGTGAAAATGAAATAAAGATGTAATTAATTGGTTTACCATCCAAGTTTTCCTGAAATACAAAGTCTGTGGACCCTGGGTTTTAAGAACTCTATTCTGTAGTAGAACTAAATAGGAGGTAAAAAAGAAGGTTTGTAATTTGTCCTTAATACTCCTTTTGTCTTTTGGTTAAAAATTACATTTGATTAACAGTTAAAATACTACTTTACCAGTAATTATTACAAAGTTAAATGAGACTACCTCCAGTTTTTTTTTAAAGGGTGATAATAAATTTAAAGATTCTGATGTGATTAGAGAAATATATGCCCTCAATTGAAATGAGAGAGCTAATTAAGAAAAAGGCAGGTCTGTAAAGACAGCCTCTTGAATTCTGGTTCTCAAGTTACTTTCTTCTGTGTATTCTGTTCTATATCTATATTCCTAGAATCTTGGAATCGACTTCAGAGAACATCTACCCCAACCTATACCTGAAGAAGGAATACTTCTATTGACTTTTCAAATGAGTGGTTGTATTGCCTGTTTGAAAACTTTCAGTGGAGAGAATGAGGAAACAAATAACCTACTCTTTCCTAAGGTAGTGAATTCCACTTTTGGATAACTAATTGTTAGGAAGGGCTGCTAGTTGAGCACGGTAGATGGAGTCCTAGGCCTGGAGTCAGGAAGACCTTCTTTTCCTGAGTTTAAATCTGGCCTCAGACACATACTAGCTGTGTGACCCTGGGCAAGTCACTTAACCCTGTTTGCCTCAGTTCCCTATCTGTAAAACATGTTGGACAAGGAAGTGGCAAACCAGTCCAGTATCTTTGCCAAGAAAACCCCAAATGGGGTCATGAAGAGTCAGAAATGACTGAAATGACTAACAAATTGCTTTCCTTACATCAAATTGATATTTGCCTCTCTACAACTTTCACTCTAAAATTTACTTCTGGTTCTGTAGCTGAATCAGCCTAATCTTTTTTTCCCCCAAAAAAATAGCCTTTCAAAAGACAACTCTTTGAAACCCTCCCCCCCTTTCCTTTTTTTCCAGTCCCAAGATCCTACTTCTTACTCTTACATATCTTGGGCTTCATCCTGATGGTCCTCTTCTCTTATCAATAGCCTTTCTCTGAAATGTGCTCAGTGATGACACAGTACTACAGGTGTGGTTTGACTATAGTGGAGTACATTTGGAGACCATTTACCTCCTGTGTTTTGGATGCTGTGCTACCTCTTAATGCAGCCCATAATCATAGTAGTTTTTTGATATCCGTGTTGCAGTGTTTATACATTTAGCTTTTTAGTCTACCAAAACCTCCAGGTCTATTTAACATGAGTTGTTGCCTAACTGTGACTCTCATTTTGCACTTAGAAAGGTTTCTAAAATCCAGTTATAGAATTCTGTGTATTTTTTGCTATTTATCACTGTTTAAGCTTTGACCCATGTTTCTGATTTGTTGACTAGCCTGTTAATCCTGTCTTGTCCAATATGTTGTGTCCCTCCCCGTTTTGCATCACCTACAAATTTGACAAGCATGCAATCTATATACCTTCCTGTAATTTAGTGATAAATATGCCAAAATGACCCTGAATATTCCTCTGAGTTGACATTAGAGCCAATAATGATTGATTTTCTTTGGGTCCTGTCATTTAACTAATTCCGAAGATTAAGAAGTTAAAATGTTTTTGCAATTGAGAAGTGAAGTGTTGAATCAGTAGAACTATCCTTGTCCCTTTCTGTCCTGGGCCTTTTTTCTTGTCTATATTACTTTACTTGGTGGTCTCATTAGCTCTCATGGGTTCAAAGGTCTTATGTATACTGGTTATTCTCAAATATACCTATCCTTCCTTAAACTCTCTACTGACCTTCAATCTTGCATCTGCCAACTGCATTTCAGACATTTTGAACTAGATGTCTAGTAACCATCTTGAGCTCAGCATATCCAGAACAACTCATTGTTTTGCTTCCTAAGTCCTTCTCCCCCATCCACACTTCTGCTATTATTGTCAAGGGAACCATCTTCCTCCCAGATCCTAAGGCTCACAACCTAGGAGTCATCCTCAACTCATTAGTATTTCTCATCCCCTATATTTAATCTACCAAAGTCTGTCAATTTCATTTTTGCAAGGTCTCTCAAATCTGCCCTTTCCTCTCTTCTTCTGACATTGCCACTAGTCTGCTGCAGGCCCTCATCACCTCAACCCTGGGTTTTGCAGTAACCCATTGGTGGGTCTGCCTGCTACAAGTCTCTCCTCACTACAATCTCCATGCAGTCACCAAGCTGCAGGTCTTGCTATGTTACCTTCCTACTCAGTAAACTCCAGTAGACTCCCTGTCATTTCCAAGATCAAATGCAAAATCCTCTGTTTTTAATTCAAAACCCTTTGTAACTTAACCCCCTCCCCATGACACTGACCTTGCTATTCTACAAACAGGATACTCCATTTTTCCATTTCTGGGCTCTAGGTGTTTTCTCTGGCTCTCCCCTCATCTCTACGGACTTCCTGGTTTCCTTTGAGTACCAACTGAAATCCCATCTTCTAAAAGAAGATTTTACCAACTCTTCTTAACTCTAGTCCCTTTCTTTTAATTATTTCCTATTTATATGTATAGCTTGTGTATACCTATTTGTTTGCTTGTTGTTTCCCCTATTAGATTGTGAGCTCCTTGAAGGCAGGGATTGACTTTTGCCTCTTTTTTTTTGTATCCCCAGCACTTAGCACATTGGCATAGCTGCACAGCTGGCCCAAAGTAGAAGCTTAATAAGCATTTATTGAGTATTATTGAAAAAGAGAGTGAACATAGTTACAAAAATTAGGCCTTAAAAGTATCTGGGAAAAAATGGAAGTGTATGTAACTATTAAGTGATCCTGCCACTAGGAGCACTAATTTATTAATGAGATTGTGACTGTTAATGTTGTGTTGTAGGGAGGTGTTTTTTTTTTAGTTTTATATGCACAGGGTTTGGCTACTCTTCCCTTACTTGAAAGCATACCAGACTTACTACTTTATACCTATAATGATTTTGAAGAGTAGTAAATTTCATGTTAGTGTTGTGGTATAAAAATAGTTTGGTTCTGTCTCTGTAGTTAAGCATAGATTAACTCATGAACTTTAACACATTTTCCTCAGCATAGTCACTCCTAGTGCTGTCTTCAATGGTTGACTTACTGTGCATAGGCCTTTATGGAAAGGCTGCAGTATTTTCTCTTGTGGAAAAAAGGACCTTTAAACTATATTGAATACATGGTAGTTAATTGCTGGTTTCAGTCTAGTTCCTTAAAGTGTTTGTTTAAAAGCTCCAAAGTTATTTACATTAGCAAAGCAAATTATTTTACTTTTTAATTCCTGGCAGCTGTCATCCATTTAATGTTTAAAGCCTTTCCCCCCCTCCTATTATGATCTCTTTTGCACCAAGATTGGCATGTTTTTAAAACTTTTGACTGTATATATACTTAAAACATTTAAAATAACCCAGTTTATGATGAACTGGTTCAAGTGAAGGCAGTTTGGGTTTTGAAGATGTTAAAAGCTGCTGGGCTTGTACATCTAAATAAGGCACAAGTAGGTTAAAAATCTAATTTATTTTCCTTTCCCTTAAGCCCCCCCCCTCCATTTTAAATAGCAAATCCTCAGGTGATAATTTAGATAATTCCATGGTAGGTGGATTTTTTTTTAATTGGTGGTAAATATCTTCAAGGAAAGATGAATTTTAAAATGGGAAATTATCTGAAGAAAGTATTAGTTTGCAATACTTGTGTGCCAAAGGATACAGCTGCCGTGCTAAAATATTTTGAGACTGAAAAAATCCTTTCTGATGGATAGTCTTCACAGTGAGCAGGACCTGTTTTTCACAGTGTGTGCTAATATACTGAAAGTGTGTATACTGTGGAATCAGTGTAATTGACTGGCCATTTTTCTGCCTTACTATAGAATTGAATGACCTGATTTGGTTTGTGATGCTAATTCTTACCAAAAGAAAATAGCCTTTTATTTGATCCATTCAGAGAAAAACATTTCTCTTGATTAATTAAATTTATATAGGGCAGCTAGGTGGCTCAGTGGATAGAGTGCTGGGCCTGGAGTCAGAAAGATGAGTCTTCCTAAATTCAAATCTGGCATCAGACACAACAAGCTGTGTGACCTTGGGCAAGTACTTAACCCTGTTTGCCTCAGTTTCCTCATCTGTAAAAAAAAATATATATGTAAAATGAAGGAAATGGCATACCACTCCAGAATCTTTGCCAAGAAAACCCCAGATGGGGTCATGAAGAGTTGGGCATGACTGAACAACACATTAAGTTACATAATCTCAGAATTAAAAGGAACTTGCAAGATTGTCAAGTTCAATCTATGCCTGAGACCTTTATGTACAACATCCCTAAAAAGTGATCATACAGAAATTACTTCCATCTCCATTGATGGGAAATCACTGCTTCCCAGGGCAGTTCGTTTCCCTTTTGGATAGCTGTAATTGTTTTGAAGTAAAAGTTTTTACCCACACCAAACTCAGATCTGCCTTCAAATTGTACTAATTTCTTCTACTCCTGTCCTATAGGGCCAAGTAGATCAAGTCTCCTCCTTTACTTTGAGTGGCCATGGGCAAAACCCTTTCACCTTTCTGGACCTAAATGTCTTCTTCAATAACATAAAGGAATTAAATCAGATGGCCTCTATCATTGACTTTCAGATATAAATCTTAGATCTTATATACGTGGTAGCCCTTAAAATACTTAAAGGCATAATGCCCCTACCCACCCC
Organism: Phascolarctos cinereus; assembly: GCF_003287225.1. Lineage (NCBI taxonomy): Eukaryota > Metazoa > Chordata > Mammalia > Diprotodontia > Phascolarctidae > Phascolarctos > Phascolarctos cinereus. The sequence continues at coordinate 347,175,257 of NW_027555625.1, forward strand.
AAGTCTTGTCTTCTCTGGACTAAACATCTCCAGTTCCATCAAAAACACAGTAGATTTTCCTTTGCTTCGGTCTTGAGGCACCCATTCTCCACTTTACCCTTATCTTTATGTGGAATCATTTCGTTACATAGTTTCAGGGACTGTTTCATTTTTTCAGTGTTTGTATCCCTAACACAGTGCCTGGCACATAGTAGATGAAGAATAAATGCTTGTTGGTAGGTTTAGTTGGCAATTTCCAGCTCATTGGCCTTTGGAGCAACTGCCTTCTGAGTAGGTTCCTTCTTAGTTAGGACCTTCTGGCCTGGGGCTGCCTTCTAGCCCCTTCAGCTTTGTTTAGTGGGGAATCTTCTTGGCAGAAAACTGCCAATAATCTTCCTGACTCCTAGGCTCTACTTACTCACTGTGCCACCTAGCTGCCCTATATAAATTTAATTAATCAAGAGAAATGTTTTTCTCTGAATGCATCAAATAAAAGGCTGTTTTCTTTTGGTAAGAATTAGCATCACAAACCAAATCAGGTCATTCAATTCTATAGTAAGGCAGAAAAATGGCCAGTCAATTACACTGATTCCACAGTATACACACTTTCAGTATATTAGCACACAATGTGAAAAATAGGTCCTGCTCACTGTGAAGACTATCCATCAGAAAGGATTTTTTCAGTCTCAAAATATTTTAGCACGGCAGCTGTATCCTTTGGCACACAAGTATTGCAAACTAATACTTTCTTCAGATAATTTCCCATTTTAAAATTCATCTTTCCTTGAAGATATTTACCACCAATTAAAAAAAATCCACCTACCATGGAATTATCTAAATTATCACCTGAGGATTTGCTATTTAAAATGGAGGGGGGGCTTAAGGGAAAGGAAAATAAATTAGATTTTTAACCTACTTGTGCCTTATTTAGATGTACAAGCCCAGCAGCTTTTAACATCTTCAAAACCCAAACTGCCTTCACTTGAACCAGTTCATCATAAACTGGGTTATTTTAAATGTTTTAAGTATATATACAGTCAAAAGTTTTAAAAACATGTTAATCTTGTCATAAGATCAGGAAAGGCTTCACTCTGAACAGTTTTGAAGTAAAACAAGGAATTCTTACAAATGGAGAATTGAGGTGGGTATACATTCCAGGTATGAAGGGAAACTGGTACAAAGATGGAGATGAAGTTACCATATATGAGGAACAGCAAGAAGGCAAGGAAAAAGTCATAAAATTGAAACGCAGTATCTACCTAGAAAGGAAACTTGAAAAATTGTAGACCAGCAAGACCCAATACTGTTGTCCCAACTCTTTGTGATGCCATCTGGGGTTTTCTTGGCAATTTGTAAAGATGAGGAAACTGAGGCAAACAGGGTTAAGTGATCTGCCCTAGGTCATACAACTAGGCCAGATTTGAACTCAAGAAGAATCTTCCTGACTCCAGGCTCTACTCACTGTGCCAACTAGCTGCCCTCTAAGACCAATGAGGCCCACCAAAGAGGTTTATATGCTTCGTGTCATTATTATCTAGGATAAGTTTAGATATAGAATTGTTGTCATAGCTTTATATTCAAGTACCTTTGTGACTTATAAAACAAATGAGGGGATGATCATCGACTTGCTTTGATGCTCTTCTTGGAGGTAAGTTCTTGCTGGAAGCTCACACTGATTGCCACACCTGTTCTCTTCCCTCTGGGCAGCTCCCTTCTTAGGAGACCCCCTTCTTCACCTTGTGTTTGATAATTCTGTTTCTCATTTTCTCAGCCTTCATGACTTTATAGCGATTAGAACATGTCATCTTGACTTTGCTTTCTTTGGCTTCAATCTTCTTGTCCCATGTTGTAGATTTCCATTTTGTACTGTTCTTTCTCAAACAGCTTGGACATATTTCTGAGGAGCACTTGTGTGGGAACTTGAGAAAGAAGTGGTTCAGTTGCATACATTTAAATGGCACAGACTGCCTCCTCGCACCACTGCATGGGCCACCAACCAAACCCCTGTTCTGATCAACAGTATCCATAATAGCTAGCTACTGTTGAGGTTTAGAGGTTTAGGGGGTGCTGGGACCCCAAAATCACGACACGCAGGTCCTGCCCAAATTAATTAGACCCAAACCTTCTTTCAGCCAAAGACAAGGTTTATTAAAAATCAGCCATATTGGCCAGACTCTTAAGGAATCTTAACATTTGGGATTCTTGTATTGACAAGTGGGCTTCAGCAAGTCCCAGCCATTGGCTAGACTCTTAAGGAATCTGGGACTTTAAGAATCTCAGCTACTGCCAATATTTTTTAAGAAAACAATGTTAGCCTTTTATGATCATTGCTTCTTTTAAAAAATATTTTCAGACTATTCTTTTAATGATAATCCTTTTAGTAATATCTATATATTTTTAAGAATTTGAAAGTTCAGGTTGAAGTTACTGTCATTGCTTTATTGAAAATTCTTTCCTCATTTTCTTTTTTAAAAAATTTGAGTATTCAGGGGCAGCTAGGTGGCCCAGTGGATAGAGCTCCCTCCTTGGAATCAGGAGCACCTGAGTTCAAGTCCGCTTTCAGACACTTGACACTTACTAGCTGTGTGACCCTGGGCAAATCACTTAACCCCGATTGCCTCACCAAAAAGCAAAATATACATACACATATATATGTATGAGTGTTCTCCAGCCCTGCACTGTGTCTCCCATTTTTCAAGACCTTTTAAAAACTGCTTCTGCTTAGCAGTTGCATACATCAGATATTTCAGTATCTTGAGATACAGTTTTTCTGAGCCTACTCTTAGTACCTTACTTTCAGTTCTGAGTTCACTTGTTTTGTTCTGTCTTTTCCATTATAAAGATCATCCTCACAGGTAGAGGAAAACAAGCAAAATTAAAGTTAAATAATTCTTCCTTCTCTTTAGTATTCCTCTTCAGTTCTTCCTGGACTTTAGCACTGAAGATATTCTTATAGGATTCAGCTTTATTTTGTAGATTGGGTGTTCTTAACCTTTTTTTGTGTCCATGGACCCTTTTGACAGTCTGGTAAAGCCTATGGACCTTTTCACAGAATGATATTTTTAAATAATTGAAGGAAATGCTAAATTTTAGTTAAAGATTAGCAAAGTAAAGATGAACTCCCCCTCCCCCCAGGTTCACAGAGCCCCTAAATCTGTCCATGGAATCCAGGTTAAGAACCCCTTCACTAGATGGTTACCCTTTTCTTCCTCATTGAAATTGTTTGTATTTAGAATTTTTTTCTTGAGAGGTGCCCCGTTGGGCTGACTTCCTTGGAATTTTAGGCCATGAGATCCTTCCTTTTGTTACCCTAAACTCTCTGAAGTCTGTTCTCCGAAAATCTAGGAAGTATGTCAAACTGTGCCTAGCCCTATCACGTGTTGTAAGAAGGTTGTCTCTTTCTTTCAGGGTTCCCATTTGTTCCAAGGGCAAGCATTTGTCCATTCTCACATCTCACAGTGAAGAAGTAAATAGCTCTTTAAGGGTAAAGCCCTATACTCGATTTAAAAAACTACCAATATAATAAAGGCTGAGGTCAGTTCTGGCTAAACCAGTCAGAATAACACTTTCCTTTCTTACCTTTTAAAAATAATTAAATTACCTTTAAGACAAGCCAAAATTGTAGTAGCTCCTTTTTTAAAAAATTTTTTTGAGAGCTCCAGCAGATTCCCACATAACTGAATTCCCCCATCACTATAATATCATACCTTCATGATACAATGTTTCCCAAACCTTCAGTCTGTTTCTTCCTTTTGTCCAGATGATTTATCTGATGGTTCCATGTCCTAGTCCCACTGTCAACTTTCTTGCTTGGTTCTCTAGTTATAAAGCATGCTGTGTGCCTTGACAGGCTTCAGTGATACATGGTTAGGGCCAGTTTAGCTCCTTGCTGCTGGATCTCTTGCTTACTTTGTTTACTACTCCTAAATGCTGTGCTTAATGTATAGACAGAGGCCAAGGCAAATCATTGCATTACTCCCAGTTAGGATATTGTTACCAGCCCTGATTATAATTCCATCGTTACTATATTTTAAACTATAATCTAGAAATCCGAATCACGTTCTTAGAGACTATCTTAATTACTCATTTCCCAAATACGCCTCTCTTTCCTGAAGCCTTTGCAGCCCTGATTTTTTAAGTCTTATGACCTTTTCTTTTTTCTTAATTTATTTTTAGTTTTCAACATTCACGTCCATAAGCTTTTGAGTTTTAAATTTTCTCCCCCTCCTTCCCTCACTCTCTCCTCAAGATGACATGCAATCTGATATAGGCTCTACATATGCATTCCTATTAAACATATTCTCGCATTAGTCATGTTGTAAAGAAGAATTAGAACCAATAGGAGGAACCAAAACAAAACAGAAGGAAAAAAAAGAGCGAATAATGTGCTTCGATCTGCACTCCAGCTCCATAGTTCTCTCTCTGGACGTGGATAGCAGTTTTCATTTTGAAATTTTGGAGATGTCTTAGATCCTTGCATTGCTCAGAAGAGAGAAGTCTGTCAAAGTTAGTCATTGCACAACATGGCTGTTACTGTGTACAGTGTTCTCCCAGTTTTGCTCACTTCACTCAGCATCAGTTCATATAAGTCTTTTCAGGTTTTTCTGAGGTTCACTTGCTCATCATTTCTTATAGCACAATAGTATTCCATTACATTCATAGACCACAACTTGTTCAGCCATTCCCCAATTGATGGGCATCCCCTCAATTTCCAGTTCTTTGCTACCATAAAGAGAATGCAGCCCTTAATTGAACAGTGAAGGAGACACCACCTGTGTCCCTAAGTAGGAGTGGGTACCAGGGGTAGGGTAGGGAACCTGCAGCCCTTTGAACTGAATCTAAACTTTCGCAGAACAAATCCCCTTAATGAAAGGTTCTGTTTGATGAAGTTTGGATTCAGTCATCTTGAGGACCTAGAGGTTCCCCACCCCTGCCCTAAGGTCTTAAGGACCTGCCTAGGGCTTTTAAACCCTAATGCTCTTTCTTAAGTTCCTTGTGGTGGTATAACATGAAAGCAGATAATACTACCAGATGTGGCTAAAATCTTGGGAAGCTTTCAGTCCTGTACCAGTTATATATACTCTAGGAAAAACATCAGACCTCTCATTAAAGTCTGACGAATAGCTGCTTCAATAGCAGGAGTCATCAACCACCACCACAACTTGACGCCTTTCCTTTTCCTCTTACCCAGTTTGCCTCCTCATGCCACCTGTGAATTCATATCACTCCTTGAAATGAATCCTTCTCCAAAGACTCTCTAAACATTATTTAGCTTCAAGTGTTCAGTGGCTTTTTTCTTCCCTTAATTTTACTATGTCACATTTTTCTACTTTAAACCCTTCTGATGTGCTGCTACCTGCTACCTTATCACATCTTTATTTTTAACCTAAAGCCCATCCATCTTTAAGCAGCACTACATCTCCTTTAACTAGCTTTTTTGCCTTCTTTTCTAAGGAGGTGGCCCCTCCCCTTCACATACATATAGCAGTTACTTGACCATAGCAAAAAGATAAACATGTGTACTGTTCAGGCCACTGCGGAATTTCCCTGTATCTGTATATCTGCTATTAAAATCTGAATCCCATGTAATTTTAAGTAGAAATTTTAAATTTTGCTCAAGTAATTATTATAGTTAGCATCATGTACTGCTTTACAAATATTATTTCATTTTATCCTCAACTATAGAATGTAGAAGCTATTATTATCCCATTTTACATATGTGGAAACTGTGTCTGAGGGAAGGTGAAGTTACTTAGCCCGGGGTCACATAGCTAGTAAGTGTCCAAGGCTTAGTTTTGAATTAACCTCTTTTCTGATTTCCAAGTCCAAAGCTGTAGCCCCTGCATCACCTAGCTGCCTGATTTGCACCAGTTTGGTGGTACTTAAGGCTCTTGCATTATTAAAAATGTTAGTTTTTCCTGTATAGTTTTTTTTAGGCAGTTGGGGTTAAGTGACTTGCCCAGGGTCACACAGCTAGTTAAGTGTCTAGTGTTTGATCTGAGTTCGGATTTGAACTCAGGTCCTCCTGATGTCAGGGCCAGTGCTGTATCCACTGTGCCACCTAGCTGCCCTCTTCTGTATAGTTGTTAAGTACAATTCAATTCCTGGAAAAGGGGTAATTGTAGATATTAACCAGAATACTGTAATCATAGACACTGAGCTTTTAAAAAGACTTTAGTACAAACACTTTCAAAGAGGTAAGAAGTGTCTCCTAATTGGATTCAGCTAGAAACCCCACTTTTACCAGCTATATTCAATGTCTGTTTTCATTGGCCCTTTGGGCAGGAAGCTGTTAATTACTAATCTGTGGCAGTGAAGCAAGCAAGTCTCTTCTAAGGAAAATGCAGAAAGATTGCTATAAATAAATAGCTTCCCCAGCTGAGGAACAGGTGTGGCAATCAGTGTGAGCTTCCAGCAAGAACTTACCTCCAAGAAGAGCATCAAAGCAAGTCGATGATCATCCCCTCATTTGTTTTATAAGTCACAAAGGTACTTGAATATAAAGCTATGACAACAATTCTAAATCTAAACTTATCCTAGATAATAATGACACGAAGCATATAAACCTCTTTGGTTGGCCTCATTGGTCTTAGAGGGCAGCCAGTTGGCACAGTGAGTAAAGCCTGGAGTCAGGAAGATTCTTCTTCCTGAGTTCAAATCTGGCCTAGTTGTATGACCTAGGGCAGATCACTTAACCCTGTTTGCCTCAGTTTCCTCATCATTACAATGAGCTGGAAATTGCCAGGAAAACCCCAGATGGCATCACAAAGAGTTGGGACACTACTGAAAATGACTGAACAACAGTATTGGTCTTGCTGGTCTAGAAGTTTCTCAAGCTTCCTTTCTAGGTAGATACTGCCAGTTTCAGTTTTATGTCTTTTTCCTTGCCTTCTTGCTGTTCCTCATATATGGTACTTCATCTCCATCTTTGTACCAGTTGCCCTTCATACCTGGAATGTATACCCACCTCAATTCTCCATTTGTAAGAATTCCTTGTTTTCCTTCAAAACTGTTCAGAGTGAAGCCTTTTCTGATCTTTCCCACCCATTCTCAACTTTACCCTTATCTTTATGTGGAATCATTTTGTTACATAGTTTCAGGGACTATTTCATTTTTTTCAGTGTTTATATCCCTAGCACAGTGCCTGGCACGTAGTAGATGAAGAATAAATGCTTGTTGATAGATTTAGTTCCATTTTATTCAAAGAATTAAACTTAGAACATAGGCTTTTAGATTTGGATGTTAGAAATCAGTAATTTAGTCAAAGTTCATTTAGAGATAAGGAAACAGACTAGTAGAACTAATATGACTTGCCATAGTGACCAGGCAGAGACAGAATTTGAATCCAAGGATTCTGACTCCAAATGCAGTTCTCTTTCCTCTACCAGTGTATGTGTTGGACTTAAGCAACTGTTTTGGTTCATTTGGAATTTAAGCTTGTAGCTAAGTTTGGGTAGCTTTTATTTTAAGTAATAGCTTTCTTTTCAAGTATGTAATTGTTTGAAATAGAAAATTACTTGAGTCCAGAGGTGTATGTTGAAGTTTAGCTTTATCTCAGTTGTGGAAATAGGCAGCAGCATATTTACAAGATTTCTGTGGTATAAATTTCATATTTCTTTTCCTGAATCATTGCCCCTTTAAAAGCCCTATAATTAGCCAAGTTCTTACTAACCTCATTGGGATAGATGGAACCTGTGATTTATTGCTACTGTATATTGTTAACATAAACGGGTACTGAAAATTCAGTAGGTGAATACCGAAGCCACACAAACTTAGTCATAGTGATTGCCCAGAGACCTTTATCTCTGGCCATTTCATTTCACAAGGGGATAAATGGAAATGCACTTCTAAAAGAGTGCTGAGGAGTACAGGAGGAGCTTAGAACATTTGAGTATGCTGGTAGTATTTTTATTTATAGTCTTCAGCTGAAAGTTGAAACTACAGGTTTCTTTAGAGAGAAATAAGAAGTATTATTACAACTAAAGGTAATAATAAGTGGGGAAAGAGTGGGCAGTGCCTATTTATATTCCTAAGAGATTCTACTCTTGGCCCCAGATACTTAACTGAATGAGTCACAAATGCATTTATCCCATCAAGAAGGAAAAAAATCATTACCTAATTCTTTCTTTAAAAAAATTTTTAACCTGTCAGATTTATAGAGATTGGGAAGAAATTATGACCAAACAAGAGATAGAGGACAGTATGAAATGGCAAAATGTATGTATAATTTTGATTATATTAAGTTGTAAAGTTTTTGCACAAAGCCAATGCAACCAGTATTAGGAAAGCAGAAAACTTGGGAAGAATTTTTATAACTAGTGTCTCTGCTAAAGGCCTCATTTCTAAAATATGTAGAGAATCGAGTCAAATTTATAAGAATACAAGTCATTCCTCACTTGATAAATGGTCAAAGGATATGAACAGGCAGTTTTCACATGAAGAAATTAAAGCTATCTATACTCATATGAAAAAAATATTCTAAATCACTAATGATTAGAGAAATGCACATCAAAACAATTCTAAGGTACCATATCATACCTATTAGATTGGCTAACATGACAAAACAAGAAAATGATAAATACCGGAGGAGGTGTGGGAGAATTGGGACCCTAATGTACTGTTGGCGGAGTTGTAAACTGAGCCAACCATTCTGGAGAGCCATTTGGAACTATGCTGAAAGAGTTTTAAAACTGTGCATACCCCTTGATCCAGCAATATCGTAACTTCATAGAAATGGGAAAAGGACCCACATGTACAGAAAGATTTATAGCAGTTCTTTTTGTGGTGGCAAAGAATTGGAAATTGAGACAATGTTGGGGAATGGCTGAATATGGTATATGAATGTAATAGCATACTATTGTGCTGTAAGAAATGATGAGCAGGTGGACTTCAGAAAATCCTGGAAAGAGTTACATGACCTGCTACTGAGTGAAGTGAGCAGAACCAGGAGAACGTCGTATACAGTAACAGCCACATTATTCGATGACTAACTTTGATAGACTTACCTCTTCTTAGCAATGCAAGTATCTAAGACAACTCCAAAAGATTCATGATGGAAAATGCTATCCACATCCAGAGAAAGAATGCAGATTGAAGCATATTATTTGCTTTTTCACTCATTCTCTCTTATTTGTTCTTTCTAGTGGTTTGTCCCATTCATTCTAATTCTTTTTTGCAACATGACTAAAGTGAAAATAGGTTTAATATGAATGTGTGTTGAGTCTGTGTCAAATTGCATGCTATCTTGGGGTGGGGGGAGGGGAGAGATGGGGAGAAAATTTGGAACTCAAAATCTTATGGAAGTGAATGTGGAAACTAAAAATGAGTAGATTTACGAAAAAATTAACTGAGCTTAAATTCACAACTTAATCTTTTTTAAAATGACCTACAGTGTAGAAGCCTAATTTTTTAAAAATCTCATTTCATTGATTTTTTGTCACTCTGGTGTTAATAAGTATTTAGTTGAATATCATTGAGAAGTCCAAGCATCTGACAGGGATGTATACCCCGACATTTCTAGTGGCCATTGGAGTAGCATGCAAAGAGGATCCATCTGTTTTCCTTTTTTTTTTCCCCCACTATAGCATCAGCATTTGAAAAAATTTATGATTTAATTGGTCCTTTTAATTTGAAAATATTAGTTTATATAATCTGTCATCCGGTCTAAGAAATTGCAAGTAGTGAGTAAATTTCACTATTGCTATCTTCCATTGCTAAACATACTAATATAGTTAATTTTCTTCTTCATCCATAGGCTAAAGAAATTCTTACAAAGGAGTCCAATGTGCAAGAGGTGCGATGTCCAGTCACTGTCTGTGGAGATGTTCATGGGCAATTTCATGATCTCATGGAACTTTTTAGAATTGGTGGCAAATCACCAGACACAAATTACTTGTTTATGGGCGATTATGTTGACAGAGGATATTATTCAGTTGAAACAGTAACACTGCTTGTAGCTCTTAAGGTAACTTTTACTATTTTTTTTTTTGCCATATGGCCTTAGATGAATGCTTTTTTAATATCCTAATGTGTTTTTTTTTTTTACTGAAAATAGACATTGAAATTTCTTAATTTTTAAAATGCTGTGAAATGAATGAAGAGATGATAGAAAAAAGAATGAGTTATTTCCCAAAGAGAGCTATGTCTAGGAATTAGTGTTGTAAAGCTGTGCTAACACATAATTAGTACAGGTATCCCAGGCTTTTGTGTATTGGTAACTGGGAATGTCTGGGGGAAAAAAATTCTTTTAATACTATCGATAGCTCCCTTTGAAGGAAAGCTCTAATTGCAGAGCATTATTAGAGCTTCTTGGTCAAACTCAATTTTGTGCGAGGATATATATGATACAGCAGCCATGAGTTGCTTTTCCTCAATGTTTCCAAAGGAGTGAATTGTTGTTGTGCCAAAAGGTGGGCTTTTGGAGGGGGTTATCATGGTAATTCATTTTTTCTTTGAGATTTTGAGGTTAGTTCCCAGTTACAAATTAAACTCCATATAGCTTAAGGGGAAATATTTTTATCTGTTCCATAAGAAGGTTGTACTGTATGACTTCTAAAGACATTTTCCTGGAGTCTTTTTTTTTTTTAAGTTTTATTTCTGTATCACTCTTGAGAGACATTTTCCTGTTCTAAAATCCTATGACACTGATGAACCAAATTGAAAGTATGAAAGAAAACATATAAATCAGCCTATTCCTAGGCTCAGAATTACTTACATGATGAACAGAAATTTAGTATCCAGCTATTTCATTTCCCTAAGGATTTGTGAATTTAGAGTTGAAGGATGTGCTTTTGGTGCTTGCCTAGCAATAGAAGGATGAACTGTGGATGGAATATTGAGGCTGCTAGAAAGCTTTCAGGAATATTTTAAACTTTGTGAGCTTGGCTGTTAGGAAGGAAAGTGGTAGTAGTTGGATATTTTCCTAAGTAAACTTGAACAGCTTCTTTGAGGATCCTTATATGTTGTAGTTGGCTTCCTTTTTAAGAAATTAATTAATGTTCTTTTCTGTCTTGGTGTTCAGGTTCGTTACCGTGAACGTATCACTATTCTTCGAGGGAATCATGAGAGTAGACAAATCACACAAGTATATGGTTTCTATGATGAGTGTTTAAGGAAATACGGAAATGCAAATGTTTGGAAATATTTTACAGACCTTTTTGATTATCTTCCTCTAACTGCCTTGGTGGATGGTCAGGTATGTTTTGATGCCATTTTTTGTGTGTTAGTATAATGTCAATACTTAGCATTTGCTAAATGAGTGGCAGGCATAATGGGACAAAAGGATGATAGAGACTTGATTCCTGCCCTCATGGAGTTCAGTCATAAAAGTTTACATAGGACAAATTACATGAAAATACTGATGGAATAAAAAACCAAGGGTATGATTGGTGGGGGATGAAGTTAATCAGAGGAGGCTTTCTTGACAGCTTGGAGAAGCTGAATTGAATCGAGTCTGAAAGAAAGTAGTACATATGAATTGTGGGGGAGGGGAGTTTTCCAGTTTTGGGGAATAACATGATAAAGGCACCGAGAGAAAGAATAAAGAATAGTAGACACTGGTAGCTGTGAAAATCAGCCTACGCATGAGACTGTGATGGGTAGTAGAGATACTTGAGGTTAAATAGGCTTAGGGGTGGCAATTTGTGTAATGCTCTGATATAGCAAATTAATATAAGATACTTAAAGCTTCTGTTGAGTAGTCTTAATATGTAAGCAATTCTTTCAGATTTTCTGTCTACATGGTGGTCTTTCACCATCGATAGATACACTGGATCATATCAGAGCACTTGACCGCCTACAAGAAGTTCCCCATGAGGTATTTGCTTTTATTTGCTATTTATAAACTGTTCTATCATTTCCTCTCTCTTTTGAGGAGGTTAATTAATATTTGAAACCTAATAGTATTTGTTTACATTTATACTGTGTTATCTGTTCTTAAAATAGGTCACTAGTTAAAATATGTGTTATTTAGGTCTGAATAGGTCAATTAAATTTAACACTTCTCTGGCCACTAATTGTGGTATATCACCTTGAAATATATTGATCATTAAAGGGTTTGGGTAGGAGAATGTGAATTGATATACCACTGCAAGTCCATCTATCTCTGTTCCTGGAAAAGCAAGTTAAAACACATAATCTTTTTAGAATTGTCTCTATGAGGGAGGGAGAGAATTTGAAACTTAGAGTTTTAAAAAATGAATGTTGAAAACAAATAATCTACGTGTACAAATGTGCTGTTTCTGGTTTGTAGAAGTTGAAATGACTCATAGTGTGTTATTTTTATGAAAACTGATTTTGAGACAGCTAGGTAGCACAGTGGATAGAGCTCCAGCCTTTGGAATCAGGAGGACCTGAGTTCAAATTTGGCCTTAGACACTTGACACTTACTAGCTATGTGACCCCGGGCAAGTCACTTAACTCCGATTGCCTCACCAAAAAAAAAACAAAAACAAAAACAAACAAACCAAAAAACTAATTGTAATTTTAACATGTGTTGTAGGGTCCAATGTGTGACTTGCTGTGGTCAGATCCAGATGATCGTGGTGGTTGGGGTATTTCTCCTCGAGGTGCTGGATATACATTTGGGCAAGATATTTCAGAGACATTTAATCATGCCAATGGCCTCACATTGGTGTCCAGAGCTCACCAGCTTGTGATGGAGGTAAGTCATATGATCATAAGATTTAGAGCCAGAAGTATTCTAAAATGATTTCCACTCAATTAGAGGTATAGGAACTAAGGTGCAAAGGTGAAGTCATTTGCTTATTTATTACTCTCTTTTACAATATTCCTGACAAGTGATCATCCAGCTTTTCCTTGAAGACTTCTAGTGAGAAGGGGCCTGGTTCTTCTTTGGGCTTTACATGCCGATACAGAAAGTCAGAATTGAAAAAGGGAGACTGGTGGTCATTCCTCTCCTGGCAGGGAAGTTAAGCCTTCTGCTCCCAATTTTTACGTTCTGGAAATCTGTAAAGCTGTAAGAAAAGAGCACAATTGGAGTGATGCCCAGAGACTATACACCATGCTTCCCATTATGCCCTGTAATGTCATTTTGGAGTAGAGTGGGTTTATTTTTATATAAACAGCATATTAAATGTTTTAACATTTATTAGTTAAATATCTTGGCCCTGTTCCATGTGTATCTTTTGACATAAGCTGAGTTTTTTTTCCTTGGTTTCATACTAACATAAAATGTTTATACAACATACTAAAATATGTGCAGTAGCTCTGCAGTAGAGCTACCATTTATTTATGTTTCCCTAAGGTTTGTGAAATTTTTGGAATGTCCTATTTAGGTCTCTTGTGACATAGTGATCTGTCCTGGGCAACCTCCTCTCCCTTTCCCACTCCCTTTCCCTTCCCTACTACCTCTACCTCTGGTTCAATTAATATCTCCATGTAGCTGACTCCCAAATCTACATATGCAATCCCCACCCCCAGTTCCACATTTCAAACTACCTTCTGTTTCCATTTCAGTTGTCCCATAGGCATCTCAAACTCAACATGTTCACAGTAATACTCCTAATCTTTCTCCCTAAACCTAACTCCTTCTCATTTTCCCCATTTCTGTTGAGAGCATTGCCATTCTTGGATTCCAGTCTTTTCTATTCTGCTGATTATTTTTGCTGCTCAGGCAATGGATTCTGCTGTCACAGTACTCTTTTCTTTTTTAAAACCATTCAGAGGGTTGGCTAGGTGGCGCAGTGGATAGAGCACTGGCCCTAGAATCAAGAGGACATGAGTTCAAATCCAGTCTCAGACCACACACTTGACACTTGCTAGCTGTGTGACCTTGGGCAAGTCACTTAACCCCAGTTGCCTCATCAAAAAAAACAAAAACAAACCATTCAGGAACATCTTGCTGTGGTTCTTTGCTCTCTTGGCAATCTGTAGGGCCCTTGCCACATCAAGCATTGATTCATTTTTCTTTTTTTACAATTCATAGATGTCTGGGACTCATTTAATTAAATTGGAGGCCATATTCCTTCTGTTGTTAATTTCTTCCCTGTTTATCTGCTTATGCTCAAGGTCTTTAATTGAGTTTTATTCAAATTCTTGACATCTTTGGTTATTTCAGTTTTTTGCCCTTATATTCTCCCATGGTTTACGTTCTGATTCCTTCTCTTTTTATTATGGTTTCCCCGGGAGCTGGATCTTAAAGCCATCTCAGACTTCTCTGTAACTTCAGTCTCTGCCACAAGTGACTTTGCTTCAGGCAGGCCTGATGGATGCATTCCATCCACATTGGCATCCTTTTTCAGTTTTCTCAGTAATGTTTCAGTAGGTAATACTGCAGTATAAGCAAGAACAACCTTCTCTGCCTTTTGATTTTCTTTGGCATTGTGTAGAAGGTGTAGAATTGAGCTCTGTTGCAAGCTTGTGAGTCAGCTTGTGCAACCTGCCATGCCAGAACATGGGGAAGGGAAAAGGGGTTGCTGAGTGAGTGCATTAAGGGTGAGAGATTATCTTTCTTTGCTATTAGTTCATTGGATTTTTACCTCATTAGACTTCTTGATGTTCTGGTTGGTAGAGACAGCTAAAATTGCTTTATGTCTTCTGCCCAATTACTATTTTGGAATGGTTTTTGAGATCTTGAAAGTTGGAAAAAAATGTCTAGCTCTCTACCTTTTTTGGTCATGTGATCCCAGGCACGGCCATTCTTAACAGTTTGGTTTTTTTAGGGTCCTATCATAGGAGTCATTCCTGACTCTGTTCTCCACTTACCATATGTAGTTATTTGTCGGATTTTATCAATTCTGTGTTCACTATATCTCTTTTGTTTACCTCCTTCTCTCCATTTACACCACAGCCACCCTAATTCAAATTGTCTTCACCTCTTGAACCATTGCAGTAACCTTGTTACTTTTCATCTAGAATTTGTTGCTACTCCGTTTAGCTGTAAAGACACGACTATGTCACATATATTTTAATAGTTCCCTGTTGCTTCTAGAATAATATAAAAGCCCATGTGTTTTCTTCTACGTATCTTTCCAGTTCATTTACGGTTATTTTCCTTTACACATTCCATAATCCTTTTCTGCTGGCCTGCTTTCTATCCCCCACGTGTGACATTCTGTCTCTGACTCCTTGCCTTTTTATCAGCTATCCTTACTAATGGGATGTTGTTCCTCCTCAGGCCTGCTTCGTGTAACTCCTCGGGCTCTTGAAGCCACTTTTCAAGTGCTACCTCCTATAGACGACCTTTACTGACTTCCCCAATAGTGTTCCCTCCCCTTGAAATCACTTTGTATTTTGTATTTATTTGTCTGTATACATATTGTATTCCCATAATGAGACCCTCAAAACAGGACAATAATTTTTTTAATGTTATTTTATTTAGTGGTGTAAGTAAAATAGTGATAAAACTATTCTAACTTGATATTTCTTTTTGCTTCATTTAGGGATATAACTGGTGCCATGACAGGAATGTAGTAACAATATTCAGTGCTCCAAACTATTGTTACCGTTGTGGTAACCAAGCTGCAATCATGGAACTTGATGATACTCTAAAGTACTCCTTGTAAGTATTTACATAATAAGTTGTCTGTTAAGTAACAATACAAAATTTTTAAAGTAGAATTGGGTTTGGTAGCAGTTAGAACTATTAAAGGTGACTGTAATTTTAAAGGTTTAGAAATGAACCAGTATGCTATAATTGTTGCAGTTATTTGAACTCATTCATATAATGTTCTGTAGAGTTTATAATGTGAAATAGGCAGTATAAGAATTATCCTCATTTTACAGATGAGATAACTAAGGCTGAGAATGGTTAAGTAATTTCCCCATGGCCACACTGTAGTGAGAATCTGAGCTAGGAATCAAAACCAAGACCCCTGGAGCTAAATCTAGCGTTCATTCTGTTCTAATTTTAAAAATATAGTTGTATTGAATAGCTGTGGGTTTTCAATTACCGTTAAAGAAATTTACAGTTCTGTTTTTATAATGATGATAATAATAATAACATTGTGTGCACTTGCTTCCCAAAGAGCCATTGTTCTTTGCAAAGACACAAAATGTCCATGAAATGTAATTAGTACACTAAATTGAACAAGTGTCGCTGAAGAATATGATTGAGACCAGACTTCCTTTTACGTTCCACATGTTGTTTGTAGAGTTACCAGGAAGTTATATTATAGGTTCATGGCAGAGTGTTAAGGTGCAGTGGGGTGTAGATGGGCAGGTTGACGGAGAGAGACAAACCATGGCCCAGGCTAAGAATAATTTTTATATTTTAGTGAACTCATTTGACATTCAGGTCACAGTGGACCTCTGCTTTAGGGCTTTAAGCCTTATTTTAACAGTGCGACTAATTAGTTGTGTGCCAGGGAAGGCTGAAATTAGAAAAGTAAATCCCAGAATGAGAGTAGGAAAAAATAATTTGTTTCCACTACCATTATTTTTAGCTCTTAAAATACAAATGATTTGTTTTTCAGCTTGCAGTTTGACCCAGCACCACGTAGAGGTGAACCACATGTTACTCGTCGTACCCCAGACTACTTCCTGTAATGAGATTTTAAACTTGTACAGTATTGCCGTGAACCATACGTTGACCTAAAGGAAATGGGAAGAGCAACAGTAACTCCAAAGTGTCAGAAAATAGTTAACATTCAAAAAAAAAACTTGTTTTCATACGGACCAAAAGATGTGCCATATAAAAATACACAGCCTCTTGTCATCAACAGCCGTGACCACTTTAGAATGAACCAGTTCATTGCATGCTGAAGCAACATTGTTGGTCAAGAAACCAGTTTCTGGCATAGGCTATTTGTAGTTACTTTTGCTTTCTCTGAGAGACTGCAAATGTTAAGATGTAAACATTAACACCTCGTGAATACAATTTAACTTTCCATTTAGCTATAGCTTTACTCAGCATGACTGTAGATAAGGATAGCAGCAAACAATCATTGGAGCTTAATGAACGTTTTGAAAAATAAGTACCAAGGCCTCCCCTCTATTTGTGAGTTTTGAAATTGTTTTGTTTATTTTCAGGGAATACTGTTTAATTTAATTGTATGATTTGTCTGCACTCAGTTTATTTCCCTTCCCAGCCTCAGCCCTACATTGTTCTTTGTTATTGTCAGATGCTGGTGAGTTGTTTTGAACAGAACTGTTTTTTTTTCTGTAAGATGTTACTGCACAAGAGCGCTGCAGTGTTTTTCATAATAAACTTGTGAACTAAGTACTGAAAAAAATGTCAAAATTTGATTGTAGCAAAGGGCAGACTGGTGCTGTTTTATTCAAACAAAGAATCAATTTATAAATTGTTGAATTCCAGGTAAAGAAAAATAAAAATCAAGGCCACTACAGAATCTCTGTGGAAACTTATTGCTAGTGTTGACTTTCGCTTCAGGACTATTTCCAGCTTGTAGGTACCACCCCATCTTTTTCACCACATTTATGTGTTTATAAGAATAGGCTTTTTTTATTTACCTTAATTTCGGGGGAGGGTGTGGGGGGGGTTGATAGTATGTAAGAATAAAATCCTGATACTTCAAGATTTTTTTTTCTTCCAAGAAATACCATGTTTTCAAATATTGTCATTTTAACTGAAAATACCATATCCATATAAGACCTTTTTAAAAAGCCACATTGTCAAATTACTTGCTAGTAGCAAGTAGTAAAACTTTGCTGTCTACACTTTAGCGTAGTCCCAGATAAGAGCAATTTAAAGTGTTATATTTTGAGTCTTTGGTTCTAGCCTGGATCAGAATTTGGCTGTTAGAACTAAATGAGGTTACAACAAGAATAAGTCTTTGGACCATGGCTTTTTATATGTATCTTCTCTTCCCTTCCCTCTCTCCCCAGTCAAATTAAGTTTAAATGAAATGGCATTAATGTTATGGCTTAATTAAGAGTCATTTCTTTTCTAATCTTTATAGTAGTAAGATTAGGAGGTTAATCCAGTGCCTCTGGAATCTTAATTTAACTTATTTACTAGCATAGAACCACTATATGACTCCTAAAACTTGGAGATCAATTCCTTGTTATGTATAAAAATGATTTAATTAAAGTTTTCCTGTCTTTGTGTGCATGAGTTGGATATCTTCTACTTTTCCCTTTTCTGTCATCTGTGGATAATGTCTCAACTGACTAAATGTGTCTTGGTAACACTTGGCAGAGGATTCAAGAATTGCCAGGGATATCATTTTCCTCAGCTTTTAAGCTTTACAGACATTGGAATATTTTTTTTATTTCCATAGTTACCTTCTGGCTCTTACTCTTTTCTTTTTTTCTTTTTTTGCATCATCTCTAATTTAGATTGCTTTCTGACTTAGTTTCACTTTTTTTCCCATCATCTGTGTTCTTATAAAGAGTTTATGTGTACCAGTTTCATCCTGTTGCCCAATTAAGTCAGGTGCCTCAAGTGCCTGTAGACTTACTCATGCAGCTTCCCTGTGGGTCCTGTGATGTCAGAATTATCTCTTAAGGCATGCATTCTTCCGGTGATTGACATGAAGTGCTGTTAATTTAGGTAGGTACTTGTCCCTTCCAAGGTAAATGGCACAGAGCGTTTGGTATTTGGTAAGTACATAGGTCTGCCTGGATTTTGATTGTTTTTTAAAACAATATATATATCATCTGAAATAAATCTTCCTAATAATCTTAGGGGTAAGAGTAGGGGTTGTTGGTGATTGTAGTAATTTCCTTCATAATGCAATCAGATATGTTGAAAAATAGCCCCCTGTTTAGTATTTTGATTTATCTATATAGCACTTGGAAGCCCTTATTCTTGAAATCCACCTTTCCTTCTGCCCTTTCAAAGAAAGAAGAGGTATTCATTTTTAAAGACAGTCAACCTAAACTTAGCAGTTGTGTTGATTCTTGGCACAGTCTGTGTGCCAAACATTTGGTCCTCTGAAGTTTGCTTTTATTTTTAAACTGATGTTACAGCATTAGTGTTTTAATTTCTTAAATATTTTCCCCATGGGATAACCTTAGTGTCGAAGTCTTTTAACTAGCTTATAAGGATCAGGGGGATGTTTTTCTTGTCCTATACTTAAAACTGTCTAATACTTTGCTTGCATTAAGAAGTAGAACAGGCCCTGATTTGGTTGTTACAATATTGTTTAGGGATATTAGCCAATTTTTTGAGAGTTGTTTGAACCTACAGTAACATGACTTCCCATATGAGACAATCAAATCAAGATTAAATTAAATACATAGTAATTTTTAAAGGGAATGAATTTTATAAAAGTCTTACTGATTTTTAACTGACTCTAGTACAAGGTTACTACATAACTTGATGTGTTCTGACTTGATAGCTCCTCTTTCTCCCCCACCCCACCTTTTTTAAAGCAAGCTTTTAATTCAATTGAGAAAGCACATCTTTTGGACTTTGTCCCAAATATAATATAAGTGCCTTAGCCTCTGTTCACGGGAATTTTTGGATTTATAATTGGTGTTTGCATGTAACAAATGTGCCTAATAATAAAGCATTCCCTTTACCCCCCAAAAAAGAAGTTTTCATGGCTTAGTATGTATGCCAATACATACTTTCTGAACAAATGTTAGCTCTGAAGTTATCCCTATTTAAAATGTTATGAGGATCTATAAGATTGTTTCTTGTCATATAAAATCTGAAATATCTGACCAGCATCTATCTACAGTCTGAGAGGAAAGGTCATAATACTTAGAATTTTCAAAAATTATTGATGTATCTGTTTCTTATACTTGAATTCACTTTGAATAATTTCCCCCAGTACATATAATAAGGGAATAGCTTTGAAGTCCTCTTTTCTCTTCTTCCTCCCTTGAACATGTGAGCAGCTTTTGTGTGCACACACAACTTTTCCCTCGAATTATGGCTAATAAGGCATTTATGAAACTAGCAGGTTAAATGGGATAGGTTGTACAAAGGCTGTTGTTGAGATTTTGTTATTCAACTTCAAGGAATTTTAAGTAGTTAAAAATTTGTTTGGCTGGTGACTTCTTTTATCTGTGTTAGAGATGGATTAAGAAGATTGCTAGTTGTGTGTTTGAGCAGCCAGGATTGGAAAGGACAGTGATACACTGAAAGTAGCTATAAAAGGTTTTGCTAGCTACTGCAACCTGAATTATTAGTACTGAAATAAAAGCCAGTCTGGAAGCGGAGATGAGGGGCACTGCTTTTCCTGGGGCTCTTGGGCTTACCTCCCCAATGACACCAGGTTTTTATTGTTGGTGATAGGAAGAGCAGACCCTTCTCTACAAAGGCATCTCCAACCCCTTGAGGAATTACCTTGAAATTGGGTGGTCCAGGGGCACTGTAGATCAAGGAACTCTGAGTCCTGGGCTTTCTCCATCTGTAGTTCCCCATTTATACTGCAGCAAAGATAGCAAAAAGAGTTTCATTTCAATACATTCTATCTTTGATTCCTCCACTCTCCAAGCTCTGACTTATAAGACCAGTTACAGCTTAAAAAAACTTTGGTGGGGCAGCTAAGTGGCGCAGTGGATAGATAGAGCATCAGCCCTTGAGTCAGGAGGACCCGAGTTCAAATCCAGCCTCAGGCACATAACACTCATTAGCTGTGTGACTCTGGGCAAGTCACTTAACCCCAGCTGCTTAAAAATTAAAAACAATAACAACAACAACAAAACCCTTGGTGGTCAGGTCATGTCATTGATCTCCATATTAACTTGTGTCTCCTCAGGGATTGGCCCCAGGTAACTCATCAATTTTGTGGGGAAATTATAATTCAGGGCCCTGCCCTTTCTGCCTTGGGAAGTGCCATTGTCTGAAATTCAACCATTAGAGATCCTTTGCTTTGGTGTTAAAAATAAAATGGACACATGTAAAATGCATTTTGTACAAGGCTTTGGGGATTTATAGGTGAAATAAGACAATCTTTGCCTTCAAGAACCTTTCCACAGATTGGAATCTTCTTGTAATGCAAGTACTACATCTAATAAGCTCAAAATGAATGCATGATCTCTAGGTATAAAATGTCATAAATATACTTGAGAAAAGGAGAGAAATCCTTTAGTAACTAGTAGATCAAAAATTCTTGATTGAAGGAAATCACAGATGAAAAAAAGGGACAGTTTTGATTACATGAAATAGCATAACCTTTTACCCAAAAAAATGAAGATAAAATAGAAGGGAAACTAAGAAGGCTTAATTCAAGAGTTTCCAAATATTATTCTGTCATAAGAAATAAGAGATTTAGAGAAACCTGAAAGCAAGCTTGAATGAAGTCAGCAGAATCAGGAAAATCATTAATGATGCCATAATCACATGAAGAGAAACAACTTTCAAAGATAAGAATGCTAATCAGTGCAATGACCAATTATTCCAGGAGATGGATAAAGCATGCAACCCACCTGCTCACAGATGAATAGATCAGAGGTGAAGAATGAGACATTTTCAGGCATAGTCAATGTGTTGATTTGTTTTGCCTTGACTATGTTACAAGGGAGGGGCTATTTTGGGGGGAGGGGCGGTGTTAATGGGGTTATAGTGATAGTAATGCCAGAAAAAAAGTTAGCATCATTGAAGCATTTTAAAAATAAACCCAAAAGAGCAAGAAGTTCAGAGGAAGACAGACAAGCAGGACAACTTTAAAACTAATGTAACAGATTTGAGGTTTTGTGTTCTTTGTATATGTTCATGTTTCTCTTCTGTCAAATTCAGAATAACAAAAAAATAAAAATTTATAAAACAAAAGGGAAATGCTTTCGTGAGGCCTAAGACTAAATACAGAGATTAGTCATTCTCAACTTAATGGAGTTGATTTTTTTTTTAGGTTACCTCCTAGGATGGATCGTAGGTATAGAACTGGAAGGGAGCTTCAAGGTCATCTAGTCCAGTCCTTTCATGTTAAAGAGAAGGAAACAGCTGGAGAGAGTTTGCTCAAGGTCACAGTGGTAAATGGGCTTAAAAGCCCAGATTTTTGACTTCTTAGCCTGTTTTTTTGACTGAACCCCATGCTACTTCTTTTGGGTGAGAGACTCAGACCAAATCAACAAACATAAAGTGCTCGCTATGTGCTAGACATTGTGCTAAGCACTGAGAATACAAATACAAAGAGAAAGAAAGACAGTCGTGTTCTTGAAACACATTCCAGTGGGAGAAGACATGCAGAATGAAGCTGAAAGGGGGTAGGGCCAAGGAGAAGGTAGAGAAAGTCTCATGTTTGGAGAAGAAGGAAGACATGACTGGCCTGTTAACTCTTTGAAATGGAGGCTCTACATACAGAATTAAATATTCCTCAAGTTGGCTATTCCTGTCTGGATGTTTAGGCTAAATTTATTAAATGTTGAATGTCTCAGAAACATTGTTACCTGTTTCAGTATCATCCACAAAAAGCATCTGGAGTACTTACAATGTAAGTACCCTCTGCCCCTGTGGCCATTCCTTGGATTGGCTGGTTCGTCCTAGAATTTCCATTTTAGGAAAATCACTCAAGCCAGTGGTGACTTCATTCCTCTCCAGGATCTACTCCTGACTTCAGACTTCATCATGCCACAGAAGCCTCCTCACCATGGAAAGTTCATTCCATTCTTGTGGCCTCTTCCTCTGATTCTCTGACTCTTATCAGAGCCTGAAGTTCATCCTATCACAGTGAAGTGTTAGTCTTTGGGAATGTTGATCTCCCTTGGTGAGAGGAACCAGTAGCACTATTCATACTGAAGAGTTAGGGAAGGATCCTTTCTAATAGCAAATTTGGAAGGAGGAAAAGGAAGGGCTGGGGGTACTGATGACTCGTTAAGTTTGAACTTAAAGATTATGCCGTGTCACAGTGGATAGAGCTCTGGCCTTATAGTCAGGAGGACCTGAGTTCAAATACGTCCTCAGAAACTTGACACTTACTAGCTATGTGACCTTGGGCAAGTCACTTAACCCCAGTTGCCTCGCCAAAAAGCAAAAACAAAACAAGATTATGCCTAGGAACAAAAATATTCTATGATGCACGCCTGTGGAAAACCCATTTTTTTGACTGGAGTGGGGGAAGTGTCTTCTCATATCTCTTATTTGGGACCAAGCTTGTTCTTTATAATTAATTCACTTTTTATTGTTTTGTGCTTTTGTTATTTTATATTGTAGTCATACATATTTTCGTGGCTCAGTTCACTTCGCTTTGCATCTATTCATGTAGGTCTTTCCATGGTTCTCTGTCATCATGTTGTTTCATACACATGGTTATGTTCCGTTACGTTATTGTTAAAAAAAAAAATCTCAGATCTGACTTCTAAAACTCTGCTCTGAAGATCTCAGGTCTTAGATCTGTGGTAGGAAGGAGGTAAGTATTATGTGGTTTTCTTTTTTAATTAATAAAAATTGAGTCTCAGCATGAGTACATTAGGACATGTTTATCCAAGCTGAAACATTTAACAGGTCTTCTTGAACTACACCCGTGGAAAAATCATTTCCTTACATTGAGTCAGTGATGGCAGAAGTAGGTTTTGTGAAATTAGCCCATGAGTTCACCCAGTTCCGTGTCTTATATTAGTAAGAAGTAATGAGACAAAGCCTTACCCTTCCTAGCTGAGTACCTGAGCTACCCCAAAGCTCCCCAGAGGTGGGGGCAGCAGCAGCAGCAGAACTTGTTTCAGGGCCAGTAGTAGAAAGAGCAGTCTCAGTACCTTGGGTGGTCTTTAGCTTGGGCTTTAGCTCTGTCATTGACTCATCTTGGGCAAATCACTTGTCCATCTCAACTTTCTCATTCTTGAAGTAAAGGTGATAAATAATCTGGCTCTGCATATGTCAATGCGTTGTGAGGATTGGATGAAAGAGTTCATATGAAATACCACATAGGTCTTCTTTTAGGTCTGTACTTACGTGTTAACTAGTACAGAGAATTCCTAATGAGGAGACTCTTACCACTGTAGATGTGTAACTACTCTGCAACTGAAGAGTCATGGAGACTTGTTTAGGTCCCTGAGAAGGTTAAGTGACAGTTTAGTGAGCCAGGGCTTCTGATGTATTTGGGTTCCTGTTAGAGGTAGGAATACAGACAGCTAGCTGATACAGCTGGTTCTGAAAGGACTTCTCCAGTTATTTACGCATAGTTATTTAAAGACCCTGCCCATTGTTATCTAATAACCCTGCTATTGGTAATCACAGGATTTAGAGCTAGAATAGGGGGTAATTCAGTACAGTTTCATTTTATAGATGGCAACTGAAGCCCAAAGGGATTAAATGGCTTGCAGAATTTGCAGAGTTAAGATTCAGATGCATTTCTTGTCTAAGTCTGGTACTTTTTCTATTCAGATGCATTTCTTGTCTAAGTCTGGTACTTTTTCTATCACAGCAAGCAAGGCCTTTCCTCAAGTTTAATTCTGAGCTAGGTTTCCAACCCAACTAATCTCTCTTCAGGCCAGTATTTCTGAACCCAGCGCCTTGGAATAGCATTTCCCCACGACATTATCCCAAGTAACAAAAAAAGGAAACCAGTAAGTGAAACTAATAAACACAATGACAGTCTTGAATCATGTATCACATTTCACATTCCTAGGCCCCCACTTTTAAACTGAGACAGAGGTAAGTCATCATTAATTCCCTGATTAGCATAGTAAACTGTCATTGGCCCCTGTCCACTGGTGGCTTGAGAGACTTGGGGGAGGGAACACAGACCTGCTAGCCAGTCATTTTACTCAATATATTCTCTGTCCCCATTTCTATGTACATAGATATATCTTAATTTCCTATGTATCCCTAGTACAGGATATATAAGCACTTCAATGCATATCAAATGAATGAATTGGAGGTAAATTATTACAGTTTGTCAGTTTTCCAACATTTCGATGTTTTCGTTTACATTATTGTAGTCATGTATTCTAGTTCAGCTTATTACACTGTGCTTTCGTTTATTTTAATGTTACATTGGTGCTTTCCCCTGTTGCTACCATTTTTTAGGAAATACCTTTCCCTCATTTAACTTTCTTGTGATGAAAAGTACAGTCAAGCAAACCAATACATTGATCATGTTTGAAAGCATGTGTATTTATCTTTTTTCTCTTTTAGTGTTTTTCTTTTTTATGATTGTAGTCATTGTGTGAATTACTGTCTTTGTGCTACTTACTTTTTTCTCTGTGTCATTTTATACAGCTCTTTTCAAATTTCTTTGAATTTATATTTTTTATAGACCAGTAGTATTCCTTTACATTCATATATGACAGTTAGTTTGTCTACTCATCAGTCAGTGGTTATATGCTTTTTCTAATTAACTGGTACCTGAGAAAGTCTGGATCAGTTCATGTCTATGTACATTGGATCTTCCAAGCCAGTCTGAAAAAAGGTTACACACACATACGCACGTGTGGCCCCCCCCCACCCCCCAAACAAGAGTTGGGGATAGGATGGGCTAAAATTCCACATAGTGAGGACTTCAACTAGTGGAAGTGGCTGAAATGGGTAAGTAGCCCCAGGTGAGTGCAATATATGTGGCAGGCCAAAAAAGTTTGCTCATGTCAGTAGTAAATGTAAGGATGTGTTTGCTTTTTCAGATATTTGTAACTGCAATCACCAACTTCTGGGGAATGTAAACCAATTGTTATGTCTTGCTATAGCATATGTACATACATGCACAGATAAATAATCATACTGTTAAATAAGACCATGTTAGGATCTTGGTATGTTTAAAGATGACTCCCCATCCACAATATCTCTGAACTACCATTTGTATTTAGAATTCCAAGGGATAAAAAAGAATGGAATGGAATGCAAATACATTTATTAAGTACTTAATAGTCAAACACTTTGCTAAACTCTAAGGATAATCTCTAGGAAAGTGACATGATTCCTGCTCTCAAGTAGCTCACATTCTTGTTATAGGAGACAAAATATGAAGAGTTTTGCTTGAGGGCAAATGAAAAGGTGATGTCTAGTGACCTGGCAGGCAAAAAGTGTTGGAGAGCAATAGCAAGGCAGATGATAACTTAATGGCTTTGAAAGGGTTAGTGGCCCCAAGGGTCAGAGTAGAGTAGGGCTCTGCATTCTTTCAAGTAGAAGTGAGAGTGGAAGGATCAGCACTTGGTGGGTATTGAATAATGGGAATTGGATTAGGGGAGGGTAAATGTTCTAGAGACCTGTTCCACCTACAGACATTCATTAGTACAGTGGGACTGGAGGGGATGGTAGGGGCCCTTAACTATTGGTTTCGTAGTACCTACTATAATAGAAAAATTCCTTCATGTTCTCTTTGGGCACATTAGAAAATATTTCAGACTCATCCTCACCTCCCTCAAATAGTTTCACCTAAATTTTTCCAAGTGTAGATAATGGAAGTAGACATAGCAGATAAAAACTTGCTGTCTACCAGTTACCATCTTGAATGACCTAAAAAGGAGGTAGCATCTCTGTCACATTTCAGAGATGAAACTTTTCCTATACAAAAGGGGGAAATTGGGAAGCCATCTTCAGAGTTACCACATCACGATCTTAATCTGAGGAGTGACCATGCCATCATGCCAAATTTAGATGAAATTTGGAGGCCCACAAGCATCCCATTCTCTATCTCCAGCTAACTAAACACCCTTTAAGAAATCACTTTTGGATGTCAAAGCCATGTGCATGGACTTCCTTTTCTCCCCCTGGTTTAAATGCTGTTATCACAGCTACTCATTTGGAAAAGTATTTGCTGCCAAATGAAAACATTCCAATGAGTGGGAGAAACTGGTCGAATTTCATTTTTAAACTAACTGCTGCAGTGAGGGGCCCTAGATAAGTGTAGCCAACCTCTTCCTATACTTGTTGGGGCCAAGCATTTTATGTCTCGTCCGTATCCACTATCTCCATTGCAGAATCCAGCAAAAGGCCAGACGTTCAAGGGATCTCAGTAATGATTTTTAAATCTTGCATGAAAGAATTTGGAGTTGGAAAGGACCAAGTCCAATCTCATCTTACAGATAAAGCAAGTGCTGCCCACAGATGAAAAGTGACTCAGTCAAAGTCAAAGGAGAATGGATTGGAGTGGAGAGAGACTTGAAGCAAGCAGACCCATCATCAGACTCTTGGAATATTTCAGGCATGAGGTGATGAGGGCCTTCTTTAGAGTAGTGGCAGTGTCCCAAGAGACAAGGGGGAATATTTAAGAGATGTTGCATAGGTGAAATTAATAGACCTTTGCAACAGTTTGGATATGGGGGATGAGAGATAGTGAGAAATCCAAGGTGACTCCTAGGTTGAGTCTGAGGGATGATGTTGCCCTCTGCGGTTTTAAGGTAGATTATAGGAGAGAGGTTTGGGGAAAAGATAAGTTCTGTTTTGCCCATATTGAATTTAGGATGTCAATTGGAGATTTTAGATTAGAGGTAGCAGAGAGATTGGGGCAGAAAAAGTAGATTTGAGAATCATCATAGATATGGTAATTAAATCCATGGGAGCTAATGAGATCACCAAGTGAAGTAGCATAGAGAAAGAGGAGAAAAAGACCCAGGACAGAATCCTGAGGGACTCTTCCCGTTAGAGGGTGTGATCTGGAGGAGGATCCAGCAAAGGAGACAGAGAAGGAGTGTTTAGACAAGTAGGAGAAAAAACAGAAGAGAGTAGTGTCCTAAAAACCTAGAAAGAAGAGGGTATTGAGGAGAAAGTAATAAGTAAATAGTGTCAGAGGCTGCAAGAGTGATCAAAAATAATAACGAATGAGAAAAGACCGTTGCATTTGGCAACTAAGATCATTAGTAACTGGAGAGAACAGGTTTGGTGGAATGATAAGTTGGAAGCCAGATTGTAAGAGGAAAGAAAGTGGAGGCATTTGTTATGGATGACCTCAAGGAGTTTAGCTACAAAGAGAAGAGAGAATGATAGCAAAGACGGAAGGATCAAGTGAGGGTTTTTTTCAGGATGGGGAGACCTGGGCATGTTGGTAGGCAGTAGGTGATGAGCTAGTAGAGAGGGAGAGATTGAAAATAAGTAAAAGAGTGGAGATGATAGAGGGGGCAATCTGTTAGAATAAATGGGATGGAACAGGATCACTTCAGCAAGTAGGGGTGTTAACCTTGGTAAGGAATAAGGCAACTACTTGAGTGATAGAAAATGAAGAAGGAGTTCATGGTGAATGGCTTCCATTTTTTCTGTAATACATGAGGCAAAGTTCTTATCTGAGAGGGTGCAGGGGAAGGGAGTTGTGGGAATTTTGAGGAGGTATAGAATGTTTTTAAAGAGCCACTGTAGAGAGTGAGATAGTTGATAAGGGCAGTAAAGTAGGATTGCAGTGAGGGCCCAGTTGAAGTTATGTAACATAAATTCGTAGTGCATCCAGTCAGAACAATTGTGTGATGATCTCTACCTTCGTTCAACAGCAAAGGCAGTGAATGGTGGAAGTGATCCGAGGTTAAGACTTGACTGAGAGTAATCAGTGATATAAGGCAGTTAGGAATTTTTTTGGGGGGAGGAACAGTAATTATTTACTACCCTTAAATGTTAAAGCACAAAAGACTCTCAAGTGTACATTGACAGTAAAGTAAAACTTAAACTAAAACCACAGTGCAAACTACTGTTATACCAGTCCAGACAGTGAGTACTTTGAATCATGTAAACATGATGCGGTTTGCAGCACTGCTAATTAGGCGTTTTACATTTCACCTTTGCTTTGCATTGTTTTCCTCAAAGTTCATGTCATCAAGTGAGCCAGGCCAGGGCTCCTCCTTTTTTTTATCGGTTGTCACTGATAACAGCAGCTGTCCTTGCTTGTCAGTTCTCTTTATTGGAGGAACCTCTCAAACTCACAAGGTTAACTCTAAGCCTGAACGTGTCCACTTAGAGCAGCTAAATGGTGCAGTGGGTAGAGCACTGGGTATGAAGTCAGGAAGACTCACTTTCTTAAATTCAAATCCAGCCTCAGATACTAACTGTGTAACCCTGGGCAAGTCACTTAACCCTGTTTGCCTTGGTTTGCTCATCTGTAAAATGAGCTGGAGCAAACTACTCCAGTATCTTTGCCAAGAAAACCCCAACTGGGGTCACAAAGCATTGAACACGACTGAAAAGCTACTCCGCAGTAACAAGGGGATTCAAGAAAGGAGGACAGTGTAGAATTAATGGGGAGGAGAGTGTGGGAGAGAATTGAAGAGGATGCCTTAAAAAGCAGAAGTGGCCAAATGGAAGCTAATGACTTTATGAGAAATAAAGACATTGTAAAACAAAACCAAAAGAATGAAAAAGTAGAAGACAGTGTGAAATATCTCATTGGAGAATTGAGGGGTTAAGGGATAGTGCAGATGAATAGTAGGGTGATGTAAAGAAAGGTAGCAGGAGAAATGAAAGCCAATATGTAGATTATGGCTGGATAAGGGGATCTCAGAATTTTTTTTTTCTGTAAGGCAATTGGGGTTAAGTGGCTTGCCCAGAGTCACACAGCTAGTAAATGTTATGTGTGTGAGGCCAGATTTGAACTTGGGTCCTCCTCACTCCAGGGCTAGTCCTCTATCCACTCTGCCACCTAGCTGCCCCAGGATCTCAGAATTCTTGAAAATAGAGGTGTTATATTTGTGAGTGGCGACATCAAGGGTATGACCATCTTTGTGTGTGGCTGAGGTGTAGTGGAGGTGCTCATGGGATGTGGGCAGATTGAGGAACTGAATAGTTAGGATGTTTGAGGGAGAATTAATACGTATGTTTTAAGTTCCCTGGTATGAGGGTAGGCGTTGGGGAGGAGAGGAAAAATGTAAGTCAGGTGTCAGACTCCTTGAGGAAGGAAGGGGAACGACCTGTCCATCTATAGACAACAGCTAACAGGATTTCGATTGGTTGGTAGATAAAAATATAGATAAATAGCACCAACCTCAAAGGAAGAAAAGTTGCTGTGTGATGGAGGAAGTGGGGAGACCCTGAGAGTGGCAATGGGGAGCAAGGAGTATTCCAACTCCTCCTTGACCAGTGAGCAGAGGAGAATGAGTGAGGGTGCAGCCAGGACTAGAAAGTGGAAAAGGAGGCTGTGTCCTTAGTGGGGAGCCAGGTTTCAGTAAGAGCTATTAGAAGGAGTGGGAGAGCAATACATTTAAGATAAAGGGAAGTTTGTTGCCTATGGAACAGGCATTCCAGAGGGCATAGTGAAAGATCTGGGTGGAGTTAGGATGAGACTTTGGAGTAGAAGGATTGAGGGATCTAGTCATAGGGGGTGAGCAATAGGGTTTGGATGATGGTCTGTAGGAGTTCAGACTCATTGGGATGTGAAAGGTATGACCAGGTGTGAGAATGTTCATTGTTGAGTGGAGGGCACCACACCTGTACACTCAGAGGAGAAGGGCAGTAGGGGATGGGAAGCCTGAAGTTGAAGGGAGGGTTGTTCTTTGCACGTAAGTGTTCTCCACACTCCACTTGGGAGACTGTTGGCAGTAGGAGGTGGCAAATGCCTTGTGCTGGTACAAATGGAAGTGGTTGCTTTGGGACATGTAGAAGACACTTGGCCTGGCCCCTACCAGCCTTACCTCAGGAGACACATTGCACCCAGCAGAAGATGGAGGGATTAGGGCACTGGCGTATTCAGATTTTGAGGTCTTCTCGCCAGAGGAGGCTGAGCTGCCCTTTATGTTCCACTGAACCTCAGGGAGAGAGGGCTTAAACTTGTTCTGTCTGGCTGTAGTCTGGGAACAACTAGGAGCGTAGTTTGATGTTGCAGAAGTAAATTTAGTCTGATGTAAGGTAACAATTAGAACCGCCCCAATGTGAAATGAGCTGTTTTGGGAGGTAGTGGATTCCTTCTTCTTTGGAGGTCCTCTAGGACAGGCTGGATGATCACTTTGGGGGGCATGTTGTAGAAGGGCCCCTTCTTCAGGTAGAAGGTATGAAGTTAATGACCTCTGAAGCCCCTTCCAGCTCTGACATTCTATGAATAGCAGTGAACCTGTTAGCCGTTTCTTGGTGTCGGGATCCCTGACAGTAGTGAGGACAAACCTCGATGGGGGTGCTATTGGGATTGGGGGAGTGCAGCTGGGGGTGAATTTCCTGAGCCAGGAAGAGGATGGAAGTGGGGGAACTGAAAGGCCTGAGTAGATCAGGGAAAAGGGATTTCACTTCTTTTCCACTCTGGGAATTCCAGCAGACCATAGGAAAGAGGATGAGAGCAGTAGAAATATACATAGTGCACCATGGAGGGCTACTGGGAACATTCATTACTGGTAGGGGACATTCACTGGTAAAATGTGTAATCTTCATCCTAGAATGCCAGTTTCCACACTGCAGAGACATTTAATCTCACTGAAGAGGTGGAAGGCCAGTGTTCTAGAGTTCTTTTCCTTTTAGGTGTGTCTGAGAACTAAGTAAGGGGGGTCTTGCCGGGTTATTGAGTCTTCGTGAGTTTCACCCTTTTATGGTAGAGCTGCATAAAGGTAGGAGGATATCCTGGAAAGACAGCTTCTCACAATAGGAGTGTTGAAATTGGATTGGGAGAGACCTAGGTTAGAGCCTTGCTTCTAACACTTATTGGTTGTGTGACTCTGGACTGGTCACTTTCAGTTTCCTCCTCTGTACCATGAAGATAAGCTAGGCATGGCGGCACGTATCTGTTAGTCCTTGCTGCTGGGGAGGGTGAGGCTGGTGGACCGCTTGAGTTCAGATGTTCTGAACTGCAACAGGGCTAAAGTGCTACACTGAGTGTCACCCTAATACGGTGAACCCTGTGAGCAGGGGATGGCACCAGACTGCCAGAAGGGGAGGGGGGTGGGAGAACCAGCCCAGACTGGAAAAACAGAGTTTTTCTGCCAATCAGCGGTAGAATGGTACCTGTACTTTTCAGCTGGGGTAAGATAGGGAGACATGGTCTCCAAAAAAATAAATACCTACCTATATTACCTATAGGGTTGTTTGAAGCTGAAGTGAGATAATGTATGAAAAATCACTTTGTAGGCTTTAAAGTGCTACGTAAACATTGGTCATTCTGGTGGGAGAGAAATGGACCTTTGAAAGGTGCCAAATTTCCCCAAGCTTGAGGCCTCTAAGGAGGATGCCAAGCTAACACAACCACCTGACTGTCCTTCTTGCAACCAGTCTGGGTTTACCAACGGGATGTTTCAAGCTTCTACCTTGATCCATGCAAGGATGCATGCAGAAATGAGTGAAAAAGTATTTATTAAAAACATTTACTATGTGCCAGTGCTGGGGGATACAAATACAAAATAATGGTCTCTGCTCTCAAGGAACTTAACATTCTAATGGAGAAGAAGACAACACATACGGAAGGCTTCAGCTGCAAGTAAGATAGAAAAGTGTCCTGGTCCTTAGAGTGCTGTGGCAAGGCAGATGTTAATATCTCTTATTGTCATTTCCACTGATAAAAAGTCTATCATTTTCTTATGTTGATCCATTTAATGCCAGATGCCACAAGAAATAAGATTTTCTTCGCCCCTATCATTGGGTTATGTCTAAAGTTGAAAAGCAAGTAGTCTGAAGGTTCTCCAAGAGAAAGTGAACCTGTTCTATTTTTTGTTGTACAGTTTCTATGAGTCAGTTCTCTGAGTGTTTAGTATGAGTAAGTTCCTTGTATTATCTGAAAGGATTGGGGATGGGGGACAAGAATGATCAGAAATGGATGGCCCCAGTGTGGTTTCATAATGTTTAAAATAACAAGGAGGTTAATTGTTTTTGTTGTTGTTGTTGTTTTGGGGGAGATTTTTTGTGAAGCAATCTGGGTTAAGTTACTTGCCCATGGTCATGCAGCTATTGAGTATCATATATCTGAGGCCATATTGGAACTCCAGTCCACTGTGCCACCTAGCTGCCCCTGCTGTTGATTGTATTTAAAAGTTTTACCCAAAGCAACAGAAATAAGAATTTTAAAATATCTGAGTGCCTGTGGAACACACTTTGGAAGTAGGATGGTTTTATATATCATTTCCATCTAAATCTCCTCTTTACCTCCATGGCAATCCATATGAAACTTTCTCTCAGCACAGAATCGTAGCTCAGTTAGAAGGGACTCAGACCATATAAGAAATCTCTCTACAGCATCCCTAAAAGTGGTAATCCAGCCTTTGCTTAGAGACCTCAAGTTCTAAGGAAACCTCTACCTTACAGGGCAGCCAGTTGCACTTTTTGGACACCTTTTTTAGTGAGTTTTTTCTTACATTAAGCCTAAATCTGCCTCTGCAAATTTTACCTACTGTTTTCACTGCCTGCTGGCCTCAAACAGAACAAGACATCCCTTTTCCACCTGACAGCCTTTCAAACACTTGATAAACATGACAGCTGTCATTATTATGTCCTTCTTACGTCTTTTCCATGCTAACGTTTCCATTTCCTTGAACCCATCCAGGCATTATCTTGGGGCCCAACACTCTCCTTATTTTCTGCCTGGATGTTCCCCAGTTTATCAGTGTCCTTCTTAAATATATCTATATATATCTATATATCTATATATATCTATATATATACACACATAATTCCAGCTGTGCTCTGCACAAGGGACTATAACCTCCCTTGTTCTGGGTGCTCAGTGCAGCTCAAGAGCAAATGAGTTAGTTAGGTTTTTTGTTACCTTGTCATTATTGACTCATGTTGAGTTTATAATCCACCCAAAATTTCCAGCCATACCTCCCTAATATTGTATTAGTGATGATTTTTTTTTAAATAGCCAAGTGTAACACATCAGTCAATAAGCATTTATTAAACACCTGCTATGTATCAGATCTTATGCTTAAGCACTGGGGACAAAAGTGAAAACAGTCGTTACTCTTAAACTTATATTCTAATGGGATGAAACGTAAGCACATATATAAGTATATATAAAATTAATATAAGAATATAATAGTTTAAACTTCATCTCATTTATGCCCAATCTTCTGATTTTTTGGGTCCCTGACTGTCTTCCAGCACATTAGTTATTTCAACCCTTCTTAATTCTAGTGCCTTCCTCTTTTGATTATTTCTCATTAGTCTTATGTATGGTTTATGTGTACATATTTGTTTGCTTATTGTATCCTCTTTTAGATTGTGAGCTCCTTGAAGGCAGGGACTGTCTTTTGCCTTTCTGTATCCCTCGATCTTAGCATGGTGGCACAGCTGGGACACAGTAGATACTTAATAAATGTTTATTTGACTATTGACTTCCTTGCAGATTTGTTTCACCTGCACGTTTGATAAGCATACCATCATTGCAGTCATTGATCAAAATGTGGTGGTTGCTTTCTATTGGAGAAATAAGCATGTGAGATGATTTCCCTACACGTATTGCTAAAAGATTATTTGTGGTCCTCCAGAAAAGAAATGTAAAGGCTTTCCTCAAACCTTGATTTCCTATTCAATTGAAGGTGCGTTGAATCTGGCACCATCTGGTGGCTGAAATTGGGAACAGCAGAAGAGGAGAGTCAGTCTCTCTCCCCAGGAGGCCAAGGCCTGCAAACAGAGTCCTTGGAAGTGGCTAAAAAAAAAAACCCAACAAAACACCAAACCCTTCCAGTTCCCATCTGCACCTCAAGGGCATAAAGGCCAAGATACATTCAGAAGTTAAAATATAAGTAATTATAGACTCTCAGATTGGGTTGGACTAGGTCTGAGGAACCCCTTCCATACCTGAACAATCACAGTTAAGTAATATTATAATTGGGGCAAGATGGTGCAGTGGATAGAGTGCTGGCCCTGGAGTCTGGAAGATTCATCTTCCTGAATTCAAATCTGGCTTCAAACACTTAGTAGCTGTGTGACCTTGGGCAAACCCTGTTTGTCTCGGTTTCCTCATCTGTGAAATGAGCTGGAGAAGGAAATGGCAAACCACCACACTATCTTTGCTGAGAAAACCTCACATGGGGTCAGACTGAACAGGAACAAAAGTGTTATAGCCTGTAAGATATATCACCTATATATCTGTTACAGGATATGTATGGGTAAAATTTATAGCATATATATCTCAGGCTATAATACTACTGTTATTGTATGTGTGTGTACATATATGTACACATACGTACACACAAAGCTGAAGTGAGGAGTGTTGTGGGTTCAGACACTGGAGGAAATGGAGTGCCTTGACATAATCCCATATTTTCCCACAAAACCTGCTAGGGCAGTTATTAATGAAGAAGCTATGGAAAAAAGCTGCGCCAATATGAATTAACCTCGTACTGCTGCCGTGGTCCCGTCCCCCCCCCCCCCCCCCCCCCCCCCCGCCCCCAATTGATCTGAGACCCAGCTGTGAGATCTTCGGGCAGGGAGAATATAAAGTTCAAGCTAGGACTCTGGCTGGAGTTTTTAGATTCTAGTTTTTCAGACTCTAGGGAACTTCTTGCTCCTTGCTGGGAGGTTTTTGCCTTCCTGTGAATATTTTTTAATGGTCTTGGAGACTTTTTACCTGGGGGTATATGTGTTTTTATTAGCAAGATCATTATTTAGGACCTAATGCTCCAAATGCTCCATTTTTATCAATTGTAGAACCATGGACCAAGACTAACCAGGAGAAAGGAAATTTTATAGAGGCTTCCCATTTTACTTTTCTTTTATTCTGAACCTGAACAGAAAGAGTTAGGAAGGGAGAAAGAGAGAGGGAGAATATTTCCATGTACACAGAAGAACACAGAAGAGGTTTCTGTCTGAAACCATGAATCATACGGCTTGCTTATCAAATGTATGTGTATTATATACACATATCCTGTGTTATTATAATAAATGAAGGTGTATAGTTTGGGTAGAACATATATGTGCTTCGTTCTAAACTTCTTCTGGGTAGTGTAGTGGTTAGAATTCTGGTCCTGGAGTCAGAAAAACATTTCAAATCTGGCCTCAGACAGTTACTGTTTGACCCTGGGCAAGTAATTTAATCTCTGCCTCAGTTTCCTCAACTGTGAAAGGAGGGTAATATAACCTACCTCAAAAGGTTGTTGTAAGGATCAAATAAAATAATATTTGTCCAAGTGCTTAGTAGAGTGCCTGGCACATAGTTGTGCTTATAAATGCTTATTTACCTCCCCTTCCCCTTCCTCTAACTCACCCTCCCCAATTAAAAACCAAGAGGGAAAAAAATCCTAAGCATAGCCAAGCATAGTCAAACAAAACGAATCTACATAGTAGCCGTGTCCAAAAATACATCTCTGTATGTTTTGTCTATCACTTCTGTGTCAGGTGGTGCGTAGCATGCTGCGTCTCATGTCCTTTAGAGACGTGGTCAGTCATTGCATTGATCAGAGTTCTGAAGTCTCAGAAAAGTGTTGTTTTTTGTCTTTATGATGTTTCTGTCCTATAAATTGTTCTCCTGTTTCTGCTCATTTAAATCTGTATGTTTATACTACTCAGGATTCTATGAAATCATCTTTTTGGTCGTTCCTTACAGCACTTATATCATGATTTGTTCAGCTGTTTGTCTTAAAAGGCAATCTAAGGCACACCCTTGGATTCCAGTTCTTTACTTTTCTTCCTTGCCCCTCATTCTTCTCTCTCTCCCTCCTTTCAGGATCAGGAAGTTTGTTTTATTTGTGAGTATTCCCTCCCCAGTATTCTGTATTTCCCTCATGCACTCCTAGCTTGTTTCCCTGTTACTTGATATACTTCTATGCCAAACTCTGTGTGTGTATGTTCCACTCTCTCATCCAGTTCAGATGAATGACATTCATCTGATGCCCAATTTTCTATCTTTTTCATCATGCCAGTATACCTCAAATATGAGAAATAGCAAATTCTACCCCTTTCCTCCTCTTTCCCTCTTCAAACTCAGAACAGAAACATCTTCCATGCCACTCTAGGACCTCTTTTTTTCTGATTTAATTTCCTCTGTACCCATTTAAGATAATAGTTTTTTTTTCCTTTTCTTTTTTAATCTTTAATATAAATTTGTTTATATTTAGTTTTCAACCTTCACTTCCACAAGATTTTGAATTCCAAATTTTTACCCCATCTTGCCCCTCCCCCACCCCAAGATGACATGCATTCTGAATACCCCTTCCCCTGGTCTGCCCTCCCTTCTATCTCTCCCCCCCCTTCTCTTATCCCCTTCCCCTTCTATTTTCCTGTAGGGCAGGATAGATTTCTGTACCTCATTTCCTGTATTTCTTATTTCCTAGTTGCTTGTGGAAACTTTTTTTTTAAACATGTGTTTTTAAAACTTTGGGTTCCAAATTTTCTCTCTTCTTCCCACCCTACCCACCCTCATTGAAAAGGCAAGCAAGTCAATACAGGCCATACATGTGCAGTTATGCAAAACACTTCCATAGTAGACATGTTGTGAAAAACTAATTCTATTTCCCTTAATCCTATCCTGCCCTCCCCCCATTTATTCTATTCTTTCTTTTGACCCTGTCCCTCCTCAGAAGTATTTCCTTCTGATTACCCCTTTCCCAATGTGCCCTCATCTCTGTCATCCCCCTGCTCTCTTGTCCCCTTCCTCACCTATTTTCCTGTAGGGTAAGACAGATTTCCATATCCAATTGAATGTGTATGTTATTCCCTCCTTAAGCCAAATCCTATGAGAATAAGATTCCCTCATTTCCTCTCACCTTCCACTGTTTCCCCTCCACTGTAAGAACCTTTTCTTGTCTGTTTTGTGTAAGATAATGTACCCCATTCTACCTCTCCCTTTCTCCTTCTCCTAGTATAATCCTCTCTCACCCCTTAATTTTATTCTCCAGGTATCACCCTTCATCTTTAACTCACCCTCTGCCCTCTATCTATCTATCTATCTATCTATCTATCTATCTATCTATCTATCTATCTATCTATCTATCTATCTATCTATCTATCCATACATACATATATATAATTTTTCCCTCCCACTACCCTAATACTGACAAAGGTCTCATGAGTTATAAATATCATCTTTCCATGCAGGAATGTAAACAGTTCAGTCTTAATAAGTCTCTTATGATTTCTCTTTCCTGTTCACCTCTTCATGTTCCACTTGAGTCTTGTATTTGAAAGTCAAATTTTCTATTCAGCTCTGGCCTTTTCATCCAGAATGCTTGACTGAATGACCATTTTTTCCCCTGAAGGATTATACTCAATTTTACTGGGTAGGTGATTCTTGGTTGTAATCCTATAAGATAAGAGTTCTTAAGGGATGTTTGTTTCCTCTCCTCATACTGAAATGTTAGCACCGTGTCGTTATATAGCTCCTTTTAATTACTCAAATAAATTTACCTTTCTAGGTTTCTCTTTTATGTTTTCAATTTCAAAGTTCCTTTTCGGTTTTGAGCTTTGTATCAAGTCCTGTAGGCTATTGTAATAATCCAGGTGTGTGTGTGAGGTGATGAGGGCCTGCAACAGGGTGATGGCAGTGTCAGAGGAGAGAAGGGGAGCATATTATGAAAGCTACAAAAGTGAAATCAACAGGCTTCAGTAATAGATTGCATATGGGAAGGGGGAATAGTGATGCGTTGAGGATGATACCTAGGTTACAAGTCTAAGGTTAGGAGGATGATGGTGCTCTTAGTAATAGGGAAGGTGGGAGGTGGGGGAAAAGATTTAGGGGAAAAGATAATGAGTTCAGTTTTGTACATGTTAATTTAAATTTGAGATGCTGCTGTTTGTCCTTCATTCTAGAAGAGGCCGTGACATGCAAGTGAATTGATTTAAGTGAGGGAGAGCTGTGCAAAGTCAGCAGCCTCATTTTCTCCTCTGCAGTCATCTGGGTCCAGTGGCCAGATATGGATCTGGATAACTGGAGATGGCCCAGGATGCAGTGGGGGATGTTGGCCTTTCCAAAGCTAAGGTCTTTAACAGGTCTTGGTTTGACTGAGATGGTGCCCATTCAGTGATTAAGACTTAATAAAAAATGAAGCAGAGAATGGCCTCTTTCAAAAATGATTTGGGAGGGGAAGATCAGGGTCACCAGCCTCACTTTCTCCTCGGGAGCCCTAAGCTGCTGCACCCAGTGTGGATGCCATGACTGAGTGCTATGAACTGAATCTGTGAGAGGGGGAAGGGACTTGCCCATCCTTGGCTCTCCCTCTTGTAGCTGGACTCCAAGAAATGGACCTGGGGCTGTGTTTCTGTTCTTTGTTCTTTGTCCTCAGCTTCAAATGCTGGAGGTGATACCCACAGACTGGGAGTTCAAGCCACTGTTACAATGGAGCCAGGAATTGGTGCAGCAGCAATCATCTCTGCATAGAAACCTTGAGAAGTCCTGGGAGTGGTGAGGGTGGGGGGTTGGACTTGGAACTGGGACTGTGCTCTAGGGGAAATGAGTTGAGCTATGAACCTAATGAACTTATGAACCTTCCCTCCCTAGGGACTGTGATAGTATACGGAGGAAGGAGAATTGTGCCTCCCACGTATTGGAGGGAGCATGTATATCTATGATGATCTTTTTAAAAAAATTAATTATTTTAGTTTTCTACGTTCACTTTATTTTTGAGATGCAATTTTATTTCTCTCTCCCTCCCCCCCTCCCCAAGAAGGCAAACAATCTGACATAGGTTATATGTGTACAATCATGTTAAACATATTTCCGTATTAGTCATGTTGTGAAAGAAGAATCAGAACAAAAACCATGAGAAAGAAAAAAACAAAAGTGAAAATAGTATCCTTTAATCTGCATTCAGACTCCATAGTTCTTTCTCTGGATATGGATAGCATTTTCCATCATGAGTCTTTTGGAATTGTGTTAGATTGTTGTATTGCTACTAAAAGCCAAGTCTATCAAAGTTGACCATCACACAATGTTGCTGTTACTGTGTATAATGTTCCCCTGGTTCTGCTCACTTCACTTAGCATCAGTCCATACAAGTCTCCAGGTTTTTCTGAAATCCATCTGATCATCATTTCTTACAGCACAATAGTATTCCATTACATTCATATACCACAACTTGCTCAGCCATTCCCCAATTAATGGGCATCCCCTCAACGTCCAATTCTTTGCCACCACAAAAAGAGCTGCTATAAATATTTTTGTACATGTGGGTCCTTTTCCATTTTTTATGATCTCTTTAGGATATAGGCCTAGTAGTGGTATAGCTGGATCAAAGGGTATGCACAGTTTTATAGCCCTTTGGGCATAGTTTCAAATTGCTCTCCAAAGTGGTTGGATCAGTTGTGATTATCCTTTGAAGCAAATATTCCTCTTTATGAAAGCTCTCTGGTGTTACATACCCTTCTACTAGTGCATGCAATAGATGACTATCTCTGAGCTGTACAGTACTTACCTGGATGCTATACTGTCCAGTCAAAACAGAGCTCACATCAACACAATTTCAGGGTCACTCTTTAAACTAGTATACTACAACACCATCTTTAAGAAGAGAGTGAG
This sequence comes from Phascolarctos cinereus, assembly GCF_003287225.1. Classification (NCBI taxonomy): domain Eukaryota; kingdom Metazoa; phylum Chordata; class Mammalia; order Diprotodontia; family Phascolarctidae; genus Phascolarctos; species Phascolarctos cinereus. The sequence goes on from NW_027555625.1 coordinate 347,215,318, forward strand.
AGAAGATGAAGTGGAGACACCTACTGTAGACAAATTTTTCTTTTCTGGTTTCTTTCTTTCTTTTTTTTTTTTTGGCAATTGGGGCTAAATGACTTGCCCAGGGTCACACAGCTAGTAAGTGTCAAGTGTCTGAGGCCAGATTTGAACTTGGGTCCTCCTGACTCCAAGGCTGGAACTCTATCCACTGTGCCACCTAGCTGCCCTTGTAGACAACTTTTTCAAGGAATTTAGCTACCACAATGCACAGAAGAGATGGGGGACAATAGTTAGCAGGGATGGAAGATCAAGTGGGGGTTTGTTTTAGGCCAGGAGAGACATGGGCAGTAGGAAATGAATCGAGAGATGGAAGACTAGATTCACTTTTGAGAGTAAGTAAAGAATCTAAATGGCTTTGTATTGTTGGTCTAGGAAGCCTGTGGAAAGGCATAGAGATGGAAGATGAAAGGGTCAGTTACGTGTGAGGAATAGTATGGCAAATTTGGTTAGATAAGTTGGGTGCATGAAGAAGAATAAAGTTAAAATAAGGCTGGAAAGGTAGTTTTGGAGCCAGGCTGTAAAAACCTTAAATGTGAAACCGAAGGGTTTGTAAATGATATTAGCTAACATAACAGAGAGCTGCTGGAGTTTTATTAAAGAGGGGGAGTGATATGGTTATCTATGCTTTAAGAAAATCACTTTGACAACTCTGTGGAAGGTGGATAGCAGAGGATTTGAGGCATGACTGGTTACTGGATAGTCCGGGCAAGATGTGAAGGGCCTGAACTAAAGAGGATAGCTGAATGGAGTGTGGAGGAGGGGCAGAATGGGAGAAATATGGAAATGGAATTGACCGGGACTCGACAGCCGATTGTGATAAGGGGAAGTGAGAACTTGGTAAGTAATTAAGGTGTTGCAAACTTGAGTGAATAGTGGTGGCACCTGAAACCTGGCTGACTGGAAGGACAGTAATGCCCTCCAAAGGTAAAAGGGAAGCCCAGAACTTTTGGGGGAAAGAGAAATTCTTGGAGGTAATGAGTTCAAACAACTTCATTTTACAGATGAGGAAACCGAGGCCCAGGGGGTGACGTTCAGATTCACATAGGGCAGAGCAAAATTTGAACTCGAGCACTAAAATTCTAAATCCATTGCACCACAGCTTCTTTCCTCTAATGATGTTAGATTCACACATTTTGAGTTTGAGACACTCGGGGAACGTTCAGTTTAGGGTGCCTAGTAGGTAACCTTAGGTAAGGAGGGCTCAGAAGAGAGAAGAGAGCTGGATATGTAATGGTCGTTATCAGCTCAGAAATGATAATTAAATTTCAGGGGAAGCTGATGAGGTCACCAAGTAAGAAAATAGAGAAGAGGGCCAGAACATTGCTTTCCTCAGCTCTCAAGTGGACATAATGTTTTCAGGGTTATTAGGATTGTTTTGAGTAAAGCACATTGTAAAATAAAGTTTTTTTCCAAAAAAGTAAACTATAAGTGCAATTGTGGGTTCTCTAATTTTTCTTTTTGTCCACCAATCTCCCAATAAATTAAATTCCTCAAAATAAAAGGTCCTGAAACTCTGTCCTTCATTGGTCTAGAACAATCCCTCAGAGCTGCTCGCCACCAACAAATACACTGTATGTGCTCCATAAACTTGCCCAACTCTAGAGCTTTCTGCTTAAGACAGCCTCTGCCTGAAGGACCCCTCTCCCAGGCTCTGGAGCTTCAGTAAACAGTCCTGCCTGAGCCTCTAAGCCGCCCCACTCTGAGGAAGGGTGGGAGTGAAAAAAGCTCCTCCGCGAGGGCGTTAGAGAGGAGGAGGCTAGAGTAGGTGCCTTCGTCTCTGTTGGTGTGTGTTCGTTCCCCTGTCAGGCGATGTCCTCGGGCATCCCTGTATGTTCTGTGTCGTCACCAAGCCGGGGTCCTTGGCAGCACTCCGTCCGCCCTTATAAAAGCCGCCACCACCGGCGCTGCTTCTGTAGTGGTCTTGGTGCTCTGCGTTACCTCGGGGTCTTCTTCCTCGTCGCCTGCCCCCGTAGCCCACCGGGTCCTCTCGGCTCTGCCAGCTTACCCGCCGGGGTCCCCGGGGATCCGGAACCGTAAGTGGCCTCGGCGCCCGGGAAGGCAGGGTGGAGGAGGAGCCGCGGGGCGGCGGCCGGGTTGCTGCTGTGTGGCGGCGGCCTAGGCCTCGCCCGCTTCCTTCGGGGCTCGGAAAGCCCCCCATCCCCTGCTGGTCCTCTCAGCGTTTCCGGCCCCCAGAGGAGGCGGGGGCCCTACTCCGTTTCGTCCCTTGTCCCAGGCCGCTCGAGCTCCGACGTTAGCTTCACACGCCACAGGCCCGCCCGCTTCCAGGCGCTTCCTCGGTTTGCCTGTGTACCTGCTGCCGGGGTCCCCAGAGGCCCTGTCGGGCTCCCTGTGGTCCGCCTCCCTCCCTCCCTGCCCGCTCCCTCGGGGGGCCTGGGCTAGTTCTCTTCTCTCAGCGTGCGACCCTCCCCCTCCCCCTCCCCCAGGGTGCGTCTGCACCTCCCTCCCTGTCCTGCTGAGTCCGTGCTGGTTCTCTCCTCTGTGATGGGGCACTAATATGCGTCCCTTCCTATAAGTGTCCACCTTTTTATTCTTTCTCCTCTCGTAGGGATCTTCAGCTGATTATTGTGCTCTCCTGTGGGTATTCGGAGCTGGGTAATCCAGCCCAGCCCATATAAAAGAAGGGGGAGTGTGGGGTAGGAGGAGGGGGAGCGCTTATTTCTATTCTGCTTAAGCTCTAGACTTCCTTATTCACCTGCTGTGGAGAAGGGCTTAGCTTTTTCTTCTCCTGAAAATGGTCACGTTAGTAGGGTAGGAGCACCCTGGATTTTAAAACCGTTCTGCGTTTTGTTTGTTTGCTTTTGCAGCAAAAACTAAGTAAACAACATGACTGAGCTATCTCGAGAAGTTGGCCACATAGGCAGTGAAAGCAGAGTTTGTCGTTTTCTTAGGCGGTTTGTAGCTTCTAGACTTCAGCTTTGGATCACCTGGTTACTTAGTGAGGGCAGTGAGGCAAACAATTGCAAGATGGGTGGGGGGGGTGGATTGTTGGCGTTACTTGTTCAAGGCAGCATAGGTTTTGCCAAGTTGAGGTGATGACCGTAGAGCTCCCTCAGAGTAGGGTAGGAACGAGATCTGCAGTGTACCTAAGCTGATTAAACATTAAAAAATTATGCTTTTATGATCTGTCGGAGGGTGAATTGTTATTGAAAGTGTGGTAGAGAAGCAGGTGGAAAATATTTCTTCTGTATTTGATTGGAATTGCAAGACTTTAATGAAAATATTGTAAAACAGACAAAAAAAAACACTGTCCGTGTTCCAGTAGCCAAAATTTTTTCTGCTTTTTAGTGACAATTTTCATTAAAGCTCATGAACAGAATTGTCCTAAATAGTTTTGCAGTTTTAATTGCATTTTGCAATTTAAATTGGAAGTGTTACAAATTTTAAGACTCTGGCATTTACTTCATCTTAGTAATAGAATGCATGCCCATTTAGTCAGGAAAGGAATAAATAAAACAAATAGTATTCATAGACTTAAGGAGCCTAAATTAGTGATCATTAACATTAGGTGGCAAGTTTTCAGAGGATTCACTTCTCTGGAAATAGGGGTTTTTTTTGGGGGGTGGTGCTGTGTGTGGAGATGTTCTTTCCAGGCCTAATTACTAAATTGCTTTGAATTCTAGATTAACATCCCTTCAGTGCTATTTAAGAAGATCTTAAAGATCTTAGAGTAACCAGATATGTTTGAAGTTTATGACCAAGCACATTTTGCTAAAGACTTTTTTAGGTCTTGGACAGATGAAGGAACTTACATAAACATTCATATAAAATGTCAAGCTTATTGTGGTCCATGACATCTTGAGCCAAAAAATTTTTAACTTTACTTGTATATGCAAGCTAATATTTTAAAGCCTCCAGAATTGTCTCCTTTTTGGGCAGGCAGTTATTCTAAAATAGCCTTATTTAAGCCAGTGGAGTCTCTAATTTTGAAGTTGTTGGTATTTGTAAATCTGCTGCAGTAGAACTCGGCTCAGTTCCACTGGGCAGGGCTGGTTTCAGTCAATTCAGTCAATCCCCTTTGTTTATGAGGATAAGCAAAGACAGCTTTGGTAAGTTGAATTGATGTCTTCAAACATCCACTTTTAAGTCCGGGAATGAAATCTTTTCAAAATGTGCATTTTTTTCTATACAAATATTATATGTGGCTATTTTGCTGTTACTCAAAAAAAATTATCACTGCATTAACATTTGGTGTAGAGGAACTGGGTCATCATTTCCAATCTTTCATTTTCAACTCCACCTTTCAATTTTAAAGCTTACTTTCTACCAAGTTTGAGTCAGCTATAACATTTTTTTCCAGTTGTAAAATATGCAATGCATTTAATGAAATCTACAAATATACATTTTAAATTTCACATTCACATTTTCATTTAATGTGAGGCTTCACAGATGCTTAATTTTTTTTTCTAATCTAAAGCTAGAATCTTTTTCAGAGAATGAATCCCAGAGTAAGTCTTGGATATGAACCTTATGTAAAAGTAGGCAGAACCAAAACACATATACACACTGAAAGATAACACTAAAATGCATTTAACTGAGATAAACTCAGTGACATCATGTGTGCAAGGAATTTGCAGCAAGTAAGCTAGTGTAGCTGGATTGTAGGTTCATGGAGGGAGGAGAGTAATTGGGAAGTAGGAAAGGGTCAGGTTATGAAGAGCTTTAGATGTTAAACTGAGGATTGAATTTGTTCATGGAAATTAATAGGGAGCTACTGAATTTAATTGGGGGTTGGTTTGGGGAATGAGGTAGTTGATACAGTTAGGCCTAAAATTAACTATTTCCCTCGGTGTATAAGGGAAGGTTGCAGTTGTTGGGAAGGTGAAGTATTTTGGGGAAATAAAAAGTAGAGTCCCAGTAATGCTTAATTCATCAGGTATGCACAAAATAATTTTAAATTATGTTTGAAGAACATGGGGTGTGTGTGTGTGTGTGTGTGTGTGTGTGTGTGTGTGTCAAAAAATAGAGTTCTTGACTCTTCAGAGTAAAATTTTATTTAAAAATAAGATTTTGCCTAAGGACCAAGTCTTCTAGGAAGTAATAATGACATAAGCATAAATTCTTTTTGTTTACATACTGACACTTGATTACTGGTTTTTTTTGGGGGGGGCCTTTGATAACAGACTTGTTTTGTGGAACTAATTAAAAGTTCCTTGGAATTAAGTTTGTTTTAAAATTTTTAATGGTCTCAAATGCCTGAGTTTCTCATGTGAAAAAATAGCACCTGCTTGCTAAAATTGCTGTATTATTAGGGCAGGTCTGGGGTGAAATTTAAGCTCTTAAAAGCTATCAACCTCATTTTTTACCCTTGGCTTTTTCATTCAGGTGTGTGTGGTACTGCATTGGGACATATGTTAAATGAACATATGCAGCTCATTATGTCTGTTCTAAACCTATTTTCCCTGGCAAGACTTATGGGAAACTACAAGTTTGTCTGAAAGTTTTTTCAACAGATGTGGTTAGGTTGCATTGATAATCTGGCAGTAGTAAGTAATCAACAGAAGATAAAGGAAAAGTGTTTCGATAAGAGCATTTTCACAGATGTTTAGTTGTTCACTAGGAAAAGCTGTCTTTGGGTTGATTTGCAACCTATTTAGAAATGGTTTCTAAATGTGTTTTTTGTTGGAACTAGCTTAGGAGCCTAACACTTGTTAAAATGGATTTTGGGCACATATTCTGTTTTAAGTAATTATTTTAAATTAGGGGTGATGTTAATCCCATGTTCTGTAACCTGTCTCACCATGATGAATAATTTATGTGTTTTAGATGCCTTCAATTAAGTTGCAGAGCTCTGATGGAGAGATATTTGAAGTTGATGTTGAAATTGCAAAACAGTCTGTAACTATCAAGACCATGTTGGAAGGTAAGACTTACGTTTTATTTTCCCATCCAGAAGTTGGGTGGAGAAGACTTTCTTGTCAGCAGAGTGGAAAGTGGTAGTCAGAACATCGAATTGACTGTCAGGGATCTGTGTTCAAATCCTTTCTGTGACACTGACTTTGTTACCATGGACAAGTTACTCCTCACTGAGTTGGTTTCCTTGTTTGTGAAATGGAAAATCATACTTTTTAAAATCATCATTATTTCTCTCTATAAAATGGTAATCAGAAAAACGTTGTACTATATAATGTCAGCTTATAAGAAGGTTCTATGAAATATGAAAGACATGGTTGTTTTAAGGATAGTTTGATAAGAAATGATTTAGAAACACCAGTTATAATTAAAAACATTTTAAAGCACCTGCTAGGTACTGGAGTAAGCAGGGGAGAAGACAAGAGTGAACCTGTCCCTGCCCTTTAGGAGTTTACAACCTATGATGCAGAAATCATATGCAGAGTATATATAGAATACATTGACAGAGTTAGGGGGAGGAGAAATGAAGGGGGGAAGCCTGTAGCAGCTGGACTAGCAGATAAAGTAAGTCAAGACTTGGTGCTTTGAGCTTTAAAGGAAAATCAGGGATGTTAAGAATCACAATTGAGCAGTAGGGTAGTGTAGGTTAAATGTTAATATAATACATGAAAATTATGTATTAAAATACAAAAAATACATAATACAAATATATAAAAATTAAATGTAATATCTAATTTTTTAGAAGTATGTTTTTGTGTTAAACTTAATTAAGTTCTGAATTCTTGGAAGGACAGATCTAAAATAATACCCAGTATAAATTAAATTCTCCTGTTTGACATATAGTCACTTATCAGTATTATATTTTGAATTGATGAAGAATTTGGGAAGAAAAATATCTTTAAACTTAAAGAAATAAAGGTACTAATCAGTTCTCTGGTGAGAAGTGAGCTCACTTTTTTTTATTAGTCCCTTAACATTCTTTCTTTCCCCTCTTGGTGCTTCCCCCACCCCCAGTTGAATCTGGCAACTCTGTATGGCTTTACCATTTATTTATGGATTATCCTGCTTTGTTATAGTAGTTATACAATACTTCTAATTTTTTTTTCTTAGTAAGCTCTTGTGAAACCTCGTTTTCCCTATTATGATATGTTTTTGTTCTACTGTCCCTTGGACACTTTTAACATGTACAAAAATAATAAATGACTAAGCCAAATTTTGAATATTGTAATTAATGAAGAGTGTAATTTTTTTGCCCTAATGTGAAAGTCAGCAAATGGGTAGTTAAGAAAGGTGAGTATGGTTGGACTTTAGGAGATATAAACAGAAATACTTTAAGACTTGTTTGTTGCCTAAATGGTTCCTTTGGTAGAGAATGAAGCGTGCTTGATTTCATCTTAGTCATTGTCTGGAGCACTTTTAATAAAGTCTGTTGTATGCTACTCTGCAGTAGCTTTTGCCAGTGTAAAAGGATATGTCTTTTTAAGGCTTGTTTTTCCTTGGCATCCTATTACTGAAGTGAATGAACCAATTTAGTTAGGACTTAGCAACAATCAGGTTGTTCTGTTCTCTTTTAACAACAGAATTTTTCAAGGATTAGAGATGACTTGTTTTACGTTAATGACTTTGGTGGAATTCAGATGTTTGAGGATTGCCATTCTGTGAAACTAAAGATTTATTATTTCTTTCCTTGGTCAAACTTTTACACTTATCACACCGATTATGGGTTTTATATAACTTAGAAAATGGAATCACTTAGAACAATCAGAAAGTCTTGGCACGTGTATTTGGAGTGATCAAATTCATGTCTAGGGTGTGATAACGAAGAGTATTCAGATGATTTTAAAAGTTCTTGAAATTAAATAGCTTAAAAGAACTATTGTCACTTGATGAGCTTTTTTTTTTACTGTCTATGATTTAAAAGCGCTAATTTTGGATAGTGTAAATCCTTGAGTTTCAGTGCTAGAACAGCTAACTCTGAAACGATATAAGTCCTTGAATTTATAAATGCTAGAGGAAATGGTGTCTTTCATAATCATGAAATTAACTTTACTGTAAAAAAAAGTGGTTTTGTAACTTTAAAAACAAAAAACCCCAAAAGTTTATTTTAAAACAAGTGGCTCTTTGTTTGATCACCAAGTATTCTGTATATTTACTAATCTAAATCAATAAAGACAAAAGTTTGAGGAGTTCACTGCATACCTCATCTTTTTAGCTCTGGTAGCATAGATAGCACCTTGGTATAAACATAAAAGGAATGAAACTCTTTGAAATTCAGACTTATTTGAAAATTCTGGCATAAAACTTTATTTGAGTCTAATTTTGGTGCCATAGCTTCTGGGAATTAGGAATATATGGAACTATAACTTAATCACAAAGTTTTTGTGGTCATATGAGAAAGAACTAGTTGGCTTACTGTAAGAATTTCTTGTAGGCCATCTTAATATCATCAGATAAGAATTGTCCTTAAGACTTGATGGATGGGTTCGTGGAAAAGTGCCCCTGAATCAGAAACTTTTAATTTCTGTTTTCTCGAGTTAAAAAGCACATTTTAATCTTCAGTGTTTTGGACAACATTACAGTTGCTGCTTATAAATCTCAAAGAGGAGCTTAAGTTTTGAAAATACTGTAACTTTATTTTTGTAGATCTGGGAATGGATGATGAAGGGGATGATGATCCAGTTCCTCTACCAAATGTTAATGCAGCAATATTAAAAAAGGTAAGGCCTATTAATTATTCAGGTAACCACTAGTAGTGGTTTTTCATTTACAAAGGTTAGCTAAAGGTTCGGTTTCTAGTTGAATTGTTTTTCTGGTGTCTTTAACAGATCCATGAAGACAGTATGATAGGGATTTGGAGACAGATTTATTCAAATCCCAACTATTGTCCCCTAATATTTGTGTCACTTTGGGCACATTATTTTATCTCTTGACTACTTTACTTTTTTCATTTGATAAAAACAAGTTTGGATTAATACCTTCTGAGCCTCTGAGGTCTGTTAACCTTCTTGAAATTGTTTTCTATTTTGTTGCATTTTCTTTCCAAGTGTATCTGTTTCCTACACACAAAGTATGTATACTATAAGCTTTTCGAGGGCAGGGATGGTTTTTTTAAAAAAAAAATCCAGCTGTAAATCCAGGATTTTGATATCTTTAGGAATAGTCAATCTGTTAAGCCAGATTACAGCCCTTTCCCCTTATTTCCGTGAATTCTCATTCCATGTAGTCCTTGTCAGGTTTTGAACTGCATAGAGGATCTGTCTGTCCAGTGCGCTTAGAGGCCTTCTATTCTTTTAATACCTTGACATGGTTCGTTTCTATTTGGTCAGTAATGTGTTAAATGTTTCAAAGTATGAGTGAATTTGCCATGGCACAGGGCATCGTGTGTATATGTTTATGTATGTTGTGTGTGTGTGATATGTATAAAATCAAATGTAAAATCTCAAACTAGCTAGATTCTTGAGGATAAAATTTTATATTAAAAGGATGATTTTGCAAGGATAAGTCTTCCCAAAGGCTCTTGGGAAGTAATGGCTTACCAAGCTTGGATACATGTATGCTGAAGTGCTGACACCCAATGACTGGCATTGGGTCTTTGGTAACAGATTTGTGGGGTTCTGGTTGTTGGATAAAGAACTTAAATTGGGAGTATAATAATTAACTCTGAGGTTTTTTAGCATACTGTATGCTAGCTACCACCATAATTAATAATAAAGCATCATATTAAGTGCTTACTATGTGTCAGTACTGTGGGTAGGTACAGAGAATATAATGAATGAAACAATCCCTAGCCAAAGAGCTTCTATTTTAATGGAAGTGGTGTATGTGTGTATACACAAAATGAATATAAAGGTAAAATACATAGTTTGGGATGGAGTAAGTGTTTTGGCTTTGGTATGAGTAAGCCAGCTCCAGTGAGCAATTGAGATCAGGAAAGGTTTTATGTAGATGATGGTGCTTGAGCTATGTCTTGAAGAGAGCAATTTTCTGACATAGAGGTAAAGAGAGGGGAGTACATTACAGGTATGGCCAGTGCAAAGGCACAGAATGGGAGATAGAATAACACGTGTGAGAAACAGAAAGGCCAGTTTGGCTGGATCACAGTGTAGGAAGGCAAAGTGGTAGGCACTGTATTAAGTGCTTTACAGATATTTCTTTTGATCCTCACAACTACTCTGGGAGGGATGGTACTGTTACTATTACCATTTTATGGCTGAGAAAACTTGAGGGAAGACCTAAAGGTTAAATGACTTGCCCCAGGGCCACACAGATAGAAGTGTCTGAGTTCAGATTTGGACTCTGGTCTTTCTGATTTCCCAGGCACAGTGCTCTATAACCACTGTGCTCCCTAGGGAAATAATATGTGTGTTCAGTGAGGATGGAAGTATGGCTAGGGCCAGGTTGTGAAGGATTTTTAAAAGCTAAACAGTTTTATATTTGATTCTAGAGTCTATAGGGAAACTTTGTGCAGGGAATTTACACAATTGGATCTGTTAGGAAAATCTCTTTGGCAGCACTAGTATGGAGGGGTAGATTGGAGTAGGAAGATATCCCAAGAGACCAAGTAAGAGACTGTGTCGCTATAATCTAGGCAAGAAGTGATAAGAACCTGAACTAAGGTGATAGGGCTTGTAGGCCTTTTCTCTAAGGAGTTGGGTAAGGTAATGGTAGAAATGGCTGTCAGGATTTGGAAACTGATTTGGATATATGGGGTGAAGGGAGAGTGAGGAGTTGAGAATAATGCTGAGGAAAAAAATCTTGGGAGACTTGGTGTTTTCAGGAAAAAAAGGGGAGTGTGTTTTAGGGGCAAGGGAGAAGATGAATTGTTTTAGAGATGTTGAGTTTGAAACATACATATGTGCTAAGATATCCCTTAGCTACTTAGTGATTCTGCACAGAAGCTCAGTCAGTAGATTGGGGTCTATGGGTCTTACTAACTGATGAAGTCATGGAGAGAGAGAAAAGGGCCCAGAATAGAATCTTGGCAAACATTCAGAGTTAGGGTTTTGGGATATGGATAATGAAGCCAGCAAAGAGGATTGAGCGGAGAATTAGACTCCTCAGTAGGAGAACCAGGAGAGAGCAATGGTGTCATGAAAACCCAGAGAGGGAGAAAAAGGTGACCAGAGTCAAATGTAAGATGGATTGAAAAAGGATGGAGACTGAGAAAAGATTATTAAAGACACAATAATTAGCACCGGCTTTGGAGTCAGGAGGACCTGAGTTCAAATCCGGCCTCAAGACACATAACACTTATTAGCTGTGTGATTCTGGGCAAGTCACTTAACCCCAACTGCCTCACCAAAAAAAAAAAATCGAAATCATCGCTTTCAGTTGAGTGATGGAGGTTAGAAGTCAGATTGGAAAGGGTCTTGAGAAGTGAGAGGAAAGGAAGCATAGACAACTTTTTCTGGAGTTTAGCTGAGAAAAGGGAGGAAAACTTCATAGCTTGATGGCATAGGGAGGGCAGTTATCTAGTTTTGATGTGGAAGCAAAAAGGGGTTGAACAATATTGAGGGCCATATTCAAACCGTGACCAAAAAACTTGGTCAGAGCTTTAGGACAGCCAACATACTGTTCTGTCAGACCCATATTTTTTAGCCTTTTCAGTTTGTAGAACTTGCCAGATTGTGCAGACTGCTGGTAAGTAGCCTTAATGAGCCCCATATCACACTGAAGCATTGGAAAATGAGGCCTTCTGGGGAGGGGTTTTCCCTCAAGTTCTTTTAAAACAAAAAACTTTCCTGCTTAAGTTTGCATCAACAAATACCATTTTTCAAGTTCATAAGCATTGTGGCAATTATACTTTGTAGGATTTGAGGTTTTTATTAAATGACTCAAGATTTTTATTGAACTGGCATTTAGATTACAGTAAACATTTTGTTAGGTGGCTTGGGCTTTAAATTTGCAGATAGAAAATAATATGTCAATGATCTGAAAGTATTGTAGCCTATTCCATTTTCATTGGCATCATTGCTACTTTAATTCATCAATTAAACCAAGTTTGGTTTCATTTCAGTTTTGGAAAAATCATGTGTTCAGACATTACTATTAAAATGAACTCTAAATTTGATAATTGTCAATTATTTGCTTGAGCCCATTGGTCTTTCGTCAAACTTTTGGGTTTTTTTGCATTTAGGTAATTCAGTGGTGCACCCACCACAAGGATGATCCTCCTCCTCCTGAGGATGATGAGAACAAAGAGAAGCGAACAGATGATATTCCTGTTTGGGACCAAGAATTCCTGAAAGTTGACCAAGGAACTCTTTTTGAACTTATTCTGGTATGTGGGTATGTGTGGGGGTTTGTATTACAGAAAATCATCACAAGTCAGGAATCTACTAGGTTAAATACACTCATTTATTAAACATTTTTGGTTTTGGTTTTCTTTGGTCAACACAATAACACTGGATCTTTAATTTCAGGTAAATAAGTAGTTTGTTTAAAGTAATATACATGACTTTAAGTGGATTTAAAAAAAAATCTTAATTTAACTCCCTAATTTACTCTGTAGTAAAATGTTTCTTTTAAAATGTCTGAAGTTAGCCCTGAGTGGCTGTTGACATTTCATCAAATCCTTAAATTCCAGAAGACAATGTTTAAAATGGTTGTTTGATTATGAGGATTATATTTAAGGGGAAAAAAATCTCATTTACAGGCAGCAAACTACTTAGACATTAAAGGTTTGCTTGATGTCACATGCAAGACTGTTGCAAATATGATCAAGGGAAAAACTCCAGAAGAGATTCGCAAAACTTTCAATATCAAGAATGACTTTACTGAAGAGGAAGAAGCCCAGGTATTCTATAAAATTTTTTAAATAAAATAATCTGGTGTTTTTTAAGTAGTCTTAAGATGATGCACACATTATGTGTAACTGTCTATTTCACCTTATATATGTGTGTGACATGTTTCCTACTTCACTTTATGAAAGACTTTCTGGAAAGTTATAAATTTGTGTATATTAATACACAAATACACAGAGTCGTCATTTATGGTAAGGCACTTAATCAGGATCATACACTTAAAGCTGGAAGAACCTTAGAAGAGGGTCACATATACAGCAACCTCCGTCTTACCCTTGAGAAACTGAGGTACAGAGAAACTTGCTCTAGGTCATACTTACAATATGAGAAGAAGTACAGAAGAGAGGTAGGGTTTGAACCTAAGTCATTGGATTCCCCCTTTTCACTGTAAAATAAACAAACAAACAAATAAATAAATAAATAGATTGCTGTATTATATCGTTCAGTTTAATAATTTATTAAGTACCTATTTTAAAGTACATTTGTGAATGCAGGGGGAAATATAAAGCACTTTGTAAACCTTGAAGCAGTATTATATTGAAATGTAATCTGCTTCTTGTTAGATTTGAGAGAATTGGTCATTGGCTTTTAATGTTAGCTTTTTTTCTCCTTCAACTTCCATGATGAAATTATTTAAAAATTCCTTCTGTGTGAAGCATCTTGAGATTCTTAAACAGTGTGTCATGGATTCTTTTGGTAGTCTGAAGCCTGTGAACCCCTCCTCAAAAGAATTATTTTAAAATGAATAAAATATGTAGGGTTGCAAAGGAAACCAATTATATTGCCATAGTTATAAAAATATTATAAAAAGAAGTTCACATGATAAAGAGTGAAATATGTATAGCCTGGAGTACAATTTATACCAACATGATAACTGAGCAATTTTGAAAGACTTAATGAACTTTTGAAAAAGTAAAGAAAGCAAAAAAAAAATTCAGACTCTAAATTAAGAACCTCTAATCTAGATGATGATAAATTAATCTTTCTTAAATACGACTTATGTAATAATTTCTCTTGGGGGAAAAAATAGACTAGACTAACCCTTCTGGATTGGGTTAATATGGCATGCTTAGTTAGCCTGATTTATAAATTTATAAACTTGTCAAGATTTGTGAATAGAATTTTTCCTGGCCATATTTAGTATATGCACATTGGTCTCTTCAGGCAGGATTTACAGATATTTGGTACTTCACAATTGCTAGATTACTTTGTTTAGAATAATGTATATACAGAAGGTTGTAGAATGGATTTTACTGATACTGTGGCCGATTAAGGGCATGTAACAAAAAGCATAAACAATTTGAATATTCCATCCATTCCAAGTTAATTGAAAAGCTTTTTAAATGAAAAAATTAAATAGCAAAACTTGTCTAAAATGTCATCTCTTAAATGGCTATCATTGCTTCTTAGATAAACTAAATCTTTAGGCTTAAGACCTGTTATTATTTGACTCCTGCTTAGCTTCCAGTCTAATTTATTTTTTACTCTGCTGAAGCAGGAGAGAAAAGACTCTTGAGCCAGAAACCAAGGTTGTTAAGATTCTGGCCCTGTCAACCTAAAACCCTCACTGCCACCTCCCCAGATTTCCAATCTGTAAAGTATTTCTTTTCCTGTATGTAAATAAAAAGGAATAATTTCAAGCTTCTAAGAAAAGTTGCTGAATAAACTCAGGTTACTTGTGTGGTGATTTATGTAGCTAATAAAACTCTTAAACTCTTGTTTTTATAAATGAAAAAAAATTTTTTTTTAAAATTTTAGGTACGCAAAGAGAACCAGTGGTGTGAAGAAAAGTGAAGTTTTGTGCCTGTTAACACTGTAACACTGTAAGGATCGTTCCAAATAACTAGTTGCACTGCTCTGTTTATAATTGTTAATATTAGACAAATGCAGCAGCAAATCCGTTGTATTAGCAGGATATCGATCGTTCCCATTGCATGTGTAGTGTTTTTTGAGTCCAGAGTCTAATCCTATGGCTGTTTTAACCAGTATAATCAAAAGTCTTTTTACTTTTGTCTGAATAAAACTGAAACTGTGTGGGTTCTGTATGGAAAGTGGCACTTTTACTTTCCTTTTCTTATTTTGTAAAGCAGTTTGTCCAGTTACTGTCCAGCTTTGAACTTTAGTTTTCTTGCTATCTGACTTGCCCTTTAAGGAACGTTGGCATTGTAAATAAAACCACTTGCAAAAGTTTTCCACAATAGAATTAACAAAGTGTTATCTTTATTCCTGAGCTTGAAACAGGCAAAAGGCTAATTGAGGTAAATGTTTTGAATGATTTTTCTTCCTGGATGTTTTTTTCCAATTCCTCAGAGTGAAAAAGTAGAGAACTACTGGTGTAGATTTTTAGACTCACCCTGCAATATATAGCAAGCAGGCCTCCTGAAATTGGATGTGTCTGTTTTGAATGCTGTCAAGCTTGAGTGTTTTTTGCTCGCTGGAGGCCCAGTTACTAACCAGCAAGCAGCTTGTGGTTATTTGGCAGAAATGTGAACTAGATAAAGTTGTTAAGCTTTTCATAATTAAACAAGACACTTAATCCAGATGGTGTGGTGATCCTTTTATAATCAGTATTCCCATTTTGGGGGAAAAATTTATCTCACTACTTATTTGTGAAATGAGTTTAACTCAGTGTTTTAAAAAAGTTACCCATTGCAAATGTTAAAAAAACAACTAAAAGTTGATTTCAGTTATTAAGTACCTTAGTGATGGGGGATTTTAAAGTAGTGGTTCTCTCATGTGTTAAAGGTTGTGGGCTAATGGGTTCTGCAAGAAATATACCTCATCTGGGAGAGATGAGAGTTACAGAAGGCCACCATCACCTTTACGACTTTCCTAGTTATAAGCCTGTTTTTACCTTCTCACATTTTAGTGGGTAAGTATCTAGAGGTCTTTTTCATATCAGCTTTCTCACTGACCGCCAGAGTAGGGGGACTACTTTCCCCCTGTCTAATAGCTAGCAAATTGCTGCCTTTTTTTTTTTCAGTATCCAGAGCTATTCTCCTCAAAGGTCATTTTCCTTTATCTCCTCACATTTGTCCCTATCTATTTCAACTTCTCCCTTCCCTGATATTCTTTGGAATCCTCCCTTTGGCCCCCTCTATTGTTAACAGTTTCTTCAGCCGTGATCTTTTCTCATGTTTCTCTCATTTCCATATTAATTGATACCAGGCTTTTTCTCAAAGATAACACATGCTTTGCCTCTCTTTTTCTAAGCTTTGAATGTACCTCTCAAAGCAACATATATGCCAAGAAGAGACAACATATGTTTCAATCCTCTTCTTGCTGTAATCAGTCACTCAACAACCTCTCTTCTCCTTTGATATAACTCTAATCAGGTTATATGAACCCATTCAGATTTTTGTTGCTCATAGTTTACTGATGTGATAAGTTATTTTTCTTCACTTTTTGATGGATTCAGCCACTGGTGACTTAGTCGTCTTCATCCCAACCCTTGCACTTTTCCTTGGTGACATCAATATTCTTATTGATTTCTGTTGGAAGGACTTTTAGTAAGCCATTCTGACCAAGCTCTACTCAACCTTGCAATGCGTAGTCCTAGTTCAACATTCAAATGCCTAGGTCTTTTTTATGTGTACTCTTATCAACCTCATGACTCCTTTGAAAAAAATTCTTCACAAGTGAAGGACTTAATATTTATACTAGATTTTGACTCCTCTTTTAATCCTATTTGGAGTTCTGTTTTTTTTTTTAATCCTGGGTTGAGTATTCATAATGTTAGTTATTCTTCCTCAGCTTTTTGTCTTTTCCAGGTTTCATGATCATGCCATTTTTAATTTTTTTCCCATCATTGATAAGAATGTTAGGGCCAAGCATAGACTGATCCTTGAGCCGTTCCCCCAGAGACCTCCCTCCAAACTTAGCATTGACCCTTAATGTTATTAATGACTTTTTGAGTTGAATATTCAGCCCTTTCTAATAACTGTCTTCTCAGGTCTCTCCATCTTGTTTCTCAAAATCATGAGAGATTTCAAATACACTGTTGTAATTCAGATTTGCTGTGTCTGATAAGTAAGACATACCTTTCCAGTTTCCTTAATCATATCACAGCCACGTTATTGCCTATCTCCCAGCCTTTGCACTGGCCTTGTGAGCTCTCCCTCCTCACCTTTACTTGGTTTCCTTCAAAACTTAACAACTTAGTGTCAAGGGCTCTGTGAGAAATGTATTGATGCTCCTTATCTGGGAGATGGGAGCTACAAAGGTCGCCACCTTCTTCCCTAGCTACTACTGCAAGCTTCTGTTTTTGTCCTGTGTATGTTTACATGTATGTGTTCTCTTTCCTATTAGAATGTGAGCTCTTTGGTGGGGATTGTTTGTAATATAGCTCTCAGAATTTAGCAGAGTACCGGGTATATATAGGAGCTTAATAAATGCCTGTTGATGGAATTTTGAAAAAAGAAAAGATTTCAGTTTTCATGATATCTTTTTGATGCAACCGTGCCAGCAGTTTGTGGTCATTATTTCCTTTTCCATATGGTCACTGATACTTCCTTTAATATGTATTAGAAAATTTCCAGGAATTGGAGTCAGTGAGCTTGTTAACATATAGTTTGTAAATGAGAGATTTGCCCTCCTTCAGTCCTGTGGGCATATATCTTGTAGTCTAGAACATTACTGAATGGTTTAATAATATGTTTTTCTGGGCCAGGTGATTTGAACTCATGAAGAGTGGTTAGGTGTTTCTCTCTTGACATACTTTCAGCTTTCTGCTAATTGGTTTTTCTACTACAAATATCATTCTTGCCAAAGGAAATAAAAGCAAAATAAGTTTAATTCTGCCTTTGGATTAGTATATCATCTTCCCTGAGTTAGTGACCTTATTCTATGTGCTTGTGTGTGTGTATATGTATATGTGTATATGTATATGTGTGTGTGTGTGTGTGTGTGTGTGTGTGTGTGTGTGTGTGTATGTGTATAACTAAAATTGCTGATCATTCTAACACCCTGGACCAAGAGCTCTGTGTATGTTCACTTTTCTTTTCCTCTGTGCATTAACCAAAGGTACTATCTTTGACTTTCTCTTCTTTAAAATCAAATCCATTCTAAACCCTGCCTTTATGCAGATGATTCAGATCTGAAACTCCATCTGTGACCTCTTCTGCTCCAAAAACATTTCCGTGACTGCTGACCATTTGTGCCTTGTTGCTTTTGTAGCCTGATAACCTTAAACAATATATTCAAAACTCATGGATTCCTTCTTTTCCTCCTTGTTCCCATCCTTCCTGAAGACCGGTTTTTCTATTGACTTCCCTTTTCCATTATCTAAGCTGAAATCTCTGAATTTGTCTAATTCTCTCATTCACTTCATTCCCATTACTACTAGCTCTGGCTCGGCATTTATAATTTCTGCCTACATTATCCCAATTTCATTTTGCCTCTCAAGAGGTGGAAATTAAGGAAGGCTCTTAGGCCCTGGTAGCTCTGGTAGAAAGTCTGACCAGCAAGACTAGATTGAATAGGGATGTCAGTTACCACAGGAAGCAGGGGAAAGAAGTTCATTTTGGATCAGCTGGAGGGTAAGTGAAGTGTAGGTGAAAGGAAGGAGCTCAGGTAACTATTGTTCTTGTCTAGGTTTTATAGACAAGAGAAGTATATATGAGAATTCCGGAAAGTACACATCAGTGGAAAAAGAAGAGTCAGTGATTACTAAGATTTTCAAGTTAGTGTGATTAAGGTAATCCTGAGGTGAGTGAGAAAGAGAGGGAGAAGATAGAAAACTAAGGAGCGTTTTACTTTACATCTTCCCTGTATGGATACTTAAAACAGTTAAAGGCTTCAGTTTACATAGTTTATACTAGCTTAAGCAGTTGCTTTCAAATTACTCTTGAAGCCTTTATTATGTTATCGATTTCCATCCTACATCTACTTCCCTTTCATTAATATTTCATAGCTATGTTTATTTTAATGTTATTAAAATTCAGCAACTTTCCAACCCCCCCCCCCAAATACAGCAGCTTTCTAGCATCATCTATTTGTAGGCTCAAGGCACTGAGAAAACAAAGATGAAACGATGACATTTAATTTCATTTAAAATCACTTTCATAGTCTACATTTCAGTCAAGCTGAACTACTAGTTTATTTCCCATATTGACCTTCCATCTCCCATCTCTGTGCATAAGAAGTCCATGCCTTGAATGCTCATTTATGCCTTTCATAATATCTTTATCTTCAAACCTTAATGTCATTTTTTCTGATCGCTGTGGTTAGTGTTGTTCTCCTTCCTCAAATTACCTTGTATTCAGTTTGTTGCATGAAGTAAGTGGAGGGCAGATTTTTTAAAAAATGTCTTTTAATTCTCACAGCTTAGTGTAGTGCCTTGCATATCATAGTACTTCAATAATGTCTTTTGAGCTGAGTCATTGAATACTACAGGGCAGACTGCGGTAAATTACAAGAGAGGTACAGAGAAAAGTAAGTATGGTTGGGTCTTGGTGCCCTTAGGGAAGGGTTCATAAAAGAGCATCTGTGCAGAGCTTTAAAAGGCTGCTTGGATCTTGTGTATCAGAAATAAGGCACAAAAGTAGGAAATGAACCCCGGGAGGGTTTGGGGAGAGAGGGGGTGTTCCACATGGTAACAGGAGGATTGTTGTTTGGGAGGGATGTCATTGTCTATCATGGTTCCTCCAAATTGAAGTTTCCCTTATATTTCATCTGTGGATTTATAGATATATTGTTTGAAACTGTATATATTTTCAGTATGTCCTCACTTTTTTAAGGGTCATGGATTCCATAAATTACTCTGCCTACTACATTTTTCCAAGCTTTGGGGACCTTACATTTCCTAGTACCTAAAATTTGTTGAAGAACTCTGTTCCCATTCTTTTTCTTTTCTGATTTTTGTAGACTTCTATGATCGTTACCTGGAAAGGCCAAAAATCAATGCATTTTTGTAGTCTGTCTTCCCAGGGATTGTTCCTCTGTCTCTTGGGTTATTTTAACTTTCCTGCTTTGGACTTTTCCTACTTATTTCCCATTTTCCTGGAGGTTTCAGATTAGATCATATATAAGCTCTTGGGCATGGATAGCCCTACCCCAGATTTTTACAAAGGTAGTGTAATGATGTCTGTTTTGTTTCCATTCCCTTTCCTGCAGATTTCTGTTGGTTTTTCTGGCTGGCTACAGCTCATTGGGAAGTGATTTAAGATCACATGTACCTTTCTTGAACTAAGAAGTGGGATCCTTATTATAATTTTGAATCCTGGGGGTTTGCTTCTACTAATGCTGAGAGCATGCTTTAAATTTATAGCTGTATAGAATTTAGAGCTAGATGGCATTTTACATAGTATTTAGTCTAGTTTCCATCATTTTACAGAGCAGAAAATTGAGGCCAAGGGGGAGGTAATGTTGCTTAATTTGGTCACAAAGGTAACTAAGTAGAGCTGGGCTTCAAACTCATGTCTTCTGACCTCACGTTTAGTGATTGTAGTACACTGCCTCCATTGCCAACACTTAAAAATAATTTTAAATTTAGGTTGAATTAAAATTTTAGTGTTTTGCTGTATTATGATGCCACAGATTATATTTTCTAGGAAGTTTGAGTTTCTTGGGAAAACACCTAGAGTTGTTTTGTTAGTTCAGATGAGACATACTGCATGTTTTTTATACTATTATGCTACTGAAGGAGCTGGGATAAGAATTCAAGTACTCCGACTCTTAATTCATAGTGCTATGTACCATTTTATTATATATAGTTAGATTTGCCCTGGTATGATGTTATATCTTCAGGTCTATGAAATATGCCAAAGATACTGTTCTGCTGTGTTTAAACTGCCTGCCTGATTTATGTCCAGAAGGTTGAAGTTCTGGTCCCAGTCTCATTACCATTTGTGTGGGTAGAATGGGCTTTGATGTCTCTGAGTAGCTCCTGCCCTCATCCAAAAAGATGTCAGTTAACTGAGAAGCACTGTGGTCCTCAGGGAAGAAAGGTCTTGGGTAAGTGAGAATTGTGGTGATTTCATAAGACGATCTACTTGTAAAGTTTCCAGTTCCAGTCTTTGGGTAAGTTGATAGCTGTCACCTGTTAAACAAAAGGAATTGACTTTCTGAAACCTAAGCACACAAAGTTTTCCTTCATTCAGATGCAAACAAGTTAAAGATACGTTTTGGCCTTTTACTGTGTAGTGCATATTAAATCCCCTTGCTGTGACACATTTTCCCTTCAGGTGTGCATTAGAAATAATCCTTTTGTTTTACCCTGTTGTTTTAGAATTTGCTTCTTTCATTCTTTTCTTCAGGGGGCTCTTGTAAGATCGTCCCAACTAGATCCCCTCAACTTCTTTTTAGTCCAGTCATAGCTGAAGAGCCTCTCCAGGGGACCTATATCCAATTCTAGACTCCACTGCTAAAAAGAAAAGGAGGTAAAGGTTTAGGAGAGCCACAGTAATTGGCAGAGGGTTACAACATGGGGCTTAGTGTCACAAGATGATGAAATAAGGATTCTGTGAGGCTCAGGGTAATGATGGAGTAATTTGGCTTTTAGATGGAGATCCATCTTCTCTTTAGGAGGGAAACAGGGATCAGAAGACCGAAGTTAGACTCAAAGGAATTAATTTGAATTCCTCAAACCCCCGGTTTTTCTCTTCAGATGACTTTGCTTTCAACCTAATGTCCATCAGTTGTCAACTCTCAGCTTCCTTACTGTCTGTATCCAAATCTCTCCATCATTACTTCTGTAGTAATGCACCTCCCTCTCTCCCGAGTCAATCAACAAACATTTGTTAAGTGTTTACTTATATGCCTGGGTTCTAGGTTATCAAGCATGCTCCTAAGCACTGGGGATACAAAATATGGTTTAAAAACATCATTCTTGCCCTCAAGGAGGAGAGAGCATATAAAAGATTTGTAGTCTAAATAGAAAGTACTTTCAGAGGGAAAGCACTAGAGTGGGGAGAGAAAAGGGGAGATGGCAAAGGTCTCCTACAGAATGTGTGGTTTGAGTCTGAGTCTTGAAGGAGGTGAGGAACAAGAGCATTCCAGGTGTGGGGACAGCTACTGGAAATGAGTTGGGATGTGGAATGTTGTGTCCGAGGAACAATGGGACAGTGTGGCTAAATCGTAGAGTAAATGGAAGAAGGTAAAGTGTAAGAAATTTACTAATAAGATTGGGAACATTTAGTATTTTATCTTGGGGGAGTAATATGGAACCACTGGGAGTTTAAGGGAGTGACATGGTCAGACCTGTACCTTTAAGATGATTACTTTGGCAGCCCAGTGGAGGAGGAATTGAGAGTGGGTAAGGACTTGAGGGCAGGGAGACCAACCAAAAGAAGAATATTGGCTGTTGTCTATACATGAGATGATGAGGGCCTGGACTAGGTGAGTAGCTGTGTGAGTGGAGAGAAGAGGATGTAAGAAACACAATGGCAGGAACAAGAAGACTTGGCAATAGACTGGATGTATGGAATGAGTGTGAATGGGAAGTTGAGGATGACAATGAGGCTGTGAGTCTAAGTGACTGGGAAGATTATGATGCCCTCAACAGTAATAGGGAAACAATAGAATGTCAACTTCTTGTAGGTGGAGTTGATTTAATTTTTGTTTTTGTGTAGTGGGTGTTTAGCACAGTGCTCTGCACATAGTCTGTGCTTTAAAAATACTTTTTGATTGATCTGGAAAGGTCAGATCTCAGATGTGTCTTAGCACTTGAGTTATGCCAGCAGGAAAACAGAGCAAAGGAAGCAAACAACATTATCTTCAGTCGTGAAGAACCAGTGTATCCTTTGGCATCCAGGAAATGTGTGGTGTCCATTTGTAGCCCTTTTGAGAAAGAAATTCATTTGACAGTTTACGGGTGGGACACTTGATTTATGGTGTCAACATTTGAAAGTATGATTGAGCCTAGGTTGCTGCCATGAAATGGAAAAAAAAAACCTTATAGAAATTTAAATACAATGTCATTCACTTGTGGAGAGACTGTGAGGTTTTTGCACTGGCCAGAATACATCCCAAAAGCCAGAGATTTTGTTTTATGCTAACAAATATATAAAATAAAGTCTCAGATGGTGGGGCCAATGGCCTTTCCTTCTTCACCTAGATTTTGTTTTTTCACAATTTCATTTTCATGCTAATCCCAAAAAGATCTTCACATAGCTTCTATCATTTCTGCTTTTTGAAGACTCCCACAGGTGGATTTTAGAAGCATAGTTTCCCCATAAGAGATTAAATGGGAGTTACAAGGAATTTCTAACCCTAAATCACATAGTTATCTGTGACCATGGAGTTTGACTCCATGCCAGATACAGGTGGTCGAAAGAATAGACATGCTTTTCAACTGGTGCATTTTACCAAACTTTTATTGGCTTACCTTAAGGAGGTATGGCACCTCATCAGTATCTGCTATGAACTAAAGAGCTGCTAGCCTGCCCTTGTCAGGGAAAAGACTTTCTTACCAAAATAGATGGGAGTCAGGCTTCCTACAGCTGGTCCTAAAGAGCTGAAGCCCAAACTATAGCAGCAGAAGGAAGCTTGATAAACAACATATATTGGAGGCACAACACATAGCAGAGATGGGATGCTCACCAGAGAACAAATATGTGACACACAGCATAGAGTACCATGATGATGTTACTATGGGGCCTTGTTGGCCATGTGACATTGGTGGTGGGAAGTTACCTAGCCACATATCTCTTCTACATACATGGGTTCCTTATGGACTTCTTCATGAACACTCCGCTGTCATGCATGTTTTATGTGTGTGTTCCCTCCAACATTAGTTTGTAGTAAGTTGTGGGGGAGTGTATCATACATGTGCATAGGAGATCTCTTTTTTTTCCAACTTGGTATTTTATTAAATGTCTTTGTTTTCAAAAAAAAACCCAAAAAAACAGTAATAGGGAAGCTTGGAAGAGGGTAAGAGGTTTGGATGAAAAGAGAATTCTGGATGTGTTAAATTTGAGATGCCTATTTGACATCCAGTTGGAGATATTTAAGAGGCAGTTTAATGATATAGGACTAAAGCTCGGGAGAGAGATTAGAGCTGGATAAATAGATATGATAATAGCTTCTATAGAGATGATAACTGGAGGAAGAAAAAAGTTCTAGACCAAAACCTGCATTATGGACTGTTGGGTCAGGCAATTAAATTCAGAATAGCAGAGTCACCCAGAAGGGACCATAGAGATTATTTTCCAACTTCCCTCATTTTGCAGAGGGGTGAAGTGAGGCCCAAAGAAAGAAAGGGGCTTGCCTAAGGATGTAAAGGAGCAGTTAGATTGTGCAGTGGATAGAGCACTGGGTTTGGAATCGGGATGACTAATTTCCAAAAGTTCAAATCCAGCCTCAGACATTTATTAGCTGTATGACCCTGGGCAGGTCACTTAACCCTGTTTGCCTCAGTTTGTCATCTGTAAAATGAGCTGGAGATGGAAATGGCAAACCACTCCAGTATCTCTGCCAAGAAAACTCCAAATGGGGTCACAGAGAATTGAACACTACTGAAACATCTGAACAACAAAAACAAGATTGTAAAGCTGGTTAATGGCACAGCTGGGACTAGATCGCAGGGTTCGTGATTACTCAGACGTGCTTTGTTACAGCACCATTTTACTGTGTATGCAGTTAAGAGTGGAGGTGATGTATGAGCTATAGTATCTTTGAAGCCACATAAGCGCCACCTTCCAGTGGTCATCCACCTCTTGTATCTTCAGTCTCTTCTCTCTGTTGGCTCCTCCTTTATCTGTGGATGTTTAATAAGTCTCCTAAGTCCTCAGATCTTACTCAACCCCTCAAACCACCATACAATTTTTCTTCTTCTCTTCTGGCTTTTCTTCCCCTCAGTCTTCTGAAACTGCTCTAAGGTTACAGTCACTTCTTAGTCATCAAATCCATGGTATTTTTTCTTAGATCTCTGTCCCTTGCAAATTAGATTAGCATTGTCACCATTTTACCATCATTTCCTTGGCATACTTGCCCTTTGGTTTCTATGACAATAATCTCTCTGACTTGTTACTTCTTTCTTGCCTTTGCTAGTTTTCTCTTCCAGTCTTTTATCTGTATATGTTTCCCAAGTACCTGCCCTTAACTTTTCTTTCCCAGCACTCCTTTTCTTGGTGATCTCATCAGTTACAGTGGTCTTAACTATTACCTTTCTGTAGCTGTAAGTCTACATTTCAGTGTTTTTCTCACTCCTGGGAGAGACTTACCTACCAAGCTTGCTTGGACTCTCATCTTTAATATCTTTCATCTCGTCTTTAATATCTTTCATTTTTAAAGTTGTGATTTTTGACTGCCAAACGAAGGCCAAATTTGAGGCCTCTACTTACTGGACATCTATGGATGGCCGTACTTGCCAGCATATCCTGTTGTGCACTTGCATATACCACCCCAGAAATTGGTATTATAACCTCCAATAGCCCATTCCCAATAGACAGCTTTCTCATAGATTGCTTTATTTATAAAGCTAAACATAAAAGCAAAAGAAGTTACAAAGTCAATGAAGATTTTTTAAAAGTTACAGCACATGATGGATAATTGTTGGACCAGTTGCTCCAAATGCTAAATATTTATCCCTGCTACATACAGTGATTTTATTTGGTATGATATGGTTTTGCAGTGACTTTCACTTTTATCACATTTTAAGAAGTAAAATTTCTATATGAAAATAATTGAAACTGTATGAGAATTAAATTCTGGCTACTAATCAAACATGAGCTATGAAAATGATTTGTGATAAAATAACATTTTGGATAGCTTCTGGAAAAGGATCTGGGGGAGCTAATAAAACAACAGGGCTTAGATTTTTGCTTTGGATATTATTGTACTATGTTACAAATGATTTTATCTCACTTTCCATCAAATTATTTTTCCCCAAAGGAAAAAAAGAAAATATACTGTCTACATTAACACCAAGCACATGTATTATTAGTTCAGATAAAGCTAGAGGGGTTTGTATCAAAATAGATTGGAAATTGTTCTCTACTGCCTATTGGGTCCCAAAATGCAGCCAGTGTCTTCTCCCAGGCAACCCGACTGGTCTTACTCAGTTCCCTTTGCAAAAAGGCCACCATGTGGACCTTGTTCTCCCTGCTTTGCCCTTTGTATGTGGCCTAGGGAATGGTGTCTGTTCATGGCATCTTTTTCCTGTGCCTTAGAATCAATCTGTAGGTTTGGTCTGAAAAGTCATTTATCACTTGGAGGGAGGGGTTAACAGATTGAGGGAGAGAAGTTGGGGGCCCTTGGATGAGAGTCCAAGCAAGCTTGGTAGGTAAGTCTCTCCCAGGAGTGAGAAAAACACTGAAATGATTTATAAAACCTGACCCCCAGGGGGGTGGGAAACTCTGGGAGGAGGGGGTTAGGAAGTTAGCCTTTTGACTTAGAAAAAACAGGCTATGTCCTTGGACTGATTGTTCTGTACAAAGCCCCAGGACCTTTTATATGTATACCCTTATGGAAAACTAGCAGAGGCCCCAAGTGATAAGGTTTAGCTGTGTGGTAGCTGCACAAAGGGAAATAAGCAAACTAAGTGTAGTGCTCGCAAGTGTAAACAGCTTCCTAAGGTTCAAACTTATATATAGAAACCTAGTAAAAAGTATCTTTAGTCTTACGTAAAAAAGTTGCATTCCTTGTTGATGCCTTAAGAAAATACAAAAATAGTTTGTACACTATAAAGATCATTTTCTTCTTAATTTCTTGCAGTGCTATAGCAAAAATAATACATTGTCTTCAATATGTAAGAAGTTGGGTAGAGAAGGGAAAAAAATACACTACCCTTATAATGAATGATTCCTTCTGAAACCAGGGTATGTATAGTGTGGAGAGGAAGCAAAAAAAAAAAAAGTATGTTAAAATTCCAAGGCTCAGGGTTAGACAGGCTCAGGAATTGATTATAACAGCCACTGTACTAGCCTGTTGTATAGGGGCCTAGATCATCTTAGTATTTTTTAGACTTCTAGTGGATTATTAGCATTCCAAACCAATGGATCTGAAAAGATCACACCAGACAGGGAATTTTTTATTTCCCGGGCGGTTGCGCATCATCCCTCTTCTTACATACAACTCCTTTGGGGTCTTATCTCCCAGGAAGCACCGAAGGAAGAAAGCCTTAATCTGTCTTTGTCAGGTGAACGGATGCTAGTTTGAATCAGAATTGGAAGTTTAAGTGAGGTTTGAGGTTTATCTATGGGTCTTAAAATACCATATCTAAACTCCCCCTTAATCAAGACTTGACTGTATAGAAATTCTTTAAAAAAGTGATTTGGCCCAGGGCTGCTGCTGGTAAGCCACTCACTCCCAGACTGGTTTTCTGCATCTTGGTTGTCGGGCGGCATTGGGCGTGCTCTGCATTGTCCTTCCTTGAGTCATTAGGACGTGTTTCTGAGGAAACTAAGGTTTCTAGGAAATGTGTTGAGCAGTTAAGGCAAACTGTGCCCTTGAGTGAAGTGGCCAGACTTCCCTGCCCTCTTGATGAACAATTCGAGGGCTTCCCTCAGTGTGGGATTTATTGCAAGCGGAGCAGTAAATGTTTCCTCTGAGTTTACACGGGGCCCTTGAACAGGCTAAAACAGTTGGTTATCTGTAAACAATGTTTTCCTGTCCTTTGAACAAGAAGTTTTTCTTCATCATTGTTGTGAGGAAGAGTCCATCTTCCACAGCTAGTCACTGGTAGAGTTGGTACTTAGATCTTGGATGTGGAACTTGGAGGTGCCCGATTTATCCTTTTTCCTCTTTCCAGAGTGTGCTATACATAGGAGGGGGAGGCATGGCTGGTAGGGCAGGGCCCAGCAGTGGCTTAAAGCAAAAGGATCAGAAGCAGGCATGTGACCTGCTAATGCTTAACAGTGAGAAACCAAGCGGTTGTGGACATTTGGCCAGTTAGTACCACTATATATTTTATAGCACTTTTATAGTACTTTTTCACATCTGTTATTTGTAGAACAGATGTTATTCCCATTTCATATAAAGATGAGGCAACTGAGATTCAGACAGTAGTTTACCTGAGCCCACAGTAGCTCATTAGGTAGTAGTAGGAGCTGGGACTAGAGCTTAAGTGTTCTGAATCCAAGTCCATTGTGTGCCTTCTACTACACCTTGCTGAAATCCACTCTGGACATAAAGGGCTGGCATATGAGATGACATTTTGAAATTGGTCTGACCACTCTCCTAAACAGCTTAATTGCGAGGGCTCCACAGCTTAGGCAGGCTGTGTGTCACGTTGTTGCATAAGGGCTGGGCACTATGTGGGAAAATGGGGTGAAGCCCCAAGCCAGTTTTTGTTTGATTGGCTGGCTGGCTCTTGACCATCTGTGGAGAAAGCAAAAGTGTCCTATGCCTTTGACATGGCTGCCTAATGGAAGAGGGAGGATCCTTATGTTCCTGTTGCCATGATGCTTGTATGCTGCTGAATGTTCATGGAAAGGCTGCTGGGGAGCCCAAGGGCTGAGGATCACCTTGCTGGGAGTCCAACCCCATGAGGAGTAGGTTTCAGATGGAGTGAGAGGGAGAAGGGGCAGCTTGGTGGTCTGTGTGTGAAATCAGTGGGACTGGTGAGCTGGTCTGGGGTAAAAGCAGGGCGAATGTATTGGAGGGAATCCAGAGGGGATGGAGGGGAGTCTATAGCACTGCCATCTGAAGAAACTGGGCTGGTGCAGCGTCCTTCTCCTTCTCCTTGTAAGTACCGAATGCATTTCTTTTTCCTCCTAAGAATAGTGAAGAGAGTTATCTGTAAGCAAAGGGTTGAATTGACAGTCATATACCTCAAATGGCTGTGTTGTCACTGCAATGGGGGCAAAACCCTATAGGAACTAGATCCCTGGTCCCTTCTCTCCTAGGGACCATCTTGCTGAGAAGCCATCTCAGAAGTTTCGGATTCTTGGTTAGCAAGTAAATGTGCTGCCCTTCCCATTAGATGGCAGCCTGTTACAGATTCCACAGTCTTCCCCTTCCAACTTGGTTTTTATGCATCTTGTTAAGAAAACAGATTCAAGGGTATGCCCTTTTTTAGGAATCATAACTCTCAAAGTTGGACTTTGCCTATCTCACCTAGGTTGTTGAGGAAAGCGTGACTTTAAGAGAGTGGCTTCAAGGAAATGTTAATAATAGGGAAATACTCAAATCTCAACTACAGATGTGCTGGCATTGCAGCAGTGGTAAAGGATTGTGATTTTTTTTTTCTTTCAGTACCCCAAAGGCAACTTATTCTCTTTCCCCTGCCCAAACCCACTCTTCCTCCTGATTTATTTCTTTCAGTAGTCCCAATATTTTCCCATTTACTCTGCTGCAGTGTTAGGAATTTCTATGACTTCTCCCTGGTAGTCACCAAAGCTTGATTTTTGCCTCTGGCATCTGCATCTAGCCCTTCCCACTTAAGCTGCTGCTGTCACTGTGGTTCAGGCTCTTATCTCCTTTCATTGGGACAATTATATCTCCTAACCATCTCCCTAGTTTTCCCCAACCAATTTCCTCCACATCATTGTTAAAAGTACTTTTCTAAAATGCTCGTATCTGACCATATCATTCTTAAAACTGTTCAGTGGCTCCAAACTGTCCATACCTTCTTAAGTCTGCCATTCAAGGCCCTACACAGATTGGCACTGTTCTAGTTTATCAGTCTGAGCCTCCAACACTCTTTGCTATACTTCCTGTTTCAACTGGTTTGGACTATTTGCTGCCTCTTATACATGTTTAGTGCTATCGCCGTTCTTTGTCTTTTTGTTCATGTTGTTCTTTATACCTGAAGTATCCTTCCCATCTCTATCAGTTGAAATTCTACCCATCCTTCAAATCTCAGGAAAAATGCTACCTGCTCCATGAAGCATTTCCTAGGTAGAAATGAATTCTTTTTAAGAACTCCTTTATCACTTTGTTCATGCCTCTAATATAATTTGTGATTATTTGTGTACTGTTAGTTATGCTTCTGTCCCATCTCCTGTATCTGTTCCCTGTTCTTTAGTCATACAGTAATTGGGGCCATCATCTCCTCTTGCCTGGCCTATTGTAATAGCTTCCTGTTCTACGGTCTCTTCCCTTTTATCCATCCTTCACCATAGTTGCCACCTTCCTAATACAAAACACCTGTTCCATTTCTTGTCCTGCTCAGAAATCCTTATTGTTTTTTATTCCCTCTTATGGAATAAGGACTGGACTTATTTCACTGGCATAGGCAACTCATCCTAGGAGAGACAACTCCCCCTGTAATCAACTTACAGACTTAAAGTGCTGCCTAGAGCACGAAGAAGTTAAACAGCTTGCTTAGGGCCACACAGCCAGCCAGCTTTCTATCTCCTACACTACAGTTCCCTTCATCCCTTATATTTAAAACACACCTCTTAGCCCAGCATTTGAAACACTTGATAATCCTACAGCTACCACCTGTCTTACCTCCCTCATTTCACACTACTCCCCTTCACAAACTGTTCTAGCTGAAGTGGACTACTGACTGATCCCCAAACTCAATGTTCTCTGCCTCCATGGATTTTTTCCCAAGCTATTCTTCTTGGAATGTATTTTTTTCTTATATTTGCTTTTCAGATTCCCATGTGGCCTTCCATGATCATCCTCCTCTCCCCACCATTCCCCCTTTTCAGATATCCCTACAGTAGAGGTTTCTACTTTGCTCTCATTTCTCTCTACTACCTTAAGTCAGGTTTTTTGGTGGATAAGTTGAAATTCCCTAATAGAATATTAAAGCCCTTAAGATCAAAAAAGACGGTGCCATTTATCTTTGTATAGCAGCTCCTAGCACAGTTCCCTGCATATAGGAGGTGTTTAGTAAACTTCTGTTGATTTGAATTACTACATTTCACTCAATGGTAAGCTCCAATGAGGACAAGGACGGTGTCTTTATTTTTTCTTGTCTCTTCCACAGTGCCCAGTTTAGGTCTCCTGCCAGTCTTACTAGAAACTCAGTAAATTATTGATTTGAACTTTCTTCCTTGCTTGGCTTAGCTAGAGTTCTGGTCAAAGATTGTCTTTTCAACTTAGTACATAACTTGGTTTCATGAACCTACACTGTAAAGTCTTACCTTCTCAGAGGATGATGTTAGTCCTAGCACAGCCACAAGATAGCAAAATGACAAGAAGCATTATTAGGAGAACAGTAGTTCAGCCTGGAAACACGTGGAAATTCTGGGAGAATCCCAGGGAATCTGAGAGCTGGTAGACTTGGACTATTGTAAATTTGGATGGTGGGATAGAAAGGAAAGGGACTTCGTTAATGTACAGATGTGCTCGGTAGCCTGTGGGTGATACATGAGCCCACTGCACAAGGCCCTCAAGGATGTGAGCGCTGTGATTGAGTTCTGTACCCTGATAGTTGGAGGGAGCAGGACTAAAGAGCAAACTGGAGACCTCAAAGAACACTTATTTGCTTTGACCAAAGGCAGTTCCTCTTGAGGAAATAACTTCCCCTGGTTCTTCCCCTCATTTGCCTCCCCACTATACTATAGCTTGGATTTGATGCATTCCAAATAATGCTTAAAAAACAACAACAACAAAACTTTGGGACTCCCTAGCTGGACAGAAACATCTCCCTTTGGCCACAGAACTTGAGCTTTGGGGATGTGGAGGTGTGGAGGTGAGGGAAGGAGGAGGGACATGGTGAGAAAAGAAAGAGGAGTGTGTTTGCTCTTTATTATCATATTACCATTACTTACCAGGTACCCGCTCAGTTTTTTGTTGTTGAGACAGGAATGTTCTATCAGAAGTTACCTAAGGTGACTTGTTTGACCTGTAGATCATCTTTGTTCAAAAGAATTGAGCACTGAAAATAAGGGGAATACACCCTAGTGTCTGCTTGTGGAAAGTCTGTCCTGAACAATTCATCCCACAATGGTTTCTCTTCCTCTGAATTTCTCTAGCACCAAAGGTCAAAGTCAAAGCAAATGTTTAACAAATGGCTCTTATACAGGACAGACTTTTAAGTTCAAGCTATATCATTAACAT
Organism: Phascolarctos cinereus; assembly: GCF_003287225.1. Taxonomy (NCBI): domain Eukaryota; kingdom Metazoa; phylum Chordata; class Mammalia; order Diprotodontia; family Phascolarctidae; genus Phascolarctos; species Phascolarctos cinereus. The sequence goes on from NW_027555625.1 coordinate 347,246,925, forward strand.
TTTTCTCCCTGCTGATGTTTTGAGGTTTGAATGTTCACACTGAAAACTTTTGAGTTCCAGTACACTCCTGTCTAGCACTTAAAGTCTATGCCAATCCATCTCACAGTTTATTCTCTTATATTCTCTAGTTATTTTATAGATGTGAGTCTTGTCCTTACAGCTAGACTGTCAGTATCTTATGGTCACCAGGTCTCCCCCACAGCTTAATTCAGGGCTAAGGCACATGGGAACTCATTAAAAGCTTGTTGGATTAACTACTGTGACCAGAGATACTAAGAGTCTACCTTCCTGTTAATCAAACATGGGACAGTTAATTCATCAATGGCCAGGTAGGACAGGAATACCCAGCATTCTTTCTGTCCATTTATGGAAATGTTTGTGGAGTTGAATTGAGGGAGGAGTCCCAGTTCTGTGAGTGACTCATTTTTGACCTGTTATAATTAATTTCCTTTTCCTAGGCCCTACTTTCCTTCTCTGTGACCTGAAGGGGGTTAAACTCCAAGTGTGGGTTGGGCACAATAAAAACTGAATTGAATTTCTAGGGCCTTGGTCATAGGATTTTATAGCTGGAAAGTGACCTCAGAGATCATCTTAGTCTAACCCTCTCAATTTACAGAAGAAATTAAATACCAGAGGGGAGATAGTAATTTCCAAAAATTGTACAGGTATTAAATAATGGAGTTAAGATTTGAACCCAGGTCCTCTGACTACAAATCCTATTGATCTTTCCACCAGATCCATTTGTTCACAAACTGTTAAACAGTGTCTTTAGCACAGTCTTGTCGTCTTCTCTAAACCTAAACTAGGCATGAGGTTGCCCACCTGTGGGCCAGAGATTGACTCTTACATTAACAGGCCAAGAGATTGGGGACGCCATCTTCTTCTAGTCCCTAATCTTTAGCTTTAAGGAAGAGAACAGCTACCTCTATGTCTGCTGGCTCTAATCTCGGTGAAGTTCTGTTGTTTTTTTTTTTCCTTTTCTTTTGGTCCTAGGCCCTGAGGGTCCTGCCATTCCCACCTGAGTTATTGGTTACATTTTTTTTTTAATCTCCCATTTCATGAGCTGTGTCAGGAAAGGCTCAGAGAATGTGACTGCCCAACCAGATTTTGGCTCAGTCAGTGTGGTACAGTGGAAAGAGGGCTGCTGAGCTCCTCTACTTACTACCCAGATGACTGTAGAAAAAAGTCACTTGGTATCTCTGGACCTCACTTCTTCATCTGTAAAACTAGGGAGTTAGACTAGATGGTCTCTAAAATCCATTCCAGCTCTACATTTATGATTCTATGATCCTCCATTGAATCTGCTCACTAGCTGTTTCAAAGCTAAAAGATCAAAAAGTAGGGGCATTAAAGTATCTGTGCAGTGTGACTTGGTGGTCCTCTTCTCGGACAGCCTAGCCCTGACCTTCTTGACTTTTCTCCTCCTCTCCCTGCTTTCCACTTGTAATGTTTCCACCTATTTATTGTCAACTTTTCATCTGTATTTCTCGATCATTTTCTATTCCTGACTGCCCTAGTCAATGTGTCTTAGATTCTTAGGCCCATGGGGGATATTTTTTGATCTGGGTCTCTGGATGGTCTAGAAAGGGGGCTTCAGTATGGGGCTAAGGTGAATCTCTGCAGAGCACAACTGGCTTGGAGATACTTAGTTTTTGAGCCCATCTCTTAGTAGTGCCATTTTCTTTTTTGCCTGAGCTGAGAAGGTGGTTAGTGAAGAGAAAAAGACCAGAAAAGCAAGTTTGCAGGCAGGAAGGAAAACCTTGGCAGAAGTTAGGGCTCAAGTTGATGTGAACAGATGAGAGTGAAGGAATTAAGTGTTTGAGATCAGTGAACCAACACTATGATGCAGTCAAAGGACTGTATCCTCTCCCCATCACCCAGGTACACCCACCAATTTTATAATAATTCTGGGGATGCCCTGGGTTTCTCTGAGGGGCTAGAGCCTCAGTGAGGAACTGTTAATGGCTGGTGTGGAATGGAGAGTGGGCATTCTAAGGGAAATGGTTTATGTCTTAACTTAAGAGATGCTAGTATAATCTCCAGCCTTGAATTGCAGTCTGTGCATCTCTCTAAAAGTCTTCTTTGTAAGTTACACACCTAATTTCCTTATCTCTGTCGTTGGCACCATCCTCCTAGACATCAGGCTTCCTTGCCTTCAACTCTACCCCTGCCCTCAATCAGCCAGTTATCTAGTATTGTGCATTTTGAGCTCCTCAATCTTTCTCATCTAAGGCCATCGGCTACCTCTCACCTGGACTATCGTATTGATTCATGACTTCTTGTCTTGATTCTTACCTCTTCCAATTCGTTTTTTACCCAGCTAGCTGCAATAAAATTAGTAATTTTTATAATATACTGCCCTGTATCATAATGTCTCTTTATTGCTTATTTTGGTGAGTCTGAATTCCTCTAATGTATCCTCCTTGATCTGATCCAACACTGCTTTCTCATACCTTATTCTCATGCATTCTTTGCATCAGTCTGGCCAGTCTCCTCCCTGGTGAGGGCAAAATGTGTCCTCATCCTTGTTTCACAGTTTTCCCTGTATGGAATGCCTCCTGTCTCCATCTGCGTTCCCATCTGCTTTATATATTCTATCCACTTTTCAAGGCTCTGCTCAAGCCCCACTCTTCTATGAAGCCTTCCCCAACTATTCTAGCCCATGGTGATCTTGTTCCTGAGCCACACCTACTTAATATTTGTTTGTTACCTACACATTGGTAAAGAATATTCCAAAAGTCATAGAGCAGTTTTAAGCTAATAAAACTTAAAACTGCACTAAGACTTTAAGAACACCCCATGTGGTCTTTATTGTTCCATAAGTGCTTAATGGATACTTGAAGACTTGATTCTGTTCATTAAAGATTCTCTTTTGGAAAATGAGGATGCCTGTGGCTCTCCTTAAATTTGGGTAGGCATTGGTGGGTAGTACAGGTGGTGGAGCATGGAGCAGGAGGAGAGGAAGAAGAAATCATTAACAGGAGGGGGATAAGATGGGTGTATTACTGACTTCTAGGGATGCCTGGGGGTAGGGAAGGAAGGGCTCATGCAGTGTAGCCTCTGGTATCATGCATCCCCCAACCCCTTCCTGGAAAGCAACTTCAACGGATACAGATGGGGAGGGGAGGAGATACCCACCTGCATGGACCGCACCAGTCCGTCTGCTGGTTGAGGCCAAATCGAGCTCGACATTTCTTAGGAGAGCCAGGGTCTGCCCACACAAGCATGCGAGGTGAGGCAAGTTGGAGAGCAGGCAGAGAAGCATGGGGATGGGGCAGGAGGAGAAAGGTGGGAAGGAATAGGAGAGAAGAGGCAAACATCCATTTTAGCCACTCATCAAAATATAAAAACCTAAACCACACATCCATTTTGCAAAAGCAGTATCATTCCAGCAGGAAACCGAAGTTGAAAAAAATTGAGGTTAGTCTGCAGGCAAAGCAGAGCCTCAAGCAGGACAGCAGAGAAAAAAAGGGGGTGGAAGGCCTTAACCTGGAATCTGTAAGTTCTAGTCCTTTATCTCCTCTCTGGGCATAACTTCTGAGCCCATTTCTCTGGTGCCAAGAAGAGGATAAAAGTTCGATAGGTTCACCCCCTCTGGGCGAAGCTCATATTGAGTCTTGCTTTAATTTGGACCAAGAAGAGCAGGTTCCCTTCACTCTCTGTTCCTTTAACATAGCATAATGTCATAAGAGCATTCATTGTACTTGCAGTCAATCTGTATTCAAATCTTGACTCTACTACTTACTATGTAACTGTTTGAGCAAATCTCTTTCCTTCTCTTTCTTTCCTCAGTTTGTTTTCTCCTTTCAAAAATAAGGGGTTTGGAGAGAATCACCCAATCTCAGAATGGACCTCAGAGGTTATGTAGGTGAACAAGAATCCCTTCTACAACATTCCTAACAAATGGCCATTCAGCTGTTATTTGAAGCCCTCCCATGGGTGTATGGGTGTGTATGGGTGTGTGTGTGTGTGTGTGTGTGTGTGTGTGTGTGTGTGTGTAACTTTTTGAGGCAGTGGCCCTTTCCACTTTAGCACAGATCTTATTAGGAAGTTGTAATTTGTTTCCTCTTCTCCCTTCTCTCTCCTCCCTGCCTCCCAATTGTTTCTAGTTCTGCACCCTAGGCCCAAGAGAAAAAATTAGTTCTTGTTCCACAGGGATAGCCCTTCAGATACTTAAAGACTGCTATCATGAGTCCCGTAATTCTTCTCTTCTCCAGATTGGATATTCTCAGTTCTACATAGGAAAAACTGATCTTGGGAATGACATCATTTCCAGTCTTCCTTTCACTATGCTTTTCCGAACATGTCCCAGGTTGTCTATGCCCTTTCTAAACCGTGGTGCCTAGAATCAAACACAGTACTCCAGAAGTGATATGATCAGGAAACAGGGCATAGGAGAATCATCTTTCTCCATCTGGTCCCTTTTAATGAAGCCTAAGATAGAACTACCAGATTTAGCTTTTTAAAAAGTCCCACTGTTGATTCATGTTGAACTTACAGTCCACCAAACTTATAAGACCTTTCCCATGGGAACTTCTAAAGTGGATTTTTAAAAAATTGTATGTGGGGCAGCTAGGTGGCATAGTGGATGGAGCACTGGCCCTGGAGTCAGGAGGACCTGAGTTCAAATCTGGCCTGAGACACATAATATTTCCTAGCTGTGTGACCCTGGGCAAGTCACTTAACCCCAATCGCCTCACCCCCCCAAAAAAAATCATATGTAAGATTTTTTAAACCTATAATTTTTTTATATTAAATTTTATCTTAAATTCAGTCACCTGTTTTAGTCTATTAAGATATTTTAGGATCCTGACTCTCATACAGTTGGGAAGTTAACTTCTCACTTTTGTGTCATCTGCAGAGTTGATAAACATTCCATCTCTATGTTCAAATCCTGGAATCAGGTAACAGTGACTTATCAGTGATTATTCTTTGGGGGTGTGGCCATTAAACAGTTGTGAATCCATCTAGCTGGTTTATTAGTGAAGCTAAGCTGGCTTTTAATGATCATCACTTCTCTTTCTAAATATTCACAAACAACTTTGCCCAAGGCTACTAACATTTTGATGGATGTGTCAGTAATCCTTTCAGTGGCTCAGATTAAAACTGTCCATGGGTCTTCTATATGACTCTCGTCCATGGCGTCCCATAAAATCTTCACAGGAGGTCTCACTCAACACACTATGGGCCTGCCTCTAAATCCCTTGACATTGCGTAGAAAGACAGCATAGCTTAGTGGATAGCTGGACTTGGAGGTAGGACTATATGGTTTCAAATCCCACCTCCGACACGTACTGGCAGTGGTTAACAACTTAGTTAACTTAGTGGTGAACGTAGCTGTGTGATCATGGCACTAACCTCTCTAAGCCTCAGTTTCATTATATGTATCATGGAGTTAGATTGTGATGCTCAAATAAGCTAATGTATGTAAAGCGCTTAGTAAACTTTAAGGCATCTAACTGTATGTGTTACTATTATTTTGTAGTTACCAGTGGATCATGTGGGTTCTCCATCTGTTATCCTTTGATCTTGCTAAGTAATTGGCTCACCTTTTTAAATCAGACATGTATGATGATGTCCCTTTGCATTCCTTCCAAACAATTCTTCATTGGTGATATGTTGCAGCCCACTCATGCGGCAGCTTACGATTCTTAGGAAACTGCAATTCCATTTCTTGTAACCCCAAGGTATGTCCAAAAGAATATGTTATATATTGTTATGTATTATACGCTAAATAGATGAGCCTTTGTTTTAGGGACAAGATTAGGGGTATTAAAAGCACTGTGAAACTTCTCCAAAGCATTTCAGCCTGTTTTCCTCTTCTTTTTTAGTTCTAGGCCCAGTTTATTGTTCATCTGCAATATCTGTTAGAAGATATACGTGTTGATGATTGGCTGTCCAACTGCGTATCATAGTTCAGATGATAGACATTCTTCATCCTCTTGGTTTTTCTTGGGTGAATAGTTACACTAGACTCTTTTCAGTGATTGTTGATCTCAGGAAATTCTACAGTGTTGCAGGACTTGATACAATCAGGATATCATATGCAAACAAGAAAATCCAGAGAACCTTGCCATATCTGCGGAAATCCCTCTTTGATGTGGAACTTGCACTAGCCGTATTTTCCATAACAATGTCAAATATATCTGTTTTATGCCTCTCTTCATATTAAAAATCAGAAGGCCATCAAACAAAGTTATTTTTGTTGTTCATCTTTCAAGAAATTTTGTATGATTTTAACATACATGAGAGACACCTTGTTAGATGACAGCCTAGGCATTTTGTTGTACTAAAGCAAATGATATTTTATAGTCACCAGTCAGAAAGAATGGGGATTTTGTTATCTTTGCAACTTTCAGTCAGCTGTGTGACTATAAAGATATGTAATCTGATGAAGAGTAGCATCTGTGAAAGCCTGCCTGCTCCCTTTTCATACCTTCACCACAATGCCTTGATAAGTGTATGGGTTATTTTTATAAAGATTTCATAGCTACGGGAAAGCAGGCATTGATATTCTCTTGATAGTTCCTTGGAAAATGATAGTTTTAGAATGTTGCCCAAAACTGAGGATGTTAAGCTCACTGGACTATACTTGGTAAACCACACTCTTCCCTTTTTGAAAATCAGGACATTAGCCCTTCTCCGGTTCTGTGACACATAGGCTCAGAGATCACATCTACCAATTCTTTCCGTAACCTGGGATCTAATTTTCCTGAGTCTTGTGATGTGAATTCATTGAGAGTAGCTGGGTGCTCTCTTACCATCTCCTCCCTTATCTTGGGTTTCAGTCATTGTTAACCATTTTTGTTTTATTTCTCCTAGGTTGAAGATCATTCTTCTTGGCAGAAATACTAGAAACTAAGTAAGAGGTGAATAGTTTTGCTTTCTCTTAGTCATCTACTATTATCCTATCCATTCACAAAAAGTTACTATTATTCCTTCTTTGATGTTTCTCTTGCCCCATAATTTTTTTTAATAAAAAATCTTTTTTGTCCTATTTTATATTCATCACCAGCTTTACATTGAGCTTTGACATTTAGCAACCAGTTGTTCTTTCTTGTTAGTCAAAAATTAGGTCTAAAATAGAAGGTTCCCCTTTTCATTTCTTTTATCATTAAAGCAAATCATGAATTTATATCTGCTCTGCTCTTGGCAGAGAGAACTTCAATAAAAATCCAGATAGTTGAAGTCCCCCATCACTGTTATTACATTTTGCCACTCTGCAAGGTTTTTGATCTGTTTTGATCTATTCTGTAACTTTTACATATATTGTTTCTAGAACTATCCCTTCAAATCTTAGTGTTATCAATGAAGCCAAATTTGCCTCCTTCGACCAGGATCTCTAGTTCAATATCTCTTATCCATATTTTGTGCATCTGTGTATAGACATCTAAGGTGATGAATTTTATTAGCTGGAATCTTGGATATTGCCTTCCTGTGTTGCACCTGCTACACTTTGGAAAAGGACTTGGTAGAAATGAAAGTAGTTTCCCCCTTCCCACTCCACGTTTAGCTTAAATTCCTCTTGATTAGATTTGTAAGATTACAGGCAAGTATAATTTTACCAGCCCTTGTTAGACCAAGAGACATAATAACATCTGTTGTTTGCTACGGTCCTGAAATCCAAACCCTGTCCTCAGCCATAATCTCCACAAGCTATTCATTTCCCAAATCAGCCTTTCCCTTTAGAAGCCTCCATCTTCCACTAGAAGTAATGATCAAAACACTCCATCTAGCCCTAATCTTTCAGTTTCTTAACCGGGATTTCCTAATTCCTAGCAAGCTTCCTAAATTCCTTTGGTAGTATCATTGGTTCCTACATGGATCACTACAGGTTAGTGATGGTCCTTAAGCACCCTATATCATGTGCCTCTCCATATATATAATTGCCTCTTTATTCCTTAGCAAGGAGCCACCAGCTGCTTTTTGCTTCTTTCTCTGAAAATGACTGGGTGACAACCTCTTTCCTAGTGCCACATCACTTTTCCTTGGAGAACAAAAAGCTATTTCCTCCTCTCCAACTCCCCCCTTTTTAGGAAAAGCCTATTAATTAGGCTCAAAATATACTTTCTTCCCTTCCTCTTCTGTATTGTATTATTATATTCTCCAGCCTCCTGGTGGGTCAATATACCCCTTTGCTCTTTGCATTATTTTTCTTCTTTGTTTTTACCTTGTAGCCCTTCTTCTAGGCTTTCAAGGAACACTTCATTCTCCCTGGTAACCTGGAGTGTAGAGAGGCATTCCTCCAGCCCTTTCAACTTCTCCCCTAGGAGGAAGACCGACCTGAACTTAGTGTATATTTAGCTATTACTCTTCACCAGCAGATATAATACAAACCTAATACATCCTTGAAGGTCACTACAGAATTCCCCGTGCCTCCCATACTTTTTGGAAGCCAGATCTCCTGTGTGTTTTCTTTATTGTTGGTATCTCTTACAGCTAATTCTTGTGGCAAGCTGCCTCTTTGCCCTGCCTGTCCCTTTCTTGGGGCTCCTGAGTAAGGCAGCTGCCTTTGGCAGTTACCGTATTTCTGCCTATTCCATAATGCAACAGGAGCTGCCATCATCTCAAGCAGAGAAAGAATTTTCAGCAAGGTTTTACCTTGCTTTAGATGCTACCTTTAGATTCTACCTTGCAGCTCTGTGTACTATACTCAGTTATTTTTATACATGTTTTTAATTCATTAAAATATAATCTGTTTTAATCTATTAGAATGTAAGCTCCTTGAGGGTAGAGAGTTTCCTTTTTTGTTTTTGTATCCTCAGTATTTAGTACTTAGTAGGTGATTAATAAATGCTTGTTGGATGAATTGATGAATTCTTTGGCAGCAATATCTAGGGCAAGAGTTGTTAACCTGGGTGTGTGAACTTAGAAATATATTTAATTATTAAAATATTAATTATCAATATTAAAATTTTAAAATTCCATTGAATATATAAATATGTTAAAATAATATTTTAATATAATTTGTTTCTTTGCTTCATCCTACTATTTTATCTGTTTAAACACATTATTTTGAGACTGGAGTCTATTGACTTCACCAGAGTGCCAAAGGAGTTCATGAGACCAAAAAAAAAAAGGTTAATACCACTTGCTGTAGAGGATCTCTAATGTCCTTTCCAGTTTAGAAATCCTCTGATACTCATTCCAGTGTACGACAGCCCCAAGTTCTCCTTGTAGCTATACTGTAGGTCCCCCTTGTAGTGTGAGCCCTCCTTGGTTCAGTTTTGCTATGTTGTAGATAGAGGATTGAGCAGTAAGTCCTTTCTAGGATAGTAAAGTAACCCTTTGTAGACCTGAAAGTTCTCATTAACTTGCCTCAACAAAAACTCTTTGGGTCTGGTAGAATAGAGGGAGCTAGAGGAGATCAACATGGGATATAAAGTCCTTATGATTGTGTCCCTTCTTTGTCTGTGTTGGCCAAGAGACAGCAGGGGGAAGGATGAGCTCTTTTTCTTAGAGGTGATGACATCATACGTCCTTTTTTGAATGGTATCACTCACGTTACCAAATTCAGCTGTCATGAAAATCTGTAAGGGGTTTATGAGCTACTAGTTGCTTAGTCAGAATGATAATCAACATAACTTTATCTTAGTACAACCATTTTGGTGCAGAGGATAGAGTCCAGGTTCAGCTCTTCCACTAACTCAGTGTGAGAATTTGGGCAGGTTCTTTCCCCTCTACAGGCCTTAGTTCTTCTTATCTGTGAAATGAAAGCATTGGACTTGATGGTGTCTAAACTAAAGTTCCTTTTAGTTCTAGCATCTAGAACTGACATTGGGATTAGTTGAGTCAGATAAATGGGCAGCTGGCCTGCATGTTATGATTGTGAGACATGTCAGAAAGGACCTCTGCTGTTCCTACACTTCTCTCTACTCTGAAATTCTATCAATACCTTGGTGGAAGGAAATTCTCCATCCTCTGAGGTCTAGGCTTTGCTTCCTATTAAAATGTAGATGGCACTCTAAGGATTTTAGTTGTTAAGTCATTAGCTCATTTCTTTGAATAAGTTCATTAGAGTCTTCCCAATGAGATAATTCTCAGAGAATAGGTTTGGACAGGATTGTTTTGGGGGTGGGTAGGCGAGGACAGGGAGAGAGATGTTATGTAAGCAGTAAGAGAATCCTAGCCACCTCATTTTGTGTGTATGGAATCAATATGGTAGGAAGGGTAGAAGATACACTTCAACTACTTCATAATTTGACTTAAGGCCAGTTTTTCCTGGTACAATCCTATGGGCGAAAATCAGCAGCAGTGGTTCTAATGTATATGGAGCCCACAAAACTTTTTTTTTTAGTGTTCTGCTTTTGTCAGCTGATAAATTGTCTGTAGGCTGCCTCACCATGGAATGATACCCAGGAAATAAGAATGGATAAACAAATTGTTAATTATTTTGGGACTAGGAACTAACTGCAATCTATCTTCCACAGCACTCTGGGAATCTAAGCCTTTCTCTGTCTTCTGGATCCTTTTCTCCCTTCTTTCTTTACCACTCCTCACCCCCAGTCATGTCGGCTGCCTGAGGCATGCTCACCTGTGTTAGATTCTTGATGCTTTTCTCTTGACCTCCTCTTCTTCTTCCCCTGTGAGGGAATGGACAGAATCTTAAAACTTGAATGCTAAGAATGAAGGGATTGGGGCCAGTCCTAGTGAGGTCGGGACATTACCCATTAGCCACATCCCCCTCTCCTAAGTCCTTCCCAGATCTAGCTATCACAGCGCTGATGATCTAGGAGGGGTAACAGTGGTTAATGCTTTTCCTATCACTGCACCTTACTAAAGTTCTTTGATTCAGTCTGGTGGAGTATCCTAGGACAGGATATGCAGCAAGGACCAGGAGTTTTTTAAAAGACACTGCCTTTCCCTTCCCAACCATATTTTTTCTGTCCTCCTGTTCTCTCTCTAGCTCTTTCCAAGTGTTAGACTGTTCTCCGAGGGAACAGACCTCATTTTGTTTAAAAACCAAAACAAAACAAACTAGAAATTGTTTTTAATGTACTAAAAAACTCACAGGATGGTAGGATCTTAGAATTTAGAGCTATAAGGAGTCTTTAAGATTACCCTAGCCTTCTCATTTTACAGGTGAGGAAATCAATTGAGAACTAGGATTCAAACCCAGGTCTTCTGTCAACAAACCAGTGTTCTTTCTTCAACACACTAAATCTCATGAGTCCACAATGTAAAATGTTAGGCAAAATAGCTAATATGAATCTTACTCCAAAGGCATGTGATAGTCTCACTGTCTAGATCAGATGTGGAAAATTATATCCACTTCTGTATGCCATATTTTAGGAAGGCCATTGAAACTATAATGGCAGGAGACCAGAAATCAAACAGTGGGAGGATGGTTTGGAGGAATGTTTAACCTGGACAAGAGAAGAAGACCTTGGGGGCTATGATATGGAAGAGGGATTAAATTTGTTCTGGTTGTCTCCAGAAGGCAGAATTAGGAGCAATGGATAGAAGTTACAGAGGGTCAACATTAGAATATTAGATCAATGTTAGAAAAACTTCCATTGGTGCTATCTGATAGTGGAATGGATTGCCTTGGGAGGTGTGAGTTCTCTCCATTTCTGGAGATCTTGTAGACAGGATTCTTGTTGGAGTGTGGATTAGATTAGATGATCTCTAAATTCTTCACTTATATCTCTGAGATTTTAACATTACTATGCTGAATTCTCAGGCAGGCTTTATGTTAAAGTTATGTTATTGTTGTTGTGCTATACTTAAGGTGGAAACTTCCATTTTTCCTCTTTATTCCATGTCACTTATCTGTGCCTCTTAAAGAAGGATACAGGGTGGGCTTTTTCTACCTGTCCTTTTCTAAACAGCCTTCCCAAATTAACCTAGTGTTACACACTCTCACCTCCCATCTGACCATCATATATCTCCTCCTGCCCTTCCAACTACCAGGCTCCTATATTATATGTGTTATAATTGTCTCTGGGCTAGCTTACATTTCTTTTCTGTGTGTTCCAGACTGTTGTTTTCCTGCTATCTCTATTGTATCCCTCTTTTCCTCTCTCCCTCGTTCACTGTTGGATGTTGGGTGAGAAGAGAGAAGTCATGCTTCCTTCTTCCCACCAGTCCTTCACTGAGGGAGAAGGCATGGGAAAGGATGGGATGAGAGCAATCGACCAGTCACGCCTGGAGGAAGAACTTGGGTGTACTCTACATAGATATCTACCACAAGGTCTCCTGCAGTCCAACACTCACATAATTGTCTCGGGCTGACCAGCCGGGATAGAGCTGCATGTGGAGTTGCCGTTCCTTTCGGGCCAATTCGTAATACTTGGCCTGCTCCTCTCGAGATAGCGCATGCCACTGAAATGGAACATGGGTGCTACACAGTGATTACTGGGCCCAGCCAACCTCACCCTGAAGGCCTGACCCTCCTTAGCCCATCCTTTGGGGGGGGGCTCCTTTTATGTTTTCCTGCTCCTCTATAGTCTCCCCATCAGCTCATTCTTCTGGTCATCACCTCATCTGTCCTTATGGTAGATGGGAGAGAAGAGGTTGTCCACCACTTGAGAACCTCTGGATGGGGGAGACCATCACCTGTCCCCCAGGGTCATGCCCACTGTTTGCTTAGCCAGTGAGACACAGAGTGACACAGAGGGATGGAGACAGATGATGGAGTAACAAAGACTGACACAGAGAGCAATAAATAAAGACGGACTACAACAGATGCAGAATTTTTAAAAACAGACAGATGGAGATGGAAGGGAGTGACAGTAAGGAAGATGGAACAAGTCTGGGGGTGGGGGTGGCTAGAAATAGAGTGCACATTCTAAAGGATCTTCCTCCCCTTCCCCCAGCCCCCTTTACATCTTACATCTCCTTTCTTATTAGGTTACCAAACCCTCCTGACTCAAGGGCTGGCCTGGCTCTTACCCTCCTCCCTAGGATCTGGTTAATGGCTGCGCTCTCTTTGAGTGTGCATTCTGCGATGACCTTGGCCCGCATCTCCTTCATGTACAGCATGAATGCATTCAAGGGCTTTTTAATGGTTGGCTTCTTAGCTTCTTTCTCCTGCTTGGCTTCTGATGGAGGTTTCCTGGCAGAGGCCGGGGTGGGATTTTTTTTTTAGTGGGGGTGGGTGGATAGGAAGAATTGGATAAAGACAGCATGAAGGGGGATAAACAGGATCACAGCATTTAAACTATTCCCCCCCCCACTCCCTCACCCCCACTTTGTCAAACTGCTCTAGAGAACTAACCCATTAGGAGCCGAGAGACCTGGCTTCCAGGCCCAGCTCTGGGTTTTGGTTTCTTCACTATGAAATGAGAATTGTTATTCCTGCTCCTTTCATGGAATATTATAAGGACAAATAGAAGAATATCTACAGAGGGCTCTAGATCTAAGGTAAATCTAAATTGCTGCTGTAACTCAATGCTGTATGGTTGATGTTGAAAATTTGCATGTAAGTAGGATTTTTATAAATCAGATCCAATTAAAAACTCATAAAGGAGGAAGGACAGTGGCTTTTATTTATAGGAATACTTTTGGAAGGTGAAGAGTTCTTTTGTAAGGTGAATCATCACCACCAAATTTATTATTTGCATAAGATTTCTTCCTGGGTTAGTTTTGTATAAATTAAAAGGTGATATACAAGTAGTAATAAAGAGGTGAACATGCTCCTTTAGCCCAGAAAGGGGCAGCATCTGGCCTGAAATCACAGAGCAGGTCAGGGCTATGACTCATCCTTAGAGCTGGATGGAAGTCACTTGAGGCTTAGCTGAAGATTCAGCTGGAGATGAAGCAGGGTATAACAGCTGCCATGCCACATCTCTGATCTTCTTTCTTTCTGGGCACAAACCTTGACTTGGAAGACTGGCCTGGCTCTCGCCTTCCTCCCTTAGATCTAGCTACCTGGAACCCCAAGATGTGATAGGCCAGACATATAAACTAGATTGCACACAGGTTTACATAGATCTCTGGATAGGAAATTCTTAAGGGAAACTGAGGTGTTGTAAAGTCAGGGAATGCTCCTGAGACCAATATTTCAGTCACAGCATGGTTCTATTCATCCTCATTGTAAAAGGAGAAAGGGGGGGCTCAAAGGAAAAAGAGATAGTTAGTGACAAGCCAGCTAATTATGACACATTTCTGTAGGGCCTATAAGGTTTACAACGTGCTTTCTTCAAAACCATTTTCTTTGGTGTAAACACTAATATTCCTGTTTATGGATGACAAAATGGCACACAAAGAGACACAAAGAATTTGCTAAGCTACGTAGCAAAGAAATGGCAAGAGCTGGGATTTGAACCCAGGTCTTCCAGTTCTGAACTGAGGGTAACATCTTCCCCCCCCCCGCCAGTCTTTGCTTCTAGCTCACTTACAGGCCCCTGTCGTAGTGCTGTAGCTCCTGCTTTCCAGAGTGGGGCACAATGGCTGGGTGGGGGATGCCAGTGGTGTGCATGCCTGAGCCCAGCATCAGAGATGGATGGGTGAACCTGGGGGAGGAGCAGAGAGAGAAAGAGAGATCACTGACTGTGCTGGGACTGCCCAGGGCACTCTGGGTTTATTGAATCAGGAGACACAAGGAAGGAATGCCAGGGAGAAGAGGCTAAAAGGGAGACATATGCATATTCCCAAACAACACTGAGCATAGACTCATCACTCCCTCCGCCAAAAAACCCCACACATATGCACAAATGAGGAAACCAATGCTCAAAAGTTAAATGACTTGCTTAAAGTCAGTACTGATGGTAATTGGCAGAGCCAGCATTTGAACCCATGTTCCCAGACTATAGATCTAGCAACCCACTATTGCAGCACTTTGCCTCTCATACAACTCTTATTTCTGTGGTGCTTTAAAGTAAACAGAATACTTCCCTCACCACAGACCTGGGAGGCAGATAGTGCAGGTGGTATTTTTTCTATTTTACAGACTCAGGTTAAGTGACTCAGCATTTTTGGTGATTAAAGCTTAAATTCCACTTCCTTGGTTCCTCCCCCAAAGTTACACTGCACTGTGAGGATCAGCATTGATCAGTATTGGGATGCTTGGAGCCTTGGTATCAGAGAAGGCTCAATTGCTGCTGAACTAGGTCTGGAAGACAAGAGTGTTGGGGCAGGAGGCATGGGAAGGAAGCCAGCAATCTCCCTGCCACTGCTTCAGATAACTCTGCCAGGCTTCCCCCAAAAGACTTGGATATTCTCCATTCTATCTAAAGCAAAATGGAGCAGAAGCAGGAGCTAAGCAAGTATACATAAGAGCTGACATGCGCACACAGATGTGTGCATATGAATGGAGGCTGGCACATGCAATGGAGGCGGAAGTTTGGACCTTTTCCGGGCCCCTTCACAGGAGGTGGAGTAGGGATAGTCTTCCTCTGTTTAAACACTGTAATACGGCAGTGAAGCTCATAGTATATGGGGCCGAATTCTCCATTCCCTTCTGCTTGTGTCTACCCTGAGATAGGCACAGAGGCTCCAAGACATGTCCACATCCAATATGTGACCTTGGAAGAGATTGGGCTCTGTGGCCGAGTTAAACTAGTTTCCCCTGGGGGGTGGGGGAGTCGGGATAACACTCATCAGTTCGGTAAATGGATGGAAAGGCTAGACAGACATAACACTGCAAGCTGAAGTCTGCTTCTGAGGCAGACGGACAAATGAACAGACAGGGCAAGGCCCTTCCCACTGCCCATCTGCCAGCATTGGCGGGACACCACATGGAGAAAGCTGAAGGTCCCTGGCTGAGCCACCCTGAACACATGGAACCAATGGCCCATACTCACCTAGGGTAAGGTGCCCCCGGGGAGACTGCAGTCGAAAAGTGCTGTCTATATCCACAGGAAGGGGGGAGGGGATAGAGAGGTGGGCTCGCCCTGTGGTCAGGGAAGAGAGAGAGTTCAGCAGCTGCTCTGGCTCTGCTGAGGGTGGGCAGAATGGGCAAGAGGAAGCTGGCTTAAAATGTATCAAGGACAATGGAGGGCTAGACATTTGGGAAGGGCTTCCAAGAAGTGCTAGGAAAACATTCTGCATCATAGAATATCAGGGCTAGATGGAAGGTCAGGTTATCTAGTACAACTTCCCTAAGTCAGGAATTCCCTCCTACAGACTCTCTTAGGAAAATCCCAGTCTGGAGGAAAATTGAATAGGAGCAGACACTGATCCTTTCACAGAGTTTACAGTCTGAGATGAAAGAGGAGATAGTCTTTCAGCTTCTATATTCATTCGTCCATTCAAGTAGGTGCTTCCTGTGTGCCAAACACTATGCTAGGTACTGTGGGAGATATGTCCCTGCTCCAGTGTAGAGGGAGTAAGACACACATGGATAATTGAGAGTATACTGTAACATTTGCAAAAAAGTATTATGTGGGATCTTCGGGATCACAGGATTGAGAACTGGAAAGTGGGACATCAAGGAAGGCATTTGACATCTGATCTGGGCTTTAAAAAGGATTCAGCAAAGGGGAAGGGAAGAAATTGTAGGTATAAGGAGATAATATGAGCAAAGATGTAGAGGTGGGAGAGCATAAGGTATCCTTAGGGACAGAGAACATATGGTATTATTTGGAGCATGAAGTTGGGTGGAAGCGAGTTATAAGATAGCTTAAGAAAGTAAGATGGCACCAGACCATATATGATATTGAATGCTAGGCAAAATTGGGATGCTATTTGATAGTATTTTTTTCAGCTGATAGGTAACATACCCAGATCTTTGCCAATGGAAGATTAGCCTAGGAGTGATGTGAAGGATGACATTTGTTTGTTTGTTTGTTTTGTGGGGGGTGGGCAGGAAGGATGGAGAGAAGAGGAAGCGAGAGAACCTAGACAGCAGATAAAATACACACAACCTGATGGACGTGGTAAGAGAGAGGAGAGAACATAGAAAAAGATGATGGCTAGGGTGGAACTGACAGGATGGGTAACTTAATACACTTGAGAGCTGAGAGAGAGGGAAACCCTCAAGGCTTTGAATATAAGATAATCGATGGAAGTGCCACTGACAAAAGAAGAGCACATACTTGACAACTAATAATGGAGAACTCTCCACTTCAAAAGATAACCCCCCCACACACACACACATGCAATCCCGTTGTCCCATTGTTGGATGGCATGATGGTTCGACCTGCCAGTGCAGAGGAGGGGGAATGTGGGATAATGTTAGATTTTTTTTTTGATGTGTTGGTTTGCTGCAATTTTTTTTTAAATTTCTCTTTTGTGTTTTTATAAGGAGTGACTTTCTAGGAAGGGGAAAAGAAAAAAATAGGAAGGGGAAAAGGATAAGGATACATTTGGAAATGTAGGTTATATAAAAACAAAAAAAGTATTTAAAAGAAAATATAAAAAACTTTTTAAAAAAAATAAAGACCTGCTTGTAGACTGGGAGAGGGGCTAGTATAGTCAGTCAGCTGGCATTTATTAAGCACCTTTTATGCATCAGACACTGTGCTAAGCACTGGGGACACAAGAAAAGGCAAAAATTACCAGTCACTGTTCTCAAGGAGCTGATAGTCTAAATAGGGGAGACAAGATGCAAAAAAAAAAATGTACAAACAATATAAAGAGGTTAAACTCAGAGGGAAAGCACTAAGATTAAGGAGGATTGTAGACTCAATCCTATGATCCTGTAAGATAAGGTATTTTCCTTGCTTCTCTTCACCACAAGGGGACAGTAAAGGCCAAAACTGACGGTCAAGCACTCATTCTCTACAAGTTGGAGACTGCTTTGTTTTCCCTGAGTGGCAAATGCTGTTAGAACATCGGGGTCATCCAGAGGTGCCTACTGATGATAGTTTCAAGAAACAGTTTTAAAGGTCATCAAGTCCAGCCCCCTCGAGGCCCAGAGGTAAGGAGCAGAGCTGGGATTCCCACCTCTGTGGCCAGGATTCCAAGAACAGCTTCTTTTCCCATTCCCTGTGCCTGACCCATTTTTCTTCTTTCTACCTGCCCCCCCCCCCACCACCACCCGGAGCTCTCAGGAACTGCTCCTGGTGAGAGGTGCAGGGAGGCGCTGTGAAAAGTGATGAAGCACCCTTTCTTATGCTCTGGACACCTGGAAAAAGCACTCACTTCACAGCAAATGCCTTCAGTGGCCATCGGGCCCCTGCCCAAAACACATCTACCACAATGTCTGAAAGCCCACTCACTGGGCATCAGCATACCTTTCTCCAGGTTGCCCCGTTCAAATGTACATCCCCCTTCCCTCAGTCTCCATCTCTGTCTACTTTTCCCAGCAATGATTTTTCCTTCCTGACAGAAGAAGCTGTTGTGGGGATGAGAAGAAAGGAGTTGGGATATAAGATTATGGGATTTTCAAATCTGTTAGGAATCTTATAGAACAGATCATTTAACTACTTGCTTCTTTTTATAAAGGAATAAATTTATACCTTGAGAGAAGTGACTTTTTCAGAGTCACATATGCTAAAGTCATAACAGTTGGGATTTGAGTACAGGTCCTGACTTCAAATCCAGTGCTCTTTTCACTGTTCTACTTGGAGGCAGAGTGAAGGAGGGTAAAATGAGAAAGAGAGTTGTGTCATGCAGGAGCTCTCCCACCACTTGAATTGGTGCTGCCTACACTGATACCAATATAGGATTGCAAAGGGAGTAAACTTGTAGAAAACTCTTGTGCCTAAAAACAGCGTTTTACAATGGACACAGAACACTTAACTTTGTGACCATGGGCAAATCTCTTAACGTCTTTGGGCCTCAGTTTCCACATTTGTAAAATGAAGGAGTTGGACTAGATGTCTTTGATGTCTCTTCCAGTTCTAGATCTTATAAGTATCCAGGATGGGATTCTTTTTTTTTTTTTTGTGAGGCAGTCGGGGTTAAGTGACTTGCCCAGGGTCACAGGGCTAGTAAAAGTCATGTATCTGAGGCTGGATTTGAATTCAGGTCCTTCTGACTCCAAGGCTGGAGCTTATCCACTGTACCACCTAGCTGCCTCCAGGATGGGATTCTTTTATGCCCATGTAGGAGGGGAGGCAGCACTCACAAAGATTCTCAAGTATTAGATTTTTCTACACTATTCCGGGCCTAGATTTCCCTGGCCACACTGTTTTACTCTTCCCCCCTTTCCCCACTTCTTCCAGCTGGCTCTTTCTCCTCAACCCCACTTAATGTATACAGTATCTATCTCTCCCAGGGAACAGCACCCTAGGAAATCAGTGAGAGAAAGAACTGACTGGATTCTGCAGCCTAGATGGTTCCTAACCTTGCAGGCAGCCGTGGACTTGGGCTTTGCTATGTGATTTCAGGGTGGGGCTCTGGAGAAGCTGCCCATCATTATGAGCAGTCCAGAGTTTGGGGGTGGTGGTAAATAAGCCACATCCTGTGTATTTCAGGATGGGACCAAATGAACTTGCTCTTCTGACCCAGATTTTGATGTGTATTGTAATAGCAGGTCCTTCCATGAAATGGAAGGCTGGGGCCTGAAATCAAGGGGACCCTAGGAAGTTTGGGAAACGCATGCTCCCAACTATGGGAGGAAAAAGGGAAAGGAATAAATCTTAACAAGAGTACCTCCCCAGGACTTTCTTAGCTCAGGTTGATCAACCTCTCTGAGAACATTTGAATTCACAGGATCACAGATTGAGAGAGGCCATCTAATCTAACCCCCACATTTGACAGATAAAGAAACTGAAGCCCAGAGGAAGCCTGAAACTCAAGCAAAGGGATTTACCTAAGGTCACGAAGGCAAACTGTCAGAGCAAAGATTCAAATCCAGGCTCTCCAGTTTTAAGTGTTTTACACCATAGATTCCTGTCTTGGCTCTTTCTCAGTGGTGCCAGATCCAGGAAATGGATTTGGGGACTTCAGACCTCAAGCTTTCCAACCCACTCACCTTCAATTGGAAACCTCCAAGAAATCTGTAGGGAGGGAACAGTTCTACCTCCCATCCTTATGTTGGAAAGGGAGCTAGTCCGATCTGAGAGGAAACAGTGGGACGTACTAGAGCTGAGCTGGGGAGGGCAGTGCTGGCTGACAGTAGCAGCAGTCTCTTTGGGAGTTCTGGTGAATGCTCTCAGGGCACTACCCCTGAAGTTCTCAGAGTTCTTGACCCACCTTCACAACTGAAAAACACAACAGTCACAACTAATTCCCAGAGAAGTTAAGGGACTTGGCTGAGGTCACCAAACAACAGGAAAGAAGTGGAGTCTGATTGGAACTAAACTCGACCAAGTCCCTGCCCACCAAATCAAGGTAATTCTAACTCAGTAAGACAGGAATCTGGAGATACAGGAACAGGTCGCATTGTCTTAAGGAGACAAAGCAAGCATCCTCCATCCTGAGAGCCCTTCTCTAGGCACAAGGAAACAGCACAGAATGATTCCCCCCAAAATTGGAGGCAAACTTGATAGGCCCTTGTGCAAGAAGCCAACTCAGATAAACCCTGTTCCTTCTGGATCTTGGATTGTTCTAGATTCCCAATCTGGAAGGTAGTGAGAGACAAAGAAGTATATTTCAGGCCAAACCCTGCTCCTGGGTACATTCTAGACCAGGGGAAGAGAGAGAAGGGTTAGACACCAAACCCTGCCCTCAGGGAGCTCAACTTGAGTGAGACAGATGGAACAGAACCAAGTCCTATCTTTTGGGAATTTGTTCTCAGTCAGTGGAGGGGAGAGACCTAGGTTTACAGGTTCACACCTGTAAAATGGGAGATTAGATTAGATGGGTCTAAGGTTCTTCCCAGCTCTGACATTCTGTGATGGTCATTGTCAGACTCTTTGTCTTAAACACTTAACAGTTGCTGGGTGAAGTGAATGAATGAATAAACCAGTTTACTAAGGACAAGATCTCTTGAGACTAGAGTTTGCTCTGTAGGGGTCACGGGGCACTGAGGAGTGGAGGAAAAAAAACCAAAGGTCAGTCCCCCTCCTCTCTATCTATAATCCCTAAGGAGTAAGAGTGCACAGGAACAATTAGGGGCTTCTACAGAGATTTAGTTTTCCTGGCTGGGACCCAGGTGAGGTGTTAAAGGCTTTACTTCCATTAGATCATTTGAAGGGAGAAGGAAAGGGTTGTGTTAGGACTACCATTCCCTAGCTCTAGGATCCCAGTACAAGCTGAGAGATAACTTTGAGAATGAGGACAAGGACCAGGCCAGGCTGAGGAACCACCCCTGCATGTTCTCAGGGATGAAAGAAACATTTTTCTATGATTAAAGAGAGCCCAAGACACTCTTTTCTCCCTATTCATTCGGAAGTCTGAAGATGAAGAGTTGTGAGAGAATTGGCAAATGGGACCCTGATTACTAGAATAAGCAACTAGTTGTGAGCACATTTTATAAACTTTATAAACTTTGCATTGTTGAAATGCAAATGATTCTGAAAAATTATAGAACCTTAGAAAGTGATCCCATAGTCTCTAGGTTAACCAAATAGGCCAACACAACCCCTTTCCCCCGTGCCCCCCCCCGTTCTCCCCCAGACTAACTTGCCCATCCTTCACTAATCCTTTTCTTGTCCATTTACCATGTGAGCTTGGGCAAGTCTCTGAACCCTAGGCTAGCAAGTTGGACCAGAACATAGAAACTGTCTTCAAACTCTAAATTGATGGTACCTACACTTCCATTCATGTTAGTATCACTCCCATTTTAAGGATTCAGATACTGAGGTTAGAGGAAGTTACGTAACCAAGGTCCAGTAAGTGTTGGAGAAAGGACTTAAATCCTGGTTTTCTGACTAGCAACATTCTCACACCACTATGGCTCCCCACAGTAATGTTAGAAGGCCACAGAAGCCTAGGAGCCAGAAGCAGGGCTTGCTTCTTTTCTACCTTCTATTTTGTCCCTTTCTCTGGACACGTGCACTTCTGTCCCCTTAGAAATTCCTGCTGGGACCCTCTGGAGAATTGGATTTGTGATTTCCAGTTTGCCTAAGGAACTTGTATTCAGAGTTAGGCTTTTTAAATGGTCATAGAACATACATTTTTAGACATGGCCAATGAGGTGATTTGCTTTGCATTGTTCTGAAGATTTCCTTCCTTCCTGCCTTCCTTCCTGCCTTCCTTCCCTCTTTCCTTCCTTCCTTTCTTCCTTCTTTCCAGTTTTTTTTGGTTTTGATTGGGGTGGGTGTATAGAAATGGGAGGGAGATAAAATAAGTACTTGTTAATTGAAAATAATAAATTTTTAAAATAAGTGCTTATTAATTGAAAATAATAATAAATTTCAAAAATGAATACGAGCTCCTTGCAAGGAGAGGTTATTTCATTCTTTGTATTTGTATCCCCAGAACTTAATGTTTATTGATTGGAAAAAAAAATTCACAGAATTCATTGTCACTATCCAGCCAGGGAACTCCCAGATTCAGGGGAAAATTCTTGGCTTGGGTTCTAGTGGAAGAGGAAGGTGAGCTGGGGCAGAAGCAGTTCTGGTTTCCTGGGAAATATCTGGCTGTGGCCTGCCCTTCCCCCTTCTCGCCCTAGCTCCAAATTTTTTTATGCCCACTGAGAACTGCTTGAAACTGAACAGAATAAAGCCAAATTCAGTTCCCACAAGGAGTTATTTCCAGAAATGACTGAGATGTAAAAACAAAATGCATTAATAAAACTTAACTAAAATTTTCAAAGAACTTCTACATAATCTCCTCCTAACTGGGGTAACAGCCCTTAGGGGGTAAGTCTCCTAAGAAGGTAAAAGCCATTTTCCTCCCCCAGAACCTTAGAAATGCCAAAGAGCTTCCTTTTCCAGGCTAAGTTAGGATGCATTGGGCAAGGAGGAGAGGGAGCCATAGGGTTACCATGTATGTTTGAAGGGAATAGGCATTTAAGGAAGCAGTCAGAGTCTCCTGTTGGGGATATGGAGAGGTCAAGGATCCCTGGGTAGTTAGTACTTAGCCTTCCTGTAGGTCGGTACAAAGACGTATTTACAACCTGTCAGCACAATCTGGCCCATCACAGTATTTACAGACAATGGCTACATTCCACCCCCCACCCCACTCCCTTACCCCCACCCCAAACCATCAGCCTTTTGAAGCTCCACATTCCTATTCACACTGGATGAGAAAGTCCTTGGCTAGAATTAATCTCACAGTGACATTCCTCACTCCTGAGGCCTGAGCCTGGCTCTCAGATCCATTCACAGCCTTCCCAGCCCAGAAAGTTTTCTCACCCTCACAGGATCAAAGGACTAGGAAAGGGGAAATCCAATAAGGCTCCTCCCTGGCCCTGCCTGACCTATCTCTTCCAGGGCTGGTAGGCTGGAGGCGGAGGGAGTAGAAGCTGGGACCTTGAATCTCTGAGCTACTTCTATTGGGCCACATCCACCGTCACACGCCACAGATCACAGCTCCAAGCTTTGTCCATCCCTCCCCATCCCTCAGGAACAAAGGGAGCCTGGAGCCAGCTGCCCCTCCCCCTCTGTTGCTCGAGTGCTAGCTGAGCTGGGGCTGACCAGGGTGTACACGGTAATGGTGACCCTGCCCAGCACAGCAGCCTGTCTGGGTCAGGACCATGAGGCAATAACACTTCTCAGGGGGTAGCTATGCCAGCTGGGCTGTGGGAGGGCTTGACTATGGGCCACACTGTAAACAGAGCTTCTAGGAAGGCCTGAGGCCTGGAAATGGGGGGAATGTGCTTTAGACCCTGGATGTATCTTCCACTCCAGCCCTGTCAGTGAGAGGACTCCTGGGGGAGAGCTTTGGAAGGATAAGGATAGGGGTTTGGAGGGCTTGGGCAAGGGGTGGGCACTCTGCAGGGACTCGGGCTGGGAGGAGACCAGGTTCTGACACAAGTTATGGGATTGAGCTTGCTGAAAAATGCTGTGTGAGCACCAAACTTAGGTGAACGGATGCCCAGGGACTGTTGGTTTAGAGCTGGAAGGGGATTGCTAGTTTTAGTCCAACTTGCTCATCTAAGATCCAAAGGTAACACAGCCAAGAAGAGGGTTAGTGGAAGATGGCTAAGGCAGTTCAAGAAGGGTCGTGTTGGCCTTTGGTTAACCTAGTGACCATAAGCTCCCATTCCAAGGCTCTAGTATTCCTCAGGTCTTTTCCTTTTAAGGAAATCAGAGGGGCTCAGGGACTAGCGATAGTGAAGACACTACCCACTGTCTGGCCTGCCTCAAGGCCTCCTCTCTAGCTCCAGAACTCAGGCTAATTATATAATTAAGAATTCATATAGTGTCCACAGGGTTCTACAAGGGCCTGTCCTCTCCTTTGTCCTCTGGCTGCAAGTTTTGGCCCCCTTTATCCCCTGGGCTATTTATTTCCTATGGTGAGCTCCAGTCCCGCGTCCTCCAGGAAGTCTTCATCACCGCCAAATGAGGTTGACCTCTCATGTGTGAGTCCTTTATTTATGGCCCAGAGAAATGCGATCATAATCAGCATCAGGAGCAGAGCACAAACCTTTACTCAGAAAATGTTTGACTGATCGATTAACATTAATCACTGTCAAGATGTTCTTTCTTTTTCTGACGAGAATCTTCTGCTTTAGGATACATTATAGGATCAGAGATTAGGAGCTAGGGACCTTGGAGTTCATTAGTCCAATACCCTTCATTTTACAGATGAAAAAACATGCCCAGAGAGGTTAAGTGAGTTTCAAGGTCATACAGCCCAAATAAGTATCTAACGTAGGATTTGAACCCAGGTCTTCTTGACTCTAAGTCTGACACCCAATCCATTACGCCATGCTGCCTCTTTGCTTTCAGGTCATTTCTCCCAATCTGCTCGTTAAGGAACCAATAGAAATAAGCATTTATTAAGGACCTACTGTGTGCCAGGCACTATGTTAAGCACTTTACAAATATCTCAGTTTCAGGTGCTTTTATGATTCCCATTTTACAATTGAGGAAACTTAAACAAACAGTGGTCAGGTGACTTTGTCCAGCTACTAAGATCTGAACTCAGGTCTTCCTGACTCCAGGTTTAGCCCTCTATCCAGTGGGTCATCGAGCTGCCTCAGAGTTCTGATTTCTGTAGCCAATCCCTTGGGCTAGCATAGGGAGTAACCTGAAATACTCCCATCTTCCCCCATGCCTATGCCTCTTTTCTGGACATCTTTCCACCTCCTGCTTCCTTCACCCTGAGAGGAATCTGGACCAATCCTCTCTAGAGACTGGACATGTCAGAGAAACTCTTGAGTTCTCCCACCTTCCAGGTTCATTCTAACAGAGAAAGTCTTCTCCTCTAGCTTCTATATCCCCTTCAGCTTTTTCCTACCCCCGAGATACTAGAGCTTCTTAGGAATAAAGAAATGGGGAAGTAAATCTGCTCCAAGTCCACCTGCCTTGGACACCCCCATCCCAGCGACCCCATAGTGCACACAGTTCATACCTCCTTATGTATTTCTTTTTTCACATTTTTATGTTCTGTCTCCTACGTTAAACTCTCAGCTATCCAAGACCACCAAAACCCAAGACTCTTTCCTAATTTCTTTAATTTTTTTCCCTCCACAGTATTAAGGATAAGCTTTTCTCCATGCACAAAGAGTGTGGTACCCTGTTTCTGGCCACCCTGAAGCCAATTAATCCATTCCTGGGCATTGAGCTGTTGGTAACCCAAAGCTCACTTTCTGACAAACTCAACCCCAGATCTCTTCCCTGCCCTGGAGTAAACCAAACTTGTCTGCCTTGCAATAGGATATTGGAATTAGCCCACCTTGCCTTGATTTCCCAAAGGCTCTGGGGTTCACCACAGCTAGGCAGTGGTGATTTAGTGGAAAGAGGAAAAGACTTTTTTTTTGTAGAGAATGAGCTCTAGAGGCTGAGAGAACAGGCTAGTGCCTGGCCATCCCCACCCGCTTCATGGGTTAAATAAAACCCTCGGCTGCACCAAATGAAACAAGCTAAAGGGCGGGAAGAGAGCCAATAGGGTCAGCACCTTTCATTTTTCATCAGCACCATAGGGAGAACTAGATGCTTTGTAAGTCCCATGAGTAACATGTGACTCTTCTGGAGTTCCCTTACAGAGATGAAGACACCCTTATAATTTTAAACTCCATTTCCCCCCAAACTGGTGCTGAGCAATTTTCTGCACTGGATTATGGAACCAAGTGAACCAAAATGTTACTTTTCTTGATAAAAGGAACCCTGGGGAAACTGAGGTTCTTTTGGAACAGGAGCAGCTTGGTAGCTCATCCTTGCTATACTGTGGTACCGGTTGATTGAGCCAGGATCTTGGCTCTTTGACCCAATCTTCAGCCCGTGGGTGTTAGGTCAGCCTAATTGTTCAGAAACAGTAACGCTCCTTGACACTCACCAGCCCATGGTGTGAGAGATCTGTCCAACACCACCTGGAGATAAAGAGTAGAAACTGGAGATGTCGGTGGTCTGTAATGGGCGGTGAACACCTGGATGGAGAAGCAAGATGGATTAGAGAAAGAGGCAGGGGAGGGGCCGAGGAAGACTATCTGAATGGAGCATTCTCATGCCCACCAGATCCATATGTGGTCTAGATGGAAGCGCTGTGCCATAGGGAAGGAGACCCAAATTAGAAGTCAGGAGAACTGTGTTCTCATCTTGGGCTTCCCTTGCCAAGGTCCCTTCACCCCTTTGGGTCTCAGGGTCACGTGTAAGATGGGATAATGATTCCTGCCCTGCCTCCCTTAAAGGGCTGTTACAGGATCAACTGGGATAATGGATGTAAAAGCACGTCTGAGCCCAGCGTGCACCCCCAGTGAAGGCTGGCTATCAGTTAGGAACTTGCTGTTTTGGGCAGAGCCTGGGCCCTTCCCTTCTCTGCACCCCAGTTTCCCTGTCTGTAGAATGAGGGGTTGTATTAGATGGTATCTGAGATCCCTTCCAGCTCTGACATTCTATGATTCTAAAGCATTTTAAAAAAGAGTTTTAAGAAGTTGTACATGTTTGGAGTTATCTACGTGATCTGGAGTCTACCTGTTCAAAGTTTACTGGAAACAGAGAACATAACTCAGAACTGGAGCTCTCCCATCCCCCCAAATGCATCATTTTGTCAACTTAATCGCAAGTAGATGTGAGGATGATTGGGACCACGTGTCAGCGTCAGCCGCAGGCGGTGATCCCTATTCACACTACCCCTGGAGAAGTAGCCATTTGGTACCTGGATCCTAAGGCTTCGGGTGGAAACAGGGGGATGGGTTGGGGAGGGTGGGATCGAGTTTATTCTCAGAAGGAAGCAGTGTTTGGGGGAGGTGTGGGTGGCATCTTTGACACCAGAGACTTTGTAAGAGGTCCTAGAAGTGAAGGGATTCAGTCCCCCAAATCTCATCAGGGACAAAATGTTAATAGGAAAGACCTCTCCAGCCTGCCCCTGAGCTTCCTCCCCCTCCTCCTGCCCCTGCCTCAACAAACCCCAACCGCAAGGCCTGAGATGTCTCAAACTTCCTCTCGGAAGGCACATGGAATCCCCCCCCCCACACACACATTGGCTACTCTGAACACATGAACATCCTAAAAACAGATAAATTGGAAATAGCTGCTGTATCAACATCATGGGCAGTGACCAGGGACCTTAAAAGGATGACCAATTACACAGATAACAAGAATAGCCATGACAATAATTGATGTGGGAGGGTGTCAGAGATGAGAAAGGTGTCTGCTTTGGACCTGCCTGGCCAGTAGCCAGAGCTCCCAGAAATTGAAAGTCAGTGGGATTTGGGGGCTACCCAAGACTAAATCTGCCTGAGGCAGGGCATTTCTGTCTGCAGACAATACTTGTTCTAGGAATGACTCCTTCGCTTCGGTATGTCTGGGGATGATTCAGAGGGCGTATCACTTTCGATTTACTCTCTGGCCCTTCTTTTGTTAGGGTAGGGTGAGGTGTGTGTTGGGGGTGGTGATGGGGTGTAGGACAAGCAGTCCCAGATTCCTAGACATCTGAACTCTGGGCTGGGAGTCTTGGTCTAGGGGGACCCACATTCAGGCCTGTCTCAGATAAGCATCAATCCCACTAAGAAGAACTTGGCCATTCTCACTCTCAGAGAACAATCCCTGCACTTCCTGGAGAGGTAACCATGGACAAAGCAACAGAAAACCGCCAGTGGTTTTTACGGTTTGGCTTGAAATTGGGCAAAGTCAGGTTTGTCCTCTTGGGGAAAAGTTCCTGTTGAAGTATCTTAAAAAAATGCTCATTTGTTCTTTAAGCCATAGTCCAAATGTAAGAAGCAGAGTCCTACAGCTTGGGGGCAGCAAGGACTTTTATACCCATTTTACAGTGATAGAGACTGAGGTTTGGAAAGCTGAAATGATTAAGTGCTTCTAAAAGAGCTTTTCACAAGGAAACAGGTAAGGAACCTGTAGCCTCGAGGCTACGTGCTGCACTTAAGGTCCTCGAGTACGGCCCATTTGACTGAAAAATGGCCATACTTGAGGACCTAGAGGGCCACATGTGGCCTGGAAGGTGCAAGTTCTCCAGCCCTGGGTTAGAGGCTGAGCCTGCTACCATGGAGAGAGCCCCTCGACTCAGTCCGGAAACTTCCTAGCTATGGGGCTATGAGACAAGTCACTTTCACTCTCTACAACTTCAGTTTTCTTCCTTCTCTGATACCTTATCATGGTGTGGAGGTGACCCTCTGGACTCCTGAAGTCTGTGTCCCTGGAGCACAAACTTTGGTAGGTCCTACCAAGATGAAAAAGCTTTGGGTGAAGGCCAGGCAAGGTATTGTATGCCTGTCATCTGAAGCCCAAGCTAGTTAAGTTGGAAGATACCCATCACTGGATGGCTGGCCATTGAGTAATCTCTTGACCACTGCGAAGAGGATGGAGGGCGGGGTGGATGGATGACATATATGTTAATCAGCTAGTCGGTACAGTGGATAGGACACCGGGCCTGCAGTCAAGGACACTTCTGTTCCAATCTGGCCTCAGACACTTTACTAGCTGTGTGTAAAACCTACCCTGGGTAAGTCACTTAACCTCTGTCCCAGTTTCCTCAACTGTGAAATGGGGATAATGATAGCACCCTCCTTCCAAGGTTGTGAGGACCAAATGAGATCATTGTGAAGTGATTAGCACAGTGCCTGGCACGTAGTAAGTGCTATATAAATGTAAGCTGTTATTATTTGTTGTTATTATTATTAAACATGCAAGCAATATCCCTGTTTTTTTCCCACCGAGGTAAGGATTTAATGAGACAATGCACATGAAGGCACCTTGAAAAGTACTGTGGGCACACTGTGCACACACAGAGGGGCATTCATCATCATCTTTGTTTTGTTACTGTGGTTGTTAGCATTATAAACTTCTATTCCAGCTCCCCCAGCGTGAAATCCCTCCCATCTGTCCTCAGCAGTGCCTTCCAAATCCCCGTCCCATTCGTTGTTCTTCTCAGAGTACACGACTGTGGCGCAAGCCATATCTGGCCCCAATTCACCCTTGGCCCTGCTGGCCGCCCCGACCAGGCCTGAACACTGACTATTCCCTGGCTTTCAGTTCCCGTCAGGGTTTGTGCTAGTTCCCAATGCTGACAGAAATCTTTCTTTCTTGCCTTAATTTCTTTAGATGTCCAATGGACGTAGCACTCTTGCTTTCTCTCTTAGGGCAGTAACTGGGAGCACCTAAATGTCCTGGGGGGGGAGGGGAATGCCAAATAATCCTTAGTCTTCTTCTAGGAAAGCAACCCTGTCATTCTGTGTTTGGTCTGACACTCTCACCTCCTTTTGTGTCTGGTCCCCACACCCCCAATTTGCTTTGCTTGACTGTTCATATTTGTTGTAAGACTTGTCTTTTTGTTGTTGTTCTTCAGTGAGGGAAGGGTGGGAAGGAGAGTCAATAAATGCATGTTCATTAAAAAAAGTGAATGAAAAAAACACGGTCCTACCTTGCTTCTGGTTGATGTCAGCAGAGACGTGTGTCTGGTGGGAGCTGAAATGTTCATAGAGGGGTGTGATCTGGGGAACTCCATGGGAGGGCTGGCCAGGCTTGGCGTGCTGAAAGACACGAGAGAGACAGCCCCCAGCCACCCACCTGTAAACGTGAACGTGATCCGAGCCACCTGCAGCAGCCCAGAATTTCTGGAGCTTGGCAATGAACTTCCTGGTCTCAAAGGAGCCTCATCGCAGGCCGGGAAGCAAGGTGGCAGAGCAGGTATTTTTAGTCTCTTTTTACATATAGAAAAACTGAGGCCAAGAGAGAGAAGAGGAATGACCTCAAGTTCACCTAGCTAGCCAGCAGCCTATCAGAACTGAGATCCAAGCAGGGGTGTGCTGGAGCCAGCGCCAGACGTTTAAGAGAGTCCGTTGTTAAATTTTCCGTGTGATCGCTCATGCCTCAGAAACAAGCAATCCCTGTGCATCACCCTTGATATATTGTTTTGTTGACTGCTTTGGATCAAGAAAGTGTTAATAATGCCGATTAAGCTCTAGAAGTGCACACACTTGTAAAAGCCCCTACCCCTACACTGTTTTATAAACATTATTTGAGCTCAGCAGGTCTACAAGAGAGGGCTCAGGGAATGAAGTCCTTATCAAATTGGAGGCCTAGCCACTGTAGACTAAAAATGATGATGAGGATGACAACTGGTATGTATAGAGTGCTGTTTACATCCATTAGCTCATTTGGACCTCACAACATACTTGACCTATGATCCAGGGCTCCTCCTTCCCTTTACAGCCATCCTTTGGCTCACTGCTTAAACAGCCCTAATCACTGAATGGGTGTTGCCTCAGCCAAAGTGACAACTGGGAGAGACCTCAGCTTAAAAAGGCCAAGGGCTCCCACCGCATCCTGAGCCATCTTCAGTCGTCCTGATGTGTATCTGGCCACTGAACCCCAGATGGCTCTGGAGGAGAAAGTGAGGCTGGTGACTTTGCATGGCCCTGCCTCACTTAAATCCATTTCACTTGCGAGTCATGGCAGCATCTTCCTGATGTCGTGATCCTCTTGACCTTGAGAACAAGGGCAAACCACACACACACACATACACACCACACACAGAAGAGGCAGGGTATTCATAATTAATCCTATTCTACTAGAGGCACTGTGGTCCCCCCTCTGATACAAACTGGCCATATCAACCTGCACAAATCTTAATTTAGTCTTTCAGTGTTCTAGGCCAGTGGCTTCAGACTCACATAGAAAGAAGGTAAGCTGCATGTTTGACCCCTCTGCTCTAGGCCACTCTCTAACACTATATATGCTGCAGAAATGGTGCCAACCTATACTGATAGAGAGAGTTTTGAATTCTGAGTCCCCAAGGCTGACTCATAGAGCTTTCTCCGAGCTGATCCTAGTTTCTTCCCTGCCAAAGAAGAGGAGTTAATATTTCTGAAAGGCTTCCAACTGTGCCTCTTCTCTTGTCCTTGGTCTTACTGAGTAACACTGCAGGAGGGTGAGAGAGTGGGGGGAGGGCTTAAAAGAGTCATGTAATCTGTCTCTGTCATCCCCCCAACTCTGCCTAGGACTGGGCTGGGCATAAACTCTTTCCCCATATCTGGCTCTGAAGACGGAAAGCTTCCTTTCTGTCAAGACCCAACTAAGATGCCACCTCTTCTATGAACCCTGTTCTGGGTCTCCCCTGAACCCAGGTGAAAGTGACTTCTCCTACCTCAGACTTTCACTAGTACTTTGTCCCGGACTCACCTTCATATTTCTCTTGCTTTCCCTTGTAATATACTTCACCTCTCAGAGCTTTGTTTCTTCATCAGTAAAATGGAGCTATAATACTAGTGTTATCCACTTCACAGGATTGTTAGGGGAAATCACTTTGTAAACCTTTAGGTGCTATGGAAATATGAGTTATCATCATTAATTATTTTCATAAGTTTGGATCGGTGATTCCTTTGTAAAGAGAATTCCTTTGTAACTGTCAGTGTTACAATTCTCTCCGCTGAAGAAGCTCACAAACTCATCTCTAACACGTGACATTAGAGTTGCCTGGAATACTTGGAGGTTACATGACTTACCCACCATCACAGCTGGTACATAGGGGAAGGAGGACTTGAAATTGGCTCTTCCTGAAACCAAGGCTGGCTCTATATCCACTGTCATGATGACAATCATTGGGGTACTTGTTCTCCCCCAGCCCCTTCCCTTGGAGGGTAAACTCCTACAGAGCAGGTATTGTGACATAGCACACAAAGATACTTGTATCCTCAGAGCCCAGTGTAAGGGCCCTGCCCTTAGGAGGTGTGTAAAAATGTTTGCTGAATTGAAAATTGGATTGGTTTGAACTGAACATCATCAAAATACTCAAAAGGACTACGTGACTCCCCTACCCCCACACCCCCTTAGGGAAGGGGGAAGGGAGAAAGAGGAAGGATGTAGAGTGGAGGGGGGTGATGGAGTAGTTGGAGCCCTGAGGGGCTCCTCTGGGAGGGTTTCCTAGATGAGGTTAGTTTTGGAAGTGGAGGAAGGGAAAGGGGCAGGGTTTGGCAGAGAGCAGGACTGTTGGGTTTGTTTTGGATGAAACTAGGGCCACAACCAATGAGCCCTTTGGTGGGGGCCTGCTGTGGGAAGTTGACTAAAGGGGCCCAGCGTGGATGAGAAGCCACAAATAAAAGGGTATGGAGGGGGTAGAGGGGATGCAGGCGACCCATAAATAGCCTGGCAATTAGAAGTAGGTGGGGCAGCTGGGCCTTAAAGGGAAAGCAGTTGTTAGTTAGCAAAGCCACAGGCTTACCCCAAGCTCTCCAGGGAGGAGCTAGCCCAGCCAGAATCTCCAGAAGTGTGTGTGTGTGGTGTGTGTGTGTGTGTTGGGGAGGCGGTCTAAGGACAGCCCAGTCTGCAGCAAAAGAGGACAGAGCCCCTGAGTCCTCCTGAATTCAGGTCAAAAGGACTCCTTTGGGCATTCAAAGGCCCTTCCTCATCTGGTCCAACTCTACCTCACCAGCCTTCATTCTTACGGCTCCACCAACAAGCATACCTGTGCTGCAACCAAAATCACTGCTTTCTGCTGTGTCTTTGCTCACACTGTTCTCCCTTCTCGTATATCCAAAGTCTACCCATCATTCTTCAACACCTGCCTCCAGGCCTCCACCTCAAGGAAGACTTCACAGGCTGCCCCAGTCTTCACCAATGACTCCTTCCTGGCACTGATCATTCACACTCCTTGGCTGGTGTTTAGCATAAAATAAATTTCTCACAAAATCTGGACTCCTGCGCCTGGCATTCAAGACCCTCTACAATATGCTTGCAGCCCATCTTTCCAGACAGATCTCATGCACTCTCCTCTACACTGTCTATGTGGCAACCAAGCTGGGACTCATCTTTGTCCCCTGAACACATACAGTGTGGTACAATGGGAAAAATGCTGACCCCACATAGAGTCACAGGACCTGAGCACAACTCCGGCCCTGCCAACCACTTGTGACCTGCAACCTTGAGTGCATCACTCCTGCTTGGGCCTCAAATGCGGGGGCTGGGCTTGACAGCTTCCAAGGTCAGGGTCAGCCCTCTCAGCCCTAGTCTAGGATCTCACTCTCTTTGATAAGACTGTTCCCTATACTTAGAACCCCGTCTGGTCCCCCACTTCATCCATACTTTGCTATTCTGAATTCCTGCCCATCCTCTCAGAGGCAGCTAGACAGCTCAGTGGATACAACACTGCACCTGGAGGCAGGAAGCTGTTGTCTGGTTATGTCTGACTCCTTGTGACCCCATTTGGGGTTTTCTTGGCAAAGATGCTGGAAAAGTTTGCCATTTCCTTTCCAGTTCATTTCACAGATGAGGAAACTGAGGCAAACCAGGTTAAGTGACTTGCCCAGGGTCATACAGCTAGTAAGTGTCTGAGGTTGGATTTGAACTCAGGAAAATGAGTCTTCCTGACTCTAGGCCCAGTGCTGTATCCACTGTGCCACCTAGCTGTAGGAAGTTAGAAGACCTGAGTTTAAATCCATTCACCTTAATCCACTGGAGAAGAAAATAGCAAAATACTCCAGTATCTTTGCCAAGAAAACCCCAAAGACAGCATTATGCTGTGGTCCACAAGGTCACAAAGAGTCAGACGTGATTGAACAACTCGAGAACAACAACAACCATCCTTTAAAGCCCAGCTGACAGACCACGTCCTCCAAAAGAAACGTCCCCGATTTGTTTCCTTCCCCTCTCCTTAACTGAATCAATGACCTCCCTCCTCAGATAGCCCACATCACTTGATTTCGTTCATCTCTAATGCACTTAGCACGTATTGCCGTCCCATTCCCTGCCAGACTGTAAGCTCCGTGGGGGTGGAGACTATCTTTTAGGGAAGCACTGTATGTATGGCACCTAGCAAAGTGCTTTACAAGTGGGAATCTCACAAAGTTGGTGGTGATTGTATTGTCTAAATCGTAATGAAAGAGTTCTGGTGCAGCAGAGAGATGACTAGCTTTGAAGTTGGAATCCCAGCTCTGTGACCTTGGGCAGGTCATGGGAGGAGCCTTCGCTCTCTCAGTAAAGAAGGGGTTGGACTAGATGATCTATAAGCTTTACCACTTGTGTCACCTTAGGCAAGTCTTTACATTCTCTGAACCTTGGAATAAGGTGGCCTCAAAGATATTTTCCAGCTATAAAGTCCATGATCCTATGAGTCTGACCCTGGCTCCCCAGCTGGACTGTGAGTTTCCTGAAGGGAGGGATTCTGTCATGTCCACACAGGACAAAGCACAGGGCTAGGCACATGGTGTGGGGAGGAGAGGAAAGGGATGATCAATAAAAACTTACTGATTGAATAGAGACTGGAGTCCCTTCCAGTGCTGGGTGCCTCAGGCAGGGCCGGGAGATAACTTCCCCCAAAGCCCCTCTGGTTCTGAGACTCTTCTGAGGGAGGCTATTGAATGTTTGCTGGGCCCTTACCCCCCTGCTTTCCAAACTACCCAAGCTTCCTGTCTCACTCATGTAGGAGGCCATAGCACTCTTACTTTTCGTAGAAATGGCCTATGGTGGCATTCAGAGATGACTCATGCCTCACTGAGATATGAAGATGGGGAGAGGCAGAACAAAGGGGGCTGTTCTCTCAGGCCCCAGGGCCAAGGTGGTGGTTTTCCTGTAGGAGGGCTCCTTAGGAAGAGAGTTCACTTCTCCTCCTATCAGCTCCCTTCTAAGGCGCTTTGCTGTAACTCTCAGTTGGCCTGCCCCAAACCACTGAATAATTGACTTACCTCTGTCACTAACTTGCTTTGTGACCTAAGGAAGTCACAGGATTACAGATGTAGAGCTGAGAGCAATCTTAGGGGTAATCTGGCCCAGCCACTCCATTTATAGATGAGGAAACTAAGGTGGGAACAAGTTAAATGACTTGCTTAGAGCATCCTAGATACTAAGAGATAAAGCCAAACTTTGAACCTGGGTCACATGCATCTAAACTTAGCATAGTACCAAGCCATCACAACCTTTGTGAGTCTCATTTGCTATATCTACAAAATGAGGCTATTTAATAATGAGTAATCCCAGACAGACAGAAAAACCACTAGCCTCTGGTCGCTACCATTTGTCTCCTCACTTACTACCTCTGTGACCTTAAACCGAGGTTAACTTTTCAAGGCTCCATTTCTTCATATATAAAATGATGGTCTTGGACGAGATCCTATGATCTCCTCCTTGCTTCCCTAGTTTAGCTGAGAAAAGTTCAGAGGGACCAGCCCTATAAACCCTGGGGTGATTCCTGAGTGATCAACGGAGTTGAAACTTCACAGCCAAGAGTGACACTTGCCAGCCCTAGTCCGTGGTGAAAGGCAGATGGGGAAAGAGGGCCTAGCTCAGGGGGTTCCCAGGGGATTTTTATCGTTGTTGAGTTATTTAAGCTGTGTCCCAATCTAGATGACCCCATTCCATGTTTTCTTGCCAAAGATACTGGAATGATTTGCCATTTCCTTCTCCAACTCATTCTACAGATGTGGAAACTGAGGTAAAGTGGCTTAAGTGACTTGCCCAGAGTACACAGCTAATAAGTGTGTGAGGTTGGATTTGAACTCAGATCCTCCTGACTCCAGGGCCAGCACTCTATCCACCATGCTACCTAACTGCCCCAAGGGGAAGAGGTCTCATAGCCACATTTGCCTCCATAGTTGGCGGTTCAATGCTCAAGCCCCAGGGACATACCATTCAGGAGATTTCAGTATGGTCAGGAAAGGGAGCACTCTATTAGACAGTATTTCCAAAGTGCTTTCTACTGTCACTCATTTATTTCATAATCACATCAGCCCTGAGAGGCTGTGTATAGAACAAAGATTATTATCCCCGTCTTGGAGAAAACTGAGGCTTAGGTTGGATAGCTTGGTGATGGTGGAGCCAGGGTTAGAATCTGGATCTCCTGATTCCTGAGGGGATAGAGAGCGTTTTCTCCCCCTCCCCTCGGCTCACTTCCCCCACCCCTTAACCAAGTCCCACCATTCAATCGGAAACAGGCATGGGAGTGACAGCTCTTTCTTAGAGAGAGGGAGCAGCTGATGACCTGAATCTCTGCATACTAGGCCTCAGGGCTAGGTCTAGAGAGAGTGAGTCTGGTAACTCAAGACCAAGAGGAAGATTTTTGTTGAAGTCATCATGCTTAGTCAGTGTCTTTAGAATGTCAGTTTTGGAAGTAGCCTTAGTGGTCATCTCATTCAATCTTTAGACAGGCAGCTTATGGTCTAACAGAAAAGAAAGGGGCTTGAATCCAGGGGCTGCCACAAGGTAGCTTCAGTTTCCTCATCTGCAAAGGCAGGAGGGTGATAATTACACTCTCTAGCTCACAGAGGAAACTTCAATAAAAATGAGGACTGTGATTCTCATTTTACTAGGAGAGAGACTGAGAACCTGAGAGAAGGTTACAAAAGAAGTTAATGGTAGAACTAAGATTCAGATCCTGGGTCTCCTGACTCCTAGCCTCAGGCTTTTTCCATGAAGCCTTGATTAACCGTGGCTTCTCTGCTTGGGTTGTGGGTGTGGCTTGATCTCGGTGAAGGTGCTGAGTACCCACAGCTCTCTGCTGATTACATAATCCTTGGTAGCAAGGATTGTGAGATATTGAAGCCTGGGAGGGCTTCCTGGAGAAGCTGATAGGACCCTGAGTGAATGCTGTCCTAGGTAGGAAACTGGGCTTGTTCATTTGATGGGTTTGCCGAAGTTTCCAATGGAACAACTGCAAGCCCCTCCCTGCCCCTACATACACATAGGTGGACCTTCGTATAGTCCACAAGAGAAACAAACATTTATCAAGCATTACTATATGCCAGACACTGTGGTAAATGCTTTACAAATATTCTTAGTCGATTCTCACAATAATAACCCTTGGGCAACCCAGGGAGGTAGATGCTGTTATTATCCCTATTTTACAGTTGAGGAAACTGAGTCAAACAGAGGTTAAGTGATCTGCCTACGGTTACAAGTAAGTGTCTGAGGCTTTATTTGAACTCAAGTCTTCCTGATTCCAGGCCCAGCGCTCTATCCATTGAGCCACTTAGCTTCCCCTGGAGGAAGTTAGGGAAACCACCACCAAGAGCTGCTAAAATAAAATTTCTTTTCTTTTTGTCTTTGTATTATCCCTAGTGCTTATTGTAATGCCTGACCCCAGTGAAGATGCATATTTAATAAATGCTCATTGAATTGAATTAAACTGACTTTCAAGTGACATGAAAGCAGGAACTTAGCTACCACAGTTCTCTGCACACAGTAGGCACTTAATAAATGTTTGATTAATTAAATTAAATTGCCTCCCTCTGGGAAGGAGAACTATTTGGCTGTGAATGATGTATGGACAAATCAGCCAATCCTGAGGCACAGAGAGGGACTTCGGAGGTTCTTGTCATCGAAAAAGAATTCTTTCACTGGGACACTGCAAAGGACTCATGCTCCGTGACACTGACAAACACCTGAGGTAAATGCATCTCCCTCTTTAAGGCTTTCCTTAATCAGCCCTCATCAGATCACTGAATAAAGCTCCATGAGGGTATCTGCCATTGAGTCATATGTGATTTTAACATATATGTGAGGGACACCTTTTTGAGGACAGCCTTTAATGCTCCATTTTGCAAAGCCTTCTTTAAAAATAATTTGTATTCCTACTTTGCCTTTCAATTCTAAGTTAAAGGCCACCTCTTCCATGAAAACTTCTCTGGTTCTTCTATCCCTCCTTTAGTTATGGCTTATCCTCTCTTGGACATTGACTAGCACTTTGTTTTGTATACCTCTAATGCATTCTGCTTGGATAGATCTGTGATTCCCTTCCACTAGTATAGATCCTGACACATCCACACTTCGGCATCCTATGATTCTTGTCCATATTCTCCCGTGAATCGTTTGCATAAAGAACTCAGCATCTTTCCCTAGATCTCTTGACATTGTATGGATACCAGTGGAGGCCATGGGCCTCTTGTTGGTTATACCTGTAATACACTTATTATGTATTATTTTGTATAACAAACTTATCACATACCTTATATCACATGCTAGTTAGCATTTATATAGCACTGTAAGGTTTGCAAAGCACTTTACAAATAGTATCTCATTTGATACATCAATCCAAGTGTTATTACCATCCTTATTTTATGGATGAGGAAACTGAGGCAGAAGACAGTTAAGTGATTTGCCCAGGATCACATAACTAGTAAGTGTCTGAGGCCAGATTTCAACTCAAGTCTTTCTGACTCCAGGCCTAGCACTTTATTCACTACACCGTCTAGCTACCTTACTAGACTATAAGGTTCACGAGGGCAAGAACCATATCTTATTTAAACTTTGTGTATTCCTCAGCACAAAACATACTGCTGTTCACAGTTCACAGTAGGCACTTGACAAATGTCTATAATAAATTATAGTTAAATAGAACTGAATTGATTCAGTACAGTATCAGCTCGTATATAACAGCAAAGTTTGCCATGGGCTTTTCCATAATTACTTCATGTAAGTTTCACAACAACCCTGTCAGACAGATACAGTGAGTATTATTATCTCCATTTTAAAGATGAATCAACTAATTAACAAGCCATTATTAAGCAGATGTGGAGAAACTCCTGTGTTTGGTCTTTAATGGGCAGAGGTCCCTATTTGGGAGGAGCATAGAATCCTAGATTCAAAGCTGGATGGGGCCTTAGGAGTCATCTAGTCCAACACCTTTACAGATGAAGAAAACAGGCTGGAAGACTTGGCCTCAAGTTCAGTCCTAGGTCCTCTGATTCCAAATCCAGTGTTCTTTTCATGGCATCATATTGCCATCCTGTCTCAGGCATGATCAGGTAAAGCCAGCTGGG
Source organism: Phascolarctos cinereus (assembly GCF_003287225.1). Classification (NCBI taxonomy): domain Eukaryota; kingdom Metazoa; phylum Chordata; class Mammalia; order Diprotodontia; family Phascolarctidae; genus Phascolarctos; species Phascolarctos cinereus. Next base: position 347,285,947 of record NW_027555625.1, read on the forward strand.
AAACAAGATTTAGAGAAAAAAACACTTCTATTTAGGGGTAACCTCAGGAACTGAAGTGGAAAGAACATGGGACCTAGAGTCAAAAGAGCAGTCACTGACTCCTGGCACTGTCCATGTCAGTCTCTTCCATTCTCTGGGCCTGAGTCTCTTCATTCTTAAAAGTGAGGGGTGTGAATCAGATGGTCTCAAGCTCTAAATCCTGTGTTACTGTGAACTTAGCTCCCTGGGGACAGACAGACAGACAGATGTGCCTCCAGCCTCTCAGCTCACGTTCATCTATAGCCGTCTCTCTGACTCCAGGGAAAAACAAATAAAACTTCCTTCATTTACTTCAAGAAAGGGGACAAATAATAATAGCTCACATTTCTATAGCACTTTAAGGTTTACAAAGCATTTCTTTTTTTTTTTTACAAAGCTTTACAGATGCTTTACAAAGCATTTTTTTATTTGATCCTCATAATCTTTTGAGGTAGATGCTATTATGACTCCCATTTTACAGATGAAGAAACTGAAGTCAAATCATACACAGAGCACACATTGGTCAGTATCTGAGGTGGCCATAAAGCTCAGGCCTTCTTGACTTCATAATCTAGAAATGGATTGTCTGGAGAAGAGCTCAGATGTGAAGAACCGGTGTCTGCCATGGAGGGTCACTAGAGATGGGCCATTTGGACCGATGTTACCTGTGTGGTCTGTTAAATCGCCACTTGGTTGGGTCAAAGTTTTTCCCTGGGATGAGCCACACTGATTGTATCTGGAGGCCCAAGAGCATCACTGATTGGGTATCCAAAGAGATTTAAGAGGTCACTTAGTCCTCGACTAAGTGATGCCACTCCAGATTTATAGCTCACATGCCACTTTTAAACTTTTAAATTAAAAGTCATTGTTATCCCATACATGTATGTGTGGAGTTTACAGAGTTTTATCAAGTAACAGTTTACAAAGTCTTTTCCCTTCCCTTCTCTCATTTGATTATTATAGCCCAGTGAAGAAAGCAGGATAAGGATTATTATTTCTATTTTACTGAAAACTGAAACTGAGACTCAGACAGGAGAAGGGGTTTGCCCAAAGTCACACAGACATAGTTGCAGGAGGAGGATTAGAACCAAGGGTGTGCTGGTAAATATTTAACAACCAGGTTAGGAGGACAGCGAGGGTGGGAAGGGAAAAAGAATGTCTTCACACACTAAAATATAATCTGCATCAACACTTTTTTTTTTACATCTAGACAATAAACAAAATAATAGATCAAGCCCAGTTTTAAGCATATTTCTGAAATATAAATGCTCACACTGAAAATTAAATGATCGGCTCTTCAAAGCAGAGTTGGCTCCCCAGTACAGTGCTGATTAGAACCTAAATTCCTAACACACGGTTCAGGGATATTTGTATTACAAATTAGAGATGTCATCTCTTTCCCTTTCCCAGGTTCTCTTGGGACCCAAAGACCCCATCTCCCTTTGCTTGTACTCTGGCTGCTCAGATGGGAGCTACAGCCCCAGGGAGTTCTCAGCTATCTTCAGCTACCCCGAGGAGCCAAATCTGAACCATACCCATCTTCCCCTCCCCCCACTCCCAAGTCCTGTTATGACTGACCTGACGCGGCCACCAACCAGATACCGTACAAAGTGGCTGAGCTCTCAAGCCTGCCTGACTGCCTGTGGTTTGCACATCTCACTCACTGGGGTAACGTATGTACTGGGGAAAGTGTATTAGTCACGTCACTTTCAAACTTTCCCTCATTGCTGGCCCCAAACCCCCAAATGAGAAAGTGGGTGGGTGGGGAAGGGTGTCTGAAAGCCACTCTATGTTGTATGTACAGACAGGGAGGAGGTATGTATCCAGAGGTAGTGTGTGCGTGTATGTGGGTGTGCATGCACATACATGCGTATATGTGTGTAGACACTAAGTTTTGCAAATAACCCAGTAGATAGCTACATCTCCTTAGATTTACATAGCTACATCTCCTTAGAAACAACTTGGCCAGTAGCAATAGCTTCCTTGGGCCCCTCCCAACTTGAAAATCCTATGATTTATGTCCCCAAGAGCAGAAAGAATGAGACAGATACAACTGTACCTTCATGAATATATTCTGTGGTAACAGTATAAAAGGTTAATTGACATGTAAACAATGATTTTAAGGTTTGCAATCCATACAAGATGATTTAATCCGAAGCTCACAACAACCACTGGGAGGCTGATGTTTTATTCCCATTTCATGAATGAACAAATTCACGCTCAGACAAGTTAAATGATTACATCCCTAGTGTTAGAAGTGTCCACTATACCATACTGCACAATATGGGAACACAGGAAAAAATAGTCAGGCAAACATTTGGCTTAAATACTACCTCTGGCATTTAAGCACAGTCTCTGGCATATAATAAGTGCTTAATAAATGCCTTTTTCCTTCCTTTTCCCAGATGCAGTCATCATTTGTCTAATTTGCCAATCAGTCAGCTAGCATTTCTTAAGAGCCTGTTTTATGCCAGACTTTGTTCTAAGTACTGGGGATACAAAGAAAAACCAAACCAAACCAAACCAAACCAAAAAACAGTCCCCCTTCCCTCAAGGAGCTCACAGTCTAACGAAGGAGACAATAGGCAAACAGCTACGTACAAACAGGACAGTAGACTGGATAAACTGGGGATTTTCTCAGAGGTAAGGCATTGAAATTAAGGAGGACTGAGAAAGTCTGGCAGAAGATGGAGACTAGCTGAGACCTGACAGAATCCAAGAAAGCTGGAGGCAGAGATGAGGAAGGAGAGTGTTCTAGGTTGGGGATGGGGAGGACGGGACAGTGAGTGAAGGTTCTCTGAGTTGAAAAATGGTGGTGTCATGTTCAAGAAATAGCAAAGAGAGCGGTGTCACTGAATCACAGACTATGTGGAGATTAGTAAGGCATAAGGAAGACTGGAAAGGTAGGTATGGTTGTGGTCTTTAAAAGGCAGAAAGAAGTTTTAAATTTGAACCTGGACGTAACAGGGAGCCCCTGGAGTTTACTGAAACGGGCATGGGGGTGAGAATGACATTGTCAGATCTGTGCTTTAGGAAGATCAATTTGACCTCGGAGGATGGACTGGAGTGAGAAAGAGACTTGAGGCAGGGGACAACTAAAATAGCATTTCAATAGTCCAGGCATGAGGTGATGAGGGCCTTCACCAGGGTGATTGCAATATCAAAGGAGATGAGTGTTGGTAAGAAGGTAGAAATAATAGGAAATGACAATTGACTGGATATGAGTGGGGGGGGGCGTGAGAACAAGTGAGGCATTGAGGATGACATCTAGGCTGTGAGCCTGGGTAATGGGAGAATAGTGGTATCCTTCACAGTAATTTAGAGAAGTTAAGAAGAGAGGAAGGGGTGGAGAAGAAAGATAATGTTCAGTTTTAGACATGGCTGAGTTTAAGACATCTAGGGGGCATCTAGTTTAAGATGTCTAATAGACAGTTGGAATGTGAGATTGTGAGGTCAGGTAGGTCTGGGAGTCATCTTCGGAGAAATGATAATTGAAACCATGGGAGTTGATGATATCACCAAGTGGAATAGTGTATGGTGAGAAGAGGGCCTGGGATGGAGGCTTGTGGAGCCCCTCATGGTTAAGTGGCCATGATATGGATAAAGGTCCTGCAAAGAAGCCAGCAAAGTCAGAGAGGTAGGAGGAGAATGAGGAGAAGACAGTCATAAAAACCTAGAGAGATTATCAAGGAGAAGAAGGTGATCAACATTATCAAAGTCTTCAGAGAAGTCAAGAAGGATGAGGATAGAGAAAAAAAAAAGGGTCATTACATTTGGCAAGATTGTTAGGAGCTTTAGAGAGAACAATTTCTGTTAAAAAATGAGGTTGAAAGCCAGACTGCAAAGAGCTAAGAGGTGTGAGAGGAAAGGAAGTGAAGGCACCTGGCCATCGTAGACAGCCTTCTCAAGAAGTTTAGCTCCAAAGGGGATGAGAGGATTTTTTGAGAATGGAATGAGATCACTTGTGCATGTAGAGAGGTTTGCCTTGGCAGGGAGAAGTGCTACCTCTTCATAGGAGATGGGTCAAGCAAAAAGGCAGAAGGAATCTGAGGAATATAAGATAAGGAAGAGGGAGTTCTCAGTGAATGGCCTCAATTTTAGAAGCTGCTCTGGTCATTATGAGGCACACATCTTCTTGACGGTTCATGTGAGGGGGTGAGCAGGGGTGCCATCCTTAGTGCCTCTCCCTTGAAAGCTTGTGATTTACCTATTATGAGAAGAGGAGAGAGTTTTAGCCTGGGAGTTAGAGACTCCCAGGTTTGGTTTTGTCAACAACTGGGCTCAAAGGTCTTGGGCAAACCAAACTTTGGGCCTCTGTTTTCTTGTTTGTTAAATGAGGAACTTGGAATAGCAAATGTTTCAGGTCCCTTTTTACCTTGACACACTGTGAGTCTGAAATCAAACATCTGAGGCTGTCTTGAACACATGGCTTTTGGCAAGAATTTTCTTGGTGGCATGGAAAAGTGGGAGAACAATTTTTCTGGAGTTCCTGTTTCTACTACCCGTTTCAGACTTCACATGTACTGCCTGCTATTGTAAGTAAAAAAAGATTTTCATGTGTGTCTTCCTTGTCCACCTAGGCTGTAATCTTGTAAGGAGGCAGAGACCAAAAGATATATTGACCTGTAAGCTTCTTTGGTATTTCCCCTACAGGGTCCAGCATGATTCTGGTTTCATAAGGACTTGACCAGTATCCATTTAGAAATATTAGGGGATATGGGGCCTAGGTCAGGAGAGGGGAAACAGAGGGTTTTATACCAGCACCTACCTTCCCTGGCTTGTTATGAGGATAAAGTGAGATAATATTTGTAAATGCTTTGCAGCACTTAAACCCTATTATTATTATCATCTCTGGGAGAGGGATCATTGCTTTATTGGGCAATCCTCATCAGCCTGTGCTCCTCTTCATGGTCGTACACTGGCTGAATGACCACTGGCAAGGTATTGACCTTCTTTCATTCTTAGTTTCTTCGTCTTAAGATCTCTAGCTTTCTCTAAGGTTCAGCTCAAGCACCATGTCAATCAATTAATCAATATTTATGACTATGTGCCAGGGTAGCTAGATGGTACAGTGGATAGAGCCACTAGGTATGGAGTCAGGAAGACTCATCTTCTTGAGTTCAAATGTGGCCTAAAACACTTACTAGCTGTGTGACTCTGTACAAGTCACTTAATTCTGTTTGCCTCAGTTTCCTCATCTAAAAAATGAGCTGGAGAAGGAAATAGTAAACCACTCCAGTACCTTGCCAAGAAAATCCCAAATGGGGTCACAAAGACTTGAAGAGTCAGACATGACTGAAACAACTGAACAATAACAACAAACATACCAGGCATTGTGCTAAGTGCTAGGGATACATGAGGCCTTGCCTAATCTCTATGGCTAGCTGGAGTGTTTCTCTGACAAAAATTACCTTCTCTTTGTATATATTTTGTATTTACATTTTATGAGCACATATTTTCTTCTCCGTGGGCTTCTGCAGAACTTTTCCCAATAGAATTCAAGCTCTGTGTGAGAAGAGAATATTTTAATTTTGTCTTTGTATGTCCAATGCCTAGCACTGTGCCCGGCACAGAGTAGGTGCTTAACAAATGGTAATTGATTGATTGATCTTACTTGAGTACCTGTATCACAGAGTTGTGAATATTAACGTATGTAAAAATCCACTGCAAACCTTAATGTACTAGATGTCCATTATTATAATTATTACATATGTACATATTATACATCTAACTGGAAGGTTATGAGAAGTAAAATGAATTTGATGTAACAGTTTACATTATATCCTCTTCAGAGGAACCTCTGTGGAATTGGTGAGGACAGTTGCCATGAATTACTGCCTGTGCCAACTCAGCAACTGGACTGATGGCAAGGCTAGAAGCAAAAAGAGGCTCGAAAGCCCGATGGGCCTAATAAACACATTTGGCAGCAGGATGGCCTGGCTAGATGGCAAGGTACCTCCAAACCCAGAACACCCAAGCATCTCTGAAAATAGAGACAAAGACAGGTGGCTGCCATGCAAGAAAAGACATGAAAGGATTAGAGTTAGGGTGGACCATCCACTGTGGCCTGCAGGGGATGGATCTCATTTGGATAACCCAGCCCACTGTGGCATAATAGGAAGGCAACTTACCAACACCACTTACTAAACTGACCACACAAAAGAAGCATCTACCCACCGTCCAACCCTCACATCATACTCCACACACGTGAGGCTGAGTGTGATCTGTGGCAGCTGGATGGGGGACAGAAAGGAACTGCTCCTTGCTCTTAGGTCAATTTCAGAATTAAGCACCAACCTTTTTTTTTTTCCCCACCACTAGCTCTGAACTCCTGCAGCATTTCCTGTCTATTCTGCTCACCTGACACAACCTTATACTGTTGTGTGATTTAATCATTTCATGAGTACATCTTATCTTTTCCCCAGTCTGTGAATTCCCCAGGCAGAGGGCCCATTTATCTCCTGTCTCTCCCAGACTCTGAGCTCCTAAAGGTACCCCCTACCCCACCTCCTCTGTCTCCCTAAGACTGAGCTCTCTAAAGTCAGCTTTTTTTTCTGTCTTCTCCACATCACGATCTCCTTGAAGACAGGCCTTTGGGCCCTTCCTTCTCTGTCTCTATTCAGACTAAGAATTCCCTAAGCCCAGAGCCGGAATTTGCTCCGTCTCTGTCTCTTCTACAATATAGCCAAGCACAGGGCCAAATACACCAGCTTCTTAGTATTTCAAGGGAAGTAAATCAAATTGAGTGGAAGACTTCCTTGTGGTAAGGAGGGCCCTAACCAGCTCTCTCCAGTGGACCCCATGCCAGCAACCACAAAGATAGATGCAGTCGGCTGAGCTTTCCTCTGGCCAGCGGATGGAAATGATGCAAATGTCTGCGAACATTTCTCAGTACAATTATTGGCACAGCAACAGAAAACAGGAAGTCGTGGGGTAGCCATGAAATTTCTTTGTGTTTGTTTTTTTTTCACCAGGCAGTTTCCATTGTTTGTTGAAATGGTCTTTGTTCTCTGAGGATGGCTTCTATTGGGTCAGTATTTCATGTGCCTTCTTAGGGGAAAAACAAAAAGGAGAAAGAAAAGCATAAAAGTGTCACTACTTAAAAGAATTAAAGAAATTTGTGCAGGCTACTCTGGAACTCATAATGTCTCAATTGTCCCAATAAAAGACAGTGGGAAGTTTTGGACTCTTTGAATCAGGCAAACAAACAATTTCTCTACCATGAACAAGCTCAGGGGTCACTGACCAATATAGATACACCACATCCTTTTCCATTTCCACTGTACAGTGGCCTTGAGTGGGAATAGCAGCAAACCACTGGGGCTGTTCCTTCACCCAACTGAGAAGGTGATAAAAGTTCATCCTTCCTATAGAATTCTAATAGAATGTGAATTTGTTGAGGGTAGGGACTTTCATTTCTGTCACTGAATCCTCAGTTCCTTCTTCAACACACCAGGTCCTTTAAAAATGCCTGTTGCCTGATTGGTTTGGTGATGATCCATTCTTTCCTGAGTCCCTATTCTCTCTCCTGTTCCTCTCTTTCCTCTGATTCACCCCTGCTACCCACCGGCTACCAGCTAAGCAGCTGAGTGTCTGCTTGAATGTGCTAGCTGTGGATGAGGCTGAGCTAGGTAAGTGTTCAAAGGGAAACATTATTTATATTGTTTAAAATCTTTGAAAAGCTATCACTCCCAGGAGTTCACCAATTTTTTTTTTTAAGCATGTGAGGCAGCATGGTGTAGTTGACTTCAGGGTCAGAAGACCTTGGTTCAAGTTACAGCCCTGACATTAGCTTTGTGACCCTGGGGTCACATGACACAACTCCTCTAAGCCTTAGTTTCCTATTCTGCAGAATGATGACCTCTCTACAAGTCCTTTCCAGCTCTTTATCTTGACTAATGACTGGAGAGCTACTTCAACTGAACCTTGCATGAATGAGTAAAATGAAGATTGCTGCTGGTGAACCAAATGGGAACATGGTCATGGTTTTCAGAAAGACAGGCAAATAGCTCCACTTATGACTGACTATATGGAGTGTTGACTTTGTGGGGATTCACTTGACTCCTCTAAAGTCTTCTGAAAATATTATTTGGTGCTTAATGGAAATTAGGAACATAAATACAGACTTTCAAAAAGCCCTACCTCCTAAATCTAATGTAAACAAGTTATTAAAATAGCAAAAATCAACCTAGAGTCCACATCTTTGGTGGGCCTTTGTGACACCAAAAACAAAATGGTGGAGAGGTTGTAGCAATGTGTTTTCTTGGCTGATCAAAACATTTCTGCCTTTCAAATTCTCTCACTTCTGGAAGCCGAGAGGTCAGGCTAATGGCAAATCACTGAGAGAAGTTCACTAGGTGGGAAAATTTCGCCCTGCCATCAACAGTAAGGGCAATGGGTCATTTGAAAAGTAGGGGACAATGGATTATAAGCCATAGGATCATAGATTTGAAGTTGGAAGGGACCCTAGAGACCAACTGGTTCAACCCCCTCATTGTACAGTGAAAGAAACTGAGACCCAAAGAAGTTAAATGACTTTCCCAAAGTCAGACAAGTCATAAGGAAGGAGAGATGGGATTCAAAATCAAGTCCTCTGACTCCAAATTCAATGTTCTTTCCAAAGAACCATGATGTCTAACCTGAACTCTGAGGAGTATAATATTCTATGTCTATCAATCAATAAAACCCAATAAAATAGACAAAACTTTGGTTAATTTGATTTAAAAAAAGAAAGAAGAAAACCAAATTGCCAGTATCAAAAATGAAGAGGAAATTAAAACAACAATTAAAAGTTATTTTGCCCAATTGTATGCCAATAAATCTGACAATCTAAGTAAAATGGATGAATATTTACAAAAATATAAATTGCCCAGATTAACAGAAGAGGAAATAAAATACTTAACCCCATTTTAGAAAAAGAAATTGAACAAGCCATCAATGAACTTTCTAAGAAAAAATCTCCAGGACCAGATGGATTTACAAGTGAATTCTACCAAACATTTAAAGAACAATTAATTCCGATGCTATATAAACTATTTGGAAAAATAGGCAAAGAAGGAGTACTGCCAAATTCTTTTTATGATACAAATATGGTGCTGATACCTAAATTGGGAAAAGCCAAAACAAGGAAAGAAAATTATAGACCAATTTCCCTAATGGATATAGATGCAGAAATTTAAAATAAAATATTAGCAAAGAAATTACATCAACTAATCATGAGGATAATACACTATGCCCAGGTGGGACTTATACCAGGAATGCAGGCAGGTTCAATATTAGGAAAGCTATCAGCACAACTGACCACATCAATATCAAAATTAACAGAAATCATATGATTATTTCAATAGATGCAGAAAAAGCTTTTGATAAAATACAACACCCATTCCTATTAAAAACACTAGCGAGCATGGGAATAAATGGAGATTTCCTTAAAATGATAAGTAGCATCTATCTAAAACCATCAGCAAGCATTATATTAATGGGGATAAGCCAGAAGCATTTCCAGTAAGATCAGGGGTGAAACAAGGATGTCCATGATCACCACTGTTATTCAATATTGTACTAGAAATGTTAGTTTTAGCAATAAGAGAAGACAAAGAAATTGAAGGAATTAGAATAGGCAATGAAGAAACAAAGTTATCGCTCTTTGCAGATGATATAATGGTATACTTAGAGAATTCTAGAGAATCAACAAAAAAAAACCTAAGTGAAATAATAAATATAGCAAAGTTGCAGAGCATAAAATAAACCCACACAAATGATAAGCATTTCTAGATATTACTAATGAAGCCCAGCAGCAAAAGATAGAAATTCCATTTAAAGTAACTGTAGACAATATCAAATATTTGAGAGTCTGCCTGTCAAGACAAACCCAGGAACTCTATGAACACAATTACAAAACACTTTTCACACAAATAAAGTCAGATCTAAATAACTGGAAAAATATCAGTTGTTCAGGGGTAGGCCAAGCTAATATAATAAAAATGACAATTCTCCCTAAATTAATTTACTTATTCAATGCCATACTAATCAAACTACCAAAGAATTATTTTACAGAGCTAGAGAAATAATGACAAAATTCATCTGGAAAAACAAAATGTCCATAATATCAAGGAAATTAATGAAAACAAATGCAAGAGAAGGTGGCCTAGCTGTACCAGACCTAAAACTGTATTGTAAAGCAGCAATCATTAAAACTACTTGGTACTGGCTAAGAAATAGAGTGGTGGATCAGTGGAATAGGCTAGGTACACAAGACACAGTAGTCAATGACTATAGTAATCTACTGTTTGATAAACCCAAAGACTCCAGCTTCCGGGAAAAGAACTCACTATTTGACAAAAACTGTTGGGAATACTGGAAAATAGTATGGCAGACACCAGACACAGACCAACATTTTACACTATATACCCAGATAAGGTCAAAATGGGTACATAATTGAGACATAAAGAATGAGACTATAAGCAAATTAGGAGAGCAAGGAACAGTTTACCTATCAGATCTATGGAGAAGGGAAGAATTTATGACCAAACAAAAGATACAGAACATTATGAAATACAAAATGGGTAATTTTGATGGTATTAAATTAAATTTTTTTTATTTTGTGAATGAAATTTTTATTTACACATTGTATCTAGAAGCAGATATGTAAGTTCTTACAGTTATTTTTCCAAAAATGTGCAAGAAACTACTATATCTTTTATTTATTTATTTATTTATTTTAGTGAGGCAATTGGGATTAAGTGACTTGCCCAGAGTCACATAGCTGGGAAGTATTATGTGTCTGAGGCCAGATTTGAACTCAGGTCCTCCTGACTCCAGGGCCAGTGCTCTATCCACTGCGCCACCTAGCTGCCCCCTATAACTTTGTTTACAAACCAAAACACATATTAAAATCAATGGACTTTGGATAGTTCTTATTCTGTGGTATGCTCAGTACAAACAGTACACACCTGGTTTGACATACAGAAAAGTGTAAACTACAGCAATCTGGATTGCAAGTATTAATTTCATGGCACTCCATCACCACTATAAAATTTGTTTAACCTAACACGTATACTTAATACAAAATTCTATAAGAATTTTTCATGATCTGTGGATGTAGAGCGTGGAATACTTTTCAGATATAGCAACTACACAACATTTTCCATGTTGTGATTAACTATTAATAAAAAGGATGTTTATAAAAAACATTAAATTTTTTTGCACAAAGCCAATGCAATCAAGATTAGAAGGAAAACAGAAAGATGGGAAACAATTTTTACAGCCAGTAATAAAGTGATAAAGTGACAAAGGCCTCATTTGAAAAATATATAGAGAACTGAGTCAAATTTATAAGAATGCAAGTCATTCCCCAATTGATAAATACTCAAAGGATATGAATAGGCAGTTTTCAGATGAAGAAATTAAAACTATCTCTAGTCATATGGAAAAATAGTCTAAATAACTATTGGTTAGAGAAATGCAAATTAAAACAACTTTGAGATACCACATCACACCTATCAGATTGGCTAATGTGACAAAACAGAAAAATGATAACTATTGGAGAAGATGTGGGAAAATTGGAACACTAATGCATTGTTGGTGGAGTTGTGAACTGATCCAACCATTCTGGAGAGCAACTTGGAACTATGCTGAAAGGGTTATAAAATTGTGCATACCCTTTGATCCATTACTATAGGTCTGTATCCCAAAGAGATCATAAAAAAACAAAAAGGACCCACACGTACAAAAATATTTACAGCAGCTCTTTTTTTTGGTGGCAAAGAATTGGAAACTGAGGAGATGCCCATCAATTGGGGAATGGCTGAACAAGTTGTGGTATATGAATGTAATGGAATACTATTGTGCTATCAGAAATGATGAACAGGCAGACTTCAGAAAAACCTGGAAAGACTTGTATGATCTGATGCTGAGTGAAGTGAGCAGAACCAGGAGAATGTTGTACACAATAACAGCCACATTGTGCGATGACTGATATTGATAGACTTAGCCCTTCTCAGCATTACAAGGATCTAAGACATCTCCAAAGGCCTCAGGATGGAAAATGCTATCCATATCCAAAGAAAGAACTATGGAGTTTGAATGCAGATCAAAGCATATTATTCGCTATTTTTTTTTCTTCTGTTGTGTTTTGTTTCCTCTTTCTGGTGGTTCCTCCTATTGGCTCTAATTCTTCCTTACAACATTATTAATGTGAAAATATGTTTAATAGGAATGTTTATGTATATCCTATATCAGATTGCTCACCGTCTTGGGGGGGGGAAGTGGGGAGGGAAGAGGAGAAAAATGTAAAACTCAAAAGTTTATGGAAGTGATTGCTGATAAATCAAAATAAATTAGTTTAAAAAAAAAGAAATGATGAGCAGATAGATTTCAGAAAAAACTGGAGTTATATGAACTGATGCTGAGTGAAGTGAGCAGAACTAGGAGAACACTGTACCCAGTAACAGCAACATTGTACATAACCCACTTTGATAGATTTAGCTCTTCTCAGCTAATTGTCTAAGACAATTCCAAAAGACTCATGAATGAAAATGCTATCCACATCCAGAGAAAGAACTATGGAGTCTGAACACAGATTGAAGCATACTATTTTCTCTCTCTCTTTTTTTTCCTTTCTCATGGTTTTTCACTTTTGTTCTGATTCTTCTTTCACAACATGACTAATGTGGAATACGTTCAATATGATTGTACACGTATAGCCTATATCAGATTGTATGCTGTCTTATTAAAAAAAAGAATGCTGAAAACTAAAATTTAATTAATTAATTTTAAAAAAAAAACCTTTTCCAGTCTTACTAGATTGTGGGCCATAGGCATTCAAAGGAGGAGAGCTTCGAGAACTAGAATAACCAGAGAGGATCTCCTGTAGGTGGGAGAGCATCAAATTTAGGTTAGCCCAGTGCTTTTTTTTTTATAGTGCTTTACTTAGAGACTAGGAATATATGTTTAGAAACTCTCTGGTTTCTAGCAGTTACCTAATTTGGTATGACCCAACCGTGACTTAGGGACCACCCTGTTACATACACACTTTGGCTTCTGGGATACCACATCAGGAAATAGTTTGGGAGAAGGTCAAAGCTCTCCCTCAGACCTCCCTGCTTTGGTGTCTGGTACTTTCATGACCCTGGAATGATATCCTAATGGCCTGATGCAGACCAGATACAGGGAGATAACTGAATCTTCCAGCTAGCCAAGAGGTGATCTTGCTCTTCCTGTCTATTGGGAATGACAACAGAAGAAGTCAGGAATCAAAGATCAGGTGGTTTCTAATAAAATGAGGGGAAAACCTTTCCCTTTTCATATGAAACTTCTTCTCCCACTCTCTGGCCTTCCTAAGTTATGGGAAAGAAATATAGAGTGTGAATCATGGTCCTGATGCTTTAGGAGTTTATAATCTGGGCAAGGACACAAAAGTCACCCACAGGAAGTCATTAGAGAGTAAGACAAGACATACTTTATTAAACTGCTAATAGGAGTAGTATAGGCAATACATTCTGTGGGAATTCAGAGAAGGAGAGATCCTTATGGGATGTTGTTGGCAGGGAAGACTTCTTAGAAGAAAAGGTGGCAATAGAGTTGGGCCTAAAGGATGAGTAGAATATCAGTATATGGAGAAAGAGTTGGGGGGATAAGAATGGGGTGGGGGAGTAATGGTAAATGTAAAAACACAGAATTGAGCACAGCTGAGGAGAAGAACAAGCCTAAGTGGGACATGGCATGTGTGGCAATGAACTGTGTGAGATAAAAGTGTAGAGGTAGGTTGTGGTCATATTGTAGAAAACTGGAAATGTCAGGATCAAAAACTGGGGCTTTATTTGGTAGACAATGGTGAATTGCTGAAGTGGTATGACATGATTCTAGGCACTAGAGCTGGATGAGACTTTCAAGGAAACCGAGGCCAACAGAGGGTGGGTGACTTGCCCTAAATCATACCATCAGGGTTGTATTTCTCTTCCCTTCCATCTGCCTCTGTAACTCTCACTGTTTCTGATCTTCCCATCATTTTATGCCAATTTCCCAGGAGTGTTTGAGCCTCTCCTTAAGTTGAATCCAATGAAATTTTTTGTAAACTGAATCCTATTTTAAATACACCAGAGGAGGTTTCTATTTAATGGACCCCTTGGGATCAATCCTTTTAGTAAAGTGAATAACCATTATCTGGAAATCCAGACTTAAACACGCTGGGTTGGCTCAGCTGTGCTGCAAAGAATGATATACAGTAGACACACATCTCATATCTCTTCCCATGTTGGAGACTTACTTCTTGGAAGTGAATGTGCCTGGGGCAGTGCATATGTGTATGAGTGTATGTGTGTGTGGTCAGTCGAGGACCCTGCAAATTGTGTTACATTAAAGAAGAAAAAGGAAACATTGGCCCAGGGTGCTGAGATACAGATGGTATCCTGGTTCTAAAATCTAGGCTTACTCATGACATCTGCTCAACATGCTACTTTGCTTCTCTTGGATATAATTATGACTTTACCCTGCAGAGGAGTCAGTAATCTCCTTTCAAAAAATATATGGTGGGCCGGATAGGGAGAGAAGAATGTTTGTATTAAGCTGAGCAGGAAATACCATTGTTCCTGTCCTTCTCCTGCTCAAGAATTTACAGTGGCTCCCTATTACTGAGCAACTGAAGTCATAAAGAGATATGTGACAGTCAAAAAAACCAAATTCAATCTTGAGTTGCATTAATTGAGTCAGAGTCCAGGACGTAAAAGGTGATAGTCCTTTAATTGCTTAAGTATTTGAAGGACTATTAAGTGAAAGAGGAATGAGATGTAGTCTGTTTGATCCAGACAGCAAAACTAGATGTTGATTTAGACTTGAGATAAGGATAAGCTTCTTAATGATTATCCATTAAGCTTCTTAATGATATCCAAGAGTAGAATCGGCAGCCTCAACAAGGAGTGAGTTTCCCAGTACTGGAGGTGTTCAAGCAAAGTATGGATGACCACTTGTTGGGGATGTGGTTGAGAAGATTCTTGGTCAGATGTGGATTAGACTAGATGGCCTTTCAACACTGAGATTCTGTCATTCCTGATGTATGTGCTCTGTCCTAGTCAGACCACATCTGCACTGCTGTTATTGGCTTTGGGAAGGCAATGAAGATATGAGGGGACTGGAGAGAGCAGACTTGAGAGGGGCCTTCTTCTTACACTCAAGCATGACGGGATGTCATAGAGAAGGATTATAGAGTTCTTCCAGTCTTCAGATGGCAGAATTGAGAAAAATGGACTTGAGGCACTGAGAGGAAGATTTCAGCCTGATGATCTCCCTCACAGCTCTAGAGCTTTCAAACAATGGAATGAGCTACAGCGGGAGGCTGTAAACTCATTACCCCAGATCTCCAAGTGAAGGCTGACTACTTGTCAAAGATGACTACTTGTCAGTGTAATAATGTGTAATAATAGCTAACTATAACATATATGAGCTAACTATAATACTTAAAACAGCTATGATATATATTATATGTAATAAGTATAGTATAGAACTTTTCAGCTTTGCAAAATGCTCACTCATCAAACACTCATTGGATCTTTACAACAACCCTGTGGAATAGATGCTATTATTCCCATTTTACAGATGGGGAAAGTGAGGCTGAGAGAGGTTTAATTACTTGCCCAGGGTTATACAATTAATACATATCTGAAGGAGGATTTGGGCTTAGGTCTTTCCGATTTCAAATCCAGTACTATTTTTACTCTTTCATGGAGTGGTTCCTGCACAGGAATAGGTCAGACTAGATGTTTTCTGAGGTTCTTTCCACAGTCCTTTCTTTCTCAATCCCAGTATTGCATCCTGGAACTCCAGTCCTTTATGGGAGAACAGAAGAATGGGCAGGGGAATAGGGACAGGTGAGTGATCTGGGCCAGAAACCACCCATCACTGAGTAGGGGCTTGGAGACTGGATCTGGCAGGAGGTGAAAAGGAAGCTGAGGCCCACAGAAGCCAAGTGAATTAGCCAAGGTCACAGAGGCTAAGGAGCTGAGCTGGGATCTTCAGTACGGTTCTGTGACTAAGTTCAAGGTTATTTCCACTATAGTCTCCTGACTTGGAGGACCCCTCTTAGGACAATGGGAATGGAGTTCTTTGAGATATGTTTGAAACTGGGGAGGTGCAGGGGAGTGGGCTGAAGGGAAAGAGAAGGAATGAAGGGCTCTCAGCATGGGCAAATATCCAACAGCAGATTTTCAAGGAAATAGGACAAGAGGCAGCGTAACATAAAAGAGCCCTGACTTGGGAGTCAGGAGTCTTAGCTCTGCTGTATGATCTTGGGCAAGCTGGTTCCTTCCACCGGGCTAATGTTCTCTTCTGTAAAAGGAGTGGATTAGATGTGACTTGAATAAATGGCCTCTAAGGTCCCTTCTCCCTGTAAAAGTTGATGGTTCTCCGATGGGCTGGGCCCCACAGTATACAAAGGTAAGTGAGACCTGGATTCTGCTCTCACAGGATTTATGTTTCCGTACAGGGATAATAACAACAAGATAACTATAATGCATATGATGGAGGCACATGGATGCCAGGGTTTGGAAGGCTGGTGTGAGTTGAATGTGGGAGTTTGCAACTGTATGTAAGCTTCATTTCCCCTCTTACTCTCAGGTCTCTCTTGGTCCCCTGCAGCCTGGTGCTCCCAGGTGTTCGCAGTGAGGCCACAACTCCAGCAGGCTTCCAGCCTTCTCACCTGCCCAGAAGAAGGCCCCAGGCCTGCTGGTGTACATGGTGGTGAAGAGGAAGAGGGTGTCTCAAGACTCTGTGGAGGGAGGGGCCTGGTCTTCCTCTAGCTGCTCTCTCCCACCATCAGAGCTTGGCTCAGGAACCACGGCTTCCCTGGGAACCCAGAGCAAGCCTCGTAAAGAGGGAGGCTCTATCTCCAGCCAAACCACATAAAAGGCCATGGGGCAGGCTCTCCTGGTCTTCACAGAGGGACTGAGGGACAAGGGCAGCTTTTAGTTCTGAGGGAAAAAGAAGGGGCAAATGGAAGAGAGGGCTTTTAGCCTTCAATGGAGACTTTAGGGAGATTTCTTGGAGCAAATTCTTTCTCATTTTCTATATCACCCCTGACCCTTGGTATTTGCCATGCAGTACTCTGCACCAGAAGGGGCACAAGAGAATTAAGGTTCTATCATCTCCCCTTCTTTTGTTTTTACCTATTAAGGCCCCCTTGTCCCCCTAGTCTAGATCCTGGCCCTAATGGGAGAATTTAACCAAACTTGGTCTGGAACCTATTTGTGATTTCTGCTGATTTAAGGTAATGAGAGCCATAAGTTTCCCCTCTATTTTGAGAATTACAATTTAGCTTACACCACTATCTCCTTCCAACTTCAAGGGAGGCCTCCTCATTTTAGGATCCTGGTATAGAAGCAAAGGACATAGAGACCATCTAGCCTATTCAATTTACAGATAGGGAAACTGAGTCCCTGAGAAGGGAAGTAGTTTGTTCAAGATCATACCACCAATTAGTGACAGAGCCAGCATGAGAACCCAGATCTCCTAGCTTCCAGTCCAGGGCTCCTTCTATTTATAACAACTATAAAAAGTAGAGTTTGGCATAGTGCTTTATCATTAAAGTACTTCATATGCATTATTTCATGTGATTCTCATAACAACCTTGTGAGTTGAATGGCATTGCCCTTATTTTACAGATCAAGAAACTGAAGCTCGGAGTTGAATGCTCATACTACCATGGCTGTTAATTTTCGATAGAGGCAAAACTCAAACCTAGGTCTTCTGAATAAAAGTCCATTTCTTTCTGCCCCCACCCCCACCCCACCACCGATGCTGCACTCCCTATTTGTCCTGATCTCAAGTTTGTTGGGCAGGGACCTAGTTCAAAAAATTGCCACTCTCTTTCCACTCCCCTTTTACACACATCCAGAAGTCCAGTATTAGAGATGAGGTCCTTTGTATTGCAAAAGCTTTCTGGTCTGCCAAAATCCCCTTAACCACTGAGAAGATGTCAACAAATACTTGGTCTTAACAGTTCACACTTTAAATCAGGATAAATTTATCAGACATTTGAAAAATGGATTCAGGAGCAATCATGATCTCAGACAAAGCAAAAGCAAAGATAGACCTAATTAAAAGAGATAATCAGTGAAACTATTACACCAAAAGTTACCATAGACAATTAAGTAACAGAAAAAACATTACAGCAAGTTTCTCTGATAAAAGTTTCATTACTCAAATATATACTAAGTATTGAAAACTGAGTCAAATTTAAAAAAATAAGAGCCATTCCCCAATTGATAAATGGTCAAAGGACATAAACAGATAGTTTTCAGAAGAAGAAATAGAAGCTATCGATAGACATATGAAAAAGATGTTTTAACACATAACACTTACTAGCTGTGTGACCCTGGGCAAGTCACTTAACCCCATTGCCTAGCAAAAAAAAAACAAAAAAAAAAAGAAAAAGATGCTCTAAATCACTATTGATTAGAGAAATGTAAATTAAAACAATTCTAAAGTACCACCTTGTAGCTATTAGAAATGACAAATATTGGAGAGGATAAGGTGAAAATAGGTATACTAATGAACTGCTGATGGAGTAGTGAACTGGTCCAACCATTCTAAATAATTTGGAACTCTGCCTAAAGGGCAATCAAACTGTGATTCCTTTTGATCCAGCAATAAATAAATAATAAATTTTTAAAAATTTTAAATTGGATTCAGGGCTGAAAGCAGATGGTAAGCCTGGTACACAGGAGGCCCAATGTTCTGGCCATGAAGATGTAAATAATATTTGCTACCTCTGTCTCCTACAAATCCTCCCATTTGCCTGATGATGCAACCCATGAGCTAGAACTGGAGAGGGTCAGGGGGCAGTAGGGTGGCAGAGAATGGCCAATTTTTATAATGGTAGTTGACAATCATTCATTTATTCATTCATCAAATATTTATTGAATACCTGCTATGTGCAGGGTCCTGTTCTGGGTGTTGAGAGATAAACACATAAAACATAGTACCTCTCCTCTGCTCCCATCAGACTTTGTTTTGTATTACAGTGTTATTTGTGCATATCCCCTATCACTTCTACTATCCTGGGAACCCCCTGAGGGGAGTGCTATAGAGGTTCAGAAGTAAGTGGTCACTTCTGGCTGGAGAGAAGGAATCAGTAAGAGTTTCCCGGGGAGGGTGGACTGGGAAGGAGGAGAAGGCATTGTTCAGTGTGACAGTATCCTGACCACTTCTCATTTGCAGCCGTCAGGGCTCTAAAGCGGGCAGTGGACCCCCAGTCTTTGGATTCTCCTACCTGGTGGGGAGTTGTCCCAGTGCTACAAGGAAAACTGTCCTCTACCTACATACACAATTACTGCCACCCCCCCCCAACACCATTATGAAGGAGATGGCACGGCCAGTAAGTCCCCCTCAGTGAGACTGCCGGGGCTACAGCAAGGATCATAGCTTCCAACTCCCTGGGTTGCAGGGGTCACAGTCAGAGGCCAACAATCTTGTTTATGTTTTCTCTTATCTGTAATGTAAACTTGTGGTTACTCAGACAAACATGAACCAGAAGTAACCATGTTTTCCGCTTGGGTGGCTAAACAGGAAACAGCCACCTTTGCCTATACTGAGTAGGACAAGGGAGGGCAGCAGGAGGAGAAAAAGGAGGGGGCCTGCCTGTGCCATTTCTTTCAGGAACTCGGATATCTCCCTTTCCCTGAGACACACATCCACTATCTTGCCCCCTGGTAACACTTGTAAGCTGCTGGATCCAACAGAGTGAGCCCTGGGAACTGGCTCTCTGCAAACAGGTTTGGGAAAAGGCATTTCTCTGTTCTGTGTCCGCAGTTTGCTTCCAAAGAGTTCCCTCCCTGAAATGTTCCCTTGGGTGTGGGAGGGAGGAGAGGAAAGGAAGAGCTAAGAGGAGAGACAAGCTTTGTTCTCTTGGAAGCCAGCTGAGAATGAGGGCACTGGGGGCCCATGGAAACCATCAGTGGGAACCCACTAGTGGGGAAGCACCCCAGAAGTATGCACTCAGTTCTGGGTACCCATACAGCTTATAGCCTGAAAAATTAATAATTACAGGTCTTTCATGGAGCTAATATCACCATAATCATGGTGCCTATTTGTTTGTTCTTCCAAGACTTGTCACTCGCTTGAGTCTGAACTTTCCCTGTGCCTGGTCTCATTCAGTTTCTCCAATCTCCCTCCCTTTCCAGATGTTTCATCCTTATCACAGCCTTCTGGCCAAATCAGCCTGTAAACCTTTCTCATCTTCCTCAGTATTCTGTCATCATTTCCCTAAGTGAAGTGACTCTAGTTGAGGAGACGGAGGGGAAGTCATTACAATCACAAGATTCATCCCAGATCCCTAAGGGCCCTTGACGATAATTTAGCACAGCCTCCTGATTTGACAGGCGTGGCCAAATAAATGGCAGAGTTTAAATTTTAACCTACATCCTACAACTCCAAAGCCAACACTCTGCACTACCTCCAGCTACCTTGAATTTATAAGATCTTGGGATGGTAGATTAAGGGCTGCAAGGGAGATTAGAGGCCATCCAGTTCCATCATGTCACAGACGGTGAACTTGAGAGCTGGAGAGGGTAAATGATTTGCCCAAGGCTGCTCAGGCAGCCTGCACAGAGTCGGGTCTCTAACTCAGGTCTCCTGACATCACTCTCTCCTCTATACCACACTGCCCTGCAAAGTGAATTCAAAGTAGTCACTGGTCCCCCAGTGTGGGTTTGGTAACCCCAGAATCTTTCTCTTCCTTCTCAGGGACAGTAAGATAAGAAAGTCCTTTTTTAAGGATGCAGCCTGTTCCCCTCACCCCACCCCACCCCCAAGCAGAGTTATCTTCTGCCCTAATACAGACAGAAGAATTTTACCATTGTTACAGAGGAGAATAGCCAGGGCCACGTACCACCTCTCAGTTCTCAGAAAAGCCCTGAGATTGACCAATTTCTGAGCTCACTGGACAAAGGGGTTTCTTTGGACAGTGGCAACTTTTTTGGGGGGGGAGGTGAGGCAATTGGGGTTATGTGACTTGCCCAGGGTCACACAGCTAGTAAGTGTTATGTGTCTGAGGCCAGATTTGAATGCAGGTTTTCTTGACTCCAGGGCCGGTGCTCTATCCTCTGCCCCACCTAGCTGCCCTGACTGGCAACTTTTAAAACACCAGAATGACATAGTTCATAATAGGAAACAGGGGCTTGGTGGGTGGGAATAGAATTGGCACATTTTTTTTAAAAGAAGCTATTAAAAACAGATACATCTGCTTTTATTGAGAACCCTGTGGGAAAAATCCTACAAACACATCTTCCTAATTCTCCCATCATGCACATATGTAGACCCCCACTATCCTTGAACTGCTGCCTCCTCCTCTCTCATCCCTGCCATTTCCAAAGTCCTTATCTCCCAAGGCAAACAGGCTACTGCTGGGAAGAGTACTTTCTGGGTCCAGGTAAAAAGGGACTGTCACAATTCCCTCAGAAGCCCGTCTGAGGGTCCCAGCACTGGCATTACCCTAGGAAGACAAGAGGGAACTTCTGGGCTTGACTGGGCTAAGCTCTGGTGGCTTCCCTTCCCTTCATGCCTTCCCCCTCCTTCAGCTGCCAATGTTTGCTGACAATTTTCTTAGAGGTTGGCAAGTGGGTTGGGCTCATAGACTTTCCTGTCATGGTTGCGACTGGCACCAGACTCAGGGTCTGCTATCTAGGGACTGTGGTCAGCCAGCAAAAGTAACAAACTTTGCTGCTGCAGGACATACTCCAGAACATATGTATGTATGTGTAGTTTTCCAGAAGAATCCCTTGTATCAGAGTCCAAAACAAGATACAACCCCAACAGGGCTGATTAGCTCCAAGGGATGGCAGATCTACCAGGGGCATTGTTCTGCCTTCCTATGACCTGCTCATTCTTTAAGGCTCAACTGAGATCCCACCTATCTTGGACAGTCCTCCCCACCTAGTGTATTTCTGTTCACAAGACTTCTCCCCTTCCTACCTGCCCTTTGTCTATAGCTTACATCTCATCATTTGCTTATAAGCAGTCTTGTCTTTGTCTCTGGCTTATGTGAAATCTTCAAGGGCAGAGTCAGCAACTTCTCTTTCTCTTTCTTTCTTTTTTTTTTTTCCCTACAGCTCAGTCCTAGCCATATGCTCAGCAAGGATTTATGGTATTAAACTGGAATCGTAGACTCACAGGCTGTCACAGCTACAAGGCAGGTACCTTTGAGTCCATCCGGTCCAGTGTCCTCATTATGTAGAGGGAGAAATTTGGAGGCCCAAAGAGGGAAGTGACATGCCCATGACTACCCAGCTAGCAAATGGTAGAACTGAATTCGGGTGTTCTGTTTGATGATACTACTCCTTGTACTTGATAGAATTTTGAACTTTTCTGCCAATGGGAGACTGGTGGTAGCTGAAGGCAAGATAAGGAGCAAGGTTTGGTTATGTTAAGGTTCTTCCTCTCTTTTCAGAAGTGCTCTATCCCCAACAGCTGTGTTCTTACCCCTTCCCTTTGCCTCCGCCAGTGGGACGGGCACCGGACATCCCAGACCTACGTTTCCTGGGGAGGAGAAAAGACTTTCACCCTTGACCTTTTCCCAAAGCTAAGCTAAGACTATAAAGGAACATCAGGTTCAAATCTAATGAGACTAAGAGAACGAGAAGCTGGGCCCACAAACTTTCCGTGAGTAGAAAGATGCTCTTCATATGAGAAACACGAAGAGGTGGTGGAAAGAGTGGTCAAAGTGAAATGAAGACAGTCAGCCACCCTAGAGGCTCAGACGTCGGAGTTGTATCGCTGTCAAAGTTAGGTGGGAGGATTAACTGTGCGCCTTTGAACAGGTCCCTTCCCCTTTCTGGGCCTGTTTTCTGAGTGTTAGACTTGCTGGATTCTAAGGTCTTGTCTAGCTCCAAGGTTCTGTAGCTCGGGGACAATGTTTTGCTCAATCTCCAGTCTCTGGATGTTTGCTTCTGCCTGAGTCCATTCCTCCTGGACTGGTCCAGCACACCAAAGTCACCCGGCCTTTCTATCCTGGTCTGTCACTTGGGAGGAGAATGGGTCAAGGTTAGGAGCAGCCATTTCAAGAACTGGGCTTGACTGGCCCCAGACGCCAGGCAATGGCAGAGGCTGTAGAATGAACCGTGTAGCAGCAAGATGAGCAGAGGAAACCTCAATGGATTTCCTCTTGTTTCGGTGTCTCACATCGTTCGTTCTGGGTGATACTTGGTCTCCAAAGCCCCTCCCTTCAGTGTGTATGCGGCCCAGGTGAAAAATAAACACAGCCTGCATTTTCCCCAGCAAACCACAGCGGGCTGGTCTTCATCACTGTATCTTCCACCTACAGCCCTGGGAAACGCCCCCTTGACTCCACTTTGCTGGGCTTTTACCGTTAAAACCTTAACGCTCCCAAACTGCTTGGCGGGGGTGGTAACAACAACAATTAAGAAAAACACACACACACACACCTCAAACACTTTCAGAGAAGAAAGCTCAAGTTTCTCACCACAACCCTGTTTGAAGGTCTTGAGGCAACTGATCTCTTCTTAGCCCAGGGGCCAGAAAGAGCCCCTGGAAATAACAGCATTACCAAGAGTCGGAAAGGGCTTCCAAGGACATCCACTCCAACCAATACCTCAAACAGGGATCTTTCTATGATATCCTCGACAAGGGATTATCCAGCTTCTGCCTGGATACCTCCAGTGATGGGGAACTTACTACCAGAGAGCACTTTGGAACAGGTTCTAATTTTAGGAAGTCTTTGTCTTAAGCTGAAATCTGCCTCTCTGTAGCTTATACCCACTGCTGCAAGTTCTCTCCTCTGGGTCCAAGTAAAACAAGTCTAATCCACCTCTCATAGGACAGCTTCACATATCAGAAGGCAGCCATCCCCAGTTCCGTCAGCCAACCCTTGCATGTCAGTGTTTTGAGATGTTAACTGGGTGATGCATGATGAGTTGCTAAATGCTAAAAAGCCACAAAGGAGCGCTGGGAGTCAAGGGCAAGATAAAGATCTCTTGTCAGGCTCCAAGCCAATGATAAGGAGGACGGTGGCAGGGTTTCTGTCTTCTAGTCCCTGTCCTGTTCCCAGCATGCCATCCGCTTAACCAATAAGAAGTCATCATTCTCATCTGGGCCTTTCCCCAGGAAGACAGACCAAGGAGCAAGGGGTTCAGGAACTGAAGACCCCGCTGCTTTTTCTCCCTCAGAAAAAGCCAAATCCACCATAGAGACACATGATCACAGAATCATAGGGTCCTAGAATGAAGAAGTCCCTGCTATATGACCAGAAGTCCCTTTACCTCACACCTAGGGAGTACAGGAATCCCCTCCGACAGCCTCCCTGACAAGTGGTCATCCAGAAGCTGCTTAGACACCTACATTAATGGGAAGCTCCCTATCACACAAGAAAGTTCATTCTATTTGTCAGATGGCTGCAATTGTTAGGAATTCTTTCTTATAGCGATCTCAGATTTGCTCTCCTATAACTCTCATTGCTCTCTGGGAAGTCTCTCTTCCCTCTCCCCAACCCTGGCTGTAGGATTCTTTTAGGAGAGTCTGCTACAACATATAGAAAGTATGTTCCCAGTTCTCCCTGTCTTCCCATTCCTGCATTTGCAGTTGTCAGCGTAGGAAGCCTCTAATGCCGCCACCACCCTATGGACTAGGCCGTGGCTGGGATGTCTTCCAAATTCTCCACCTCACCTCCCCATTGCTCCTAAGTCAGCTATAACCCCCTCTGGAGCAGGAACTGTGAGTAACAGAGAGGGAGGGAAGAAAAGACAGGCCCTTTTATCCAGCCTTCCTACATTCCAGGCCGACCTGGTAACCACTATTTATGGGGCTTGCCTGCCTGCCGCCACTTCACCAAGTTATCATTACCTCCCCATCACCAGGGGCTGAGATGCCAGACAGCCTTGGAGACTAAGTGCTAATGAGTATTGGAACAGCCCATGTTGGGAAGGGCTGATGGCAGACGGTTAGAGATAGGCTACTTTCAACCCCTGGCAAAGTTCAAGGCTTGCAACCTCTCAACTTGGAGTACCAACCTGGTTCCCAGTTTCCAGGAGATAGAAATGAACAGAGGTTCCATTACTATCATTAACAGTGAGAGTCACTCGTATTTCCAAAGCACTCCAAAGTTAACCAAAAAGCACTTTCCTAAGAACAACCCTATGAAGTAGGTGGTACAAGATTTTTTCCCCATTTTCAGATAGGTAAAGTGATTTACCTATCACCTGGTGTTAAGAGTCAGAGACAGAACTAGAACCCAAGTCTTTTGGTTCAAAGCTCTTTCTACTATAATAAACCTTGCTTCTCTTCCAGTACCAGCCTCTCCTCATTTTATCTTACAGCCTCCTAGATAATAGCCCCTTGGGAAGATGAGGTGTGCCCCATGGATTAAGATCCAGAGCCTAGATTTCTCTGTTTTTTTTCTAACATGTACCCCTCCTCCAATTTTCTACACTGCTCCCTCAACCGACTGTCTAAGACCCAGCATTCTTCCCCGCAGATGACTTTTCCAGCCAGGCTCAAAGAGAGATAGATAATCAATTCTTTACTTCCCAACAAAGAGTTGATGTCTTAGTTAGTTATTTGGTTTATCTTCTTTGTTCTCTTCCCTACTACCCACCCTCCCCTGACCCCTAATGAAGTGCAGACTTTGAATTCTAGTCAAATACTAATAAATCCTGAAGGCTTCCTGGAAGAAGATCCCAACTGCTAGGAGGCTTTCTTACCTGCCCATCCCTAACTGTTTTATAAGCAGTAATTAACAGAGTCCAAGGAGAGGCCTGCTTCCCATTTTACAGCTGGGAACATCAGCAGAAAAGCAACTTGCAATAGCCACTTGGAGTCAAATGAGATCAGCTCAAAAACTGGTCTGGCATTTCCTCTAGATCAGAGGTTCTTAACCTAAAGTCTATGGATAGATTTCAGGGAGTCCATGAATTTGGAGAGGGAATAAAAACATCTTTATTTTCACTAACTTCTTGTTTCTTTTTTAATAATCTATTTTATTAATTTAAGAACATTATTATGAGAAGCACCGCATAGGCTTTCACCAGGCTGCCAAAGAAGAACCCCTGTGCTAGATCTATTAGGGTACATGGAGGGAGGAGGCTGCCTTAGGATGTTGGTTTCTAAGTAGATTCAGTTCAGTCGTTTTTCAGTCATGTCTGACTCTTTGTGGCCCCATTTGGGGTCTCCTTTTTTTGGAGGTGGTTTTCCATTTCCTTCTCCAGATCATTTTACAGATGGGGAAACTGAGGCAAACAGGGTTAAGTGACTTGCCCAGGGTCATACAGCTAATGTCAGAGGCCAGATTTGAACTCAGGAAAATGAATCTTTGTGATTCCAGACCCAGTACTCTATCCACTGTGCCATCTAGCTCCCCCTTCTAAGTAAATGGTCCCTGCTTTTAGAAAGAGGGTCCAGCCAGTCTATTTGGTTTCCTTTTTTTTACTCTTGCCTGCACCATCCAGCCTTTAAGCCAGTCTGAGATATGAGACACTCCAGCCACTAGGTGAGGCTTAACCTCTCTACTCCCACAAGTGCACGTGAAAGCCACCGGGAATGCAGAATTTGGTGCTGGGGGAAGGGTTAGTGAGAAGGCATACAGAGAGTTAAATGAGAGAGGTCAAGAAAAAAAATGGCATTCATGGAGAATTTGAAGGTTTTCAAAGGGCTTTACATACATTATCTCTTTTGATGACCCCTGTGCAATGGGTAGCATTATTATTCCCATTTTATAGACAAGGAAACTGGACTTGGAAAGGTTAAGTGTTTTGCCCTGACTCACATAGCTAGTGTCACAGGTGAAATTTGAACCTAGGCCTTCCTCACTCTCAGTTACCACCCTATGCACTGGCATCTGTGAAGAAGCTTCAGATGAGGTAGCTAGAGGTCATTCGGTCTACTCCCCTGCCTCCAAAATGTAAAGCATAATTCTGAAATCCATCAACTTTCCTTATGCCCCAAGTTATTCAAGAATAGCCCTCAACATAGTTCAAATGATGGAGTATTTGTGGGAAAGAGGGGAAAGTGAGATTGTTCTCACTCCAGTATATAATTAAAATAGTCCTTGCCCTTAAGAAGTTCATAGGATAGCTAGAGGAGACAATATGTACATATATAAACGGGAATAAAATAGATACGAAGTCATTCTGGTGGGGAGGCACTGGCATCTGGTGACAGTGAGAGAGAGGGCAGGGTGGGAATCAGAAAAGACCTCATGTAGATGAGCACTGAGTTGAGCTTTGAAGGAAACTAGGGATTCTGAGACATGGAGGTGAGG
The DNA here is from genome assembly GCF_003287225.1 of Phascolarctos cinereus. Classification (NCBI taxonomy): domain Eukaryota; kingdom Metazoa; phylum Chordata; class Mammalia; order Diprotodontia; family Phascolarctidae; genus Phascolarctos; species Phascolarctos cinereus. The sequence goes on from NW_027555625.1 coordinate 347,313,221, forward strand.
AAGGATAGTATTCCAGGCATGGAGGAGTTGCTGACACAAAGACACATGGGGGCAGGGTGTGAGGGAAAGAGATGGAATGCCATGTATGAAGAACAGGAAGAAGGCCAGCTTGGCAGGGCTGAAGTCTGGAAAGGTAGATTAGGGCCAGCCTATGAAGGGCTTTAAATGGAAAATAGGAATTTATATTTAATCCTGGAGTTAATAGAGAGCCACTGGATTTTATAGCTTAGGGGAGATGACAAGATTTATGCTTTAGGAAAATCAGTCTGGCCGCATGAAGTATGCATTGGGGTTTGAAGAGACTTGAGGCAGGGTGACCAAATGGGAAGCTTTGACAATAGCTTGAATAGTTGAAAGATGTCAAAGGGTTGAACTAACATCTAACTCCTAGTATGGTGTTCTTTCATACACACACACACACACACACACACACACACACACACACACACACACACACATACACATATATACACATACATGCACACACATATGTGTATATATGTATATATACATATACATACACACATATACACATATGGCCTCACTACCTCCTTCCCAATTCATTCTTATACTTTCATATATTTTTAATCCCAGCCAAACTGTATGTATAACTAAGAATTCAGCACCCCCTGCACCTTCTCATTATTCTTTACAGTCTCCCTAAGAGGCAGGAAGGAGAAAAATTTGTTATTCCCTTGTCATGATGGGGAAATTGAGGGATCAGAGAGAGCAGAAAACATTTGCCTAAAGCTACTCAGGCAATCTGAACTGGGACAAAATCCCGACTCCTTGGGTCTCAGGCATTTGCTACGGTGACCTCTTTTCCTCCTCCTTCTCTTCCTCCCCCACTCATTCACTTGGGCCTGACCCAATTTCGAAATCCACAAATGGAGGAAAAGAGGCCCAGCACATGCCATACCTGAGTACACAACCATCACTCACTTTCCAAATTAGTCTGGAACAATGTCAGAACCAGAGCAGATGGGTACTATCCCCACCACAGCCTGGTTCCTGGGTCTTGCCCCATGGCTGGGCCCAGTCTGAATGTCCAATGCTACTTGAGTATGGTATGATCCACCTTTAGCACCAGCTGTGTGGCTACCTATGCAGGGTGATGGGTGGTGGGGGGCCCTAAGAGGCCCAACCAATCCAAATACATCTTCATTCAGGTGCTACAGTACCTACTACTATTTTACTAGTAGAGCTCCACTGCTTTGCACAAGCAACATGGTACAGTGAAGAGAAAGCTAGGCTTGGGAAGCAAGAGAGAGCTGGGCTTGAATCACACTTAATAGCTGTGACCATGGGTAATTCATCTTTCTGAAACCTCAACTTTCTTATCTGAAAAACGGGAATAATAATACCCTTATCTTTAGTGCTTACCTCTAAGAGTAGTTGTGAGGACTAAGTCTGCCTAACGCCTTGCAAACCCCAAGGTGGCATATCATGGATGTATCTCTCAACCTCTGAGAGCTACTATTAATTGTCTTTTCTTGGATCCTTTTTTTCAGATGCACCTACTGTGTGCCCCATTCCAGGGCCTTGTCCTAGGGCTCTGTACCTGTAAATCTCAGGGAGCTGTGAAGCCAGTAGAACCCATTTTAAGCAAGTTCGTTATATAGAAATCTGGATTCATACATTCATTCAAAAAGTATTTGGTTTTTTTTTTTCTTTAGCGAAAGACATTCTATGTGCTCAGTCTGGGAACTGCTGTTTTATGCACTGGAAGAGAAAGGTTCTGAAAGAGAGAGGGAAAATCTTCTTTAATAATTCTTGCTGTCCAAGAGCGGAATGAGCTCTCTCAGGTAAAAGAAGCTCCTTTTCACTAGGAGTTTATTTTCCAGGGAAGGCAGGATGAGCACTTGTTCTGAGCAAATTCTTTTTTTAAAAATTAATTTAATTTGTCAACAATCACTTCCATAAGCATTTGAGTTTTAAATAGCAAATTCTTTTATAGGGACTGATTGGACTAGATAGATGATGGCCTCTGAAATTCCTTCTAACTCAGAGATTCTGGGATTATTCATTTCAGATTCTTCCAGCTAATGAGAGGAAGGGGAAACAGAAGGGAACTAGCAATTATATATTGCCTACTAAATGCCAGGAACTAAGGACTTTTTTCCTTTTTTTTTTTTTACAAATTATTATCTTATTTGATCCTCACAAGAGCCCTGTGAGGTAGATACTATTTTTAACTGTTGTTAATTTTATAATGAGCTCCCAGGGCAATTAAAATAGAATCGAATTTGCAAAATTTTTAAATTAATTCTCAATGTTTTAGGAACCCACTTGACTGCATACAGAAGAAATACACATTGGGTGTTTTTCTTTAAGCGGGAAGAGGGGGCGCACCAGCATTTGATGGTTCCAGGAAGGAAAAAGGGAGTTCTTTGCTGGAGTTGTTTCCCTCCATAGGATATCTGGCTTTGACTTCCCCACTGCTCACTGCCTTTGCCTCCTTATCCTTAGAGAACACAGTGCCCAGCTGGCCAAACAAACATGTGGGAGCCATGTTAAAAAGTTGGCTGGCACACCGCCCCCAGTGCTACTCAAATTGTCTGGAGGAAATGGTCATCAAGCCCCATGGAGCTTCTTAAGCTGACCACACTGATCCCTCCCCACCAGTCACATGGAGTCCTCTTGCTAATTCACCGTGACTCAGAGAATGCCTTGTGCCTAGACACCACCTAGTACGGGACTGTCCTGACCTTACAGAACCACAGAACCGTGGAATTTCAGGGCTGATAAAGATCACCTGGTTCAAGCATCTCATTTCTCAGAGGAGGAAATTGAGGAACAGAATTGAAGTGGCTTGTCCAAAGTCTCACATATGCTCCCTCTCTCCATCTCTCATACACACAAGACCACTCAAATACACACACACAACTTCCCCCAAACCAGTGGCAGAACCAGCACCAGAATGCAGGTCTCCTGACTGACTCCTAGTTTGGTGCTCCCTGACTTACTTTTTGATCTTCCACATGACCATTTTTTTTTAAGTCAATTGGGTTAAGTGACTTGCCCAGGGTCACACAGCTAGTAAGTGTCAAGTGTTTGGTTGGAGGCCGGTTTTCCTGATTTCAGGGCCAGTGCTCTATCCACTGCGCCACCTAGCTGCCCCTCCACCCGCCTTTCCATTTCCCATCTGTGCATAGGCAGGCTCCTCCCTGTTCCCTCCTCCTTCCCCAATTCCTGGAATGCACTCGCTTCTTTCTGCCTCTTAGGATTCCTAGCTTCCTCGACTCAACTTCTAGCTCCTATACGAAGCCTGATCCCCTTCCTCCCAGCTGCTTGTGCCTCCCCCTACCAAATTATCTTATATTTAATGTGTATATATTGTATATATAATTACATATTTATGTAATTTCTTCCAACAGAATACAGCCTCCTTGAGGGCAGGTGACATATCTCCAGACTCAGCACAGGGCCTAACTCATGGCCCCGTCCAATAACAATAATGCTTGTGGATTCCTTGTTTCCTCCATCCAGTCTTTAGATATTCTAAGTCCCAACCAAATTTGCCATTCCTAGTTCTTATCCTGTCAGGCCTTTGTTCACACCATTCCCCACACTTAGAAGAACATCCTCTATACCTCGGCTTGAAGTCTCTCTCTTTCTTCAAAGCCCAACTCGAATGTTCCCCTTTCCCTACAGCCTCTCTTTCTCCAGGTAAATGAGATCTCTCCCTCCTTATATCTCTCAAAATACTTTGCCTGGCTCTCTTTTTCATTCTACCTTTTATCATATTCGTTTGTGTCCACCCTGGACCATTCCCTCTCCATCCCTCTGAGCTGTAAATTCCTCAAGGTTGAGGACCGAGTCTTAATGGAGGCACTTGATAGGACCGTAGAATTAGAGCACAAAAGGGCTTCATCGACCACCGGGCACAACTCTTTCATGCTATGGATGAGGAAACTGAGACCTACAAGAGGTAAATGGGTTGTTCCCACAGGGAGGGAGTGACAGGGCTGGGATTCCAACCCAGGACCTTTGCTCTCGATTCAGCATTCTTTCCTCTACATCACTCTACCTCTTTATTGGCAAGTCCCAATAAATACTCCACGGATTGTTCCCCTCGCTCAGCCTCCATTTCATATCTGGACACCATGCTTACTCCTTCTAGCCTAGTCTCTCCCCGCTGGATATTCCCTGCTGCCTCAGTGGGGCAAGGAGTCATTGCTGGCCCCATTCCACCAAGCGCCCTGTCTTCTCCTTGGCCCTACTTCTACCTCCACCCACCCTCCCACGCCCCCCGGGAGGGACTGTTTGCCCACGTTGTTGTGAGATGTGCCAGGTGTGCATGTGGTTACAAACCCTTTGACTGCTCCCCGTCCACATCGCCTTGTCACCAACTGTACATGAGATCAGATAAGAGGGGTACCTCACCCACAGCCCACCAGCCTCAGGCTCGTCCTCTTTCACACGCCTGTTGGGGGGTGATGAGGTTCCTGTATGAGGAGTTTGGCAAACCACATGCTCCGGTGGGTGAAGTCACAATATCTGTCCTGGGCTGCTGACGGAATTGCCCTCTCTGGCGGTAGTGGGGAGGCGGGGGTGGGGATGTGTTTTTTTTTCTTTTTTTTTTTCATTTGTTTGCCTGCTTTTTCCTTCCTTCTCTCTATAGTGAATGATCCTCAGGACAGGATGTTTTCAGAGGAAAATATGAGCTTCTGTGTGGTGGGGGTTGTATCACTGTTGCAGGTTGGGGACCAGCATGGACCTTGAACTGGCAGGGTCTAGGATGGGCAGAGCATTTTATTTCTCCTGCCAACTAAGGTCAAGGTCTTATTTAGGGGATGGGAATCAGCCCCAGAACAGCCCATCTCTGAGGAACTAGCCTTGGGGCAGACTTGTGAAGTTGGAGTTCCTTTGTCTTTCAGAACGCCTCTTTTTTGTTCTCTGTCCACTCATTCATTCTTTATTTTGACAAACACTTGCTGAGTCATGGCAGAGACAAAGATGAGTAGAACTAGACTCTGGCCTCAAGGAGCTCACAGTCTTGGAGGAGAAGTAAGACATGGACGTGTACTATCCATGAGACAGTGGATCAAAACCCCCTACGGGTATGAAAAGATCACTGGCTGGGAACCAGGATAATTATAATCCAGCTTTCTCTTTGATATTCATATACAGTGTGACCTTGGGGAAGTCTCTTCCCCTTTCTGGGCCTCAGTTATTATTGCTATTATTATTATTATTACGGCAACTGGGGTTAAGTGACTTGCCCAGGGTCACACAGCTAGTAAGTGTCAAGTGTTTGGTCTGAGGCCGGATTTGAACTCAGGTCCTCCTGACTTCAGGGCCAGTGCTCTATCCACTGCACCACCTAGCTGCCTCTAGGCCTCAATTAAATGAAGGAATTGACTGGAAGGGGTAACAAAACACTTCCCTGAACAACAAAGAGGTGAAGTGAGACACTAGGACTGAGAGTCTGGGTGGGAAGTGATTGTGATATTAAGGCAAAAAACATTTAAATATAAATAAGAGGGTTGAACTAATGGTTCTCAGCCTTTCTGGCTCATAGTACAGTATTCTTCTTCTGCCCCCTCCTTGGGATTTTTCAGCTGTCCTTTCCCTTTTGCACCTCCCCCCCTTCTGTCTTTATTTCCCCAGCACAGTGCCTTCACACAGTAGGTGCTTAATAAATGTTCCTGATTGACTGATTGACTCACAGTAGAGGCTGGGTAAGCGGGCACCAAACTGCAACTGAGGACTGTGTTTGGGGATCCCCTGGCACACTCAGCAGAATCCCTGGTGAACAGGTAGCAAAATGCATCAGGGGAAAATATCTGGGGATGCCATGGCCACTTAGCAGAATCCCTAGCTTGAAGAGGCTCTAAGTTTCCTTGTGGCTGGGATATTTTATCCATCTAACCCTTTACACCATTCTCCTGAATCCTTGTTCCATCTTGCACCAGAATGGGCACTTGCCTCTTTCAGACGTCCCCTAACATTTCACCAAGGGCATAAAGAAGACACAAGAAAGGCATTAACTCAAATCGCTCCCCTCCCTTCACACCCAGCATTGAACTGGGTAGGATTAGTTAATCCAGACAAAATATGATGAGTTTTTTTTTTTTAGGAGGAAGGTATTACCAGTTTGGGGTAATGATGAAGACCATCTTTGACTTTTATTGCTTTAAGATCATCTTTAATTAATTCATGACAGAAACCCAATCTGCCCAAATACTTGACTGTGGCTACCCTCTATTTGAAAAAGGTGGGTGGGGGCTCTGTGGGTGGCCACTCTCCTTGGTAAGGCAATCTTTTTCCAGCAGCACAGGAGTATGTGCCTTCTTTCCTTGTGCTAGAGGCATTGTGTCTCTAATTTTACTGCAAGACTTTTAAAGCTCTGAGATTACATCAGTGTGGGTGCAGCCATCATTGACACAGATGACAGCCTTTCCACACCTTCTTGGGCAGCATGCATGAGTGGCTGTGGCCCAAAGATATTGTCATCTGGTGGCCAACCTGATAGTGACAAGTCTTCCCAAACTCAGGCAGGTCCTCTGTGATGGTAGACCCACAGTAGATAACTGAGTCAATCAAACAGCATTTTTTTCCTTTTTTTTTTTCAAACATCATTTATTAAGGGCCTCCTGTGCTCAGGCACTGTGATGGGTACTGGAAATGCAAAGACAAATATAAAACAGTCCATCTCAGCCCATTCAGCTTTGCAGACTTTCAAGACTTTCTATGGCTCAGCCTTGGAAGCCCAGGGGTCACTCTTACATCATGAGAAGAGATCAGAGGAGACCGACAGTAAATGCAGCTGCGGCTATGTCCTGATTAGGGGGAATAAGGAATTCCATGACGTGGTTCTGTGTATTCAGACTATTAGATATTATAGTTGTGTAAAATATGGTAATTAGTTCCAGCCCAATGCAAATACACAGTGTGAATAAAGTAACACAACCACTTCAAGGGGGTTAATTATTCACACTATTATCTAGCTGTTAAAATAATTCAAAAGTTGTTATAACAGATAAGATTTTATCAATCACACAGTCAACAATTATTTATTAAGTATTAAGCGTCTACTACTATGTGCCAGGCTCTGTGCTAGGCATCTGGAATTTTAAAAAAATGAAAAAGTCCCTGCCTTCAAGGAACTACTTTTAGTCTTGGGAGATACTTACATACAAGTATATACAAAATATGAGGTGTGGTTTTTTTGGTTTTTTGTTTTTTGAGGAGGCAGGTATCACCAGTTAGGGGCAGGGATGAAGACCATCTTTGACTTTTATTGCTTTAAGGTCATCTTTAACTAGTATGTTAAGTAAAAGCTCATCAATTTCTTAAAGTCCTTTCCAAACCTAAAAACCACAATCATTCTAAATATCTCTCGAGTCTTTAAATAGGTTCAAATACTTTTTCTGACACTTATTTTCAGTGTGACCTTGGGTAAGTCACATCCTCCTTGGGCCTCAGTTTTCTGATCTAGAAAATAAAGGGGGTCAAGACTGCGTGATACCTAAGGACCCTTCCAGCTCAATAATTATGCTCTCTTATGTCCTTCCTGGAGACCTGACAATTTTATTTACTCTGAGGTGGGGAGATGTTTGGGGGTGGGGGAATCACATTTTAACAGAAGAGGGAGACTGTAATGCTGAGACCAAAGTGCTGAGGCTTTATTGGTAGAATTTCCAGCACTGGGAGAGAGCTGGGGGTTGAGAGGCCTTCTCAGTGCCTACTATACCCCAGGGGCTGTAGCCTAGGGCCCCCTAAACATCAATTGGTGCTTGCCAAAGAGAAATCCCTCCCCTTCAGAAGTTTCCTGCTCTGGAGATAAATTTTTAAGGAGAAAGGGAAAGAAATCTTCCATTGTGGTGAGTAGAGGCCTTGACTGGTTCCTGACATGAGTGCCCAGGGAGGTTCTGGCTTGTTTATCTCCCTTCATTGTCAGAGGGAGATTCTACACATCCTCCCCTCTTGGACCCTGCAGGAAGGTTTTCCTACTTTGGCAGCCCATTGTAATGAAAAGCTAAGGTTTCCAACTCAGGAGCTTGGGAAGCCCTTTCTGTGCTACCCTTTTCTACTCCCTTTGCTTCCTGCACTATTGCCCAAAGGGCCTCCTTCTCCACTGCCCTTCCTTCTCCCCCACTGCTCGCATCATCAGGTCAAACCCAGCTGATCCCCTCCCTGTCCCCTCATGCTACAGGCTCTTTCCTGCCTTTGTGTTTCTGCTTAAATTTTCCTCCTACTTGGACCCTTCCCCTTAACAGGCAGAATTCTACCTGTCTTTTAAGACGCATCTCAAATGCCATTGTTTTCAAAGAAGCCTTCCCTAACTTAACTGTCCACAGGGATTTCTCCTTCCCTGAGGGTCAGTGGTACTTACTATCTGCACCACACAGCTAAGCCCTTATGTCTCATGTCGCTCTCTGAATGTTTCATCTGTCACCTCTCTCTCCAACGAGACTGTGAGCTCACTGAGGGTAGGTACCCTTGTCTTTTCCCCAGCCTCAAGAAGCACAAAGGAACCAGGAAATAAATACTTCATAACGTCAAAGTTTCCATATGTGTTAGGCTCTTAAAAATATTTATTGAGGGGCAGCTAGGTGGTGCAGTGGATAGAGCATCGGCCCTGAAGTCAGGAGGACCTGAGTTCAAATCTGGCCTCATATCAAACACTTGACACTTACTAGCTGTGTGACCCTGGGCAAGTCACTTAACCCCAACCGCCTTAAAAAAATTTAAGAAATATTTACTGAATTGAACTGAATTGAAATAACTGAAGAGCAAGGCAAGAAACACTGGGGAAAAGTGTTTCCTCTTAGAAATTAGAATAATTATATAGCGCTTTAAAATCTGCAAAGTACTTTATATACATTATCTCATTTGAGCCTTGCCACAACCTTTGAGGTAGGGAATACAATTATTACCACTCCCATTTTACAGATGAGGAAACTGAGGTTCTGATGGATTAAGGATCCAAAACCAGATCCTGACTCCAAGTCCAGCACTCTATCCAGGACACCAAGCTGGCAATTTCTACCCAGGAAGATCACCTAGGCCATCTGGGAGCCCAATAGACACTGCTTCTAAAAGAGAATATAATGATGACAATTTCACTCCCTGCCCCACCCCCCAGCCTCAAGACATAGGATTTCATTGGTACTAGAACTGAAACTTCCCTCTGCCAGTGCAGTTTGGAACCTGCTCTGCAACTTAAGACTGTCAGTCTTGGTACTTTCATTAGTGCCTAACGTGGCACCACATAATAGGTGCCTCACCAATGTTGAATGATTGGTTGATTGAACTGACACTTGCCCAGGGTCACACAGGCAGGGCTTGAACAGATCATCACAACCTCTCTGCTATCCCACCCTACCTCAGGGCAACTGTTTTCACCCCTCATGTTGCCAAAGAAAAACTAACGCTCTAAGCATGGAATGGAACATCCCCCAAAAGTATCATAGCCAGCATTTGAACCCAGGCCTCTGGACTCCAAGTCTAGGGCTTTTTCCACTGTGTCACCCAAATTCAGGAAGGTACAGAAAGCAGGTGGTTGTTGGCCGTGGTACACAAGACGATAGGGAACCAAATATAAGAAGATCGCCTCTTCTCACCTAGAGGATCCTAACACATGCCCTTGAGCCTCCTGAGAGCTGGGCAGGGGAAACTGTCTAAAGTCAATATTCTAGGCTCTTTCAGAGACAATTACCTGAACTTCTATTGTTTGAGGCAGAAAAGCTGAGCTTAAAGCACAAGTTCATAATGAAGACTTCTCTCTAGTCCTTAGCCTTGCAGCTATTTCAGGATAAGGTGGTATCTGGTCTCTGGCTTACGTTTTTTATTTTTGTTTTTTGCTCTCCTATGAAAATCAATTGCAATGAACAATTTTCCTAACACCAAGAACTCATGTGTGCAATCTGGTGGTTGCTAGCTTTAACAGGGCTCTTCTCTTTCCTCTCCTCAAATAAAAGAGCCCACAGAAAACAGAATCAATGACAAGCATTGACAGTCATTGCTAGCCAGCCCAAACTTACCCCTAAAGAGGACCCTTAAGAGAAGCAAGGTTTGTTATCATTGCTAAATTATCAACATTAAAACCAAAAGATGTTCATATTTACCACTTCAATGCAGGCTTTAGTTTTCCTTTACTCTGGTGTGGGGTAAAGGTGTGAGGAGATGTTTTGCTTTACCCTGATTACAAAGTTGTTAAATGCTGCTATAATCAATGAGCACACTTTGATGTTGACCAGTTTGGAAGGGAAAATGATCCTGTTAGTTCTAAAGCTGTGTTTGTTGTGTGGAGCTGAGCAAACCCAAATCAAAGCCTGGGGTCAGATTCTGAGTTATCATCTTTATCAGTTAACCACTACCATCCGGTCCTGTCTCTGTCATTCCCATTATTTAGCAAGTCCCTTTCCCCACTCTGGGGCAGCTAGGTGGCGCAGGGGGTAGAGTGTCGGGTCTGAAGTCAGGGAGACTCATCTTTCTGAATTCAAATCTGACCTCAGACACTTATTAAGCTGTGTGACCCTGGGGAAGTCACTTAGCCCTGTTTGCCTGTAAAATGAGCTGGAGAAGGAAATGGCAAACCACTCTTGTATCTTTGCCAAGAAAACCCTAAATGGGGTCACAATGTGTCAGACATGACTGAAAAACAACTAAACAACAAAACAACTTTCCCCCTCTGAGCCTTAAGTTCCTCGTTTGTAAAATGAGAGAGTTCAGAAACTTAGGGCTGGAAGGGACCTTGGTGGCCATCAAATCTACCCCACCCCCATTTTACAGATCAGGAAACTGAAGAGGCAAAGTGATTTGGTCAAGGTTTTGTGAAGATGAGACGTGAACCTAAGGGCTAGTGCCTGGCACAGGGTAGACTCTTACTAAATGATTATTGACTGACTCCAGAGATGGCACTCTTTGCCCGATGCCACAGTTGCAAAAGATGTCCCCTAAGGTCCTTTAAAAAAAAAAGGTCTAGGTGCACCATTAAGTTGCAAACCTCTTGGGTAAGTGGGATCATGTATTCAGTCCCCAGCACATCAGGGTCCATCAGATACTGTTCCCATCCCAAGAGTCCTGGGCCTCGGGAATTGGATAGTAGAAGGGGTAAAAAGAGCTAAGAAAAGAAGATAAATTTACTTCAGATTTAGGGTCTGGCAGAATATTTGGAAGTATTAATAGATGACCTACTTCGGGCTTTAAATCTTACAAAGCACTTACAATCTGATCTCATTCAAGCCTCAAGGGTGGCTACCACCAGTATTATTATCCCCATTTTACAGATGAAGAAAATGCAATGTTCTGTGAAAAGCAACTTACCCAGGTCTTTCACTTTGTCTCCAATATGATAGAGAGACCTATGAAGTAGGAGCCTGGAGAGGCTGAAGGGGCCTCCTCTTATCCTGCAGAATGGTCTAAGGCTCTACCAAAGTAAGATCAGGCAGAGGGAAAGGGAGGGAGAACTAACTTTTGGGAGGGTGAGGGGAGAAAGATAAGAGATCACTAACTCCAGATTCAAGAAGAGGAATAAAATCTTCAGTGCTGATCAAGGACAGGTAAATGACCAAGCAACCAGGAATCTGGGTAAAGCTGGATACAGGCAGTGATTTAAAAACACGATTGGATGGAGTCATGGTCCCCACTGCCCCCTCCCCGTTCCCTTCTCAGAAGGTACGGACACTGGTCGGAGTCAAGACTCCAACCCCACACAGAATTCCAGAAGAAATTCTCCTTCAAGAACACTACGATCTCTCTCTCTCTTCTCAGAATCCCCGAAGGGCTTGATTTGTACGTTATGTTATTTTACCACAATCTACGTTATGTACAGCTTCTATGTTGATGATGTCTTGCCCTGAGATAGAGGTGAACTCCCTGAAGGGAAGGATTTAGCCTTAGTCATCTCCATCATCCCTACAGGCTCCTGTGCATAGTAGGTGCTCATTAAGTCTTGAATCAGTGTATGAACAAATACACAAAATGCAAGTTGTTCAGATGGGCTTTCCCATTGGGATAGTTTCAAATATAAAACTTACGTTTTATAACTTAAGGAATTTCATAAATAAAATTAATCTCTCCTCGACTTTCATATAAGAATCCTTAAAATGCTGAGCTCCCTTTGCACATCTACACCAGAATTTAATTTATAGAAAGTTGATTCCCCTGAAACTATTCAGGCTTACACATCTGTCAGGGACAGAGAGTTAGAAAGTGCACAGGTAGTTAAGCTTTTCTTAGAAAAAGTGCCTGATTTTTTTTTCTTTTGGATGCAATTGAGGTTAAGTGACTTGATTTGAACTCAGGCCCTCCTGATTCTAGGGCCGGTGCTCTATCGACTGCACCACTTAGTTGCCCAAAGTACCTGATTTTCAACAGACTGTGGACATCTGGGCCCATGTTGGTCTGTGTGGCCTGATTGTACATGAGGATCCTAACAGGCCAGTTGTGTGTGGACCAGTCTTCTTTCCAAAGCCTCAGCAGCTACTTGGAGTGGTAAGCAGCCTGAATTCCAGAGACAAGGGAGGGAAGGGAGGGGAGAGGAGAGAGTAGGGGACTGAGACCGGGGAGCCGGAAACAGCGTGCCGGGTCTGAGCTGGGGAGGCTGAAGATGCCAATAATCCTCCCAGCTGAACAACATGTAACAAAATGTAATTGAAACGCCCCAGTGAAGCAAAACATGAGAACTGGGCTCTGAAGTCCTTGAGTTTGCAAAAAGGCTTTTTCACAGGGTGAGGGGGAGTCTCGGCTGTGGCTGATCTCCTGTCCTCCCTTCTCCTTACCCCTCTCCTTCTCCCTTCCAGGAAAGTACTGGAAGCATGAACCTCAAAAATTGAAAGCCTGAGTGTTTCGTCTCGGACAGCTATTTCTATGAACCCAAAGCAACTTCTAGGTCAGAGAATCCCAAGACTCCTACTAATTTCTTTGGAAGAATCATAGATCATCAGAGCAGTAAGGGACCTGAGAAGCTGTCTACTCTCACCCTCTCATTTGACCCCAGATAGAGAAAAGGTCTTTCCAAGTCACCCAGCCATCCTGTGGCAGAACCAAGTCTGGAATGCCTGACTTCTGACTACCATGTCTCCATGACTCTCATTTTTTTGTTTGGCTAGGCAAAAGGGTTAAGTGACTTGCCCGGGGTCACACAGCTAGAAAGTGTTTTATGTGTCTGAGGTCACATTTGAACTCAGGGCCGGTCCTCTATCCACTGTACCACCTAGCTGCCTCCCTCCACGACTCTCTATGCAATGTCCTTCCTCCCTCTGAAAGCTACCCTCCTCCCCACCCTAAGAGGCGCTGTCAGAGAGACGAAGTTTTCTGAGTGTTTACACCCTTCTTTTCAATATTCCACAGACCTCACAGACCATACAATTACATACATTATCTCAGTTCTGACACTGTCTGACTTCACCCTCTACTGTTCAATTCCATTCAACAAATAATTACTAAGTGCCTACAATGTTTGAGTAAGACTCTGTGCTAGGTAACAGCAGTCTGGGGTAGGATGAGGAGGGGAACATAAATGTATAGGGAGCTCCCAGGGGTAGGGGTTGGGAAGAGGAGGGATACAACAAGCATTGAATGAAGTAAATACAAGCGAACTTGAAGGAGAGAGTACTGAGGGGAAGGGAGTTTGCAGATCAGAAATGGCTTCCCATAGGAGATTGAATTTGAACTGAGCCTTGAATCACAGAAATAAAGAGGTAGAGGTTAGCAAGAAGTGCATTTCAAGTATGGTGAAAGCCTGTGCAAAGGATGGGGATGGGAGACAGAGGGGCCAGTCTGAAAGGACTGCAGAGTGCCTGGGGGTGGGGGGGGATGTGTGGCAGCAACTAGACAGGCTGGAGTCAGACTGTGAAAAGCTTGAAATATCAGGTGAAGGCATTTCTGTTTCATCCTAGGAGCCACTGAAGATGAACATGGGAGAGACCTGTGTCTCTGGAATATTAATGTGGCAGGTGTGTGGAGGGTAAATTGGAGAGGGGAGTGGCCAGAAGCTGAGGGACCAATTGGGAGAGTATTACAATAGTCCAGCCATGAGGTGATGAAGCCCCCGGCTAGGGTGGGAAGTGTAGAGAAGATGCATAAGGTCCTAAATCTAGCTCTTCTCTTTCACTCTCAGATAGTGATCCATGGACAGGGTCCACGTGTAACTGGAGAAGTCAACATTTACTGATGAATCCTTTTTTTTTTAAAGGCAGTTGAGGTTAAGTGACTTGCCCAGGGTCACACAGCTAGTGTCAAGTGTTTTGTCTGAGGCTCCTGACTTCAGGGCTAGTGCTCTATTCACTGTGCCACTGATGAAGTCTTGTTGGCTAGTTAAGTTTGGGAGAAAAAAACCCGAGGTAGACAATGGTGTCAGTGGTAAGAAAGTTTAATGGTTAATATTCCAGAACAGTGCGGTGGAAAGAATGTTGTACTTGGAATCGAGAGGCCTGGTATTGAGGTCCAGAGAGGAGAAAAGCAATTTGTTCAAGTAGCTCTACTATTTGTTAGCTATGTCACCGTGGACAAGTCCCTTAAATATCTCTGAGACTCAATTTTCTTCTTTGGAAAATGGGGGTAATATGTTCATACTACCTAGTTCATGGGTTGTTTAAAGAAAGGGTTTTGTAATTCTAAAAGCATTAATAAAAATGTGAGTTCACTGATCAATAAAGATCTGTTGGGGCACCAGGAGATCACTGATGAGAGGAAATAAGTCCTGACCCATCCCAGTCTTATCAGACTTTCCTCTTGGGCCCTTTATCTGGGTCAACGGAAAAAAACAATGAGCCGTGTGCTACCATGAGCAATGGCTTAGGAGCCAAAAAGCTTGGGTTTGGGTTCTGGTTCTGTCACTGACTTACCATATAACTTTGGGTAAATTTCCACCTTCTCTGAGACTCAACTTCCCCATCTGTAAAATAAAGGAGCTGGCCTCAGTGATCTCCAAGGATCCTTCTGATTCTGACATCCTAAGTGTTTATGATCTCGCCTGGACAGAGAGCAAGGCACTTTGGGATTACACTTGCTAAGTGTCTCCAATCTTCAGTAACATGGGAAAAATTCTAATTTACACAAAACATAAGTTAAGGGTAATCATTCACAGAATCTTAGAACAGGAAAGGACCCCCAGAGGCCCTTTCAGTTGAATCTCAGAGTCCATTCACCTCATTTTACAGATGGAGAAACTGAGGCTTTAAGGATGTTAAGTGATTGACGAAGGTCACACAGCCAGCTCTAGCTCCATGATCCTCAAACAGCTTGTACTTTAGTCCTCTGGCTGTTCTCTAGACATGTTTCAGCTTGCCTAGGATTTCTAAAAGGTGGTACACAGAAGAGAACACAGTATTCCAGATGTGGTCTCTTCAGGCAGGGCTTAGAAGAACTATCATATAGTCATTTCACAAAAGGATTCCCCACATGGCTCTTTAGAGGGAAGCTCCCCCACTACATTTTAAATGATTCAGTCTAAAAGATTTGAATTACTAAAACTTTTTTTTCTGGTTCACATGTATGACATCTATAGTTTTCCCAGAACTCCTGTGCCACCCATTCAAGGCACTCCCTGGTCCTACAGAAGATTCCCAATCCAACTTCTTATCCCCATTACTTGCCTTGTTCACATCCCCTGTCCCCCCACCTTTCACCCTACTCTGGCCAGGCCAGACCCTTCACCAACCCTTAGAACACGTCAGGCTCATTTCATTCCTTCCCCTTTCTCCAGCTGGTTCCCTGCCCCTACTACACCCCAATTACCTTTACTCAGGTAGCCAGATAGAGCACCAGACCTGGAGTCAGGAAGACGAGTTCAAATACAGCCTCAGACATTTACTAGCAATGTGACCCAGGGCACATTCACTGCTGCCTGCCTCAGCTTCCTTATCTGTAAAATGGATATAATAATAGCACCTACCTCCCAGGGCTATTATGAGGATCATGTGATATAATGTTTGTAAAGCCCTTTACAAACACTAAAGCACTATCTGAATGCCAGCTAGAATCACAATTATTATTTATCAAGACCCAGCCCTAGTTTTACTTCTTCCCCGAAGTTTTGTTTGACCACTCTAGGGCAGATCCCCCCAGGGAATTTATCTCCTCTGAAATCATATCGATCTTGTTATCTGCACTGCTTCCTTGGCGCCTGTCCAATATTATCTGGTAAAATGTACTCATCTGTTGGTTTTCTCTTTTATTTAAGTCTCCTTTCCCATATAGACTGTAAACTCCTAGACAGGTTATAAAAAGCATTCACATGTATAATGTCATTTCCACTCAAAAACATTTACTGAATACTCACTATAAGCAGAATCCTGTACTTGGGAGATATACTATGGGGGACAAAGACAGGAGAAATGTGCAAAAGTGGGATAATTTTCCTCAGAAAGTAGTGAGTTCCCCATCACTGGAGGTCTTTCAAGCCAATGACTACTTGCAGAGAATTATTGTAGAGAGGTTTCCTGCTCAGGTTGGATTAGATGCCTACTTTGAGGGTCTCATTCTATTTATGATATCCTACCCTTGTTGTCTAGTAGGAAGCATTGCAAAGCAGAGGAATGGGCACATAGTAGGCATCTGGTAACTTGAATCATATATTGATAGAACTCAGGAGTTTAGAGATCTTCTAGTCCAACTCCTGCATTTCCGACAAGGTCAACAATATCCAGAGAGTTAGTGGTGAGTCACAGCTAGAATCCAGGTATTTGGGCTCCCAAGTCCCAAAGGAGTCTTTCTTCTATTCCATGAATGCTTCCTCCTCACTATGTATGGAATGAATAAATGAATAAGCTAATACAGTTCCTACCCAGAAAGAAATTTTACTGCCCCTTGTAAGATCTGGTCTAATTTTTTTTTACATAAAGTTTGGAAGTGATTTTGGGTGCAAGAAAAGTGACTATAAACTATTCGTACTCTTTGGTCTAGTGATCCTACAATTTTGTACATACCCGAGGAGGTTAGACAGAAACTAAGGTCCATTATATACCAAAATATTCATAGCAGCTCTTTTCATCATAGCAAAGAACTAGAAACATAATAAGTACACATTGACTACAGAATGGGTATGTGCATGGAATGGAATATTACTACTGTTCAATAAGAAATGATGACCATGATGAATTCAAAGAAAGTTGGTATGATTCGTGTGAATCAGTGCAGAGTAAAATAATCATAACCAGAATAATATACACAATGACTACAACTACAATGCAATTGAAAAAATAATAAATAAAAATAAAAGAAATTTAAAAAAAAGAAATGACACTGAGTAACTAAAAGAACCAATAATGCCTTGAGGAGCAGGTAACATACCTTTCTAGTCTTGGGAAGGGGCAGGGAACTACATTTCAGATTTGGTCATTGTATTCATTGTTTTTGCTTAATTGTTTTTCTTTGTTTCCAAGAGAAGGGGTGTTGGGGGGTGAGTGGCATATATGGAAATGACTGTGATACAAAAATAAAAGGTGTCAATAAAACAAACTTCAACAACAGCAAAAGCCATCTGGAGAACTCCCCAGTCTCCTTCCCAAGAGCTTGAATGAAGGTTTAGGGTATTCACCAGCATCAGCACTTCCTCCTGACGTGCAGATCCTTGCTACTGGCACTGTGCCCTTCCCGGCTGCAGGCCTAAGCTGGTGTGAGGAAAAGACTAGGTTTTCACAGCCTTAAACAAATCCAATTTCCCAGAGGCAGCTGTTTGAGGAGAGACGTCCAAGACCAAGAGGGCCTCCTGGGTAGCAGGGAATTTAAGTGACATGTCCAGAGGTTTGGGATGGGTGCCCACAGTGCTGGGTACCCCTTGCCACTATCCCTGGGGGAAGGACCTAGCCCGTGACTCGTGGGCACATGTTGAGCATGTGTGTGCGCGCCATAAAACTGACTTCTGGCCATTGTGTTGGGATGCTTGAGACAAATGAATGAGTGAATGAAAAAGCATTTATCAAGCATCCACTATGTGTGAGGCACTGTGTTTAAGTGCCAGGGATACAAACAGAAAAGCAAGACAGACCCTGCTCTCCAGGAGAGCAAACAAACTGGCCCCTTCCAACCTTTTCATTCACTTTACACATTACTTCCCCTCCATGCACTCTCCTGTCTGGTCCATCTATACTGGCCCAATTGCTGATCCTCACAAGGTCCAATTTACATATTTTGTGCTTTTGTACTGGCTGTCTTCCATATCTGGCATGTCCTCCCTCCTTACCTCCACCTCTTGGAATTCAGGGCTTCCTTCAAATCTCAATTCATGCCCCACCTTTACATGAAGCCTTTCCTTATCCCCACCCTCAGCAGCTAGTTCCCCCTCCTCCCTAAATGAGCTTGTATTCGTTTTGAATATATTCTGTATATACTTCTACATGCATGTCCAGTCTTCCTAGTAAGCTCCTTGTGGATAGAAACTGTTTCACTTTTTTATTTGTATCCATCCCCAGCACTTACACAGTTCCTGCGCTTAAAAGTGCTTGGCGATTGATTGGAAGCCACTTAATATATCCCCTACCTCTGGGAGTGGGGTAAAATCACAGACCTAGAGAATGCCATCTCTGACACAGACCTTAGAGAGTATCTCTTCTAATGCCCTCACCTTACCCAGGAGGGAATAAATTCAGGGAATGACTTGACCCCTGTCACATGGCAAGTTAGTTGCAGAGATGGGACCAGAACATGAGTTTCTTGCCTCCCAGGCCAGTACTCTCTCTACTGAACCCCACTGTCTCCAGAATGTTCCCCTCTCCTACCTGTCACTAGGGGAATATTTACTCACACCTGTATAGAGAAGAGAAAGTTTTCCTAAATGCAGGCCTAACACTGAGTTAGATTAACAAGATTAACAAATTTTTACTGAGCCTGGCATTGTCCTGAGCTTTGAGGCAGAAACGAAAAGGCTCCTATAGCTGGGGGAGACAGAAGAGGAGGAGGAGAAGAAAGAGGAGGAAATCTCTATCATGCCCTGTGGGAGCTCTCAGACCCTCTCAGAGGAAGGTAGGATTCTCAAATACTACAAAAACAAACAAAAAAAACCAACTCCTAAACAGCACAATATTTAAAGTTACAAGCTAAGACCCTGGGCATCTCTGAGTCTCAGTTTCCCCATCTGTAAAATTAATGAACTTTAGATTGACTGGGAAATGGGTACAAGAATGTAATAGACTATGAATACGTGCTATAAGAAACCACGAATCATGACTACACAGGCATAGAAAGACTTATATGAACTAATGTGCAGTGAAGAAGGACCAGAAAGACAATATACAAAATGACTACTACAAGGTTAATGGAAAGAACAACGGCTACGAAAAGAGAATGCTGCAATGTTACAGAGATAAAGCTTGGTCCCCAAGAAGAGGAGGACACTCCTCCCTCCGTCCCTCCACCCCCACCATTTCGCAGAGGTGGGACATGCACAGGTGTAGACCTCTGCCTATGTCAATGTATTGTTTTTGCTTAATTATTTTTGTCTTCCTCTTTTTATTTGTTCTTTTAAAAAACATTTGTTATTCTTTCTGATGGTATGCAGGGGGTAAAGGTCTTGTTTACCCACAGCACAGGCACTATGCCGTAAGCTGGGCCACAGCAGTAAGATAATAATAGCTAGCTTTTATATGGTGCTTTAAGTTTTGCAAAGTACTTTGTCTACATTATCTCATTTGATCCTCACAACAACCCTGGGAGATAGGTGCTATTATTATTCCCATTTTATAGATGCCCTGAGATGAGAGTGGTTAAGGAAGGTGTCCAGGGTCATACACCTAGTAAATGTCTGAGTCAGGATTCAAACTCAGGTCTTCCTGACTCAAAGCCCAGTGCACCACTTAGCTACCTGAAAATACTACTCAGTATTATCCTCAAATAAATTCTCATTCTGCTACACGTAAACCAACTCTCTAATTGATAGTGCAGATACTAATCTGGGATTTTGTTTATAAAGGTTTGTTTTAAACCACCATTTTTTTCACTAGCATCTTTTCTCTTATTGTGGTTCAATGGTGTCTGACTCTTCATGACCCCATGGACCAAAACAGAACAGCAATGCTTGTCCATGGGGGTTTCTTGGCAAAGACACTGGAGTATTTTGCCATTTCCTTCTCCAGTGAATTTAGGTAAATAGCGTTAAGTGACTTGCCCAGGGTCACACAGCTAGTAAATGTCTAAGGCTGGATTTGAATTCAGGTCTTCCTGACTCCAAGCCCAGCACTCTATCCATTCCATCACCTAGCTGCCTCTTTTATACTCTCACATTATTTGTGCAGTTCTTAATAGGGATATATGATTGGTTTTAATAGGTTTGATTTTCCTCCTTTAACGAAAGGAAAACTGAATCAATTAAGTTACTGGGTTGAATACAATGGATAGAAGAGAGAAATTCTCTTGTGAGAAAAATATGTATTATAGCCTGAGAATGGGGGAGCAGTACATTTTAAAACTTTCACGGAAATATTGCAATGGGTGTAGCATTAGGATCCATTTGGTATAACTATCCAGAAAAAAATGCTTAAAGGAGCTTCAAAGTGGTTTGAAATTTTATGTTAAGATAATTTACAAGTAAATTTATCACTACTACTAAAAAAAAAAAAGCCAGTACAGTATCTGTCAGAGGCAAAACTTGAACCCAGGCCTTCTTGATTCTAAGCCTGCTTTATATCCACTATGCCAGTTAACAAGATTAATTATTTATAATAGAAAGGTACTAGAAGGCACTTCCTCCCCACCCTTTGGAAAAATCTCACTATGTCCTTGGGTCTGTCTATCTGTCTCTATCTCTGTCTCTCTCTCTTTCTTTTTTCTCTCTTTCTTTCTCTTCCAACCCCTTTTCCCCAAATTAATTTTATCCTAAAAAGTTGATTTGAGGGTGCTTTTCATCCAGTTGCCTGCCGGGAGCACAGAAACTGTAGTTACAACTCTGCCAGGGACACACACACTGAAAACTCCCTGCTTCTTTTCCCCTACTCCGAGATGCTCCAGGTCTGGGAGACTTCATGCCCTTGACCAGGAGCAATGGGTCATTGTTCATGACCTCACTCCAGACTTCAAAGTCTCTGACAGACCATCCTGAAATTTACTCAACGACCTGATTAAAAGGCTGGAATGCTACAGCTGTGTATGTAGCAAGATTCTCCCCAAACCTTCAAACTCCATCTGAAAAGAATAAAAATCATTCAGCTAAGCCCTCAACATGCTGCTTCCCCAAGATGGGGTGTTTGTGCCATGGAAACCACAGTCCCATCTGATTCAAATGAAACTTCAAACTTAATGACCTTCATGCCAGTTATTTAAAATGAAATGTAATTTTCTTAAACACCCTGTTATTTTCTTTGATAGCTACAAAGCTTCCCTCAATCCCATAAGCAAACTTATTTTTAGGGAAAAGAGTGGTTTCCCGTCAGCTTGAGAAACTGTGAAGGGACATAGACATGATGGTTAGGAGGCTACCCTGGAAACTGAGGCCAGGTCATCTTAGATGCCCAGACTCTGACAGCAGAGGCGCTAGAGAACCCCTCTGAGCTGAGCCACCAGTGGCCTACTCCAAATTGTTTTTGTTTTTTTACAAGCATCTCTATGTTATTTATCTGTCGTCTTCTGCATTTGAAGTCCGAATCATGCATCTAAACTGAATCATGCTCCAGCTGTACTCACCAAAAACTCATTAGATCTTCTTCCTCTCCTGAAATTCCCACAGAACTTAAGGACAGTCTGCCACATAAACTTAGGCAAGCCAGTATGATACCTTTAAATCATTCTATTTCTGTAGGAACTTTATATTCTCAACTAGACGCCAAGCTCCTCAAAGATAGGGGCTCTTCTCCTATCTTCCTTCTCAGAAGTTTGGTGCCTGCTGTCTGTGAACTTGATAAAGATTTTCTGAATGAGTGAGTGAATGAATGAATGAAGTCAAACCAGTCAAGAAAAGAATACTGCATGTGTGGGAGAAAAATGAATATAAGGTATTCAGACCCTATGAAAAATGGCTGACGTGAAGATGACGCCATTTAGTTTGCGAGCTATGGGTAACAACTTTGTAAAGCATGAACTAGGAAAGACCAAGTTAACAAAAGGTGGCATCCAACTAATCCCAATACTCACGAAACAAGAGATTGCTTTACACTCTTAACAGGAAGAATTTACCCTCAAGGATGAATTGGCTACAATTCTTGGCTTAGTGAATATGCGGTTTGTACCTTCACAGCACCACCCTCTTGTATGCTTTTCTCTCCACTCAAACCTCTGCCACCCTGGTACACATCCTCACCACCTCTTGTCTGATGATTGCAATAGCCTTCTGGTCTCACTCCTATTCATCCTCCAATCCAATCATTCAACTGCCAAAATGATCTTCCAAAAGCATAGTTCTGAAACATGTCACCTGCCCCTGCCCCTCTCAGTGCCAATGGCACGCTATTACTCCCAGAATATAAGACTCCCTGTCTGACTTTGAAGGCCCTTCACAACCTGGTCCTTTCCTCTCTTTTCTAGGCTTCTTACAGTTGACTCCCCTTCACAATCCAGTGAAACCAGCCTTCCTGCTGTTTCTAGCATACAGGACTCCACCTGGCAGCTCGGTGTCTTTTTATTAGCTGCCCTGTAAGCTTAGAATGCTCACCCTGCTCATCCCTTGGCTTCTTGCCCTGGCCTCCCTCAAGACTCATCTCAAATCCCACCTTCTGCAGGAAGCCTTTCCCAGGCCTCCCAACAGCTAGTGCCTTCCCACTTACACTGTATGTATTTTACACATACATCCTTCTGCGTGTCATATCCCAAGGGCTTTGCACAGTGCCAGGCATGTAGTAAGCACTTAATAAATATTTGTTGATTGTCTCAGTGCTGAATGGACTTGAAATCAGGAAAATATAGTTTCAAATCTAACTTCAGATCCTTAATAGCTGAGTGGCCCTAGGCAAGTCACTTAACCTCTCTAAATTTCAGTTTTTCCACCCGTAAAATGGGGATAATAATAGACTTACTATTCAGGTTTTGTAAACCTGAAAGAACCATATATGTGTCAGGCATTAGTAGTAGTAAAGGCTGCCATGGAGGAGCAGACAGAGAGCTGTCCTCACAGTCAGGAAGACCCAGGTTCGAGGCCTGATTCTGACATACACTGCCAGTGGAACCCAGGGCAAGTCATTCAGTTTGAGGGCGGTAGGCAACTTGAGTTGTAGAATAGGTGCTGATCTGTATTAGTGGAGGGTATTTTCCTTGCTGGGAGAGTTCCCTATACAGATGAAATCGTAGATCCTATCAAAAATTATTATTGTACTAATGTGAAAATGTTTAATAGGAATGTATACGTAGAGCCTATATCAGATTGCGCCATCTTGGGGAAGGAGTCAGGGAGGGAGAGGGAGAAAAATTTAAAACTCAAAAGCTTATGGAAGTGATTGTTGATAAATCAAAATAAATTAATTTTAAAAATTATTATTGTAAAGCATGGAAAGGAGTGAGTAAGGAAATGGAAGGGCAGGCTCTTATTTGTCAGGAAGTTATCAATCTGCAGAGCTGAGTATTAGTCTCAGTTGATTCACTGTATGACCTCAGGCAAGTCACTTCTCCCCAGGCCCTAGTTTCCAACTCTGTAAAGTGAAGGGGTTAGATCTCCAAGGCCTCTTCTAGCTCTAGGAATTTCTTGCTTTATAGAGGGTAGAGGCCAAAGGCAGAGGGATGCATGAGGTGGCCTCAAAATTCCATTTAGCTTTTGAATGCTGGGAGGTAGAACCTCTGGTGCTTTTCCTGGCTGGGCTGTGAGAGGGACAGCCAAAGGGAGCCTCTTTGGAAAGAAGAAAAAAGAGGGATCCTCCATTCTTTAGATTATCTGGCTAGGATGTAAGGAGGGAGTAGGGGAGAGGGAGAGAGGGGCAGAGGGAGAAGGAAGCAAAGAGGGGAGGGGAGGAGGAGGAAAGAAGAAAGAGGTGGAAGGGAGAGAAGGAGGCTGAAGGAAGAGAGAGGGAGAAAGAAGGAAGCAGAGAGAGGAGAGAGGGGGGAGTAGGGAAGAGAGAGAGAGAAAAAGAGAGAGGAGGGAGTGAGAGAAGAGGGAGGAAAGGACAGACAGAAAACAGTCTAGATAAGAGCAGGACTGAGCAAGCTGCTGGAAAACTATTTCTGGGAAAACTTTTGTGGAAATGTCTCCCAGTCTGAAGAATCATTGAGGTCTTTGTTGGGAAATCTGTAGTCAGAGAGAGAGAGAGACAGAGACAGAAAGAGAGAGACAGAGACACAAAGACAGAGAGACAGAGAGAGAGAGAGAGAGAGAGAGAGAGAGAGAGAGAGAGAGAGAGAGAGAGAAAGAGAGTGAGAAAGTGTAGGGGGGAGGGTGCATGTGTCTCAACAGAATCATTTCATGGCCAGCAAAATTACCCCTGCCCTGTGTCCTCTGTGAACAACTATTTTTAGGCTACAACCTTTCATGTGGTTGCATGATGTAGATTTTATAAAGGCATTTATAATGTGTTTCATATGGTGTGTGGAGTCCTGGTGAAATGACTTTGGGGCTAGAGCTAAGGGGGGGGGAGCAATGACAGGAAAGAAGAGATTTTGGAGGAAGCCCCGTGAAGGAGCAAAAGCCCTGAAATGGGAATCAGGAGGCCTGGGTTCAAGTTCTTAGCCTACTGCTCCATGTGTGACTTTGGGCAAATCACTCTGGCCCTCAGTTTCTTCCACTATAAAGGGAAAGCTTCGGGTTCCATAGTCTAACACAACAGCCAAAAAAACCCTAATGTGATCTTCCAGAATGAGGGAGGTGAAAGGCCTGCTGTTTTTTGCCGTGGTCACACCATATCTGGAATTTTTTAACCCAGTTTGGGTATACGCCGACAACCTGGCATGCGTGCAGAGGAGGGCGACCAGGATGCATGCCATCCAAGGATCAGATGAAGGAACCCAGGGTAATGGGGTTGGGGGGGAGTGGGTGACAACAGAGTGTCTTTCAAGTATCTGAAGGGACATCATGGCAAAGAGGGACTAAATTTGTTCTATATGGTCCCACATCATAGAACCAGGAACTAAAAATTGCAGAGACAGATTTAGGGTCAACATAAGGAAAAACCTCCTAACCACTAGAGCTGTCCAAAAGTGGAATCGGTCACCTTGAGAGGTAGTGAGCTCCCAGTCACTGGAGAGCTTCAGTGGATAGCCACTTGGGGATTGCTGTTTCAGTAAGTATTGGCTTACATTAAAAAATAGTAGTTGACATTTATATGGTGTTTTAAAGTTTTGCAAAATGTTGTCATTTTGGTCCTTTTTGAGTACAAAGGACAAACAACAACGACAGCCAATATCTCGTTTGATCATTGGAACAAATCTGTGGTCAGCACTCTAAGACATCATGATCCCCATTTGACACAAGTCGAGGCTCAGAGAGGTTAAGACACTTGCCCATAGCCACAGAGATATTAAGTATAAAAGTTGGGATACGTGCCCAGGCCCCTTGCCTTTGCTGGCAGCCTCCCCACTGCTCCCTACTGATGTCTCAAGTGCCTTTCAACCCTAAGAGTCCATTATTCTGTGACTAAAAGGCCTCTGAGATCCCGTCTGGCTCTGACACGCCTACAACTCTATGGTTTTCTCTTTACTAAGATACCTTTGACTCTTCCCGTTATCAGGTTCTTTCTCACCTTTCTTCCATTCCCAACAGCCACAGAGGATAATTCTGAGGGATCAGCTCTCTGAACAACAGTCAAATAATAGCAGTGATAGAATAATAATCATTCCTGATATTTTCACACCAGATCATATGAGGCTCATAACAACCAAAGCTTTGGGAACTGATATAATTATGACCATTTGGTAGATGATGAAACTGAGACCCAGATAAGGTAAGCTTTTTGTCCAAAACCACACAGAGAATTGGTGGCCAACCTGAGGTATTCAGACTCCTAGCCCCGCTACAGCATATTGGACTTCATCCCTTTGGCTAGCGTAGCTTCTGATACATTGTGGGCGGGGGGATGAGTGGGATGTGAAATATATTAAAAACAGTTCTCAGTAGGAAATGGGAGTTTTCTGGGAAGTAATGTTTTATCACCTTCAAAATATAATCAGCATTTGCCAAGTAAACAAAGCTATTCCTGCTGACAGAGTGGAGGCCACCAGACTCCCAGCCTTGGACCATGTTCCTCTCCTTCCTCCCACCCCAAGGAGACCCTCATAAATAAGGCCCTTCCATGGAGGGGTTGTGTGACATCAACTAGCCTTGTCCTCTGTTCTCCAAGCTGGGCCTGCACGCTTTTTATTCACTAATGCCTTTTCCACAGAGGATCTCACTGGATAGAAGCATGTGCTATTCTAGACACTGAAGCTAACGGCAATAGAGAACACAGTGAGCAGAGAGCTTCAACTGCTCTGGGAGGAGGTGAAGGGCCTTATTTGGAAATGCTGAATGTCTCCCTCCTCTCATTCCCAGGGAGCTCTTTCTAAAAAGGCAGGGGCCCATGCTCAGGATGAGAGAAGGTGGGCTCACAGACTCAGCAGAAGGAAGCAGAGCTCTCTTCTGGATGCCGTCAGTTCAATTCACGTCAGCAGGCAGTCCCCCAGAACCCTGGTCCAAATGATTCAGTTTAGTGGTCTGCTGTTGTTCAGTCAGTCATGTCAGTCGCGTCTGACTCTCTGTGACCCCATTTTTGGTTTTCTTGACAAAGATACTGGAGTGGTTTGCCATTTCCTTCTCCAGTTCATTGTATAGATGAGGAACTGAGGCAAAAATGCTTAAGTGACTTGCCTAGGGTCATACAGCTAGGAAGTGTTTGAGTCTGGATTTTAACTCAACAAAGGTGAGTCTTCCTGACTCCAGGCCTGGCACTCCATCCACCAAACCACCATAGTGGTCTATATGGCTGGAGTTAACTAGATGCTAATTGTGTCGAAAGCCTTCATATTGTGACTGGGCTGGTGACATTTTCAGAAGTTTGAGCTTGCTAATAATAGCCCTTCACCCAGAGTTAGTAAGGGTTTCACAGAATCATAGAATGTCAAAGTTGGAAGGAACCTTAAAAACCATCTAATCCAACTCCCTCATTGTAGAGATGGGGAAACTGATTTATACAAGGTCACATAGTTAATTAGCTTAATTAATACTGATCTCATATAAATGACTCTTGGATTTCTTCTCAAGGGTCACCCATTTGGCTGGCTGATAAGCATAAACACCCATCCTTTGTAGCACAGAGGTCAGTCTCGCAGGAAGAACTTTCTATGGGAAATCCATAGGACAACACATGGGCCTTTAATGTTCTGCCCGAAGCAGCAGCCAAATGAAGACATATTTTCTAGGCTGTGTTGGTAGAGATAACTCCAGACACAGAAAGGAACTTTCCCCATTAAATATAAGATAGGAAGTGGCAGTAAAGTATACAGTGAGAATAGAAATGGATTAAGTATATAAAGACCTGAGTTTGAATCTTAACTCTTCCAACTGTGTCTCCTCTCTGGGTCTCTATTTCTTTATTTACAAAATGAGAAGCTTGGCCAAAATAATCTACAACATGCTTTTTATTCTAAATCTATGACCCAAAATCTTGGGAGGGGTGTGTGTGTGTGTGTGTGTGTGTGTGTGGAGGAGTTAGTGTCATAAATCTCTCCCTGCCTTAATTGCCGACTTCTGGATTAGACCTTATAACAAAACAAGGTTATACACTGAACTCTTGTTTTAGAGAAAGAACTAACTAGATATCCTTTAATGAAACTCTCCAAAAACCTTCCATTTTTCATGACAAAAGAAAGCCACAGCTACAATTAGACTCAAAGCACTACCCCTGTAGGACAGCAAATGCTTACAACACCCTTTGTTCTGAGATGCCTTCTTCCTACAAAGGAAATATTCATAGATTTTGCACCAGCCCAAGGACTTGTAAGGAGTTTTCTGTCACGTCACCATATTCTGAGTGTGTGACCCTGGGCAAGTCAGGGCTCTAGGCAACTCTCTAAGACTGGAAGTTGCAAAGAAAATGCTGACCGGCCGTGGCAGAGGTTCCCTATCTGAAGGAAATCTCAAGTCTGTTCTGTATCTCTGGCCTCAGCATCATTTAAACTGCTACCCTCATTTTACAGAAGAGGAAAATGAGTTTCAGAGAAGGAAAAAGCTTGCTTCAGGTCACATAGATACTCAATAATAGAGTCATTTCTACTTGACCAACACACAGTTGTTTGTTTGGTATTAAGGGGTGAAAATATTTGCAAACATGCTCAGGGTCCTAATAGCACTAAAGTTATTTGAGGTGGGCACCATTCTATGTAGTAGAAGTGTTCTTGAAAACACATGTGTATAAATAGTGCATACACCCTTTGACACTATTACCCCAAGAAGATCAAAGACAGTGGAAAGTTCTCATATGTACAAAAATATTTATAGCAGCACTTAATAAAGAACTAGAAGCAAAGTACATGCCCATTAATTGGAGAATGGCTGAACAATATTATTGTACTGCAAAATTGAATGAATGTGAAGAATTCAGAAAGGGTTGAAAAAGCTTGTATGAGCAGAATAAAACATTTCGAACCAAGAGAACAACTGGGAAGATTTATATGAACAGAGTAAGATATTCAGAATCAGGAGAAAAACAATATAAAGGAAAACACAATTGAAAGACTAGAATTCTAATCCGTGCAGTGACCAGTCATGACTTTGGAAGACTGATGGTGAAGCATGCCTCCCAAATTTTGGCAAATACCTGGTGGGCTCTAGGTATAGAATGAGGCATACCTTGTCAGATGGGGCTAATATGTTGATTTGTTTTTCTTGACTGTATTTATTTATTACAAGGGAGGGATTTATGGGTTGTGGGGAGGAATTGGGAGGAGGATAGAAAGTCATGGGAATTGAGTGGTGTAAAAAAAAAGAGCAATAAAACATGTTAAAAGTTATGTATAAATCAATAAACTAATAATATAAAGGGGCATAGTTTTAGTCCAGATCACTCTATTGGGCATGTTTGCTTAACTCATTTTTTCTAGGAAGGAACAATGGTGTGGGGTGGTTTTGTTGTTAGAAAGTGAGCGATGTTTCAAAACAAAATGTACCAAAAAAATTTTGTGTGTAAATAAAATTTTTGTAAATTGATCTGTGGTAATAGATCTTAAACTTTTCCAGTCTCTAGGCCATTTAGAAAACTGTAAAGTCCCAGGACACACACATACATCCACTATGCTGGCTGCCAGGAGAGAGACCAAGTTTAGATAAAACATGACCCCTGCCCATGTGGAGAGCAAACAGTCTAGCAGAGGAATGTGACACACACAGAGCTAACTATAATACATAATAATATGACAAGTATATTAGTGATATAAAACATTGGTGTGTAACGGGTCTGAAGGGGGCACACAACGCCCTCATCCTCAATATACACACAAAAAAATGCAAAAGCAAAACAATAGCATTACACTCCCAAAATGAATGGAGAAAAATCAACCTGAATTTTTCTTTTCTTTCTTTCTTTTCTTTTCTTTTTTTTTTTTTGGAGGCAATTGGGGTTGAATGACTTGCCCAGAGTCACACAGCTACTGAGTGTTATGTGTTTAAGGTCACATTTGAACTCGTGTCCTCCTGAATCCAGGGCCAGTGCTCTATCTACTGTGCTACCTAACCGCCCCAGACCTGACTTTTTCAACACCCACTGGGTTAGCCCTGCCAGCCTAATGTGGTCCCTTGACTCCTATTCACATCTATTCTCATACCCTCGACCACCACAGCAATCCCTGTTTCCTCGAACGGCCTCACCTGGACTGCTGAGCCTGCCCGGTCTGATTTCATATTGTTCTCATGCAGGAAACCTGGAATACTGATTTCACTGAAATGCTCTGTAATCCCCTGCCTTTGGGCCTTTGCTTATGCAGTTTTCTTTGCTTAGAATGGCCTCCCTCTTCCTCTGCCTGGATTCCTACCTGTCCTTTAAAGTATAACCCAAAGGCCACCCCTCCCTTTGAAGTCTTCCCAATTTCCAGTTAGTAACAACACCCCCCTCAGACCTCAAATACCACTTCTCTGTATTATTAATTGCTGAACACGTGTTATTCTGTTACAGTTCTACCTTTGTGTGTGTCCTAACCGTCTACTAGATTGCATGCTCCACTTGGGTAGGGGCTTCATTTTATACAAACCTGATGTCTCTCCTGGCACCCAGCACTGTGTGCAACACACGGGATACGTTCATTAGGTGTTGCTTGAATTTTAATTGAGTTCCAATTGGTAAACCAGCTTTGTATTCTGACTTCTCCCTACTCTTATTTCTGTTTTGGACTCTGATACTAGCTCCCAGCTTGGGCTCCCCAAGTCTCCGTAGAAGGTTTCAATTGCTGCTTGGGTGTGAGATCTTTACAGAGGATAAGTAACTAACAGCAGAAATAAAAGTGTGGATACTGTCCCTCAATAAAAATTAGTGACTGATGGCTGTTCCAGAATTCTGGATTTTAAACATGGTGTGGTCACCAGCTTGCTGCATGATCTTTGGCAAATAACTTTGTCTTTGTGGGTCTTAGTTCCTTCATCTGTAAAATGGGAATAATGGCATGTAACCAATATCATGGAACTGGGACAAGGATCAGATAAGATAATGTCTGTGCAAACTCTCTGAAAAGTACAGAATACTCTTCTGTACCAGATCCTTCTCACTATCTGCAAATAACCTATCTTAGAAAACTTCACTTGACCTTGTTAATTCCTCTAGCTACTATCCCATTCCTCTCCTTTCTTCTTGAGAATGTGGTCTGAACCTATTGCTGCTTCTCCCTGGCCACTGCTTCCTCTTTCAGTCCCTTGAAATTTGGCCTCTTTTTTTTTTTTTAAACTTAACTGAGGCTGATCTCTCAAAGAGCACCTATCACCTCTTTCCTGCCCAGACTTATGGCCTTTGCTCAGAATACATCATTCTTGATCTTTCCATGGCATTTGAAACTATTAACCACTTCCTCATTTTCCATACTTTTTGCTCCCTTGCACCCTTAAAAACAGTATTGTTTGATCAGCCTTTGTGTTATTCAAGAACTAATTGATATGTCCATTTGATAGAAGAGGAGACTAGGACCCAGAGAGGCTGACTGACTTGTCCAAAGTCACACAGATAGCTGGTGGCCAAGTTGAGGCATTCAGATCCCTGGCTCACTACACCATACTGGATCTTATCCTTCAGCCTGGGCATGGCTGCAGTCAAGGGGCTGAGGAATGGGTTATAGATAAGGGTCATGGGGTGGAGAGTAGGGGAGAATGGGATAGGAATTAGATTAAAAATTATTTCCTTAGTAGGAAATGTGACTTTTCTGGGAAGCAAACATTCTGACTACATAACTTCCAGGCTACTTACCATAGCATTCAAGGCCCTCCATAATCTGGCTCCACACTCACTGTCTAACCATTGGCCTTTCTGCTGTCCCACACATCCATCTACCTCAGGGGGTTGTTGTGAGGAAGATACCCAATAAACTTTAAAGAGCCATGTAAATATGTGTTCAAATTGTTATCTTCTTCTGCTGCTGTACTCTCGACTCTCCCTTGCACTTCAAAGCTCACTCCTGTCTTATGTAGTTTTACTGATAAGAGTTTTCCCTGCCTGAAGAGCCTTCTTACCTTCCACCTCACAAGATCCTCCTCTTTCTACTCACAGCTCTAGTCTCATTTCTTGACTACCCTGGGCCCTTTTTGAGTCTCCTCTTCTCTCCCAATGCAACAAAAAGCACTGCCTCAGTGGTGAGTCTCTAGCATTTTTGAATCCTGTCTCCCCAGCCAGACCATATCTGCTAATCACCACGCATTTACTAAGCACTGGCCATATATCCAGCCCCATGCTTGGCTACAGTAGTGTGGGTGGGGGAGGAGGGACAGCACGCATGTACAGGCACAGGAGAAGATCCAGGACCAGGCCATGAAGAGCTCAAGAAGAGCTACAGAGATGTGAGGCATGATTACCATAACTTTCTTGCTGCTAAAAAGGTGACCCTATGGGTGACCTCCAGGCTCTTGTAGCCTCTGCCCTAAGGGGAAAAGGGTTGTCTCAAAGAACTCAGGGTCCTCATACTTTTGTAATATCCCCTAATGTTGCTATTTGGATTTTAGTATATGAGTTTGTTTAAAATGGTGCTTCACCTCAATTTATTTCTGGCTTCAGGGGTTTCAATATGAACTCTTCCTTGTTTTTAGAAAATGTGACAACCAAGTAATATTAGAACACTGGCCCTAGACTTAGGAGATACGGATGGCTTCTACTCCTGGCTCTGCCACTTACCAGCTATGTGACCAGAAGTAAATCTTTCCCCATCCCTGAAGCTCAGTTTTCTGAGCTGTAAAATGGAGATAACCTATCTCTCAGAGCTCTTGGGAGGAAATAACAAATCACTCTACCTATGGGGGTTGTTCTAGCTCCGCCACTAACTTCTTGTGTAACTCTGAGCAACTCTCTTCTAGACCTTGGTTTTCCTCTCCGAAAGTGAGAGCACTGAGAGGCCGTGTGGCCATTGTAAAAAGTGCACTACACTGGTGGTTTGGAGGCCTGATTTTAAGACCTAGCCTCACCAGTTACTATGTAACTTCAAGCAAGCCTTTTAATCTCTCTGGCTTTCCTGGTTCCTCATCTGTAATAGGAGGGATGTTGGATTAAATGACCTCTAAGGCCCCTTTTAGCTCCAAAATTCTGTGGATCTGTGGGATTGAGAAGCAAATGTCTGCAGTGATTACAATGTAACCAGATAAAGCATTTGCTTCCTAAAACAAAAGTCTTAATTGGAAACTCTTCCCAGGGCACCAGTAATCACAAAGGATACTTCATAGCTTCAGGGGCAAAAGGAAACTTCTGGACAATTAGAAGGACCGGTAACATCCCAGAATTGCCAACCCAGCCTCTTGAGGCTGTCCCAAGAGGCTGCTCTGATCCAGCCAATTAGTTACATCTTTTATCCAATAATTACTTTGACATCCAAGCCTCTGGAGACATGTTTAATTCCTCACCTAAACCTCCTCTTTGGAAAAATGTCATTAGCTCTTTAATTACCACTGGGGAAAGACTTCCGAACTTCAGCTTCGGCAGCTGGATGTCTTGAAGTATGGGACTTTCTTCTATCGGGGATTCTCTCTAGATGTGACCTAAAGGTCATAAAGTTTTGGGACCATTTCCTACCCAATTTACCTGCTACCCTCCTGGAGCTGGAGTCAAAAGAGCAAAGCAACCACCAAAGGCACTCCCAGAGCAGACAGGCCAAGGAAAAAGCAGGCCACGCAACTTTAATTTTGCAAGTGGGCTCAGAGCAACAGAATAAATAATAATGTCACCCATCCTGTTTGCAGACTTTCACATCCATTATTTCATTTGAACCGTCTTGTGAGGTGGGCAGGGCAAGGATTATTCTCTCCATTTGACAGATGAGGAAACTGAGGCTCAGAAAAGATTAGTAGTTCCTCTACTACTTTAAACCTCACAGTGTCCATCTATTTTCTTCTGAAGGAAGTGACTCTCTTCCTTGGCAAGATTAACACTTCCATTTCTGTTCTTGATCCCATCTCCTTTCTCTTTTGGAAAGTCACTCTAGCATCGATCACCTATGTCCTGTGTATTATCAATCTCTCCCTTGCTATTGGCTCCTTTCCCTCTATCTATAAACATGCTCAGTGCTCTCCACTCCTAGAAGAAAACAAAATACCCCCTTCCCTTGACCTTCCATACCTTCAATATACCATCCTTTTACTCTCTTCCTTTTCCATAATAAACTTCCACAAAGTTTACACTCGCTGCCTCTTCTCTCACCATCCACTCATTCCTCCACCCCTAGCAATCTGGCTTCCCACCCCATCATTCCATGGAAACAGATGTCTGAAGTCACTAACGGCTAAATCCAATGGCTTTTTATGTTCTCATTCTCCCTGACCTTTTGACAACATTTGACATTGCTGACTCCCTTCTCAATATCCTCTTCTTCATTACTTCTATTTTCTGAACTCATGGTTCTCCAGTCATCCTCTCCTGCTTTTACTAATTAACTGCGTTATGTTTCCCAGTGGTCTGCCTTTGACCCTTTTTTCTACTTTTCCCTTGGCAAGTTCATCTACTACTCAGACTTCAGTGATCATTTCTATGTAAATAACTCCCAAATCAACACCATAGATCATAATTTAGAGCTTGGTGAGATCCTGAAGGTTTTTAATCCAACTCCCTTCATTTTCCAGGTGAGGACACTGAGGCCCAGAAAAGGTAATGCTAGGAGTTACAAGCACTTGAAGGTTTGAAAAATCACTTTTCTGGCATTTGCTCCTCAACAACAACCCTATGAGAGAGATAGGGTTATTATCCCATCATTTTACACATGAGGAAACAGAGCCTCAGAGAAGTTAAGTGATTGACCCAAGCTCTCACTTAGTCTTCCTTTCTTTGATATCCCCTTGGATATTCCCAGCTGCCTGCTAGAAACATCCTACTGTTCTCATCCACATCTCCACACATCAGTATGTCCAAAACTGAATTCATCAACTTTTCTTTAAAACTTGCTCCCTATTCCCCCAACTCCCAGGAACCACTATCCTCCCAAAGAGCCAGGTTCAAAAATCTCATCATCATCTTAGACTCTTCTCTATGTCAAGTCCTATTAAATATACTTCTGTAGGATCTCTTGTGTTCATCATTCCTTCCTTCGCCTTCACATTGCCACTATACTAATTCAGGCCCTTATTTCAGCCTGTACAATCACACTAAATTTCTGATCAGTCACCCTGCCTTCAATTTTGTTTCCTTTCCATTCCATCTACCATAAAGCTACCTCGATAATCTTTCTAATATGCTACTGAAACCATTGCTTCTTTATCAAAACCATTCAGAAGTTCCTCCATACCTACTAAATTTAGCATAAACCCCAGATGCTGACATTCAAGACTTTGTCCAGTCTGACCCCAGTCTACCTTCCCAGCTTTCTTCCTGTTACTCTGCTTTATATAATCTATGTTCCAGCCAAACCAACTTTTTCTCTGGTTCTTCTCCTCTCACTTTCTCCTACCTCCATTCCCTTACTCATACTATACTTGTAAAGAACTCCTTTGGGCAGCTAGGTGGCACAGTGGATAGAGTGCTGGGTCTGGAGTCAGGAAGACTCACCTTCCTGAATTAAAATCTGGCCTCAGACATTTACTAGCTGTGTGACCCTGGGCAAGTTACTTAACCCTATTTGCCTCAGTTTCCTTGTCTATAAAATGAACTGGAGAAGGAAATGGCAAACTACTCCAGTATCTTTCCTAAAAAAAAAGACCCCAAATGGGGTCACGATTGGTTGGGTGAATGACAACAAAAGGACTCCTTTGCCTCTCTTCATCTCTGTTGGGTACCATCACTTAATAATGACACATAAATATAATAAATAAAATGGCACATAAAATACCTTAAGGAAGGCAATTTATACACATTATCTCTTTTGATCCTCAGACTAACCCTGTAAGATAGGTGCTGTTATTTTCCCCATCTTATAGACAAGGAAACAGACTCAGAAAGGTCAGGTGACTTGCCCAGGGTTACACAGCTATTAAAAGTCTCAGGATGGATTTGAATCCAGATCATCCTGATTCCAGGCCCAGCGTGCTAACCACTTTCACACATTGCTTGAATCCTTGAATCAGAATCCCCTCCCTCATCCTCAACTTCTCCTTCCTCAAACTTCTCACAGTGCTTTGCTTGGACATCTCCTTTGCACTTAGCTCATTTTCTTTGGTATCATAATTATTCATGAATATCTGTCATTCTATTATGCTATAAGCTCCTTGAAAGCAGAATGTATGTGGTATGTATCTTTGCACTTCCAGTGCCTACCATCACCCCTGTACAGGGACACTTATTTATTGAAACAAAAACAGAGTCATCAAACTCTCCCTATAACTCTTGTCAAAAGATAGGAAAAGACTCCTTTCTAAGCCTATGGCCTAGTGTCTGAGCCCCCCTGGGGCGCTGGGGTAAATGTCTCTGCTTCCATCTCCCCAGTGTCTCTGTTACGCTGCCTGAGAATTATCAGCAGCCTTGGGGGCAGGATGGGACCTTCCTGTTAGAGCAGTCTTAGTGAGGAAGCCCACCTAGAGGGCCAGATGGCTACTGAGTGATTCACTATATTTTAATCCCTGGTTCCACAGCAAAACTGGCAACTACACAGGATGCCCTCAGTCTGCTGCAGGCCATAGAGAGATAGGAAACCTTTTCCTCTGATGAGGTGTTCCTGAATGCCTCCAATTATAGAGTTGCCATCTATCTCCTCTTCCCTTAGGGACCAGGGTCTCAGGAGCCTTTGTTTCATAGCTTTCCCAAGCCATCAGTGGCTGACTGCAGTTGAACAGGCAAGGCAGTCTTAGCTGGAGCTGGACCAGTATAATGGCACTGTGATCAGGGACCTCTGGAGTATTTATGTCATATAGGTGGTATACTGGATAGAGTGCTGGGTCTGGAGTCAGGAAGATCTGAGTCCAAATCTGGCTTCAGACACTTACTAGCTATGTGATCCTGGACAAGTCATTTAATTGATGTTTGCCTCAGTTTCCTCAGCTATAAAGTGGGTGTAATTAACAAACTACCTTACAGGGCTGTTGTGGGGATCAAATGAGATAGTTTGTAAAGCACTTAGAATAACATCTGTCACGCAGGGCAATCTTGGTAGGACAAAGGTGATTGTGAGACAGAAGGCAAGCAGACACAGTTGCTACTTCCTCTACCAGACAAGATGGTGGTGGGCCATACGTGTCTAGACCTTATTCCCTAAGCCCTTCTCTCTTGCTCCTGGCATCTCCTTGTACTTCAGTTTGCATATATGTAAAATCAGAGGGGTGGACATGACAGTGGACTAGAAAGGTCTAAATAGTTTCAATAATTTCTTGGAAGATGATACAAGATTTCTCTGCAGAAAGACTGGATAGAAAAGCAGTGTCACTAGCAGCAGCACAATGTGCCTCTTTCTCTATAGCTTCAGCAAAAAAAAAAAAAGCAAAATGAAAATAATCAAAACTCATGTTGAAAGAATTGTAGGGAGAGAGACACCAAGATCTACAGAACTCTTCAGAATCTTTCTCGTGGTTTTTTTTTTGGGGGGGGGTTGGCCATGGTGATTTCCTTTGAGAGAGAGGAATAATAATAATGTAATAATTCACCTTTACATAGCATGCTAAGGTCATTCCAAAATGCTTTCAACATAATTAGACTGAAAATTATTATCTCTAAATCTCAGAGAAGTGCCTTTTTTTTTTTTTAATTTTTGGGGAGGCAATTAGAGTTAAGTGACTTGCCCAGAGTCACACTAGCTGTTATGTGTAATGTTATGTGTCTGAGGCCAGATCTGAACTCAGTTCCTTGACTCCAGGGCCAATGCTCTATCCACTTCGCCACCTAGCTGTCCCAGTGAATTGACTTTTGCATTGTTACACAACAGTGATCATCAGGGTGAGGATTCGAACTTGGGTTTCTCTCTTGACCTCAAGTTCAGTTTTCAGCCATTTAAGATGAGAAGCAAGCTTGAGTTTGAAGGTTTGGAACAAGATAAACGTGCACCCTGGAAGACCGAGGAAAATTAACCAGACTGGCCCCACAAAGGAGTTTCCCAGAGTTTCCATTGTGAATGTCCACTTCCAAGATCTAAGTAGTCTGGGGTAGAGACTTGTCTGAGCTTGCAATGTCATTACTTACCCTCCCTCTTTTAGCTCCCTTCTCAACTCCACCTCCCCAAAGTCCCCAGTGCCAGATGGGGGAAATTGTTTGACTTTCCATACTATGAACATAGACTAATCACTCTGCTGGACGTGACATTCTATCTTCCTTCTTTGACTTTACATTGGCTGTCCCCATGCCTGGAATGTTCTCTCTCCTCATCTCTTAATTTTTTCCTTGGCTTCCTTCAAGTACCATCTCAAATTCCACCGTCTGTGGAAGGCTTTTTCTGTCTCCCCCATACTGTTAGTGCCCCCTTTGTTTGTAACCCTAGAGCTCAGCATAGTTTCTGGAACATAGTAAGAACTTAATAAATGCTTGTTGACTAGTCTTGACTAGCTGGGAGTTTGCATGAAACAAGCTTGAATGCTCCTTCTTAGACCATAGAGTAACATTCAACTGAGTATACAGTTAGATTCTTCAAAGCTCTTTGTAGCCAAGGAAATGAAGCCATTCTTGAAATATGTTATAGGTTATATAAATCATGTTTTTTTAAAGTTGTGGAACTATGATGAAGTAAAACTATGTTTAACTGATTAACAACCTTCTCTGTTTTCTCTCCCTCATTTCCATCTGTTCAAATCTACCCAACCTTGAAGACCCCTCCCCAGCTTAAGCCCTGCCTTTTCCATGAAGCTGACTCTTTCTAGCAAGAATCTGAGAAGATCCTCTGAGCTCCTAAAACACTGTATTTGTTTACCACATAAACACTACATTCTACTCTGTGTGTATATGCCTAATTTTTATGACCAAGATTGATTGATTAATCAAATGATTGTGACTGGTTCTCAATCTCTCCCAAGCGGGGCCAGTTCACCTTCCTAAGGCAGCCTTGTGGCTCCCCACTTCAGAGGGGCTCACCATATTGGATGCTGGAATTAAGTGTGGACACCCAAGCAGCTTTAGCTCTACTACTTGAAATCAAACAATCCACCAGACCAAACTTCCTCAGTAGCAGAGATTAGAAGCGTGTAACACTATGGCCAATCGGACATGACTGAAATGCCTGAACAACAACAAAAACAAGACCATACCCAGCTCAAGTTGAATTTATATGAGATGCAAGGATGGTTCATTAGGAAAATAAGCAAATTATTAACTATTTGCATTAAAAAACAAAAGCATACAAAACCATAGAGTTCTCTCAATAGATGTAGGGGAAAAAAGCCTTTGACCAAGTACAGCACTCATTTATGTTAAAACCCTACAAAGTATGGCATAGTGGGACTTTTTGATGTCATAAACAGTATCAATCTAAAAGCAAAAGCAAGCACCATGTGCAACGGGGATAACCGTTCCAGAAAATATAAGAATAGAGCAAGGCCGCTCACTTTTCCCACTGTTACTTGGTACCGGTCTAGAAATGATGGCAATAGCAATAAAACTAGAGAAAGAACTTAAAGATGTAAAGACAGGCAAAGAGGAGATGAAATATCCCTGTTTTTGGTAACGTGATGGTTTATTCACAAAATCTTTGGGAATCAAAAAGATACTAACTGAGACAATTACTAGCTTCAGTAAAGCCTCAAAATTGGCAGACATTATATAGTAACAACAAAATTCGAGAGGCAATCACAGAAAGGGAAATCCCATTTAAAATGACTACAAAATACATAAAATATTTGAGGATCAATCTACCAAAGGACACAAAATGCTTGAATAGATTAAATTACTAAGTGTTCCTTAAAGAAAGAAAGAACAACTTAAATAGCTATAATAATATTCAGTGCTCGTAGCTGGGCTATACCAATATAATAGTACCCAAACTACCAAAGTTATTTTGCAGTTTTAATGCTAAAACAAGCAAACTATCAAAGGGACACTTTACAAAACTTGATTAAAAATAGTAATAAAATTCACTTGGAGAAACAAAAGATTTTGGATATTAAGGGAGATAATGAAAAAAAGGTAGGAATGAAGAGGAATAGGACTTCCAGACTTCAAACTCCATTAGAAAACAGCAGGCATCAAAATTATTTGGCATTTGTTGAAGAATAGAGAAATAATTGCTCAACAGAACAAACTAGACAAAGGAGAATCAGAAACAATGGACCTCAATAATCCAGTGTTCAATATACTGGAAAACATAAATTACTTAAGAAAGAATGCTCTATTCGATAAAACCTGCTAGGAAAATTAGAAAGTAGTATGGCAAAATTAGGCGTAGGCCAACATCTAATGCAAATATTCCACAACAAAGTCTAAATGGATACATAGCCTTAATAATAAAAAAATTAGAAAAGAAGCAGATCCTATATCTTTTACAGCCATGGGTAGGAAATGTATTTTGAACCAAACAAGGGATAAAGGCAATTATAAAAGACAAAACAGGTAACTTTGATTATGTAAAATCTAAAAGCTTCTGAACAAACAAAAGGAAAGTGGCTGAATGGGAAAAAAATCTTTATTTCATATTTTTCAGATAAAGTTTTAGTATCAAAAATATATAGACAACTAACAGATATATTTAATACTAAAAGCCATTCCATAATAGATAAGGGGGCAAAGGACAATGAACAAACATTTTTCAAAAGAAGAATTTTAAACTACTAACAACTATATGAAAAAACATTCCAAATCACTAAGAGTGAGCGAAATATAGGTTGGAAGGACTATTAATCAGTATAACAATTTTGGAAATCAAATTAGAATTATGCAAATAAAATTACTAAAATTTCAATATCCTTTGACCCAGAGACTCCACTACTACAAGGCTTATCCTTCAAAAAGGTTGTTGATAATAAGAAAGTCTTCCTGCACATCAAAATATTTACAGTAACACTTTTTGTGATAGTAAGGAATTGGAAACAAAAACAAATTGTAGTACATGAATGTAATGGAATATTATTGTGGCATAAGACACGAAAAATATTAATGAATACCAAGAAGCATGGAAAGACTTACATGAACTGATGAA
Organism: Phascolarctos cinereus; assembly: GCF_003287225.1. Lineage (NCBI taxonomy): Eukaryota > Metazoa > Chordata > Mammalia > Diprotodontia > Phascolarctidae > Phascolarctos > Phascolarctos cinereus. The sequence goes on from NW_027555625.1 coordinate 347,353,700, forward strand.
AACTGAAGTAAACAGAGCCAAGAAAACAGCATGCATAATGACTAGAACAATGTAAATGAAAAGAACAATCAAAATAAGCAAAAGCGAATGCTCAAAGATAACAAAAAGTGAATATGGTACCACAGAAGGGGAAATAAGAAGACACCATTAACCCAATCCTTTGCTGAAGTGGGAGGTCCATGGGTATGGTAAATTGCATCTATTTTCAAACTTTTTTGATTTATTGTTAGGTTTTGCTGATTTTTCCTCTAATTTTTATTTTGAGATATTATTTGTTATATGGTATGTCCCTCTGGTAGGGGGAGGGGGAGGGAATACTGGGAGAAATTCTGGTGCTATCAAAAAACCAAAATATAGCAATAAAATGTATTTTAAAAAGATTTTGGCAATGCTGAAGAGAACAGTTTCAGTAAGTAGGAAGCAAATTACAAGTGGTTATGAACTGAGTGAGGGATGAGGAAGTCAGGGGCGAATGTAGGGGATTCTTTCTATAACTCTGGAATGAAAAGGGAAAAGAGATAGAATGTTAGCATGAGAGTATTGCAAAGTGTAGTGAAAGGTTTTTTCTTTCCTTTTTTAATGAATGGGATAGACCTGAGCATGTTTTCAGGTAATCAGGAAAGAGTTGGTAGGGGAAGACTGAAATTAAGTCAGAGAAAATCTAATAGACAGATACGGAGTACTCCCTGAAATCAGATAACTGAGCATCTTCTCTTTTCAGCAGATTGTAGCCACCCAGAATATTGTGTGAACTTGAGTTCTCTATCAGCTGTGGTCACCCTCCAAACGTCAAGAAATGTACTTTTAGTACAAAGTGCTAAGTTCCCCTATAGCAAATAAGGTATGCAGAGAGCTCATACCTCCTTAAAAACAGTCTCCATCTATTGTCTCCATCAGATGCCTCGATTAGAAGGAGGAACTATGAGGATGCCCTGCCAGATAAAGGGAAGGTTTTCCTTTGCACCAGATCAACACATCACATTGACTAGAATGTCAATGATCTTTGCCAGCTCTAGCTCTCCTTCCAGGCCACAGCCAGGGAGAAAAAAGTCAAGAGATGGTTACTAGTCTGGGTTAGTGATTTTCTGCAGGCCTACTTCATCATACCCAATGAGGCTCAAATGGCATGAAAAACAAAACAAAACAAAAACCTTGATCCTGAATTCTCTTTCTTATCAGAAGGGGGAGGGGAGGGAACAAACATTTATGTGCCAGGTGCTGTGCTTAGCTCTTTACAAATATTATCTCATTTAATCCTCAAAACAACCCTGCAAAGTTAGGTGCTGTTATTTATTATCCCCATTTTACAGCTGAGGAAACTGAAGCAAACAGCAGTTAAATGACTTACCCAGGACCACACAGCTGGTAAGTATCAGAGTCTGAACTCAGGTCTTCCTAACTCCAGGTACAGTGCTCTTCCCACTGAGATACCCTGCTCCCTCTCCAGACCGACAGATTCGTAAGAAGCTAGTGTTTTCAGAAAATCTGTCCCATTTAAAAAAGGGTCTGAGATGATCAGCCAGCCACTCATTTGCCTGTTTTAGTACCAACTTGCTTTTCAACAGTATACAAGATTTTAATGTATTATGGTTTGCTTAATAAATTGGACATTTTGTTATATTAAGGTTTGCTCCCCCCACACACACACATTACTCCTTTCTTACTTCTTGCCCAGCCTTTCTTAATGGTGACCTCCTTCAGTTCCTAGATTCAGTGTCTCTCTTAGCCAGATGCCTGCCCACTTCTAGGATCTCAGACTAGAAGCCCCTCCTTCCTCCTCCTCCTCCTCTCCTGATGACCGCAATGAGCAGGTAGGGCAGAGAGAGATCTATAACAAGTTTGTAGTGAAGGAGTCCTCATCTACTTATCTCTGCAGGAGGATACAGGGAAAGCAACTGCTGATAGATGCTCTGACAAAATGTCTTATTTAAAAGACAAATGAGAAGAGTGGGGGATGTATGGAGAGGCCTGGCAGAAGGAGACCTTCCCTTAAACCTCTCCCCTTCCATTATTCCCCCCTCACTGAGGTCACAAGGACCCAATTTCACTCTAAGGAACTTGTAGGTACTAGAGACAAAGGAATATATCATTCAGGCCATCAAAGACAGAGCAAGCCCCCTGGCCACTGTCACTACTCATAGACCAACTAATCTATCCATAAATGCTAGTGTATTTCAGGCTCAGTCTTTTGATAACGATGATGATGATGATGATGATAGCTAGAATTTACATAGTGCCTATTACTGCCAGGCATTGTGCTAAGCACTTTATAAATATTATCTCATTTGATCCTCACAACCCTGGATGGTAGGTGCTATTATTCTCCCTAATTACAGTTAAGGAAACTGAGGCAAACAGAAGTTACATGACTTGCCCATGGTCACACAGTTAGTGTCTGAGGCTGGCTTTGAACTCAGGCGCATCCTGATTCTAGGCCCAGTGCTGTATTTACTGTGCCACTATATCTCTTCTCATGTGCTCATAGTCAGACCCAAGAGAGGCCACAGGTTCCTAGGATCATAAACTTAGAGATGGAAAGGATTTTTATCATTTTCTCATTTTGAAGATGAAGATAGCGAGACCCAGAAAGATTAGGTCCAAGGTTATACAGGCGATATTGGAATCCAAATCCAGGGCAAAGGTATTTTCAGAAAAAGCTGTTAAACTTATCCTGGTTGCCTAGATTAGACTCTGTGCTGCTGATAAGACAAATTGTCTGTTTCTATGTATGTGTATCCACATTAGGGAGCTCTTTCCAAAGAAGCACTTTTATTAGAAGCAATATTCTAAACTTGAGTTCCACTGGAAAGTATACTTGTATCAATAGCTCACAGATGCTCAGATTCCTTAAGACTCTGGCTAATATGGTGGATCTTTAATAAACCTTGTTTTTGGCTGGGAAAAAAAAAAAGAAAGTACACTTGTTCAGGCAGCATTCCCAGGACATCAGGTGTGAGAGAGGAGGCAACTTAAATTTCCTAAGCACAGCAAGAGACAACTTTGCTGATGTTTGCATCAAAGAACCTGGACTCTACCTCTAAACCTCTGTGTCATCTTGGGTAACGGACAAGCAGCAGTGGATAGAATGCCAGGCCCACGGTCTGGAAGACTCTTCTTCCCGAGTTCAAATCTAGCCTCAGATACTTAGTAGCTGTGTGACCCTGGGCAAGTCATTTAACCCTGTTTGCCTTAGTTTCCCCATCTGTAAAAAGAGCTGGAGAAGGCCAAGAAAACCCCAAATAGGGTCATGAAAAATCAAATATGGCAGAACAACAAGAACACTGTTGGTAAATCCCTTAACCTTTCTAGACCCCAATTTTATCATCTATAAAATTAAGAGGTTGGATTAGATGACCTCTGAGGTCAATTCTGGCTCTAAATCTATGATGATATGATTGAACTTTGACTGCAGAGCCAAGAAGGACATTTCTTCCTAGCAAGCTTGGCTTGTCATCCTCATCTATGGAGACAGAAACACGGTTGCCACTCAGTGTTTCAATCTAATACTTCAAGATGTCTTGACTTCAGTACTTGAGTACCTCCGTCTCATGGATTTTGGCAGTCCTTCCAGTGGTTCAATCACAACGCTTCTCCTCCTTTGATTCTTACAATAATTGCGGACATTTATATAGCTCTTTAAAGTTTATAAAGCATTTCACATGTTATCTTATTTGTCCCTGCATAGTTCTATTATTGGTTCCCCATTTTATGGGTCTCAAAGCAGACTCAGAGAGATCAAGCGATTTGTCCCTGATCTCACCTGATTAGATACAGGCTCTGAAGCAAGGTCTCACCCACCACTAGGTTCAGTGTTCTTTTAAGTACACATCACTACCTTCTTTCCATTTCTTCCGCAAGTCCTCTTTAAATGATCCATCTAATGTACTGGAGGTTTTCAACAGCTTTTCTAAGTCATAGCTTTGATTGGTAGCTGTTCATGGTTAGATTTCATATAAAGTCACTGACCTTTCATAGAATCATAGAAAATGTAATGTTTGAGTGAGTAGAGACATAAAAGAGCCTCTTTTTTGGGGGGGGGGCTAGGCAATGGAGTTAAGTGACTTGCCCAGGGTCACACAGCTAGTAAGCGTTATGTGTCTGAGCCAGATTTGAACTCAGGTCCTCCTGAATCCAGGTCCGGTGCTCTATCCACTGCGCCACCTCGCTGCCTCGAGAGCCTCTTTCTTATTGTTTAATTCTGTCTGACTCTTCGTGTTCCTATGGACCATACTACCCATGGGGTTTTCTTGGCAAAGATACTAGAGTAGTTTGCATTTCCTTCTCCAGTTTTATGCAGGCAGGGGTTAAGTGACTTGCCTCAAAAGAACAGGGCAATCTCTCAACAGAGATTTCTAAAGAGATGAAGGTTTAGTATAACCCCCCCCAAAAAAAAAACCAAATCCCACCTCAACGGAGCTCCCAAAGAGAAGGAAGTCCTGGCTGGTGATCTGGAGAACATTGGCTGGTTAGTGGTACAAAGTGAGTCTTGGTCTGACACAGATGGTAAGCTTCTAGTCAGATCTGAACTTTGGTATTTTCGATTCCAGGACTGGTGCTCTATCCACTGTACCACCCAGCTGCCCTCTAGTCAACTCTATTTTTATAAATGGGGAAACAAAGGCCCAGAGTGGGATCTACCCAAGGTTATACAATGGACTGATGGATTAAGGATGAGAAACCCAGGCTCCTGACTTCCTAATGCAGTTCAGGAATTATTCTGATTTAGGTATTCTTTTTGAGAAAAATTAGTTAACATTTAAGTTAGCATTGTGATAATGATATTTTCTTGAAATTGTATAGTACGCATGATTTTCACATACCTTCCCTCACTCTACATCTTTATTTACACAAATACTTTACTTACTGGGATGCTGTGAAGGCAAAGGAGAAACTAGGGAACAGTCTGTTGTTCAGTCCTTTCAGTTGTATCTGATACTTCATGACCCCATTTGGGGTTTTCGTCTTTTTTTTTTTGTAGGCAATTGGGGTTAAATGACTTGCCCAGATTCACACATCTAGTGCCTGAGGCTGGATTTGAACTCAGGGCTGGTGATCTATCCACTGTGCCACCTAGCTGCCCCCTCCCCCAATTTGGGGTTTTCTCGGCAAAGATACTGGAGTTGTTTGCCATTTCTTTCTCCACTTATTTTACAGACAAGGAAACTGAGACAAACAGGGTTAAATGATTTGCCCAGGGTTGCACAGCTAGAGAGTATCTGAGGTCACATTTGAACTCAGCCAGCTGACGCCAACTCAGCGCTCTATCCACTGCGCCATCTAGCTGCCTGAACAGGCTATAGTGTATGTGTGTGTGTGTGTGTGTGTGTGTGTGTGTGTGTATAAACATATAGATGTAGTCTGTAGTATATATACACACATACAACTACATATATATATATATATATATATATATATATAAATGTAAGATTCTTTCAATTATATTTAGCTCAAACTAGGCTACTGGTATTGCTGACCGCTTAAGGACTAGAAAATAATAATCTGTAATTTATAAACAAATAGTCTTCCTAAAATTCTTCCTGGTGGTTAGATATACTGAGCCCTACTTGCCAGCCCCCTCTCCTTCTCCAGATCACTTTGTATGGAGGGTGAGATGCGGGAGGGAGGGGGACCTGTAGTTTCATTGGCATAAGGAGCTCTCAGTGAGGAAATTCTCCTGACCAGTGTACCCCAAACACCTGCTTTGCACCTTGGGATCTTTAAGAGTCGCCCTGAGCACTAAAAGGTTAAATGACTGCCAGCTGGGTCAGAGGTAGAACCCTTGATTCCAGGGCTAACTTGAGGCTGTTTCTGTCTATTACAAATATTGTCTCTTTGTAAATGCTTTCTATTAACTTGTGTTTCTATCTGTTACACATATTGTCCCTTTATATCTATTTCCCATTAACTTTTGTATCTGTTGCATCTGCCCAGCAGAAAGCAAGCTCTGTGAATGCTTTGACTTTGACTGTTCAGTTTTTGTCCTTGTATCAGTTAGCAGAGTGCTAGCTTTATGCATTACCACCATTTGGCAGTTCCTTGGATTAAGATGATAATAGTTTAAACACTCCTCCCTATAACTTTAGTTACACTATCAATTCCTTCAGGATCACATATAAAATCTTCTGGTTTTCAACGCCCTCTATAATCTGGGCTCCCTCCTATCTTCTCAGTCTTCTTATACAGTATACCCTCTCCTCCTTCCACCCCATACTCTCTGATCTGGTTAACACTGGCTTCCTTGGTGCTTCTCACATAAAACACTTCATTTCCAGCTCTGGGCATTTTCACTGTCTGTTCCCCTTGCTTGGAATTCTCTCCCTCTTCCTCTCTGTCTCCTAGCCTCTGTGGCTTCCTTCAAGTCCCAGCTAAGATTTCACCTTTTACAAAAAGCCTTTTCCCATCACTCCTAATGCTAGTGCCTCTTCCCTGCTGATGATCTTCAATGTATCCCACACTGTACGTCTCATTTGTACATAGTTGTTTGTATATTATTTCCCCCATCAGGCTGAGATCTTTGAGAGCAAATATAATTTTTTGCCTATTTAAAAATAAATGTTTGTTGACTGATATTTCTCTCTTAAGATAGTGCATTATCTAGGGTAAAGAAGGGTGAAAGTCACACCAACCTCTTCTGAATGATGACTAATTTCAAATTAGTAGAGTCTGAATTAACGAGATTTTATTGTACTATGAGACAAATGGGCATACACCCACTTTGAGACAACAAGGTCTATGGTGATTTAGATGTCCAAAAATTAGGAGATGATCTAAGAATCTTTCTGAAGATTATTAGTTATTAACAGACCTACTGGGAAGAGAAATGAGAGTGATGCAAGAAAATCATGAAAAACAAGTCAACAGCTTGTTAAAGGAGACCCAAAAAAAACTGAAGAAATAACACCTTAAAAATAGTTATTAACAGACCTGCTGCCAAATTCCTTTAAGTAATAGGCTTTCTTGGTGCATGATAAACAGGAATCTATTTCTGAAAATTCAACTTATATACATTTTGCAGGAATACATACATTATGCCAAGATGAGCTCATGTATATGTACATGAGCTCACAAGGTGAAGAGCTGGAAAACACTTTAGAGATAATCTTCTAGTCCAACTCCCTCCTTTTACAAATAAGAAAACTGAGACCCAAGTGATTTGTCCCAAGTCAGAAGAGTAGTAAGTAGCAGAGTCCAGCTCTACAGTGGAAGTATTCCGCTTCAGTGTACACCAAAGACTTTAAAAGTATTAAACAGATTTGCCCAAGATTTGCCCAATCCATCCCAGCACAGGAGACCCACACATACAGACTCCAATTCCTAGACACTACATAGGGATTAGAGAATGGGAAGGGTACGTGTATGGCTTTTTCACAAACAGCTGTCCTAAAAAAAATCCAGGTACCAGCTAATGAACAGTAATGGAAGATATAGAGAATGAAATTTCTCTCAGATTTCCCACACACACACACACACACACACACACACACACACATACACACCCCTTACTGGCTGGGCATATATGGTCTATTTCCCAGGTGTCCCCAAACAGAGCAGCCAGCTGGCCTAGCCTGGGTGCCCTAACACTGAGGAGGGAAAAGGGTGTGTTCTTGGCAGAGGCCTTCTGCCATAATAGCTGGGCTCCTAGCAGACTCTGGCTCTTACCCTGCTGTTTTGCACATCTCTGAAGCTGTACTCAAATCAAAGATTCCACTGTAAGTACTAATGCCTGCACAGACATAGCAGGAACTGCTCCCATCCTCCTCCAGCCCCTACTCTCCAAATTTATCAAAAGCGACCCCATCAGAAAGCCAAGTTTCCCAGAATGCAAAATTCCTCAAAGCCTATAAATTGTAATTTATAAAGCCTTTTTAGTTTCAGAAGTGATAGAAGTAACTCCCAGTTTTAATTTTGGTCCTTCTGAGTAGAGCTAGGAAAGAATTCTTTAATCGGAATTTTTAATCACCTTGCTTGGCACAACCTCTCAGCCCTGCTCAAACCTTCAAAGGGTTAGATAGATCCCGACTTTGGAATGGAGATGAAATTCTCTGACTTGTTTAGCCCCAGTGATCTCACTAGAAATAGGGCCTGTATGCGTGTGGGAGATGGCTCCTAAAATAAGAAGGCACTGGACAAACCAAGAAATCCCCTGCACAGAAAGCTGTATGATTGGATGGGGAAGAAGAGTTGGTCGGGTGTCCAATTTTCCCTTCTGTCCCTTTAATCCGAGGGTCCCCTGCTGAAAACAGGGCCTGAGGAGGCTCACAGAAAGTTGTGACTGCTGGAAGTGCATCAGGCTTCTAGCCAGGTTTGGGCCCAGGACTCTTCTTTCCTAGAAGCTTTTTTTTCCCCCTCTTTGATGAGCAAACGTTCTCCACCTGTCAGCATACACTTAGGGCCAAAGAGTCCGAAGCGCTAGACAGAGTGAGAAGAGATAAACTTAAGAGGCAAGACTTACCAGCGGCTGCCCAGCTCCGGAGACCGCTCCAGCTCCAGTCCCGGCTCCGGCTCCTGTCCCAGACCCGGCTCCTGCTCCGGCTCCAGCTCCAGCTCCTGCACTTACTCCGTTGGCCGGGTAGTGCACCAGCAGATTGTAGCCCGAATACACAGACTCTTTGTACATCCCGACGCCGCTGCCGTCCTGGGCCTTGAGGCCTGAGAAACCAGAGGCTGTAAGACACACTGCCCCTCTGGAAGTGTTCAGGGGGAGGGGGAGAAGAAGGGGATCTTTCTGCTTTTTCTTAAAATCAATGTTTTTTAAAATAAGTTGCCATGCGGGTTCCTGGGGTGTGTGGAGTCAGTGGACACAGAAGCATGGGAGGGGGGATCCACCAGGGAAAAGGTGTCTGTCTTGGGGACCCTGCAAAATCACCCAGCTCCACAGCCTTGGATCCCCAAGTGATCGCTCATCCCCAATCCCCTCCCTGGCCAGCTACTGTGTCCCCAACTTTTCCCCCCCAAGAAGCACCTCAGCTTTTCAGTCACCTGGGGTGGAGGTTGGGGGGAGTGGGTCTGTTTATTCTTAAGAAAGGTCAGTGGACAGGAAATGACTCTGTCGGGGGGGGGTGCCCCGAGGCCTGAAAGCCCGCCCCCAATAGTCCCCCATCTAAGCCTCTGACAACTCTCCACTTTGATTTGGGGGGAAGGAGGCAAAGCTCTCCTACATCCCTCCGGCGGTCCCCGCCCCCTCCCAGGGGCCCTGAAGTGCTGCTGCTGATGGTGGCAGTAAGTTGAAAGTCAGTGGGTGGGCCTGAACGGTCCCCATACTCACCTTCTTCCAAGGCATCTGGGAGTTTGTCCTGATACAGCCTCTGGGAGTTCTGAGCTCTCCGGAGCGCCTGAGAGAGAGGAGGGGGCAGAGACAGAGAGGGACAGTCACCGAGAGAAAGAGAAATAGAGAGAAAAGGACAGAGAAAAAGAGAGAGAAAGGAGACAGAGGAAGAGAGACGGAAAGAGACAGGAAAAAGAAATTGATACATATATGTGAGACAGAAAGACAGAGACAGCCACCAATATCGAGGGAGACAAGGAGAACATGAGAGCGCGGGGGAAGGAGAGTGGCAGAGGAGGGAAAGAGAACCGGGGCAGGGCAGAGACAGAGGCGAGGGGCGGGGGGGGAGACTCCTGAGTAAGAAGGGAGCACCCAAGACTGCTCAGGAGGCGCGGGAGGCACTCTGTGTAGCCCCCGGCTGCCCCCAGCTACCCAGCAGCCCCTCCTCGGCTTCCCCCTCACCTCTGTCTGGCCCGGGCCGCTCCCGGCTTGGCCGCTGCTGCCCGCGCCTTCGGACTCGTTGACTAGCGAGGACTTGAGGTCAGCCAGATCCCGCTCGGGGAAGCCCCCCTGGGGAATCTTCTCCTCCTGCTCGCCCTCATCCTTGAAGGCTAGCATCTCGTCTGTAGCGCCCAGGTCGTCCCCGCTGCCTCCGCCTCCGCCCAGCTGGGGCATGATCGGGCTGGGGCTGCGGGGCTCTCGCTCCCGCTCTCTCTCCGCTGGGGTTCACTTTTCCACTCCAAACTGCCTGTGGATAACTTCTGAGGCACCCTCGGGGCCTGTGGGGGAGGTAGTGGGGAGGGTCCTTTCTCCGCGCCTCTGCCCGGGAGGGCTGAGGTTGACCCGTGTGCCGCCCGCGCCGGCGCCCGGCTCCCCCGGGGCTGGGGGAGGGTAAGGGCTAGAAGTGGGGGCTCCGTGAAAAAGCGAGCGGGAGGGTTGGTCAGACTAGAGGCTGGAGGTGCGGTAGCAGCTGGAGGCGCGGGAGGCTCGGAGTGCTGCCGGAGCTCCTGGAGAGAGCAGAGCTCCAGACATCAAAGGCGCCGCCGATGATTGACAGAGACGGGGCGGGGCATGAGGGGAAGGGGCGGGGCTAGGGGCCCGGACACTAAAGCTAAGAAGGTGGAAGGGAGGAGTAGCCTTAAAGGGCCAGTGCTCCCAGAGTGTCTGCTTGGGGTGGTTGCGGAGACACAGGGAGGGGGTGTGTGTAGGGAGGGTTGCTGAGGAAGGAAGGGGACAGTCGTTGGAGGCAAGCTCAGCCCTAGCTGAATACCCCCTTCTCTTCCCACAAATTCTGGGAGACTTTTCCCCACTCCCAGGGTCACCAGGTTGGGATGGAAGGGGAAGAGGGAGGAGACTGTGCCTTGATGGGGGATTGGAAGGAAGGTGGGTGGGGGAGGCAGTGACTTCCAGAGCCTGGGAGTCTCGTTTGTGAAAGGCTGCAAGACGGCTTCTCTGTCTCTGTGTGTACGAGTGCCTGCGTGTCAGATACAGACACTTTCACACAGCCTCTGTGCATGGGGGTCATGCGCACGGAGTGTGTGTGTGTGTGTGTGTGTGTGTGTGTGTGTGTGTGTACACCCTAGGGGCCACGACAAGGGCTTTAGCGTCCGAGGGATCCGGTGGGGACGAGGGCCCCCGGGAGTCACAGCTCGGCGAGGGGGCGGGGGCTAGGGCAGGGACGGCGCCAGCTTGTAACGGTTTAAGACTTAGGCTCCCGAATTCGCTGGCCTTCTCTAGAAATCTGTTGGGGACTTCGGTCCAGTTGTCCCATCCGGGCTCAGCCCTGCCCAGCCTTCGCCCAGTCCCCGCTGAGCTTCATCTCTCGGACCAGCAGAAAGTGCTTGGCTGTCCTAGCTGCTCCCCGCCCCCGGAACGTGGGAATAAACACCTTCGCGGCACCTTTTTTCACCCGGTTCCCCCGCACCGCCTGTGCCCGCAAGGATACATACCAAGGCTTACATACCCGGGTCCTCGAGGCGCTGGAGGGGGTGGGAGGGTTCATAGACCGCTAGGCAGTACTCGCTGGGTGCCTGTTGCCTCAGTACTGCTGGAGGCGGCAGCCCCAAGGCCACCGAACTCTAGCGCTCTGGGACTGTATCTGCGTGTCTGTATGTGTGTGTGTACGACCTTGTGTAGGTGCTTAGGGCCTGGGCTTGTGGGAGCTGCTACCCATAGTTTGCTGGTGAAAAGCTGGGCCAGAGATTTAGCGCCCGCCAGAACACAGATAAAACCCTGGCTGAGAGAGGGAAACCTGTTGTAATCTCGCCCGGGGAAACAAAGAGGCTCATTAATGCGGAGACTCTGGGGAGCCTTTGATGTTGGCTGCCTTGCCGTCACTCATCCGTCCATTTGCATTTAAACCTTCATAAAAGCTTAGTCCCGGCTTCCTTCGCCCTGGGCGAGTGAGGAGCAAAGTATAGGTTTCTATTTAAAGAAACCCGCCAACGCCGGGGCGTGGGTTTAGGGGTTGGGCTTGCTCCCCTTAGCCTTCCCGAAGCTCTGGGTGATCCACGATGCCTGGGCAGTGACCCTGGACCTCCCCCTGCTTAGGACCGGACATAGACCTGCGTTTCGGACCTGAGAGTTTGAGAGGAAAGAATGAAAGCTTACCAGATAGGAGCATCTTTTCCCTAATCTGTGCTTCCGCTTGGCAGCTAGGGCTCAAACCGAGCTAAGGAGTAGGAGGGAGAAAAGGGGATTTAGGAAGATGCTTCCTCCTTCCCTTAACATATCATCAAAAATAAAAATAAACATCAGAATCCCGGGAAAAGCATCCCTAGAGGCGACTTCTGCAGCTCTAGTACCCATTTGTTCTTCCCAGACAGGGAACCAAGGCGATGGATATATGGGTGTGTAAAGGGCCTGACAGAGAGGGGTGTGTGGAGGTGGGAGCTGTGGGAGGATTAGTGTGGGCAGAATCCTAGTGCCTTAGAAGGTCTGGTTCTCTCTGAGCCTGTTTTCTTCTTTAAAATGAGAACTATAATTGAGGTACACACCACACTATGATGTTGTGAGTGCAATCTGTAAACTGTGGTGTGTGGGATAATAGTCGCATGTGGGGACAAGCTCTTCCCTTTACTGGACCTCAGTTTCCAAAGACCTCTTCTCATGACTCCTGGTAAGGAAATGGGTTCTACTGTACTCCAAAGGCTTCGACTATGATCCCAGTGACCGACTGAAAGAAGTTAGTCTGAAGCCCAACCTAGCAAAGTACATGGAGGCTTCAGATCAGTAGGATGACCACTAGGTGACAAATTATCTAGTCTTGGCAACCTGTGAAAAAATAATCACCAAAAAATGAGGGAGTTCAGCTGGATGGTCTCTAAAGTACCTTCAAGCTCTTCAGACTCATACTTCTGTTATTTTTTTTACGTATTGTTAATTCTTCTCTTTGAAATAGTGAGTGAAAACTTCAGTTGGGTGGAGTGTCTACACTTTATCGGTTGTGTCTATAGCTACACTGATACATTTCCATCTTCTATGCTCCTGTTAGGGAAAAAAAAACCCTACTTCAATCTGCCTCCATAAAAGTTCAATCTTTTTATTTTAAATGCACATTTTGTCTCCAATATAGACAGACCCCTGCATGGTTTGACAGGGAAGGGGGAGTATCCAGCCTCGAATCAAATCTGGTCGCTTTACTCTGTTTCACTGTTAGAAACACTAGTCCAAACCAGAAAGGGCCAAGGCCTCCTTCCCCCCAGCCCCAGGGCACCCCTTTCCTTTTGTTCTGGCCTCAGATCAAAGAGGACTGAGAAAGGTTTGGTCCCTAGGCACTAATCCAGAACCCCTCCCTTTCAGGTTTAGTTCCCTGGAGCCAGAGGTGCTGATCAGATGTACTAAGGGGAAATGGGGTATTGGGGAAGGGAGGACTGCGCATTCAGATATTACCCCAGGATCCAAAGTTTGGAAGGTGGCAGGGTGGGCTTGGAATCTAGGGAAAAGGTGATGCTGGAAGGTTCTGCTCCATTCACTGGCCCCAGGAACCCGGAAGACAGTGTGTGTGAAGCTCGGTGGAGAAGGACTCCAGAGGTAAGGGCTGGGGTTTGTCCTTTCTTGGCCCTATAGTCCTCAAACTAGTGCTCCAGTCAGTAGGAAACTTGTACTTAGCTGTTTTGCTAGCTCAGAATTGTCCTCTCTTTCCCCTAGCCTGGGGGTCCAGGGTAGAGAGGTCTTCTGCTCCCATGATCAAGATGCAGCTGGATTGGGGTGAAGTGGAAGTGAGAGACATGTCCTGTTTCACTTCACCTCTCCCTTCTTCCAGGATCCCAGAACCACAGAGTCCAGATGTTGCATGCATCCCTTCCACAGATGTTCATGAAAACAGCTACATTGGTGGGCATTCCCGCTGAAACTAACAGCTGAGCTGGGAGGGCAGGGGAAGTGCTTGGGCTTTCAGGGTAAGACCTTAAAGGCTAATCTTTATAAAACTTGCCTGGGTCAACAGAAAGGGACTGAACTCCTGAACTCCTAATAGAGACCCCAGGGTTAGCAAGTTACATGCCTTTAAAATCCTTCCCCATCCATCTCTCTCTCACCCAGCCTCACTATTTATAATTTACTGAGAACAGGAGACATTCTTTCACATGAAGATGATGAAGCCAAACATTTTCTTGTAAGAGCAGGGCCTGGCATGAATGGACCTCACTTCCAAAAGAGTCCTTTGAGCTTTCCTCCGACAACTGCTGCCAAATAAGTCCTATAAGAGGAGACAAGTGTCTGTGGCAAGCAGATTACTTTGCATCTGGAAAACTAAGGAAGAACCTAAAACCTGCTAGAATTTTGCCCTTATTTCTTTTCTATATATTGTCTATGCTTACTTATATGTGTCCATATTGTCTCCTCCATAGAATGTAAGCACCCTGAGGTCAGAGACTTCATTTTTGTCTCTTTGTCATCAGCACCAGGAATGATGCTGGGCACATATTAGACACTTGATAAATGCTTATTGATTTATTTACTGATGAAGCTGAATTTTAAAATCCTACATTGCCCCAGAGCTAAAAATATTCTTTCCTGTGTAGGGAGGAGACAGAATTTGGGAAGGTTCTACCCTTCCCTTCTTCAAGGTCTCCAAAGAGGCTCAATAAAAACTCAACAGAACTTTAGTGAAGGTAGGAAGGCCAACTGGGAATGTTGTTTGGGGATTTTGTATACAGAGAGAACCGTCTGGTTAAACTAGAGATGTGTAGGAGCACATATTTGCTGTTGGCAGGCTTGTTGGGGGTGGGTAGTGGGAAAGGAAGAGAAGGGAAACGCTATGTGTCTTTGACCATGTGGAAAAGCCTGGCAGCAATGAATTCTCAGGTCATCACCACCTAATCCCAGGGAGAGGTCATAATAAGTTTATTTCATCCTGTGGGGTATCCATAATACATTTATTTCAGAGAACAATTAAATATCTTTACCCTTTGGGGTGGGAGAGCCTGGATTTCAGAAGCCATGCTAGTGGATAGTACCCTGGGCTTAGAATACGAAGGACCTGGATTCAAATCCTACTTCAGATACTGGTTTATGACCCTAAACACAATGCTTAATGATTCTCAGCCTCTGCTTCTTTATCTGCAAAATAGGATGGGGTGTGTGTGTGTGTGTGTGTGTGTAATATTCCATGGCTTCTTTTCCAGCTCTAAATTTGTGATCCTATTAATTCAACCTCTTGAGCTATAGCACTGATAAAGGCAGCATATGTCCAGCTCTGGTCAAGGCTATGGGGTAAGATCAAAGAAATAGAAGGTTCTTGTCAGGACCCCAGACAGAGGGTCCAGGGAGACAAGACCCACCTAACCAGGAGAAAGATAATAGCAACCCCATAAAGGCAGTGCAGTGAGGTGCAGTGAGGTGTAGTGACAAAAGGTACTTACTAGCTGGAAGACTTTGGGCAAGTCATTTAAACCACTCTTCACCTCAGTTTCTTTATCTTTAAAATAGGAATAATAATTTATTCCATTTCCCTCAGAGAGTTCTTATGAGGATCAAGTATATGTATGAAAAGTCTTGGAAGCATTTTGTTCAATCTTCTATTTTTATCAGCATGGGGTGTCCCTGGAAACTCCTATTGATACAGATCAATTACTGTTATACCTTACGGTTTTAGGAAGTTGCCTAGGGACACTAAGAGGTTAAGTGACTTGTCACTTAGCCAGTATATATTAGAGGCAAGATTTGAACTCCCAGGCTTTCTGGTTTCTTCCAAGCCCAGTCCTCTTTTCAGTATGTCTCATTGCCTTTTAGAAACCTTAATACGTTAAGTAAATGTAAATTGTTATTACTATTGAATGGGGATTCTGACAGGGTCCAGTTTGCACTAAATCACCTAAGTATTCTGGTACAAGCAGAATAACAGAGTGAATCAAACTAGGTAAGGTCAATCAGGGAGGACTTGTGAAAATGGTGGATTTTAAAGAAAAAGAAGGGAGCAGTGTTAGCTCCCAGCTTACTCCTCTCTCCCTACCTATAGGGAACTTTGATACTTTCTCAGGTTTTAAAATTGGATTTTAAAATATTTTTATTTATGTCTTTTAAAAAAAAAGTTATCATAATTTCCCTCAGTATCCCTACCCTTTTCTCTCCCAGAGAACCACTTCGTATAAAATGTAGAAGAGGAAAAAATTAGCAAAACTGATCAATATATCAAAAAAGTCTAAAAATATGTGTAACGTGGAGCACTTTTGCACCTCCCTCCTTTGCAAAAGGATGGAATGGGAATGTCTTTTCTTGCTCTTCTTTCAATTCATGTTTGTTCTTCATAATTTTGCAATGCTCACTTTTGATCTGTGTGTGTAGTTGTTTTTTCCATTTACAATGTTGTAGTTATTGTATATACTGTTTTCCTGACTCTTCTTATTTCACTCTGTATCAGTTCAGGTGGATCTTTCCATGCTTCTCTGTATACATCACGCCTTACAGCAACGTAATCATTGACATTGTCCTTCTACCTGCTTGTTAATCAAGTCCAGGATCTACCCACTGCTATTCTAACTCTCAGCAATGCCAAGAAACCAGTGCCAAAGTTGTTTTGGGATATTCTTCTAGTGTGAGATCTACAAACAAGAAGCCAAATGGTGAGGATGGAAGCAGGTTTGAGCTGATAGAGCTTAAATGGGAAACTATGGGGACACTTATATGGATGTTCAACCTGGCAAAGTGCTCTGCCCACAGCAAGGTACTTAATAAATGTCTGCTGAGTTAATGAACGTTTTTTTTTAAACGTATAATTCCAGTTCGCTTCAATAACATTCAATTCAGCAACAATTAACATCCAATAATCTTCTGCTCAAATCTCTTTCCTATTATAGTTATCACTGGTCCAAACTCCTTATCTTAGGAGAAAGGAAAACAGATCCAGAGAGGAGTTGTGACTTGCCCAGGGTCTCTTGGCAAATAACTCTTGATTCTCAGTTCAGTCTTCTTACTTTTGTACTGCTTTCTCTGTCCTGATTTGAGGAAGCCATTTCAGTTGAGAATCACCGTTCTAGTCTCCAAAATGTTTTAGGGTTCTCCAGTAGGCTTGGCTGAAAATTGTAGAAAAGCAATATAAAGTCCTGAATTTCAGGAAAGAGGGTTAGGTGCTTATTCATTCCCAGATTGGCCAGAAAAAACCTTAAGGACCTCAACTGAGCCAGGGAGAATACAGTTTTCAATGGGTTCCTGAAGGGACCCATCTTTGTAGGGTAGGGACCACCAGCTTACTCTCCATATCCCTTAGGAGCCTCTTAGTTAAAGAATCCTTCTGTGACCACTGAGGCATGTCACTGCCCTGTTTCCATGGCCCAAGGACAGCCAGCCTACTGACCCAGATTGGATTTGAACCTCTGACCTCACAGAGGTAAAAGTTTCTGTGGCTTCAGACCGCTTCTCCTTTGGTGTTGCTCCTCCATCAATGGCTAACCCACTTCACAAATGTATCAAAGGAGTCAGAATAATAATAGCTATGATCCTATGGTACTTTATAGTCTTAAAATGTCCACAGAGGTGATTTGACCTATATGAGTACTACACTTAACACAGGAATACCAAGTTTCAGATCCCAGCTTCTAACACTTAGAAGATGGGTGGCTGTAGGCAAGTCATTTCATTTGTGAATTGGGGATAACGATGCTACCAAATGAGATCATGTATGTAAAGCATTTTGCAAACCTTAAGTCACTATATAAATATAAATTATTATTATAGCTTATGTTTATCTAGACTTTAAGGTCTGCAAAGCATGTTACATAAATCATTTAATTTGGTCCTCATTGCAACTCTATTAGACAGGTCATAAAATGGAGATAATAATACTTCCATTGGCCAGCTCATAGGTTTTTTGTTTTTTTTTTTAGGCAATTGGGGTTAAGTGACTTATCAGGGTCACACAGCTAGTCAAGTATCTGGTCTGAGGCTGGATTTGAAATCAGCTTCTCCTGACTTCAGGGCTGTGCTCAGCTTGTAGGTTTTTGAAAAGAAAGTAATTTGTATGTACTCTTCTTAGAAAGTTTGGGCTTACCTCTTACAGGAAGCCTTTTCATATTCATTACTGCAGTTTCTGTCCTTATCAAATTATCCTGTATATACTCATCAATGTTTATGTTGTCTCCTCCCCAGCTCCCCTCCCCCCAATAATGTAGGCTGAGGGACTGTTTTTCATTTTATCTTTGTATCCCCAGGACTAGCACAATAGCTTGATTCTAGTAGGTGTTTAAGATTGCTTGTTGATTCAGATTGGATTGTAAATCTTCAAGTTGCTGTAAAGGTAAGCTATTATTCCTATTCTTTATAATAGAGCTAGTAGTGTAAGTGATGTGATATAACAGAAAGACTGATGGATTTGGGGTCAGAGGATCTGAGTTTGACTCTCAGACCAGTTACTTACGGTCTGTGTGACCTTGGAGTAGTCATATCACCTCCCTGGGCCTCAGTTACCTCATCTGTAAAATAAAGGGATTATACTAGATCAGGGTTCTTATTTAACCTGGAGTTCACAGAACACTTGGTTTTATAGAATTCAGAGAGGTTATGTATTCCTTAAAAAATATTTAGACAACTGTATTGCAATATAATTGCCTTCCTTTGTAATCTTGTGTTTTATTTTATGCATTTAAAAAGCATTATTTTGAGAAGGGGTCCATAAGCTACACCAGGCTGAAGAAAGGGTCCATGATGCAAAAAAGGTTAAGAAGCTCAGGACTATACACTCTTTAAGGTACCTTCCAGATCTGTCATTATCATCCTATGAGACAAAGTCCACCTCTCCTAATTTCTCCCCCTATGCTCTTTCCTTTGCGTTACACTATTTCAGAATTAAAGGACCTTTTGAAAATAAGTCTGGAAAATCCCTGCATTCTACTTAACAAGGGAGGGGAATGACAGAACTTCTCTAGGAGGCACAAGGCCCAGCTCTTCTAATGAGATAGTTTTATATTCATGAAAATGACTGGAACCTGTCCTCTCTCCCCATGAGCTGGGTGTAGCATGGTGAGTGAGGGCAGGGAACGTGGAGCTGCAGCCCTTCATATCTCCCCCAAGATTTATCTTCTCCTAAAGTTCTCATAAGTATTAGAGCTGGAAGAGTCCAGCATAGGTTGATTGTGGATGAAAGTTACTTCATGGAACTTCCTTAACATTTTCATTTAATCATGGCTAGAGCTGGAAATATAAACTTCCTTTCCTTTTCTTTCAAGTTCTTTTCAAATGAAAGGACCAGGCTAACTCTTTGACCTTTTCTAACAAGAGACCCTTGAAATGCATGGAGTCCAGAAAGCTTCTGGGAGGCCCACCAGATGGAGTTGGTAAATACAAAATGCAGAGGCATGATCTCTTAGTTGTCCTCTGACCCTCCCCCCACCCCTGGTGTTTTTCTCTGCTGTCCTCTGGGCTCTTCAGACTTCCAGGTTGTGAGGTCTCTGACATGTGCCTTTTGTGGATGAGAAATCTGGGGCTTCAGAGTCAAAATTTTCATTTCTGGGTCAAATGTGTAGAAAAAAATGAGGGGGAAAAATCCTTATGCAAAGGCTAATCTCACTAGTTTGGTACAAGAAATTTAGGTTAATTTTTTTAAATTGATGTAGGTTTTATTGAAGGGACCTTTTCTTTTGAATAGTTGTGTTGTCTTCCCCAATAGAAAGTAAGCTCCTTGAGGGCAATAAATGTTTCATTATTGTTTTTGTGTCCCCTTGGACTCTCTTCTCTCTCTCTCTTTCTCTTTCTCTGTCCCTCTGTCTCTGTCTCTGTCTCTGTCTTTCTGTCTCTCTGTCTGTCTGTCTCTCTCCCTTTCTCACTTAAAAACTCAAAATTTCTTTTTATCACCCCTCATTTTGTCCTTCTTTGTCTCTGATAAAGACATGGGATTTCTTTTTTGACAAGGAAAACCCCTTCGTTTGTGTTGTTGATACTACTCCTTCCTGTCTGCTCTGAAAGTTGCTTCAATATTTTCTTACCTACTGACTCTTTGTCTACCACTGACAAACATGGGCAGATCACTCTCTCCTTCTCCCATAAAAAATCCCTTCACTTGACCTTGCCATTCCCTCAACCTATCATGCCCACCATCCTATTTCTCTTTACTCTTTTACAATAAAATTCCTAGAAAAAGTTGTTTATATTTCCCCCCTTAATTTCCTCACCGATTATTCACTTCCCAATCTGTGGCAATCTGGCTTCCCACTCACCACTGACTAAAACTACTCCTTTCAAGGTTGCCAACTGTCAAATCTAGTGACCTTTTCTCAGTCCTCAGCCTCCTTGACATCTATTGAGTTGTGGACATTAGACCACTCTCTTCTCCAGGACACTCCCTTCCCTTGGCCTCACTGACTTGGCTTTCTCTTTGTCTCCACTCATTTATCTGACTACTCCCCAGTCTTCTTTCTGGATCCTCCCTGCCTGTTCCATATGCATATCACCTAAGGCTCTGTCATGGACCCTCTTTGCCTCTTTCTACTATCTGTCTTGGTGATCTCCTCAGTTCCTGAGGATTCAATTATTATCTCTATTTGGATGACTTCCATATCTATATATCCAGCCCTATTCTGTCTTCTGTACTCTACTCCTATATTACCAACTGTCTGCTGGACCTTTCTATTGTCTGAACTAAAAGGCATCTCAAATATAACATCTACAAATGGAACCCACATTTTTATCCAAACCCATCCTACTTCAAAACTTTCCCATTTCTGTTGAAGGTACTACCATCCCTTTGAGTCACCTTGATTGGAAACTTTGGCTCTTATCTCCCCTTTACCCATATCCAATCAGTTAACCAAACCTTCGCAACCCTACCTACACAATGTTTATCTGTTCCCTTATTTCTGCTCACATAGCCTTTACCCTAATACAGGTCTTCACTACCTCTTGCCTGGGCTATTGCTATGGTTTCTTAATTAGTCTCCCCACCTCCAGGCTCTGCCCTTTCAAATCTATCTTCTACACAGCTATCAAAATGATACTCCTAATTCTTTGTTATATGAGATGGCTGTCTGGGAGGAGGAAGGATACAGGGAAACGTAAGTGATGTAAAAACAAAATATATCAATATAATTTATTTTTTAAATCAGGTTTCTGAAACAAAGAACTGATGATAACACATCCCTTCAATGATTTCCCCTTGCTCCTAGTGTAAAATACAAAACCCTTGACCTTTAACTTAAAGTCATCTTCAGTCCTTTCCTGTCTTTCAGGTCATGCTACTTCCTTACTTTAGAATATAAATGGAAAAAAAGAGACCAAAATGCCAAAAGAGCAGTACAGACCATAAATGTTATAGTATGTTGTTGTTGTCCATCATTCATTTGTGTCCACCTCTTCTTGACTCCATGTGGGATTTTCTTGGCAAAGATACTGGAATAGTTTACCATTTCCTTCTCCAGTTCATTTTACAGATGAGGAAACTGAGGCAAACAGGGTTAAATTACTTTCACAGGGTTACACAGCTAGTAAGTGTCTGAGGCTGGATTTGAACTCAGGAAGATCAGTCTTCCTGACTTCAGGTCTGATACTCCATCTACTTTACCACAGAGATCAGTGTAGGCTGGGGTAAAAGAGTGCCTGAGGAAGAAGGTACTTGAGATGGGTCCTGAAGAATGGGAAGGATTTGGATAAGGAAAGAAGACCGGATCAGGGTTACAAGACCTGGATTCAAGTTCAAGTTCTGCTACTTACTCTCCAGGTGATCTGGAGAACTTTTAACCTCTCTAGGACTCAGTTTCTCTACTGGTATGACAGGGGTGTTCTAAATCATCCTTAAGGACCTTTCCTGTTTTACATATGATGCTTCTAGGAGTCCATTGCAGGTATAGGACTTGCAGATAAAGTTTTAGACCATACTGGCATCACCACAGGCTTCAGATTAGAACAAGAAAGAAGATTGTGGTACCCACTGGCCCCATAGCCCTTACAAGTGGAAGGTCTAAGAAAGTTACACTTCTCTGCTATTGTGGACAGCTAGAATGAAAGATTTGCTCAGAAATGTCCTTGCACAAAGCATGTAGGAGTCAGGCTTACTTTGTACTGTCCCCGTTTGGTTTGGGACTTTGCCACATTTAGTGCAGCAGAATCCCCATCACCAGAGTTCTCTCCACACCTGAACTTAGATCTCTCATTTATTCATTTCTTTCCCCTTTGTTTCCTTTTCCTCTGTTCATTTCCTCTGTCCATTCATTTATTTAACCATCTTTTTAAGTGCCCCTTGCATGCCCCTGAAGGGCACATAGTCTAGTTGAGGAGGAAACATGATACACTATAAATCATGCTGGAGTTAGAATCAGAGAACTTGGTTTCCAACCTTGTCTCTGCCTCTTATTATTTGTGTTATCCTGGAAAAGTCACTTTACATATCAATCACTCTGTTTCCTCATCTGTAAAATAGGGGATTAGACTAGATGATCTCTAATTTTCCTCCCAATTCTAAATAAATCTATGATGCTGTGAAACTAGGGTAATAAAAGGTAGTAGATGACTGTGTAAATGTGGGTAAGCAGCAAAGTGAAATGAGCAGAACAGGAGAACATTGCACACAGTAACGTTGTATGATGATCAACTGGGAATGACTTGGCTGTTCTCAGCAATGCAATGATCCAAGACAATTCCAAAGGACTTATGATGAAAAATGCTATCCACCTTCAGAAAAAAGAACTGATGGCATCTAAATACAGATTGAAAAAATGCTTTTTAGAACTTTATATTCTTTTTTTTTTTTGGTTTTTTCTTTTGCAACATGGCTGATATGGAAATATTTTGCATGACTGCACATGTATAATCTTTATCAGATTGCTTGCCTTCTCAAGGAGGGGAGAGGAGAGGGAAGAAGAAAATTCAGAACTAAAATTTTAAAAATGTTAAAAATTTTACATTTAATTTTTATTTTTTTCTCTCAGTTACTGTAACTGAAAAAAATTAAATGTAAAAAAAAGTGAGTGGGTAGCAGAGGTAGTACTAGAGAAGCTCAGAGAGGGGAGAAATGTCTGTGGGTTATAGTAATCTGGGAAGGCTTCTTGGAGAAGGTAGCATTTGCACTAGACCTTGAAGAATAGGAAGATGGGAGGGGTCAGGCCATTATGGGATGCTGTAGGGAACAGTGAGTAGAACAAGCTATCTGGAAAATTTGGTGTGAAACAGGTATAGGAGATGAGAATGGAAATGTAAATGGAGCTTAAATTGAGGAGAGCCTGCCACCAATCTGTTCCCTAAATCTCTTCCACAAGATGCCTTTACTCTTATGGTGGGTGGTCACCCTCCAGTGAAATGGGGTTTTCTGAGCTAAAATATGTGGTTGATCTCCATGATATGTCTTTGACCCCAGAGCCAGCCAAAGTAACTTCAATGGCTGGAGCAAGATAGTTTGTTTTCCCTTCAAGAGGTCAGAAGGAGTCAGCCAGCTGAAGGGGTTAAGGTTGGCTGTGGTGCTCTTTCCATAGACTCTCACTGCTCCTCTAGGTCCTAGGGCTCAGTCTCTTCTGAAGTCAGAATTACTTAGTAGAAGCATGGAACAATTTTCCTTGCTTTACTGGAAAGAAATGATACAACTTAAGTGTTAGTCCTCTTCACTGGTCAGGATCAATAGAGGGTCTGCCCAAGGAATGAGACAGTAGGGACAAGAATGGCACAGTGAAAAAGGTACTGGATTTTCAGCCAAAGGTTCTGGGTCACTTAACCTCTCTGTTGTCCTCTAAGGTTCCTTTCAGCTCTGAAATTCTAATCTATGAATACCCAGTAAATGGTTATAATGGGTCTGCATCAGGTCCTGAGGCACTAAGCTTCCTTGACCTTCCGGGTCCCTGAGCTTGGTTGGTGCTTTGGGTTAAATAATCACTCACATTCAATCCCTAGTTATATCTTCCTTCGTTAGCTGTTACTACTATCATTATCAAACACTTAATTCTGATGTCCCTGCCTGTCACACACTTTAGAGCCTGAGAAGGAGTTTGCTAGGTTTAATTTACAAGGGAACTAAGAATCTGTAAATTCAGAAATAATACAGTAGGGGAAAGTGATTAGCAGAGTGTTAAAAGAAAATGATTCAGTCCCAGAGCGGATGTACTTAACCTTTCTAAACCATTCTAACCCCAACTTTCCAGGTCTGCTCTGTCCTAATGATCTTAGAGTTTCCAGATTAGTGTCACAGAAAAATACTGGATTTGGAGTTAAATGACTTAGATTTGAATCATAGCTCCATTCCTTACCACCTGTGTGACTTTGGGAAAATCTCATCCCTAAAATGAGGGGGCTAGCCTGGATATTCTCGAATGTACCTTTCAGCTCTAAATAGTATGACCTATCTTCCTATCAAAATGTCACATTCTACAATCTTAAACTTGCTCTCAGCCAAGAAGGCAGCCCCTGATTGGTAGAAGCATTTGATGCTTCATTTGTATTCCTACCTAATCATTCAGCTAAGTAGATCTCTTCCCTCTTCTTCCTTTAGTCAGGAGGAAAGTAGGGTAGGAAGAACCATAACACATAAGGAAATTTTCCTTCAGCCCTTCAAACGGAAGTACTCTAAGAAGACACTAAGATGTCACATAGGGATTCTTAGACTTCTAGAATGATTTCCTCCTATTTTCTGCTTTATCATGGGACAGACTTTGACTTTTACCTTTCCTCTGACAATGTGATATAGTGGAAAGAGCCATAGACTCAAAGAATTGGAAATTGAGGGATGACCATCAATTGGAGAATAGCTGAAAAAGTTGTAGTATATGAATGTAATGGAATACTATTGTTCTGCAAGAAATGGAGAGCAGGCAGACTTCAGAAAAACCTGGAAAGACTTGCATGAACTGATGTTGAGTGAAGTGAGGAGAACCAGAACATTGTACACAGTAACAGCAACACTGTGAGATGACTGACTTTGTTAGACTTAGCTCTTCAGAGCAATGCAATTGATCTAAGAATTCCAAAAGACTCATGATGATAAAAGCTATCTACAACCAGAGAAAGAACAATGAAATCTGAATGCAGATCAAAGCACACTATTTCTCTCTCTCTTTTTTGGTTGTTCTATGTTTTTTCTTTCTCATGGTTTTCCCCTTTTATTCTGATTCTTCTTTCACAACATGATAATGTGGAAATATGTTTAATATGATCATATATGTATAGCCTATATCAGATTGCATGCATCTTGGGGAGGGGAGAGTAGAGGTAGGGGGGAAATTTTAGAACTCAAAATCTTATAAAAGCAAATGTTGCAAACTAAAAATAAATAAATATTTTTAAAAAAAAGAGCCATAGACTGCAAGGTACTACATCTCTCCTCCATTTCCTCTTCTTCCTCTAATTCTTCCTCCTCTTCCTCTTCTTCCATCTCCATTTCTTCCTCTTCCTCTTCCTCTATCTCCTTCTCCACTTTCTCCTAATCTTCCTCCTCTACTCCCCTTGTTTCCTCTTCCTTCTTCTATTCCATCTCCTTCTCCTCTTCCACTTGCATCTTCTCTTCTATTTCCTCCTCCTCTTCCTCCTTCTTTCCCATCTCTTCTTCCTATTTTTTCTATTCCGCTTTCTCTTACCTTCTTCCTCTTTCTCTGCCTTCTCCTTTTTGTTTTCTTCCTCCTTTTCTTCCATCTCCTACTTCTCCTCTATTTTCTCCTCTTCCTCTTCTTCCTCCTCTCCCTTCTTCTCTATTTTTTCTTCTGGTTCCATTTCCTCATCTATCTCCTCCTTTTTCCTTCTCTGTCTTCTCTTTCTCCATCTCTTCCTCCTCCTCTTCCTCTACTTTCTCCTCCCCTATCTCCTCCTCCATTTCCAACTCTTCTTTCTTCTCTTACTCCTCCTCTACCTTCTCCTCCTCCTCCTCTGGAGGGGGATACTCCCACCTCAAATCAGAACTTGTTCCTGCCACCCTTTCCCCTTCCCTGGGATAGGATGATGTTGATGACTAATTCTTTGGAACATTTTTATATGTTTCTCAGGTTACAAATTGCAGCCTTGTTAACTCACTGACTAATCCTGGCTGTGAGGTCTCCTGAGCTGGAAGAATATTGGGCTAGGCCTTACCTCATGATGAAGTGGTGACGTGTTTTATATGGCTGTCTTTACTTTTATTGTTCACATGTATCCATAGCAGTTCCTTCCACTGGCTTTTCCTCCCCTTCCTCTACCCCAGTCACTACTCAGTTCTTAGCTAAAAGAAAAGCAGTATATATCTGTAAGAAGAATCCTGTATTGGCAGCCAAGAGATCTAGCTCTTAAGCCCCGTCCATTATCATGCAACCCTAGACATGTATTTTCATCTCTTTGAGACTCATTCTCCCAATTCTGTAAGAATTTGGGTTAGTCCAGATAAAGTCTAAGGTTTTCCAACTCTAACATTCTATTCTTCCATGGTTCTTCTTGAACAGCAACCCACAATACAACTTTCAGGAGAAGGTCCTTTTCAAAAATATCACCCTAAGGGAAGAAAGTGGGACTGAGACCATAGAAGCCTGGGTTTCAGAACAAAGTGTTAGGAATGGAAGGTAGCCTAAAATAGTAAGGAAAACCTGGATTATGAGTCAAAAGACCTAAGTTCAAACTCTGGATTAGCCATTTACTACCTTTGTGGTCATGAATGACTCTCAAGACCTCAATTTTGTCGTCTGTAAAATGAGGAGTTAGGCTAAGGTGCCTTCCTAGTTCTAAATTTTATGAAGTTGCTGAGTCTCTTGGTAGGGTCACAGAGTCAGAAATGAGGAAGTTGTGGTGGTGGGAGCTTCTGTTCCCTGAACAGCTGTTTGGTGATGACAATAATGCTGTGGGTTTCTATGACTGAAGGATTCCAGTCTTCTATTCCTGGAACATCCTCCAATCCTTTCTTATTCCCTCATAGAATCTCAAAGTAGGAAGAAGCCCAAGAGGTCATTTAGTCCAACACCTGAATAGGGATCTCTTCTATAATAGGACTGTTGAGTGGCCAACTCTTCAGCCTTAAAGATTTGTGTGATATCCAGGGAAGAAAGACCTTTGAATGAGCTAAGGCAGGGAAGAACAAGATATTTGGAGGCAGATGGGGAATGGGGCTGCAGCGGAGATTCTTCAAGGTGTAAAGATTTATGGGAACATAATTCAGAGCTAGAAGGGACCTGAGAAGCCACTCTTTTTCCACATTCATTTATTTTATTTTCAATTAATTAATTAATTAATTCCATTTAAATAACTCTGGGCAGTATAAAATACTAGGGAGGACACCTGCTGAAACAAACTATATAACTATATAAACAAACTATATAAACCAGGAACCATATAAACAAAATTATAAAAAAAACTTTTATAAAAATAAAATTAGATTTAAATAATTGGAGAAATATTGATTGTTCAATGGGCAGGAAGGTCCAACATAATAAAAATGATAATTTTACCTAAGCTAATTTATATATTCAATGCCATCCCAATTAAATTACCCTCCTTCTTTCAAATGAGGAAATACAGGCTCCTAGAGGTTAAGTGTTTCATCCAGGGTCACACAGTAAGTGTGAGAGATGAAATCTAAACCCAGGACTTGATTGCTTCCAGTCTAGAATGCTGTTGAAGGCTCTTCGGCTAGCTATTGGAGCTCACTCCCGCTCTGGAAATTTTGACATCTGGGCTCAGTTTCTGATCTCTCCTGGACTGACCTTCTGTGCACTATTGTGATTTTGTTTCTCTTTCCCTCTGTGTTTATGCCATTATCTTTACAGTCATCTTGCAGAATCTTTTCTCCTCCTCTGGATCAAACTTCTTCCTTTGTTTCTATAGCTGCAAAAGTCCCTGGCCCCATCTTTACCCTCCAAGCCCTTCTTCTCAAAAGGGGATGAAAGTCTTTGATTGTTTTTAACAGTAACTTCCCTAATATCCCCCTTCTACTGACCTCCAACTTCTGTCCCCAGAAGACTGTAGTGGACAAGATTGGGGATTATCAGAAAGAGGAGAATGAAGGGATGTCCCAAGTCTTTGAAAGGCAGGTCAAAATGGGAATTAAGAGCATTCTCCCTTTCCCTCAGGGCCAATTTATAAGCCATCTCCATTTTGCTTCATTTCACATAATCTTTCATTAATATTTGAGGATTTGAGCATTTAGACCTGGAAGGGAATTTAGAGATCATCTAGTCAAAGAACCATAGATTTAGAGCTGGAAAGAGTTTTAAAGGTCATCTAGACCAACCCCCTAATTTTATAGATGAGGAAACTGAGGACCAGAGATGTGAAATAACTTGCTGGAGTTCACAAAGGTAGTGAGTGGTGGGACTGGGCTTGGTGCTAGCTAGCATTGGGAACTGAAGCAAAGTCCTTGGATGCCCAAATTAGTATCCTCTCTCCATTGCACCACAGTGTCTTTTGGACCTCCTACTTCAGCACCTTCATCATATAGATGAGATCTAAGTTGTTTAAACAATTTGTCCAAGGTCCATAGGTATTAAGAAGCAGGGTCTAGACCCCCAACTAGGTCCTCTGCTTCAAAATCTTGTGTTTTTCCCATTGTATAAGGCTGCCTTCTCTCTCTTCAAACATTCACCCCACAGGGGAAAACCTAAAGAGTGTGCTTAGACAACAGAGTGTTGCTCTCCAGAGAAAATAACAAAGTTGAAGGCCTGACTGATGATGTATGGTTTGTTCTATTCTCTGCTTACAAATAATAATAATAATAGCTACAATTTGCTATACACATCATTTCATTTGATCCTCATAACAATCCTATGAGGCGGGTGCTATTATTATCCTCATTTTACAGATGAGGTAACAGAGACTGAAGGAAGGTTAATGGCTTGCTCAGGGCTACATAGCCAGTTAAGTTTCTGAGGCAGGATTTGAATACGGGTCTTCCTGATTCCAAGTCCAGAACACTTATAAACTGTGCCACCTAGCTTCTTCATGTTTTCTCTTAGCGAGAATATCAATAATCCTTGTAGTAGAGAAAAAGGAGTTGTGTCCTAAGTCAGTCTCCCTCTAAATTTTCCATTCTGGCTCTTACAACTCATAGGGAATGTGGGATGGAGGGGTCCTAAAGGTATGTGAGATTCCACTGACTTAAGTTCATAAATTCACAGACCTAAAGGTGGAAGGGCTCAGAGGCCATCTGATTCAACCCCTTCATTTTACAGAGAAGAAAACTGAGACCTAGGAATATTAAATAACTTGCTCAAGATCACAAAAGTAACAGGTGTCAATCAGAGACAGGATTTGTACCCAAGTCCTCTGACTCCAGAACTAGTATTTTTATTTTTACCACTTGTTTATTCCCTAACTTGGCCCCTTGGGGTTATTGGGGGGAAAAGCAGTCAACAAGTATTTATTAAGTATTTACTATGTTCCAGGCATTGTGCTAAGCATTGGAGATACAAAGAAAGGCAAAAACATGGTTCCTATCCTCAAAGAGCTCATTTTTTAATACAAAAATTGTACATAGAAGGTCATTTCAGAGGGAAGGCACTAGCAGTGGAGGTGGGTGAGTGAATGGGTTAGAGGGGAGGATGGGAAAGCTTCAAGCAGCATAGGAGGTAATGGATACCTTTCCAATCATGGAGGACAGCCTAGAGTTGGACAATGGAACATCCTGTTCAAGGAACAGCAAGGAGGCCAGTGACATTGGGTTGTACAATACTGTACTTGGAAGAGAATCAACTGTAGGAAGACTAGAAAGGTAGTAAGGAGTTGGGTTGTAAGGGGTTTTAAAAGCCATACAGAATATTTTGTATTTGACTCTGGAGGGAATAGGGAGCCAATGGAAGTTTATTGCCACCATGCCTCAGCTACCTTCTCCCACTACCCCTGTGGTACCCTTCTTCTATTGGTGAGTTAATAGTTTGATTGTGAGGCAATAAAGGTTTGCACTAGGGTAGAAGTTGTATGGATGGGGAGGAGACATATATGAGAGATATTATGAAAGTAGAAATTACCAGAATGCACAATAGGTGAGATATATGAATGAGATGGAATGATTAGTCAAGAATGACATCTAAATTGTGAGCCTAAGTCACTGGGAGAATGGTGGTGCCTTCAATAGGGGGAGGTTGGGGTGGGGAATGATAAGAAGTTCTACTTCGGATATGTTGAATTTGAGATGCCTTCAGGAATGCAGTTCAAGGCAGGTGGTAAGGGAGACCAGAGCTCAGGAGAGGAATTGAACTGTATAAATAGACGTTATCATCTGCATAGAAATAACAGTCAAATCTATGGTTATTAGATCACCAATAGAACTAATATGGCAGAAAAGAAGATAACCCAGGACAGACCCTTTGGGGACACTCATGGTTAGTGGGTAATATCCAGCAAAAAGGACTGCGAAGGAATGGATAGACATAGGAGAAGTAAAAGAAAATGGTGTCACAAAAATGGGAATATCTAGAAGGAAAGGGTGATAAACATTGCCACAGGCTGCAAAGAAGTCAAGATGATGAGGATTGGGGGCAGCTAGGTGGCCCAGCCCTGAAGTCAAAAGGAACTGAGTTCAAATCTGGCCTCAGACCAAACAAACTTAACTTACTAGCTGTGTGACCCTGAGCAAGTCACTTAATCCCAATTGCCTAAAAAAAAAAGATGATGAGGATTGAGAAAAGCCCCTTAGATTTAGAAACCAATAGATCATTAATAACCTTGAAGAGAATCCTTCTGGTTGCATGATATGGTCAGGAGCCAGATTGTAGAGGTGTAGTAGAGTGACAATAGAGGAAATGAAGGCACAGAGTATATGTAGATTTCTTAAGGAGTTTAGCTATGAAAGGAAGGAGAGATATAGGTCAACAGCTAACAGTAATGATTGGATCAAGTCATAGTTTTTCAAGGATAGGGGAGACATAGAAGTTTTGTAGGTAATAGGAGAAGTCAGTAGATAGGGTGAGAGAGGATTAATTGAGAGAGTAGGAACTATAGAAAGGTAAATCTACTGGAGAAGACAAGATGGAATGGGATTAAAGATTCATGCAAAGGGGTTTGCTTTGGCAAGGCACCTTGGCCATATCTTCCTGTAAGATAGTGGGGGGAAACCTCTGGATAATGTAAAATGATGAGGGGAGAAGAGGGATCTCTCAGTGAATGGTCTCAGTTTTTTCAATGAAGTATAAGGCAAGGCCTTCAGCTGTGATGGTTGGGGGACAGGAAGTCATTGAAAATTTCGAGGGGATGAAGTTTGGAATAGCTGATGCAGTGAGTGGGAAATATAAAAGTTAGGGACATATAAAAGTATTACTGTACTGCAGTGAGAGCCCAGTTGAGATTATGTAACAAATTTGTAGTGGATCCAATCAGTATGATTTCATGATTTTCTCTAGCATCACATGAATGGGTGAATGTGGTGAATAGCAAGGTGTTGTAAGAACATGACTGAACAAGGGGAAAGAGATTCAATGTAGAGAATGGTATAGAGTTTAACTGTTTTACCAAGGGGGTGAGAAGATGAAGAGAGCAGAATGTAGCCAGTGCAGGGGTGATGTCAGAGAAAGAATTGAGGATTGGAAGGATTAAATGTCACAAAGAGAATAAGAAATAGGTTTAGAAGTCATAAGGCAAAGGGGAAAATGTAATGATAAGAGATTATGATGAGATAAAGGAATTTCAGAGATTATGAGCATGGAAGCAACCTATTTGTTATGACCATCTCTGTGTGTGGCTGAGGCACAAGTCAAGGTCATTGGAACTGAGTAAATTGAAGTCTAAGAAATTAGGATATTGGAGGGAGTATTAACATTTTTGTTGAAATTTCTTAGTGTGAAGGCAGGAGTTGGGGTGGAGAGAAAGACTATGAGCCAGACTGAAGAAGGAAGGAAAATAAATTGGTGGTGGGTAGATAGTAGGTGCCAGAATCTTGATTGGGTAACAAATTTGGATTGAATGAACTTCAGACAAGGAGAGATTGCCGAGTGATGGTGGTAGAGGGAGAGTTTAGAAATGGCATTTGGGAGCAAAGAGTATTTCAATTTCCCTACCTCAACTAGTGAGTTGAAGGCATGAGGGACAGTACGACGAGTACTGAAGTGGGTGACCAGGGATAGAATGTGATTGGAAGAAATCCAAGTATCAATGGCAGATGGAGTGAATGAAAAAGAAAAGGTTTAAGATGACCAAGTTTGTTAGTCATGGAGCTTGCATTCCAGAGAGCACAGTGGAAAGAGCATATAGATCTGTAGTTTCAGCATTGTGGGGGTTATCCCCTAAGGTTGAGGAGAATGAAAGTTAAGGGATTGGCAGTTTGGGATGAGGAATGGGGTTTGTACAAAATCCTGGGGCTCAGAATCACTGAAATGAGGAGTTTCCTCTTAAGCAAATTCTTTCATAATTCAATGTGTCTTACTGGTGATCTTGTAAATTGGGTTCTTTTCACAAGTGCAGATTTCAACTCATTAATTTCTGCTCATTCTGAATGATGTTTTTCTATGTTCTCTCATGGGTCTTCTACATAGGGTCTATCTAGTGTATTAGAGATCTTTCAGAAGTATGCCTTTGAAATTCCTCTGCAAAAGTATAATCCATGTTCTGCCTTCCTCATGGAGTTATTGTGAAGGAAACAAATGAGACAATGGATGTAGAAAAATAAATGGATGAGTGTAATGGAATATTGTTTCATAAGAAATTATAAATATGAAGAATTCAGAGAAATGTGGGAAGATTTGTATGAACTGTTGCAGAGTAAACAGAATAAGGGAAACAATTTTCATGATATGCGCAGAAATGTGAAGGAAAACAACTTTGGAAGATATCAGAACTCTGATCAATTCAGTGACCAGTTGTCATCTCATATGACTAATGGTGAAACATGCCTCATTGCCTCAAAGCAGAGAAGTGGTGAAGAATGAGTCATACATTGTCAGACACAAGCAACATGGTGATTTATTTTGCTTCACTAAACTTCTTTGTTATAAAGGAAGGAAGGAGGACAATGGAAAGTGACAATAAAACGATAAAACAGTTTAAAAGGAAAAAAAATGTAGCCCTGCATATGTAATGTATAGGTGAAAAGAGGTGATTTCCCTCTGTATTCTTTTTTCCTTCCTTCCATTTTGAGAGAGAGGAAGCTAACATAGACAGGCCCTGCTTCTCTCCTTCCCACTTCTCAGTATTCTTTTTCCTTCTAAGAGATCTGGGTCACACAGTTCCTAACAACCTTGTCCCTGAAGCTACAGGTCAAAGTGACCTCTATGAAGAACCAGCTCCATCCAGCTTTCATCTACTCTCTACTCCTTCCCTACTCCAATACACTCTACATTGCTACCATCCTAATCTTCCTCATATGTAGTCATCCATCTAGCCATGATATTCCTGTTTAAAAGTCTTTAGTGGCTCCCTATTGCCTCCTGAATAAAGTTCAAGCTACTTTTTGGTACCTGGATCAAATTCAGTTGAGTAGAGATGGAGGGTTGGGCAGAGGTAGGCCTATGACATGACTATTAGAATTCATGTTTGAAGTAGATTGGAAATGGAGGTAATCAGAACTGAAAAAGTTGAGGAACAAGGAAAAACAGGTATGCAAATGGGAAAGAGTTTAGGATAGATAATAAGATTATAGACCAGGGACTGAAAAAATTAGTGGAGAGCAATTTGGAGTGTCATAGGTAGTAGCACCAAGGATCTGGACTGGATGGAACAAACTTTTAAGGAATAAAGGTGGTAGTAGTTGAAGGATCCAAAAGTGAAAGTAGAGAGCAAAGGAGTAGATTTTCCAAGTGCTCCTATCCTTGTGTGTCAGGAAGTGTGGGAGAAGAGGCAGCCAGCTTTAGATGGGGTAGCAAGAGATATGATGTTTTTAGGAGAAAACTAGGTTTCAGTTAGCATCAGAAGATTGAAGGAATGAGAGATAAAGAGATCTTGGATTAGGCTGGTTCAGGCCTTAATCAGACCAGTCTAGTGGGTGACACCACTTAAGTGATTTTAGGTCCTTTACGGGATAGCCTTGACCTCGGGTATGTGAGAGGCTGTATGTAGGCAGAACTGAAGGAAATGCATAGTACAGGTAAAAGAAAAATAAAAAAACAAAACAGAGAAGGAAAAACAGACAAGTAATATAATGGCCACCTGAAAGAATATAGACCAGAGTGATTGAATATGAAGGAGAACAAAGACCAGAAATCTCAGGTTTTGCCTCCCCTTTTAAAAGCATAAAGTCTTGAATCTCGGTGATTTTATCCATATGATAGATGATGCTAAATTTTTGTAGTTCACTGATGAAAAGTAGTTTTCTAATTAAAAGTAGTGATGGAAAGTAGAAGCAGTGCTGGGAACATGAGGACTACAATAAAAATGATGATGCTTCTGGCACAGTCAATAGTTCTCATTATGGATCAGGGTTATCTGTGGCAAAGTAGCCAAGAGGTAATTGCCTTTAGCTTTTCCTAGTACCAGGGTTGATACCAAGACTCACTTTGTACCACTAACCAGTCAAGGTCCCCCAGATCATCAACCAGAACTTCTTTCTCTTTGGGAGCCCCGTTGAGGTGGGATTTTTTTGGGACGGGGTTATGCTAAATCTTTGTCTCTTTAGAAATCTGTTGAGGGATTGCCCTGTTCTTTGGAGGAATTCAGGCAAGGATTCTCCCTCGCCTTTGTCCAAGGACTCAAGGTGCCCACCAAGTTATCTAAAGAATCCTTTCAGGTAAATTCATACTCACAACAGTTAGACAGAGGCAGTCTCATGCACCCTGTTTTGTTGAAAAACAAGACACGTCCCAAAAATTCCACCTCTTGATCCCCAAGCTCTTTCTGGAAAGGACTTGTCCAAACCATTATGGGGGAGAAAGGAAACCTGTCAATTGAAAGGGAACTAAACCATTTCCCCTGGCTGTATGGAGCACTCTGAAGGGTCAAGGACCTAAAGGTCAGGCCTGAGATAGAATAAGGAAGGACTGAAGAAATTATGTACAAAAATAATACAAAGTTATTGGTTAAGCCTTCTTGGAGACCATATTAAAAAAACCAAAACACTAATGGACTCTAGAAAGCCTTCCCTCTTCCTAGAGTAAAAATAATTCATCTTAGATTCTGGGAGGTGGGACACTCAAACTTTGATGAAGCTATTCAAGTTTATGTCATAATAGTTTTTCATATATTATTTCTTGCATTATGTTGTTCAGATTTTTTTGACTTATGTTCTTCTGAGAGACCTATGATCCTTAAGTATCTCTCCACATCCTGTCTTTAAGATTGTTTTGATTGTATGAAGACCAACTTGTATATATATATATATAGTATATAAATATAATAGCTTTTTGCTTCTCTTCTTCTAGATTGTCCTTGACTTCTACATGTTTGCATTCCCATTCAATTATTCTTTCTTTTGTTTCTTTTGATGGACTTGCCACCACAGAATCAAGTTTTTCTATTCTGCCAATTATTTCTGTTATGCAGGCTGTAATAAATTCTGCTTTCACAATTCCTATTTCTCTTTTAAACCATTCAGGGACATCCTGTTGTGATTCCATGCTTTCTTGGGGCTCCACAGTGTCCTCTATTTCATCAGGTGTTGATTAATTTTCCTTTGTTTTCTAATATTAATTCATAGATTTCTGGACTTTTTTTAATCTGGAGGCCATAGTCCCTTCTGTCATTAATATCTTACTTGTAGGTTTATCTACTTGTGATCAATGTCTTTAACTGAGTTTTCTTCCTCCTGACATTTCTGGTAATTCTAGTCTAGTCTCCCACCCCTTATAGTCCCTTCTTTTTCATTTTTTTGACTCCTTTTAGTATGGTTTCATTAGGGGCAGAACCTTAAAGCCTTCTCAGCCTTTTCTCACCCTGCCTCAGTCTCTTGTCCAAGTGACATCTGGGGGACAGAGCTGACCTCAGCTGAATGCTGGGGTCTTTTCCTCAGGTTTAGTGGAGTGCCACACAGCCATGTACCTGTCCTACCTCAGTTCCCTCTCTTCCTCAGTTCTCAGGCTGAGCTTTGTTATGTTATAGAACACTGCTATGCCACTGTCTTAGCCATAGCAAACTTCTGATTTTCTGTGGCCCAGGGGGTGAGGGTCAGGTAGGATAAAGAGTTGAGCTCTCTTGCAAGTCCATGAGTTGGCTTTTGAAGCCCTGATGCCCAAACATGGTGGTGAGGGGGGTGCTAAGTATGTTGGAAACTAGCAATTAGCGTTCCCTTCCATTAATTCATTGAATTGTTACCTCCTTTGGTTCTTGGTGTCCTAGACCATGGAGACAGCTGAAATTGCTTTATCTCTTGTGCAAAATTCCTAATTTGGAGAGGTTTGAGAGGTCGAGAGGATTAGAGAAAATCTGTAGTCTGCCATTTTGTTAATTGAGTGACCTGCAAGTCCATAATTGGTAATGCATTGGATAGAGCACTGGGCCTGGAATCAGGAAGACTTGAGTTCAAATCCAGCCTCAGACATGTACTAGCTGTGTGGCCCTGGGCAAGTCACTTGACCTCTATATGATTCAGTTTCCTTATCTGTAAAATGGGGATAATTATAGCACGTATCTCCCAGGGTTGTTGTGAGGATCAAATAAAATAGTAATTGTAAAGCATTTAGCATAATGACTGGCACATAGTAAGCACTATATAAATGTTAGCTATTATTATTTGTATTATTATTATTATTAATAGTGTTTCAGAAATATGTGCTCCAATTATCATGAGAAGTACTGTTGGGCAGAAGTGACTGCCTCTTTAGTTAAGGGCATCATGTGCATTTACTGGATGGACTTGTCAGAACATCCAGCACTCAGGGTATCTATCTTATCATTAGACGGATGGGTTCCCAGGTGAATTTTGGCATGGCCCTATCACCATGGCATTGTCTGATATGATCAACATTATGTCACCAATGTAGTGGTATACATCAATGGCCCCAGGAAAGGGGACCTCTTTCAGGTCTCCGTATACCAGACTGTAGCAATGTGAAGGAAAGCTCATATACCTCTGGGGCAGAATAATGAAGACATACTGGCCTCCTTCCCAAGTGAAAGTGAATGGCTCCTAATTATTCTCAATCACAAAAATAAGTCAAATGTCAGTGACATCAACAACCCTCTACAACTCATCAGGTACCTAGCCTATATGCTTCACTATGTTGACGAGGTCAGGAAAGGTGGCACTAATTGGTGTGATAACTTTGTTCAGCTCACTGATATTCACTGTAAACCTCAGGGTACCCCCTGCCTTTATCATAGACCACATGAGGTTGCTGTAAGGAAATTTAGTATAGCAAAGTCTGGCCTCCATCTCCATCACCCCTCCTTTGCTGACACTTACTGGAGAAATAGCTGAAGGGTGGACTCATCTTTTTGGGGTCAGGTGTGCACCATTACAATCTTAGCAACCTAAAAAGTGACATAGAATGGTCCCCATCTGGGCCCTCCAATTGATTTACTTTGCTTTGCAAAAGTAAGTCTTTGGCAAGATCCTAAAGTTCATAAAATCTTGTTGCTGAGAGCTGTCTTCTGCCCACATAACTCCCAGCATGCCCCCAAACCAGATTAAAATGCAATTAAGATATGTTTAACAAAGTAAATAAGAATACAGTACAACATAGATAGTATTGTGTTTTTCCAAGTTGACATCTGGCTATAGGGATGCCTTTCAGTTTGAGTCTGCTACCATTGCCTCTATATTAGTCATTCCTGACTCTTTTTAAAGACGAAGGCCTTTTTTAATGTCAAAAATTTTTAGAATCCTTTCATGATAGTTTTATTGTCATTTTGTATTGGTTGCAAAAATACATAATGACAGAAACTTCTATGAATTAAGTAAGGCTTTTAAATGGACTTATATTGAGGGTATCTACGTGGCACATAGCCTGTTGGACTTGGAGTCAGGATGACTTGAATGTGAATCCTGGCTCAGACACTTACTAGCTATGTGACCCTGGGCAAGTCACTCAAACATTCTCAGTCTTACTTTCCTCATCTGTAAAATGCAGAAAATAACAACACCTACCTTACAGAGATGTTGTGAGGACAAATACTTATAAAGTGTTCTGCAAACCTTAAAGCACTATATAAATGCTAGCAATTATTATTAATCATAACATCATCTGCATATACAACAGCAATATGGATGTGACACTCAGTATACCAAAGCTGTATTTTCTTATTTACAATAATTTACATTTAAATAAAATTTTTTATTCATAATAATCCTTTTAGGTCGGTGCTGTTAATACCCCCATTTTACAAATGAGGAAACATTCAGAAAGCTTAAATGAATTGCCCAGGGTCACACAGCTAGAAAGTGTTTGAAGTAGAATTTGAACCAGTTTTTCTAACTCCAGATCCTATATTCTATGTATTTATTGTTTCATTGCATCTCAAAAATTCCTTACAATAACTCCACTGACCCTCTCCTAAAGCTCCATGACCCAGTGGTCCAACTACCTTATTTTACAGATGAGGCGACTGGAGTCCATAGAGGGGGAGAAACTTTTTCAAGGTCACACAGAAAGTCAGTAGCAGAAACTAGAGCCCAGATCCCCTGATTGTTATGCCAATACTCTATCCACCAGATCCTACTTTGGGTTTGGTTTGAATGGGGTTAATTTTCCCTTGGTGGGAGGAGGAGCAGATGCTGGGGAGGGGAAACATGGGAGATTGTATTTTCATAGGAGCTAGCTGTCACTGGGGAAGGAGAACATAAGCATTTCCATCAAGAGTTAATCCCAGGGTTTCTCCATCCTAAGCCATCAACAAATCTGAAAGATTATTTCCTCAAGTACCATCCTGAGAAAAGACTCCCAGCTTTCAGGAGAGGGCCTCATTTCTGGTGTCCCCAAAGGTGTCTGGGGTTGCTGTAACAGAGAAAGGCTCCTGTATTTTGGTCAGTTTAGGGGCTTTGTGCCAGATAATTCTTGGGGAAGTGCTCTGGACAATTCCAGGGTACAGAATGATGTTGTTAAGCTACTCTTTCCCTGCCCCCAGCCCTGACCATCCTGCAAAAGAGATCCATATCTCCCTAGCTGCCAGACATGCAAAACATTAAAGGAAGAAAGATGTTTTCTCCAAGATCCTTTCTTGTAACTGGTCTCTTCCTTCAGGCCTTTCCTGCTGTCATCCCAAATTCCTTCTCTTACACAGAAAATGTAGAAGTAGAAGACAGTTAGGGGAGATAATGAGGAGCCTAAATAGTGCCATGTGTTTTGTTTGGCAGGGCTCAAGGATGAAAGGAGATGTTTCCCAGACGATTTTGGAAATCACCCAAAGTCTCCAAAAATTATAGCAGGTAGCAGAGCCTTATGGGAGTTGAGATATGTTTCAATGTTTAGGGACATCTTTAACACCTGTCCCTGGCAGACACAGACTATTGAATGGCTCTATCCTATCCATCATTTAAAAAACTACCCATTTTTCAAGGTCTCACTCCTGTCACTGACCTCTCTATTTCCACCCCAGACCACAATAGTTTCTGTCTCCTCTGAACTCCTATGGTACTTATACTCTGAAACATTTAATAGTCTGGTTCCTTAACCACACAGTGAATTTCCTGAGAATAGGGTCTGTGTCCAGCATGATATATTTGAAAAGACACAAAGTTGAAGGGTCTTAGTTAGAATCCTGGCTTTGCTGCTTCCTACCTGTGGGTAAATCACTTCACCTCTCTAAGGCCTAAGTATCCCATCTGTTAAATGAGAGGGTTAGACTTAGCTGAGCGTAGGATTTGAAATTTAAAGCCAGAAAGGATCTTAAAGATCATCTGTTCTCTAAGGTCTCTTTTAGCTCTTATTTTCTATGATCTTATTTCTACAATAGATTCTATTATTTTTTTCTAATAAGATTTTATTTTTTCTAATTAGCAAAAATCTTCCTTCTCTCTCCTTTCCATTCCTCACATTGAGATAGAAAGAATAATAAAACCTCTTTTATAAACATATATAGTCAAACAAAATAAAATCTTGAATTTGCTGTTAGAAAAAAAAAAGGTCTCACTTTGCATTCTGAGCCCATTACCTAGCAGGTGGTAGGTAGCATGTTTCATCATAAGTCCTCTGGAATTATGGTTGGTCATCATGCTGATCAGAGTTCCTAAACCTTTCAAAGTTGTTTGTCTTTATAATTTTGTCATTAAATAAAATGTTGTCTTGGTTGTGCCCACTTCATTCTGTATCAATATACATAAATCTTCCAAATCTTTTTCTTTCCTTTTTTTTTTTTTTTGCAAGGCATTTGGGGTTAAGTGATTTACCCAGGGTCACACAGCTAGTAAGTGTCAAGTGTCTGAGGCTGGATTTGAACACAAGTCCTCCTGACTCCAGGGCCAGTGCTGTATCCACTGCACCACCTAGCTGCCCCTAAGGTTTTTCTGAAACCATTCCCTTCACCATTTCTCACAGCTAAATAGTATTTAGTCACATTTATATTTTTGTTATTGTTCAGTCATTCCAGTCATGTTTGTGACTTGTCACTCTTTGTGACCACATTTGGGTTTTTGCTTTTGTTTTTGTTTGCAAAATACTGGAGTGATTTGTCATTTCCTTCTTCAGCTCATTTTACAGATGAGGAAACTGAGGCAAACAGGGTTAAGTGACTTGCCAAGGGTCACAATGCTTATTAAGTGTCTGAGGTCAAATTTGAACTCAGAAAGATGATTCTTCCTGACTCCAGATCCAGCACTCTACCCACTGTGCCACCTAGCTGCCCTTCACATTTGTATACTGTAGCCTATTCACCCATTCACCATCTGAGAGGCATGTCTTTGTTTCAAATTCTTTGCTAATGCATAAAAGAATCACTATATTTTGTACATCCTTAGAATTTATTTTGCTTAAGACTATTCCCTTCCTTAATTTATCTTCTTTTTATTTCTTTTTCTACCTTCTTCCCTTTCCCTGCTGTTTCTCTGTTTAATGAAATGTATTTCTCTATCCGTGTGTGTGTGTGTGTGTGTGTGTGTGTGTGTGTGTGTGTTTGGGTGGGTGGGTGGTGGTGGTGGTGGTGGTGTGTGTATTCTTCCTTCTTTAGTCAATGCAGATGAGAGTAAGGTTCAAGTATCACACACTCCCTCCTCTCCTTTCCTTTTTATTTGTATAGACTTCTACTTGTACACCTTGATTATGTGAGATAATTTCCCATATCCTTGAATTTGTAGTAGAGGGAGAGTCCTTTCTCACCCCCTTAGTATGTTCTGCTTTCCTTTTCTTTCCTTTCTTATTTTAACATCACCAAAACATAATAGAACTATTTCCAGGTGTTTTGTCTAATTAGGCTTCCTCTATGACCTCTGATGATAATAGAGTTCTGAGGAGGCACATGTATCATCTCCCCATATTAGAATGCAAACAATTTATCCTTGTATGGTCCGTTCCAGTTGGTTACTCATGCTTTACATTTTTGTGTTTCTTTTCATTCCTGTGTCATTAGGAATGTTTGGAAGTCTTCTATTTCATTAAAGGTTCATTTTCCCCTAGGTAGTATTGTGCTCAGTTTTGCTTGTAAGCTTACATCCTTTGCCTTCTGGGAGAACATATTTCAAGCTTTCTATTCCTTTATAGAGGTGGTTGCTAAGTTCCTAACTGAGGTTCCATGGTACTCAATATCTTTCTTTCTGGCTGCTTCCATTTTTTTTTCTTTGACCTGGAAACTGAATTTTGGCTGTGGTGTTTCTGGGAGATTTCATTTTGGATTTTCTTTTAGGAGGTGATTAGTGGATTCTTTTTATTTTCTCTGTGCTCTCTGGTCCTTGGAGATCTGAGCAGTTTTCTTTCGTGATTTCTTGAAATATGATGTCTAGGTTCTTTTTTGGTCAGGTTTTTCAGGTAGTCCAATATGTCTTAAACTCTTTCTCCTTAATTTGTTTTACAGGTCAGGTTTTTTTTTGTTATGGGATACCTTACATTTTCTTCTATATTTAAAGTCATTTGTCTGTATTTTAACATTCTTGTTGTTTCATGAAGTTACTGGCTTCTATTTGGTCCATTCTAATTGTCAAGGATTGCGTTGATTGGGTAAGGTTTTGTACTTCTTGTGCAAGCTGTTAATTCCCTTTCCAGTTCTTTCTTCCATAGTTTCCATTTCTTTCCCATTTTTTCCTCTAGTACTATCATTTCACTTATAAAAACATTTTGAAGCTCTTAAAAAACTCTTGCTTCATAGCTTCCAGGAATTCTAATTGAACTTGCATTCAATCTATGTTTTCCTTTGAGACTTTGCTTATAGATATTTTGGAATCATTCTCTTGTTCTGTGTTTGTATCTCAAGCATCCATGTCACTGTAGTAGCTTTTTATGGTAGGATTCTTTTTTTGCTTATTCTTCCAGTCCACTTCCTGGCTC
This sequence comes from Phascolarctos cinereus, assembly GCF_003287225.1. NCBI lineage: Eukaryota > Metazoa > Chordata > Mammalia > Diprotodontia > Phascolarctidae > Phascolarctos > Phascolarctos cinereus. The sequence goes on from NW_027555625.1 coordinate 347,395,589, forward strand.
TGAACTTGGTGTTAAGGCTGAGTTCTATGCACTTCCATGGGGAATGCCTGGCTGGTCCTGTTGCTGCTTTCTTGAGAGTATTGTTATGTTATTCCAGGATATCAGGAAAACTCAGGCTGGGGATCTACAAGCTTTCAGCGCTCCCAAAATGGTCTGATCCAATAAGACTGAAGAAGTTTTATTTTTGTCCCGTTCTGAGCTGCGCAGCTCCCTGATATAAGCTTGGATCTGAACCCCACATCTGTGAACTTGCCGCGGTTGGAGTTCCAGTAGATTGGTGCTGGACTCAGCCATTATCAGTTGGTTTGAAAGCTCTATTGGTTCAGGGTGACAGAACTGCAGGCCTCCACTTGGTCTGAGATCCCTGCCCTGCTTATTCCTCTGCAGGCTTCAGATTAGCCTGGAAACAAAGTAAGACCTCACCCTGCTATTGGGATCTGAGCCACACAGCTACTGAATGCTTTTGAATCCGATTCTTGATTAGCACATAGTCTAGGGCCTGCAACTGCTCCTTACTCTGGAATGCCGCCCCTAGGTCGAGGTACCCCCCTTAGTCCACCCTGGGTCTGTGTTCTGAAACAAGGGAGTAATCAATGGAGCTATCAGTTTGCACCTATCTAAATTTCTATATTTAATTTTAATTATATTTAATTAATTTAAATTTCTATAACCCTTGCAGAAATTTAACCCCCTTATGGGAGATCTGGGACCTCCTCTTGTCATGGTATACAACTTCTCCCTGTACTAGAAATAACTCTGCACAGCACACTCCTGGACATACCCTGTCCCTAGAGTCCTTATAGCTCTCTGTTAGTTTCCTTATGCTGACTTGGGCTGGGAAAATTACTCATTTTGATTTTTTTTCCTTACATCTTCCAATCAGATTTCAGTCTGTTGTTTCTAAATGTGGTTGGAGGAAATTAGACTGTCCCTACCTTCAAGGAGCTTATTTTTTTTTTAAATGGGAGAAGAAAACACCTAAAGAGGAGATGGAAAGTGGGGGAGAAATCCAGAGAGTGAGTCGGGCATAGCTAGAAACCCTTAAGAAATAGTGGTCTGGGCTAGGCAGCTATCAGAGGGTGGATCTCAGAGCAGAGGTTTCTCTAGGGAAGGAAGTCAGTTAGTGACAGAGCAGAAAAGTCCTAAGGAGGAGGAGAAGTCTTGCCCAGGGATGAGCCTATAGGAGATGCCCAATAAATACCTTGGATAAATTACTTCACCTCTCTGAGCCTCAAATTCCTAACATCTGTCTTGCTGACCTCACAGGCTCTTGTGAGGGTTGGGTGAGATCATTAATGGGAAATTGTTTTGAAAGTACAGCATAAAACTCTATATACCTATGAGGGACTATTATTATCTGTCAGGCTGGAGAGTACATTTCATTCCTCTAGGATGTCGACATGCCAACAAATGGTTCTGTATACAGCAGGAAGATCAGCTTACAAAATCTTTTGTCCAAAGCTTCTAGCTTCACCCTTGCTGAGCTCCCACAGCTCTGGTCACCAAAAGTACATGGACTGAGCATGTGGTCATAATGTTTACAGCTTGGGGTGGAGGTCTTTCAACCATTGACATCCATTTTAACTACCTGGGCACACTCTCCCTGATGAGGTCATAAACAACCTGAGAACAACAACTGGTCCCCCTCCCCCTCTCCTCTCCCACTGATAAGGATCAGCAACTCAGCAGTACCATCACCTGCTACTCCCTAGGGAGCCCCTTGAGTCCTTCTTCAGGCCACTTGCTATTGCTGAGGAGTCTTGAAAAGTCAGTTTGCTGATCTTGAAGAAAATACGGAATTTGTGTTAGACAAACAAAAATGATATTTATAAAGTATTTTAGGGGTTTTACAACTCATTGGATCCTCACAACTCTATGAGGTACCTAGTACAGATGTTTTTTCTTCCCATTTTATAGATGAGAAAACTGAGTCAACTTTATTAAGCCAAAACTAAAACCTAAGTCTCCTGAACCCCTGTCAAATGTATTTTCCATTGTTTTCCTGGATTTTAGAAGCAACAGATTTTCTTCTTTGGTTGGAAGATAGGGAGAATTGGGTTTGGTTGGAGATGTGTCTATGACTGGACATTTACCAGGATTTGATGTTTCAAGATTCCTTAGCTCCATACTACTTTTCTCCTCTCTCTCTAAGTCCCAATCCCAACAGCATCTCAGTTCTAGTTGCAGTACCCTGTCAACTGAGCTCAAAGGTACACTACTGAACTGCATGGTACTTGAAATATAATTGAACTGAAGCCTCTGGCCCCAGGGCTAACTATTACCTCCTCTCCATTGAGTCTCAAAACACAGTCTGACTTTCTTTGTAGAAGAAAAAGTAAAGGTGCTCAAAGAATACCTGACCACTCCTTAGGTTATCCAGGAGAAGGAAAGAAGTGATCTTTTTAAAAAAAAAACAGCCACAATACAATAAGTCTTCAAGGTGAAAAACAAAGAAGAAAAGGGAAGCAAGGAAGCAGAAAATTCTGATATCACAAAGTTAGATGGAGAAGAGGAGAATAATGAAGGGAAGAAAAGGAAGAAGGATCTCTGGATAAATTGAGCTAAGAATCAGATGTTGGATCTTTCCTTCTGATGAGGAAATAGCTGTTGGTCTCCTGGGAACAATGAAATGGATCCGATGTTGTGGATGAGAAATCATATAGTAGAGTTAGGGGAAGAAGAAACTAGTCATGGTGGCTGGTGACTCCCTGCTGTGGTGGCCATCTCCCATGGTCCTGATCTATACTTTGCCATTGGACCCAGATGGCTCTGGAGGAGAGTGAGGCTGGTGACTTTGCACAGCCCTCCCTCACTTAAATCATTTATTCACTTGCAAGTCATGGCATTACCTCCCTGATGTTGTGGTCCTCTTTGAGAACGAAGAACAAACAGCAATAGCTGAGGGGTAATGAAGCAGCTGTTTGTGGACTGGATGGCAATAGAGAAGTCTTTTATCTTCCTGCCTCACTTATTCAAGATGGAATAGAAAATTCCTAAATTTGGTTGAATGCCATGACTTCTACCCACTTCTGATGGTTCTCACTAGAGCCAAATGCAAAGAAGTTAATTTTGGCTTCATGTTAGGAATCATGTCCTAAGAGTCAGAGCTGTCCCACAATATAACAGTCAGCAAAGCCTGGGTGATAGTTGTCAAGGGTATCGTAGAGGGAATCGGTATTTGGGTATGGGTCGGGACTACATGGTTTCCCATGTCTCTTCCAACTGGGAGATTCTGTGAATGTGTGAAATGATACTCCCAGGAGGAATCTGGAAAGCACTGCTAAAAATTCTGAAATCTAAGGCAAGAGAACAAATAGATACCTTAGGACCACAGTTCATGTTTGCATCCTTATTGCTGCTATGAGGGTTGTATGAACAGCTGGTTAAGATGGTTATCTGATAAGGAAAATACATAATGACTAAAATAGTAAGGACAAAAAACCCGAAGCTGAATGCTGTATAATTATAATGACTAATCTTGACTCCAAGAGATGAAAAAAATGCATTTCTCTTCTTCCATCTTTGCAGGTGTGTATCCTATGAATCTAGGGGACCCTGACTCCTCAGTGATTGGTCTCTTTTAAGACCACAGGAGACTGGGAAGCTACATTATCAGCTTGATCATTAGCCCCTTGGATAAATCATGTCTTGGGGATAGCTTCCTTTTAGAAAATACACAAATTTAAATTTATTATCAGAGAAGGCAAGGCAGTGTTAATCGTGTAAAAATTTATCTAGTTCAAAATCAGTTTGATTTTTTTTCAGTTATAGGTTTGAAGTTTTACTTCTTTTTAAATTTAATTTTTCAATTAGCAAACATCTATTTTCTCTTCCTCCCACATTCTCTCCTCCACTGGAAAAAGAAAAGAAAAATTAACTCCTTTCTAACAAATATACACAGTCAAGTGAAACAATTTCCATCGGCCACTTCCAAAAATATATCTCAATCTACACTCAGAATCAATCACTTTTCTTTTAGGAGATGGGCAATATATTTCATAATGGGTCTTTTGAAATCCTAGTTGGTTATTGCATTAATCAGATTTATAAGTATTTCTGAGTTGTCTTCGTAATATTGTGGTTATTACACAAATTGTTCTCTTGGTTCGGCTCACTTAGCTTCATGCAAGTCTTTCTAGGTTTCTCTGCACCCCACCCCTTTGCAATTTCTTATAACACTATAGTATTCTATTATATTCACATGCCACAATTTGTTCAGCCATTATCTGGTTGTTGGGCATCTCTTCAGTTTCCAGTTCTTTTTCATCACGTAAAGAGTAGCTACAAATATTTTTGTATACATGGGTCCTTTTTTTATTGCTTTGGTCTCTTTTGGGGGTACAGACCTAGTAGTTTTTATTGCTAGGTCAAAGGATATGTACAGTTCAGTAACTTTTGGGGGTATAGATCTAATTGTTCCCCAAAATAGCAGGACCAAATCACATCTCCATAATAGTGCACTAATATGCCCATTTTTTCATAGCTCTTCTAGCATGAAATTTTTCTTTCTTTTTTTGGTCAGCTTTGCCAATCTGATGGATATAAGATAGAATCTCAAGACTTTTCTTAATTTTCATTTCTCTATTTATTAATGATTTGGAGACTTTTTTATATGGCTATTGGATAGCTTGGATTTCTTTACCTGAAAAAATTATGTTCTTATTCTTTGAATGTTTGTTAATGGGGGAATGGTTCTTATTATTATAAATTTGAATCAGTTTCTTATATGTTTTTAAATTAAACTCATCAGAGAAACTTGCTGCAAAAAAATACCTCCCCAATCTTTTTCTCTTCTAATTTTAGCTGGTTCAATTTGTGCAAAATATTGTTTTAAGTTTTATGTAATTGAAGTTGTCCATCTTACCTTCTGTGATCTCTATCCTTTGTTTAATCAAGAACTCTTGCCTTATTTGTAGATCTGAAAGGTAATTTCTTCTTTCATCTTGTAACTTGTTTTTGATGTCTCCCTTTGTATTTAAATCATGTATCCATTTGGAGCTTATCTTGGTATAAGGTGTGAGATGTTAATCTCTCTAGTTTCTGCCAGACTACTTTCTGTTTTTTGCAGCAGTAATTTTTTTCTCCAAATAGTGAGTTTTTATCTGAAGTCTTTGAGTTTATCAAACATGAGGCTACTGTGTTCATTTGCTTCTATATTTTATATATCTAATTCTGCTCCATTGGTTGACTTCTCTATTTTTAACCAGCACCAAATCATTTTAATAATTACTGCTTTGTAGTATAGTTTGTGATCTGATACTCCTAGGACTCCTTCCTTTCCATTTTCTCCCATTATTTCCCTTGAGATTCTTGACCTTTTGTTCCTATAAATGAATTTTGTTTTTATTTATTTTTTTTACCTAGATCTATTAAGTAATCCTTTAGTAGATTGATTGGTATGACACTGAATAAGTTAGGTAGTATTGTCATTTCTATTATATTGGTTCAGTCTACCCATGAGTAATTAATATTTCTCCAATTATTTCAATCTGTCTTTACTTGTCTAAAGAGTGTTTTGCAGTTGAATTCATATAATTTCTGTCTGTTTCTTAACAGGTAGCTTCCCAGGTATTTTGTGCATTTTGTGGTTATTTTAAATGGAATTTCTTTTTCTATCTCTTCCTCCTGGGTTTTGTTGCTAACATACAGAAATGTTGATGATTTATGTGGATTTATTATTTTACATACTGCAATTTTGTTGAAGTTATCATTTCAATTACATTTTTAGTTGGCTCTCTAAGTAAACCAGTAAATAATCTATAAAATCTACAATAATAATCCATAAAAAATAATTTTCTTCTCTGTCTATGCTTGTTCCCTCAATTTCTTTTTCTGTCTAATTATTATAGCTAACATTTTGAATATTACATAAAAAACAGTGATAATAATGACTATCCTTTGTTTACTCCTGATCTTAATGGAAAATCCTCTAGTTTATTTAGTTTATACTGCCTCTTGGCTTTGGATATATGTTACTTATCTAAGAAAAAGTACATTTTTACCTGGGTTTTCTATCATTTAAAAAAGGAATGGGTGTTGTATCTTGTCAAAGACTTCTTCCGCATCTATTGATATAATCATTTTATTTTTGTTGTATCTGTTATTAAGCATTATGTTGATAATTTCCCTAATATTTAACCAACCTTGCATTCTTGGTATAAATCCAGCTTGATTATAGTGGATAATCTTTGTGATATTTTGGGATAGTCTCCTTGCTAATTTTATTTTATTCATTTGTATCAATATTCCTTAGGGATATTGGACTATAGTTTTCTTTCACTATTTTGATCCTCCTTGGTTTAGGTATTAAGACCATGCTTGCATAATAGAAAGAATTTGGTAGGACACCTTCTTTTCCTATTTTTTAAACAACTTTATGTAATATTGAAATTACATAATATTGAAATGAAATTTTCTTTGAATTTTTGATAGAATTTGCTTGTAAATCCATCTGTTACTTGGTTTTGTCTTTTGGAGAGAACTCACTTATGACTTCTTCAATTTCTTTTTTTAGATTGTATCATTTAAGTTCTCTATTTCTTGTTCAGCTAATCTGGGCATTTTATGCTTTTATAAATATTCATCCACTTCATTTGGGTTGCTAGTTATTGGCACATAATTGAGCAAAATGTTATCTAATAATTTCCTTTGTATCTTCATTTGTTGTGAATTTTCCTTTTGCAAGTTTGATACTAGCAATTTGGTTTCCCTTTTTCTTTTTAAAAAATCAAATTAGCTAGAGTTTTACCCATTTTATTATTTTTAAACAGCTCCTAATTTTATTTATTAATTCAGTGACACTTTTTTCTTCAACTTTCATCAGTCTCTTTCCTGGTTTTTCAGAATTTCTATTTTAGCATTTAATTGGGGTTTAAAATTGATTGAGTTTCTAATTTTGTTAGTTGCGTGATCAATTTATTTATCTTCCCTTTCTCTCTTTTTTGATTACAATATTTAGAGATATAAAGTTTCTCCAAAGTATTGCTTTAGATATATCCCCAACATTTTCATATGTTGGCTAATTATTGCCATTAACTTTGATAAAATTGTATATGGTTTCCATGATTTGTTCTTTGATTCACCCATTCTTTAGAACTGTTATTTAGCCTGCAATTAATTTTTAATCATTTCTTCAGCAGCCCTTTATTGAATGTAGGTTTTTATTACATTTGGTTTATAAAAGATGCATTTAAAAATTTCTGCTTTTCCTCATTTGTTTGTGACATTTTCATTTTTAATAAGTTTTTTAAGGTGTTATTTTCTTCAGTATTTTTTTATGTCCTCTACCAAACTGTTGACTGTTTTTCATGATTTTCTTGCTCATTTTTCTTGCTTATCACTCTCATTTCTCTTCCCAAATTTCCCTCTATCTCTCTTCTAACGTTTCCCTCTACTGCTCTTACTTGATTTTCAAAGTCTTTTTTTGAGTTCTTCCATGGCCTGAGACCAATTCATATTTTTCTTGGAGGTTTTGGATGTAGGAGCTTTGACTTTGTTATCTTCTTCTGAGTGTGTGTTTTGATCTTCCTTGTCACCATAGTAACTTCCTATAGTCAGATTTTTTTTTCTTTTGTTTGCTCATTTTCCCAGTCTATTACTTTACTTTTAACTGTGTGTTAAAGTAGGGCTCCGCTCCCAGGGCACACAGCCCACTGTCCTAAGCTTCATGATTTTTTGCAACTATTTTCAAAGATACTTCTAGAGACTTGTAAGTTTTCAGTTCTTCCAAGGTGGTATGATCTAAGGAGAGGTGTCTACTACTCTCCTAGCTGTGCTCTGGTCTGTGAGTGACCACAAGCACTCTTTTTTGCCCTGGAACTATGAAGAGGGTTTTCCCTGTACTGCTGCCACAAGCTCTGCCATGCTAGCGCTTCTCCTTGCTTTGAAAATGCCACCCAGGACTGTGACCTAGATCTGAGTATAGGCAAAACAATAGAATCCTGCCTCAGTGCTGGCAAAAAGACCTCTGTAATCTCCTTCTGATCAGTTGTTCAACTCCCTTACCATCTGTGGACTGAGAGCTCTGGAAGCAGCCACTGCCCCTGCTGTTGCCACTGTTGATTTAGTCACTCCCAAAGATTGCTTCTGGTTTGCTGTGGGTGGGGGTTGTGCTGGTGTGACCTGCACTGGAATGCGCTCCTCTCTCACCCAAATGCGACAGACCTTTCCTACTGACCTTATAAGTTGTCTTTGGCATCTGTGGGCTGAGGGGTCTGGAAACTGCCACTGCTGGCACTGATTCAGTCACCCCAAGGCCTGCTCTAGGTTTACTGGGGCCTGGTCTGTGCTGGCATGGCCTGTGTTGGACTGTTCTCCTCTCACCCTGGTGCAACAGACCTTTCCTGCTGACTTTCCAAGTTGTCTTGGGCTGGAAATTTGTTTCACTCTGTCTTTTTGTGGGTTCCACTGCTCTGGAATTTGTTTAGAGTCATTTTTAAAGGGATTTGGAGGGATTTGGGGGAGAGCTCAGGTGACACCCTGCCTTTACTCTGCCATCTTGGCTCCACCTCTAATAAGTTTTTTAATGGATATTTTCTGAAGACCCTTGGGGAAGCCTCCCCCCCACTACTTTCACTCCAGCCCCCATTGTTCAGTTTCTACCAGATTCTTCATCATACCTCCTGACTGATTGTGGACTCCAACTCCCAATCCCTATCCTTACCAAAGGTAACCCAGAGCTCAGCTCTACCCCTACCTTTGGGACCACTAACTTCTTTTCCCAACAGTCGTTGGTGTTTGGATGAGCAAAGACTCACCAACTACAATCTTCTGGTAAGATAATGGACCACTAAGCCTTACCATTGCCCTGCCATTGTACCCTAAGGACTTCTGGGTTTTGTACTCCACTATGCTGCTATACTCTAATGACCAATGGGCCTTTCTAATCTGTTCAATAGCTAAACCCTCCTATATATATGATGTCTCCCCTAATAGAGCTCCTTGAGAGCAGATGTGTGTTGCTTTTCTATTTGTATCTCCAGTGCTTAGCATAGTGCTTGGCATATAACAAGCAATCACGTCATGCAGTTCTTTCATTCCCCTAGGATGTAGTTTATCTGGGCCAAGTGACTTGAATTCATCAAGTACAACCTGATGCTCTGTTATGATTTCCTTACTTATCTTGGTATTAACTCTCTGCCAATCATTTTTGTGCTATCATTTCTAGTGCAAAGGTCATTCCCCTTTTCAGAGAAAACAGAAGCAAGATAAATTGAACTGCCTCACTTTTCTTTCTGTTGTCAGTTAGGATTGTTTTCTCTACCCCAAGCAGTGGTTCTCTCCCTGCTTTAATTCTCGACTTGTCTTCCACATAGCTACCAAGTCAAGCATGCTTTTGTTTCCCTTAGCTTTGTTTGCCAGGCTCAACCCATCCTTAGTTATTTTTACAGGCTGATGCCACACTCTCATTTTCATTGTCTGTTAACAATGTTAACTTCCATTGTTTCATCTTCTGCATTAATCTTTTAAAAAATCTTTTGGTTGGTGAGTTTCCTGTGTGTCCACATCAGTCTCTTCAAACAACTCACATGTTTTCTCCTTATCAGAGTTATTTCCTTTTGTGTTTTCAAAATTTTATGCTTAAAGATTCCTAACCATTCCTCTTGGGCTGACTTTATCTGTACAATTTTAAACAATGGAATCCAACTTATCTTCCCTCTGTATACTTTGAGATCTGCTTTCCCAAAATCAAGGTCCATGTCAGATTATGCTCAACTTTCTTCTCCTCTATCACAAACTTTAGAAGGAAGTGATTACTTTCCTGCCAATTTTCCCATCATTCCAAAGGACAACAATTTTCCCCCCTGTTGGTCCAAATCAGATCTGGAATTCAATTTCTCCTTGTTTCCTCTACATTTTGAAAGATGAATGTTTCACCAAGTCAAATAAATCAATTATTAGCTGCTTTTTTTTTTTTTGCAGGGAAGGGGAAGAGGTAGACAGACAGATAGAAACAGACAGAAATATAGAGACAGACAGAGAGAGAAACAGGAGGGAGGGAAGGAGGAAGAAAGGAAGAGGAAGAGGAGGAGAAAGAGGAGGAAGAGAGACAGAGGAGACAGAGAGAGAGAGAGAGAGAGAGAGAGAGAGAGAGAGAGAGACAGAGAGAGAGAGAGAGATCAAAGTAGATGTTTGGATAATTGAAGTTCATCACTCATGTAGCATGCCTTTGGGACAAACTTGTGATCTGTTTCTTGAACTCATTTATTTCCTCTCTGTGTCCAGTTTGTCTATAGTATATTGATCTTAACCCCAATATTTTCTACCATGCTTTTCTCCTCTGGTTTCTGGATTTCTTCAGAGCATATGTTGTTGTTATCCATCCTTTGTTTTTGAAGAGGACCAATGACATCACAGGTGATGTCTTGACTTGCCCCTGAATTAGATTTAAGTGAAGCAGAATTGCACAAAGTCGTCAAAGCTGTCAGCCTCATTCTCTGTTCCAGAGTCATTGAAGTCCAGTGGCAAGACAAAAGTCAAGATGATGACCAGTGATGGCCTGGGATGCAGTGGATGATCTTGGTGTCTTTGACTTCTGATCAAGTTCCAAGCTCTCCCTGGTTTCTGCTTCAGCTGCCCTCATGGTTGTGAAAACAAGATGTCCTCATCCCCCCATTCCATCAGGGGAAGTCTTCACATGCTTGGGGTAGGCATTCCCCCTAACTCACCAATGGGTTTGAGGCCAGTCAATTACTCTCAACCTGGTTTAGCCTGACTGCTGAGACTTGAGTATATCTTCTTAATATATAATGCTATCCTCTCTCTCTACTCTCATATACAAAATTCTGATTATTTCACCAATTTGCCTCATTCTCCATTCCATCATACAAGTTTGCATTGCTTACCAATTTATTTCCCTTATCCTTTCTTTCTTGCCTTGCCAACTACATTTTCTTTTTCCTTCTCCCTGAATCCTTCTTCTTGAGTTCTAACTCTAAATCCTTAGCCCTCTTTAATCTTCTGTAATCCTCCTTAGTTTTGCTCCTTGTCCTTCAAATTTTTCTTGAAGAAGCCAGAAATACAATCTGGACCTGGAAATTATTCTTCAATTTTTAAAAAATCAATCACCCCCTCCCCCCAAGTTTCTACTCAAATTTAATCCTTGCCTTTCTTCACAAGGCCAAATCATCTACATAATGTCCTTTTGCTTCTTATTCAGCACACATTCTTCTTTCTTCTCTTGCTCCTTCCTCTACAACATTCTTCCTCAGAAGTTAGAAGTTTTTGTTTTTGTTTTTTAAGACTAAAACCCAGATCTGGAGACTACAAAATCATTTAAATTGCCTTTATGTCATAGTTGGCAAATACAGAGGCTATCTCTGAATCCCTGACTAGTACCTTCCTCTGCTGTGGCTTTGGGTGGATTTTGGAGCCATTTGCCCTTTGTACCCTGGGGCTGGGGTGTGGGGCCACAATTTCCTTTGTTTGAATGGTTATGAGTAGATGTAGATGGGAAGTTTGGTCAGCTCATTAGCCAATTCAGCTCCCTCCAAGGTAGGCACTGGTCTCTTCTTCCCTTCCTCATCCCCAGGGACAGGGATCAGCATCCATGGAGCCACATTCCCCTTCTTTCTCTTCTAAGAATTTCGTGGTCTCCATTCTGTGAGTAGAGACCTCTGGGTGCTGCATATGGGCACCCCCTGGTGGTTGTTCCCAGAACAGATAGGATCCCCTCATCCAGCAGGAGAGGACCTTGAGAGGGAAGGTGAAGGCAGGTAGAAAGAAATGTAGGGAGTAATGGTGTGGATGGGATAGATAAAAGGAAAGGGACATTTAAAGGAGTTTGGTGGCTGAAACTGTTCAAAATGCCTGAGCCATTCAAAATGAATAGATTCTGTCTTCCCCCTCAATTCTCCAAGTCTATTCACAATCCTCCCCCAATTCCACCCCAACCCACCTGATAGGGCTTTACAATACCTGCAACTTTTTAGACTAGAGAGGACAAAATTGAGGTCTGCTCAGTAAAAGCCGTTCCTATCCTACCATTCATCTGCTTTGTTTGCAAATTCATTGCAATACATGCTCACACCTGTTTATGTCTGTCTGAAATTCAGGGCCATTCTGGCACTTAGGGCCATCAGAATTCAGGGGTTTTCTTGTCAAAGATATTGAAGGGCTTTGCCATTTCCTTCTCTAGCTCATTTTACAGTTGAGGAAACTGAGGTAAACATGAATAAGTGACTTGCCCAGCGTCACACAGCTACTAAGTGTCTGAGGCCAGATTTGAACTCAAGAAGAATCTTCCTGACTCCTGGCCTTATACTCTATCCATTGCACCATCCATCTATCCCCTCCATTTTTTCACCCCCCCCCATATTTGCTTGAGTGGAATATTTACATTCCTTCATGAAAGGAGGTCTTTTCTAGAGTCAGAACCTGGGAAATTTCTACTCCCAGGTACTTGAATGGACATTGAATATGACAGAGGTGTATTCAAAAGAGCTCTAGACTTGGAGTATCAGCAGAGTAGGTTCCAATTCTGCTTAGGTCTCAGAGAACAGAACTAGAAATGGTGGGTTTGAGTATAGGGTAGGCTTAGCAAGTGTGGCAATCAATTCATCAATCAGTTCACAGGCATTCATTAAGCATCTACTGCATACCAAGGCACTGAATCAGGTGCTTGAGATTCAAAGACAAAAAATGAGACATTCCCTGCCTTTAAGGAGTGTGTGTGTGTACATGCACACACACACACACACACACATATGCCATCTATTTATTTTGTATATACCAAGTACATGTACTTGATTTTTACAAAATAGATAGATGGCTTGGTTTTTTTTTTTTTGGTGGGAGGAAGATAGTAGTAATTGAGGAGAAATTTTGATAGGCAGTAAGGAAAATTTAACTGGAGCCGCCTTGCCTTTCTCTTTGGAGCTGGGATTTTGTGGGCCAATTTGGAGAGACAACACAAGGAAGGTCATAGCCACACATAGAAAAGACAAGGCTCTGAGTGGGGGGTAGGGGGCGGGGACCATGGCTGGGCAAGCAGCTGGTGACAATATGGAGGTAGGCAATGTAGGGGGCTGTGTGATCACATGATCTTCAGTCTCCTGGGTTGACTGCAGCAGGTGCCTAGTAATTCTGATGTGTAACATGAAGAGGGTCTGGACAAGTTATAATTCTCTGTTTTGCTACTAATGAGGATCCCCAGTGACTCCACCAAAACGCTCCGAAAGCATTCTTGCTACCTGGGGGAGATTACTCTGATGAGACTGACCCAAGGGAGCCCTGTGTCAGGAGGGAAGCATTTCTTTACCTTTCACATTATAATTTTGGTTTTGGTTGTGGACTTAGGAAGGCCATGTGAAAATCTCTTCCTGTGCCTTTTGTTAGTATAGCCTAGGGAGGCCAGCCGGAGGGGAGAGAAGGACTGAGCTGCTGATACCTCAGAAAGATTTTGAAGCTTTGACTGGCTGCTTCAGGGAGAAACTAAAGGTCATCTCCTGTCCTGGGAACCATACACATTCCTGAGGCTGGGAGAAAATCTCAGTTGAGGCAGCAGTAATACAGCTGGAGACCAATTAGCTGTTTTTCCTGTTGTGCCCAAAGAACTGTAGGAATTTCCACCCTGATCATCAAATTCAGAGCTAGGTGAATGATGTGCAAGTGATCGGGTTCTTTTGAGTGAAGATGAGTGTGTTTAGAAATAAGATTTATTCTCCATCCCCCCTCCCCTCTTAGCCAAGGGTACATTATAGGAGGGGGAAACTGTTTCTCTTCACTTCACCATCAAGACCAGAAAGGGTGAATGCAAGTGGCCACAGGAAATATTCGTTGGTTATATGTCAAACTGGCCTGGGGGGTTATATGTGCCATTTGACCTAAATGACTGAGATTCTTGTCTCCTAGGTCTTACCTTCTCCATGTATCTTATACCACCTTCCTTTTCTCCAAACTCCATGAGAACTTGCAATGGGTACCACATAATACAGGCTTGGGTTACATGTAATAAATAGCTTCTCTTTCTTGTTATTCTAGATAGAGTCTTATCTCTGCAGCCAGACTGAGAATTCCCTGAGGGTTGCCTTTTTACTTCTGTCTTATTTCTCCTATACAATACAAGGCAAAGCGAAGATAAAACAGGATTATAGATGTGAAAATACTTTGAGAAATTGAAGTACCAACCAGATGCAACAAATACCTCATCTCTACAGTTCATCTTCATATAAACTTTTTTTTGTCTTCTAACCATTTCAATGGGCAAACTCTGTGCCCCCCTAGACTATGAGCTCCCTGAGAGCAGGATTCACTTCTGATCCTCTTCTGCCTCCTTTCCCCCCAACAAACTATTAATTCTTTGAGGGCAGGGTTTAAGTATATCCTTTCTTTACCTGCTCCTTGATGGAACCAGGAATAGATAGCAAAGATCTTTACTAGCTGTGTGACTTAGGCAAGTCATTTCATCTAACAGAGATTCTGTTTTTTCACTCATTCATTCACTCATCTGTATAATGACGATAATACTTTTTCGGCTTATCTCACAAGGTAGTTGTGAGGCTAACACTGTGTAAACCTGGAAGTAAAGTTCTGTAGAAATGAGGGTTATTGGCTATAGTGAATGCTTAACTTACTTCAGGCATCAGCAAGATCTCCCTAGTCCTGGTGTTTCCTATCAGCCTGGCTTCCAAGTGCTAGGAAGTAAGTAGACACTCAGCCTTATGTTCTTGTTCCTTGACGTGCCATTGGATGGAAAGCCAGTCTCATTCATCAACCAATAAGCATTTATTAGTGCATGCTAAGTGCTGGGCACTGTGACAGATGCTGGGGTTCCAAAGATTAATATGACCATCCTTCTCTGATCTTTACCTGTTTCTGGGGCAGAGGGACCATTAGTATGTGGGTGATTTTGAAAGAAAGTTAAGGAATTTTCTTTCCTCCTAAAGGGGAAAGCTAGGAGAGGTCAGTTGCTGTGCAATATTAATTTTGTGTCCAATATAGCTGTTTTAAGGATGTGAGGACTGGTTCATGGCTGTCTGCAGTGATATAGGGAGACCAAAGAAATGAGACTATATAAAAGGAATAAGATTTAAGACTTTAATAAAACCCAACTCTACTCAGTCCATAGCTTCTTACTCTTCTGTTCCTTTATCTTTCTCTGTAATTTATTTCCATCCAGCCGATATTTATTAAGCACCTGTCTTATAGGAGCATTGTCCTTCTCTCTGTTTTTTTCCATCAAACCCTCCTCCTAATCCCTGAAATGTACTCCCCCTTGCTCATAGTTCCTGTCTATTGGTTTCTTCTTTGATTCTCTTAAGAATTTGTGTCTAACTGCAGGTGTCAGTATCTGTGACCTAGAGCTCTGAGTGGTGGTGGCTGAGGAGGAGAGAGGGGGACACATACGGCTATGGGAGTCATTGTGGTCCCAGAGACATATCTTCAGAGTAGATTCCCACGCCCTAGTCACCAAACTTCACGAACAAGGTGCCAACTAGACAGGTTTGAGCTCAACTTTCTATGGCTCTCACATTCCTCTTTGGAATAGGGAACAGGAAATGGGGTCTCAGTTCACATGGACATTTTTGGGGGTCAGCTCTGGCTCATTCTTTGGGAGATGCCGAAACTCTCTGGAGAGAGGTGGGATTCTCCCTGTTGGTGAGAAAACCCCTTTTCCACCAAGGCTTTTCTCTAAGGGTAAACTGATTCCTGCTGTGAAAGGGCTTATAGTTTAACAAAGTAGACACATAGGGAGGCAATTGAAATATTGCATAGAATTAGAAAAAAATTGAATACAGACCTTACCAATGGGTTGACTGGCCACAGAACCCCTGGGGATTTATAGTTTTTCTTAGTTTGGGAAGAAAAGAAACTAATTTAAGATCAGTCATTGGCCGGGATGGGAGACTAGTGGAGGGGAGAAATTTTCATGCATGGCTGTGGAGAGAGTTTTCAAGACTTTGAAGGAGAATGAAGAGAGAAGAGGAAAGGTGGGCAGTGGCATGAGACTGGCAGGAGACTGGCAGCTAATATCTCAGAGAGGAGGGACAAGACAGGCCTGGCCTTGCCTCAGCATTTTTTGTTTGTTTGTATTTTCTTAAATATACTCTGTTAAAGAGTGCATGTACTGGATTTAATAATTTTGCCAGAAACACCTATGGTCAACCCTGTCTATATGGTGCTGGGTCTCTCTTTGTGGTGTGAGGATGCAATGGTAGCTACAAAGGAGAGAGGAATCTTTCTGGGAACTCAACCCCCAGTCTATTGTTAGAGTTCTATTCTCTTAATTGGGGGTATAATCACAGGACATTTCATACCTACCTTTCAAAGTGCAGAATCACCATGAATTCAGGCCTATTTTATAAATTTGTTTCATCGATGAAAGTCAAGGTTACATAGGAAGAGGCAGATCTCTGTAAGAAAGGGATGACTGGAAGGGTGATGAGAGTCAGTAAATACAGTTTGTCCAATAAGTGCTTCATAGATAGCTGTAGATCATGAGGGTGACAAAGAGTTCTGTTCTATGTGTTGTCTTCCTCACTAGAATGTAAGCTCTTTGAAGGCAGAGCATGTCTTGTTTTCTGCTTGTGTTTGTATTCCCACAACTTAGTACAGTGCCTGGCCAGTCAGTGTTCTCTCTGTCTGTCTGGTTCAGGTGGTGAAGAGAGCCTAACCTTGAGGTCTTAACAGGGTGATGGAAAACATTCATGGATCATGTGATCCACTCCTCTTCTTCCCTCAGAGACTCAGATATCCTATCTCAAAGGGAAATGCTTGTTTCACTATGTATGGTGTAGCAGAAAGATGCTAGACCTGGATTTCAGTCCCAACCCTGCCTCTATCTCACTAGGGTTCCAGACTGTGTAAAGTTACTGTGTGTGGGAAGACTGGTTTGCTGTCATACATCTTCAGGGCAAAAACATGCCTCCTGGCTGCTTGGGAGACTTGCTTCTTCTCCATCTTCTTTCCCACTAGAAAAAACATGGGAAGGGCAAGTATACAGCCTCCAAATTCAAACCTGGCACCATTTGTCTTTTTGAGCTCAGCACACCAAATTATATATACCCAAATGGCATGCAGGTGCAAAGGCTGTCTGCCTATTATTATCCCCTTTTTACAAATGAGGAAATAAACTGAAAAAGTTTGAATATCTTAATTATACACTTAAGTGTGAGGAAAGATTTGAACTCAGGTCTTCCTGATTCTGAGTTCAGCATTCTATACATTACATACTACATACTACCACCACAAAGTGGATCCAGTCTGCTAGAAGGGCATGCTGGGAAGGCTTCAATCCTCAATAGTACATTCTGTGAGGAACTTTGGGGATGACATGTAAGTTAGGCCAAATTACTCTAAGTTTTGAGGTTCTGGGGAAAATATCTGTATCTAAATTTAATTTCAGTTCAATGTAATTGAATTTAACAAACACTTTTAAAGCATCAACTAAGTATCAGGGCTGGGCTTTGGGGATAAAAAGTCAAAAATAAAATTCCTCAAGCAGTTTACATAAAACAGATACCTGATAAGTTAATATAGAGTATTCACAAATATTCACAAAGTATTCATTAATGAATAAAATACAAATTCATTTAAAAGTGTTATTTCATTCAAAGTTGTTTTCCCTCATCATGTAATTTCTCAATCAAATACTATTAGTAGAAATACTATTATATGAGGGATATATGAAAATTTTTGATATTGTCAGTCCCTGGTGTCTGGGCACCTCATTTGATTGGATGCCTAAAGACCTCAGATCTCATCCTAGGGTTTTGCCAAAAATTTCCTTTATTACTTTGGATGCTTTCACTTTTTTTTTTAAATGAGACAATTGGGATTAAATGACTTGCCCAGATTCACAGAGCTAGTGAGTGTTATGTGTCTGAGATCGGGTTTGAACTCGAGTCCTCCAGACTTCACGGCTGGTGCTCTATTCACTGTGCCACCTAGCTGCCCCCCTTCCACTTTTTTTAGGTGTTGTTTTTCTTTTCTGGGAAATGAAGGGTTGGACTAGATAGTTTTAAAGATTCCTAACAATCTTAAAAGGGACAGCTAGATGGCTCAGTGGATATAGCATTCAGCCTAGAGTCAGGAAGATCTGAGTTAAAATTTGACCTCAAACACTTACTAGCTGTGACTCTGGACAAGTCACTGAGCTTCTGTTTGCCTTAATCCACTGGAGAAGGAAATGGCAAACTGCTCTAGTATCTTTGCTAAGAAAACCCATGGACGTGGTCTATGGGGTCACAAAGAGTTGTATACAACTGAACAACAGCAAAAACAACATGATTCTATAAAATGTATTAACTATAGTTAACTATATTAACACATATTAACTCATAGTGATTATATAATCTATATGTAGGAGTTGGAGCACCAAAAACTGACCCTTCAATCAGAAAATCACCTGATTGGCGGAAAAGAAGTTATGGATTGTAGAGTCAATGATTGATCAAACCATTCTGGAAAGCAATTTGGAATTATGCAAAAAATTTCCATACCTTTTGACTTGTTTTTAAAATGTTTCTGCACATTGACATAGAGAACCCATTACTCTCAAGGATGTCAAAGATAGAAAGGTCCTATATATGCCACAATATTGATAACAGCCCTTTTTGTGGTAATAAAGAACTGGAAAAAAAGTAGATAGCTGTACATTAAGGAGTGGCTAAATAAAGTCTGATGTGAATATAATGGAAATATTGCTGTATCATAAGACATAACAAATATAAAAATTCAAAAAAGCATGCAAAGACCTATGAATTGATGCAGAGTGAAGCAAGCAGAAACTAGGAAATCAATATAGGTAATGATGTATAATGGAAAGAACAGTAAACGAGAACTGAATACTATGCAATTATAATAACCAAGTTTGGCCCTGGAGAATAGGAAGGAAAATACCCTTCCCTTCATGCAGAAGTAGTGTGCTGCAGGCCTGGATGATTGCGTCTATTGTCAGACACAGTTGTTGTGTGGGTTGGTTTTACTGAAAAGGTTTTTTTTTCTTTTTGAATTTTTTTTTTTAAGAAGGAAAAGCTCATTGGGCAAGAAAGGGAGAGAGATATATTTTGAATGTGATGAGGTAACAAGAGGTATCAATTGAAATAAAAAGTAATAGACAAATGAGTTTGATCCAAGTGGGAGCTGGCAAGTCTGCAGATCTACAGTTCAGGGGCAGAAGCTGCCGTTCTTGCCTGGGACTGATGACAAATCCTCCCAGCCTCAGGTAACTAAGGGTCAGAGAGGCAGAGCTCTGAACCCATGGAGCCAAGCTCAGGGGCCAGAAAGATCGGGGAGTTCAGTACCTCTGGTTGGGGATCAGGAATGACAAAAGATTTAAAAAGTAGAGGAGCCTTGAGGGGAAGAAATATCCACAAAAGGTGTTGGGCACGAGTGAGACCTAAGGTCTAAGGTTGTATCCATTACTTTGTTGTTCAGTTATTTCAGTCAAGTCCAACTCGTAGTGACCCCATTTGGGATGTTCTTGGCAAAGATTCCGGAAGGGTTTGCCATTTCCTTCTCCAGCTCGTTTTATAGGTGAAGAAACTGAAACAGTTACGTGACTTGCCCAGGGTCACATAGCTAGTAAGTATCTGAGCTGTACTAGAATTCAGGAAGATGAGTCTTCCTGACTCTGGACCTGCCCTTGTATCTATTTTTTTTTTTCCGGCTAGGCAATGGGACAAAGTGACTTGCCCAGGGTCACACAGCTAGTAAGTGTTATGTATCTGAGGCCGAATTTGAACTCAGGTCCTCCTGAATCCAGGGCTGGTGCTCTATCCACTGTGCCACTAAGCTGCCCCATGCTTGTATCTATTAAAAAGGTTAATAAAATCCTTCTCCCCTGTCTGAAGCCTGACTGAAACCTAACTATGACCTGAGAGAGGGCTAGAAAAGGGCTAAAGGTAGGTAGGAGGAGGTAGGAAGAGATTACAGAAACCTGGCAAACTTTCCATCTCTCTACTATCCCACAGATTTACCTCAACTCCTAGGGGACTTATCTACTTTAGGCCTTTGCCTGTAAAAGGAGAATCCAATTTTTGTTTTCAAGGCATTTGCTAATAACCAAGATGGCAGCTTCTTGGCCTGGTTTGGGGTGGGGTACAAGGGCATAATCAGCATCTAAATTGTCTTTACAAAAAAACAACAACAACAACAAAAAGAAGAAGTTTAAAATCACTTTTGGACTGAACTTATGCACCCTCCCTTTAGTACTCTAAAGCATATCCTCCCCAGAATCATCCATCTACCCCAAGCCCAGAAGAGCTGAGGCAAGACACAAACACCCAACAAAGTCAATGCATCTGTTCTGCCTCAAATACGGAGTTAAGAATGGGTTGAGTCTGGTTGATTTATAATGAACTGGCTATTTTGATATGCTTGTGCACAACCAGTGGAAAAAAAATGCATCTTTCCCCCCTTCATCATCTGAAGATTTATTTGAAAGACTCGTTTTGTGGCTATTCTGGGTAAAACTCCTGATGATCTGACTTAAAAAGTAATTTATTTCTCTTTGCTAGAGTTCAGCTGGTTGCCATAGGAATATATTAGCTGCAGAGCAAGGAATAATTAGCCTGATTGGTTCTTTTGTGTTCCTTAATTTTTTCCATTCTGGGAATTTAACATATAATTATGGGGATTATTTCTCTTTGACTTTTTTTTGTAAATTAATTTCAAAACCAAATTCTGATGGCAAATAATGATTATATTTGTTAATCAATACAACCTGGCTTTCCCTTTAAAATAAAACCAGAGGATTGCTGTCTGAATGTCGGAAACAGGATGATTGAGCTCTTGGCGATTCCTGTTGATCACAACAATATTAATGGTTTCTTTCAATCAGCACTAATGACAGTTGTTCTTTATTTATTAGGGCTGCAAAGTGCTGGGGTAACAAATGAGACAAAGCTGTCTCTTGATGGTGGGTTGAATCTATTTCACATTTGGGAATGAGGAACCCTGTTGGTTGTTTGTCCAGACCAATGGGGTTAGAGTAGAAAAGATTTCACTGGGGTACCTAATTCTTGCTCAAAATGGCATCCGAGCACTTCACAAAACATTGAAAAGTGCCATTCTTTTTGCTGTTATTCAGCTGTTTCAGTCATGTTCGACTCCTCATGACCCCATTTGGAATTTTCTTGACAAGGATATTGGAATAGCTTGCCATTTCCTTCTCCAGCTCATTTTATAGATGAGGAAACTGAGGCAAAAAGAGTTAAGTGACTTGCCCAGGGTAACACAGCTAGTCAGTGTCTGAGGTCAGATTTGAACTCAGGTCTTCCTGACTCCAGGCCAAGTGCTCTATCTGCTGTGTCACCTGAGTGCCTCCAAAATGTCATCTTATGTGCATTTATATGGCATTTTAAAGTTTGCAAAGTACTTAATATATATTATGTGATCTGAGGCAGTATAGTGGAAGAAGTCCTGGATTTGAAGTTAAAGCATCTGGATTTGAATCTTGACTCTGCCTATGTTACCATGGATAAGTCATTTTACCCCTCTGAGACTCAAGGACCTCTCCCAAAAAAATGAATTTAAACTAATAACTTCTTTCTACAGTCTTTTCCAGTTATGATTTTATGTTCTCATTTGAAGGAGCAAGCAGAAGTGTTGCAAATGGTATTTTTAGAGACATGTACTACTGAAAAAAAAGATGATGTGTAATGACAGGGAAGGAAATAAGAGCAAATAGATCTATTCATATCTACTCAATGTCAAGAGAATATAGGTTTTGGTGGCAAAGAATTGGAAATCAAGGGGATGCCCATCAACTGGGGAATGGCTGAGCAAATTGTGGTATGTGGTTAGGATGGAATACTATTGTGCTATGAAGAATGATGAGCAGGACACTCTCAGAAAAACCTGGAAAGACTTACATGAGCTGATGCAAAGTGAAATGTACTGCATACAAAGTAACAGCAATATTGTAAGGTGATCAGCTGTAAATGACCTAGCTATTTTCAACAATACAATGATCTGAGAGACAACTCTGAAGGACTTATGAAAAATGCTGTCCATCCCTAGAGAAAGAACTGATAGTGTCTGAATACAGATTGAAGCACACTTTTTTTTTTTACTTTATTTTTCTTAACTTTTTTTTGGTCTATGTTTTCTTTCACAACATGACTATTATGGAAATGTTTTTCATGGCTACACCTGTATAACCTTGTCTTCTCAACTGCTTGCCTTCTCAATGGGTGGGTAGGAGGGTGGGAAGGAAGGAAGGGAGATAATTTTTGAAACTCAAGTTTTAAAAACAAATGTTAAAATTTGTTTTTACATGTAACTGAGGAAAAATAAAATAAAATACTAAAGAGAATGAGGGGAAGGGCCTCAGTACACTAGTTGTACCCCTGTGGTAAATTTATTGAAAGACATGGACAAAAGTTGCATGCATGAACAGGTGGCAATCTGCATCATTAGAAGGAGTTTCTACATCATTAAGATCACAGACCCACTGGAGAATTTAAATACAATCTCTGTGCAAAGTATCACATTCCAGATAAAGCACTTGGTTTGTGGACCAGTGGAAATCAACATTTTCAGCTGCATGAATGGGAAGAATGCTGGATAGTATGTGGGAAGACTTGAATTTGAAGCCCTGTTCTGATCCATAACTTGTGTGACATTGAGTAGGTCAATTTTTTTGAGCCTCAGATTCTTCTAATGAAAATGAAGGGATTTGTACCAGATGAGTTACATACTTTGGACAAATCCCACTGCAGAGTATGTTCACTTCTCCCCAATTTTGTAGATAAATAACAATATATATTTATTTGGTGTTTTATGGCTACAAAGTCCTTATATATACACTTGCTCATTTAATCCTCACAACAGCACTTTTGTTTAAATACTTAAGATCTTTAAATATTTATAAATTTACAGGGTACTTTCCTAATAGCAACTCTTATTTCCATTTTACAGATCAGAAACCCAAGTCACATAGGTACTGGGGAGCTAGACAAGGGTATGCTGGTGAACGTTTAACGACCAGTTCTCCAAAAAAAAAAGTTATATGCAGGACGGATTTTAAGTTTAATAGGGATTATTGATATTTTCTCCATCACTTTCTTAAGTCTAGAAATCAACAAAGCAATAAATAAAATCCTGATTTGTAACGCTTGTGATTTCCGAGGTATAAATGCTCACACTGAAAATTTAACAACCGGTTCTGGGTTGCTCTTGGAAGCTAGTAAAACTGGCTCTAGCAGACCACTGGAGGAAGGATTTCTGACTCCAAGTCTCATACTTTTTATACTGTAGCCTGCTGTTTCTATTAATAAAAGTCTTTGCCTTAAGAAATAACCACAATTCTAGAGGACTGCATGATGGAGAACATCCTTTACCTCTCAACAGAGAAGTGATGGACTGAAGATACAGAATGAGACATACATTTTTGTGCATGGACAGCACAGGAATTTATTTTGCTTAACTATGCATATATGTTTTAAAGGTTTTCTTTTTCTTTTCATGCTCAATAGGAAGGGGCAAAGTAGGAGAGAAAATAAATGTTTGTTAATGAAAAATATTTCATCTAAAAATAAATTTTTAAAAATCCAAATTTAAAAAAAAATAAAGGTCTTTGAATTATGTGGAGGCAAAGGAGCAGAGACTTGCGCATGTTTGTAACTCCTTTGACTCATTAAATCCATGCAAGCAGAGCTCAGAGCTCTGAACCACCCTGGAGCCATAGAGTGTTGGGGAATGGGTCCAGTAAGGTTCTGTTGAAATCCTAACCATCCCTCCATGTCCATATCAAGAATTATCTCCTCTTCTCTGACCATTCCAGTGAGCTCTCCCTTCTTTGAATTCCTGGAGCAGAGAACAATGGTCATTTAGAGCCTTGTTTCATATTATCTGATTATTCATCATATCATTTCCACAATGATGTTATAAACTCCTTAGAGCAAGGCAGTCTATGGCATAGTAGGTGGGGTACTGGACTTGGAGTCAAGACAACCTGAGTTCAAAGCCCACCTGAAACACTGTGTGACCTGGGACAAATTGCCTATTTCTCGGAGCCTGTTTCCTCAGAGCAGGCTCAGGACAGCTGCTCGTTAATTTTTAGGGTATTTGTTGCTGTTCAGCTGTTTCACTTGTGTCTGACCCTTCATGACCCCATTTGGAGTGGTTTGCTATTTCCTTTTCCAGCTCATTATACGGGTGAGGAAACTGAAACAGTTAGGTGACTTGCCCAGGGTCACACAACTAGTAAGTATCTGAGACCAGATTTGAACTCATGAAGATGAGTCTTCCTGACTCTAGGCCTATATACTTCTTAAATATGCTACAAATGAGTTTTGATTTATTGTTTTGTTGATTGTTTAGAGTTAAGAAAGTGATGGAGAAAGTATTGATAATGCAAATTAAATTAAAAAATTTGTGGGAGCATAATGCATTTTCCCCCTGAGAGCCAGTAGTGTGCATTTACCAGTATACCCTTGGATGTGGGTAAAACACTTTTCAAACCTTAAAGCAAAGCTATATAAATACATGCTATTATTATTATTATTTTTATATTTTCATCTTTGTATTCCCTCCATAGCATGCAACACACGAGATTCACTTGATCACCATGGATTCAATAACCGTTTATTCAGGACTGATTCATATACTCATATTAGAGTTGCAAGGGCTGTTAGACATCAGCTAGCCTGGTCCTTTCATTTTGCAGATTAAGAAACTGAATAAAGAATATGACTGGTCCAAGGTCACATGGGAACTAGAACCCAAGTATACTGAGTTTCAGCCTAATGTACTTTTTATATACCACATATGAAGCCCTATGTTTCCAATGAATGCATCTCTAGAGCTAGGAAGGATCTTGAGATACCTGGGGAAAAGGACTGGCAGAGTTAGTAGGGTGGTGTCCTGTTTGCTTAGAGACCAGAAGTTCACATGGCCAGGGACCCAGCTATCCTAATGGACTTAGTGAAGCCATGTTACTTTAAAGGTTGCTAGGGGCTGTTCTGTTTCCTTCTTTAAACATCTTCCTCCCCTTACAGCTTGGGACTAAGTTGGCATTGACATGAAGCCTGATTTCCTTGGGGTTTTTTTATGATGTGGCTTTTGGGGTTGGGTAGAAAAAGGAAAACTTATCAAGATGACAGGTACCCTGAGGGAAAAGCCTGAAACCTTTTTCAGTGGATATAGCTTCTTTTTTTTTTAATTTAATTTTTAATTTAATTTTTTCTTAATTACATATAAACAAAAAATTTAACATTTTTAAAAAATTTTGAATTCCAAATCTCTCCCTTCCTCTTTCCCCTCCCCCCTCATTGAGAAGGCAAGCAATTCAATATAATTATACATGTGTAGTCATGCAAAACATTTCCATATTAGCCATGTTGCAAAAGAAATACGGACAAAAAACCTCCAAGAATACTAAAGTCAAAAAAATATGCTGCAGTCTGAATTCATGTGCCATGAGTTCTTTTTCTCAAAGCGGATAGCATTTTTCATCATAAGTCCTTCAGAATTATTTTGAATCATTTTATTGCTGAGAATAGCTAAGTTATTCACAGCTGATCATCGTACAATATTGCTGTTACTGTGTACAATGTTCTCCTGGCTTTGCTCATTTCATTTTACAGCAATTCATGTAAGTCTTCCCAGGTTTTTCTGAAAGTATCCTGCTCATCATTTTGTACAGAGTATTCCATCACAATCATATACCACAACTTATTCAGCCATTCCTCAATCGATGAACATCCTTTCAATTTCCAATTCTTTGCCACCACCATAAGAGCTGATATAAACATTTTTGTGTCTATAATTCCTTTCCTTTTTGTTTTTTATTTCTTTGGGATACAGACCTAGTAGTGGTATCACTGGTTCAAAGGATATGCAGGGTTCGATAGCCCTTTGGGCATAGTTCCAAATTGATCTCCAGAATGGTTGAATCACTTCACAACTCCACCAACAGGGCATTAATATCCCTATTTTTACATATCCCCTCCAACATTTGTCGTTTTTCTTTTCTGTCATATTGGCCATTCTCATAGGTGTGAGGTAGTACCTCAGAGTGACATAGCCTTTTAATGTGCATCTGGAGTCCTGTCCTGAACCAAGCCAAGAAAAATGAAGGAACATATATTCAAAACTTAAAAAAAAAACCCTATAAAAATTAGAGGAGAACTAGAAAACCTCTGAGTATCATCTTGAAAGTAGTTGTGGAGAGTGGAGCCATGAAGGTGAGATTTCTAGAGTTTTCTAGGCTCTGACTGACCTTTTCCTGTGACAGCAAATAATCACCGAAAGGGCCTAGAGGCAGGAGGATGATTTAGGAGCTCAGAGTATACAAAGATACTGAGAAGAAGAGCTATAAAGCTTATTTTTGAAAAGTTCTCTTCATTATGGAATGGAAAGGGCTAGGCTCATCAGTCTTGCACAGAAATCGAGGAAAAAATAATGTGCATTTATTAAGAATAGGAATGATTTTCATTAGAGGACAATGGTCCTCAAAAGACTGGAACTCTCTTATTTCTGTGTCTCTGGGCTCACATGGCATTTTCTTTCCTTAGCCCCACTACCTGTGCCCTGTATCTTGGACTGAAGAATTTGTTTCCAAGAGGAGGGCCAGTCTCTGAACCTTCACTGCCTTGGCCCTGCTGAGTCTCTGGGTAATAGGGTCTTATGACAGGTCTAAGTATAGAATAATTGGGATGCAGGATTCGCGAAACCACACCTATAATTTCCTACTTCCAGAATTACAGTCATAGACCCTTGAAGTAGGAAAAAACCTCAGAGGGCATCCAATCTAACCCACACCTGAACAACAATCCCCTCTACAATATGCCTTTACAAAAGAAGTCCGCATTCAGCCTTTGC
Source organism: Phascolarctos cinereus (assembly GCF_003287225.1). NCBI lineage: Eukaryota > Metazoa > Chordata > Mammalia > Diprotodontia > Phascolarctidae > Phascolarctos > Phascolarctos cinereus. The sequence continues at coordinate 347,422,358 of NW_027555625.1, forward strand.
TTGGAGGTGTCTATGAAAGGAAAATTCACTACTTCCTGAAGAAGCTGATTCCATTTCTGAATAACTCTTGTTAGGAAGTTGTTTCCCCCGCGGCCTCTCTCCCCCCCCCCCACTTAAAGCCTACTTCTTTTTCTCCATAACTGTCATTTACTGCTTTTATCTGGAACCTTGGGGGGATAAGCAGGTGAAATTCAATCCCTCTTCCATTTGATAATTCTTCTAGCACTTGAACATAGCTATCACATCAGCACCTAAATCTCCCAGTGCTGAACAACCAATCCTCACATATCACTTTATCACTGTGATAGTCCTCTGGTTTATCAGTGTTCTTCCTAAAATGGGATAATCTGAATACTTCAGATGTGGTCATCCCAGTGCAGAATACAGTGGGTCTTTCTGCCTTGTCTTTTCCCATTCTAGTCTATCCTCCACTGAGCCATCAAATAGATCTTTCTAAAGTGTAGGTCTGACTATATCACTCTCTTATTCAGTAAACTCCACTGGTTCTCTATTACCTCTAGGATGAAATACAAAATCCTGTTTGGCTTTTAAAGTCCTTCACAAGCTACCTTCCTAGTCTTCTTACAACTTACTTCTTGCCATGTCCTCTGCAATCCTGTGACACTGGCTTCCTTGCTATTTCTCTCACAGAACACTCATCTACTGTCATGCATTTTCTCTGGCTGTCTACCATGCTTGGAATACTCTCTCTCCTCATCTCTGCCTCCTGGCTTCCTTCAGGTGCCAGCTAAAATCCCATCTTCTTCAAGATCTCTTTCCCAATCCACCTGAATGCCAGTACCTTCCCTTTGTGATTAAATCTAATTTATCTTGTGTATTTCTTGTTTGTACATGCTCTGAACCTGGCTTTATTGGCTTTCACGTTGTGTGCTTTCATGTTGTCCTCCCTATTTGAGAATGGGATTGAGCAGGAGAAGGTTCTTTGCCTTTTTAGGTATCCCCAGAGCTTAGCACAGTGCACATAGTTGGCGCTTAATAAATGCTTGTTGAGTTAACCTGATTTATTTGAAAATTGGAACAATATTTTCCTTGCCCAGTCTTGGGGCACTTCTCCTGTTCTCCAGGCGAAGATAACCCACAGTGGCTCAGTAATCACATCTGTTAGTTCTTTCAGTATCCTAAGTCCGAAGTCTTGAACTCATTAAGATCAGTTAGAAATTTATTTCCTATCTTCCCACTGATCTTGTTTCAGCTCCTTAATAGCCATCTATCTTTTTTCTGTCCTTTTTAGTCCAAAGATTGCTGTCTTTCCCTGAGAAAACAGAAGCAAGATGAGCTGAGTAGTTCTACCTTTTCTCCATTGTCTGTTATCAACTTTCTATCCGCTCTAAGCAGCTTTCTTATCCCTCTTTAATCCTTCTATTTCCCCGATATTGCTATTTAAAAAAATACCCCAATTTTTTTTTACTATTTCTAACATTTGCATCCAGCTTCAATTCATTCTAGACTTTAATACTCCAGGCTCCTAAAACTATTCTTCTAGGACATTTTAACCCTAACCATTATCTCCCTTTCCTTCTATTTTCTGTACATGTCTTTTTGAAATTGAAATGTGTCATTGAGTTTCCTATGTAACTATGTTGATCTCTGGAGATAACAACTTTTTCCTCCCCATTAGAACTATTTCTCTCTGTGGCTTTAGAATTTCATTCCTGATAACTTCTCATCTCTCTTAGATTGATTTTCACCAATAGAATCTTAGTCTGTGTGAGCCTACCTATCTTTTCTTTGATCCTTTGACATTAGCTTTTAAAAAATCTTGGGTGTATGTCAGATTATGTCTGGATTTCCTCTTCCTCATCAAACATTCTAAGATGAAATGGTTACCCCAAAGTTTTCATTATTTCTTCTCAAGCAATCAGTTTCTTCTTGGTGAGAATTGGTTGCTAAATAGTGGTTCCCCTCATTGCATCTTCCACCTTATGAAAGATAAGATTATCATTAAGATAAACCAAGATTCATTATTTGCTCTTCTTTCAGCAGAGAGAGAGAACCCCAATGTGGGCTTACTGAAGAGATTTGCTTGGTGGTTACATTTGTTTAGACTAGAACAAGGGATGCTAGGGCTTTGTCTCATAGGGCTCCTCATTTGCCTTGAATCCAGCTACTCTGATCAAGGATTTACATTTCCTCTCTAGACCTTGCTTTGCACCTTCTTCTCAGCAAGTGCCCAAACCTGTTTTCCTCTTTCTGAGATTCAGGAACCCTCAGGACAAGCACTAAACCAACATGGGGCTGACCCAACTCTCCCTGCATTTGCTTGGGACTCAGTAAATGCTTTGGCAGAGGGAAGCCTTTCCATGAGCTTCAATCCGTAATTTCCAGTTAGAGAATTTGTGAATTAGTGCTTTGCTGAGGAAATGACTGGACTATGTGACTTCAAAGATGCCTTACAGCTTAAAAAATCCATGATTTCATGAAACATCCTATAAATAGGTTGCCTGGAGTCACATAGTGAGTTTAACAACAGACCCTGGGGCTCTGAACATTATCCCTTCCCACTTCCACTTTGTTAAAATGAAACCTGTGCTCTTTCTTCCTATTTGCTTCCTCTTCCATATACCTTCTTCAGCTCCTGCACATTGATGGAAAGTTTGGGGAGTGATGGGGCCAAGCGCTACTGAATGTATTCTTGGGACATTTCATCAGGAGTAGGCTGGGGAGGGCTACTCTGTGGTTAGAACTTGGCTTTCATGACAGTCTTACCAGACCCTGGATGCCCCTTGGAAAATCAATATCTGAGGAGGAAGTAGGTGAATATGCACATCTTTGACTCTCTTCTCCAGCCACTTACATCCTCAGCCTGCCTGAGGCTCCTGACTCCCTGGGAAGTCAGTCCTCTGTCCCCTTTTTCATACAAGATTCCCTGTGGGAGCTCCTTGCATTTCTTAGCCCGGACCTCAGAGACTGAGGGACATTTATATGTAATGAGAGACAATCATCTTTCCTTTGTCTCTTCTGTTTTGATCTCCAAGGGTAGGTAGGGAGGAATTCTATGTAGGCTAATGGCCCTACCAAGGGCAAATAGTCAACCTGACAACCTTTAAGTGATCTTCACAATCTCTTGGGGATGGGGTCTCTTAAGGCTGTTACACCTGTTGAGGGAGTTGGAAATGACCTTTTCGGTTATCTAGTCAATAACCTATCCTACTTTGTCTGGGGAGAGCGGATATTCTATAAGAAAGGACAAGGACCCTTTTTCCTTTTCTTCATATTCCTGGTGCTTTGCACAGTGCCTGGAACATACTAAGCACTTAATAAGTGCTCTGATCCAAGTGGAGATTAAGCAACGGTGATCAGCAAAATAATATACGTATGTGGAGATATGCTCCTTGTATATGTCTGCAGAAAGACTTCAGATGATCCTGCATTCCTTTCACCAGCAGGAGAGTTTAACACATCTACACAGAACTGCATTTTCTGGGGAAGAATCTTTTTTTTTTTTTGAGGGCGATGGATTGCTCTGGTATACAAAATTCTTCTGAAAAACAGAATGAACACTATAGGGGTGAGGATTGGGGGTGGAAAGGGTCCTAGACCTTTCCCTGGGTATATGTCTGTAGAAGTGTAGCTGGAGGGAAGATTCCAACTGACTTTATAAGGCAGGGCAAAGAAAACAACCAGCGCTTTGGGAGTCCAGCACAGATGTCCTGAATATGAAGATTCTATTCATATAATGAGATGTTATGTCACAAGAAATCATGGATATGAAGAAATGCATGGGAAGATTTATATGAAACGAAGCAGAATGAAGTAAGAAAAAAAAGGAAAATCTATCTAACCACCATAAAAATATAAAATAAAACAACTTTGAAAGAACTCAGAATTCAAAATAGTGTAATGACTAATAATGACTTCAAAGGACTAGTGGTGAGCTGGGTGTCTTGCTTCTTGAGAGGTGGTGAGCAATAGGTTTCAGATACAGTCTTCAATAGTAGGTGTTTTGTTTAGCTGTATTTTGTAATAAGGGAGAGTTCTATTGGGGTAGGGAGTAGGATGGGGTCAACAGGATGTAATAGCAATAGTTTCAAAAAGCATCAATAAAACATTTTCAAAATTATCAATAAAAAGTACTCCCTCTTCAAAAAAAAATTCTTTCCCAGAAAATGCAGGAGTGTGTAGATATGTCAAAGCCTCCTGCTGGTAAAAGGCATGCAGAATTATCGAATGTCTTTTTGCAGAGTTATGCAAAGAGCATTTCTCCACAGAACTATATTACTGACTTTGGTGATCACTGTTGCCAAATCAGTTCAAGTCGAGTCAAACCAATGGGCATCCACAGGCACTATGAAGAGTGCTGGGGATACAAAGAAAGGCAAAAATTAGTCTCTGTCCTTTTTTACAGAACATCTGTCCTCTGCAGACCAAGGTGAGTGATTGAACTCCATAACCTTAAAGATCCCTTGCAATGCCAAGATTCTGTGATTCTGCATAAGGACAAAAACACAAGCACATTCTGTCTCAGTTTCCTTACCACCTGTTGGGATTTTGCAGACAGTTAGGTGAGTGGATACCTGCACAAAGCATTGAGAAGTAAGTCAATGAAAGAGAAGAGAATAACGTTAAAAACATCACAAACGTTATGATTATATAAATAGATTTGGAAAAATCCTTTGACAAAGTACAATGCTAATTTATGCTGAAAACCTTATGAAACATAGATATACAAGGCGCATTTTAAAAATTATATATCCAAACCCAAAAGTTAGCATTCTTTTTAATTGGGAAAATACTCAAAGCATTATCAATAAATATGGCAATAAAACAAGGTATGCCCTTTCTCTACTATTATTTAACATTATTCTAAAAAAGCAATTAGAAGGGAAAGAACTTAAACACAGAAACGTTAGCAAAGAGAAGAAAAAATTTTTCCCTTTTGCTGATATGATGGATTATTTAGAAAAGCCCAGAGAATCAACAAAGAAACTGGTTGAGACAATGAATAGTTTCAGTAAAATAGTAAGATAAAAAAAATACTGAAAAATCAATAATAACAAAATCCAAGAGGCTACAGTAGTAACTTAAACCCTTTAAAAAATAACTACAAGATGCATAAAATATCTGGGAGTTAGTCAACCAAAGTTTATTGAAGATGTATAAATACAAATAAAAAACACTCTTTAATGAAATAAAACAAATATTTGGAACGATATTCATTGTACGTATTTGAGGCATGACAAGAAAATACATATGAAGATATTTCTTAAATTAATCTACAGATTTATTGCTGTATCAATCAAATTACCAAGGCGGTACTTTATACAGATAAACAAAAACCATTTCAAAAATTCACCTGGAGGAACAAAAGGGATAGGATATCAAGAGGGAAAATGAGTAAAAAGTAGGACTTAAGGAGGAATAGAACATCTACATGTCAAATTATATTATAAAGCAGTAATTGCAAAAAGATTTGGCATTGTTTGAAAAATAGGAGAGTAAATAAGTGGAACAGATTGTGTAAAGAAGACTCAGAAACAATAATCCTAGGGACAGTGCTCAGTGCTCGAAACATGGTGGAAAGACGGTGCAGTTGGTAGAATGCTGGGCCTGGAGTCAGGAAGACCTGAGTTCAAATATGAGTCCAGCATAGGTATCCTGAATACAAAGATTCTATTCACGGAATGAGATGTTAGACACTCACTAGCAGAGTGACCCTGGGCAAATCACTTAACCTCTGTTTGCCTCAACTGGCATGAGAATCATAATAGCATCTACTTAACAAGGTTGTGAGGATCATATAAAATAATATTTGTAAAGTGCTCAGGACAGGGCCTGACACATAGTAGGTGCTTAATAAGTCCTTTCTTACTTTATTAGAGACAGGAGCATTGGATCCAAATCCTAGCTCTAAAGTTCACTGGTCATGTGACCATGGATGTTATTCCACCACGCTGAGCCTCAAGTTCCTTATCTTTATTTTTAAAACTTTTAATTTAGGGGGCAGCTAGGTGGTGCAGTGGATAGAGCACTGGCCCTGAAGTCAGGAGGACCTGAGTTGAAATGTAACCTCGGACCACACATTTGACACTAGCTGTGTGACCATGGGCACTTAACCCCAATTGCCTAAAAAAACCCAAACCTTTTAATTTAAATTTTGTTTTGTATTGTAGTTGACAAAAAACACCAAACATGAACATTTCAACATGCACAGAAGAACAGAAAAGAAGATTACATATGAAACAATGAATATATTATGGACAGCTTGTAGGAGGATAATACTTGCACCCCAGAGTGTTGTAGTAAACCAAGTGCCTTGCAAACCTTAAAGGTTTATATATAAAATGATTTTTAAAAAAAATATTATTCCAGTGAGAAATTGTGGGGGCAGCAGGAAGAATTCATTTTAAAAATCTCATTTGGAAGGCAGTGCATTGGTATATTCTCTTATCCCTTCAGGTCTTCAGAACAGGATGTGTTTGTGGGGGTGTATGGGATGCTTCCTGAGACCATGGATCTTGGCTGACTAGCTCCTGAGGGAGGAAGGAAGCTCAAAAGTCACTGATTCTCTGTACTCACTTTTATCTATTCCAATCACTACATACAATATTCCAAACCTCTCAAATCTCCTATAGTATCCACTCCCCCAACATTCTTGGCTTGCCTCATACTTGACTGAGAAAATTTTTCTCTGGACTTCCCTAACAGATTGCTCTCATTGTAATTCCCTCACCCCCACCCCTGTTCAATATTTCACGATTTCCTCATTCCTTCCCTACTGCCTGCAAATACACCCTAATGTCTCCCATCCTTAAACAAATCTTCACTGGATCCTATCATCTCGGCAGGCTATTGTCCTATATCCTCCCACTTTCAGTCAAACTCCTTGAAAAAGATGTCTACCTTTGTAACTTTTGTAACTTTTGCTTTCCCACCTCCGACTTTCCTCTGAATCCTCTAATTGGAAGCAATCTGACTTCTCACCTCATCACTCAACTGAAACCACTCTCTCCAAAGTTATCAATGATCTTTCTGTTTTAAAAAATGTTTTCATTGATATTTTCTCTTTTTTATATTATCATAGTATACCATATATATCCCTTCCCCTCCCAGAAAGCCATCCCATATGGCCAATAGTATTTTTTAGAGAGGAAGAAAAAAAAAAGTCAGCACAGCTGACTGACATTGAAAAAGTTCCAGAGCAGGTGCAATGTGTAACACCTGTGGATTGGGGGCATCTTCTCACATCTCTTCATTTCAGTCCCGATTGATCTTTGTAATTTTGTTACATTTACTTTTGATTTTTTTGGTGTGTTCTAGTTCTTTCCATTTATATTGCTGTTACTGTATACATTGCTTTCTTGGCTCTGCTTCACTCCACATCAGTTTTTATAGATCTTTCAATACTTTTCTGTATTCATAACACACATAATTTCTTACAGCACAGTAATAATCAGAACCACAATTTTTTTAGATAGTCCCAAGTAGATAGGCATCTGCTTTGTTTCCAATTCTTAACTATTACAAAAAGTGCTGCTATAAATATTTTGGAACTTTCATCTTATCAATGGCTTCCTTGGGGTATAATCTAGTAATGGAGTATCTAGTTCAAAGGGTATAAATATTTTAGTCACTTTATTTGCACAATTCCAAATTACTTTCCAAAATGCTTATACCATCCCATAGTTCTACCAACCATGTATTAATATGCCCATCTTTCCACAACCCCTCCAACATTGACTATTGCCATTTTTGCTGATTTGAAGGTTGTTTTGAGTTTTATTTCTCATACTATTAGTGGTTTGGAGCTTTTTTCATGTGGAGAAGAACTTTACAATTCTTCTTTTGAAAACTATTCTTTGACCATTTATCTGTTGGAGAATGGCTATTAGTCATATATATTTGTTAATTATTGATAAATCTTGGATGCCAAATCCTTATCAGAGAAATTTGATACAAATATTTTTTCCTGTTTGACCACTTCCCTTCTTATCCTACATGCATTAATGTTGTCTGTGCAGGAGCTTTTCAGTTTTAAGTCATCAAAGTTATCTGTCTTATCTTTTGTAATTACCTCTATCTCTTGTTTGGTTAAGAATGCCCCTCTTACCCATAGCTGTGAGAGGTATATGATATGTTTCTCTTCTAATTGTTTTGTAATATGATCTTTAATGTTAAGGTTGCATATCCATTTAGAATGTATTGTGGAATGTAGTGTAAGATGATGGTCTGAATCTAATTTTTGCCAGATAGCTTTATGGTTTTCCCAACAGTTTTAAAAGACCAAATAGAAAGTTTCCCCTAGGTAATTTATGTTTTCCACTTTATCAAACACTGGGTTACTGAGTTCTATTGTTTCTGAATTTCCCTTGTCTAGTTATTCCATTGATCTATTTCTTTCCTCTTTAAACAATACCAGATGATTTTGATGGCTGCTGCTTTATAATAAGTGCTTTCCCACTTGTCCTAATTTCTTTTCACCATTTCCCTTGATATTTTAGACTTGTTTTTTTGTTTTGTTATTATTTGATCAAATTCTATAAAGTATTCCTTTGGCAACTTGATTTGTATGCCATTAAAAATTTAAATTAATTTTGGTAGTATTGTCATTTTTATTATATAGGCAGAGCCTAGCCACGAGCACTGAGCTGATGATCTTTTAACTGCCAAATATCATGTCCTTTTCTTAATCTCACACTCCTTGACCACTTCGCAGTGTTTGGCACTGTTGACCACTCTCTCCTCCTGGATATTTTTTTCTCTCTGTGTATTTATGACAGTGCTCTCTCCTGGCTCTCCTCCCATCTATCTCACAACTTCTCAGCCTTCTTTGCTGGATTGTCATCCTTATGCCTCCTAACTATGGAAGCATATCAGAGCTCTGGTTTGAGCTCTCTTCTCTTTTCTCTCAATACCTCCTCACCTTTTCAAATTCCATGGGTTTGATTATCATCTCCATGCAGATGAATATACATTTAGCACTGGTCTTTACTCCTAACATCATCAACTTCCCACTGAACATTTCAAAATGGACATCTTTTATAAAGTATCCCGAACTCAACGTATCCAAAATAGAACTATTTAGTTTACCCAAAACTCATTGCTATTCTGAACTTGCTTATTTCTGTTGAGGGTGCTGCTATCCCATTAGGCATCCAGGTTCACAATCTTGTTGCATTCATCATTCTCAACTCCTTGCTGTCTACAGTCTGGCAACAGATAAAAATCTGTTGCTGAATCTTGTCATTTCTATCTTTTCTCATATATTCTCCTTTTTCTACACTCATGTAACCTCCACCCTAGTTCAAGTCCTCATAAACTCTGGGTTGTACTATTTCAGTAGCCTATTTGGTCTCTATGTCTAGAGCTTTTCTCTACTCCAATCTAACCTCCACGAAGCCACTAAAATGATTTTCTCAAAGTACAAGTCTGACCATGTCATAACCCTACTCTATAAACTCCAGTGGCTCCTTATTAGCTCCAGGAGCAAACATAAATGACTCTGTTTGGCTTTTAAAAATCTTTACAACCGTGAGGGCAGAGAGTGCTTTTGTGTTCGTATCCCCAGACCTTAGTACAGTGTTTGGTATATGGTAAGCACTTAAATGCTTTTTTAATCCATCCATCCATCCATCCATCCATCCATCTATCCATCCTTCATACATCACACTCCATCTCCAATCTCTGTGCCTTTGTCCTTTATGCTGAGAATGTGTTCTCTCTCCTTACCTCTTAGAATCCTTGGTTTCCCCTTGAGATTCAGTTCAGCCACCTCTTACATGACGCATTTCCTAGTCACCTCTCCATCAGTTACTGGTGCTTTCTTTTCCCAAAGTCATTTTGTCAATTGCCTTTTGTGCTCCCCTCTCTGTATTGCTAGGGAGAGTTTTCTCACCTGGGAATTCCCTAGAGTGATGAAATCACAGATCCCATCTCTATTCTCATGGTAGAAATGTAAACAGGATTCTAATAAATAGCTTCCTCTTTATCTTAGACACTAGTGCATCTTTAGTCTGTAGCTTTGACTTTATTAGTCAACAAGCATTTACTAAGCACCTACTATGTTCCAGGCACTGAGGATACTACAAAGAGACAGTCCCTATTTGAAAGGAGTCAATAGAGGAAACAAGTATATATAAAATATAGATAGCACAGTTATGGATATGTACAAAATAGTTGAATCCAAGTTTGTTTGGAAGGGAGGGAAGCACTAGCAATTAGCAGGATCAGGAAAGGCTTCACCTAGAAGTTGATGCTTAAACTGCATCTTAAAGGGAAGAGAGGAATTCTCTGAGGCAGAAGGAAGAAAGGAGTGCATTCCAAGCATGGGCATGGCCATTTCAAAGATAGAGAGATGAGAATGAATTGTCATGTGTGAGGAATACAGAGGAGGACATTTTTTCTGGATTACAGAATGCCGAAGACTAGAAATTTAGGTTGGGGTCAGGTTGTGAAGGACTTTAAAGGTTAGACAGGTTCTCCTCCCTTCCTCATCTTCATCCTTTGGTGAGCCAGTTCAGCTCTACAATAATCTCTTCTCTTTAATTCCTTGTCCTCTTATCCTAAAGGGGCAGCTAGATGTTGCAGTGAATGGAGTAGAAAATCTGAGTTCAAATCCAGCCTTAGACACTACTAGCTATATGACCCTGGGCAAGTCATTTAACCCCTATTTGTCTCAGTTCCTCATTTGTAAAATGGGGATACACTACAGAAGGAAATGACAAATTATTCTAGTAATCTTTGTCAAGAAAACTCCATGGACAAAGTCCATGGGGTCACATAGAATTGAACATGACTGAATGACTCAACAATAATTCTCATTCTATCACTGGTTGTGCCCTGTCAAGCCTCAGGCTTGAGTTACTACCACTATCCATTCCCTTTGCTCTACTTACTTACTGCTGAACAAAGTTGGAGAAAATCACAAAACCATGCCTAGGTCTGCTGCAAACTTACATTATATAATCTCCACTGGGTTCTCACGGTGGCAAGGCACTCTTTTTACACCTCCTAATTGACTCACTACAGTGACTATTCCAAATCTTTTCATTCCTCCTCCCAAAACTCATCTCTTCCCCCCACCCCAGATGAGAACTTTGCCTCCTATTTCACTCAAAAAAACTGAAGCCATTTACCTAAAACTCCGTTCCTCCTCATCCCACGTCACACAGATTTCTTCTGCCACTATCTCCTCTATCCCCTATTTCACACGAAGAGGTTTCCCTTCTCTTTAACTAGGGCTAACCCTTCTAAGTACACAAGACATCTCATTCTCTCCTCTTTTCCAGTAGATTGCTCCCTTCATGCTCCCCACTCTCTTATTTATTTTCAATCTCTCCCTGTCTACCAGCAATTCCCTTTTTGACGGAAGCATATAGCTGAAGAGGGGCTTAGAATCAATTAACAAGCGTTCACTGAGTATCTCTCATGTGCCTAGCCATGGGCTAGGCTCTGTGAAGGATACAGGAGAAAAAACTCCTAATAGGGAACTCATTGTTATGCATCCTTTGTTCTCGAAGAAGACCAATGACATTATGAGGGTGATGTCTTGACTTGTGAGTGAATTGGATTTAAGTGAGGCAGAGCTGCATGAAGTCATCAGCCTCACTCTCTCCTTCAGAGTCCAGGGGCAAAAAAGAGTCGAGGCAACTGGCAATGGCTCCGTGGGGAACTCATATTGTAGGGGAAGACACAAGCCATGCATGCACAAGAAGGTAACGGAGTGGGGTGGAAAGACCATTGAGTCAAGAGATGTGTTGTGTGACCTTGAGCAAATTACTTCAGCTTTTTGGACCTCAGTTTTCTCATCTGTATAATTGAGGGAGAGGGAATTGTATTAGATGATATTTCACGTCTCTTTAGTTCTTGAATTTGGTTCAGATTATAGGATCATGGGAGCATAGATCGAGAGCTAGATGGGGCCCTAAGGCCATTGAGTCTAATTCCCTTCTCTTACAGATTCTATGAAACTGAGGCCAAGACAGGTTAAATAACTTTTTTTTAAAAAAAAAGTATTTATTTATTTTTTTGGCTAGGCAGCAGGGTTAAGTGACTTGCCCAGGGTCACACAGCTAGTAAGTATTAGGTGTCTAAGGCCGCATTTGAACTCAGGTCCTCTCGAATCCAGGGCCGGTGCTCCATCCACTGTACCACCTAGCTGCCCCTGAGGTTAAATAACTTTTCAAGGGTTACATAGTAAGTGTCTGAAGTGGGATGCCCTATCCACCACATACATATAACCTGCTGCCTCTAAGGATATTTGGTCTGGAAAGACTTCACGGATTAAATAGAAATTAACCTGGGATCTAAAAAAAAAATCAATGTACAATTCATGGATTAACAGAAGAAGAAATGGAGAATTTAAATAACCCATGGTTTTATTGTGTTGAAAAGTTGAAAAGAAAGGAGTAAGGGGCAGCTAGGTGGCACAGTGGATAGAGCACCAGCCCTGGAGGCAGGAGGACCTGAATTCAAATTGGGCCTCGGACACTTGACTGTGTGACCCTAGGCAAGTTACTTAACCCTAACTGCCTCACCCCCCCCCAAAAAAAAAGAGTGAATAGAGTAAAGGTATGCAGGCAGGATAGAATTAGGCAGAGGCTCTGTATAATTGACACATTGAAAGTTCAACCTTCAGTTTCAAACATTTTAGTTCAAGGTATTTAAGATCATAAGAAAACACTGTTCTAATTTCCCTTAAGGTTCTCTTTCAAAAATTGAACATGTGAAGTAACCAATTCTCTCTCTCTCTCTCTCTCTCTCTCTCTCTCTCTCTCTCTCTCTCTCTCTCTCTCTCTCCTCTCTCTCTCTCTCTCTCTCTTTATCTCTCTCCCTCCCTCCCTCCCTCTTTCCTTCTTACTCTTCCCCAACCACACACACACTCTCTCACCCCAAAGAACTGCCCTGTTCTTTATAATCACTGCTGCATTTACTTTCTGTTTATGCAACAATACTGAGAAGCAAATTTGGTGTTGAGAACTATAATTTATATAGTTTTTCATATTGGTTGTGTGTTCCACAGGAGCATAGTCTCCAGAAAATCAAAACCATATTCACCCTGAAAAAAGAGTCAACTGGAAGGATGGATTTTCAGGAAATTGGTTCCTTTAAAGCAGCCTGTTTTATTTTAGGTCATCCTCGACCAACTATCTTGTTCTTGCCCTCACTGGTTTTCAAAGCTAGGGGTCAGAGAAACTATGAATTATAATAATCCTTTTGATAAGAATGTAGCACCTGTGAAATCTGGGGAATTGGCAGGTTGGGGGGAGTTCCAAATTAATTGACAAATTTATTCATGTATGCATGCAACACACCCTGAGTGCCCACTTCATTCACTCCGTTATTTATTAAGCAGTTACGTGCTGGACTGCACTGAGGGGAAGAAAAAGAAGAAAATCTTTAGAATAAGCTACAGAAAGAGCTACAATACAAGGCAAGATGTGTACAGAGGTAGTTACAGACCAAAAGCAGTCTGATTTAGTAGACAGTAAGATTTCTCTGGGTGAATACGACCGGGAGATTGGGGATGGTTTCATGGAGGGACATTGGCACTGGAGTGGGGCTCAAGTTAATGTATATTCCCTTCAGACACTGTTTCAAATGTTTGCGACTTTTAGCATTCTTATTAAATGAAAGATCCTTTAGGACTAAAGGAGGCAAACTTTGTGTTTCTGGCCTGGAAAGCTTTTATACCTCCTCTTCTAAATCTTCCCCATCCTTGAAGTCCTCACAGTTAAAAGGTCCACCTCTTTCAGGAAGCCTCCCCTGATTATTCCAGCCAGTAGCGACTTCTTCTTTTCTATGACCTCTCATTGCGCTCACCTTACCATTCTGTTCCCCGCCCCCCCTTAGCAATCAGAGACTTTATCTGTTTTATGGGAGTGAATCATGTGGCTCCAGGGAGACTGTGAGTTCCCTGAGGACAGAGACTGTGTGTTCTCTTCTCATGGCCCTCCTGGCGACTTTGCTGAGCACACAGCTCAATAAATTCTTGCTGAATTGAACTAGCTTTGGGTCAATGACAGTGTCTCAATTCCTAGATGACAGGAATACCCTCATTGTCAGAGACTAATCCTTTGCTATGAAAACAGATGGATAGGACCTACGGGCATCAGGGTTTGAAAATGATTAAATCTCTATGTTTTTTTCCATACTGATGTTCTTAAAGAACAGGTCTGACTATGTCACACTTTTTTTTCCCCCAAGAAGATTCAGCAGCTCCTTACTACCTCTGGGATAAAATAGAAATTTCCCTGTTTGGCATTTAAAGCCCTTCATAGCCTGGCTCCAAGTAATCTTTTCTAGACAGATTTCACATCATGCCCCCTCACCCACTCTGTTCCAACTGGCTGGCCTGCTTGCTTCTCGCCCTCAACATGGCTACCCATTTCCTACCCCTGTGCCTTTGAATATGGTGCAGCCCATTCCCCTCCATGCCTGGAATGCATCCCCTCCTTACCTCCACTTCTTGTAATCTCTGATTCCCGTCATGCCTGAGTTCAAGCCACCCCCCGCACAAGTCTTTTTCTGATCCCCACAATGTTAGTGCTCTTCTTCTCTCCCCTGAAATTTCTTTGAATATTTTTGTTATTTTTCAGTTATTTTTCAGTCGTGTCCAACTCTTCATGACCCCATTTGGGATTTTTTTGGCAGACACTGGAGTGGTTTATAATTTCCTTCTCCTGCTTATTTTACAGATGAGGAAACTGAAGCAAACAGGGTTAGGTGACTTGTCCAGGGCCGCATAAAAGTGTCTGAAGCTGTATTGGAACTTAGGACTTGAGTTTTCCTGACACCAGGCCCAATGCTCTACCTACTGTGTCACCTAGCTGCCCTGATTTTGAATATATTTTATATTTATTTTATATTAACTTATCTCCATAAATGTCTTCTCTCCCTAGTAGAATGTAAGTTCATTGAGGACAGGGATTAATTGATTTTTTGCCTTGGTATTCTTAACACCTAGCATAGCACATGATAGAGTAGACATTTACCAAATGATAATTGAACTGAACTGAATTTTCTTAATGGGCATATGTTAGATTTTAATTTCTGGAATTTCAAGAAAAGCTGTCTGTTTTTGGCAGTGCAATAAATTAGAAAGGGAGGAACAATGATCCCATGGAGTCTTAGCTTTGAAATGTTTTGGTCTTAACTGAAGACTTTAGTTAGAATGAATATCAGGAATTATCAAACAAATTGTTTCCAAACATGAATATTTTTTTTAAAGAGAAAATTGGGAATGTGCTCCTTTTATTCTAATGAAGGTCCCAAATCTTCCTCACCCTGAGATGCTCACCCCTCAGACCCCAAGTCACCCTGAGTAGGCTGGAAGGCCCCACGGCAGGCAACCACACCCCACTCGCAGCCCCTGCGTCATTATCTGTCTTCCCCAGAGGAACTCTAGACGCTGCTTGACTTAGATAAAATAAGATTTATACCAGGGGCCTTCAAGCTAGTCAGCACTTGAGCCTCAGTTCTGGAACCTACCACTCTGTCCCTACAACTCCCCTACCTGTGAGTACTGCTAATAAATTCGTATTTTGCCTACAACCTGCTCTCCTCTTTTGTGTCTTTCTTTCCCTCATGTTCCCACCTGTATCTGAACCCTGATTCTCCACAATGTGTCAGGAAACTGTGCCTTACCCCATAAGCTGTTGCCTAGGGCTTAGCAGAACCATCTGCACAGCCATACCTATTCTTAAGATTGTTAAGGCTGTTCCACAAATAAGATACACCATCTCTCTGCTCCAGGCATTTTCTCTGGCCGACCTCGTGCCTGGAATGCTTTCCCTTCTCCACACTGACTACTGACCTCCCTGGCTTCTTTTAAGTCCCAGTGTAAAATCCCACCTTCTTCAGGAAGCCTTCCCCAACCCCTCTTGGTTCCAGTGCCTTCCCTCTGTTAATTATTATGTCCTATTTATCCTGTATGTAGTTTGTTTTGTGCATACTTGTCTGCAGGTTGTCTTCCCGGTTAGATTATCAGCTACCTGAGGGCCAGGGACTGTCTTTTGCCTCTTCTTGAATCTCTAGCACTTAGCACAGTGCCTAGTGCAGAGGAGGTACTTAACAAACGTTTATTGATTTATTGATAGTCTTAGAGAAAGTAAAGAACAAGCACTAGGAAGGGCAATACTTGTGATTCAACGGTCTTTAAACTGTCTTTTAAACTGTATATCAGATCTGGTATAGAGATCTGGGACTAGGGGCTCACCCATAAGCAGCAAAGGAAAGGACCCATTTATCTGTGAGGTGTGCATGATAAATGGAAACTCATTCATCTCCTTTGATCATGTAAAAGGAATTTACCCAGTAATTCAAATTTGAGGTTTAAGTAGTGATCAGCATTAAATCCTGGGACTGAGGACCACATGGAGAGGTATACCATTTATTAATAAATGACTGGTCTTGGGTGGTGTTCCCCCTTAGGGAAGTGTCAAGAACCAACCTGGCTTGATCTTCCTCAGAATTTTAGAGTGAAGAAATTCTTATTGTCTAGTTATCTCCTTATAGCCCACATATGTACCTGTGGGCTAAATACATGAATCAGCTAGCCTTTATGAAATGTTTATTGTGTGCCAGCTATTGGCCGTAGATTCCATTATCTATATGCCTTCAGGTGAAGGTACCTGGTACAGAGAAGTCACTTAATAAATACCTGTGAGATTGAATTGTTGAATTGAGCCTAACATAACATCCCCAGACCTCAGAGGCTGCTTTGTGAGTATATCCTGCTCTCTCTAAAATCTTAGATGAAGTAAAATTACTAATAATTTCCATATTATGTTTCTTTTTCAGCTCAATGAGCTTCAGAGGAACCGAGGACAGGGTTGACTTGAAAAGCAGTGGTCATTCTGCCAGGGCCTGCCTTTGAACAGTCCAACCTAGGCGTTTCAATGTGGAAACTTTATCAAAGTATATTTTGATGTCTTAGATAACCAAGCCACATGAATACAAAGACCTCCTGACACCCTGGGCCCATTGTTCATTCCGAAATACGTCATAAGGGAGAATCGATAGTTTAAATTTATGAGAAATCAGAGGGCAAAATGTGCTGAGTCTGCTCAAATTGCTTCCCGGGGCCCGGGACTTTTGATTTCATGACAAATGAGACCGGATCTCATAAATGAAGCTGGAGGTGAGCTTCCTTGTCTCAAAAGCCTAGATAGTGCTGCCCACAGAAACACAGGAAAATTGTGGTAAATGTTAAAAGAAACAATTCATCTCTTTTCCAATCAATCTTAATTCTAGTCCCTTTCCACCATTGATTATTTCCTTTTTAATCTCTTTTTAGCTTGTCTGTATATAGTTGATTGCATGTTGTCTCCCCTGTTAGATTGTGAACTCCTTGAAGGTAGGGACTGTCTTTGAATACACAAAGCTCAGCACAGTGCCGGGCACACAGTTGATACTTGGTGTGTATTGAATGACTGAATACATGACTGATCTTCTTTCTCTTGGCAGAAAGAACTAGGAACCATGTTAGTGTCAGCTTGTCCCATTTTAAGTTTCAGAAACATCTAAGATTTGGAAGAATTGGCTCATATTTGGTGCCAATCCAATGGGGGAGAGCAGGTTCTGTTCAAATCAACTTTTCTTCACTGAGTAGGTAGAGTTTGATGCACATCAGATTGCTGTATCTGATGTGGCTGTTTCCTTATTATCAATATTCATAAACTAAAAATAATACTTAGATATTCTAATGAATCTATGGATCACTATGAATGTCTCCAGGGAGGCAAATCACAAGCTATTCATACTGGCCCTTTCCATGTGACTCTTGTCCAAGTCCTTTCATGAGGAAAGGTACTCTGTGCTGGGAGCTTCCTTCAATTGCTCTTGCCGTCACAAGGATACCAGTGGAGCACATGGTCATCCGATTGTTACCCCTTGCTCTTGCCATGTAACCAGCCCATCTTTGTCTTTTTTGATCTTTTGCTGTTGTTGTTCAGTCATTTCAGTCATTGTGACCCCATTTGGGGTTTTCTTGGCAAAAATACTGGAGTAGCTTGACATTTCTTTCTCCAGCTCATTTTACAAATGAGGAAACTGAGGCAAACAGAGTTAAGTAACTTGTCTAGGGTCACATAGCTAGTGTCTGATGTCTGACTCCAGGCCCAGCATTATATCCACTGTGCCATGTAGGTGCCTTATTTTTTTATCTTACAGGTCTTTGATGACATCCTTGATCAGAAAAAGACTTGATTTGCTGGACTGAAGCACCATTCCTGGAGCTAGACATGCACTCTGCCTCCTTGCTTTGGGAAGTGTGCCTTGAAAGATGCTCCAGCCCCATAAATCAGAGGTTGTCTGATAACTCTTGGTGCACTCTGATTCTTCCTCATAGAAATAACAACAACAATAAAATAACACCTTTTGTACAGAACTTCATGGCTTACAAAGCCTTTTCATATCCATAATCTTATCTGATCCTGGTGAGGAAGGTAGACAAGGGCTATTACCCCTATTTTACAGATAAGGATACTCACCTGAGAGAGATGAATGTTTGAGGGGATGTGATTTGCTCAACACCCCACAGTGAATTGTTAGAATCAGGACTAGAACTCAGATTTTCTAAGCCCTGGGCTTGGTCTAGGCCTCCTTTCACTGTATGACATTCATCACTTGTGTATTGTTTTATATATGTCTGTGTATACATATATACACGCACATAGCTGTGTGTATATATACGTGTACATGATCACATACATGTATGTTCAATTATATTGTGTATGTTTATTTGTGTATTTGTACAGTTATCTCTTCCACATTGCAACTTTCCCCGTTGTAATTTTGATATATCATGGATTGCCATAAAAAATAAAATGAGAATTTTGGGGGAGTTTTGCAGATGACAATGAAGGCTAAGAAATGACAAGAATATGCTTAGAAACTCAGAAATGCATAAAATATATGTATAGTATTATAAAATATTAACATATTTTATCTTTTAATACCATAATAATTCAGATTTTGTCTGTGATATAAAAAGAGGGCCAAAATATTTTATGCCAGTTTTCCAGATTGTGGGGGCACCATGTCCCTAACCTCTGTGGTGTGGAGGGGATAACTGTACATATCTATCTATCTATCTATCTATCTATCTATCTATCTATCTATATGTATATGTATATGTATATGTATATGTATATGTATATGTATATGTATATGTATATGTATATGTATATGTATATGTATATGTATGTATGTATATATATATATATGTATATATATATATATATATATATATATATTTAACTACATACACACACACACACACACATATAACCTGGAAGGTCATTGGCTCAATCTGATTCGATTGCTTAATTTCTCCTAAAGAGGCCTGGAAAGTTTAGTAAGGCTGGAGGTTTATGAGATATGTCTATACATCATGCAATAATAAAATTATCTTAAATTTCATAATACTTCACCTTTTTTAATGGTGTCATTTTCACATCCATTTTCCTATCACACATCCCAAGGAGTATGGAGGTTTAATCACTGTAGACTGGCTCTGAGGTTAGACTGTGCTGGGCTGGGTCTATCAACAAACCATAACTTTTAGGTGAAAGGAGTAAGTGTTTCCCTGGTGAGAACTAGAAACTGCTTCCTTTTTGCTTGCTTACGTTGTAGGTGGGGATAGCTAATGAATATTTTAAAGGAAAGATTCTAATTGGTTCAATTTTCCTATTCCTATTCCTATCCTTATGCCAGTGTTCACTTTATACATGGTCAAAGTAGGCAGTTAGCCTATGAGTTGGGCTATCAAGTGTGCCAGAAAGCACCGCCAGTCCTAAAACATCTCACTCCACCAGCCTGTTCCAGGGCCTGACATTCCTCCTAGAACAACAGAATCTTAGGACGCTGGGTGCTAGATGTATAGTCAGAAAATCTTAGAATCGTACAATCGTATGATTGTAGTATGAAAGGGGCCTCAGAAGCCATTTAGTGTAATCTCCCTCCAGTACATTTGGTCTAACTATTTAGTCCAGCCACTTAGCCTAACCTCCCCACGGAACTCTGAAAAGTAGTCATCTGGCCTTGGCTTATATTCTTACCAAGGACGGAACAATTCACTACCTAATCAAGCATCCTGTTACATTTTGGAAAATTCTTTTTTTGAATAAAAGGATTGCAGGAATGTATATTGAAATTTGAGTCTAGTGGAGGAATAGAACTGAAGACAAATTTCAGTTATTTCACAGTTTTGGCTAAAGCCTAGGCATGAGAGCTATGAGTGCTCCTTGAATAGCTGAAGGAATATGTGGTGCTCATGGCTGAACCATGACAATATAACAAAACATAACATAACGTAACATAACACAACATAATATAATATAATGTAATATAATATATGTATGATATAGTGTAATGTTGAAGTTAATTTATAGTTTTAATGTTATGCCAATCAAACCCATCAAAGAGGTGCTTTACAGAACCGGGTAAAATACCAACATTCATTTGGAGAAACAAAAGATCTAGAATAGCAAAGGAAATAATGAAAAGAGGTAGGAATGAGGAGGAGTAGTATTTCCAGTCTGTAAACTATATTTTAAGCAAGAGGCATTAAAGACATTTGGTATTGGTTAAAAAAATAGAGAACTTGGGTCAATGGGATTGATTAGCAGGGAAAATCAGAAACAATAGAACCTAAAAATCTATGGTTCTATTAACCTGAAAGTATAAATTACTAAGGAAAGAAGTCTATTTTGTTAGAACTGCTGGGGAAAATGGAAAGCAATGTGGCAGAAATTAGACTTAGACCAATATCTTATACCATATTCCCCAATAAATTCGGGATAGATACATGACCTTAACAACTATCATAAAAAAATTTAGAAGAGAAGCAGGTCTTATACCTTTCACGGATATGGGTAGGAGATGCACTCTTAACCAAACAAGAAATAGAGGGAATCACCAAAGATAAATAACTCTAATTGCACAAAACTGAAAAGCTTCTGTACAAATAGAATGAATACATCTAGGTTAAGAAGAGAAGTGGTTGAATGGGGGAAAAATCTTTCTATCAAATTTCTAAGTAAGGGTTTGGTATCAAAGAAAGACGATACAAACACATGTTTGTGTGTGTGTGTGTGTGTGTGTGTATACTGCACATGTATTTTATATATATATGATTATGCACATGCATTATATATACATTCAAACATAAAACCAAAAGTCTGGAATGTACTCCCTCCTCACTTCTACCTCTGCCTCGAGTTTTTGGAGGGACATCAGCTGTGTCTTATTTCACTCATTACTTGAATCTCCAGATGTCTCCTCTGGGGGCCATCTAGAGATGGTGCAGTGGATGGAGTGCTGGGCCTGGAGTTAGGAAGACCTGAGTTCAAATCCTACCCCAGAGACTTATTACCTCCATGATCCCGGGTAGGTTGCTTAACCCTGTTTGTTTCAGTTTCCTTGTCTATAAAATGAACTGGAGAAGGAAATGGCTAACCACTTCAGTATCTTTGCCAAGTGAACCCCAAATGGGGTCACAAAGAGTCAGATACAACTGAAATGACTGAAACAACAAAAATTACTCTTTTACCTCCTCCTAGACAAATGCCTTTTCACCCAGGAGATACCTAAAGTCCCACTCTCATGTAATCTGATTACTTGCCTGGACTGCTTTTTCCAGAGGAGCCCCAGCCTTGACACACTTCACCCACAGCTCAACTCTCTGGACTTTTCAGCTTCCTCTTTGATAGCTCCCTTGACCCAATATGGCGACATTCCATTCCATTCCTGCTCCCTTTCATAGGTTGTCTTCCACCATTAGAATGTATGCTTCTTGAGGGTAGGGACTGTTTTTCTTGCTTGTATTTGTAATCCTAGTGCTTAGTGCACCATTTGGTATGTAAGTGATTAATAAATGCCTCATATATCTATCTTAGAATCTCGTTTCCTTCAAAGTTTAGCTCAAGCATTAACTTTTATCTAGAGCCTTTCTTTTTCCCTCCAGCTACTAGTGCCTTTTCCCCTCCCTATCCAAATTACCTTGTATTTATTTTGTGTATGAACATATGCATGCATTCTCTTCCTTGAATGAATATAAGCTCCTCAAGAACAGGGACACTTTTCCCAGAACTTAGCACATTACCTGAAATATATTCAGTGCTTAATAAAGATTAAATAAGACAGTTTCTGCCATGGCGGATCTCACAGTTTTGCATAGAATCCATTGTTCAGGGAAGAGACAAATGTCCTAGAACAGTCCTAAGCATACAGTAAGCAATCAGTACTTGTTGGTGTTGACCAACTGATGGATTATTCACAATAACTCTCTAGCCTAACACTTAGGCACCTATAATAATGGAACTGTTTCTCCTCTTCTCCTGACCATCTCAGCTGACAAAAAAAGTAACTTGCCCTCTTCTGGACTCCAAAAGTGTGTGTTCTTCTGGAAGAATGAGGGCTGGAATTTTATCCATATGGATTGTATAGGATTGGCTATCATTGGGAAATTGTCCTGCTTTCCCCCAAAGATGCTGAGCTCAGGAGAGGGAAGGAGAGAGAACTTGGTCATATATTGTCAAAGTAGCTGCTTTTGAGTTTCAAAGTGATGACAGCTGCTTTTGTCAGGGACTAAACATGAGCTGGCATTCCCAGTTGTAATGTGAAACCACAGGCGATATGGATCTAACACATGGCATCTTGCAGAATTCTGGGGGTATTTCTCCAAGGAGGGCAATTGGAAATATGGTTTGTGTTAGAGGACCCTTGTAAATTACAGCCCCAATCTTGAGTGTATACAGAAGTACCATAATATTGTGTGTGGGGATGTGGAATGAGCCGAGAGTTCAAAAACAAGAAAAGAAAAGAGCATGTTTGGGAGCCTGGAACATCTGGATGGGATTGGGGAAGGGTCTGGGGGTCTGGGAAGAGCTTTTGATGAATAAACTTGCTGATTTCATAGGGAGGCAAGAGTAGGGTCAACTACCCAATATAAGGTTAGTTAAAGACGGGAACCAGGAATCTTAACGATGACCCCATTTAGTCAGGGCAGCAGAACCAGCTGAAGCATCAGGTAAGTGGGGAATGGAAACTGATCCCTATTTACCTTTTTTTAAAAAACATTTTAAATGGTTAAATTGAACTGAATTAAATTAAATACTTATTATTAAGCCCCTAACAAGGTCTACCCTAAGTAGGCCTGTCCTGAGACTGTCCTGGGAGAGCTCACTGGAGAGAAGGACATGTACCGGTGATAGAAGAGAGAATAACATGACAGAAAGAAGAGGTATTCAAGCAAAGTGCTAGGAGAAATTTGAGGAAGGAGAGAGGACTTCCACAGATTGAGATGGATACAAGTTAGGGATGGTGGTGGATGAAGCAAGGCATTTTATGCATGGAGGATGTTGTAAGCAAAGGCATGGACACCAAAGAGGGAAGAAACAAGAATGAGAGACTGACCACAGTCCAGATTGACTGGGGCATAGAATTTGTGAAGGGGAATAATAGGAGATAAGAATGGAAAGACAGGCTGGAACCAGAATGGAAGGTGTTGAATGCCAGAGTTCAGAACCTTATGCTATTTGCTAGGCAATGGAGAACCACAGGAGGTTTTGGAGTGGAGGAGTGATATTCCTTCCCCATGCGATCCCTCCTTTTCCATTGTCCCCCAACGTCCCTTGCATTTACTTTCCTCTCTCTTTCCTCACTGCTAAAATGACCCTTCGGCCTTACCCCACCTTCATCTCCTATCTACTTATTCAATCTTCTCCTGCCTCTCATCAACACTCGTATATAGCCAAATTCCAGTCCCACCATCACTTTGAAGCTTTCTCTGATCACGATGGCCAAAATGATCTCTGCTTCTTCTAAATCAAAGCTTCAATTGGCTTGTATCACTATTTATCTTTCCAATACACAGCCTGTCTCCCTGGCCAGACTGTAAGTTCCTTGGAGTCAGGAACTGTGTGTGTCTTGCGCTCGTTTCAACAAGTTTTTTTTTTTCCTGGAGCAGGTGCATAGGTGCTCAATAAGTGTCTGTTGGTTATTTGGTAAGAGAGACTATTGGCGGAAGATTCTAGGAAGCTCCCTTTTTAGCCTCCCACTGGGTTTCAAAGGATGGGTCAGAGGTTAGTACTCACTTAAATGTCGGAATCCTGAATTCTATTTTTATCTCCATCACCAACCCAAAGAAGATTTCTGTCTTTCCCTGACCTTGAGATCCTATAATTCACATTGACCTAGTTCTCATAGATGTTGGAGAAGTCCTGTTGGGATAGGCAAAGCGTGATTCTTTAACAAAAGGGAAGCTAGGTGCTGGTTTCCCAGCATAGTTTCTGTTCCAGCAAACCATAACAATGGAAAGTCTCAAGCAACCAAGAAACAGCACCCTTATGGGAGAGAGGGCCAAAGACCTATGGGGGTAGAAAAGAAAGGGGCCTCTACTCAAACCTGATAAGCCTTTACCATCTGATGTTTTCACCTTATCTCTCCAGTATCTACCACATTTTACAGCATGAACACCTCCCAGATCTGATGGTTTTGATCTTTCCTAACCTGTTCACAAATGTGTGTATTTCATAACAGGCCTTGCACTGATGATAAGAATCGGGCAGAGTCTCGTCTGCGAAGTATCTTGCAAACAATTCAAAGGCAAGCTACATAGTGAGTGTGAGAAGACCCTCACCGCAGGCAGCCTTATGAGCAGACCAAGATTTGACGTTACTCATATCTTCCAGTACCTGCCTAAGTTCAAACAGGAAACCTGGTTTTTCCTCTAATGTCAACAACTTTTTTTTTCTCTTTATTTCAAGGGCTTTCTTGAGAGGTGATCTTCTCATCAGTGAAAGTCCTGTCCACCTGCTCACCTATGTCACTGGCACTATGGCTGGCAGCTGTGTTTGAGGCTCCAAGTACTAGAAGTCATCACTTCTGCTCAGGGGCATTCATTCTATAGTGCTTGGCACCTGAAAGGGCTCAAGGAAGGAACATGGGTTTCTTTATTCAGCCTTGACAGACCTGTTTTCACATTTAATCTCTTTAAAATCATCTCCT
This sequence comes from Phascolarctos cinereus, assembly GCF_003287225.1. Classification (NCBI taxonomy): domain Eukaryota; kingdom Metazoa; phylum Chordata; class Mammalia; order Diprotodontia; family Phascolarctidae; genus Phascolarctos; species Phascolarctos cinereus. The sequence continues at coordinate 347,447,327 of NW_027555625.1, forward strand.
TTATGGTGCTCAGGATAAATGCCATCCCTGCCATGCAATTAGGACTCTGAAGAGCTAAAAGTCAAGTGTACTCTCTGCAGCTTAGATGTTAATACTAGCTTATGTGTGTACAAGGATTGTAGTGGTAGAGTAAGTTCCCTGAGGTTAGGGTCTGGGTTTTTGCTTTGTTTTTATGTTGGTTTGTTTTTGTATATCCCCAGTATTTAGCACTGTGACTTACTCTTTCAATATTCAAATGCTCCAATGAGTCTGTGATCTCATTCATGTTGATTTTCTCTCTATTGAGATAGATTCAGACTGAACCATTCCTCTCCACCTTATGCCTCTCTTGTCCTTGTTCTCCCGTAAGTTTGACTCTTGAGGTCTCTTCATTGTGTTGGACACTTCCCTCACTTTTTTCGATATTAAGATACCAGTACAGCCAATGGGCTTATTCCTCGATCTCTCTATGTGAGCAGCCCATCTTTTTTCACTCATGTATTTCTTTGAAGACATTGTTTATTCCATTTTTCTTTCATATTTCCTTATTTATAAGCAGAGGGCTTATTCCCAACCTCTCCACTGCCCTTTGGGTGATTCTCATTTTCATTTCTTTGGTTTGTAGTGTTTCAGGACTCCTAGCCATACAAAGACTTTCACACAGGAGGCTCATTGAGTTGAATGCTTGGTTTCCAAAATACTTTCATGTACATTATCTCATGTGACCTTTACAAGAGCCCTTGGAGGGAGTGAAGGCAGAGATTGTTATCCCCATTTTACAAAAAAGGAAATAGTCCCAAAGAGACAGAAAGGAGAAATAACTTGACTATGGTCTTCTAGTAAGAGCAGGGACTCAGATCTCTTGATTTTCAGCCTACGACTCTTTCTCTGAAATTCCAGCAGCTCACCAGCTTTGTGGTGACATCGGATGGGATAACATTCCCCATTTCTTCTCTCTAGGCAAAGACAAGAGATGTCTATTTTAACTAAGAAGTCAAACCTACCTCCTTGACCTGGGCCTTAGTTTCCTCATTTATAACAGAGTGTGTTTGATCAAATAATATCTAAAGTGCTCTGACTTTCTATGTTTCTCAAGTCTGAGATCCTGGATTGGCTGTTCAGACAAAATCTGAAGCAATGGAGTGTTTGTTGGGAAAAGTTTGGCTGTAGTCAGAGGAATGATATGGAATCTGCTCACCATGACTGGCTGTTGAGGAATCCTCTCTTTGTGCAACTAGGGTGGTTTGAAGGAGTCGGAGGGGGAAAAGGTAGAAGAACGGGAGAAAGAAATACACAGATACACATGGGAGGCCTCCGAGTCACTTTTATCTTGCTGTGTTCTTCTGTAATTAGGCTCTCCTCTGCTCCTGTAATTAGGGGGCAAAGCAGATGGGAAATGTCTGCTTTTTGTGGAATATTCTCTTGAAGTTCCAAAGACCATTTTTTGCTTCTCAGACTTCACTGGGGGCCCTACCCTGGTGAGAAGAAAAAAAGTGGGACCCAGGGATCTGAGGAGATCTTGAGAATCACTTTGTGATCTGTTTCAGAAAGTTTTCCCTGCTCCACTTGAGAACTGGGCCCTCTTCTTTAACTCTGGCTCCTCTACCAAAGGAGCATTGTTCTGAGCAGTTCATAAAGCTGCCTCTGTGGAAGGAGCCCAGCCTGGGCGGGAGAACTTTAAAGAGTAAAATCTCATTTATTTGGACCCTAGTAATTCAGAATTCATGACAATTCAGATGAGGCTGAGCTGGTTTACTTTGGCTCTATGTAGGAAAGAAAGGTTAACCAAGGAATAGCAAACTAAACAATGTTTCAGGGTAGTTGTTTAATCTACTCCAGGGAGTAAACATTTTAAGAATTAGAGAACCACTCATTTACAAACAAAAAATGGATATACTAATTACAGGTCATTCTTATCTGCTCGTTAAAGCAGACCTCCCAAGGACCTATACTTGCCAAGACAAGTTAGCCTCCTGCAATTACTGTACGTACTTGAAGGTAATACAACTTCATTTCTTAAAAATAATTAGGTGATGGTCAAGCCTTATCTCTAATTCAGGCTGACCTTCCCATTCCTAATGGATATTCTTGGACTAATAGGCCTGTTCTTGAACGCAGCCCCTCAGTGACTCTTTGTCTTCTGCTTCTCAATCAGTGGACCTCCTTCCTCTGATTTATAAAGGTTTTCCTAGACAGGCTACTACCAATGGTCACTGCTTTGGAATCATCAGCTGGACTTCAGGGAACAAGAGATAGGACAGAGACAATGTGGTAGAGTATAAAGAGTGCTGAATTTGGAGATAAGACCTGGTTCCGGTTTTGTCTCTGCTACTTACTGCAGGGCCTTGCACAAACAATTTCTCCGATTTTTTCAAATGACAGAGATAGATTAAACAGTCTCTGGGTTTCTATTATATATTTTTTGAAATAGCCAGGCCTTAGGTCACCCCGTTATAAACCTGGACTTCCTATGTTCTCCTGTGTTTGCTTTTAGGGAGGTTTGCCTATAATAACAATCTTAATGATAAAGGTGATAGGATCATAGGATTTCAAACTGGAGAGTACCTGAGGGATCATCTCGCTACTGAATCACAGGATCTCTCAATTTTGGTCAGAAGAAGACTCCTCGGGGCAGCTAGGTGGTGCAGTAGATAGAGCACCAGCCCTGGAGTCAAAAGAACCTGAGTCCAAATGTGACCTCAGACCAGACACATGACACTTACTAGCTGTGTGACCCTGGGTAAGTCACTTAACCCCAACTGCCTAAGAAACAAACAGAAGAAGAAGAAGAAGAAGAAGAAGAAGAAGAAGAAGAAGAAGAAGAAGAAGAAGAAGAAGAAGAAGAAGACTCCTTGTGCATCTAGTGCAGTCTATACTCAATATGAAAGCTCTACTATAACCTAATGGCAAATAGTCATCAAGATTCTGCTTGGAGATCTCCAGTTAGAATGAAGCCATCACCTCCCAAGGAAGTCCCTTCCACTTTTGGAGAGCTCTAATTATTAGGACATTTTCCCTGCCAGCCTAACCTTGTTTCTTTGCAGCTTCCATTCTCTGCTCCTGGTTCTATCCTTTGAAACCAAACAAAACTTTGTAATCACGTATATTTACCTGGGCAGCTAGGTGGTACAATGGTTAGAGCGTCAGGCCTGGAGTCAGGATGACTCGTCTTCCTGAGCTCATATCTGACCTCAAATACTTACTAGCTGTGTGACCTTGAGCAAGTCACTTAGCCCTGTTTGCTTTAGTTTCCGCATCTGTAAAATGAGCTGGAGGAGGAAACGGCAGACCACTCCAGTATCTTTGCCAAGAAAACCCCAAATGGGTTCACAAAGGGTCAGACGTGACTTAACTGAACAAAGATTGATCTGTGTTCTTATTGTTCCCCCAGGAAAATGTAAGCTTCTTAAATGCAGGGATTCTTTCCTTTCCCAGCACCTAGTACAGTGCCTGGCATGTAGTAGGTGCTCAATAAATGCTTGCTAAATAAATTAATGAATAAATCAACAGCACTTTAAATATTTGCCCTCCCCAAATCTTCTCGTTTCCAGGCTAAACTTTCTCAGCTCCTTCAATTGCCCACTTTACAGAGAAGGAAACTGGTCTGCAAAGTAGTCAAACAGCTTGCCCAGGGTCACACAGTTAGTAAGTGACAGTGCTAGGTTTCAAAGCTAGATCCTTTAGCTCCAATTGCAAGTCCCTTTCCACTGTGCTATGTGGCAAGGCAGAGTCTTTTTTGAAGCGAGTTTCTTTCCAACGGTCTGGTTTTGGGATTCAGTGGGGCTGATGCTGAGGAGATCCTTGGGAGGCAGTGAACAGTCCGACTCGGGTTAAAAGGAAGGGGGGGAGGGGAGAGTCAGGAAGAGGTGTCTTCTGTATATTTCTTCCCTTTCCATCTGTCTCCCAGACCCAGGGCCCTTTTGCTGCCCATGCCCTCTTGTCAGGAAATAAAATTCTCTAAGAGACTCCCTCCAGGTGGGCAGGACTGAATGTGCATCCCCTTGGGGGGAGGGGGTAGAGGAAGAGTGATGTTCCTTTAAACAGAAGGAATGAGACAGTAACAGCAGGGCTCTAGGCATTATTAAACCTTTTTCTCGGCTTGGATTTATTAGCAGAATGGCAATCTCATAGGTTCTAGGACAGTTTGGGTGCAGGCCAGTTGGGAGGCAGATAGATCTTCTTTGGAAGTCCCACTCATGAGGTAATTGAATTTAGAACAATAAGGTCTAAAATCTGTGTTCCAGTTCAGCACACTTTCCCCTCTACCCTATTGCACTATACCACATCCTTCACAACTTGCTGACCCAAAGACTTACCCCATGAAGCTTAACATGAACAACCACAGTTTGGAATGTGGTTGTAACTGTTACAGAAAGCACATCACATTTCCCTTTGCTCTGTGGACCTGGCATTTGATTTCCAGAGATAAGTGGTTTTATGCAGCAGCAGTGTGGTAGTGAGATCAACCAGGAGGTGGGAAGGAGATAAATGACTTTGAGATAGGGTTTATACCTTGAAAAGGTTACAAGCCAATACCAAAGTGGAGGGAGAGTTGGTGTGCAAGTTTTTGTTCACAGATGATTGTGCACTCAATGTAGCCTCTGCTGCTGAGATGCAGCAAAGTATGGATTGATTCTCTGCCGCTTGTGCTCATTTTGACCTGACAGTCAACACCAGGAAAACATAGATCCTCTGCCAACAAGCACTGATGCATCCATATGTGGAACCATTGGTCACAGTAAATGGAGAAATTGTAAATGCTGTGGATAAGTTCACTTACTTTGGCAGTATGCTTTCCAGGGATGTCCACATGGATAATGAGGTTGATGCACACGTTGCCAGAACTAGCTCAGTGTTTGAGAGGCTCCTAAAGGAAGTATGGGAGAGGCTGCATACCATACTAAAAGTCCACAGAGCTGTTTTGCTGACCTCATTGTTGTATGCCTGTGAAACCTGGCAATATATTAGCACCATGCCAGAAAACAGAATCACTGCCGCTTGAATTGTCTTAGGAAGATTCTGAAGATTACTGGCAAGATAAGATACCAGACACTGAGGTCCTTTCTTGAGCTGAACTTGAGCATTCAAACTTTACCGTAGAGAGCCCAATTGTGATGGTTGGCCATGTAGCCAGAATGCCAAATACATGCTTACCTAAAAGACTATTTTATGGAGAACTTGCACAAGGCAGGGGTTCTCTCAGGGTTCTTAAGAAGTGGTACAAGGACATTCTCAAGGTCTCTCTGAGGAACTTTGGAATTGATTGTGAAACATGGAAGATGCTGGCACAGGACCACCCAGCATGGCATGCCCTCATCAAAGAAGGTACAGTGCTCTATGAGTAAAGCAGAATTGCATCAGCACAAAGGAAATGTGAGCTGCACATATCCAGAAACATCTCTATCCCAAATGTTCTAATGGACTACTTGTGGGCAACCTGTGGTAGAGCCTTCTGAATTCATTCTGGACCAATCAGCCACGGCCTAACACTTTGTATCCTAACTCCAACATTGTGATATCACTGGTCCTCTTTGAAAATGAAGTACAAACAACAACATTCTCACAGTTTGATTAAGAGTTACTTAGGTTGATTGAGTTCTACTTCTAGCTTTTTGGGTATGTTCATCTCTCCAGTCTATGCCATCCTTCTGACAATGCTGTGGCTCCCAGCTCCTTCCCCTCCTTAGACACTCCTCTGGGTCAAAAAAGCATTTGCCTTTATCATACAATCTTTCACTTGATTTTATTCAATAAGTCCTTACCAGATTATGAACTCTTGAACACAAGGACCTCGTCTTAATTATCCCAGGAAAGCTCTTATTCCTCAAAATATCTCCCTACCACACTGGATAGTAGACAGAATCCAGGCCTTGGAGTCAGGGACACCTAGGTTCAAATGTTAATCCAGATAACTTGTAGTTGGATGTCTTTGGGCAAGTAATTTCATTTCTCTAGGTTCAGTTTTCATCTGTAAAATGAGGGGGTTGGAGTTCATGACCTTTAAGGTCTCTTTCAACTCTAAATCTATGATCCTATACTTCCCCTCCTTACTTGAAGTTCCGTTAACTAAGAGCAAAGACTTTCAATTCAACAAATATTTACTAAGTATCTCTTAGAGAAATTTAAAATGAAAATCTCTTTTGTAAAGGCTTAACAGATGCCATTTTATCCATGAAACATTCACTGATTTCCCCACTTCCTCCAGCTGGGAATGAGCTCTCCACCCCAAATGGATGAGGTCTTTCTGTTTAACTTCTCTTATGCTTTGAAGTATAGTTATGTGTACACATGTTTTATCCCCTGTTAGATTATAAACTTCTTGAGGGCGGGGATTATATAGTTTTTTTTGTCTTGCAATTTCCCCTAGTTCTTTATAAATGTGTGTTTCACTAATAAATGAGGAGGGAAGACAATGATATTTCACCCAGAAAGGAAAATGATTTACCTGGAAGTCTTTTTGGAGAGCAAGTACAGTGGGCTAGAGTCTAGGAAGGATCCTAGATGAGGCGGGAAGGGGAAACTGAGGATGAGAAGATGGCACAGAAAGGGGAGGCTGGTGTCAATAAAGAGAAATTTTGTGACTCTGTTTGCTGAAGGTTGGCCCTGGCTGACCCCCAGGTAAGACTTTCTTCCTACCTTCCTAATTTCCTTGCTCTTTTAGCCTCCCTCCATCCCAGGTGATAGGAAATTATCTTCTAAAAGGTTACCAGGGTTTAAGAGAGGCCAACCCCTCTGCATGCACATAGAGAAGACTTCCAAGGACTAGAATGGACTTATGGGAAATGTCCAGCATTGTGTCTTCCTGGGATCTGAGGGTCAAAAAGATTTCAAGGAGGGACAATAAGATTGTCAATGCTTATCAAGGACTGGCCAAAAAGTAAATTGTTGTGCCAGCAGTATGATGGTACATTGTAGATTGGCAGTTAGAAGGAGAGAGATATAGGTGCTCCAGTAGGCATTCAGTAATGCAACACTTAGACTGGAAAAGTTCAAACAGCTTGAACTCTCTTCTAGATCCCTGTCTCCACCTGTTCAAAACTTTGAGAAGGGATGTGAAGAGGCAGTGAGGTGTTTTAACTCCTTGTTCTCTTTCCCTCTGCCTGAAGACAGTGGGCATTTATGCCAAAATTTCTCTATTCTTTAGGTTATTCATTATTCCCGATTTTTGTAGAACCTTAAAAATTGGCTTATTCAGTATAAAATTCTGAATAATCATAACTTCTTTGTGATTTATGTGTGCTTTTAATTACAAAAAAGGGGAGGCCTCGGAGGAGTGAATGGCTTGTGGGCATAAGAGTTGGGGAGTGGGGGGGGAATCAGAGATAATTCTCCCTGCACCATTACTAGGGGCTTGAGCCACATGAAAGAGACTTACAAGGTTTTTTTTTTCATAAATAACTATTATAAATCTCCTCAGTAGCGAAGAAATATTAACCACATACATTAGTTTGGCAGTGACATGGAGGGTGGATTGGAGAGGGAGAGCCTGAAATCCAAGAGGCCAGGTGCAGGCTCTTGTAGTAGTCCAGCCAACAGGTGATGAGGGCCTAACTGGGGCAGTGGACGTATGAGTCGAGGTGATAAGTGAAAGAGATGCTATGAAAGTAGAGACAACAAATCATGGGCACTAATTGGCTTTGAGGGATATAGGAAAAAGTCAGAGATGACTCTGAGGTTATGAACTTGGTGGACCAAAAGGATATTGAACTCTGACACAAACATCAGGGAAGTCTATCACCCTCCTGAGACGTATGTCTCTAGATATGATGAAAAAAACGTCTAAAGATAACCACCATCCATTCCTGAAGATATACAAAGGAATAAATTATACTACCAGAAGGACACTAGAGAGTATTTCTGAGAATCATGGAGTCCTGGGAAGAAAACTAAAGTTCTTAGGGAACAGATGATATTTTCTTCACTATTACTGATGGAGGATAAGGGCTTTAGAAGAGAAAGGTAGATTTAGGAAATAAATAGTTGATGAAAAAGATGGTAGCTGAGTATGATATTTAGATTTCTGGATGATAACATAACTATGCCCAAGACTTAAAATAGTACCATGTCTTCACAACAAATATATGATCTCTTTTCTGAACTCTTCATCAAATTTCTCATTCTGCTCAGGTGATCTGGAATCAATGCCTACAACAATATTGCCTCTGTTTCTCTCTTCTTAAGAGTCTTACCCAAATGCTTTCCACTATGATTCTTACCTTATCAGGGTTCCTAGATTTACCTACATTACTCACATCTATCCAGAGTCCATATTTCTATCATGAATCACATCACACCAAGTCTCAGTGATACCTAGAAAGTCAAATTTGGGGGCAGTTAGGTGGTGCAGTGGATAGAGCACTGGCCCTGGAGTCAGGAGGACCTGAGTTCAAATCTGGCCTCAGACCAAACACTTGACACTTACTAGCTGTATGACCCTGGGCAAGTCACTTAACCCCAATTGCCTAAAAAAAAAAAGTCAAATTTGCCTAGGACTTGCCCAAAGTTATCCAGTGAGGCAGTGATAGGGCCGGGAATAAAGCTCAGATTTCTTGAGTCAAGTCAGATTGCTTCAGTTTCCCTTGTTCTTCTCCTCTTGTGTTTCCTTAATCAGATGTAGATTTCAGCAGATTTGTGGGAAGCATCTGCCTGTTAGCCAGCTGAAGAATCCTTTGAGTTCATAGTAGGTTTTAGCTGTTTCTGGCTTGTTGGCCACTTTAATATAAATATACTGAGTCAAACTTGTTTTCATGGACGTTTATTCTCCTCACCACATCGTTCATGTGCTTTGGGGCATAATGAGTCCACTCATGGAGGTTGGAACCAAGTTGTTTATACAACGTGATTTGGAAATGCTTTGGGGTTTTCATAAATGAAAAGACCAGGAGACCACATCCCTGGGAGAACCTCTCTGAAGTTCACCAGGTTTATAGGCACAGAGGGCCTGATTGTTCCAATCCAATGTTCCCCTGGTGACTTCAGGCCACCACAAGTTCACAGAGTGGTTCACTCAACACCTTTGCTCACAGTTGCTGGTGGGGACTGGTGGTTGCAACGTGGAACTTATAAGTTTGGGTACTATGTATATGCATGTAGAGAGAAGTGGAGAATTAAGGCAATAAGATTAATAGATAACCTCTAAATAGTGCTTTTTAAAAATCTCAACCCTGTGAGGAACGCAGTAGAAGACATTATCCCATTTGGAAAATGAGGCAACTAAGTAAGATACAGAAAAGTTAAGTGAATTGCCTACAGTCACAGCTAATAAATATTAGTGAGAGGATTTGAACCTTGGCCTTCTCCACCCTTCCCCAGAAACCTCTTTATACTGGAAGATCACTCAGCTCCCAAGCTCATACCTTAGAAGTACTCTCTGCCCCTTGGGCCCCTCCCTCTCATCGAAAGGTGGAAAGCTCCTACCAGAGTCTCTATTTAAGAAAGTGCCCAGGCCATCCATCTCTTCATCTTGCACCATGCTGCACTCCTAGATTTTTCCATCGTTCCTCCATGCTAGGTACCTTGTCTCCCTGCCTTCCCTCACTCCTCAACTCTTTTCAGTTCTCTTTTAGGTGTTGTCTTCCTCATTAGAGTGTTAGGTCCTTGAGGACAGTGGAAGCAGCTGGGGAATCCTTTGAGTTGATGGTAGGTTTTAGTTGTTTCTGCTGGAAACTCGTTGGCCACTTTAAAATAAATATACAGAGTCAAGCTTGTTTTCATGAATGTTTATTTTCCTCTCCATGTTCATGTGCTATCTTTCTTTTTGCTTGTATTTACATCCCCGGCATTTAACACAGTATCTGACACACTGTTGTTATTGTTGTTCAGTTATGCCTGACTCTTTGTGACCCCATTTGGGTTTTTTTTTTGGTAGATACTGGGATATTTTGCCACTTCTGTCTCTAGCTCATTTTACAAATGAGGAAACTGAGGCAAACAGGGTTGAGTGATTTGCCTAGGTCACACAGCTAGTAAGTGTATGAAGTTAGATTTGAATTCAGGAAGATGAGTCTTCCTGACTATAGACGTGGTGCTCTATCCACTGTACCGCCTAGCTGCCCCACATCTGACACATAGTAAGTATTTAATAAACGCTTGTCTCCTTCCTTACTATAAGCTCTGGGCTATTGCTTTCTAAGAAATGTAGTCCTTTCTCATCTTGGCCACATTCCTGACGTATTTATTTAACTGCCTTTATTAGGGATGGTTGACACATAAAATGGGCTATAACTTCAATTCAATTCAACATATATTCATTAAGTTTCTACTAAGCGCAAGACATGCTAGGCACTGGGGATACAAATGTAGCCTCTTTTTATTCCCTTTGCAAGGAAATATACACTGGGGAGGAAACTTGCTGGCTAAGTTATAAATCTTCAAATTATTTTGATCCACTAATACAACTTTACTGTCCCCTTGCTTTGGAGAATTTTTTTCAAGAGGAAGGATAAGCACTGGGAAAGGGAGTGAGCTGAGGCCCAAGGTATGCAAGTTGGGAGACAGAAACAGAGACAGAGACAGACTAGAGGGTTGTAGAGATGTGGCCCAACTGGCATTTGAGAACATTGCCATGGCTGAATAAATGGCCTGAGGCTGATCATGAGAAAAATATTAGGGCAGACCCATTGTTGCTGAACTGTTCATTAAAGGGAACTGATTCCAGATGGTGAATTTTACCTGTTCTTCCTTCCCCTGTCCTTATCTGAGAAAATTTATGTTGAGTCCAAAGGTTACCTACTCTTTAAAGTTTATTTAGATTTCTGTCCAATAAGTATTAAAAATCCAGGCTAACAACATATAGTCAATCACAATTGCAAATCACAGCAATTTCTGATTTGTACATATTTAATTACTAGGAATGGTATGTGATAAATGGTTAATGACCAGCATGGCATATTAGGAGAGAGAGGGAGATAGAGACAATAGATTATCTGTTGGAAACTGATGGGATTTGTCCTGGTTGGGGTTCTAGAGCCAAGAGAAAGAGAATCTTACTGATTTATATTCCATAAATACCCAAAGTTAGGTAAAATCATGAATCTAGGTTTGTCCCTAGGCAAACAGGCAAGCTGGAAACAGTTTCTGCCTGGGACAGCAGGCTAAACTGGGTCATTTGATCTCCTGCTTTGCTCTATATCACATAGGCTTAAGGACAGTGAGGAAGAGGTAAGTCATGCTCAGTGGGAGGGGAAAGGGAGGAGTTATAAAAGACTGACTATAGCCACACTCCAAGGGTGGTAGCCACAGGGAGAGAGAGTAGGGAGTAGGAGTAAAAATCCTACATTTCCTCTCCTGCAGTCGCCTTGCAGAATCTCTTTTCACTTCAAAGAAGCATATCCTCACAGACATTGCTACATGAAAACAAAAACAAAACAACCCTTGCATTCCTGGAGATTACATTCTATAGGAAGGCTATATGAATACAGACAAGTTTAAATGAGTATGGGGAGGATGGGAGAGCAAAAGAGAGGTCAGAAAGATTTGAGGTAGGTGAAAATTCCAACAATTTTTTTTTTGGGGGGGTATTAGTCAAGGACCTTATGTAACAGGGGACATGAGCTAAACCTTAAAAGAAGATGAGAATTCTTGAAAGACAGAGATGAAGAGGGAGAGAATGCTTTCTAGGCATGATGGAGAGCCTGTGCAAATACACAGGGGGAGAATGTCCACTTTAGGGAAGAGCAAGTAAACCCTTTTGGCTGGAATATAGAGTGAGTATAGGGAAGTCATGTGAAACAATTTGGGAGAGAATTAGAGATAGATTATGAAGGGCTTTAAAAGCCTTCTTAGAGACAGTAGGAAGTCATTGCCAGTTTTTGTTCAGGGAAGTAACATAGTCAAATCTGTGCCTAAGGATGATTATTTTGGTATCTGTGCAAAGATTGAAGAAGAGAGAGACACCAAGACTAATTACCATATTCAATCAGTCAACAAGCATTTATACAGTGCCTATATGCCACGCACTGCTAGAGTTTGCCAGCAGCTGAGCTCAGTGAGAAGCAAAGCCCTGAGTGACCTGCTGGTGGATCAGTATTGAGATACTGGTTTCTGCAAACAAGAGAATCATCTATGCCTCATTCAGAGGTGAACTTGGTGGGGTAATATTCCATAGCAACCACTTTGAGTATTCTTTCCAGGGAACAAGGCATAAAGAAAAATGTACCACCAGTTCACAGGAGATGGGTTTATATTTCTGTTCCTGCTCCTATAGAAACAACAAAATTTGGTAATGGTTTGGATATATAGAGTGATTAAGAGTGAGGAGTCGATGATGACACCAAGGTTGTGGGTCTAGGGAGAATGAAAGTGTCTCGGAGAATGATTGTATCCTAAACAATAATAAAGAAGTTCAGAAGAGGGGGAGGATCTTGGGGGAAAATAAAAATTCTTTATTGGACCTATTGAGTTTAAGATGTCTATAGGATGTTTAGCTTTAGATGTCTAAGAGGCCATTGTAGACATGTAAATATAGCTCAGAAGAAAGAAGCTCTGGGAATCATCTGTATAATGGAGCCCATGGGAGCTGATAGAATCTCCAAGTGAGGTGATACTGCATAAAGTGAAAAGAGTGCCCAGAACAGAACCTTTGGGGACATACATAGTTAGTGGGCATGATATGGATGTACAACCAGTAAAGGAGACTAATAATGAGTGGTTAGAGAGGTAAGAAGAGAATAAGGAGAGGGTATTACTAGGAAAACCCAGAGGAGGGAGAGAATATCTAAGAAGCAAGTATGATGAAAATTATCAAATGTTGTAGAGAGGTCAAGGAGGATCAGGCACAGGTCTGAACCACAGGACTTGGCAGCTGATTGGGTGTATGTGTGTGTGGGGGGTGTTGTTGAAGAGGAGAAAGAGCCAAAGCTCTGTGTGAGATGGTGAATGAAGGGTCCCATGCTATGATCTTAAGCCTCAATGAGATTAATTGACTTCTTCCTCTTGGAACTAGTTCTGAAGACTTTTGCCCTTTACCCCCTAGGCTTTTTTATTTTCTTACTAAATTCCTCTGACTGTGTTCTCTGAAAATGTAACTGAGACATTTTCACCTCTGTATATCCCTGGGTCCTTGAGCTGGACTGGATCTCTAAATTTAGATAGGTACCACACCTGGACGTGACTTATATGTCCCCCTTTATCTTCTACTCCAACTGTATGGTGGCCATTTCAAGTATTCCTTGCCCTCTTTCCATTTTCCTCATCTCCACACAAATAAGATCACAAGAATGTATTTGCTATGGTTTATTTACAAGAGAAAAGACAATATACAAATTTGAAAATGATACAGCAGGGTAAGGGAATTAGAAGTGTGTGTAAAGAAATCTCCCCAGTCCTAGACTACATGGCACCAAACAATGCTGTCTAACTAAATCCTTAAGTTCCCCAGATCTAGAATGGGTAGCAGTAGAGCATGCTGACTGTTCACTCTTTAGAGTAGGAGACTCACAGCCTACTCCTTGGGCTCCATGAGAATGGTGGCATTCTCACTTCTACAACCACACACCCACCTCCCCTCGGCCCCCATCACCACTATATTGAATTTTGTATTTGCCCATCTGGGCTGCCTAGATTGAGTGAGCCCATTGGTCCATTCTCCAAATCACTTTTATTCAATCAAGTAGACTTCTGTTTGCATGGCAAGCTTTCAGTGCTCCACCCAAGTTTTCCTTACTGCAGGCCTGGTACTCTATCCTCTGTGCCACCTAGATGTAAACCTGAAACAGAAGTGAGGAAAGTACTTTCGCGATGGCAGCAAGAGAAGATGAAAGGGGTTGTCACTAAGGTTTCCTGGCCAAAGAACTTAAAGTATGAGGTTCTGTAGTGTAAACCAAATTCCTAGATGCTCGTGTGAACAGTAGATAGAGTGCTAGATTTGGAATCAGGAAGACCTGAGTTTGAATCCTGACTCAGACGCTAGCTGTGTGACTTTGGGTAAATCTGACCTCTCACTTGCAAATTCCTTATCTGTAAAATGTTGATAATTATAACACCACTTCCCAAGGGTTGTTGTGAGGATCAAATGAGAAAATACATATGAAGTGCTTTGCAAATCTTAAAGTAGTATATAAATGTTAACTGTTATTCAGAACTGTTTGTATATAAATGTTAAGGGCACAGTCTCAGGTTGCTTTTTCTCACCCATTTTCCAAAGCTGAGGCTATGTTGAGTCTATGAAGAGAAGGAAGAAAATTGTGTCTTCAAATTTTGATTTTTGAGAGTTTCTCGTCCCTCCTTGGCTGACTTGCTCTGCAGAATTTTAGACCATAGGATTCTACCTATCTTTACTCTTGCTAGGCCCAACTTTCCTTTCCTTCTCTATCACATATTCTGAAATGGAATGGTCCCTTCTTGAAGTTCACATTATAGAAAATGTGAACTAATGTTTCTTTGTTCTCCCAATGATCCTTCCCAAGGAATCCACGCAGTATACTGGAGTCCTCCCTCTAGGGCCCTCAACATCATCTTCTTTTTGGTAGTAATAAACTTTGTGGGTTTTTTCCTCGACATTTGGTACCTTTGACTCCTTCAGATACTTTGAGAATTGTCCCCAAACACCCTCAAAATCATGTCACCTCCAGTACTTACCTCTTCTGGGTATACTTGGTCTGGTCTAGCTTTTTATATCTTTATACTTCTTTTAAAAAAAAGCTTGATATTTATATTTTTATATATATATATATATATATATATACACACACACACACACACACACACACACACACACACATATATATATATATATAATATATATATATATATATATATATATTACTGGGACTTCCCAACAGGTAGGTATGTAGATAGGTAGATAGAAGGATAAATGGATGGATGGATAGAGAGATAGACAGACAGATGGATGGACAGACTGATGGACAGATAGATTAGATAGATAGATAGATAGATAGATAGATAGATAGATAGATAGAGCATTTATTAAGCACGCTCCTTGTGCTGGAGATACAAAAAACCAAGAAAAAATGATACCTACTCTGAAGGAGCTTACAATCTAATAGGAGAAGACAAGATATAAAAGAGAACTAGAAGGAGAAGATAGAATCCCTACACAGTATTGAGGCAGTTCCTAGCAGGTATTCACAAATTACTGAGTCCTCCTCAGAGTAGCATCATCCCCAGGGGACAGGTAGCTGGTGTGGAGATGGAGCAGGCCCAAGGTTACTGCACAGTAGAATGCTCTCATAAAAAAAAGCTGAGCAGAAGAAACCAACGCAGCAGTCTGATAGCATTTAGTCCCCATCTTCAGCTGCTTCTTTACAAAGAGGATGGAAGCGTCAGTCCTCTGCAATCAAAATTGGTCATTACTTGACTCTGAATTGTAATATTTTTAGTACTGTTTTCTCTATATTATTTTCATCATTGTGTACATTGTTCTTTTGGTTCTGCTTTCTTTGCTCCACATCAGTCCATACAAGTTTTCCCAAGTTTCTCCATCTTCCTAATATTCCGTTTCTTTTTCTTCTTGTAGCACATAAAGGTCTATTATATTAGACCCCTGATGTGGCAGCACCCATGTTACTTATGGAGAAAAGAATTCATTGTTAATTTACATCATTTGTCTGTTCGCTTCCTCCTACTACTTTCATCCTTAAATGCTCTTGTGATGATTTGGCTTTACATACCTCACCCAAACTTTCCGCAAGCTTACTTTTCTCTCCATAGCTTTCTGATCTTTTATGAAGTGATGCTTCTCATAATCTTTTTTTAGGTCTTCATTCTTCTCAACTTGTCTGTTGCATTTGACACTGTTGTTTAAAAAATATCAAAAATTTAAAAATCCATGATTTAGGTTTAAATCTTTCAGAAATGGTTTTATTTATGTATAGTGTTGTAATATTAATCTCTATCCAAGCCATTTCTAGGTTGGAGAGAGACATGTCTAAACTGGCCTAGTCTTCTACATTCAACAATAATGGTGTCTAAACTACACATAAGAATCCCTGTGGGCCGTATATTGACTTATACAGCCACATATGTTTCAATAATTATTTTTATTAATACACACAAATCAAATATGAACTCTGGTTCAGGCACACAGACTGGAGTGTTAGGGGGTACATGTGGCCCGCTGGGGATGTTTGACTCCTCTGCCCTACAGCCTCTCTGTCCCAAGATCATGGGGAAAGTCACTTAACCTTGGTCTGACTCAATTTCCTCATCTGTAAAATGGGGATAATAGCATCTACCTCTCAGGTTTATTGTTGAGTATTACATGAGATAATATTCGTAAAGTCCTTAATATAGTTTCAGCACTTGATAGGCACTATATTAATGTTTATTCTCATTTCTTCTAGCAAACACTTCTTTCTGGATTTTTGTGACACTGTACTCTCCTGTTTTTCCTCCTACCTGGCTAACTGCTGCTTTCCTGGTCCATTATCTACATTATGCCCCCTAACTGCCAGGGTTCCCCAAGGTCCTGTCCTGGGGCCTCTTCTTTTTTTTCCTTTTATAATTTCTCTTGGTAATCTCTTCAGGTCTGATGGGTTTAATCATCTACTCTATGCAGATGACTCACAGATCTATATATCCCCAGTCTCTTCCCTGAACTTCAGTCTTGAATCACCAATTGCCTATTAGACAAACTGGCTGTCCCAGAGACATCCGAAACTCAAGATGTCCAAAACTGAACTGATTATCTTTTCCCCTAAATCTTTCCTTTTTCTAGACTTTTCTGCTTCTGTCAAAGCCACCACCTTCCTTCTACTCTTCCAGGTTAATAACCTCAGAATTGTCCTTAATTTTTCACTTTCTCTTATCTGGAGGTGTGTTGGTTTCACAACTGAGTTCTTTGGGGGGAGGTATGTACACACTTTTAAGTTTAATCTGCATTATTAATACTTTCTTAAGTCTAGATAATAAAAAAATTAAATTAAGCCCTGATTTGTAGCAATTGCTGATATCTAAGGTGTAAATGCTCACACTAAAAATTTAACAAAGCAAGCCAATTTTTTAAAATTTTTTTAGGCAATTAAGTGATTTGCCCAGGATCACACAGCTAGTAAGTGTCATGTGTCTGAGGCCAGACTTGAACTCAGCTCCTCCTGACTCGAAGGCCAGAGCTCTATCCACTGTGCCACCTAGCTGCCCCCACCACAGAGACATTTAATAAATACTTGTTAATTAATTGATTTCCCTATCCTCCTTCATGAGATTTTTGCAAATGAGTTTATATCCTAAATTATTTTTTCCTTTGCTACCATCTCTCTCCACCTGGCATGAAAATCAAATGTTTGCTGGCTAAAGGTGGTTGTTTCTGGCCTCCTTTGGCTTTTTTGGCAGAACTGCTTTCAGCTTCTAATGGTGATAGTCTGTGTCTAGCCCTTTAAAGTGCATTGCAAACAGCAAATACTTAATGAATGCCTTTTCATTCATTCAATTATCCATTTCTTATTTTTCCATCTCAATAGCTTATTTAAATAGATGTGGTTGAGCTGCTTTTTTAGTAGCATGTTGTTTTCTTCTCATTTTCATTCTTCTAATTTGATATTTGATTTTAATTCTTGCTATAAAAAGTAGATGATCTGACTATACACAGAAAAATGATTTGGACATAGAATCTTGCATTGATGACTGGTTGTTTTCCATCCAGCATGGCATAGTGTATAGAGACCTGACTCATGAGCTAGGAAGACCTGGTCCAAGATCCAATTCTAATACATACTGGCAATCTGACCCTGGACAAGCCATTTAAATTCTCAGTATCCTAATCAATTCTTTAACACTATAAATTGCAGAGGAGGTGGAGACAAAATAGTGGATAAAAAGCAGCTACTCACCTGATCTCTCCTCAAAACCCCTCTAAACACCTTTAAATAATGCCATGAAACAATTTCTGGAGTGGCAGAACCCACAAAAGGATAGGGTGAAATAATTTTCTAGCCAAAGACAACTTAGAAGGTTGATAGGAAAGGTCTGTCTCATTAGTGTGAGAGTGGAACACAGTCCAGTGCAGGCTGCTCCAGCACAGACCAGGCCCCAGCAAACCAGAAACAGACCTTGGGAGCCATTGAATTTTCAGTGACAGTGGCTGCTTTCAGAGTTCTCAGCCCATAGATTGTGAGGGGGTAGAACAACTGATCAGAAGGGGTTTGCAGGGGTCTCTTTGCTAGCACTAAGGTGGGATTCTGTTGCTTTGCCCATAGTCAGATCTAGATCACAGTCCTGGTTGGTAGTCCCAGGGTGAGGAAGAGCACTAACTCACCAGAGCTTGTGGGCCGTAGTGGAACATGGACCCTTGTCATAGTTTCAGGGCAGAAAAGAGTGCTTGTGGTCACTCACAGATCAGAGTACAGACCAGGAGAGTAGTAAACAACTCTCTTTAGAGATCATACCACCTTGGAAGAACTGAAAACTTGTAAGTCCTTCGAAGTATCTCTGAAAACAACTGCACAAAAACCCTGAAGCTTGGGACAGTGCACCCTCCACCCTGGAGGCAGAGCCCTACTTCAACAAAGAGTTAAAAGTCAAGAAATAGACTAGAAAAAAAATGAGCAAACAATACATAAAAGATTCTGACCATAGAAAGTTACTATGATGACAAGGAAGATCAAAACACCACAAAGAAGAAGATAACAAAGTTAAAGCTCCTATATCCAAAGCCTCCAGAAAAAATATGAATTGGTCTCAGGCCATAGAAGGGCTCAAAAAAGATTTTGGAAATCAAATAACAGAGGTAGAGGAGAAATTGGGAAGAGAAATGAAAGTGTTGCAAGGAAAATAATGACAAATAAGTCAATAGCTTGGTATAGGAGAGGCACATACACACAAATACTGAAGAAAATAACACCTTAAAAAAAAAGTCTAGGCCAAATGGTAAAAGAGGCATAAAAAATTAATGAGGAGAAGAATGCATTGAAAAGCCAAATTGGCCAAATGGAAAAAGAGGCACAAAAATTCACTGAAGAAAAACAATTCCTTAAAAAATTAGAATTGGCCAACTGGAAAAGGAGGCACAGAAGCTCACCAAAGAAAATAATTCTTCAAAAATTTTAATTGAGCAAATGGAAGCTAAGGACTTCATGAGAAATCAAGAAACAATAAAAGCCAAAAATATGAAAAAATAGAAGACAATGTAAAATATCTCATCAGAAAAATAACTGACTTAGAAAATAGATCCAGGAGAGATAATCTCAAAATTATTGGACTAACTGAAAGCCATGATCAAAAAAAAGAGCCTAGATACCATCTTTCAAGAAATTATCAAGGAAAACTGATATTTTAGAAGGTTCCCAAACTAATATGACCTACTGCCCTTTTAAAAAAATTACTCAGCAGCCCCATGGAAATCTACTTTCTTTAACCCTTTAACTTTTTTTTTTTAATTTGTGTCATTTCAGAGCAGCTAGGTGGCACAGTGGATAAAGCACTGGCCCTAGAGTCAGGAGGACCTGAGTTCAAATCTGGCCTCAGATACATAACACTCACTAGCTCTGTGACTCTGGGCAAGTCACTTAACCCCAATTGCCCTCACCAAAAAAAAAAAAAGAAAAGGAAGAAATTTGTGTCATTTCAAAAAATATAATTTTTTTTTAAAAAAAATGATGCATCTGATGTTTAATAACTTATTGTAAATTTGTGGGGTGTTTTTTTTCCTGCATTGAAATTTTGGTGATGCAATATTTCATCATGTAACCATATAGTGTTGCATTGTAAATGAGTCATTACATGCACACATTCCTGCTGATGTAAACTGGGCTTCCTGACAATGTGTGACATACTCACCTGCCAACACTTGCTTGTTAAGACCTTTAGGTGGACTTGCCCACTGATTGGTTATAACTTGCATTTTGTTTGTTTATTTGGAAAATAATGTAACCACTTTACTCTAACTCTGTTACACAACAGATGAAACATGTACCAAGAGTTTTTCAAAATTTTCTTATCTTCTCTTTTTCCTTATGGTTCCACCACCCCCTTATTTTTATTCAACGCCACCCTATTGCTCCCAAGGCTACTACTGACCCCCTGGATTATTCTAGCACCCCACCCCAGGAGTGGTATCACCTACTTTTGAAATCTATAAAGAACCAGAGGGTAGAATTGAAAGAATCCACCAATCACCTCTTGAAAGAGATCCCAAAATTAAAACTCCCAGGAATGTTAGAGCCAAATTCCAAAGCTCCCAAATCAAGGACAAAATACAAGCAGCCAGAAACAGTTTAAGTATCATGGAGCTGTCACAGTTAGGATAGCACAAGATTTAGCAGCTTCTACGTTAAAGAATCAGAGAGCTTGGAATATGATATTCTGGATGGCAAAGGAGCTAAAATTATAACCAAAATCATCTACCCAGCAAAACTGAGTACAGTCCTTCAGGGGAAAAAATAGATATTCAATGAAATAGAGGACTTTTAAGAATTCTTAATGAAAAGACCAGAGCTGAATAGAAAATCTGCCTTCCAAAATATAAGACTCAAGAGAAACATAAAAAGGTAAACAGGAAAAAGAAGTCATAAGAGACTTATTAAGACTGAACTGTTTGCATTCATTCCTACATGGGAAGATGATACTTGTAACTCATAAGAACTTTCTTATTACTAGGGCAGTTAGGAGGAACATATATAGACAGAGGGCACAAGTGTGGGTTGAATATGAAGGGATGATATCTAAAAAAATAAAATTAAGGGGTAAGAAAGGGGAATATACCAGGAGAAATGGAAAGGGAAAGGTAGAATGAGGCAAATTATCTCATATAAAAGAAGCAAGGAAAAAGCTTTTACAATGGAGGGGAAGATGGGAGAGATGAGAGGAAGTGAATGAACCTTACTCTCATTGGAATTGGCTCAAAGAGGGAATAACATGCACATTAAATTGGGCATAGAAATCTATAGGAGGGGAAGATGATAAGAGAAGGGGAGGGTGATAGAAGGAAAGGCAGATTGAGGGAGGCAGTAGTCAGAAGAAAAACAGTTTTGAGAAGGGACAGAGTGAAAGGAGAGATAGAATAGAATAAACAGAGGGGCAGTTAGGATGGAGGGAAATACAGTTAGCAATCATAACTGTGCAACAATTTTGAAGCAAATTTCTCTGATAAAGGTCTCATTTCTCAAACATATAGAGAATTGAGTCAAATAAAAAATAAGAGCTATTCCCCAATGAATAAATGATAAAAAGATACAGTTTTCAAATGAAGTAATCAAAGCTACCTATAGCCATATGAAAAAATGCTCTAAATCACTATTGATTGGAGAAATGCAAATCAAAATAATTCTGAGATACTACCTCATACCTATTAGATTGACTAATAGGACAGAAAAGGAAAATGACAGATGTTGGAGATGATGTGGAAAAAATGAGACATTAATGCATTGTTGGTGGAGTTGTGAACTAATTCAAACATTCTGTAGAGAAATTTGGAACTATGCCCAAAGGCCTACAAAACCATGCACACATTTTGAGCTAGTAATACCACTACTAAATCTGTGTCACAAAAGAGATAAAAAACAAAAAGGAAAAGAATCTACAAGTACAAAAATATTTATAGCAGCTCTTTTCTAGTGGCAAAGAATTAGAAATTGAGGGGATGACCATCAATTGGGGAATGGCTGAACAAGTTGTGTTATATGATTGTGATGGAATATTATTGTGCTGTAAGAAATGATAAGCAGGATGCTCTCGGAAAAACCTGGAAAGACTTAAAGAAGTTGATGGAAAGTGACACGTAGTATGTACAAAGTAACAAAAATATTGTAAGCTGTGAATGACTTAGCTATTCTCAGCAATACAACAACCCAAGACAATTCTGAAGGATTTATGATGAAAAATGCTATCGATCCCCAGAGAAAGAACTGATGGTGTCTGAATACATATTGAAGCATCCTTTTTTTAACTTTTTTTTTTGAGTTTTTTTGTCTATGTTTTCTTTCACAACATAACTAATATAGAAATGTTTTGTATGACTACACATGTATAACCTATATCGAATTGTTTGCCTTCTCAATGCAGGGGTGGGGGGGAAGGAGGAAGGGAGAGAATTTGGAACTCAAAGTTTTAAAAACAAATATTGAAAGTTGTTTTTACACATAATTGGAGAAAAATAAAATGCTAAACAAAAAAAAAGGACTATAAATTACAGAGAAGATGCAAACTTGCATTGATGGACAGAATTTCCTTACCTGGTATTTCCTTCCATCAATGAAATCACAAGTTTAGTCTTTATCCCCAACATGGAGTCAGTTTCATTTTCAATGATATTATTTGGTGTTCATTATGACCAGCCCCTCCCAATTCTCTGCTTGAACAAAATATTCATGACATATAGGTAGGAGGAATATCCATGGCCCATAAGCCTTTTGCCTCTATTATTTCTTTTTTTTTTTTTGGCAATTGAGGTTAAGTGACTTGCCCAGGGTTACACAGCTAGTGTCAAGTGTTTGGTGTGAGGCCAGAGTTGAACTCAGATCCTCTTGACTTCAGGGCCGGTGCTCTATCTGCTGAGCCATCTAGCTGCCCCAAAAACATTTTTGAGAGCTGAGCCAGCCAGGAGTCAAACCTGGAATCTTCTGATCTGTAGTCAGACACATTCTCCATTGCTCCACTGGTCCTAGACCTATTGTTTCTTCATTCCGAAACATTTTTCAATATTTTTTTATTTCCTATACTTAATTAATTTGCATATAGACATCTGAGGCCCTGGGTGTTATGGCTAGCTCTCTTCTTAGGTATTACCTGTGAATTACTGACTCCTTCTACTCGTGTTCTTTCTATTTTATTCTTGCTCTTTGGATAAGCAGACACATGTGATCCGTTTTCCTCCTTCTGTTCTATTTTCAGTTTTAAAGTCTCTTCAGTAGATTCACAAGATACTAGGCAAACATATATATATATATATATATACATATATATATATGATACAGAATATGGATATATTTGTGTGTGTGTGGTGTGTATGTGTGTGTGTATGTGTCTGTATGTGTATGTGTGTATCCTTACTGACCAAGAGATCATTATTCTTATTTTTAAAAATAAATTTATCTAGGAAGGTAAAACACATTCTCAGACCCTAGCTGTTCACTTTTCCAACACTCACAGCTTCATATGGTCATAGAATATATGACA
Organism: Phascolarctos cinereus; assembly: GCF_003287225.1. Classification (NCBI taxonomy): domain Eukaryota; kingdom Metazoa; phylum Chordata; class Mammalia; order Diprotodontia; family Phascolarctidae; genus Phascolarctos; species Phascolarctos cinereus. The sequence continues at coordinate 347,470,373 of NW_027555625.1, forward strand.
CTTAAGAAGTTATGATCCACACACTCTCATTGTACAAATTAGAAAATTGAGACCCACAAAGGAAATGAGACTTTAGCAGTCAACTAGTTTTCAAAGTTGTTTTTAGACCAGTGCTTTTTCTGCTACCTCACACTACCTCTCACTGACACCTGTACACCCCATTAAAATAAAAACTTCCATTTTTATACCATTTAAAGTTTTACAAAACACTTAGAGCCCTGGGAGATATGTAGCATAAGTATTATTATCCCCATTTTGTGGATGAATAAACTGAAATGCAGAGAGTTGAAGGGACTTTTCTAGGGTCACAAAGCTAGTGAATATCAGAACTGGGTCAGAAAAGGACTTCTGGTCCTCATCCAGTACTTTTTACCCTATAGCATGCCACCTTTCTGGGGTATGAAGGTGAGAAGAGGCAAAGACGCATGTAGATGCAATAGGGTAGGGGCTGGAGGGAGTTTCTCCCATAGGATGTTACTACTCAAAACAACACACACTGATAATTAACAATGCATAGTCATGGATGCCCAGATAAGCCAACAAGTGTGGACATGTACATGCAAACAAACGCATGACTACACATATACAGATTGCTGGCAGGCCTGGTCCCTGGTGTCTATTCAGGCCTTGAACAGCCGTGTGGCTTAGGCTATTGATTTTATGGCAGGCCCATACTCCCCCAGCCTGGCCCATTGAAAGGGAGCTTTAGCTAATGGGTCCTCCAATGGGTCCTCTGAGCTCTGCTGCCTGTTAAGTCCTTCTAGGGAGAAGGGAGCTGGGCTCCAGGCTTTGAGAGAGATATTCATATGCAAATAGATCCATTCAAGGAGACTTTCCTCACATAATATGTTTCCTTGGCTTCAAAAGACCCTGGGTTTTACTCAGAAAAACAGGTCTTCCACCCACCCCCACCCCCACATACACACATACACTGTAGCCTACCCCACTCCCACCGCGCCATTCACACACACTCACGATATACATAGATGGAAGCTAGGATCAAGGACAAATTTTCATGAATGCACAAGTTCCATTTCTAGTAATGATAATGGTAATAATAGCTGATTGGTTTATTGTATTTTATAGTTTACAAAGTGCTTTCCACACAACACACCTGTGGGTGTTACGATTACCATTTTACAGAAGAGGAAACTGAGGCTGAGATAGAGACCTGAAGTCATAGAGCCAATAAGTGGCAGTTCTGGTTTTCTGATTTCCAGTTCAGGGCTCTGGATTTGGGTTCAACCCCCAGCTCTTCTGCTTTGTATGACCTTGATTAATTCACCTAACCTCTCCGAGTCTTAGCATAAATATTAGGGAATTATACTAAATAACTTCTGAGGTCTCTATTAGCTTTAAATCTCTAACCCTGTACCATTTAGTCAGTCAACTAGCATTTGTTAAGTCCCTACTGTGCACCAGGCCCTATGCTAAGCTCTGAGGATACAAAGAAAATCAAAACAAAATAAAACAAAAATAAGAACAAGTCCCTGTTCTCAATTAGCTCACAGAGGAAGACAACATGCAAACAACTATGCACAAATAAGAGCAAAACAGATAAATTGGGGGTAGTCTCAGAGGAAAGGCACTAAGATTAAGGAGGACTAAGAAAGGCTTCTGCTAAAAGGTAGGACTTCTGTTGAGACCTGAAGGAAGCCAGGAGGCTGAAGTGAGGAGGGACATTCCAGGCACATGGGACTGTCAGTGAAAGCCTTGGAGGAAGGAGATGGAGTGTGGAGTGGCCAGTGTCCCTGGATCATAGAGTATGGGAGGTATAAGAAGACTGGAAAAAGTAGGAGGAGGCCAGGTTATGAAAGACTTTAAAAACCAAATAGAGGATTTTATATTTGATTCTGGAGCATTATGGATAAAGTTTATTGAAGAGAGGGGAATGTGGGGCAGGTAAGGTTAGGCCTGCGTTTTATGAATATCAATTTGACAACTAGGTAAGGGATGGATTGGAGTAGAATTGAGAGATTGGAGAGATTTAAGGCAGATTGGGGGGGGAGCAACTAATATTATTGCAATAGCCCAGATGAGTTGATGAGGCACTGCACCAAGCTGGTTACAATGTGAGAGGAAACCATGGGGCATATTCAAGAGATGTTATAAAAGGAGAAAAGACAGAACATATCACTGATTGGATATTAGGGAAGAGAGAGAGTGAGGAGTCAGGGATGACACCTGAGGTACCCTCAACAGTAATAGGGAAAGTTAGGAAGAGGTATTAGGGAAGATTCGGGGTAAATATATTAAATTCAGTTTTGGAAGTGTTGAATTTAAGATGTCTATAGGATATCTAGTTTGAGATATCCAAGAGGCAATTGGAGATGTGAGACTGGATATCCCAGAGAAGTGAGATCTGACAGTTGTCTTCATAAAGATGATAACTGAAATCATGGGAGCTGATGAGATCACCAAGTGAAATGGTACAGAGGGAGAAGAGAAGAGAGCCCAACACAGAGCCTTGGAGGAATCCCACAATTAGCAGGCGTGGTTTGCAAGAAGATCCAGAAAAGGAGACAGAGAAGTCAGACAGATAGGAAAACCAGGAGAGAACATTGTGAAAACCTAGAGAGAAAAGAGTGTCAAGGAGGAGAGACACATGGACAGTATCAAAGGCTGCAGAGAGGTCTAGGATAAGAACTCAAAAAAAGGCCATTAGATTTGGCAATTAAGAGGTCATTAGTAACTTTGGAGAGAGCAGTTGATGGAATGATGAGATCAGAAGTCAGATTGCAAAGGGTTAAGGATGAAAGGAAAGGAAGTGGAATCACCCATTGTTGATGAGCTTAGCCACAAAAGGGGGGGAGAGATATAACAGTAACTAGTGGGAATGGACAGTTCAAGTGAGGCCAAGGGTAAGGGAGGTTATTGTCTGTCCCTTTGGGACAGTGATTACCCCCCCCCCATATTTTGATGTCTTCCTCAGACACCTCACATAAAAGGCTATGTCTTTCTCTAATAGGTGCATTGCTTCATTCTTGGGGCTTCTTGCCCTATAGCTGTCTCTGAAAACTATGAATTCAGCTTACAAATAAGAGGATGCTCTACTTTATCCATCTGATCCTTATATTGTGAGATAGCACGGAAGCCTCCCCCAAACTATCTCTTAAGGGACACGATCCTGGGCTGCAAAGGTTATGGACCTATCTGAGAATAAATTGTCTAGGAAGAATTAGTGTAGTGGAAAGAGTACAAGATTTTGAGTCAGAGAATCTGGGATCAAATCTCAACTCTGCTACTTCCTACCTAAGTGATATTGGGCAAGTCACTTTACCTTTCTGGGTCTCAGTTTCTTCATCTGTCAGATGAAGAAATTGGACCTGATCATCTGTGAGTTCCATTCCAGCTTCAAATCTGTTATTATTCTATCATTCAGGGGGAGTGTCTTGTAATGGAAAGGATGTTGGACTTGGAATTAGTTATATGGGTCCTATGTTTTGAATCTAACATGGCTGCTCAGATTATTGTTGTTGTTTGTCCTTCATTCTTGAAGAGGACCATGACATCAGGAAGATGAGGCCATGACTTGCAAGTGAATTGGATTTAAGTGAGGCAGGGCTGTGCAAAGTCACCAGCCTCACTCTCTCCTCTGGAGCCATCTGGGTCCAGTGGCAAGGTATAGATCAGGATGACTGGAAACAGCTTCCATTTGTTTTGGGAAAGTGCTTTGTAGACCTTAAAGTATGATGGTAGTATGAATTTTTATGATATGAGTGGTACACAAAGGGGTGAAACATTTTTGGAATCTTTAGTGTCTCTTTGCCTATGACCTGAGTCAATAACTGTCATACTGAGAGGCATGTGGTAGGTGTCTGTGAACCATGAGAAATGAACTTAACTAGACACAAAAATAAGGAGAATGATACTCTCAGACAGTTTTCAAGTTTAGATCTCCATCTGGGGGCCCAACCTGTGATTTCATTTGGCATCCAAGGTCCCAATGAAAAAACTGCATTTACAAATGCAGAGTTCTATCTTCTCTGTAACTTAAAGTCTTAAGAAAGTTACTTGGGGCACTGAGAAGTTGTGACTCACCATCAAGGATCACATAGCCAGTGCATGTAAGAGGTAGCACTTGAACCCAGGCCTGGCTAACTCTCTTTCATGCCTCATTGCCTCTCATCTATATTAGATCCACATTAGATGTGGTAAGTGTTTGAAGTGTGTAGCAAAGATGGTCAAAAGGGACCATCCCAGGCAGTGTATGATTAGAGTTCCCCAGGAAGGAAGCAAGAAAGGAAAGGAAAAGGAAAGAAGGGAAGAAAGAAGGAAAGAAGGGAAGAAAGAAAGAAAGAAAGAAAGAAAGAAAGAAAGAAAGAAAGAAAAGAAAGAGAAAAGAAAGAAGGGAAGCAAGCAAACAAGAAAGAGAGAAAGAAGGAAAGAGAGAAAGAAAGAAAAGTGACTATTCAGCAGTCCAACAAACTGCCTCATATCCAGATAAAGTTAAATTATCAGTTTCCGGGAGAGATTATAATAGTTGTTATAAGTTAAGTTATTGTGAGTTTTTCATATTTTAGCTTTTTTTTTTTTGGTGTGTAAGGAATACCTGTCCCATACTTGATTTATATGATACACTGAGTACCTTTCTACCTCTTCTTTGAGGACATCTAGAAATGAACCCTAACCTAAGCTATAAGTAGATCATCTCCAATTTGCTGGAGTAGAGGTCCAAAGAATGTGAGAAAAGGGAACTGAGCCCCTCATTCAGTGTAAGTCAGGCTTCCTCTGGACTGAATCTTGTTTGGACTGAATGTCTGGATCCAGAGCAGAGGGGTCCATTAGTAGACAATAGAGAGAGACAAGTGCCCCAGCCCCCTAGGTCCAGTAGTGATTCTCAGTGTTAGAAGTAGATAGTTCACCAATGAATAATGAAAAAAAATTTCCAGGGTATATTTCTTAATGAGTTATTAATGACCTTTTGGAGAAAGTAAAAAGAGAGAAAAATACCTATGCGCTAAGAGCTCTTCAGTATCTGCAAGAGGATTATCTGCATTAAAAAAATACATACATAGTCTGGGATCTGAATTAATGTCCATGACACTTCTCCTTCAGTCATATCAGAATGAGGGAAAAAAAATCTAATTCCTACTGAGAAAGATACTCTGTAGAATGTTCAACTACAATCAACAAATGATGTCAGTGGTTATTTGCTCACTTCCCTCTTCTATTAGTACACGGAACTGAGAGCTAGTTCCCATGTAGTGAGTGTGCTCTGACTCGCTCTTCCAGAGCCTGGAAGGCTCCATTTGCCCTTCAGGGTTCTAGGGTACTCTGATGGATTAGGGTGTCTCTTGTCTATCAGTTTGAGCCTCTACCAGCTATGCTTTCCCCATTGTTAAGAGCCAATCTCTAGTGCTCCACTTGCATTTAACCACTTAAATCAGCTTTTCCAAAATACTGTTTATTTTGAAGTTATGGCAAGAACAAGTGTATTGTAAAATCATTTCTCCTGGTACCTTAGGGGCATATTCTCCCCTATACCAATTTGATCTGTGGGAGAAATAGGATCACTCTTAGTTCAATCTTTACATAACATTGATCTCACTATCGTATCCAAAGACATTACTGCTGGATGAATCCATGTCTCAGTAATTGCTGGGCTGAGGTACCAAAGGTCACTCTGAAGGTCACTCTTTGTTCCTGCAGCACTGCTGTTGCACTGGCTACAAACCTAAACTCTGAAATACTGGGATGTGAGGCACCTCCAGACCATTCAAACTCCTAAGATCAGATGCTCCACCCCCCTTACCAAATAGATAAAAACACCTGCAGAGGACAAGGACTAAGACCTATTTCTTAGTGCTATGTGGCCTTGATGGGGAAATGACGCCAAAGCTTCCCTATAGCATTGCCTCATTCTGAGATTCTGAGCATAAATCTGACCACAAACAGAGAAGTCAAAAGGATTGAGGCAAGAGACCCTGGTGGAAGACAGATGAAAACCTTTCGCGGCCAGTCTAAGAGCCTCCCATTCACCATGTTGTTAGCAGCCTAGAATCAGCTACAGAATGTCTACTCATGCCTTCTCCTAGACACTTCCCTTACATACCATGACAATTCTACCAGTTCCTTGGATTCTCTTTCTTTCTTTTCTTTTCTTTTTTTTAGCCAATTGGGGTTAAGTGACTTGCCCAGGGTCACACAGCTAGTAAGTGTCAAGTGCTTGGTCTGAGGCCAGATTTGAACTCAGGTCCTCCTGACTTCAGGGCCAGTGCTCTATCCACTACACCACCTAGCTGCCCCTCCTTGGATTCTCCATGTGGGAAAGTTGCATCACGTGCAGCCGAGTAAACAGATACACTCAAAGCATGCACCAGAATCCATGACTTATATATGAGATGGATCTGGACACATCTGATATCTGAGGGTCAGGAGTTCACACCACTAGTTCTGGGCAGCCCTACCCTTACTGTAAGTGAGTCTAAGGCAAGTTACCACTGTGCAAATTCATTTTTGGGAAAGTATTCATCTAATTCATTCCAGCATGCATTTATTAACCAACTGCTATTATGTTCTGGGATGCAAAGATAAAATTTTTTTAAAAAACAGTCCCTGCATGACTACACTTGTATAATCTATGTCAAATTTGCTTATCTTCTCAATGGAGAAGGAGGGAGGGCGGGAATTTGGAACTCAAAATTTGAAAAAAAAGTTTAAATTGTTTTTACATGTAATTGGGGAAAAAATATAAACTCAATAGAAAATAAAACAGTTCCTGCCCTAAATGAGTTTACCTCCAATCAATGTAACCAAATCATTTAAGGAGGCAGGAGAAAACACTAGTGCTTGGGAGGATCAGGAAAGGCTTCCTGGAGGAGATGTCTCAAGATGACTCTTAAAGGAATGGAGGAATTCTAAGAGTTAAAGGCTGGGAGGGAATGTATTTTAGTATTGAATTTGGAGAATAGCAAAGAGGCCAATTTGTCTGGAATGTCAAGTACTCAAAGAGAAGTAATGTGTTATGAGTCTGGAAAGGTAGGCTGGAGTCTAACTGTAAACAGCTTTAAATGTTAAGCTAAGACATATGCATTTTGTTCTAGAGGCAATAGCAGGTCACTGAAGATCCTTTGAGCAGGGAGGTCAGGCTTGTGGTTTAAGATGATCTTCACATTTAGGTGAAGGAAGGATGAGAGCTTCTGAGCCCACACAGTGAGATCTTTATATTCTCCATAAAAATGTATTGAATGGAATGATTGCTTCTGCTCTGAATGAGGCTGAGAAAATTAAGAATACTGTTCCCTCTTGAGCAGGGTTTCTTATAGAAGGTGATTTTGAACCCAAAGAAGCTGTTAAACTGGAGTGTTGTTGAAAAAAACAAAACAACAGTAAATATTTTTAAATGGTTCATTTAAGTATGTACTTTGCCAGGGGCAGCTAGGTAGTGCAATGGATAGCACTGGCCCTGGAATCAGGGAAACCTGAGTTCAAATCCCGTACTAAATCCAGACACTAGCTGTGTGACCCTGGGCAAGTCACTTAACTCTGCCTCAAAGGAAAAAAAATGTACTTTTCCAGTTATAGGCCTATTTATTTGACTTTGGATCTTAATTTGGAATCAAACATTAATTCTGAGCAAGAATTCAAACAAACAGCTCCTGGAAATATGTCTATGTTTACATAAAGTTTTAAGAATACTTCCAAACCATCTTGCACATCTTACTAGGTTGGACTAAGATTGAGATGAATGAACTTAAAACACATTAGTCCTATCGGCCTAAAGAACCTGAAGACATTGAGAGGAAGCAAGATTTGTAGGACTTAAAATAGGACTTTAGCTAGCCTGGAAGGAAGTTGATCAATCCAGTTTTGTGGCTCTACCTTGTACCTGTGACAATAGTCTGGATTTAGCTGTCCATCTTGAAAATAATATCAGTCTTTTCCTCCTTGCTTACAGAGATAGGAAGCTATGGACATGGAACATTGAGTATATTTTAAGACTCACCTGTTACTTTTGCTGATTTCTTTCTTCTTTATTAAAAGGGATAGTTTACTGGGTAGGGGAGGATATATTCAAAGAAGAAGGTGATATAAAAACAAAACATATCAGTAAACATTTTTAAAGAAAATAAAATAGCACCAGATTTTTTAAAAAGCATCTTTCAACTAACAGAAATGCATAAGGCCAAAAACCATTCCCCAATAGATTAATAAGTCAAAGAATATAAACATTTCCCAAAAGAACTGCAAATTATTAACAGTCATATGAAAGAATACTCCAAATATCCAGTAAGAGAAATTTAAATTGAAACATACCAAGCAAACTGGCAAAGATGACAAAAATGGGAATAGTCAATATTGGAAGGATTTTGTCAGATTAACTGTTGTTAGTAGAGACATGAATTGGTCCAACCATTAGGGAAAGCAATTTGGAATTATGCAAGGAAAATAACTAAATTGTCTATACTCTTTGACCTAGCTCTTGCATTCTGTAAATACCTCAAGAAGGCAATGAAGAAAATATAGGCCTCATCTATAGCAAAATATTTCTAGCAGCACCGTCTGTAGACAAGAACTGGAAACAAAATAGATGTTCAATGAATCAGTCAGTTAATAAGTATTTATTAAGCACTTATAATGTGTCAGGTATTGGTTGAACTGGGGATACATAAAGAGGGAAAAGACAGTACCTGCTTGCAAGGAGCTTATGACCTGATGGATGGTGGTATATTAATGCAATGGGGTAAGAAATGATGAACATTATAAATACAGAGAAGCATAAGAAGACATAGGAATGGATGCAAAGTGATGTAGAACCAGAAAAATAATGCATACAATCGCTACAATAGTGTAAATAGAAAGCTCGACATCAATAACACAATAAAAAATACTGAGAAATTGTAATGACCAAACTTCACCCTAATGAAGAGATATGAAATGACACCTCTTTCTGTTCCTTTGCAGAAATGGGACACTAGGTGAGTAAGATGCTGCAACATAGTATCAGATTTTTTTGATACGCTATTTAGTTTTGCAGGTTTATTTTTTTCCTTCCTTCCTTCCTTCCTTCCTTCCTTCCTTTCTTCCTTTCCTTCCTTCCTTCCTGCCTTCCTTCCTTCCTTCCTTCCTTCCTGCCTTCCTTCCTGCCTTCTTTCCTTCCTTCCTTCCTCCCTTTCTCCCTCCCTCCTTCCCTTCTTCTTTTCCTCTCTTTCTCTCTCCTTTTCTTTCCCTCTCTCCTTCCCTCCTTCCTTCCCTCTCTTTTTTCTTTCTCTCTTTCATTCTTTCTCTGAAATCTCTGAATCTCTGAAAGAGGATCAGAAGCAAATATGCAGTGGGAAATATAGATGTTACAAAGACAAAAGATACCAATAATATTTTTTAAATGAAAAAGCTTTTTTTTTTGTGTTGGGGGTGACAATCTGTTTGCATCACATGTTCATAAATAGGTCTTTTAGTCTTCTTTTGTATTGTTCTGTTTGTCAGGGCCCAAATGCTATGCTGGATGCAAATACTCCATACAACAGGCCTGCAGTTCACTTCCTAGGAGGAATGATTTGAAAGCCAGAAGCTCAGTAACTGAATGATTTCACAAAGTCATTGTGATTCAGATGGGTATTTCGGATAGAAGGTGGAGCATAGGGGGAAACCACAAATTTTGGTCCCTTCAGAGAACCTGTCATATAACTAGTCATTACTTTCAAGATTCATGTTCCCAAAAACACATCAAAAACACCTCCCCCTGCTCAAAAACCCTTGTAAGACAATGCTGCATGGGGATTTTGGGGAGTGGAAATGCTTGAAATGTTGTTTTTGGTGTGGGTGAGAGGGAATTTTCTCTTATTTGCAACAGTGTGCATTTTTGGATGCAGATACAGAATATCTACCAAGCTGGGCAATGTAGTAGTGCACCTCCTTTGCTTTTAATTTTCTAAGGGGGAAGGAGAGGGGAAATAGTCTGTGGGGCCCTTTTTTAATGCCCTGGTTTCTGCATCAGGGCTCACAGAGCGATTCCCAGGGAGTCTGATACTCCCTTTCTGTTAGGCAAAAATCAAGCCAGCAAGCAAGAAGCATGTATTTAGTTTTGACTGTGTCAGGCAGGCACTGTGCTAAGCTCTAGAAATAAAAAAAATAGCCCCTGGCCTCACTGAACTTCCATTCTATAGGGGAAACAACAGGTACACCCAAAAGTACCTCCCCATCAAAGGGTCCAAAGAGGACTCAGAAGGGGGAGGGGGAGGGTTCGAGAGGGATAAGGTGTTCCTCCTAGTGTGCCTCCTGATTTCCGCCTTTTCTCTCTTTCCCCACCTTCCATCCAAATGGGAGCTGTTTAAAGTGTCAGAACCTCCTGCTGTTTGCATGACTAAATTGGGGCCTGTTGTTTTTGCACACTTTTAAACTGACAGTGGCCAAGAGGCTTTGCATTAGAATAAGAGTTTTCCTCTGGTCATATCTGGGATGGCCAATAGGGTCTTGAGTGTTGAGATAAAAGAAAAAAAAAACAATCTTAGTCCATGGGGGAATCTGCTGACTTGGGGCCTATGGATGTAGGCTTACATCTTTTTTTAAAAATTCAATTTAATTTTATCTTCATTCTTTCCTTCCCATCTCCCCCTCCCCCACATTGAGAAAGCAAGAAAAACAATACTGTTAAAACATGTATAGTCAAAGCAAATTCCCACATTGGCCATGTCCAAAGAAAGTGCCTCAATCTGCATTCTGAGACCTTCACCTCTTTGAGTGAAGGTGGGGAGCATGCTTCATCTTGAGTCCTCTGGAAATGTGGTTCATCATTGCGTTGATCAGAGTTTCTAAGTCTTTCAGAGTTGTTTTTCTTCACATTGTTGCAATTGTATAAATTGTTTGCTTAGTTCTCACTTCATTCTATATCAGTTCATGTAAGTCTTCCCAAGTTTCTCTGAAACCATCTCTTTCGTAATTTCTTATACCACAATAGTATTCCAGTATAGTCATACACCATAAGTTGTTCAGCCATTCTCCACTTGATGGGCACCCTTCAGGTTCCAGTGTTTTTGGCACCAGAAAAAGCTGCTATAAATATTTTTGTACATATAGATCATTTCCTTTTTTCTTTGATTTCTTTGGGATGTAGATATAGGCTTATATCTTTGCTCAGAAATTTTCTTTGCTCCCAAACTTCTCTTCAATGTGTTGAATGACCATCTGGAAAACCTTCCAATTAGAATTACTTCAGTGACAATTAATTCTGATTCATAGGAGCATAGCTTTAGAGCTGGAAGGGACCTTAGAGGCCATCTAATCCAAACCTGTCTTTTTACAGATAAGAATACTGAGGCCGAGAGACTTTCCCAAGGTCACACAACCAGGAAGTGGCAGTCAGGATTGAACTCAGGTCCTCTTGACTCCACTTTATCACACTTCCTTTACCTAGGCTCCTTGGGGCCACAAGGATAAATGGTTAAAAGGGCCTAGGACTGTAATTGGGAGACCTAGCTTACTCTCCTATCTCTTTCATTAACTTGCTATGTGGCTTTGGATAAGTGTCCCTCCCCTTTCTGGACTATATCAAATCTATAAAAATGAGAGGATTGGATTAGCCAATTTGTAAGGTCCCTTAATTCTGACATTTTGTGACTCTATGTGAGAACACTGGCCAACTATGCTATCCCTTCCCCTAATCTTCCTCGGTGACTCAGTGGATGGCATGAAGGGCTAGGAGTCAGGAAGACCTGAATTGAAATCTGATCTCAGATATTTGCTAGCTTGTGACCTTAGGCATATCCCCTCTGACTGCCTCAGTATTCTCAACTGCAAAATGTTGAAAATAATACCTCCCACAGTTATTGTAAAGATCAAATGAGATAATACTTATAAAGCATTTAACATGGTGCCTGGTGCAGAGTAGGTACCTGACAAATGCTTGCTCCCTGCCTTCCATCCTCCCCTAGGAAATATGGATGTTCCCTGCATCTGAGCTCTGATGAGGTTTTGGAGGAGACCACGGTTTTCCTCTCTGATATGACCTCACAGATTGAGGTTGTGTCCCCAAGCTGCTGAGGTTCCTTTAAGAACCCATTTGACATCAAAGATAAACAAAATAACAAGCATTCTGTGTGAAACATGAACCACAAAGGAAAAAACAGAATTGTCAACCTCAGAAAAGGCCTTGCTTGGGTGAGGCCACCAGCCAATCTGGAGAACTGATTTTCATTAGCTTTCTCAAAAGCTCAGATGTGGTAGGGGCAGAAATGCATGTAAGACAAATAGTTTCCTTACCTGAGCTGTGGTTCAAAGCGGGGAACTGCCTCACAGGCATGGAGCATGGCTTGGGAGCAAGACAGGAAAACAGGAAGATGAAAGATACCCACATTTTTGATAGCTCAGGATCAAGTGCTTTGAGGGGGGGAGCATCCATTAAATTTCTACAGTGTTTAAAAAAAAATTCTCCTTTCAATAAAAGTTTTATTGATGCTTTTTATTCTTTATACCACAGATATTTCTGAATGCCCCACCCCCAACCACAAATAGACCTTCCTTTGTCACAGAGAAAAGCAGTTAAGCAAGTAACCAACCTTGTGATCTCATCTGATAGCAAACACAACATTTGGCACCTTGTTGTTGACCACGGCCCTACAGAGAAAAGGGTCATACGTTTAGTTCTCTGCTCTCCAAGACTGATATTGGTCATTAACGCAAAGTTGTGTTTTTGTTTTTGTTTTTCACATATGTACTTAACAATGACTGCTCTTAGCTCAGCTGGGCCTTTCCTGGGTTCGGTTTATAGAAAATGCCTTAGGTTTTCCAAAATTAATCAATTAAAAAACATTTATTAAGTACTTAGCATGTGCCAGGCATTGTGCTAAGCACTGAGGATACAAAGAACAACAAAAACCGTATCTGCTCACAGTGAACTCAGGGGAAGACAATGCATGAATAAGTAGGTACAGACAAGATACATAAAAGACAGTTAAATCTCAGAGAAGTCCCTAGTAGTTAGGAGGATTAGAAAAGGTTTTCTTTTCTTTTTCTTTTTTTTGGTAGAAAAGGTTTTCTGCAGAATGTGGGATTTGTGAAGAGTCTTGAAGGAAGCTGGGAAAACTAGGAGGTAGAAGTGAGGAGCAAAAGCATCACAAGTATTAGGTGTACCAAGTGCAAAGAGGAGAGATGGAATGTATTGCTCGAGGAACGCCAAGGTAGCTGGATTATAGTGTATGTTATAGGGAGTAAAGTTTAGAAAGACTGGAAAGGTAGGAAGGGGCCAGATGGTGAATAGCTTTAAATAGCAAATAGAGAATTCTGTATTTGCTCATGAAAGTAAACAGAGAGCGACTGGAATTTACTGAGTACAATAGTGTTGTGATCAGACCGATGCATTAGGAAAATCACTTTGGCAGTCATGTAGAATCAACACAGATATAAGTAGAGGTTGGAATGGAGTATGAAGAGACTTCAGGTAAGGAGAGCAATTAGAAGGCTATTACAGTAATTCAGATGAGAGGTAATGAGGGCCTGAACTAGGGTAGTGGCTGTATGAGTGGAGAGAAGTGGGTTTATATAAGAAATGTTTTTAATCCACTCTGCTATCTGCTTCCATTTTATGGGTAAGTTCATCCCATTCACATTCACAGTTATGATTACTAATTGTGTATTTCCCTTCATCCCAATTTTCTCCTGTTCATCCTTTTCTCTCTTTCTCCCCTTTCACCCTGTCCTTCCAAGTATTTTGCTTCTGATCACCGCCTCCCTCAATCTTCCCTCCCTTCTATTAGTCCACCCTCTTTTCTTATCTTCCTCCCCTCCTACTTTCCTAATGGGTAAGATAGAATTCTATACCCAAATGAGTGTGTATGTTATTCCCTCTTTGAACCAATTTTGATGGTGGAAGTTTCAAGCGTTGCCTGCCATCTTGCCCTCCATTGTAACAGGTCTTTTGTGCCTCTTCATGTGAGATGATTTACCCCATTCTACCTCTCTCTTCCCTCTTCTCCTGGTGAAATCTTCTTTCTCATCCTTTAATTTTTTTAAATTGTCATCCCATCATAGTCAACTTATACCTGTGCCCTCTATGTATATCCTTCTAACTGCCCTAATAATGATAAAGTTTTTAAGTACCATCTTCCCATATAGGAATGTAAATAACTCAACCTTATTGAATCCCTTATATTTTCTCTTTCGTACTTACCTTTTTATGCTTCTATTCAGTTTTGTATTTGAAGATCAAATTTTCTGTTCAACTCTGGTCTTTTCATCAAGAATGCTTGAAAGTCTTCTGATTTGTTGAATGTCCATTTCCCCCCCCCCCGAAGGATTATATTCAGTTTTGCTGGGTAGGTGATTCTTGACTGCAATTTTGTTTTGGGATCTCTTTCAGGAGGTGATTGGTAGACTCAATTTATGTTTTATCCTCTGGTTCTAGGATATCAGGGTAGTTTTCTTCAATAAGTTTTTAAAAAAATGATGTCCAGGCTTTTTCTTTTTTTGATTATGGCTTTCAGGTAGCCCAGTAATTCTTAAATTATCTTTCCAGGATCTATTTTCCAGGTCAATTGTTTTTTCCAATGAGATGTTTCACAGTTTCTACTATTTTTTTCATTCTTTTGATTTTATTTTATTGTTTTTTGATGTCTCATGGAGTCATTAGCTTCTGTTTGCCCAATTCTAATTTTTAAGGAATTATTTTCTTCAATGAGCTTTTGTATTTCATCTTCCATGTGGCCAATTCTATTTTTAAGGAGTTCTTTTCTTCAAATGAATTTTTGTACCTCTTTTTCTATTTGTTGTGCTTTCTTCACCAAGCTGTTGCCTCTTTTTTCCCCCATGATTCTCTTGCATGACTCTCATTTCTTTTCCCAATTTTTTTTTCTACCTCTCTTGTTTGGTTTTCAAAATCTTTTTTGGGCTCTTGCAGGATTTCTTTTAGGGCCTGAAACCAATTCACATTTTTCTTTGAGTGTTTGCATGTAGCCATTTTGACATTGTTGTCCTCTTCTGAATTTTTGTTTTGCTCTTCCTTGTCACTATAGTAACTTTCTATGGTCTATTTTTTAGTTTAGTTTTTTGTTTTGTTTAATTTTCTAGCCTATTTTATGACTTTTAACTTTATGTTAAAGTTGGGCTCTTCTCCTGGGGTGGAGGAGGCACCATTCCAAACTTCTTGCCCAGGGGTGCGGGGCCTTACTACTGGCTTTTCCTGGGGCTTGAGGCCTTCCTGCTGGCTTTCTGGGGCCATAGCCTGCTGCTCACTTACCTAGATACCACCTGTACTTTTACTCCTGCGAGATAGACCTTTCCTGCTGACCTTTTAAGTTATCTTGGGCTGGGGGATTGTTTTCACCTCATTCTTTTGTTGGTTCTGCTGCTCCAGAATTCATTTTGAGGCATTATTTTATAATTGGAGTTGGATTTGGGAGAGTTCAGGATCTGGGAGCTGAATTTGGGAGAGTTCAGACGAGTTTCTGCTTTACTCTGCCATCGTGTCTCCACTCCACCCCCCATGAGAGTGAGGAGTCAAGGATGACACTGAGGTTGAGAACCTGGCTGACTATGAGGATAGTGGTGCCCTTGACAATAATAGGGATGTTCTAAAGAAGGGAGGTTTTAGGGGATGGGGTAGAGGAAAATAATGAGTTCTATTCTAGATATGCTGAGTTAGGGATGTCTATAGGATATCCAATTCAAGATGTCTAAAAAGTGTTTGGTGATGCAGGACTGAATCTTAGGAAATAGACTAGGGCTAGACATATAGATTTGGGAATCATCTGCAAGGATAAGATAATTCAACCCACAGGAGCTGGTGAAATCACCAAGTGAGAGAGTATAGAGAAAAGGGTCCCAGGATAGAGTCTAGGGAGACATCCATAGTTAGTCGATATGACATGGTTGAAGAAAGAACCAACAAAGGAGATGGAGAAAGGGTGATCAGGTACGGAGGAAGGAAATCAGGAAAAAGCAGTATCATGATGACTTAAAGGTGAGAGAAATGATCAGCAGTGTCAGCTGCTGCAAAGAAGTCAAGAAGAATGAGGACTGAGAAAAGACCACTAGTTTTGGTAATTAGAAGATCATCAGTAACTTTTTCTTCTCTACCCCAGTCATTTGTTCCTGACAACTTGTTCCACAATTACTGAAAAATAATCTGTTTCAGACTTACTTAGACTAGAATAATAAAGCCAGATCAGGAAGGGATCTAATCTAACCCTTTCATTTTCAGATGAGGAAACTGAAGCCCAGAGAGATAACTGACTTGCCCAAGGTCACCCAGGTTGCTGAGTAGCAGAAAGAGAACTAAGAATTCAAGTCCTCTCCCTCTCAAACCAGAGCTCTTTTTGCTGCCTCTTAATTGACCTTCCTGTCTTCAGTTTCTTTCCTCTCTAGTCTGCCCTCTGCAGAGCAACTAAAATAATTTTCTCACAGCACAGTTGTGATCTTTAGTGACTTGTCCATGTTTAGGTCAGCCTTTAAAGCCATCACAGTTTGCCTCCAAACTCCCTTCACAGTCCTCTATTTCTCCAGTCTCCATTATAAGCTCTCCACTCTCCTTCCTCAAATTGAGAGGCAGCAAGGTAGCACAGCACATATAACATTGGACTTGGAGTGCAAAGGCCTGAGTTCAAATATGGCCTTAGAAAATAGCTGTGTGACCCTGTGCAAGTCACAGGGTCTGCCTCAGTTTCTTTGTCTACCTCAGTTTCCTCATCTGTAAAGTGAGGATTAAAGCAGCACCTGATTCCCAGGGTTGCTGTGAGGATAAAGTGAAAAAAAAATTTGTAAAATCCTTTATAAATCTTGAAGACATATAAATGCTGGATATTATTATTCTTAAAAAATTGGAATCCCGGCCATTCCCTTATATCAGTCTTGCTTTGGTGCATCAGTACAAGTCACCTCCCACCTCCTCTCCCATGCTAGGAGTATATTTCTTTCTTATTGGCACCTGATGAAATTCTCTTCCTTCAAGGTCCAGATTAGGGGTCATCTCCATGACGTCTGAAAGTGTTTTCTCCCGCCTCAGATTTTCCTAGATCACTTTGTCTCCTTTGTCCCCATCACCCCTGTCCTGGTGTCATATTTGTCTGTGGGTTTCATACCTTCCCCTGACCCCAGTAGACTATAAATTCCTTGAGAGAACTGTGATGTTCACCTTTATAATCCCAGTGTCTAATATGGCACCTTGCACGTGGTAGGTACTTAATAAATTTTTACTGAGATTAATTGAATTTTATTATAACATTTTAGAAAAATAAATTTTAAGCTGGTTTTTGGTATGATTTTTTGTAAGTGGCTAGCATCTGCTTGATAGATGAAAATCTTTGTAACCTGCCTGTGCTTCTGGCATCAAGTCATTACGTTCCTGACTTTTTGGTGGGCTTATGTTCTTCATTCAGAGAACAAGCGAAACTTTGGGATGATTCTATAACCAGGCACCTGTTAGGGAAATACCTTTGCATTAGACTGAGTAAGAGGATGTCAGAGAGTTAGACATCCCAGACGGCTTCACTAAAAATCATACCCATGCAGACTTTAGTGAAATTCAGGACATGGACACAGAAAAATGGATTCACAGTAATCTTATTGCTTATGAAAAGCACTGACCCATCACTTCTAGGACAGCATTCTTAACCTGCGGTTTACAGATTCTTTAGATTTTAGGGAGTTTGGATGTGAACTTGGATGGGAAAAAATAATATCCTTATTTTCACTATCCTTTGGTTTCCTTTGTAACCCCATGCATTGAGAAATATTATTCTGAGATAAGATTCATAGGCTTCATCAGACTGTCAAAGGGGCCCATGAAACACAAAACAACATTAAGAACCCCCGCTCTAGAGAGAAAACTTTTTGGACAGAAATTTGCAGGGTTAGAGCTTATTGACCAGCTGTGATGGATAGGTCATTAGCTTTGTAGGCAGGCAGGACTGAGTTCAAATCCCACCTCAGGCACTTCCTGGCTGTGTGATTCTAAGTCAGAACTTCTACTTGCCTCATTTTCCTACCCTGTAAAATGAAGGGGTTAGACTGCATCATCCCTAAGATCCCTTTCAACTTTAGATGTGAGGCTTCTTGGGCAAGGAAGGATACCAAGGGGGGCTGCTAGGTGGCGCAGTGGATAGAGCACCAGCCCTGGAGTCAGGAAGACCTGAGTTCAAATGTGGCCTCAGACACATAACATTCTTTAGCTGTGTGACTCTGGGCAAGTCACTTAACCCCAATTGCCTCACCAAAAAAAAAAAAGAATACTAAGCAAAAGAGCCTATGGGATTCTGGTGAAGAAAGACCCCTTTAGGGTATTCCTGTGCCACTGGGGTTGATAGCAGAGGACCAGACAACCCTGTAAGCCCTCATATAGAGAGTGCAGTTTCAGGGGGTAATGGGCCAGTAACTTCTAGCTTTTCATTGATATTTTTCTTAATTCCACGCAACAGTTTGGAGTACCCTGGCACATGAACTCTTTGAGCCTAGCATTCGGCTTGCTCCATGATGGTTGCCAGGATCAGAAGACCAGAGGGAAGTACAGCAGTGACCCATCAATCCATGAATCAATCAACAAGCATTTATGAAATGCTATGAGTCAAACTCTGTACTAAGCTCTGAAGATACCACCACCACCACCACCAGCAATGACAACAACAGTTCCTAGACCATCCAGAGAAGCTAGTAAGAGGGTGGGGTATGTGCACCTGTTTTATTTTAAGTGAATCTTAACATGAAATGCAATGGGGCTAGATTAGGTGACTCAATATCCATTCATTCATTAATTTGTTCATTCATTCAGGAAATATTTATCAATCACCTACCACATACACAGAGAGAAAGCCGTGTGCTGGACATTGGGCAAGACATAAAATTTAGATAAGTCAGTCCTTGCCTTCATAAAATTTATAATCTAGGATGGGATTATAACATATACATAGATTATAGCACTATGCAGCATTACCTAATAGGAGCATTTAAAAAATACAAAACAAAATGCTTTGGGATTTTCCTTTCAGCATTGAAGGTCAAAGCTTCAGTAAAGTCATTTACTCTAATGAGAATCATTGACAAACTGGCCAGTAAATAGCATTTCAGGGTTTTCTAAGATCTTTTCAAAGCCTCCCATTGGAGCCTCCTAACGATCTAGTGAGGTAGGTGCATTATTATCACCCCCAATTTACTGTTGATTAAGCTGAAGCCCAGAGAGGTATGCTAGAACCACAGATCATAGATTTAGGGCTGGAAGGAATATTAAAGGTTGTCTAATCCATCTGCCCTTCTCATTTTACAGATGAGGAAACTGAGGCCAAGCAGGTCAAGTAACTTGCCAAAGTTCATACATCAAGCATGTGACAGAATCAGGGTTTGGGTTCAAATCATCTTGACTCAAAAATTTCAGTTTATGGAAAGTTGTTATTGCCTGAATCTGGTTGTAGTACATTGTTTAGGAAGGACATTCAGCATGGGCCAAATTCACTCACCACTTTGGTTGCTTTGTCTGAAAAGTCCACATCAGCCTAGTTCTAGCTTAACCTTGGTCCTCCTCAGCTTTAAATGCCCCCCTCAGTCACCTTTGGTACCATCATAAACTTTTTTAAGACAAAAGAAAAATTTTTTAAAGGCTCACACAATCAGTGTAACATTTTAGACTGCTGGCTTTGAGAAAGTTTGGCTGGGGGTGTTGACTTACTTTCATGGTTACCACAAGAAAATGGCTAAGTCTTTCAAAAAATCTAAGAACACGTGGTGAGTGAGATCTTCATAGAGAAATGCTGCCTGGTAATTGTGTCAAAACTGGAGGCAAACTCTAATTCTTCTGCTTGGCTAAGAAAGATGAGGCTAAGCACCCCAAGAGTATCCTTGTACTATTAGAGAACTTTTGAGATCATGGATCACTGAGTCAAAAAAATACCTCAGAGGTCAAGGATCCCAATCCTACCATTTTATAAAGGAAGAACCTGAGTGCCAAAGACAGTAAGTTCCTTGCCCAAAGTCAAAGTATGTGTCGTGGGAGAATTGGAACCCAAGTCTTCTCACTTCAGAGAAGCTATTTTCCCACTATGCCATGCTGACTCCTCCAAGTGCAGACATAATCCTGTGTGCTAGGCTCTATTCCTCCAGGACGAAGAGAAAGACAGCACTTTGGTTCTGACCCCTGATTCACTTGACCACCCCTCCTCCCCCTGACCTCAATTGGCCATGATGCTGAGGAAAACAGAAGTAAACCTTGACTTTCCCTGGGACGCTCCCTCGGAGTTTCACTTTGTGTGCCAAAGCACCTAAGCACTTTGCTGGTTAGTTTCAGAAAAGCCCAGAAAAGTGCTGTCAGAAACTGGAGTTTCTCCTGACTTGGGGGTGGGGAGAGGGTCATAACCACAAGCCTCCTGTCCTGGGAGTATAGTGCTGGTGGAAGGAGGGTATTCAGAGCCTCTCAAGGAAGACTTTCTCAGCTTCTTGAAACCTTGATCTGATTTTACCCAAGTAAATTGAATTGGATTCAATTTACTAGAAGAAAAGAAATATGCAAAAAATGTATACAAATAGGAAAATGAAAAATGCATACAAAATAAGTACAAAGGGATTGGGTGGAAAGCTGTAACACCTGGGAGAGGGGGGACTTGGATCAGGAAAAGCCTGATCATCATCAGCTTCCTATACTAATAGGAAATGGCACTTGAGTCTCACCTACTTGTCGAGTATGGTGGGCTAGGCCTCCAGTCATCAAAACTACCCTTCCTATCTCCCCCTACCAGTGAGCCTGAAGGCTTATTGTCCTAACATTCCTACCTCAGCCAATACAAGCTCCTCAAAAGTGTTTCCTTACTTGTCCATCCATCCTCTTCCCCCCCCCAATCTATTCTTTGTAGCCTTCACATCTTTGCCTAATTGGCTGGCAAGAGGTTGGTTTGGGTACAGCCCTGTAATTTGTGACTCATTCCTCTCTCCATAGACCAAGGAGACAGATCATTCCAATGACTGGTGACTCATTTGGACATGTCTGTTCTAGCCAAAAACTTTAAAGAAAACTGCCCCTCTCTCCTGTACCTTCTCACTCTGACTCAGGCTGTTATAAGCTACGCTTTTGTCTGAGCCTTTTGGTTGAGGTTGGGAGGCCTGTGGGGAGTGACTCTTGGGTGGTACCCAAGCTCAGTCAGGGCTGCTGGAGCCAATCTGTCCTTGGTATGGCCATTGCAATACCTCTCTGGTGGCAAATGCTTGTGTGAAAGGCTGAGGTCAGGGCAGGTGTTATACACATTTGGATGATTATAGTGAATGGCGCCCATTGTCCAGGTGGAGGTTCTCCCCACCCTCCCCTTGCTGGGGTTCTGTAGCAAAGTTGCTCTTTATCCCTCACCATGCTCTGGCTTAGATCATCATCATCATGGTCATAATGGGGTTGGGAAAAGATAGAGCACCTTTCTTTCCAGACCCAGCCTAACTAGAATAGATCCTGAGGTAAGTAGTATGGGGTAAGGGAAGGAGAGTTGCCATTTTAGATATCACCTTGCAGTTCAGTCAGAAGCAGCAGGTTACTGGATGAGGTGTCTTCCTCTTTAGAGAGGACCTGCTCCTGGAGTACAAGGAATCTTTTCTTTTGGGGTTTGTACTCCTAGTACTTAGGATGGTGCCTGGCTCCCAGTAGGTGTTTAATAAATGCTTTTGAAATGGTCTAAACCTTTCATGCATAGACTGTCAAAACTGGAAGGAGCCTTAGAGACCATCACATCCAAAGCCTTCAATTTATGGACTAGGAAGCTAAGGCCCAGAGAAGGGAAGATCACATTTTTCTAAGGACCCTTAACTAGTCTGACTAGAGTCAGATCCAATTTCTGGGGCTTCAGTATTATCAGCTGTTTTGCCTCCTGAAAGAGCAACGCCTTGGTAGTAAGGAAATCCTGGGTTGGTGTCCTGGTTCTGACATTTATAAACTGTGCTATAAACAAGCCATGTCACCTCTCTTTGCCTCTTTTTCTAAATGAATGAATAAATGAGTGAATGTATGATTCAAAAAGCATTTATTAATCACTTATTATGTGCCAGGGACTATAGTAAACTCTGGGGATACAGATACAAAGCAGAGATGTTCTCTGCCATTGTAAGAGGGGCAGATGTCATTCCTCAGTTGACAAATAGTCAAAGGGTATGAACAGATGGTTTTCAGAAATCAAAGTTATCTATAGTCATATGAAAAATTGCTCCAAATCACTATAGATTAAAGAAATGCAAATTAAAACAACTCTGAAAAAACCTCGTATCTATCAGATTGGCTAATATGGCAGAAAAGGAAAATGGCAGATGTTGGAGGGGATGTGGAAAAATAGGGATACTAACGTACTATTGGTGGAGTTGTGAACTGATACAGCCATTCTGGAGGGCAATTTGGAGCTGTGCCCAAAGGCTATCAAACTGTGCATACCAGCAATACTAGGTCTATATCTCAAAGAGATCTAAGAAAAAAGGGAAAGGATCTATACACATAAAAATATGTTAGCAGCCTTTTTGTGGTGGCAAAATATTGGAAATTGAGGAGAGTAGCTAAACAAGTTGTGGTATATGATTGCAGTGGAGTACTATTGTGCTATAAGAAATGATGAGCAGGATGCTTTTATCTATTTTTAATAGTTATTTTATTTTCCCCCCAGTTACACGTCAAGAAAATTTTTAGCATTCTTTTTTATAAGGTTTTGAGTTCCAAATTTTTCTCTCCCTCCCATCCCCTCTTCTGAAAATGGTAGGCAGTTAGATATAGTTTATACACGTACCATCATGTAAAAATATTTCCACAATAGTCACCATTGTGAAAGAAGAAAAAGATCAGAAGGGGAAAAAAACATGAGAAAGAATAAAGTAAGTAAAAACAAATATGCTGTGATCTGCATTCAGAGCCCATCAGTTCTTTATGTGGATAAGGATAGGATTTTCCTTTGTGAGTCCGTTGTAATTGTCTTAGATCATTATGTTGCTGAGAAGAGCCAAGTCATCCATAGTTGATTATCACACAGCGTTGCTGATACTGTGTATAATGTTTTCCTGGTTCTGCTAATTTCACTTTGCATCAATTCATACAAGTCTTTCCAGGTTTTTCTGAAATCTGCCTGTTCATCATTTCTTACTGAACAATATGGGCATTCCCCCAATTTCTAATATTTTACTACCTCAAAAAGGACTGCTATAAATATTTTTGCACATGTAGGTCCTTTTCCCTTTTTTTTTTTTAAGGCAATTGGGGTTAAGTGACTTACCCACACAGCTAGCGTTATGTGTCTGAGGCCGGATTTGAACTCGGGTTCTCCTAACTCCAGAGCCAGTGCTCTATCCACTGCACTACCTAGCTGCCCCTTCCTTTTCCCTTTTTTATGATCTCTTTGGGTGGCAGACCTAGTAGTGGTATTGCTGGATCAAAGAGTATGCACAATTTCATAGCTCTTCGGGCTTTGTTCCAAATTGCTCTCCAGAATGGTTAGATCAGTTCACAACTCCACCAACAGTACATTATTGTCCCAATTTCCTCACATCATCTCCAACATTTATCATTGTCCCTTTCTATTATATTAGCCAATCTGATATGTGCGAAGTGGTTGTTTTAATTTGAATTTCTCTAATCAAAAGTGATTTAGAGCACTTCTTCATATGCCTTTAAGATAGCTTTGATTTTTTTATCTGAAAACTTCCTGTTCATATCCTTTGACCATTTATCAATTGAGGAATGGTTTGTATTCTTGTAAATTCGACTCAGTTCGCCATATATTTGAGAAAAGAAGCCTTTATCAGAGATACTTGCTGTAAAGACTGTTTCTCAGCTTTCTACTTTCCTTCTAATCTTGGTTGCATTGGTCTTGTTTGTACAGAAGCTAATTTAATATAATTATAATTGCTTATTTTGTGTTTTGTAATGCTCTCTATCTCTTGTTTGGTCATTCATTCTTCCCCTCTCCATAGATCTGACAGATAAACTATTCCTTGTTCTTCTAATTTGCTTATGGTGTCACCTGTATGTCTAAACTGTGCCAAAGGTCTGTCATATCTAACTTTTCTAATATTCTATTTACCTCCTTAGTTTCTCTCTTGTTTATTTTTGGTTGGCTTTATTGAGTTCTGAGAGGGGACAGTTGAGGTTCCTCATTAGTATAGTTTTGCTGTCTATTTTTTCCTGTAACTCACTTAACTCCTCCTTTAAGAATTTGAATGCTATACCACTTGGCGCATATATGTTTAGTATTGATATTGCTTTATTGTCTGTGGTACATTTTAGCAAGCTGTAGTTTCCTTCCTTATCTCTTTTAACTAGGTCTATTTCTGCTTTTAGTTTGTCTGAGATCAGGATTGCTACCCTTGCTTTTTTCTTTTTACTTCAGCTGAAACATAATAGATTCCACTCCAGCCCCTTACCTTTATTCTGTGTGTGTCTCTCTGCTTCAAATGTGTTTCTTGTAAACACCATATTGTAGGATTCTGGTTTTTAATCCACTCTGCTCTCTGCTTCCATTTTATGGAAGAGTTCATCCCATTCACATTACAGTTATGATTATTACCTGTGTATTTCCCTCCATCCTATTCTTCTTCCTGTCTGCCCTTTCTGTCCTTTTACCTTTTCCCTCCTTACCAGTGTTTTGCTTCTGTCCACCACCTCCCTTGATCTGTCAGTCCCCACTCCTCCTACCCCTGCCTTTACTTGATCTCCTCCCCTCCTACTTCCCTATTGAGTAAAAGAAATTTCTATATTCAACTGACTGTTGAATTCCCTCTTTGAGCCAATATTGATGAGAGTAAGGTTCAAGCAAAGTTCATTGCCCACCCTCCCATCTTCCCCTCCACTGTCTCTTGTGCCTCTTCATGTGAAATGATTTACCCCATTCTACCTGTCTCTTCCTCCTTCACTCATTGTACTCCTCTTTCTCATCCCTTTTTTATGTTATTCCCTGAAATTCACCTTATACCCATACTCTCTGTCTGTGTATAGTCCTTCTAGCTCTGCTCTTAGTAATATATATTTTTTAAAGAATTACAAGTATCATCTTCCCATGTAGGGATGTAAATAGTTTAGCTCTATTGAATCTCTTATGTTTTCTTTTCTCTTTTTACCTGTTTATGCTTCTCTTGGCTCTTGATATTGGAGGTTAATTTTTTTATTTAGTTCCAGTCTTCTTGTGAAATCTTTCTATTTCATTGAATGACCATTTTTTCCCTTTATGTATTATGCTTAATTTTGCCAGGTAAGTGATTCTTGGTTGTAGTCCTAGTTTCTTTGC
Source organism: Phascolarctos cinereus (assembly GCF_003287225.1). Lineage (NCBI taxonomy): Eukaryota > Metazoa > Chordata > Mammalia > Diprotodontia > Phascolarctidae > Phascolarctos > Phascolarctos cinereus. The sequence goes on from NW_027555625.1 coordinate 347,495,518, forward strand.
TTTCTGGAATATCATGTTCCATGACTTCTAATCCTTTTATGTTGCAGCTGCCAAGTCCTGTGTAATGTAATCCTGATTGTGACTCTCTAATATTCGAATTATTTCTTTCTGGCCACTTGTAGTATTTTCTCCTTGACCTGATAGTTTTGAAATTTGGCTATAATGTTCCTTGGAGTTTTTGTTTTGTGATCTTTCCTGAGATGATAGGTGGCCTATTTTGGCTCTGGTTCTAGGACATGAGGGAAGTTTTCCTTAATAATTTCTTGAAAGATGCTGTCCAGGTCCTCTTTTTGATTATGGCTTTCAGGTAGTCCAATGATTCTGGTATTGTCTGTCCTAGATCTATTTTCCAGGTCAGTTGCTTTTCCCATGAGGTATTTTACATTTTCTTCCATTTTTTCATTCTTTTGAATTTGTTTGATTGATTTTTGATGTCTCATAGGGTCATTAGCTCCCACTTGCCCAATTCTAACTTTTAAGATGTACTTTTCCTCAATTAGCTTTTGTGCTTTCTTTTCCATTTGGCCAATTGTATTCTTTAAGGAGTTGTTTTCTTCAGTAGATTTTTGTATCTTCTGTTCCATTTGGCCAATTCTACTTTTTAAGCAGTTTTCCAAGCTGTTGACTCTTTTTTCATAATTCTCTTGATCACTCTCATTTCTTTTCTCATTTTTTACCTTCTATCTCTCTTATATGATTTTTAAGCTCCTTTTTGATCTATGAGTTCTTTCTGGGCTTGAGACCACTTCCCATTTTTCTTTGGGGTTTTGCTCATGGGTGTTTTGACATTGTTGTGTTCTTCTGGGTTTGTGTTTTGGTCTTCCTGTCACCATAATAACTTTGTGTGGTCAGATTCTTTTTGTTATTGTTGTTTTTTGCTCATTTTTTTGGGGGGGTGCTTTATTCCTTTCTTTTAAATTTGAGCTATGCACCTGGGGTGGAAGGTGCACTGTCTCTGGCTCTTGTGTCAGAGGCTGCAGGCCCTGGTGCTGCCCTGAGACCTGTGGAAGGTGTTAGTGTCTGGTGCTGTGCTGAGGGAGTGGGATGAGGGGTGGCTGTCACTGCTGGAGGCTGTAGGAGTCTGGTAGCTTACCTGGTGTTGAACTGGGGTTCTAGTGGTGGTGTCTGGTGTGTGCTGAGGCCTGGTGGAATGTTTCTGTGTTTCCCTTGGGCTACACCAAAGCAAGTGGAGGTCTGACTACTTGAGAATGGCTGTTTGCCTGGGGCTACACTGAAGCACTGGGAGGTCCTGATGTTGGCATTTGCCTGTTCCACCGCACTGAGGCTCAGGGTCTCCTGCTGGTTTGCTGAGGTGAGGTTTGCTGCTGGTTTGCTGGGATGCTTCCTATCCTGGAATGCACTCTCCTTTTACCTGAGTGAAATGGACCTTTCTTGCCAATTTTCCAAGTTTCTTGAGCTAAAAGATTGTTTCACCTCATCTTTTTGCTGGTTCTGGTTCTGCTGTTCCAGGATTTGTTTTGGGGCACCATTTTATGATTGTTCAGAGGTGAATATGGGAGAGTTACAGCAATTTACTGCTTACTCTGCCATCTTGGCTCCCAGAAGTGTGCAGGATACTTTTGGAAAAATCTGTAAAGACTTACATGAACTGATGTAAAATGAAATGAGCAGAACTAGGAGATCATTGTACACAGTAATAGCAATATTGAATGATAATCACCTGTGAATGACTTGGCTATTCTCATCAATACAATTGATCCAAAACAATTCTGAAGGACTTATGATGAAAAATGCTATCTGCCTCTGGAGAAAGAATTTATGGCATCTGAATACAGATTGAAATATTCTTTTTAAACTTTATTATCCTTGTTTCTTTTGGTCTGCATTTTCTTTTGCAACATGGATAATATGGAAATGTTTTGCATGACTGCACATGTATAATTTATATCAGGTTGCTTGCCTTCTCAAGGGGTGAAGGTAGGAGAGAATTTGGAACTCAAAATAAAAAAAAAAGAATGTTAAAATTTTTTGTTTAGATGTAATGGAGAAAAATAAAATAAAAATTACAAGTAAAAAGGAGGAGGAGACAATGTATATAAGGGAGTCATGGCTAGGGGCAGGTGTTTTTTTCTGAGCTGTCACAGGGATAAGGAGTGAAACTATAGGATATTCTCATTCACCCTTTTCTGAAGCAATAATAGGATTAATTTGATTACTATTCCAGAGCAGGAAGTAAGGGAAGATTTGAGTGTGCCTGGCTGAAGTGCAGGAAGGTGATCTGAATGAAGCATGGTTGAGGGGTGGGAGTTGGTCTAGCTAGATAGTGAATTCTGAAAAATCAGGACAGCACTGCACCAAGATCTGAAGTAAGCATACTTGAATTATATACCCCAAAGAATCTTTGTGAGAAAAGTGCTTCACCAACCATAAAGTACTACAGAAATAGGAGCTATTAGTGTTATTTATTTAAATGTAATGGGGCATTGCTGTGCATGCCTAGATCAGCTAAGAGGTGGCAACTATGTTGGAGATAACAGGGCTGTGCTTCTTATAGAAGACATCTGTATTCCTCTATTATGTAATCTTTTACTTCATAAGTGAGAGAGCATCCTCCTTCTATTTGCTGAGTAGCCAAAATGGACTACAGTCTGGGATACTCTCACTCTTCAGCAGTACTTGGGGAAGACGGATGTTCTGTTCACCCACAACATGGGCACCCTGAACTAAGCTGGGTGGGGTTAAAAGCTATCTCCCTCCCCACTTCAGTCCCTTTAGGCCCTGTGGCTCCAAGAAATGGGCTTGGAGTTTTGGTCTTTTTTATTTATCCTTTTCAATTCTAAGCACAGGCAGCATAGTCCTCAGAATGGAAGCTTGAGCCATGGTGACCTTGGAAGGAGTATTCCAGGTTCAATATTGCAGCCTGACTAGCAGGGAAACCCTAAGAAACTGGAGTGCTGGGCCTAGAGCTGAAAAGGACAGACAAAATAGACAAGAATTCTAAGTCTTTTTTATTTTAGGGTGACAGGGCCTAAAGCTGGCAAAGTGGAAAAGAGGTGGATTTTCCTTCTATACAGTTCAGTACATGATGTTCATGTTGTGAGTGAACATGACTTTCCTCTTCTGGATGCTATCAGAAAGAGAATAAGACTATCCTAGTCTGAAAGAATTAAAGATCCAGACTGTCCTAGCTATGCAGCCAATGGAAAGAAGCTACTTCCACCTACATAGTAGGCAAATGCAAGATATCTTCTCCCAGAAGCAGATCCTTGACATTTCCCATGTGGATGCCTCAGTCTTAGGTGATCTGGGCATCACAACAAAGCCCCATTACATAAAATACAAAAACATCTTTCATTATTTATCATGAGAATATTTAGGCTATTTCCTCACCCCCAATATTGGATTCACATTTACTAAGAAACCTTATGAGCAAGATGTCTTTTGTTTTCTTCATAACATGCCTAGAGCAAAGTCAGACACAAAATAGACAGCAAAGTCTTTCTATGAGAAAATTACTCTTTGCTATGTTTTTAGGGGCAGCAATGGCTATACTAGTCACCTAGGAGAAATAGGGTACAGAATGGTTAAGAAATATGGTTCTTATTCTCAAAGAGGCTTCTTTGTCAATAAGACCAAGAATGAGGAATCATAAAAGAGGCTAAAATCCCTATCCTCTGGCCATGTTCCCTAAGAAGCTATGTCCTGCCAATCTGGAAGAGGACTTGTGCTCTACTCCAAATTAAATCCTAATGGTAAGTTCTTGTCAATCATGTAAAGGTAAGGAGTGCAAGTGGGAGGCAGGAGAGAATGAGGATGGACTCCAATGTATCTCTCTGATGTATTTTGGAGACACTCATTCCATTGTCCTTCTTCTATCTGTAGAGTTTTTAGACCTATAGAAAAAGCAGGTGAAACCCTGAGAATAGCAGCATACTTTCTTGGACCCTGATTGCAGAAAAACTTTTCTATGCTAGAATTACAGAGAATCGCTCATTGGGTTTCCTGGCCACAGTCTGACTCAGATTCCTAACCTGTCCTGAAAATCCATTGATATAGGTCTTCTATCAAATCTTATGTATGGAGATTACTGCTAGAATGGAATCAGTGCCAGGTGCTTTGCCATATGAGAGGAACTTTATGGTGTTCAATACCTCTTCTTCAGTTGGAAGTTCAGGTAGAGAGGCATTGACTTTGACTTGAGGCATGTGGTCAATTGCTTCAGCATTGGTTGATGACAGTCTGTTGAGAACACTATGTTCATCCCATCTCTCCAGGATCATATCCTTATCACTGATCAGTGTGGCTCTATCAGTACTGAATAGTTGAGATGTATCAGTGTTCTTTGGCCCATAAATAGCCACAGAGCGTTGTAGAAGTGCTTTCGGTTACTGCTATTGGCAAAAAATGGAATCTCATCTGCCTTCTTACTGAGCCAAGATTCCTGCATCTCTCTAAGCTCCACTTGCATTTTACTTTTGATGGAGTTAAGCATTGTCTTACAGATGGACAAACTGTCTTGCTGGTAAATCCTGTGGAGGTCTCGTTTTTTCATTTAGTAGCTTCTGAATTTCCTCAATATTTTCATCAAACCAATCCTTATGTTTGTGAGTGTTCTGGCCCAGATGACTAAATGCAATGCTATACACCAAATCTCTGAAAGCTGCCCACTCCTCCTCTGCTGCACTGTTGCTAACTGTGTGCTCCCTCCAGGTCAGCAATAAATTTGAGTCTCCTGATGGCCATCTTGCCCTGAAGCTGTTGTTTTTGTTGAATACAAATGTTTAGCTTGGAGATGTGTCTATGATTGGTCCAGCACTCTGTGCCACACATTGACTTCATTACTCTCACATCTTGCCTGTCTTTTCTCCTTACAATGATGTAGTCTATTAAATGCCAGTGCTTGCTGTGAGGGTGCATCCATGGCATTTTGTTGCATTTGGGTAAATGAAAGATAGTGTTAGTGTTGAGTAGGTCTAGAGATGCACAAGTCTTCAGTAGTAAGTAAGTGTTGCTGTTGTTGTTTCCTACACCATTCCTCCTGATGGTCTGTGCCTACTCTGGCATTAAATCTTTAGTTTAATACTTTAATTAAATTAAATGTAATAAATTAAATTTAATACTTTAATAACTTTAATACTTTAATTAAATACTTTCCAGGAATGTCCACATAGATGAGGAGGTTTATGCACACATTACCAGAGCTAGCTCAGTGTTTGGGAGGCTCCTAAAGAAAGTGTGGGATAGTAGAAGTATTAGGCTCTATACCAAACTAAATGTCTACAGAGCTGTTGTTCTGATTCCATCATTGTATGTGAAACCTGGACATCTGCTAGCATCATGCTAGAAAATTGAACTGCTTCCATTTGGATTGTCTTAGAAAGATTCTGAAGCTCACCTGGCACGATAAAGTCCCAGACACTGAGGTCTTCTCTTGAGCTGAACTGCTAAGCATTTAAACTCTACTGCAGAGAGCACAACTCTAGGCTGGCCACATAGTGTGAATGCCAAATTTATATTTACCTAAAAGACTATTTTGTGGTGAACTCTCACAAGGCAAGCGCTCACACACAGGGCAGAAGAAGTACAAGGGGGGTCAGCTAAGTGGTGCAGTGGATAGAGTACTGGCCCTGGAGTCAGGAGGACCTCCATTCAAATCCAGTCTCAGACCAGACACTTGACACTTACTAGCTATGTGACCCTGGGCAAGTCACTTTAGCCCCAATTGCCTCAAAAAAAAAGAAGAAGTACAAGGACACTCTCAAGGTCTCTCAGAAGAATTTTAGTGTTGATTGCAAGACATGGGAGACATTGGAACAGCCTACCTGAGCATTTCACAAGAAGATTATCCTCTTTTTAGCTGTGACAGCCTATGATAAATAAACATGCCCCTCAGACTTCTGTGACCTCATTCCATTTTCACAGAGGTGAAGGAAAAGCAGTAGAAAATTCTTATAATATCATAGGTCTATGGCCATTATTAAAGACCTCAAAGCCATTTAGCCCATTTTATGGATGAGGAAATGGAGATCCAGGAAGGTTAGGAAACTTACCCAAAGTTGTACAAGTAGTTAAGTGTTAGAGAACACCTATAAACATTATTTAACAGTGGTGACTCTAATTATAGGGTTCTTGTCTAATGACCAATAAGCTGGTATATTGCTGAAGGAACTTAACCACATCAATATTGTCATTTACCAGAAATGATGAAGGAGATGGTTTCAGAAAAACCTGGGAAGACCTATAGGAATTGATGCAAAGTGAAGTGAGCAGAAACAGGAGAATGATCTATATAGTAACAGCAATATTGTAAGAGTAATCAACTGTGAAAGATGTAGTAACTGATCAGTGCAGTGAGCCACCACAGCTTCAAAGGACTCATGATATAAAATACTACCCGCTCCAGAAGAGAACTGATGGACTCACAGTACGGATTGAAGCATATTTTTTTCCTTTATTTTTCTTGCCTTTCTTTTCAGGTAGGGGGGAATCATGATTAATGTGGAAATAGGTTATGCATGACTGTATATGTATAATAGGTATTAAATTTCTTGCCATCTCAATGTGGGGTTGGGAAGGAAGGTGGAAGAAGGGAGAGAATGTGGAACTAAAGAGAGAAATAAAACTTTAAAGAATAAAATAAAAACAGTTTAAAAATATTGCCATTTACCCTAAAACTAAAACCAGAATACATGAAGAAGTTGCAGGTAAATTGGAGGCTGGCTTCCAGGTTCTCTTTGGAGAGGCATTGACTTCATAATGTGCCCAAAGTCAATGAGAAACATGATTTCATGGGACACTTGGCTATCTCATATTTTAGTCCCCAGGATAAGTAAAGGCAGGGGCACTACTTAGCATGTAAATTTATTGCAACATATGTGCTGATGTGTGTTACCAAGGATGATGGAATAGGGAAATTCCACATTGAAGTGAATGATGTATTCCAAACCAAATTAATTCACATTTTGATACTCAGTGACTTTGGTACAAAAGTAGGCACAAGATGGTTGAGGGGGAGGGGTGTAAATGGTAAAAATCCCAGTATAATTTGGGATTAAGAAAGAAGCAAAGGTTTATGGGTCATTCAAAAGTTTGGTGCTTACATATCGTGAACTGTATCTTGGAGGTTCGTGGTTATTTGCATATTGGCTGTCCCATTAGAATGTGAGCTCCTTGAGGGCAGGGACTGTATTTCAACCAATCAATCAATATTGATTAAATACCTACTATTTGCTGGGCACTATGCTAAGTGTTGGAGATACAAAAAGAGGCAAAAGACAAACCCTGTCCTCAAGGAGATCACAATCAAATAAGGGAGACAATAAACAAATAAATATATGTAAACAAACTATGTGTGTGTGTGTGTGTGTGTGTGTGTGTGTGTGTGTGTGTGTGTAGGATAAATAGGAAATAATTAACAGAGAGAAGGCCATAGAATTAAGAGAAGCTGAGAGCCTCCTGTAGAAGATGAGATTTTAGTTGGCGAGCCAGGGAAGTCAATAGACAGAGATGAGGAGGGAGAGCCTCCTAGGCATGAGGGACAGCCAGAGAAAATACCCAGAGCCAAGAGATAAAGTGCCTTGGTTGTAGAACAGCAAGGAGAATAGCATCACTGAGTTGAAGAGTACTTATCAGGGAGTAAGGTATAAGAAGACTGAAAAGGTAGGAGTGGGCTAGGTTATAAAGGGGTACGTATGCCAAGCAAAAGATTTTGTATTTGACCCTAGAGGTGATAGAGAACAATGGACCTTATTGAATAGGGGGGATGATATGGTCAGGCTTGTGCTTTAGGAAAATCACTTTGGTGACTAAACATAGCTTGGGTTGGAGTAGGGACAGACTTGAGGCAGGCAGACCCAGAATAGTCTATTTGAGATCCTGTCCTGGAGTGGTGGCAGTGTCAGAGGAGAAAAGGAGGTGTATTCCCCAGATATTGCAAAGTTGAAATAGGCAGGCCTTGGCAACAGAGTGGATGGATATGTGTGGTGAGAGATAGTAAGGAATCCAGAATGACTCCTAAGTTGTGTGTCTGCAGGACTGGAAGGATGCTGTTGCCCTCTATAGTAAAAGCGAAGGTAGGAAGTGGGGAGGGTTTAGGGGAAAAGATATTGAGTTTGTTTTTTAACGTGTTGAGCTTAAGACATCTACTAGGTCTCCAGTTTGAGATGTCTGAAAGGCATTTGGAGATGTGAGATTGGGGGGTCAGGAAAGAGGTTGGGGCAGGATAGATAGATTTGAAATCATTAGGATGGAGATGGAAATCAAATCCATGGGTCCTAATGAAATCACCAAGTGAAGTAGTATAGAAGTAAAAAAGAAAAGGATCCAGGACAGAGCCCTGTGGGACATTTATGGTTAGCAGGCATGGTCTGGATAGGATCCAGCAAAGGAGGCTGAGAAAGAGTGGTAAAATAGGTAGGAGGAAAACCAGGGGAGAGTAGTTTCCTGAAAACCTAGAGAGAAGACAATATCAAGGAGGAAAGAGTATCAACAGTGTCAAAGGTTTAAGAGGTCAAGATGAATAAGGATTAAGAAAAAGCTATTGAATTTGGCAACTAAGAGATCAATGGTAACTTTGGAGAAAGCAGTTGTGGAATGATAAAGTTTGAAGTTGAATTGTGAGAGATTAAGAAGAAAGTGAGAAGAGAAAGTAGAAGCATCTTTAGTAGAATGCCTTTTTGAAGAGTTTATTCACAAAGGGCAGAATGGATATTAGATAATAACTATTAGTGACGGAAGGACCAAATGAGGGCTTTTTCAGGATGAGGGAGACATGGCAGTAGTGAATGAGTCAGTAGTCAGGGTGAAATTAAAAATTAGTGAAATAACAGGGATGACAGAACGAAGAGGAGACAGAAAGGAATGGGATTGCTTGAGCACCTAGAGGGGGTTACCCTTGGTAAGGAGTAATGCCACCTCATCATGTGAGACAGGGTTGAAGGAGGATGTAGTGGCAGAAGACAACTATGTGATAGGAGATGAGGAAGAGGGGGAAGGAGGGAGCTCACTGTGAATGCCCTCAGTTTTTTCTGAAAAAAATATGAGGCAAAATTCTCAGCTAAGAGGGTGGGGGGGAGGACGAGCCAGGGGATGTTTGAAGAGGGATGAAAAGGTTTGGAAGAACCACTATGGAGAGTGGAATAGTGAGTTGATAAGGCAGGTATAGAAGGACTGCATAACAGCAATGAGGGCCAAATTGAGGTTGTGTAACATTAATTTGTAGTTGACCCAGACAGAATGGTTGCGTGACTTTCTTCACTTTACTGGCTGAATGGAGAATTGATTAGAATGAGGAGATAACTTGAGGCATGCAGACCCACCAGCAGGCTATTGCAATAGTCCAGATAGGCAATGATGAGGGTCTGCACTAGAGCAGTGGCAGTGTCAGAAGAGAGAAGGGGGCATATTCATGAGATATTACAAGGTAAAGTCAGCAAGCCTTGGCAACAGCTTGGATATGGGGAGCGAGAGATAGTGACAATGCAAAACTGAATTGGTTTACTAAGGGGTTGAGATGAGGAAAAAAGGAGAGAGTGACTAGTACAAGAGGGATGACCTGGGAGATAATTGAAAGGTCAAGGGGTTGGAGGTCATGGTTCCAATGAAGAGTAGGGTTTTGTAAGGTAAAGCAGAGGGAGAAGTGAAAAGTCAATAGGTTATATTCAGATAATGGGATTTGGGAATTCTTGAACATGGAGATGGTATGTTTGTGGGTAATGGCAAGATCAAAGATATGACCATCTTTGTGTGGAACTGAGGTGGGGTGGAGGAATGGATCATGGGAAGTGAGGAAGATGAGCAACTAAGTGGTTTGGGTATTTGAGGGAAAGTCAGTTTGTATGTTCTTTCTATCTCCAGTGTGTGGTACAGTGCCTGACACATAATAAGTGGTTAATAAATGCTTGCAGACTGACAAAAAGGCTTGGAAGTTACTGTGACAGGTACCAAACAACATCCTACCAAATGAGTTGACTTATCCTGTAACAGACAGGAAGCACCTGGTGGGAGCCATTTCAGAATCAGCTGTCTGTGGGCAGTCAGGTTATTCAGTGGTTAGAGCAGAGGTAAAAGAAAGGCTAAAGATAACAAGAAACAACAGCTCCAGCCCAACCTAATGAATTCAGCAGTTAACTCTGAAAAATTGGAAGTGGATTAAAGTAGATACTGGCTCTGATTCTTGACATTTCTTACAGAAAGTTAATGAAGGGGCAGCTAGGTGGTGCAGTGGATAGAGCACTGGCCCTGAAGTCAGGAGTGCCTGAGTTCAAATCCGGCCTCAGACCAAACACTTGATACTTACTAGCTGTGTGACCCTGGGCAAGTCACTTATCCCTAACTGCCATAAATAAATGTAATTTTTTTAAAAAGAGAAAGTTAATGAGTGTCAAGCAATCACCATGATGAATAAAAAGAAAAGAGCCACCTTTACCAACAAATACTTGCTCTCCAGGCCAAGCAGAAAGATGGTAGGCAAGGGCAAGAATAGTTTACAACAAAAACTCATTTATAAGATATTATGAAAGAGGATAGAAGAAGCAGAGCAGTTAGGTAGATGGAGTACTGGATTAGGAATTAGGGTGGCTTGGGTTGGAATCCTGCCTCAGTCATCTACAAAACTAAGGATTTGAATTTAATTACCTCTAGGGTCCCTTCAAGCTCTAATTTTACTATCCCATGATGCTATGATTACAGTATTATTAGCTTAAGAATCAATGGAAGGGAAAACTAACATTCATAAAGCTTGACATGAAAACCAAATAGTTCATCCTAAGTGTATTTATAGATGAAATTAGAAAGAGGGCAATAAATAGGTATGTTTTTACAGTGGTCTGTATTTGGAAACAGAAATAGTTGCTGAACCTGATCAAATACATAAAAAAAGAAATCTGTACACAAGAAGACAAAATATTAAAGTTTCTACAGGATTGATTTTCAAGGTTTCTCAGAGGGGAAAGATTCCAAACTAATGGGAAAAATCACAGATTTTGTTATTACCAAAAAAAAAAGTCAACTAAGAAAACAGATATGACTACAACCACATATGCCTACTTTCTTCTATCTGTAAAGTCGTTATTAGAATTGTCTATGTACACATCAAGGATATCCATGATAAAAATATGTGAAAGGAACAGGCAGTCTTCTACAGATTTTTTTTTTACAGAAACCATACAGATGACTGAAATACGGAAAATATAAGTAAGACTATTTTTTCTTTGCTGATTTCAAAAAATAAAGCATTTGACTCAGTTTAGAAAAACAGCTTTAAAAAGTCACTTCTAACAAACTGTGTCCTATCCCTACAGTTATATCTTACGAGAGTCCTTGGTAGATACAATCCCAGACAAAACTTTGCTCAGTGAAGCTCTGATTATCAAGAGCAGTACTTAAACAGAGAAGCATGCTTGCCAAAAGTGTTAACCACTGTTACGGAGAAGGTCTTACTTAATGCTAAAATGAAAAATGGATTCTTTATAAATATGGAATAAGGTTCTCCAGATGTTGCTATTTGTATATGATATGGTGCTGATTGCACAAGCCCTCGTACATTACAATGCCTTCTTAATGAATTTCAAGACCGCTTTAAAAAAAGTAGGTTAGTAATCCATCCCCACAGAAAAAACCAAATGAATCAAGAATGCATATTTCCCAGATTATGATGCGCAGTTGAATCTGTAGCCCCTTGAATTACTCTATCAGTACATATGTCCAGGACAGACAGTATATAGATGGACAATTATTATATAGATGGACAATAATTAAGAAAAAGACAGAAGGTTGGATCACATTTGGGACATTCTGGAGCACTTTCAATGATTATTAACTTACATTTAAGTATATACTTTAAAGGTTTTTTTTAATCACTTCACATATATTATCTCACTTGAACTTCATAACACCATGTGAGATGGGTCCTAGAGAGAATAGACTCTCAATAAATGTTGATCAAAACTGTGAATGACTTAGCTATTCTCTGCAATACAATGATTCAAGACAATTCTGAAGGACTTATGATGAAAAATGCTATTCATCCCCAGAGAAAGAATTGATGGAGTCTGAATACAGATTGAAGCATGCTTTTTTAAAGCTTATTTTCTTTTTTTGTTGTCTGTTTTCTTTTACAACATGACTAATATGGAAATATGTTTTGCATGACTACATATGTATAACCTCTATTAAATTGCTTGCCTTCTTAAGGATGGGAGGAAAGGGAGGGAGAGAATTTGGAACTCAAAATTTTAAAAATGAATGTTAAAAATTGTTTTTACATGTAAACAGGGAAAAATAAAATACTAAATAAGAATTTGGCAAATGTTAAAAAAAAAGTAGAGGATGAGAGAAGTGCCTCATGACTGGACAAGGACGAGGAACCGCTAATGCTGAAATGTTGCTGATCTTCAATTGACTACAAGAACTATGGTCGCAGAGATAAGAGCAGGAAATTTGGAAAAGTGGGGAATTATGGGGGCAGAATGGTGTCTGTCCATTAGACAGTCATTTTATCATTTTTTTTATTAGAGAAGAATAAATGAAAGAGAATGTGTTGGAAAATAATTCTGATATAATAAAATAAAATTCATCACTGAAAAAAGTAAATGTTCATCAAATAACCACGTAAATACGAAGCCTTCCAATCATAAACCCAACAGCCAGCAACGATGTTTCTCTCTATCCTCTATGACAGATTACTCAGAATTCAATTAACATGTCTAAAAATAATAAGATCTCAATGAATCAATGTTGTTAGGAATGTTGCAACTTCCCATAAATTAAAAACAGAAAGGGAAAATTGAATAAAGAATCATTTACTTTTTTTTTTATTATGGTGGTTATTCATCAATCACACAAGCATTGCTGAGGAGTTAGGATACTAACCTACCTAACAGAGGAATAAATAGCAATTGGATCCCTGCAGTGAAATATTTCAATTGTGGAATTTCTGAAATATCAATGCTCATTGGTTACAGATAATTGCCAAATATTTCTTGTCATCTCTAAACAAGACACCTTCTCAGTATAGTAATTTTCTGAATGAATCTACCTTGAAAAATAAAGTCCTCTGTTTAGCTTTTAAAGTCCTTCATAACCTGGCCCCTTTCTACCTTTCCAGTGTTGTTATGCTTGATTCCCCTCCTTGCACTTGACCATACAGCTACCCTGTTCTTCACACAAGACATTTCATCTGAAGACTCCAAGTATTTTCACTGGCTCTTCCCTAAATGCCTGAAATTCTCTTCTCATCTCCATCTTCTGACTTCCCTGACTTCCTTCAGGGTCCAGCTGAAATTCCACCTTCTACAAGAAATCTTCCACAATCCCCCTAAATCCTATGACTTCCTTCTGTGATACTCTCCAATTTATTCTGTGTATATCTTGTTTTAAATAGGTGTTTGCCTGCTGTCTCCCTGATTAGATCATGAGCTCCTGGAGAGAAAGGAATGGTTTTTGCCTTTGTTCATATACTTAGTGCCTGGCATATAGTAGGTGCTTAATAAATAATTGTTGCCCTGAAACATTAATTAGTTTGTTTTTAGTGAGAAATTTGATTCTGCCCACATTGTGGCCAGAAGTAGGTGTGTGGGCAGAAAGTATGATAACTAGCAGGGGAAAGTTAATTTGGCTTAGGCAACTGAAAATATATATATATTTTCATTTCTATCTCCCTTAAATCAGTCTACCAAGAACCAATGCGTTGTTCAGGACCTTTGAATTCTCATACCTTGATCACAGATTTAAAGCTAGAGAGAACTTTAAAGGTCATCTATTCCAAACTTTTCACTGTACAGAGATGGAAAGTTAAGTCCAAAGAATTTTAGTGATTCACACAAAATCATGAGGCAACTAGGTGGCATGGTAGATAGAGTACCAGGCCTGGAGTCAGGAGTTCAGATTTGACCTTACAAATTTACTGGCTATGTGACTCTGGGCAAGTCACTTTACCCTGTTTGCTTCAGTTCCTCATCTGTAAAATGAGCTGGAGAAGGACATGGCAAACCGCTCCAGTATCTTTGCCGAGAAAACTCTAAATGGAGTCACAAAGGGTTGGACACGACTGAAAAGGGACTCAACAACAAAACAAGGTCACTCAGGAAGTAAGTAGCAAAACTAGCTTTTAAACTTTAATCCTTTCAATTCCAATCCAGCGTTCCTTCCATGACACCATGCTACCTTACTTCAATGAATCATATCATTGACATCAAGGTTCCCTCCACCAATACAGATCATAATACATTTATGACTTCTCAATCCTGCAAATCTGTCCATGTCTTTCCATCCATCCTCCATAAAAGATCTCCTAGTATTTGAATCACTAAGCATGTGGTAAGCATTCACAGGTACTGTTCAAAGCACTAGGGATATGAAGACAAAAATCAAGTGGTCCCTGTTCTCAAGGAGCTTGTCTATTGAAGGAAACAACATGTACACATGTGTGTATGTAAATATTTGCGTGTGTCTATGTATATATGTATACATAGACACACACAAAGTAAATATGAAATAACTTGGGAGACATCAGCAACTGGGGGAGGGTCAAGAAAAGCTTCAATTAGGAGGTAACATAAGCTGAGATTTTAAGGTACTAAAGGATTTTAAGAGATATAGGTGAGGATGGAGTACATTCCAGGAATGGCAGACAACCTGTGCAAAAATACAGTGATGGGAGATGGAATGTCATGAGTTAGGACTAGTAATAAGGCTGGTTTGGTGGGCTAAATAATGTATAAAGAGAAATAATGAGTAATAATCCTGTAAAAGTAGGTCAGAGTCTGGGCATGTAGTACTTCAAATGCCAAGTAAAGTTTATATTTGATTATAGAGGCAATAGGTAGCTCCTGGAACTTCCTGAATAGGAGAGTGACATGATCAGATCTGCAGATTAGTCCTTTGAACACTGTGTTGAAGATGGATTACAGAGGCAAGCAACTTGAGGCAGAGAAACCAGTGAGGAGGCTATTACAACAATCATGGTGAGAGGAGGTGAAAGCCTAAACTATGGTAGTGGCCATGTGAGTAGGGAGAAGATAAATGTGAGGGGTGTTGTAGAGGTAGAATTGATAGAACTTGGTAACTAATGAAAACGTCAGACAAAAGAGTGAAGAGTTGAGGGTAATTTTGAAGTGAATCCTAGATAACTGAAGGATGGTGATGCTCTTGACAGAAATAGAGAAACTAAGAATAGAGTTATGTTTTGGGGAAAAGTGTTCTCTTTTGGATATATTGTTTGAGATGCATATGAGATTGCCAGTTCAAAATACCCAATAGGAAGTTGATGATATGGGACTAGAGCAGGGGGAAAAGAAGGAAGAGGAGAAGGAGGAGGAGACAGAGAAGAAGAAGAAAGAAGGAGAAGAAAGAAGGAGGAAGAAAAAGGAGGAAGAGGGTGTGGAGGAGGAGGACAAGGAGGAGGAAGTGGAGGAGGAAGAGAAGGAGGAAGAGAAGAAAGAAAAGAAAGAGGAAGGGGGTCTTGTATATAATTTTATCCACAATTTGGGTTTATTCTGTACTTTTCATGTGTGTAGGTCTCGTTTCTCTGAGACTGACAATCGTCAAGGACAAGAACTGTGTCTTCTCCTCTTCTCATAAGTCTCTGCAGTTCCAGCCCAGGACTGGGCAAATAGTGGGCATTTGAAAGCTCACTTTTAAATGCTACAGAGTGGTTAAATTGATAAACTGAAAGAGGCTTTAGTAATATCATCCAATCCTTTTATTTTACAGATGGGGAGCCTGAGGCTCAGAGAAAGGATTAGACTTGCTGCAGGTCACAGAATAAGTGAGTGACCAAACTGGGATGAGAATCCATGTATCTTGATTCTTCATCTTAGTTCATAAGATTACTTATTGACTCACCTAATTTGTCTTGCTTTAAGCCCTGTACTCGAGAAAGATGTAATGCCTGAACACTTAAAAGGATAATTCTTTTTTTCTTGAAGAAAACCAAAGAATTTTAATGAGGATTGGGAATTGCAATATTATCTTGTTCCTGCTAAAGATTTAAAAACAATTTTTTTTGTTGTTTTTGTCTGCTAAATATTTTTAAGAGATGATTTTCTTGCTTTGTGACACTGCAATACCAACATTAAAGAAATTCAATGCTCATCAGCATTATACCACTCATAAGGATCACAAATATTTAAAAATTGGAGGGAGAGACATGAAAGGTTGTGTTGCAGAAATTAACAGGCAAAAAGCAAAAACAAAGACAATTCTTTCAAGGAGCAATAAGACCTGGAAATAATGCCACTGAAGCAATTTATAAAGTAGCTTATGTATTCAGGAAAAAGGGAAGCCATTTAATGATGTAGAAATTGTGAAAAAATGCATCATCAATGTTGCAGGATGCATAGGCTCCAATAACGTTTCAAAGTGCAAACAACTACCTTGAAAGGATAATTCTTGATCCCACAGAGAGCTTGCACACTTCGTTAGTGAGATGAAATATCCAGGGAATTGACTTTTAATTAATATCATTGTTCTGAAAGGCAGAGTGGCACAGATTAGGTTTTCTTTGGCTTTCCACATTTCTCCAAATGATCCCAATATAGAACCTGCTTCATGGGGAGAAACAATGACTGGAGTATTTTTAGGCTTTCAGCTCCAGGAAGTTTGTCCCAAGTTCAGTAACAGACACTGCACATTTTTTCCCCCAGGAGAGTGGGAAGAGACAATCAGTTTAGAGGCCTCATCCTGCTTCCAGGGATGTTTGAGTTCCTTCCTGGATGTACCATAAAGAGTTAATAGCTTCAACAACCCTAAATAAAACCAGCCAAATCCCAAGATACAAAACTCAAGTTCTTGCCATTTTTCTTGTGGGTCTATAGGTAGGAAATGATTCTTAAAGAACAGAATGGGGAAGAGGAGGACCAAAGAAATGCCAATATCATACTGAAGTGCCTCTGGAGAAATGAAGGAGCAAGTTCAAAGTATAAGTTTCAGGGCGTTGGGAGAAGGAACTGAGTATTTTACCTTGTATCTCAAGAGCCGAATGTACATTTATGCTTTCCACAGAGACACCACAGACCTGAACCACCTTCATATCCAACAGAGATAAATTGAAAATTACAATGGATTTTCTGAGTATTTCCATATGAAAATTCACAGGTCATTAGCGAGTCTTTTTTACCCCATTTATCTTGTTGAAGAATTTTTCTTTTTCTGGAGACACAGGAGTACATCCTGGATATAAGTGTGAGGGAGAGAGATTCTGGTCAAGTGCTTCAAGATGATGCTGTGAGAACATATTAATACAAGCACCATATTTGTTCCTCTTAACAGAAACATAACCCAGTTCTTCATAATTTTCATGGAATTTAATCACCCTCAAGGCCCCAGAACTAGTCCTTGTAACTCTGTTCTGATATCCATAGAAAATGTGGGCAAAAGCCTTAAGAAACTTCCTCCACTTTCCCTCTGAAACCACTCAGAGTTATTCTAGATACATTACGGTTGAAAAAGTGTGGGATTCCCCAGAGGAAGCAGAGACCAGGAGACAGGTGGATTTGCACTGATGTTGAAATGTGTCAGGGAGAAAATTGTATACTCAGTTCCCAACAGGGTCTGACCAACAAAGCTGAGGGCTTCACATCCAACTAGTATAGAAGGCAAGGAGATTTTGCATTGCCCTTCATTGTGCGTTTGTTTCGTGACTTTCTGTCACAATCAATTAGTGTCACAATCATTGCTTAAAGTGTAACCTAGTCTTTCTCCTAGAAGAGAAGATCTGTTTACTTTCCAGATTCTTAGGGAGAATTTAGTGTTCCCTGAATAGTACCAGTTAACATTTATATAATGCAAGGTTATAAAGTTTTGTAAGGCACTTCCATTTGGGGAATTGGAAGAAACACTTCAAGGCCAAAACAGAAAAATTAAAAGGAGCTGAAGAAACAGAAAAAATTCTTGGTTAGTTTCAGGAGACTGGAGGTAAAAAGGGAAGATGATCATTCAAAGCTAAATTACAGATAAGAAACTCTTATATGAAGAGAGGACCTAGTCAGGAGGAAGCAGATACTTAAAATGCTAGGGATAATGTTATGGATCCAGTCATGCTGTCAGGAGAGAGATCACAAAACAATAGTTGGAAAAAGAAAAAGCGGTAGCAAGTGGTGATAATAGTGACAAGTTGCAGCTGAAGAGTGCCAAGAAAGCTGTTTGTAGACCTGATATCACCAATGGAAAGATATGCTGCTTCTACCATAATGTGACAGACAACTTCTCAACATCCCCATCCTGATAATAGAGTGATGGATCAGTAGAATAGATTTAAGTGCACAAGGTACACTAAATAGCCACAGTAATCTAGTATTTGATAAACCCAAAGACCCCAGCTTTTGGGACAAGAACTCACTATTTGACAAATCTACTGAGAAAACTGGAAAAAAGTATGTTGGTATAGACCAATGTCTTACAGCAACTACCTAGATAAGGTCAAAATGGGTACATGATTTAGACATAAAAGGTGTATATCATATCAAATAAGCAAATTAGGGGAACAAGGAATAATTTACCTGTCAGATCTATGGGTAAGGGAGACCAAATAAGAGAGCAAATTACTAATGCATGTAAAATGGATAATTTGATTATATTAAATTTAAAATTTCTTGCACAAACAATGCAACTAATACAAAGAAAGCGGAAAGCTGGGAAACAATTTTTACAGCCAGTGTCTCTGATAAAGGCCTCATTTCTTAAACATATAGAGAACTGAGCCAAAATTATAAGAATACAAGTCATTTCCCAACTGATAAATTGTTAAGGAATATGAGCAGGCAGTTTCCAGAAAAAGAAAACAAAGTTACCTATAATCACATGAAAAAAATGCTCTAAATCAGTATTGATTATAGAAATGCAAATTGAAACAACTCCAAGTTACCACCTCATACCTATCAGATTGGTTAATATGATAGCAAAGGAAAATAATAAATGTTGGAGGGGATATGGGAAAATTGGGACACTAATACATTGTTGGTAGGTAGAGTTGAGAACAGATCCAACCATTCTGGAGAGCAATTTGGAGTTATACGTAAAGGGCTATCAAATTATACATACCCTTTGATCTAGCAATGCCATTACTGGGTCTGTATCCCAAAGAGAGTTTTTTAAAAAGGGAAAAGGATTTATTTGTACAAAAATATTTGTGGTAGTTCTTTTGTGGTGACAAAGAATTAGAAATTGAGGGGATGCCCATCAATTAGGGAACGTCTGAATAAGTGGTGGTATATGATTGTAATGAAATACAATTGTGCTATAAGAAATGACGAACAGGCTGATTTCAGAAAAACTGGAAACATTTACATGGAGTGATGCAAAGTAAAGTTAGCAGGACCAGGTGAACATTGTACACAGTAATAGCAATACTCTATGATAAACAACTGTGAATGACTCAGATCTTCTTGCATTGCTAAGATAAGGTAAGTCTATCAAGTTAGTCATCGCACAGTGTTGCTGTTACTGTTCACAATGTTCTCCCGATTCTGCTCACTTCACTCAGCATCAGTTCACGCAGGTCTTTCCAGGTTTTTCTGAAGTCTGCCTGCTTATCATTTCTTATGGAATAATAGTATTGCATTACATTCATATACCATAACTTGTTCAGCCATTCCCTAATTGATGAGCATCCCCTCCATTTCCAATTCTTGGTCACCACAAAAAGAGCTGGTGGACCATCCACCAATTTAACATCCCATGTAGCCAATGAATAAAACCAATGGTACTTGGGGACTAGCTATACACCATCAAAAGCTACTGCAAGTTGTGGACACAGTTGCCTCTGTCGTAGCAAACATGGCGACTGTGACTGAAACTGTAGTAGCCACACCCAGTGAATAGAATACACTGGTAGAGTAGACCTTGCCATTGTCTTCTTTTCTATTCTCCTAAGAAAGGAGAACCAAGCCCAAAGTGTTTTTACTTGGCAGGGAATGCAGTGTACCTTTACTACCCTGCCCCAAGGACATATTTGTAGCCCGGCCATCTGCCACCACTGAGTGAGATGGACAGTGGTCAAATCTCCAGCTTGAGTCTGACATTAGAGTCTTCTACTATACTGATGATATTATTATAGTCAGATCATCTGAGACAAAAGTGACTGCACTCCTGCCTGTCCCGTGGGCCCAAATGGAACAAGACGTGTGGGCAGTTAGCCCAGATAAAATATAAGAATTGTCCCAACGGGTCAAGTTCCTAGAGACACAACAAGCAGAATCCTAGAGGTACATCACTGAGGTCAGGACTAAACTTCTGACGCTGAAGTCCCCAACAACCAAGTAAGTGGTTCAGGACCTGATTGAACTCTTTGGCTATCGACGTCAGCACATCCCACATCTAGGGATCATTATGAGGCCCTTCTATACAGTGACTCAACATGTCACCCAGTTTGAGAGGGGACTATAGCAACAAAGTATATCAGAAGCTGCTCAATGAGCCGTCCAACAAGCCCCTATCACCTACTGATGTCACAGAGCTCCAAGTATCAATTACTCCAGTGGCAGCAGACTAGAATCTATGATAGAAGGATGCAGATGAAATCCAGAAACTCTGGACTTCTGGACCCAAACAATTATAGAGACCCTTTGAGAAGCAATTACTAGGCCTTGATCATCTGATAGATAATAAAATGTGAAATCACCATACTTTAGTGGGTTTTGACTGAGGCCAGATCCCATCAAGTGAGATGAATGCAGGAGGCATCAATTGTAAAGTGGAAATGGCACTTTCAAAGCTGAGCAAATGGGGCAGCTAGGTGGTGGAGTGGATAAAGTGCCAGCCCTACAGTCAGGAGGTCCTGAGTTCAAATCCAGCCTCAGACATATAACACTCACTAGCTGTGTGACTCTGGGCAAATCACTTAACCCCAATTGCCTCACCAAAAAAAAAAAAAAAGCTGTGTAAAGCCTGGGCCCAGCAAGGTGAGTAACCTGTATAAGTTGGTGACCAGCTAAGCCATTGTAGATGTGCCCAAAGCTATCTCATTGCCTATACTCCTAGGGACTCGGGGCCCCTGTCTGTCTGATCTTAGTGATGCAGAGGTCTGAAATTTACTAAACTTCTTCCATTAAAGAAGGTTGTCTAGCGTAGTATGGTATTGATCAACATTCTGAAAGGTGAAATTCATACTACTCTTGGTAATGGTCAGGGCAGCAAGATTGCACAGTGGATAGAGTACCAGCCCTGGAGTCAGGAGGACCTGAGTTCAGATCCGGAGGACCTGAGTTCAAATCCGGTCTCAGACCAGACACTTGACTTACTACCTGCGTGACCTTAGGCAAGTCACTGAACCCCAATTGACTTGCTCCCCCCAGAAAAGGTAATAGTCAGCCCAATTAGCAGAGTTATAAGCAGTATAACTTGCCCTTGAAATGAGCACTCAAAAGGATATATTTATTGACTGTTGGGCCATGACTAGCTGTCCGGTCTAGTCAGTGGCAGAAAAATAATGGGAAAATCAAGTACAAACTGGAATTGCAGAAATCTGTGTAGGCTGGCATAGCAGCTAAACTAAAAGAACCAACAGCTATACATTGATCTGCCCTAAGGAATCCAGATAGAATGACATGGATGATCATGCCTCAGCAGCACAATGAATCCTTGCCCAAACTGGCCATGGAAATGGCCACACTATGCAGGATTGGGGGTGACTCCAATATGCAAGATACCAGAGAGGTCCCGCTTCATCCAAGAGGAAGCCAAGGAAATGAAACCAAGTTTTATTTTTTACCAAATCCATTATCTTATAGAAAGGGGAATCCTAGAGAAGATCCCTCATGAAGTACAACTGGCCAGATCTTGGAAAGTGGATTATATTGGTCCTCTTCAGTGGCACTGAGTTCTGTGATATATCTTGAAAGCAGTAGATATCTACATAGAGTACAAGGTAGCTACATCTGTCATCCGCACTGATGCAAGGGCTACATACCATCTCAACCCTTGAAAAGAATATCTAGGGCAGCTAGGTGGCACAGTGGATAGAGCACTGGCACTGTAGTCAGGAGGACCTGAGTTCAAATCCAGTCTCAGACCAGATACTTGACACTTACCAGCCGTGTGACCCTGGACAAGTCACTTAACCCCAATTGCCTTGCAAAAAAAAAAGAAAAGAATATATGCCTTCTCTTTGGCAATCCTGATGATAATGGTGATAATAGAACTCCATTTACTGACCCCAAGACTCAGCAGTGGGACCCCAAAAGGATATAAGATGGGTCTTCCATGCTTATATCACCCTCAAGCAGAATGTATTGTGGAACAATGAAATAGGCTCTAGAAACAAGCTCTATGCTTCAATAATAATAGGAATCCCTTTAAACCTGAGTAGATCAGGCAGTTTGTTTTTTGAGTACCCCCATCCTCAACTAGGGCAAGTCTCCATTATCTCAAATGTTAGCTGACCCATTATCAGGGGGTGAAGGGAATAGAACCAAGAGGTTGCAAATAGTTGTGTGTTAACACAACACGGAAGTGGCACATCCAGACTCATCCTTCTTTTCCCATCCAAACCACTTCCAGCAGGAAGGTGGACAATCTACTCTGCAGGCCCCACCAGTTAGGGTGGAGTTGATACCATGTTTTCTTCATTGATGCTTGCTCATCTATGTACTAATAATCTGGCTAGTAAACTAACCATCTTTTTACATTCACCCTGCCAGGGTCCCACTTATGTTCTCTAGGAGAGCAATTTACAGCCCAGGGAATCTGCTGAGATTATACAACTAGTACAAATGGGAATCATAGAAATAGTGGGGGCCCAGGGGACACTGGGGGAGCAATTGGGTAGAAACCATCAGTTAGCGATAAATGGGTCCTAGCTGAGACAGTAGGCCAGGAGACTAGGGAACAGTATACAGTGAACCTGTAAGGTGTTAGAAAGGAAGTGACTAGATCACTAGTGTGATTACTAGTGACTAGAAGGGAGGATGTGGGCTGGCAGGAAGGAGGATCCTAAACTCTGGCTTGCACCCTTTGTGCTCCGAAGGGCCCCCTCCCTTCTGCCCCCACTCCCACCCCCACAGGTAGCATTGAATGGGAACTGGTTGATTCTATTTGCCCTGTTGCCATTGATCTGATTTGCTACTTGGCCTTTGACCTTGCCATCACCTATATAGTAGAGGCAACAAGACCCAGATGTCACCATGAAGGTGCTCATGCTTTTTATGGGAGGTCTCTTTTTTTTTTTGTCTTTTTCCCCAGGTACCATTAGAGTTTCCCACTTCCCTATTCCCTGTTCCTATTTCCCTGTTCCTCATTCTTCTTTCATTATTAGGTAATTTAGAAAATGCTTTCATTTTATAAGTCCTGTAGATAACAAGGCAATCTCCCATGATCATACTGGCTCTTTGTTTGAAATGATACATAAAGTTAGACTCTGAGCTGTTCTGGGCTTTCAACTGGATATTGATACCCCCAACCCCTACCCACATGGTCATGGAGGCTGCATGCTGAGATTCTCCCTGCTAGGAGCAGTATCTGTCCTTCCCTTGTGAGTAGCAATAAAGTTTGTTAAAGCTTAATCTATGTGGGATGACATCATTTCAACCTAAATATCAGAAGGACCTAAGGAACTTCTTGTTGAGGGTGGTAATGATGAAGTTGGAAAAAAAAAGATTTTTATTTTTTAACAACCAATGGGCCCTTTTGTGTGCATTTGGGTGCAGCTGTGGGCCTGATCAACCCAACAGCTAAAAATGCATTGGTTACACCTTAGAAATGTTTGGGCTTTCACGAAAGTGACTATTCCCTTTGGGGAAGCAGCCCCAGCAATAGCTCAAGCACATTTCAGTGGCTCATTAGAGAAGCAACAAAGAGCAGCTTCAGAGGTCAAGTGAGTAGTTACAAGACAGCACCAGCTGCACGGGAGGTGCTCTAGCCACAATGCAACCCTAGGAATATTAGTTCATAGGATCATAAGATCATGGGAGTGTAGTTCGAGAGCTTGAAGGGAACTTAAAATCCATGTAGTCCAATCCCCTCATTTTATATCTAACCACCTGGGGGAAGCTCATGAAAGAGCACTGATAGGTTGCTGGGTTGCTATGGTGATGCTGCTAGGCTAATTGCACATGCTCCGTTGGAACCTTCTCTGTTAGGCCAACAAAGACACATATAGCTCTTTCCTCTCCCCATCTTTCCTCCAGAGATTAACATTTTTAAACACTTTCAGAAAAGCCCTAAGCCTGTCATTTAAACAGCGGGAGTATTCTCTTCTCAAGATGTTTTTACGCTCTTGTGATAAAAGGAATAAATCCAAGGGTTTGAGGTATTTTTTCAAGGCTTGTGCAAGTCCATCACCAGTCCTTCCATTTTACTTCTCTTTATAGTTCATCCCTCAGACTCAGGTCATCCGAACCAAAGATGCTTTTGCCTCTGCTAGGAAAAGCATCTCTCTATAATCCTTCCCCAAGTTTCAAATAATAATGATCTAAAGAGTCAGAATCATTGGTCAAGTACATTTTATAGGTACTTAAAATAGGTAAATAGGTAAATAAGATAGGTAAATAAAAAGTAATAGATAAGGGAAAAAAAAGCTGGCACACCTGGGTTACGTTGACTGACTGTCAGAAAGAACTTAAAAGGCTTTTCTCTAAGGGATGGAAGAATCCTGGAGAATGACTCCTTCAGAAGGGGGTGTATAAGGCAGAGGAACAGTCAGATGGTGCTGATACACGCAAATCTCTCTTACCACCCTAGAGGCTATAAATGACTGGCATATGTCTCTAGTGCCTAGTTGCAACTGTCCTTAATCTGGCAACCTTCTCTTTCTGGTCATCACTGTCCTTCATGCCATGCCAACCCTTCAGCTGTTCTCTCAGCCATCATCATTAACTTTTCCCTCATATCTTCTTTCCCAGAGTCTTCTCATAATCTCACACGAATTTGAAGGAATAATCCTTGCTACTTGGAGAATGCTAGGTAAATCCACCCTGATCAGCAGGGCAGGTACTTGAGTCCCAAGTTACCCAAGTTAGTGCCCCTTGAAGGTGGGGCCAAAGATGGACCACATTCATGTGAGCAAAGTCAGGCCCAACAAGTTTATGGGATCATGGATTTTGAGCTGAGAGAGATTTCAGAGGCCATCAAGTTTAATCTCATTTTATAGGAGAGGAAACTAAGGCATAGACAGGATAAGTGACTTGTCCAAGGTTATAGTCAGTATCTGAGATCCCAGCCTCCCTGACTCCAAGTCCAGTGCTATAGCCACCATGCCAGTGGATAGCCTCAGTCTTTCCACAGTTCTTTCATGGCTTTGATTGGGTCACCAGCTCTGTGCTGGATGATAGAGGGGAGACAAAGGAGATGAGATCATTTCTTCCTTTACCCTCAAGGAATCCATTTAGAGAGATATGACCCACATTCATCAGTGAGAGTACAGTGTATAACCTGGCATATTAACAAGCTCTATCATGGCAATCCTGTGTTGAAACTGGTATCTAGGAATTAATTCGTATCTTTTCGAAGCCTAGGATTCATGGATTCTAAGGAAAGCAGAAATGTTTGGGGCCATCCGCAATCTATGAGGTGATATCAGGAGGGATAGTTCTGACCTTCCCCAAATCTGCCCCTCTGCATAACAACCCATCAGTTAACATCCTAAGCTAACCAATCTAGTATTATTGCCAAGAATACCCCAAATGGGGTCATGAAGAGTTGGACATACCTGGAACAACTCAACAACAACAACAACAACAAATAATGTCTCAGGAAGCCTAGAATCCTTCGTATCTCTAGTAGTTTCCATACTGACACAATGGCATGCATAGTATATATACTTTTGCTGTTCAGTCATGTCCAACTCCTCTTGACCCCATTTGGGGTTTTCTTGGCAAAGATAGTGAAGTGGTTTGCCATTTCCTTTTCCAGCTCATTTTACAGATGAGGACACTGAAGCAAATAGGGTTAAGGGATTTGCCCAGGGTCACACAACTGGTAATTGTCTGAGGCCAGATTTGAGTCTTCCTGACTTTAGGCCCAGCTTACTATCCAATGCATCACCTAGCTGCTCCTAGTATACATACTAGTGTTATCCATATTGACATTACAGCACGTAGTATCCATATTGCTAGTAACCATACTAACATTATGGTATGTAGTAACCCAGGCAGGAAAAGGAGTGAGGTGTATCATTCTTCTGACCAGAATTAGGGGTGGACATTTCACAAAAGGAACAGAGCTAAAGTCACCTTGGTCTTCTCAATTCAATTCCAGAAATATATACTAAGTATCTACTATGGATGTAGTGCACTGGGCTCAGTGCTAAGGAAACAAAAAAGAAACACAACATAATCCCTGCACTCAAGGAGTTCATAATTTACTTGCATGAAATACGTACACAGATAAGTATAATAATAAGAACTAAGACATGCATACAGCATTTTAAAATTTGTAAAGCACTTTTCACATATTATCTTACTATCTTCACAACAAACTTGCAGAGTAAGTACTATAGATGCTCTAGTATACTACTATGGGTAATATCTTCATTTTCTAGATAAGAAAATTGAGTGATTTGCCCATGGCCACACAGCTACTAAGCATCATGGGTCCAGCACTCTTCCTACTATTCAATGCTTCTCTAACATAAAGAGTGACTTGGGGCATGGCGTGGGGGTGAGGAAGGAGGTTGTCAGAAAGAGAGCTAGACAAAATGGTCTATAAAAATCAAAGACGGAAAGATCACTTTCATCTGGGGATATCAGGGAAGGATTCATGGAATAGGTGACACCTTATGTAAACCTTGAAGGAAGAGAAGGATTTTGATTAGTGGAGATGAGGAGGAAGACAATTCCAGGTGCAAGCCAAATGAATGGATGGATGGATGGATGGATGGATAGATGGATGAATTTTTTCAAAAATGTATAAAGTACTTACTAAATACTGTGCTAATTGCTATGGGTACAAACAGAAAAATAAGGCAGTTCATACTTTCAAGGACCTCACATTCTAATAGAGGGAGACACACCAAATGTAGGAAGTTTCAGCTGCAAGTCAAATGGAAAGGCCTGGTGGTCCTTTCAGTGCAGCATCCAAGCTGATGATAAAGCATTTTCTTTAATGCCATTTTCATTAACAAATAAATCTCATAAATCTTTTGACAGTGCCAAGGACTTTGGAGGTAAGAACTTTCTTTTCTGGGACTTCAGTTGAGAAGTCAGGGGCTGCAATACTTACAGAGGAAATTGCTCAATTACATTTCCAAAAGAGTTGCTTCTCTGATGGATTTGGCAGCCAGACTGAAAGCAGGAGTGGGAGTTCAGGAAGGGCTGTTGCTGCTGACCTCAGGGTTCTTGGGTGTTGAGGATGGTAGGATGACGGTCCCTTCTTCCACAGGGGTTGCTCCCTTTCATAATGGTTGTGGGGGCCAGGCTAGCAGCAGGGCAGTGGGGTGTGTGTGTGTGGTGTGTGTGTGTGTGTGTGTGTGTGTGTGTGTGTAATACCTTTATTCCTGGCTCTTGGGCTCAGGGTCTTGGGAAGTCTCCATATAGGAAGGTAATGGTTGAGGTAGTTTGACTTAGATGGTCCATACCACCTTCTGTCTCTGTCTCAAGGAGTCCCACTGTCCCAGACAGACTGGATTTCTTTACTGGAAAGTGGCAGTTGTCAGTATTTGGTGTTGTTGGTGGTGCTATCTAAGACAAGAAGGGTCCCTGTGTACTTAAGGGGATTTCTCACACTTTAAGCTAGTGGCTTATCACCCAGGAAACCAACTGTTGAACCAGAACTGAAGTGCATACAAAAGACTTCAATAGAGAAACTCACCTGCTGAGTTTGTGGCTGGCTGGCCACAAGGCCTAAGGATGACTTGCTGAGCTTGGGAGAGCTAGTGGGAGTGTCCTTCTCTCTGATCTGTGAACTCATTACCCCCTAGGCAAGCTGGTGTCTGGGATGGGACTGCCTCCTGTTTGGGCTTCTTTCTTTTAATACTGAACCTTGTGTGACTTTGAAAGGTCAGAAAAGCAGAGGTCCAGTGACAGAAGCCCATGCCAGAGTTTGTCAGCTGAGTTCAATGCACCAGCAAAGTCCTGAAGAATGATTTGCTTTACCCTGCCCAACATGGGGTCAACCTAGAAGTGGAGGTGCTATGTTCTACAGCAAGGGAATAACTTATCCAGTAGCTATGCTTCATTTAGAAGTGAGCCAAGTGGGTTGAATACTTGAATCAGGAACTATTAGTCCCACAGATGTATATGAATGCTCAGTCACTTAGATTCTTTCCCACAAATATTGTATGAGTCTTATCGTCTCTATTGCTTGAAGGAGGAAAGGAGGTGACGTTTCTCGTTCCTCGCTTCCGTCTTCTCTTTTCCTCTCTTTCTTTTCTTCTCTTCCTCCCTTCTTCTCTCTTCTTATCTCCTTTCTCCCTTTCTTATTGCTATTTCTCATGGTTCAGTGTGGTAACACAGTCGATCAGTTCATAAGACCAGGCAAGTCTCTTTAGAGTTCTCCAGCCTTTGCAGTGCTATTTTCTTGGTGCAAGATAAAGGTTAAAAAACCAAACCAAACCAAACCACTAGCCTTTCCCTCCTCATCTGGTTGTAACTGTTTCCTCCTTGTATCCTTTTTCTTCTCTATATTCTTCATTCTTATATGGACACACATCTTTCCCGTTATTTGATACATTTCTTCCATCTGTCTTCTAAATTATAGTAGATACTGTATACAACGATAACACAAAATACACTTACCTACTATACATCTCATAACATACTAAAATGTACTATATTTGTTATAATATACTACAATGTACTATACATGATACTCATGCATAGTAAATTTGTATATAGTAACTTTATATTCATTCTAGCATTCATTGGTAACAGCAGTTATTTATCTAGAGCTTTAATGTTTACATAGCACTTCACATACTGGATCTTATTTGATCTTCACAACCACCCTGGGAAGCAGATGCTATTATTATCCTCATTTTGCAGATAAGAAAATTGAGGCACAGGTTAAATGACTTGTCCAGAGTCACAACACTAGTAAATGTCAGAGTCTGGATTTGAACTCAGGTTTTCCTGATTCCACTGTTGTATGCATTCTACTATCTAACTACCTCCTAGGTACAAGATAATTTCTTAAGGGAGGCACTAGAAGCTGGAGAATTGAACAGGGAAGGGAAGGAAGGAAATCAGGGAAGCTCTCACATAGGAGCATCTGATCTTAGCTTTAAGGGAAGCCAAGGATTTGAAGAGGGAAAAATTAGGAGAATATTCATTCCAAGAATAGGAGAAACACTAACAAGATAGGTTTGACTGTGTCGTCTGGATCATTTCTCAAGATAACCCCACTCCACCGAATTTTCCCTTCAAGAAAGAAAAATCTAAGCAAAATCCAACCTACAAAGTGACTATATCTATGTTTGAGACTATATGCAACATTCTGAAACTAGGAGAATCCTTGCAAGTAATATTTTGGCAGCATTTTAGCGTTGTTTACATTTACATTATTGTAGCCATTGTGTGGATTGTTCTCTTGATTATACTCTTTTAATAACCACCCTGCTACTGAACATTGATGACAGAGGCCCATGACAGAAGAAAAGGCTCCATAACTAGCACCCTCTCTGGCCTCATTCTCCAACTCCCATTTGTATCCATGCTTGTTTTTTGTAACTTTGCAACATTATTACTTTTTTATTGTTTTGTTATTATTTTTTCCATGTACATTTTAGTAGTTATTTTGTATATTGCTTTCTTGACTTCCCACAAACCCTCCGACATTGATTATTCCCAAATTTTATCATCTTCGTCAATTTCTAGGTAGTGAGGTGAAACCTCAGAGTTGTTTTGATGGCATTTCTCTTATTTTTAGTGAGTTGGAGTATTCTTTCATATGACTGTTAATAGTTTATAATTCTTCTTTTGAGAAATATTTGTTCATACACTTTGACAATTTACCTATTGGAGAATATACATGTAAATACATACATACATACATACATATGTATATATATCTCCATATACATACACACATACATATATAAGTAGAAAATGTAATAGATATATATATATATTTTATATATATATGTATATATATGTATATATTACTTATCTATATATCTTGGTTATCAAACCCTTACCTGATAAATGTGATACCAAGATTTCCCCCCTCATTTGACCGTTTCTCTTATCTTCATTGCATTAATTCTGTTTGTGCAGAAGTTCTTCAATGTCATGTAATCAAAGTTATCTATTTTATCTCTTGAAATTGCCTCAGTCCTTTGATTAAGAGCAGCTAGGTGGTGCAGTGAATAGAGTAGCAGGCCTAGAGTCAGGAAAACTCAACTAAGTTCAAATATAGCTTCAGACACTTATTAGCTGTGTTTCCCTGGGCAAGTCACTTAACCCTGTTTACCTCAGTTTTCTCAATTGTAAAGTGTGTTAGAAAGGAAATGGCAAAACACTTCAGTACTTTCGCCAAGAAAACCCCAAATGGGGCCACGAAGATTCTGACACAACTGAACAACTGAACAATAGCAAATTTGTTTGATTAGGAATGTCTCCTACCCATAACTCTGAAAGGTATATGATCTAGTTCACTTCTAGTTTTCTTATGATATAATTTATAACATTAATGTCATTTATTTATTTGGAATTTATTATGGAATAGGGCATAAGATCTCACCAAAAGCCTAATTTCTGCCAGAGTGATTTCTAGTTTTCCCAGAAGCTCTTATCAAATAGGGAATTCTTTCCTAAACCATTTGTGTTTTCAGATTTATCAGACATTGGGTTATTGACTTACACTATCTCTGGTTTTCTTTCCTTGTTTCAGTTTCTGTTTAGTCCATCTCATTGATTTATCTCTCTGTTTTAAAATCGGTGCAATGTGGTTTTGTTGACTATTACTTTATAATATAGTTTGAGGTCTGGAAGCACTACTGCCCCTTCATCCCCACCTCTTTTCATTATTTCTCTGCATCTTCTTGATCTTTTGTTTCTCCAAATGAATTTTGTTACTATTTTCTTGAGTTTTGTATAGTGTCCCTTTGAAGGAAAAGTGGGAGAGGGAGGGAATAAGCATTCATTAGATGCCTACTATGTGTAAGGCATGGTGCTAAATATTTTCCAAATATTATTTATATACAAATATTATAGTTTGATTGGAATAGCATTAAAATTATAAATTAACTTAGGTAGTTTGTCATTTCTATTATATTGTCATGACCCAGCCGTGAACACTGAGTATTCCTCCAGCTAATTCAGTTCTTTATTTCTTTAAGGAGCACTTTGTAATTGAATCCATGCAAGTATGTTGTGTGTTTTGATAGATTTATCCCAAACTATTTTATTCATTTTGTAGTTATTTAGAATGAGAATTCTCTATTGTTGCCTCTTAGATTTTAGGCGCGCGCACACACACACACACACACACACACACATGTATATATGTATGTATGTATGTATATGCTGTTGATTTTTGAAGACATTGTGTAGCCTGGAATTTTTCTTAATTTATTCATGCCTTTTTCTTTCTGAAGAAGAAGGAAGAGACTATGACCAAGAGCTACCTTGGACAGTGACCCACTTTTCCTCTTGGATCCATTCCTCTAGGCTAGTATCAAAAGACTGGCAATAAAGATTGAGGGGAGAGGCTTCCAGGTCTTTTGATCAGCAAGGTGAAAGAGTCAGTATTTTCTCCAGTGTGCAAGATATCTCAAACCTCTCCAAAATAAGAATTATGCACAAGAGATAACAATTTCAGTTGTCTCCACAAGTCTGATATCAAGAATTCTAACAGAATTAACATGATGAACTAAGAGCAGAGAAAACAAATCCCTAATCTATAATAGGCTCCCTGCAGAGTTTTCTCCTCTCCATCCCTGTCAGCTGTAACGCTCTGGCTGGGCTGCACAATCTTACCTATACACCTGCGCTTTAAGATGTACTCAGCAATTCTCCATCAGCTTCTGAAAAGCTGTCCATCAGACTGTGGTTTCTGGCATATATGAGTCGGATCTCTTTTTAGTTGCACTCAGCTCACAAATGTTTAG
This sequence comes from Phascolarctos cinereus, assembly GCF_003287225.1. Lineage (NCBI taxonomy): Eukaryota > Metazoa > Chordata > Mammalia > Diprotodontia > Phascolarctidae > Phascolarctos > Phascolarctos cinereus. The sequence goes on from NW_027555625.1 coordinate 347,527,454, forward strand.
ATCATCCATACAAAAGCCTAGTAACACACACACACACACACACACACACACACACACACTCTTGGTTCAATTATAGAGATTAACTATTGATTCCTGGCCTTGAATGGTTTCTTGCTACCAGTCCAAGCATTAGTATCATTGGGAGTGACCAATTTAACTATCTTTAATTTCTTCCCATTTCTTTTGTTACTGTCTTTTCTTTCTTCTTCTATCCTGGTTGATTCTTATTTGTTATGAGTAACTGGGAAACTGTACTTGCTTCTCAAAGGCAGCTGTGGTTGAGATAAGAACAATTTATCATTTAAGGTTCCCCTGAGCATCAAAGCAAGCCAATCGTGTTTCCAAGAGTGTTGTTCACCACTTTATTAGGCAGTAACTTTTCTAAACTTTGTATGCAGTTGTGAACTTTTTCACCTTCCTTTTGAGTTGTAGTTAGGAACTTAAAGTAAAAGTACTTAGAACTCTCCATATTTCCAAACTGATTATTTAGTGTCCTTAAGCATTCATGTACTGTAACAGATGGGGTTTCCATTTTGAATGGAGGAAACACATCTGATGCAATTTCTTTGAACCTCTCCTTCAGTCATGTTTTCTTTTCTGTCTGACATGGGAGACTTGTAGGATCTTGAAGGAACATGTTAATGATGGTATAAGTCGTACCTCTTCCTCTGGGTTTTGAGTATTTTTGTTTTAATTGTGATTGTTCTGAGCCTGTGCTTTTACTGATATAGTGAACTGTCAGATTAGAAACCCCTTCTACCAATGCAAGACAACAACTATTATGCAATTTATAGTCTTACAGAGCTTTTGGAATGCACAGAGACACTATGTGAATTGCCCACAGTCACACAGTCAGTATATGTCAGAGGTGGAACTTGAATTCAAATTTTCTTGACTACAAGGTCATCTATCTATCTACCTCTCCATGTTGCCTCTCTTTATGACAATTAATTATGTTATTCCACCCCTCCCCCCTAATGTTGAACCATCCTTTTGATCCCTGGTATCAATCAAACTTGGTCATAATAACTTTTTAAAAATGTTGCTATAGCAAAAATATTGCTTTAGCCATGCTCAGATTTTATTTACCATTTTTACATTAATATTTATTAGTGATTTTGGTCTATGGTTCCCTTAAAGGAAGAAGCAAAGAGCTTTGCACTTCCTTGATTTATATGCTAGGTATTAGGATTTTACTTGTCTCATAATAAGAGTTTGATAGAGTATTTTCTTTCTTAATTTTTGAAACATCTTCCCCTTTCTTCCTTCTCTTTCTTCTTTCCTTCTTTCCCTCCCTCCTTCCTGCCTTCTTTCCTTCCTTACCAGATTTCCTGAATTTTATTATGTGAAACTTCCATCCAGTTTTCCTAGTTCTACCCTCAGGAGCCAAACAGAACAAGTCCAATTCTTATTCCAAATGATAACCCTGCAATACTAGGTCCTCCCTCCCTGACTTTTCTCTTCTCTTGGGTAAAAATCCAAGTTCCTCCAAAGTAGACTCTTTCATTTGACATAGACTCAAGGTCCCTCAGCATCCTGGTTGCCCTCCTCTGTATATTCAAGCAAGAAGTGATGAGGATTCCACATGCACTATTTTTTTATAGCTAGATGTCTTCTGGTAGCCAGACTGGGGATTGTCCTAATTCTCTGGCCAATAGCCATCTTCTCCAAGAGTACAGGAACAGTTGCCAAGGACTTTTTCTGAAGTACATCACTGACTGAGGACCTGGAATATCTTAACTCTTTGCCCATCTCAAGATCAAGTGGACTTGGGATTGGGGGTCAGGGGGGAGGAGCACAACAGAAATGTCAACCAGAGGCTGTGACTCAAGCTCACCTCCCCTTACCACCAACTCTAGCTACCTTATGTAAAGAATCACTTGCCTTTTAGACTTGCTGAGTCATTAGATCTTCCTGCTCTATATCCAATAAAGGATTGCTCCATCACCTCCAAAGTACTCCAAATCTTGCACACATGATCAGTTGGAATTAGGTGAGGTAGCACAGAACATGTCCAAAGGAGAGATTTTCTTGCTCTTTAATGGGTGAGGAGGGGGTAGTTGTGGTTAGTTGTAATAATGTTAAAAAGAAAAAAGAAAAGAAAGTGTCTTTTGTCAATTGTGTCAATAGTGTCAATTGATCATTAAAAAGAAACAGAAGAGAGCTGAAGGAAATTCAAAAAAGGATACAAACAAACCAGTTAGTCAACTAACATTTGTTGAGTTCTTGCTATGTATCAGGCACTGTGCTAAGTGCTAGGGATACAAAGAAAAGTAAAAGATGGCCCCTTCTCTTGAGGAACTCACAATCTAATGAGGGTGAGAACACGCAAATTCCTCTGTGCAAACCAGCTATATACAAGATAAATTGGAAATTATTAACAGAGGAAAGGCACTGGAATTAACAGGGAATGTAGAAAGGCTTCCTGTAGAAGTTGCAATTTTAGGTGGGACTTGAAGGAATCGAGGAAGGCAGAAATGAGGAGAGAGAGCATTCCATGCACAGAGGATAGCTGGTAAACTGAGTAGAGTAGGGAGATGGAGTGTCTTGTTTGAGGTGCAATAAGGAATCCAGTTCACTGGATTGAAAAGTATGTGATGGGATGTAAGGTGTAGGAAGACTGAAATTATAGAAGGAGACCAAGTTGTGAAGGGCTTTGAATGCTAAACAAATTTTATTTTTGAGTCTGGAGGTGACAGGGAGCCCACAGAATTTGTTCAAATATTGAGGGACCACAATCAGGATCACAAAAGATTTAGCAACTATCCCTATAAAGCAAAGAATGTGGAATGTGAGACTCCAAATGGCAAAAATAACTTACTCAGAAAAAGTAAGTATAATCTTACAAGGGGGGAAAATGGATCTTCTATGAAATAGAGATTTTCAAACACACCTGATGAAAAGATTGGAGTTGGATGCAAATATGGAAGTCAAAATGAAAAAGAAAGTAAAAAATGAACAATCAGAATGAACTTTTAAAGGATGAACTATTTAAATTCTAATACAGGCAGAATGCTAAAAGTGTAAACATTTCACAAGGGGTCATAAAAGTAATCAATTGAAACTGAAGATCTATAAATAGTTTTGTTATGTTTTGAAGATGCTGTAAGAAAAAAAGAAAAGGGGGTGGGAAAAGTATATATTGGGAGGAATGGGGGAACGCATTGATACACATAATCAGATTGCTCAAATAGAACTGCATACAAAAATGGAAGGAGTAGGAGAAGTATCACCTGAACTTTGCTTTCATCTAGACAGGTCAAAAGAAGGCAGAATGCGCACACACACACACACACACACACACACACACACACACATGTTTGGTGTAGAAATATGTGCAACTCGATAGGGATACAGACAGGAATATGAAGAGTGAGAATAAGAGCTCAAGAAGGAGAAATTAGTCATAAGTAAAACAAACTCTAAACTTGAATAGGGGATAGTGAAGAGAAAGTTGACAGGAAAGAGTAGCAACTTGAAATAAACATGAACTGAAGAGTATAGGAAGGGAAAGTATAACAGAATATGACGGAAGGAAATAAAGAATTAACTATCATAGCTGTGAATGTGAAAGGCATGAATTCATCCATAAAATGGAAAAGGATAGCAGAATGGATTAGAAATCCAAATCTTACAATATATTGTTTACAAAAAACATACCTGAAACATAAAGACACAGAGTTAAAATAAAGGGTGGGAGCAAAATCTATCATACCTCAGCTGAACACACACACAGATACACACAATCAGGTATAGCAATTCTGATCTCAGATAAGACACAACACCACAAATAAATTTAATTAAAAAGAGAAGTTACATGTTGCTGAGAAGTAACATGTATAATGAATTGATTGTAATACGCTAAATATATTCATTGAATACCATAGCTTTGAAATACTTTAAAGGAAAAGCTAAATGAATTACAAGGAGAAATAAACAGCAAAACTATGATAGTGGAGGAACTCAATTTATACCTATCAATCTTAGATAAATCTAACAACAACAACAAACCAAGAAAGAAGTTAAGGACCTTAGTAGAAATTTTTAAAAACAGGTATGATAGATATCACATTTCTTTCTTTTGTGTGTGTGTCCAACTCTTCATGACTCCAGTGGAATTTTCTTGGCAAAGATACTGGATACTATTTTCTTCTCCAGAAACTAATGGAAACAGAGGTTAAGAGACTTGCCCAAGGTCACACAGCTAGTAAGTGTCTGAGGCTGAATTTGAATTCAAGTCCTTCTGACTCCAGATATAGCACTTTATCCGCTGTGCCACCTAGCTGCCTTTAATAGACATCTAGTAATTATTAAATAAAAATGGAAAGGAGTATACATATATTTCAACTATAATTACACTTTGACAAAAATTGATCATGTGTTAGGTTATAAAAATACACAGCCCTTCTTAATCACAATGCAAAAAAAATTATGGTAAATAAAGGACTATAAAAATACTGAAAATCAATTGGAAAAGAAATTACTTAATTCCAAAGAACTGGTGGGTTGAAGAGCAAATCATAGAAATGGTAAATAATTTCAGTAAAGATGATGGAAGCAATGAGATAATATGCCAACATTTTGGGGATGTAGTCGAAGCAGTCCTGAGAGGACTAAACACTTTTCTTAACAAAAAAAAAAAGGAGAAACAATAAATCAATGAATTAGGTATGCAACTAAAAATACTAGGAAAACAAAAAATTTTAAACCTCATTTAAACACAAAATTAGAAACTGTGAAAAAAATCAAAGAAATTAACAGAATTGAAAATGTAGAAGACCCATTGAATTAATAAATAAAACTACAAGCAGTTTTTTTAAAAAAAAACAATAAACAAGCCATTTGTTAATTTGATTAAAAAGAACAAAGAGGAAAAGCAAGTTACCAATATGAAAAATGAAAAAGAAGTTACAGCAAATAAAGAAGTAAAGGATATTATTAGAAACTATTCTCAGATTTCTTTGAAACATAAGAAGAATTGTATGAACTGATGCAAAGTAAAGTAAGCAGAGTAATTAAGAAGTAAGCAGAAGAGCAATTTATACTGTAATCTCAATGTTATAAAGAGGGACAATTTTGAATGCTTTTATAAACTGACTAAGAAGGAAATGAACAGAACCAAAAGAACAATTTCCACAACAGAACACTTTGAAGACCAATGCCTTTGAAAGCTGTAAGAACTATGACCAAAAAATGACCATTCATGATTCCAGTGGACAATTAATGATAAGACATACCATAGTATGTCACCACCTAACAGAAAGATGATAGATTTAGGCTGCAGAATAAGACATATGTATTTTAGTATGCAGTCAAGGAGAAAAGGTGTTTTGTATTATGTATGATATATACATATATGTATACACACATATAATACATATATACACATACATAAATATGTATTTGTTACAAAGAATTTGTTTTTCTTTTCTTTCTTTTTTTCAATAGAGTGGGATGGAAAGAAAATAGATTTCTATTAATTAATGTTTTTAAATGGGGAATTTAAAATGGGGAAGTAGAGTTGAATACAGATGTAGAATGTAGCATATTCTTCCAAAGGAGGTCACTATATCATTGTTTTTGTTTAGTTGTTTTATGTTGTTATAAGAAATCTCCCATGAAGTAAGTGAGGATAATCTGTAAATATCTGCAATGTAAAAAGACATATCAGTAAAACTTTAAAATTAAATAATATATGTATGTAGAAGAATCTATATATGGTATTTGTACATACACATATGTGTAATTAATTGTCTTTAGAGAGGTAAGAGTTGAATCCATGGGAATAAGCGAGATTACCAAGAAAGAGAAGTATATAGAAAGAAGACCCGGGAAAGAATATTGAAGGATACTGATGATTAAACAGTAAAGAAAAGATGACAATCCAGCAAAAGAGACTGGAAAAACAGAGATCAGACAGGTACAAGAACCAGGAGAGGGCAGTATACTAGAAGCTAAAATAATCCAGAAGGAGGGAGTGGTCAGCAGTGTCCAGTGCTACAGGGAGATCTGGAAGGAGGAAGGAAATTAACTGAGAAGAGAGAGACGAATAGAGCAGTTAAAAGCCTACTGGTTACCTTTGAGGGGGAGTTTCAGCTGCCAGACCATATTCAGATTCCTGGCCTATCACCTTTCTAGTTCAGGTGCCAAATTCTGTAAACTCATCTGGTTTTCCCATTTCTTATTCCTAAGTTTGGTCCCCCAGCATTGTTGTTTTCCTTTTCATTTTCTCAGAGGAGATTCTTAGAACTGTTGCTGTTCAGTTGTTTCAGTCATGTCTGACTCTTTGGGAATACATTTGGGGTTTTCCTGCAATGGTTTGTGATTTCCTTCTCCAGCTCATTTTATAGATGAAGAACTGTGGCAAATAAGGTTAAGTGACTTGTCCAGGGTCACATAGCTAGTAAGTGTCTGAGGCCAGATTTGAATTCAGTTAGATGAATCTTCCCGACTCCAGGCCTGATGCATTATGCCATCTGCTCTGCTTCTTAGCATTGTACCTGTGCCATTATGAAACTCTTTCTCTGAGGCCTGTTGTTCTTGGTATATCTCTTAGTCAGTTTTACAATTGGCTGCTCTGCCTGGCTTCCATAAATTACAGGAACCAGGAGAATCTTAAGCAAATTCCTCTTTCTGTGTCTCATCCCTACCTTTTGATAAATTATCCATGCCCCTCTGCCCTACACTTCCCATTTGATGCATTTATCACATGACTCAGAATAGTTAATTAATCGGTATTCTCTTCCCTTCAGAAGCACATGATGCTTTTCATGAATAAATGTCCCTTTGTTCACTTTCTTGTGACCCATTTCAGTATCAAAGGCTCCATTCAAAGGGAAGTTCCAGGCTGCAACGGTATGTCACCCACTTTTAAGGTCCTGAAGCCTTGAGCTACCTTAAACTTTAATGAGGTTATGGATGTGGATATGGAGACACATATAGGAGTGGACCTCCACTCTGGGCCTACAGGTAACCATTTGCTTTTAAGTCCTTGTTGGGGATGGAAGGTAAAATAGGAACAGAGACAAATCTCAACCAATTTTTCCCAAGAAGAAGTACTGAGAGTCTTTGGAGAGACTTTAAAACATCAAAGGTCTGGTTTTCTTAGTAATTATGTTTCTTCCTCCCTCAAGTAACTTTTTTAGCTAGTGTCTTAGAACCATTTATAATAGTATGTTTCTTTAGGGAGCTGCTTCTTGGAAAATTATGGTATCATGTAAGGGAAATGCCTTGGAAAGACAGAATATGGGAGCTTGCAAAGTTATGGTTTCAGTTGGTTAATCACATATTGAAGAAGAGACATTTTAATTGGATGCAAAGGCATTCAGAAAGTCATGGATACAACACTGAGCCTGGAGACAGGAAGACTTGAGTTCAAATCCTACCTCAGACACTTACTAGCTATTTGACCCCAGGCAAGTTACTTAACCTTTGTTTGCCACAGTTTTCTCATCTATAAAATGGGTATGATAACAGCACCTTACCTTGTAGGGCTGTTGTGAGGATCAAAGGAGACAATATTTAGCATGTGGTAGGTACTCTATAACTGCGTATTTCCTTTCTTTCCCTTCCCCTTCCTGTCAGCTTCCTATTATAGTCTCTTCACCTCAGTGTATAAACCAGACTACCAGGGGCAGCTAGGTGGCACAGTAGATAGAGCACCAGCCCTGGATTCAGGAGGACCTGAATTCAAATCCGGCCTCAGACACATAACACTTACTAGCTGTGTGACCCTGGGCAAGTCACTTAACCCCATTGCCTAGCCAAAAAATAAATAAATAAATAAATAAATAAATAAATAAATAAATAAATAAATAAATGAGTAAATAAATGAATGAATGAATGAATGAATGAATGAATGAATGAACAAGTAAATAAATAAATAAATAAAAGAGATTACTTGTCCATTATACATAGAATATAGAATGTTGGAGCTAGAAGGAATGTTATACCAGGTTATTTACTAGTCCAAACCTTCCTTTACAAAAGAGGAAACTGAAACCCAAAGAGAACTGACTTGCCCAATGTCTCACAAGTAGTTAGTAGCAGATTTAAGAAACAATGAACAGGGGGGCAGCTAGGTGGTACAGTGGATAGAACTCCGGCCTTAGAGTCAGGAGAACCTGAGTTCAAATCCGGCCTTAGACGCTTGACACTTAGTGGCTGTATGACCCTGGGCAAGTCCCTTAACCCTGTTTACCTCAGTTTCCTCATCTGTAAAATGAGCTGAAGAAGAAAATGGCAAATTACTTCAATATCTTTGCCAAGAAAACCCCAAATGAGGTCAGGAAGATTCAGATATGACTGAAAAAATGACTGAACGTGAACATGGCTCAATAAGTTGAAAAGGAAGGGATATATTCAAAAAATGAAACTGATATAAAAGCAAAAGATGCCACTGGGAAAAAATGTAAGTAGTTATGGACAGAGTTGTACTAGACACCCATCCAGGTCTCCTTGCTTTTAGTGTCATGTTGCCAGTGCTATCTCCACTCTACAAGTTTGACTTATACCTAGCTGCTCTTGAGAAGATCATCAAGTCTATTGGGAGAAGGCTGGACAGTCTTCACCTCTCCAGGACCCCATAAAACTTCCCTGCAAGCTGCTCTCCAGTTTTAGGTTTAGAGATACTGTACAAGAAAGAAAGAGCATGGAATGTGGAGTCAAAGGACTTACTTTTGAATGGTAGCTCTGCTATTTAATATCTGTTTGGTGACCTTGGACAAGTCACTTAACCTCAGTTTACTCATCTGCAAAATGATCCTGTTGGATGGGGGTGGGGAACCTGTGTCCTCTAGGCCCTTTGACTGAATTCAAGCTTAGAGGCTGCAGCTTTCCTACCCCTGGACTAGGTGATCCAAAATTCCTCCTGGCTCTAAATTCTATGAACCTCTTTGCTCTGTAGCTGGCCTCCTGCCATCAACCCAGGGCCAAGTGAAGATGTACTAGGTCCTGAGCCAGAAGCTATGAGCCTGAGAGTCCTTTGTTCCCTGCTTGTCATGCATTTGGGGCAACATGACACTAATCTCCATTCTGATCATTTTGTCTATACAGGTACTCACCAGAAACTTCTGTCTTGTTTCACTTTTTAATTTCCACGTTGGCCTGGTCAATGGGTTGCCAAAGCTGAATTTCCCTGGCTAATGCTTTTCCTAGTTTCTAAGTCCCTTATGACAGAGTCAATGATATTGTCCTGCCAATAGTTAGTAAATGACATTGCCAAATCTTGCTTCCTAATCATGCTTAAAGTTTACTTTTTGCAAAAAGTCTGTCTAGACTCATATTCCCCCAAGGCTCATTTCAGGTACATGCCTGAAGAGCAGTTATTGGTTCAATTTGTGTTTTAAACAATCTGTAACTTGGATTCAAAATATCTATGTGGATCTCATTATTCCTGTTTGTTCTCACTCTCAATGAGCTCACAGTCAGCCTCTTCAATTTTGAGTCCCCATAGGGTTCTGTACAAAGGGTATATGTATGTGTGTGTGTATATGTGTGTGTGTGTATGTGTATATGTATATATACACGCACATGCGCACACACACACACACACACACACACACATATATATATATATATATATATATATATATATATATATATATATATATATATATATATGGCACAGGGAAATGACAGAAGTGGTGATCATACTTCATCCAACATTTCTAGCCTTGTGGGCATATGAAGCATTTCATCCAGACCATGTCTTTAAGGAAGTTTCTAACCCTGCTCCCAAAGTGTTGTTTAAATGTACATTGTCCTGACCAAGAGTCAGAAGACTTGACTTTTAATTAATTTCCCAATCAATAACTTCATACTTAAAAAATCTCTCCAATAACATCTTTTCTTTAACAAAGAAAAAATTAGATAAAACTCAGCCATCAAAGCAACTGTATCTACTTGCATATGCTTAATTTCATAGCCATAGTTCCCTCTCTACTGAGAAAAAGAAGGGAACTGTGTTTCTTCTTTTCTCCAGCAATATAATTGGCCAGTGCTAATCTGAGCTCAGTAACATTTTAGCATTGTCATCTTTGACATTGTTATCCTTATTGTAGGTATTGCTTTTTTGGTTCTACTCTATTCATTCTGTTATCAGTTCATGCAAATCTTCCCATGTTTCTATGTGTTCCTCATATTCACCATTTAGTATGATACAATATTCTATAACATTCCTATGCCACAGCTTGTTCAGCCAATCCCCAAGAGATGGGCACCCATTTTGTTTCTGGGGTTCTTTTTTTTTTTTTACTGACAAGTATTCCAACTGACATTTAAATCCCAGGTAAACTACTTTGCTTTCATTTAAAATAATAAGCAATCCTGACCCTGTATGGAAGATGAAGATGTTTTAATTGTGCTAAAAGGTATGGGAAGCACAGGCAGGACAGTGAAGGATGGAGAATTTTTTAGATAAATAGTTTTGCAGCAGTTGGTGATGAAGCTACCCGCGAGATTAGAGGAATAAGATTATTGCCAACACTTGCACTAGCTGGGTTCAGATGTTTCCCTTAGTTAGGCAGGGTTTCTGTTCAGTTGTGAGCGCACCTGCACCTGACAATTGCTGGTAGGGGCTCTGGAAGGAGGAGGAAATAAATAAATAGTGATGTGAGGGGTCTAAGATGAGATAGCATGGATATTTTGGGGCAGTATTGGAATTGAATATGGAGGAGATAAGATGAGGAGATTGGCCTGGTTTTGAGAAAGAGAGACAGATAGACAGAGACAGAGAGATAGAGACAAAGAGAGACAGACACAGAGACAGAGAGAGAAATGGAGACAGACACAGAAATGGAGACAAAGAGATGGAGACAGAGACAGCAACCAGGCTAAAGCCAAAGTCATCTTGGGTGGGAACTATTCTCTTGAGAGGGATGAGAAGGAGGAAAGGAGAGCAGCAGAACATCAAATGAGAAAGTCAGCTAGTATAAGACAACTGAGGGGCCCTAACTCCTGGGATTGTGCTACAGAAACCTAGAAGAGTATTGCACCCACAGCACCCATGGGAAAGGGATTCAAAAGTGGGATGTGTCCAAAATCTACCACTCACTTAATCCCAAGACCCAGAACCCACCCCCAACCAACTACTTCACACTCTAGGGTAAGGGATAGGAAGGAATATAATGTACCAGATCATGGAATTAGCTGTTCAAATTTCTATTCTCAGCTTTCCTTTAAAATCCTTCTTGGTAGTCCATGGTAGTACCAAGGACTAGTATACAGAATGTTCATTGAAAGAATGAGGGTGGGAATCTTTGATTTCCAAAGCTTTTGCTCCTCCCCCTACTCCTGAGTGGTAGGAACAGTGATGTCAATTTCCCAGTGAGCCTCTACTGTGCAAAGCAAGGAGCAGGCTAAAGATTTGGAGTCATGAAAATACCATACTGCCTGAGAGGTGGCTAAGTTCTCTCTCATTGACCTTTGGTATTTACCTGTTATTTCTAAAACAGAAAGGTTTATAAATCTGTGAAATTTTAGTTCATTATCCAGGGCAATATGTCTTGGTTTGACATTTTCAGAAGGCTACTCTCTAGATATAATTCTCTGGTTGTTATTGTTGCCTGGAATAGAAAACTCTAGGCTGGGAGCGGGTCTCTAGGGGCTTAGGCTACTCCTGCTCCCTTCTCCTTCCTGTACTAGGAAAGGACCAACAGAATTGTTTCCTCATCATTAGCATAGTGAGTATACTCTGTCCTCACTCTCCTAAAGCAAGGCCTGATACATCTTCCTTTTGGGGTTCTAGAAGTAACCTAAGAGGTTTAGAAACATCTGTAATATCACCAGCTGTGTTCCATCCACTGGTAGATGCCAGTTAATGACTAGAGCCCCAGTTTCATGTAACCAATTAATATCAATTAGCTTTTACAAAAGAGTTGTTATTTTGAAGATTTATAAGAAAAAAAAACATTTTCCCTCTACAACACTTTGGGGGCATACTCTTCTATTTCATCTGGATCTGTAGGAAGAATAAGTTCAAACTTAGTTTAGTTACTATATGACATTGACCCCACCAAGTTCATATCCAAAAGTATCTCAGTTCTTAATAAGCTGGGTCCCAGAGATCATATGCTAAAATTATTGCTTGTTCCATAGGTCATCAGTGCTGAACTGGCTGCAGAATACAGACTATGGTGCCTGGAGACTCACTTTTCCAACATTTTGTAATTCACAAGGTCAGTCATCAATCCCTTCACCTAAAACAGAAAAGAGTAAATACAGAGACCAAGGACTAAGACCCATTTCACAGAGTCACATATCAGCTGTGATGCAGAAAAGTTTCAAGATCTCTTCCATTATAGCATTATCTCCTCTAGAACCCACCAGCAAAGGAGTCAAATCAAGAGAGAATAGGAAAAAAAAAAGGCTAAGGCTCTGGTCACTAGTCCATTGCGGATTCCTCCACAGCTAGTCAAAGAGTTCCTATTCATCATGCTGTTAGCTGACCAAAAACCAGTTATGGAATGCCAACACATGCTCCAAAGCATCTCCAGGGTACTTCTATTACTCATTATCACTACTGTTCTAGGAGTAGGCTCTCCAGTCTTTCCATGTGAGAGAGATGCTATTCAGGGCATGCTTGCATGTGTCAGTCCTTGTTTCATTAGTATAGTCTTTTGTCTCAAAAATGTTTTGTTACAATCATTGGAAAATATTTTCCCCTTCCTTCCTTCATTCCTTCCTTTCCTTCCTTCCTTCCTTCCTTCCTTCCTTCCTTACTCCCTTCCTCCCTTCCTTCCTTACTTCCTCTTTCTACTACTCTAAGTTGTGTCTCTAGCCCTCAAACTGGAGAGTAATTTGCAGGGAAGAAGTTTTCTGGGTCCCCGAGGAGATGAAGACTGGTCAGCCTCCCTTCAACAGACTTGATGATCTTCTCAGGAGCAACTAGGAATAAGACAAACTTACATAGTGGAGACAGCACTGGCACAAGAACAAGGAGATCTGGACAGGGGTCTAGTCCAGCTCTGTCCATAACTACTTACATCTTTTCCCATTGGTATCTTTTGCTTTTATATCATTTTCATTTTCTGGATATTTCCCTTTCCCTTCTCTTTATTTCTTTAGGAGCACTGGGTAATTGAATCTATACAAGTATCTTGTATATTTTGGTAGATTCATCCCCAAATATTTTATGTATTTTGTAGATATTTGGAATGGGAATTCCCTTTCTATTATTGCCTCTTAGATTTTATCATTATGGAGAAATACTATTGATTTTTTTTGGGGGGGGCTAGGCAATGGGGTTAAGTGATTTGCCCAGGGTCACACAGTTAGCAAGTGTCTAAGGCTGGATTTGAACTCAGGTCCTCCTAACTCCAAGGCACTATGCTACCTACCTGCCCCTGTGTTTATTCTTTTGTATTCTTCTTCTTTTTGGGGTGGTGGGGTTAGGCAATTGGGGTTAAGTGACTAGTGACTAATGAGTATCATGTGTCTGAGGCTGGATTTGAACTCAGGTCCTCCCGACTCCAGGGCCGGTTCTCTATCCACTGCGCTACTATTGATTTTTGAGAATGTATTTTATAACCTGCAACTTTTCTGAAGCGATCCATTGTTCAGTTAAAATATTTTCTAATTCCCTTGAATTTTCTAAGTAGACTATCATGTCATATGTAAATAGGGATAGTTTTATCTTCTCTTTACCTATCATTGTACTTTTAATTTCTTTTTCTTATCTTATAGCTATTGATAGCATTTCCAAAATCACCTGCTTTTTTGGATTCATTTAATGCATAATAATTTTCCCCCCAACCTTTCATTTTTATTCTGTGGATAGCTTTGTTTTTTAGATCTATTTCTTGTAAGTAATTTTAAAATTTTGTTTTCTTATACAATATGTCACTCTCATGTTATTGGATTATTTAATCCATTCACACCTAAAGTTATGAGTTAGGTTTACATCTTCCTCCATGTGTGTGTATTATTGGTTTTTTTCTGAATAAGATTTTTTATTTGTTTCTTTTCCTCTGTAATAGTATGTTGTCTCTTCAGCTGTTTTTGCTTAATCTACTTAAGCCAATCCTTTTCCCACCAGAGCTTTCCCCCTTACTCTCAACCTCCTTCCCAATTTGTCACTCCTTTCCTTGGTTTTGGAGTTTTCTACATCAAAGCCCTGTTTATTATGCCCACCTTTTGAATCAGTCTATTAACAAGCATTTATCCTAGGAAGAGAGAGTAATTTATGTTTCCCAGTACCTGTATTTATCTTCCCTAAGTCCCTCCCAATACTCCTAAATAAATTCAGTGGAAAGGGATACAGATCAAAATTTAGTCGGTGTTCATATTTATGTTAATATAAATTTAAAGCTATTCCAAATATTTTTACTTCCTTTTTCAAAGTAAATCTAATTAGTTATAGCTGTCTTTCTCTGACTCCGATTTCTTCTAATAGCCAAAAAAAAAAGGGCAACTTCAAAGCAGGAAACTTCACTAATCAAGACACATGAGACAAATCTAGAAGCTCAAAGGCTATCTCATTTTAGAGCAAAGCTCATTTTAAGTAATTCCAACTAATTCAAATTATTTGTGTTGTTCCTGTCTTTCTCTGTATGTGTATGCATGTTGTCTCTGTGTCAGTGTGCATGTGCCTGGCAGTGGGCTTGTGTGCATACATGCCTCTGGATGGAAGTGTGCATGTGGGAAGAAACATAAATAATTTTTTTTTCTATTATAAAATCTTGTTTGGAAGTTTTGAGAGGTCAAGAGGAAAAGAGAAAATGTCCAGTCCTTCATCTTGTTGTTCATGTCCAAAATTGTTGTGTATTTTTTAGTGTTTGAAGATACTTTGTTCTTACATTTCTATTACTATTCACTGACTTCCTCCAACAAATAAAAGCTTTCTCTTTTAACAAATAATTACTTTATCCTCTTATTTTACAGATGAGAAAACTGAGGCCTAAAGCGACATAACCAATGTCATACGCATGGCAAAGTTTTTATTCAAATCCAGGGTACTCTGGCTCCAGATTTAACACCTTCTGCTGAATCCATTCTGATTTCCTTCCTTTTTTGGAATATACAATTTCCCTTGATATACTTAAATTTTGTTTTTCCTTATGCATTTTTTATTAAATTACTTCATTCTGTGAAGGATCTCATGGTTATGTTGACTGATAGTACAGAAAATATGAAAATTAATTTGGTTTCTAATACTACCTTTATTACATTTACTCTAGCTATATTAACTGAATCTCCAGTTATTTAATGGCTCCTTTATTTCTGAAAAAAATGTTTAAGAGCAATATTCATAAAGGTCTTATTGTATCTTGATGGCTAATTAATGCCCTAATATTTTATGTATTTTATCATTGCTGAAATTAGTATTCATCAGTTTTGGGGGGTTTTGTTAGTGATATACAGAAATGTTGGTAATTTTTGTGAATTTATCTTATATCCTTCTATTTTTTAGAAGCGATTTATTATGCTAATTTCTTTTTGTGAAATCCTCAATTTTACTGGGAAGTTTGTTAACACTTTCCCAGTATAAGTAAAGGAAAAGTGTATAGATTCCAATAAATACTTTTCATAATAGTACAGAAAAATCCTTCCATTCCCATGAGTTTATATAACCCAGAACTAGAACAAAATGAATATAATAGATTATTGTTTGATAAACCTAAGATCACAAAACACTGGAGAACAAATTCATTATTCAATAAAAGCTGTTGGGAAGGTTTTATGAAATATCACAATTACTTCCAAGTGGATCAATAATCTAAGTCTTTTTGAAATAATAAAAGATTAAAAGATGATGGAATCTTACATTGTGAAGAGGTGCGAAATTCCTAGCTATTCTGCAAGTAAAAGGAGACAAAATAGATTAATTTTGTTATAAAGAAATAAAGAATTGCCATGGTCAGGAATTCATCACCAAAAGCTTTTGTACTGTATCCATTACATAGATAGGCTGGCCTTTGGAAAGCAGCTTGTCACTGGTGCAGTACTTGAAGTTCTTCCAGTGTAGTAGAACTTACCACTACACCATGATGAGGCAGAAGAGTACATAACAAAACACAATGTACCCAATACAAAAAGAAAAGAAACAGGGTGGGGAGAATGACTAAAAGTTTGCTAAAAACTTTTCTTAGAAAAATTTGACTTCAAAATCCTTAAGAAGAAATTGATACAACTTTACAAGAAAATATTCATTTCCTGATAAATGAGTGGTCAAAAAAAATATTAAACAGATAGTTCTCAAGAAAAGAAACACAATATTGTGCTTTAAGAAATGAGAAGCAGGATGATTTCAGAAAAACCTGGACTTAACGAACTGATACAGAGTGAAGTGCACAGAACCAGGAGAACATTGAACACAAGCAACAACAATATTGTATAATGAACAGCTGTGAATAACCTAGCTATTCTCAGCAATGCAATGATCTAAGACAATCCCAAAGGACTCATGGTGAAAAATACTATCTGCCTCCAGAGGAAGAACTGATGGTGTCTGAATACAGATCAAAGCACACTAATTGTCTCTTTCTTCCTTCTTTTTTCCTTCTTTCTTTTTTTCTCCCTCCCTCCTTCCTTCCTTCCTAATATGGAAATGTTTTACATGATTGCACATGTATAACCTATATCAGATTGCTTACTGTGTGAAGGAGTGGAGAGGGAGGGATGGAATTTGGAGCTTAAAACTTCAAAAAAAAGTAACAAATGCTAAAAATTATTTTTACATGTAGTTGTGGCAAAATAAAATATTATTAAGAAAAAATATGTTGATTGCATTTTGAATTTTAGTTAGCTCAGGCTATTGATATTACTTCCTGATTATCTGAGTAAAAAGCAGCTTTCAGGAGCACTAAAACTGATCTGATGCTTGGCTAGTAGATCTTGAAGGACAACTCATGCAAGGGAGCTTTGCTTTGCTGAATTGACCCAAGATGTCCTCAGCGCTCATCCTTGTTGAATTTCCTTCTCTGCTATAATAATATGAATATTACTGTTAGCATTTTTCCATGCCTAAATTCTAAGCAACAGACTCCCTTAAGGGGAAACTGTCAGGGTGATCTCAAGACCACCAAGCCTTATATTATAGTAGCTATATCTAAGTAAATCTTTTTTTGTTAAATGTTGAATGACCTACAAATATCTCGTTTTGTGGCAATGCTGAAATTAAATTACCAGGAACTGGCCTGAGGCCTAGCCTGGAATACTTCTCCAGCATAAATTTACATGATTGTAATATGGATTTTGGCTGTGATCTGAACAGGTATTTCCTTAAAAGAAGAGCATGAGATGCACTTTTTTACATGGCATCATGCACAAGAGTATTGTACTGAAGTCAGCTTGAACTAGCTCAAAGGAGCCAATTGTTAAATTTTCAGCATTTACACCTCAGGAATCCACAAATGCTACAAATCAGTGTTTGTTGTTTTGTGGATTGTCTAGTTAAGAAAATTTTAATAATGCAAATTAAATAAAAAAAGAAAAGCAACACAAATTATCAACAATCACATGAAAGGGTGTTCAAATTCCCTAATAATCAAAAAATTCAAACTAAAACATTCCAGGATACAACTTTACACCAATTACATGGGCAGCAATGGTTAAAAATGATAAAATTCAGTACCAAGACAATCATATTTTATTCTATTGGTTTAGCTGTGAATGGGGACAATCTTTTTTGTAAGATAATGGCTACAAAGCTATCATGCCCTTTGGTTCACTGATCCCATTACTGAGACTGTACTCTAAGCATATTATTTTAGGAGGGGAAAAAATCTATCTGTGTAAGAATATTTCTAACAGCATTATTCTAATAGGAAAAAAAAACTAGAAACAACCTATGTGTCCAAAGATTAGGAGCAGTTAAACAAATTTTGGATATTAATGTAATGGAATATTATTGTACCATAAGAAATGACAAATATTAAAGTTACAAAGAAATATCCAAAATACATATGAAGTAATGCAAAAACAAAATAACAACACACATGCTGATTATACCTATAATAACCATAAGCAACAAAAATCCAGGAAAATATACTGACAAGAAAAAGAAGTTAGGAAGGTATCGTGGAAACAAGACAATTTGGTTTCTAAGTTTTAAAGTTAATAAACATATTTCACATCAAAATAAACTAAAGACAATGGAAAGTTGCTATTTCAACATAGGCATTTAAAATAATTTTTGCTTTTGTTCGTATTTGAATATTTGCATTTTATTATGCATGTTAAGTTTATAATGATTTTTAAAAAAAGAAACATAAGAGGTTCTAGCTGAGGTAAAGAGAAGTGCTTCATGGTACTGTTTTCCTTCTCCTCCTTCTCCAGGGCTTCTAAGCCAAAAGAAGCCCTTCATGCACATATTTCATCTTAAAGGCAGTTGAGTTTGTTTTCACTGGGAAGTAATTAAGAGCCTCCTGAGAAGTACAACTTCCCCACCTCGTGGCTAAAGCCTAAAACTCCACTGTCTTCAGTTCTTTTCCTTTAGTTTAAGGCTTTGTTCCATATCAAGTTCTAAGGAAATGTCACATTGCAACCCTTAACTTTTACTGTTTTGAGATGAACCTCTCTTTGTAGAGCACTTGGGATTGTCCAGTACAAATATAGAATCACAGGGACTGCCTGGTTTTGAATCTCTCCTTTTACACATGAGGAAACTGTGCTGAGAGATATGGCCTGTCTTAATCGAGGTCTCACAGTGAGTTAGCGACAGAACTGATCTGAGTACCCACGTCTTCTGACGTCTGCTTCAACTCCCTGAGGGCACTTACTAGTCAGATTTTGCTTTTGTATCCCCAGTGCCTGGCACATAATAAACATCCTGAAAATGCTTGTTATATTAGGTGGGGAAAAGAATATGTATGTAACAAGTATGATATGGGCTCATTATCACAGAATAAACCTGCTGTATCTTTCCTCAGGATTCTAGGTGTACTCTGAAAGTGTAGGGTGTCTTTCCTTAATGCCATTGGCTCAAACCCTTACCAGTTATTCACCCCACCACCACTGTTAGCCACCAGTGACCAGCTAGTACTCAAGTTCTATTTAACCACTCAACATTAACAACTTTTACAAAGGGATATTTACTTCAAAGATATAGCAAAAACAAAAGTGCAAATATGATAACTTCTAGAAAAGTGCTGACTGGCCAAAAAGACCCTGGGATCTGTAGTCCCTTCTAGCTTGGGAAGAGAGGAAACTAATGGGATAGTAGCCCTCAGATTAGATGTATTTTGGGTACAATGTACAGCTAGAGTCGAGAGAGAGAGAGAGAGAGAGAGAGAGAGAGAGAGAGAGAGAGAGAGAGAGAGAGAGAGAGGGAGAGAGAGAGAAAAGAAGAAGAAGAAGAAGAAGAAGAAGAAGAAGAAGAAGAGAAAGAAGAAGAAGAAGAAGAAGAAGAAGGAGGAGGAGGAGGAGGAGGAGGAGGAGGAGGAGGAGGAGGAGGAGGAAGAACTTTTTTTACTTTGTATGAATGCTGAATTATAGAAGTTAGTAGAACAAGGGGCAGCAATACCCAAGACTAGGAATGAGACAAGTTGGAGTGAGTTTGTGTAATCCTCAAATACAAGGATTTCATTAGAATACAGTCAAGTAGCCAAGATTTTAAGTGGAACCCACCTAGATTTAGAATTATGAGACACTCTAAATGACACAGAAAATAGGCTGAAGGGTGTCTGGAAGGATACCCACTGGGAAGTCCCATATACAATTAGCCCAGGAACTCATGTGAAAATGTGGATCAAAGATATAAAGTAGAATAATTACTCTAGTGATACAAAAAATGAAAAAAAAGCTCAGAGGAAAGCTTCTGAAAGAGAATATCAGGGGTAACATTGCTATCCTTTGGCAAAGTCCTGAACTGAGGGCATAATATCCTTACATCATTGTCTAAGGGAGATAAGGGGAAGCAGACAACTTCTATTTCAACTCTGGAGAGAAAGGGAATGCACAGGTTAAATGCGCTCAAGAAGAGATTGGGACCTTAGTACATCGGAGGTTGAGGACAACAGGCCCTGTTATAGTGAAAAGGAAGTAAAATCAAGGCAGGAGATTGTCTTGATCCCAACAAATACTGACAATGATCTCATCACTGATTCCACTGGCTCCTTTTGGGGATGGAGCCAAGATGGCGGAGTGGAAGCAGTGACTTGCTTGAGCTCTCCCCCAAACCCCTCCAAATACTCATAAAAAATGGTTCTAAACAAATTCTGAAGCAGCAGAACCCACAAAAAGACAGAGTGAAACAAATTTCTAGCCCAAGACAACCTGGATGATTGATCAGAAAGGTGTATCACGTTGGGCTAGGAGTGCAGTGCAGCACGGCGTGGGCGTGCAGGCCCCAGCGAACCTGGAGCAGGCCTCAGAGGACTGTGGAGGTTTCCAGACTCCTCAATCCACCAATGCCAAAGACAATTTAGAAGGTCAGTGGGAAAAGTCTGTTTCTGTTGTGCTGAGAAAGGAAGGTGGGGTCTCAGCTCCATTCCCCAAGAGCGTGGCCCTGAGGGGGGAGGGCAGCTGCTTCCCGAGCTTCTGGCCCACAGACTGAGGGGGAATCCAGTGGCTGATCAGAGAGGGATTGCAGGGATCTCTTTGCCAGTGCTGAGGCAGGAATCTCTTGCTTTGCCCTTGTTTGGATCTGGGTCACATCTGGACGGGGGTCCTGGGATGAGGAGGAATGCTGGCATGGTGGAGCTTGTAGTGGCTGTGCAGAGGAACCCCTCCTCACAGTTACAGGACAGAAAGGAATACTTGTAGTATTGGAGTAAACACCTCGCCCCTTATCATACCACCTTGGAAGAACTGAGAATTTACAAGTCCCTACAAGTATCTCTGAAAACAGCTGTACAAGCCCCCGAAGCTTGGGACAGTACATTCTCCACATTGGAAGCAGATTCACACCTTAACAAAGAGTTTAAAACTCAAGTAATTGGCCGGGATCATGAGCAAGCAGCGCAAAAAGAGTCAGACTATATTATCTTACTTTGGTGACAAAGAAGATCAAAATATACAACCGGAAGAAGACAACAAAGTCAAAGCTCCTACATCCGAAGCCTCCAAGAAAAATATGAATCAGTCCCAGGCCTTGGAAGAGCTCAAAAGGTATCTTGAGAAGCAAGTAAGAGAAGTAGAGGAAAAACTGAGAGTGATGCGAGAAAATCACAAAAAATAAGTCAACCACTGGCTCCTTTCCATGTAGACTCATAGAGGAAACTGTAAAATTGAGAATGTAGGGGCAGCTAGGTGGATAGAGCTCTGACGTTGGAGTCAGGAGGACCTGAGTTCAAATCCATCCTCAGACACTTGATACTTATTAGCTGTGTGACCCTGAGCAAGTCACTTAACCCCAACTGCCTCACCAAAAAGCAAAAAAAAAATTGAGAACGTGAATTGCATTGCCATTCTAACTAGTAGAAAACAAGCTTTCAGTCATTTTATGAGAGATGTTTGAAAAAAACAATTATACAGCTTCTTGCAGGTTTCAGTTTTGGAGGACAGAGTGAGAAAAACTACCCATAGTTGGGATGTCCATTTGTTCAGACCTTTTATGTGTCAATGGAGCTAGTCTGTTCAGAAAACTAACTGAATACTGCAACCCACAAGCTGGGGCTCCCTATCTCTACCTTTTAACCATCCATACAACTTGTTTAGAGGCACACAGGAAGAGATCATCATCACTGTGGTGACAGTGATCATAAGGGCAAAGCTCTTCCATGTCTGAACATTTCAATAGCACTTTGATGAACGTTAGGAACAGATACCAGAACAAAAATCTCAGTGAAGTCAGCCTTTTTTTTGTACATCTGTAAAACTCTACCAGGAACGATGCCACTGGCTTTTTACCCTACTATTGTTTGGGCATGAGCCATGTCTACTTAACAACCTACGTTTGGAGTCTCTGAGGACAGAGACATAGAGACTGAGGACATGAATACAGATATTCATTACCAGTATTTTTTCATTTGAGAAAGAAACTTAGCACCTACCTAAATTTTCATCCACGAATAACACCGAAGGAAATAAAAGCTGAGAGTGTTCGTCGTCAGGACCTTTGACAAGGTGACAGTCTTGCTAAGAAATCTTGTTCATGGGACACACACGTTAGAAGACCAATGGCAAGCTATCCACACCTTGCTGTGGAGAGGCCAAGCAACTTGTCTGTTTACAAAGTAGCCCCTGACACTGGCCCGTTAAGGACAATTCATTACAATCACAATCGCCAGTTGCTGAGTTTGTTGGCTGGAAGTTGAATTGAGCCTGGGAGACATTCACCTCAGCGGACTTTAAGGAAGAGTTCATCAGCCAGCCATGCAAAGACTGTCTTATCCAGACAAGGGATTAGAAACATGTTTTAAGTGAAGAAGATCCTATGTACTGTGCCCCATAATCAATTCAAACGAGGGGAGATGACTGAATCTAATGGCAACACCTTTTCTGCCTAATACTTCAGCTGTACGAAGTACACACAATTCTCTCAGAACATTACTAGCTAGCCTGGGCCCCATATTAAGTCAGATGTGGTGGGCAATACTATAGTTCTGATCAAGATTACAGTTATCCCTTCCACATTGCAACTCTCCCCGTCATGACTTGGCTATATCACAAGTTGACATAAGAAATTAAATGGGAATTTTGGAGGAGTTTTGCAGAAGCCACAGAATAACACACAAAAGCCAGCAGATAACACAGAAAAAATTTTAAAAAACTCAGAAACGTATAAAATATGTGTATAATATCAATGCATTTTAATCTTTTAATACTGTAAACACTCCATAAAAGAAAAAAATTTCAGACTTCTTCTCTGGTACAAAAAATTTTACATGGACTTTCCAGATTGTGGGGGTGTTGCACCCTTAATCCTTACCATGCCGAAGGGGTGACTCTATTATCAGCCCATACCATTGACTAGCACAAGCATGGGGGCAGATAGAGTAGCAGGTCACAGGAAGGTTAAGACTCTCTTCCCGGTGATTAAAACAACTTATGATAGACCAGGCAAAACTGGGAAAAAGTTGACATGTGCAGCATGAGAATGCCAATATTTACTCTTCTAAAGTTAAATTTGAATGTAATCAAATATGTTCATAGATGTACACGGACTTTGAATATGCTCTTGCTCATTAGATTTTCATGTCAAGCTTTTGGTTTTTTATTGGAATTTTGCCTGTTTTGTCATTCCATTTATTTATTAACTTTGCTTAGCTAACATGCTATTTGGTAGTGTCCCATTTTCATTGTTTCTATGCTCATTTGCTTTTATTTTGTGAACATGCACATGCTATTGTGAGATATACTGTAGGTAATTTAGACTGGCCAAACGTTGATCCACAACTGTCATATATATTGCTGCTGGGTTTTGGTATTTTTTTCCTCTGCATGGTGCTCTAAAGATGCTGTTAAGATGTTCTCCAACAACTTTTAATCTATTATCTGTTGCTATGTTGTATACATGCATAGGTGACAAGCCTGTTGCTATTGATATTGCAAGAGATTGCAAATTCCAATCCCCAGGGAGGATGTACATCCTCTGGCAATCTGTTGACTGGCCACAAAGACCCTGGGACTTTTAGTTCAACTCTAAGCCCATTGTATTTTGCTATATAGCTGGAGATATAAGAACGGGACATTTCACAACTACACTTCCAAGTTAGAACTACTCTGAATGTGTTTCAGATTTTGTAAATCTGCCCCATAGACAAGAGCCTTAGTGTAACTAAAATACGCCCCCAACACCCCAGGAACACACTCTCCCCTATCCCACCTCAGTCTCTTGGGAGATGGCTCAGACTTAGCTCTATTACTATACTACACTGGTCCCACAGAGTTCAAGGTCAGCATCACTGCTGGATGAATCCTTGTCTCCACTATGGATGAGCTTGATCCCAAAGGTCAGTCCAGCACTGCTGCTGGGCTGGCTGCAAAACCTAGATTCCAGGATCCTTGGAGGTTCATTCTCCTGACCTTTTGAATCTGGCCTCAAATACTTCCTAGCTGTGTGACCCTGAGCAAGTCACTTAACCTCAGTTTGCCTCATTTTCCTCATCTGTAAAATGGGGATAGTAATAGCACCTACCTCTCAGGGTTTTTGTGAGGATCAAATGAGATAATAATTATAAAGTGCTTAGCACAGAACCTGGCACTATATAAATGTTCTTATTATTATTAGTTATTATTATTTTCAAACTCACAAGGTAAATGTCTTCAATCCCTTCATCAAGAATAAACACAGGGGCAGCTAGGTAACAGAGTGGATAGAGCTCTGGCCTTGGAGTTAGAAGGACCTGAGTTCAAATCCAGCCTCAGACACTTGCTAGCTGTGTGACCCTGGACAAGTCACTTAACCCTGATTGCCTCACCAAATTATAATAATAATAACAAATAGTAGTAATAAATAGTAATAGTAATAATAATAAACAATGATAATATATTATATAATATATAATAATAAAACACAGAGACAAAGCACTGAGGCCCATTTCATGGGACGCATGCCAGCCTAAGCTGGAAGAAGGACAAAGGCATTTTCCTTTGCAGCATTGTCTCCCATTGGATGCCATCAGTGAAGGAAGGAGTCACATGAAGAAAGAATAGCTAAAGAGAGAGATGACAGAGCATGACTTAACCCTATAAGCTAAGAGGACTATAAAGCCTCAGGATTCAGACCTTTGAGGGCATGGGTTTTTGCCTTTTTCTTTATATCCCCAGCATATAGCCCAGTGTTTGACACAAAGGAAGTGCTTAATAAAAGGTTTCTTGATTGGTTTACAAGCTCAGGGAGAGAGGAGCAAGCAGAAATGTGCTAGAATGAGGATTGGGATTGGGAAGGGCTTGTTCCAGTTTTTCATGGGGCTGTAAATAGAAATTGCATCACCATGACTGGTCCACTAGGTCCAGAGCCTCTCTTACATCAGATGTAAGCTGTTCCTTATTATTGCCTTACGTGGATATTTAGCTTGTGTATGGTTAAACTTTTCACTTTGGTATCCTACCTTTTCAATGAGACTGTGAATGAACAAAGAATAGCTAGGGGAGTCATGTCCAGGCAAGGCAAAACAGAAGGAATGATGGGAAGATGTTTCTTCAAGGCCTATTTAACCAGAGAATTCTGTTATAAGAAGGAGTTGAGGCTCTCCCCAGGCTGCCTGATAGGAAAGAAGGGAAGGAAATGACCTTCTGGGAGTTGAAGAATTAAAACATTCCTGGCCATAGGTCCCTGGGGAGCAGGTGTGAGGGAGAGCAGGACAGAAGGGATGGATGTATCTAAAGCACCCTTTGGGGATGCCCAGAAAAGCTCAGAACAAAAGCCCAGGAAGAGTCCTAAGCATATTATTCTGGCTACTGTGAAAGTTCTACTTTGTATTTTCTATTGGCAACCTGAGGACACGTCGTTCAGAGTTCACTCATTTTGACCTGTATTTTCTATTAAATAAGAAACTGGAGTTTCTTTTTAAATAAGGAACTTCAATCAGAAACATGATTTTCAAAAAAAGAAATATAATTAAAAACCCACTCAATGGGGAGAGATAGCCACCATTCATAATGTTATGGTGACTGTGGAATTTTAGCCTGGTGCCTCAGAAGACATGCAAATTTCTTTGAAGAGGATAAATCCGCTGAGGATTTGCCTCTCAGGGATTAAAGTACAGATATTTTAAAAGCAAAAAATATGATTATAATATTTTTCTACCTGAATATATTTTGATGGACTCTTGTCCACCAAATGCATGTGATATGCTAATACATTTCTAGGGAAGCATTGTGACCTCTTAAAGAGAATACTGGCCATGGAGTTAGAAAGAACTGGGTTTGAGATTTGCCTCAGACATTCTCTCTCTGTGTGAACCTAGGCAAGTCACTTAACCACTTAAAGCCCCTGTGTCCCTGTTAACAGCTGGCTATGTGAAACTGGGTAAACCATACCCTTTCTGAGCCTCAGTTTCATTGCCTATAAAATGGAGATAATAATAATATATGCCTCACAGAATTGTTGTGAGGAGCAAATTAGATAATATATGCAAAGCACTTTGTAACCCAACAGTTATTAGCACTCTCTTTGTCTTAAAATTACTTAATACTTGCTTACTTATATTTATATTCTTTCTCTCATACACCCCTCTGCCCAGTAGAATGTAAGCTCCTATAATTCAGGGATTATTTCTTTTTTGTCTCCTTATTATCAATGCTTTGCATAGTAGGTGCTTAATAAATACTTGTTGAATTATTGAATTAAAAGTGCTATGTAAAAATCTCTCCATCTCCAAGGTTACCTTGTGTTCACTTCATGTGTTTCACATAGGTATGTATTCTCTCTCCCATTTGAATATAAGCCCTCTTGTGGGCAGACCCTCTTGTGCTTTTTCCTTTCCACCTAGCCTGCCACATAGTAAACATAAAAAATGTTTATCTGATTCGGCTATAATTATTACTTATGTACGTATTTGGACATTAACTACAAAGCAGAGTCAGGGTGGGAGGGAAGACAGTTGTCATCTCAGAGCTGTATCAGTACTGAAAGATCCCTGACAGATCATGTAGCCCAGAAGTAGCAAACATGCTGCCTGTGGTTTGCAGGGTGCCCCCACAACAATCCAAAATGTGCTTGAACCAGATTAAAATGTATTGGGGAAATATTTAACAAAATAAATTAAAATACAATGAAACATAGCTAATATTACATTTTAAAACTAAGTCAATATGCAAACTGTAAGGATCCTTCTGTATAGATTAAAAGCTCCCATTTCTATTTGAGTTTGACACCACTGGTCTAGGTTACTTGTAACCCACGTTTTATAGATAAGAAAGGTGAGGATCAGAGAGGAAAATACTAAGGGCTATATAGGCCCACTGTTTGGTATGCTCTGATCATACTCTATGTGTGGTATTATGCACAGTTCTGAGCAGCAGGAACCTTGAGAAGCTGAAGCCCCAAGGAGAGTGACCAACTTGTCTAGAAGGCTAGAGACCATGGCCGATTGATGATTATTTGTGGGAACTAGAGACATGTTCAGTTGGAGAAGAAAAGGCTTAAGGGAGACATGATCATCTTCAAGTGTTCTGAAGAACTGTCATTTGGAAGGCAGATAAGACTTGTTCTCTTTGCTTCCAGGAAGCAGAACCAAGAGCAAAGGGAGCGAGGGGAGCAGATGCAAGTTTCAGCTCAATGTATGGAAGACCTAGATAAAAAGAAAAAAAATCAATCCTGGCTGTTCTCTTAAATTTGGATATCTCAAGGGACTTGCTGCCACCTGGTGGTATATATGTGTACTACATGCTATGATTAAACAAAATTTGAAGGCCAAATGGACACAGTTGGGTGCAGGACTAATATCTGTGTTGTATCAAGTAATTATTTTATGCAATTAGGTTTCGGGGATCCAAATTGACTGGTGATAAATTATCTTCTCTTTTTTCTTTTTAGAAGGGGTCGTGGAGGCTGGGATCTAGACCTGTGATTTTAGCAACTCATCTGCAACCTGAAAGTTTCAGTGACTTGCTGAGGGGTGGGGAACCTATGGCCTTGAGGCCACTGTGGTCCTCTAGATCCTCAAGTGCAGCCCCTTTGACTGAATCCCAACTTCAATCCAAACCTCTGGACTTGCTGTGGCTATGCAACTAGTACAAGTCAGAGGCAGAACTTACACCCACGGCTTTATTCCATGGCAGACTTCTATATACCACACCTCTCAAAAGAATTATGTGTTATTTATTATTAAAAATAAAAGGAATAAACATCCCCACATTGAGCCAATCTATAACAGAGTGGCTAGGCAGACACTGCTGGGTAAGTTAGGTGGTGTAGTGGATAGAGTACTAGGCTTGGAATCAGGAAGACTCATCTTCATGAGTTCAAATATGGCCTCAGTCACTTACTAGCTGTGTGACCCTGGGCAAGTCATTTAACCCCAATTGCCTTTAAAAATAAAAAGAACAGATACTGCAGTTATTCTGGCTGACTTACTGCTTGACAACTTAGCTAACAAATTTGTTGCCCTCAACAGAGCTGTTCTAATACCTAGAACATCTAGTCTGTGGTAGTGATTGGTTTTTCTGCCTTCAGTTTCTCCCATCCTTCCTCCACACCACCAAAAAATATCATCTTCCTTTTGTACTACTCCTGTCATAGCTTCCTTTTACTCCCATTGCTTTCAGCAATTCTCCATTGCCATCCTAGTCCCAAGTTTTCCCATATGCTCTTGTACAACTGAACTCATGGAGTAGTGGAAAGCATAGAGAGTAGCTGGGTCCACATCTTAGCTCTGCCATTTACTCTCTGTATGACTTCGGGCAAGTTGTGCTGTCTCTTTGGGCCTCAATTTCCTTAACTATGAAATAAAGGGGTTGGATTAGGTGACCTCTAAGACCTCCCCTTTCTGCATCTGTGCATCGGCTCATGCCCCTCCACCACATGCTTAGAATGGACTGTCTTCCCCACCCTTCTTGTCTGCTAGAGTCTCTGCTTTCCTTCCTTTAAGGACTAACTCAGATTAATCCCTTCCAAGAAATCTTCCTTTACTCTCACAGGTGAATGTTATCTCTCCCTCTCTCATTTCTCTTAGAACTTTGTCTGAACCCATCCTTTTGAACTTATCTTTTTCCCTTTTATCATAATTAGGTATGTGCTCATCCTCCACCCGCCACCTGCCTGATTATAGACTTCTAGAGAGCAGAACCTATCATCATATCTATCTTTATATTCCCAGCATAGGACTTTATACGTAATAGGCACTTAATAAATGCTTATTGGAATGAATTTGTTTAATTAAATAGGTCTGGCATGTTGGTCCGATCTGTAAGATCTTAGGTCATGTTTTTCCCCTCCAGTCACTACCCCTAACGCCTCCCCCTCCAGCAGTCTTGGAATAGA
The DNA here is from genome assembly GCF_003287225.1 of Phascolarctos cinereus. Taxonomy (NCBI): domain Eukaryota; kingdom Metazoa; phylum Chordata; class Mammalia; order Diprotodontia; family Phascolarctidae; genus Phascolarctos; species Phascolarctos cinereus. Next base: position 347,556,264 of record NW_027555625.1, read on the forward strand.
CTTGACTTCATGAAGATAAATCAACAAACATATTAAACATCTACTATGTGCTAAGCAGTACTTAGTGTTGGGAATACAAAGACAGAAAAGAAACAATCCTTACCCTCAAGAAGCTCACATTTTATGGAGGGAAAAAATAGTTATACATATTAGAAAATACAATACAATATTAAGTATATGTAATAATAGAAGATGTAGCCCCACATTCTGGAGCCATTCCCTCAATTTACACTCAAACTGGCAGATCAGATCCCCAGAAATTAGCTTTCTTCAGGGTTTATAGGGGCTACTTTTTTTAGTACTGATGTTTATTAGCTCCATCAGTATGTTCCCCGTTATTGAGTAACCAGTTAAATCCCAGTAGCTTTTAGAAAAGGAATTTATTGAGAAGATAAGGCAAGAATGATAATTATATATATACATATATATATATATATGTACTCATGTATATTTTTTTCCTCACCAAACCAGGGATGCATTCTCCCCTGTGCACACAAGGTCGGGGGACAAAAGTTCAATGGTGGCGAGGTACACATATAGAGGATGCATGTGTAAAAGTGGTATTTCTCCGTTAAGAGAGTGCTCATAAAGATTTCCTTAAGTGTACTTCTTTGCTAGGTTTGAAATGTCAGTGATTCTTTGGAGTCTGCCACTGTTACTGCTCTCTGCCACAAGAGGTCTCACTCCCTGAAGCTGTCACAACCTGTGGATCACTGTCTTTCCACAACCGTTTGTAGGTGCTTCCTGTGTTGTTGGCCAATACTGCTTCACTCTCCATGCTAGGATCTCTGTATCTCCCAAACTCACCAAGCCACCTGGGCTCTCTCATTTTGAAACTTTCATACTCTGAACATCAGGAAAAAAAAACACACATGCATGCACACATACACAGATGCCATGTGCTCATGGATATATGATAGATAGCTAGGTGACAGAGTAGCTGCCCTTCCCCTCCAGCTTTTTTAGGACATCAGTCCTGAGGCTTGTCACCTTCTAGGAAAGAGGCTTGAGAACAGAGGTATTACCTCTCCTTTTCTTGGGAAACCTCTTATTTGGTCTCAGTATATTTCTCTCTGTTCCCAGTTGGATGTTGTCTCTTACTGGTTCATCTTTGATCACAACATGATCAACAGGAAAGGGGGAGGAGGAGAAGGAGGAGGAGGAGGAGGAGGAGGAGGAGGAGAAGAAGAAGAAGGAGGAGGAGAAGAAGAAGAAGAAGAAGAAGAAGAAGAAAGAAGAAGAAGAGAAAGAGAAGGAAAAGAGAAGAGAAAGAAGGAGAAGGAGAAGAAGAAGAAGAAAAAGAAAGAAGAAGAAGAAGAAGAAGAAGAAGAAGAAGAAGAAGGAGGAGGAGAGAGGAGGAGGAGGAGGAGAAGGAGAAGGAGAAGAAGAAGAAGAAGAAGAAGAAGAAGAAGAAGAAGGAAAAGAAGAAGAGAAGAAGGAGAAGGAGAAGAAGAAGAAGAAAAGAAGGAGAAGAAGAAGAAGAAGAAGAAGAAGGAGGAGGAGGAGGAGGAGGAGAGGAGAAGGAGAAGGAGAAGAAGAAGAAGAAGAAGAAGAAGGAGAAGAAGAAGGAGAAGGAGGAAAAAGAGAAACTCTCTTTTCCCTAATCAAAGGCCCCAGCAGTGGCTTGACTCTAATTCTTTGGTTTACTACTCCATGGAGTGACTTGACCAGGCTTGCTGTTTTGTACATGGACCTTTCAGATAATTACATAATGTTTCTTGTATAATATCTTCATCTAATAATCAATGTTATTTTATTCCTTTCAAATTAATTAAAAACTTGTTCTCACTTAGTTTACATTTTAAAAATTGATTCAGTTCTGCTGTCTGAGCTTTCTTTAATTACATTAATTGGTGCATCAGTAGAAACTCCCTCCTTTACAAATGTAATTTTTTTTGGGGGGGGGGAGAGTACACACTAACAGCAGGAGAAATCATAAAAGGCCTCATTTTGTGACATAGTTGAACTTTGAAGGAAGGTAGGATTTCTAAAACATAGTTGCAAAGAGGGAATACATTCTACCCACATCCAAAGTTTATATAAAGACAGAGAGAAGGAAATGAAAAGTTGCTTGTGTGTGAGAGGGAGAGCAAATAAGCCAGTATGGCTGGAACTTAGAGTAAATGAAAGGGAACAATGTCTAATAAGCCTGGGAAGACAGACTGCAGAGAGATTGTGAAGGGTTTTAAATGCCAAACAGATAAATTTATATTTTGTCCTAAAGGCTTCTTAAGCTGGAGAATGACTTGGTTAGATTTATACTTTAACAACCTCCCTTTGGTATCTGTGAGAAGGGATGGACTAGAAAAGGGAAAGATTTGAAGAAAGGAGGCACTCTCTGGTGATAGTCCAGAGCTGGTAAAAGGTGATGACAGCGTGAAGTAGGGTGGTTGCGATGTGAATGGTAGTTGTGGTATTAATGGAGAGAAGGGATGTGAGAAATGGTGTAGAGGTAAAACCAACAACACTCTCCAGTCTGGGAACCTTGCTGTTTCCATTCCTAGTAGAAGCCTGAGCTTAAATCTGGTCAAGAAGGAACATAAAGATGTGACCTGGGGGGTCATATCTTTATAATGTGGCTATAATAATAACAATCAGGAATGTAGCTAGAACCTAAAAATTGTGTGGGACAGCGACCCTAACTCAATTAAACTCAGAGACTTCTCAAGGTGGAAGCAAAAGTTATTCTTCATTACCATCTCGTGAGAAGGGGCGTCTGCTCCGAGGCACAGAAAGCAAAATGAGATTATATACCCTAACTCAAAGAAACCTCCACCCACCACTATCCCTTATTCCCATTAGCTGGGAGGTGGGCTTACATTCTAGGCGTGAAAAAAGAACAAGGAAACAGGGTATAGCCAATCCAAGCATACAAGTCCTTATTTAGCAAACCTAGTGTTGATGTGGCAGTGGTATGACAATCAGGAGGGGGTTTAGGGCAGAATTCCTATAGGTTTAGGTAATTTAAACTTATGGCCTGTTTGTTCTCTCAGAGCCTTTCTAGTTTTGAGACAGTCTTTTCACCACCACCCTGAGAAATCTTCACAGAGGCTATATCTCACTCAAAATTATTTCCCCAGATGAATAGTATTTAAGGGAGAAGATTTCATTCTAACCCAGTTAACCCCCTTCTCCTCACCCCTCAGGAAAGCAGAGTAGCCAGCTTCTGGCTCCAACTTCCTGCTTGCCCTCCTGGCTGGAATCAACATCTTCCTTGGAGAAGGTGGTGGAATACTGTATTCTTGGCTCCCTGTGAGCCACATCTAAACAGACACATGTGGGTATGCAAAACCTATGTGGACACAATAAAACAACACACACATATGCACATATACACCTATACACCTTACACAATCGTTTCTTAACTGCTTATTATGTGACAGCAGAAAAAAGAAAAAGATGGTGTCTGCCCTCAAGGGCTTACATTGTAATGAAGGAAGCTGAAAGCAGGAGGGGAAAGTGGAGGAAACTGGAGGTAGGGTTTTGAAGTCAGATGATGAGGCACGTGGCTCAGAGGGTAATGAAGGCAGGTCAACCTAGCCCCCCTGCACAAAATGGAGGCTCTGGAAAGAACTCAGTCATGGGAGATAGAGGTTAAACATGCAGAGGAATGTTTAGGGCAAAAAGGCCCTAAGGCATGAGGGAAGTTCCCGGATGATACAGCCACTGAGGCACGATTCAGAAAGTCAGGGTCACATCCAAACCACCCCTTGGAAGGAGATACTGCCTAGCCTCTTACTTTTCTTTCTTTCTTTCTTTCTTTCTTTCTTTCTTTCTTTCTTTCTTTCTTTCTTTCTTTCTTTCTTTCTTTCTTTCTTTCTTTCTTGTGTATATGTGTGTGTGTGTGTGTGTGTGTGTGTGTGTGTGTACTTGAGGGGAAGCTTTATAAATGAATCTGTACAGGTTATGCTAGATGGCTAAAGTCTTACTAAATTGGAGATGGGAACCTTGATAAGGAAGCACCAATTCCTCGGTCTGGAGTTAATGCATGGATTAGGCCTGATTTGTGTTTGAGACTCCTCAGATAAGATAAAGGAAGAGAAAGGAGTGGGCTGGTTCTCAGGAATTCCTATCATGCATAATCAAAAGCAGCTATTTGCCCAGGGGGCATTTTCTGATTCCTAGGAGAGAAAAGGGTAGACAGAATCTCTTAATCTTCTTACATAATGGCCAAGGAAGAACTTGTTTTGTAACTCTAGAGCACATGCTTACAGCAGGCTGCTAAGTTTAGAAGAGAACTTGAAACGTTTGAACTTCAAGGCCTTTCTGACACAGCTGCCTGTGGTGTTTCCTTCCCTTGGCGCCCCATTCTATCCAGCATCCAGAGGTACCTTTATGACAGAATGTTGGGGGTTGGGCTCTCCCGATCCTCTGCTTTACCCCCTCAGTGTTCTCCTTTCAAACCCTATTGGGAAATAGGGGCTTTGTAGGTACTTTTGGACTTCGTTCCCCTAAAGTACACCAAACTTTTCAAAAAATGCCAATTTTCAAGGGAACTGAGGACTGAGAAAGCCCACCTTCTTGAGTGTTCTTTCCAGTCCTTTCCCATCACTTCTTCCTAGAGGAATACAAAGGAGCTGCCCATTGGACTGGACCCATGATGGCCCTGAATCACTGTCCTGTTCAGTGCAGTCGCTGATTTTGTGAATTTATCTGGAGTTGGTCATGGAAGGTGGCTAATGTTTTGCTGTGTCATCCAGTAGATAAGTCATAGTGATGGGGAGCTTGGGTGCTTGTACTCGGACCCCACTTCCAAGATCATATTTCTCCCTAGCCTCAAAACACTATCCCTGATAGTTTCCCTCCAGCCCAAGGAGCCTATCTCTGGCAGTGACTCATGAGTGGGCCCAGTGAGGCAAACTATCTTTCCCTGTTACAAAAACAAGCTGACCTCTGCAGAATTTCCCTTGTGGGAACAGGACTATCTCGTACTAGCACAACTATCAAGTCCTGATGCCCACAGTTACTGTATACAATCTAGAGGTCAAGCTATGGACATCAGCTGCTGAAACTATCTTGGTTCAAACATCACAGACCAAAAACACAGCCCTTGGGAAACCCCCCTCCCTAGTTTACAGTAGTGAATGATGTAGTTGTATGTTATGACCTAATCAGCATTCTTGGCACATAATTCACTGCTTTTCCTATATACATTTAGCATCATTCCTGTTAGGTTGCAAGTTCCCTAAGGAGCTCTGCCCACCGTGGCAGAATTCCTTGAGGACCTCTGCCCGCTGTATAGTGTAACAATAAATCTTTGCTAGCTTGAGTTCAAGAATGCTTGAATCTGTGAATTCATTCCTGTCCTATACTTTAGTCCTTTAGGGGTCTAAACCTCTCAGACGGCAACAATAGGAACCTTAATAAGGCAGCACCTACTCCCAGGTGGGGCATTACTTTTACCAGAGTCATTGCGCTTTCCAGATATCCGCTTCTCTGGCTACAACTTTTTCCGATCATGTCCATTAGATCAAACCTCTCAGGTTTACCTTGTTAACACAGCCAGGCCCTGGGAGCTTTTTTCACTCAATGGCTAAAAAACTGTAAGGATTATCTGAGGGACTACCCAAGGAAGCTCTCCAAAGCAGCTAAGTAATACAAAGGGTAAAGCACTAAACCTGGAGTTGAAAGAGTCGAGTTCAGATCCGGTCTCCGATATTTACTAGCTGTGAGACATTGGGCAAGTTACTCAATTTCTGTCTGCCTCAGATCCCCTGACTATAAAATGGGGATAATAACGACATCTACTTCAGAGGGTTATTGTGAGGATCAAATAAGATGACATTTGCAAAACAGCACAGTGTCTGGCACATAGCAGGGGCTAAATAAATGCTTATTCTCTTCCTTTCTGCTTCCTGGCTTCTGCTGACAGGGTCTTGTATGCATAAGACTGTTGCAGTTTGGGGTTCTTGGGAACCCTGAAATGCAAGGGTACGGGGTTCTGCCTTGAAAGCATTTGACCACTCAAGCCTTCTTTCAGTCAGAGTAGTGAGGTTTTATTATAATGCCGGTAAGGCAAGCAAAATTCCCAGCAAATCTGCTACTGTATTGTTGGGTGGAGGCATCAGTGCTCTATCTGGGCTACTGAAATGTATGAGAAAATTCAGGGTCCAGGTCCCATCACCCCAAAGGAATGTTCTCACTACCCCTTTTTGACTTTTGAGTCCCTCTCCATGCTTTAAAACATAAGTTAAGTGCTTCACCTTCCAATAGCTTTTCATGATGTCCCCCAGTTAATAATTTAATTAAATTTTTATCCCATTTGTTGAACCCTAATAAATTACAGTCTGTTCTAAGAAAGAGACAAATGAAATTAGGGTGTATGTGTCCACAGTTTAATTTCTCTCAAGCTGATTTGACATGTATTGCATGGGAGTTCAGTCCAAAACTGGGTTCCTCTAAGGGGGCCAGTTCAGAACTAGCTCGATTTGGGATTTGGGAGTACAGGGTTATATACCCTTCAAAGAGTAGGTATTTGCAAGGGATGCCAATCAACTCTGATTGACCAAAACACTGGGAGGTGGGTTGTATTAAAATGGGGTCTTGAGTGCCTAACTTAGGTCATCCACCATCCAGACCCCAGTCTTTGAGCTATCTAGGCAAAAAAAAATCTGTCTCCACCCAAACCAGAGTAGGATAAAATCAATTCAGGCCTGGGTTGCAGTTTGACCAGGATAAGAAGATTCAATGCGATCTCATTATCAGTAATGTACTTCTGAAGAACTTTGGAGCAGAAGGGGGGCTGGGAACTCTGAGTCTCCAGGACACAGATTACAAAGAGAAATCATTTTTCACACATTCAATGAGCATTTATTAAGTGCCTACTATATGCCAGTTACTGTGCGAGGTGCTGACTGTAAAAAGATAATAACAAAATAAGTCCTTGCCTTCAAGGAGTTTGTATTCTTCTGGAAGGAAATCAAGTACAGAGGAAAAAGCGAATATTTATAAAGTAAATACAAAATAAGTGGGAAGCACAAACATCAGAAAAGGTCCCATGTAGGAAGTCATCCTTGATCTGAGCCTTGAAGGAAGCCAAGGATTCTAAGAAGCAGAAATCATTCCAGGTCTGAGGGAAAGACTATACAAAGACATTGAGATGGTAGATACAATGTTCTAGATAAGGAACAAACAAGCTAATTTGCCTAGAACATGACTGAGCAGGGAGTGATATGAAAACTGTCTGAAAGATGGGTTGGAGCCAATTTGTGAAGAACTTTAACTGGCAATGAAAGGCTCTGTAGATTATTCTAGAGGCACCAGGGAGCACATGGTGGGTTTTTTTTAAGCAGGGAAGTGATGTGGTTAGGCTGGGTTTCAGAATGTCACTTTGGCAGTGGCAAGGAGGATGGATAAATGTGAGGCAGGGAGATCAATTTGGAGGCTATTGTAGATTATAGTAGTTTAGGCAAGAGGTCATGAGACCTAGAGTGGTAACCATGTGAATAAAGAGAAAAAGGGGAGCAAGAGATGTTGTGGAAGTAGAAACAACAATAATTGGCAACTTTAAATTGGATTTGGGAGAGAGGGAGAGTGAAAGGTTTTGAGTGTCTGATTAGAAGGATGATGGTGCCCTCAATGTGAATTTAGGAAGGAGGGTGAATTTTGGGGAAAAAAGTTTAAGTTCTATTTAGGATACTGAATTTGAGATGCCTAATGATCTAAATGGCAATAACTGTAATAGTAGTGACTCCCTTCAAATCTCACGTAGTCAAAAAGAAGATGTACATTTATTAAGTGCTAAGTGGCAAGTGCTGTGAAAAAATGTAGTCACTACCCTCACAGGGCTTACATTCTAAATGGGGAGACAACATATAAATAACTAGTTACATACAAGAAATACACACAATATACACAGTAGATGGAAGGCAATCTCAGAAGGAAGACACTAGCAGAGGGCATGTGGAGAGGGAACTGGAAAAAACTTCTTGCAGAAGGTGGGATTGTGGAGGAATCCAGAGAAACCAGGATAAGATGAGGAGGGACAGCATTCCAGGAAGGGAGGACAGTCATTCAAATGGAGTACATGTGGTATTGGAAAGGAGTAGGTATGGAGTCCAGAGATGTGTCCAGTGCCAAAATCAGAAAAAAGTCTAGTTACTGGGTCTGAGTATGGAGAGGGGAGACTGGAAAGGCCTGAAGGTTGTGAAAGTCTTTAAGAGCCAAACAAAGAATTGTTATATTTTATCCTGGAAGTAATAGGAACCACTGAAGTTGACTGAGCAGAGAAAAGTGACAAGGTCAGACCTGTCCTTTTATGAACAACACTGATGAGTGCAGGATGGACTGGTGGGAAGAAACAGGCAGGGAGGCCAATGACACGGCTGTTTCCTCAAGCTTTGCACCTGTCTTTGTCACTAATCAGGTATAGTTATTATTCATGTGTAAGGGCATGCAGCCAAGCCCTTTTCAGGCCTTTATGCTTCATCTGCTTATAAAAGGTTCAGGCTTGCAATTGTGCAGGTGGAGGAGGCAATGACCTGGCTTTCCCTTTTCTCTACCTACCCACGTGTGCAAAACAAAAGAGGCTTAGGGTTTGAAAACTGGAGAACCAGAACCCATAGAGGCATTTGGTAGTAATTATGCAAATGACCATTCCCTCCCATGATAGGACTAATATTTACTAGGATCTTACCTCACCATTCCGATGAACATGGACTAGGAAAAAGCATAAAGTCAGGACTGATATGTCAGGGAATGGAACAAGATTCAAACTCTGCCTTGGTTGACAGAGCTTTCTAGTAGTCTCTGGCCGTGTAGAAGTCATTTCTTGATCACTTAGAAACTTGAAGTACAATACACTTGGGATCAGAGCCTGGACCTTTCAGAGTTAGTGGATGTCTGAAGACCTTAAATATAATCACATGTACCCCTACTGATCAGACAGATTTCCATGTGGAGATGAAGAGAACTCCTGTGAAAATTGACGCAGTTTTATGGTGAGTTGTGGCTCAAAGAATTCATAATCAGACCGCCTCTAATCCAAGTATAGGTATTTATTGAGGATTGATTCCCCTCAGAAGCAGACTAGGTTCCAAAAGGAACCAGAAACTTAGTAAGACAACACAGGCAAATTTATAGTGTAATGATGCTGATCACACAACAGAAATTATGAATATTGAAAAGGCAGGAGGGGGATTAGGTAATAAGGGAGGGTCCCTTCTATGGTTTAGTGGTCGAATATCCTGGTCATGCTGCTTTCTGATTGGCTAGTTATTATGGTCCTGTCTGGTCAAAATGGATAGTTAGGTGTTGTGGTCCTGTCTTAGGCTAAATGGAAGATGTGATTGTGGTTGAGTACAAGGACACACCTGTTCAAATATGAGAATTGAATCTAGAGGCAGTGGCTAGCTGGGGAAGTGGCTATATTGAGTCTGAGTGCCTGCGGTGTGGTTAAAGACAGATTGTGTGGCTAAATCAGAATGTGCCTGTTGTTTAGTGAGGATCATAAGGAAATTAGAATATTGGGGCTAGGGGCAACTTTATTAGGATTCCATCAAAAATAGAATGGTTAATGACTTTACTAATCACCTTGTTCTACTTGAGCTTCCTTACTATCCAGAGAAGGCTGAACTGACCTGACAATCAGGATCAGGAGGCAAATTTAGTATCCCTCAAGCTTGACATACCTGAGACACTTGCAATTTGTTTGCTGAATCCATAAATTGCTCCAAAGCACTGTAACAAACTGATTATTAATGACCAATATCTTGGGGAAGTTCAGAGGGCCCCCCCTTTTCCAAAGTTTTGACTTTCAGTTCAGTTTTTCTTCAGAAGGACCTTAAAGATAATGAGATTCCATGACTGTCCTTATCCTGGTCAGACCCCACCCAAGTTTGCAAGTAATTTAATCTAAAATGGGGAGGTCCATTGTGTCCTACTGAAGCTTGGATGGAGATGAATTCTTTTGTCAAAATAGTGAGGCATGGGTCCTGTCCAAATGAATGCAACCCAAGCCTTCTTTCAGCCAAAGACAAGGTTTATTAAAGATTCAGCATATTGGCCAGACTCTTAAAGAATCTGAACATTTGTGATGCTCCTACTGACAAGCATTGTAGAGTAAATCTCAGCCATTGCCTAAATTTTAAGAATCTGAGCACTTTAATGGAGACACAGAAAGACTGTGGGAGGGACCTAGGAGTGGTCAAGTAGTTTAGGGTGACTGTGAGGAGGGGTCTGGGAGAAGAGGTCTAGGGAAGATCTTGATGGGAGTGGTCAGTAGGCTGGGGTGACTAGAGGAGGTAGAGTGGGGTCTAGATAGGATCCAGGGTGGGAAGTGGCCAGCAGTAGGGGGGGAAAGTAACAGACAGTGAAGATTGGGCTGGGCCAGATGTAACAGAAGTGGGATATTGGGCATTGACACAATGAAAGGCTATTTGAGAAGATTATGGGGATGATGCCTCAGGCAAACACCAAAGACTTGACCAAGTGGGAGAAACCTCAAGGAGAGTTGTGGGGGAGAGGGAATGTTTCCCAGGGCCCGTATCCTGTCAGGAGGGACAACTATATCATTGTTGCAAATTCTTATTATGTTAGGACTAAGGTAAACTCTTTTTGCTAACTTATTTAATGATTTATGAATGCCTCATTTCATCTTAACATCAGACCTGAAATGACAGGTTGCTAGAGTTGGGCCCTCCCCTAACACCTGGCTTAGCCATAGTTTTCAGATATTAAAATTGGGAGGTATATTCATCATAAGTGAGGTGAGTTCTTTGACCCAAGTCCCTGGATGGGAAAAAGATTAAAGTTTGAGGGCATTAGCAAATTGGTAAAAACTTGGGACCCACGACTAAAATTTTCTTGCTACATTGATAAAAGACATCAGTAGGTAAGTCTTTAAGAAAACAAGACAGAAGAGCCTGAGGAAATAACTTTTTCCTGGTCCCAGGAAAGGGATTTCTGCTTTTTTTTCCCTTTAAGAAACATTAGATTTGTATATTTATTCCTATAAAAGAATACTACTGTGTTGCTTGGTAAAACTAATAGCAAAATTAAATATATTGTCACATATCATTGAAACAGCTGAAATAATATTTGTATTCTCATGACAAAAGAGTGATCAACATAAATTCCATTCATTAAATTTACCATATTGCTGCAACACCAGGGAAGCAAGCTTGCATATTAGTTCAGTACTCTTTATAAACTTCAAAAGGAAGATAACTGGCCTTATGAAAACCAGAGGCCAATAAAAGAGAGAGTATATGATTCCACTTAGCTAGGAATATGCTAAAGTTGTCATACTTAATCACCTCCCAGAATCTTCATATAAAAACCCATTTCATATGATAGTAGAGGTCCACATAAAAAAAAAGAAGGCAATCAAAAGGGGGGAAGAGAAAGGAATGTGTCTAGTTAATCTGGAAGCTTTTTGCATTTAACTATGGCAAAATATAGAACTGGCCAGTAATTTGAATATGAAATTTCTGATCCACAAATCTTGGAGCAACAGAGAACAACTTAATGCATTTCTTCAGCATACTCTGAAAGAACCTCAGATCAATAGGTATCCTAAGAAACACAGTTCCATCTCCCTAACTTTTTCTATTACTTGTTTTATGATACTATATTACTGTTATTAAAACAAATACTCAATCCCTAATATTTGAAAAATAGTCTTTGGACCACTGAAGAGATTCTAGATACTTCTGGGAAAAAACCAACCACAAAACTCTTAGGAAACACAAGAGACTGCTATATCTGTAATCATTAGAGTCAGTGATCCTTGTAAGTAGTTATTGAAGGGAATGAATAGCTAATGAGTTTCTAGATTATATAACTACTGCCTAGGCCCAGGATCACTCTCCTAACCCCAACTAGTACTGAAAGGTTGAGTTCCCAGAGTTTGGCTACTTCTCTGCTTGTGGTGCTATGAGCCCTGAGGGGTTAGAACTTTCTCTGATACCATTGCCTATGAGTCTTCATATGGTCAATTGACACCTCCCCAATATCAAAATTAACCAATTAATATAAATTAGCTTTTTACAAAGGAATTTTTACCCAAAAGGTGTAGCAAATAACAAAGCACAAAAACATCTCAGTCTTGGAGTGCCTGGGAAGAGTGGGTTCAGACTCAAAATGGTTATTACAAAACATTCTTCACTTCAAACTAGAGTGGAGGTGATGGGGTATAGTCCCTGGAAATTCTCCATTCCCGCCCCCCCCCAAACTTTCTCAGAAGTCTCTCACAGAGGCTCATCCCGGTATAATCCTTTCAACTATCCTTGCATTTTGGCTTTGACCCTGCTCCAATCTCCAATACTTTGTTACCTCTAACCCAGCCTGGCCTTCATTGTCTGCACCTGGCCCCACCCTAGACTCCTACTCCTTGTTTTCATCTAGATCCCTTCCACATGGCCCAGGTCCCTGGCATTCACCAGGGGCACCATCCCTTCTGGGTCCTTCTCTGTTACCTTCTAGTCAGTCACCTAAGCTATTGGCCAATCTTTGACCACTGTATATAAGTGTCAATCTGATCCCCATCAAATCATTCAGATTCCTTAAGAGTCTGGCATGCTTGTGGGGAACAGAGCCAACATGGTGGAGTGAAAGCAATGACTTGCTTGAGCTCTCCTCCAAACCCCTCCAAATACTCATTAAAAATGGCTATAAACAAATTCTGAAGCAGCAGAACCCACAAAAAGACAGAGTGAAACAAATTTCCAGCCCAAGACAACCTGGATGATTGATCAGAAAGGTGTATCACACCGGGCTGGGAGTGCAGCGCAGGCGTGGGCGCACAGGCTTCTGGGAACCTGGAACAGGCCTCAGAGGACTGAATCGCAAGCAGCTGCGGAGGTTTCCAGACTCCTCAATCCACCAAGGCCAAAGACAATTTAGAAGGTAAGTGGGGAAAGTGTGTTCCTGTGGGTGCTGAGAAAGGAAGGTGGGGTTTCAGCTACATTCCCCAAGAGCGCGGCGCTGGGGGAGCAGCTGCTTCCCAAGCTTCCGGCCCACAGACTGAGGGGGAATCCAGTGGCTGATCAGAGAGGGACTGCAGGGATCTCTTTGCCAGTGCTAAGGCAGGAATCTCTTGCCTTGCCCGTGTTTGGATCTGGGTCACAGTTCTGGGCGGCAGTGCTGGGGTGAGGAGGAGCACTGGCGTGGTGGCATGGAGTGGCTGTGGAGAAGAACGCTTCCTCACGGTTACAGGACAGAAAGGAATACTTATGGTCACAGGCCAGGAAAGGAGTAAACACCTCGCCCCTTATCATACCACCTTGGAAGAACTGAAAATTTACAGGTCCCTACAAGTATCTCTGAAAACAGCTGTACAGACCCCCCCTAAGCTTGGGACAGTACATTCTCCACATTGGAAGCAGATTCATACCTTAACAAAGAGTTTAAAACTCAAGTAATTGGCTAGGATCATGAGCAAGCAGCGCAAAAAGAGTCAGACCACAGAATCTTACTTTGGTGACAAAGATCAAAATATACAACCAGAAGAAGACAACAAAGTCAAAGCTTTTACATCCAAAGCCTCCAAGAAAAATGTGAATCAGTCCCAGGCCTTAGAAGAGCTCAAAAGGGATTTTGAGAAGCAAGTAAGAGAAGTAGAGGAAAAACTGGGAAGAGAAATGAGAGTGATGCAAGAAAATCAAAAAAAACAAGTCAACAGCTTGCTAAAGGAGACCCAAAAAAATACTGAAGAAAATAACACCTTAAAAAATAGCCTAACCCAAATGGCAAAAGAGGTCCAAAAAGCCAATGAGGAGAAGAATGCCCTAAAAAGCAAAATTGGCCAAATGGAAAAGGAAGTCCAAAAGCTTACTGAAGAAAATACTTCCTTAAAAATTAGAATAGAGCAATTGGAAGCTAGTGACTTTATGAGAAATCAAGACACAGTAGAACAAATCCAAAAGAATGAAAAATTAGAAAACAATGTGAAATATCTCATTGGAAAAACAACTGACCTGGAAAATAGATCCAGGAGAGAGAATTTAAAAATTATTGGACTATCTGAAAGCCATGATCAAAAAAAGAGCCTAGACATCATCTTTCAAGAAATTATCAAGGAAAACTGCCCTGATATATTAGAACCAGAGGGCAAAATAGAAATTGAAAGAATCCACAGATCTCCTCCTGAAAGAGGTCCCAAAGGAAAACTCCTAGGAATATTGTAGCCAAATTCCAGAGTTCCCAGGTCAAGGAGAAAATATTACAAGCTGCCAGAAGGAAACAGTTCAAGTACTGTGGAAACACAATCAGGATAACACAAGATTTAGCAGCTTCTACATTAAAGGACCACAGGGCATGGAATATAATATTCCGGAGGGCAAAGGAGATAGGATTACAACCAAGAATCACCTACCCAGCAAAACTGAGTATAATCCTTCAGGGGAAAAAATGGTCATTCAGTGAAATAGAGGACTTTCAAGCATTCTTGATGAAAAGACCAGAGCTGAATAGAAAATTTGACTTTCAAATACAGGACTCAAGTGGAACATGAAGAGAAATCATAAGAGACTTATTAAGATTGAACTGTTTACATTCCTGCATGGAAAGATGATATTTATGACTCATGAGACCTTTGTCAGTATTAGGGTAGTTGGAGGAAAAAAATTATATGTATGTATATGTAGATAGATAGAGGGCACAGGGTGAGTTGAAGATTAAGGGGTCATATCTGGAGAATAAAATTAAGGGATGAGAGAGGATTATACTCAGAGAAGAAGAAAGGGAGAGGTAGAATGGGGTACATTATCTCACAAAAAAACCAGAAAATTCTCTTGCAGTGGAGGGGAAACGAGGGAAGGTGAGAGGGAATGAGTGAATCTTATTCTCATAGGATTTGGCTTAAGGAGGGAATAACATACACATTCAATTGGGTATGGAAATCTGTCTTACCCTACAGGAAAATAGGGGGAGAAGGGGACAAGAGAGCAGGGGATGATAGAGAGGAGGGCAGATTGGGAAAGGGGTAATCAGAAGTAAATACTTCTGAGGAGGAACAGGGTCAAAAGAAAGAATAGAATAAATGGGAGGGCAAGATAGGATTAAGGGAAATAGAGTTAGTTTTTCACAACATGTCTACTATGGAAGTGTTCTGCATAACTGCACATGTATAATCTATATTGAGTTGCTTTCCTTTTCAATGGGGGTGGGTGGGGAGGGAAGAAAAGAGAAAATTTGAAACCTAAAGTTTTAAAAACATATGTTTAAAAAATGTTTTCACATGCTACTGGGAAATAAGAAATACAGGAAATGGGGTACAGAAGTCTATCCTGACCTATAGGAAAATAGAAGGGGAAGGGGATAAGAGAAGGGGAGAGAGACAGAAGAGAGGACAGAATAGGGGAAGGGATATTCAGAATGCATGCCATCTTGGGGTGGGGGAAGGGGGGTGATGGGGTGAAAATTTGGAATTCAAAAATTTGTGGGAGTGAATGTTGAAAACTAAAAATAAATAAATTTATATTTAAAAAAAAGAGTCTGGCATGCTTGTCAATACAAGTGTCACAAAGGCTCAGATTCCTTAAGAATCTGGCCTGGTTGTATTCTCATTACAAAGGCTCAGATTCTTAAAATCTGGCCAATAGTGAGGATTCTTAAAATCTTGACCACCTCAATTGGTGTTTTAATAAACCTTATCTCTGACTGAAAGAGGGATTGAATTGAATTCATTTGAGGCAGGACCTGTGTCTTTTGCCTTTGAATTTTGGGGTTCCCAGCACCCCTATACCTCAACAGAAGTACTTTCTAGCCCAGGGAATCTTGGAGTCTCCAACAACTTAATGTATGGGTGTGGCATAGCCTATAGACAAAGTTACTCTTTTGCTTGAGGACATGGTGTCTTGGTTGCATGGCTAGGCTGGGTGAAGAAGGTTTATTCTTAGGTTGGATCTTCACTAGAGTTGAGTATGATTGCTATCTACTCCCATTGTTAAGGGGACCTCTTCTGATCTTTGGAAACTTACAAAGTGGTAACCATTTTCATGCCATTTCCAACACTCACCTAATATCAGGAAAGAATAAACACAAGAGACAGAAGAAACAGTGGTACCACATTTTCATAGGCACAAGGTGGCCAGGTGGAATTAAAACTCATATCAGTTTTTTATATTGAACATTTGACAGCACAAGGACTTTGTTGACAAGGGCTTTATTTTTTGGGTCTTCAAAAGATGAGTCTAATGTACCTGCACTAGTGGTTGCTAGGGTGTATCTCCACTGGGTTACTTCACAGAATGAAGAGCTACAAATATTTGGCTGGAAGTATTACTATTCCAAAGGTTCTTGGGTTCATGGTCCAAGGCTGTCTCCTTCAGCATCTGAGGGGACATGGTAGTCAAAGTGGTATTAGTGGTTTGACTTGCCTGGCAGTAGCTAATTCCAGTCTCTCCATCAAAGTGTCTTGCTGTCAGCTAGGCTAGCTTGCCTGCTCTGTGGGTGTCAGTTGATTAACAGTTGGTGGGGATGTCTAGCCCTTTCTCCATAGGAGCTGCCTCCCTGGATAATAGGTCATCACCTTCTTTCTGACTTAGATAGTTTTAAAAGGGTATGCTAGTGTACTGAGCAGTTAAATGGCTTACCTAGTATGTGTCAGAAGTGGGATGTGAACATGGGTCTTCCTGGCTTTGTGGACATCTCTTTATATAATACACCAGGCTATTACAGGGAAAAAAAAATTTAAACCAAAAACCGAAACCCAAATCAGAGAAAGAGGGCAGTAATAAAGGAAATCATGAATTCCAGCTATTTAATTATGAATGTTACATTCATCCTTAAATAAATAATATTGTTTGAATCACTAAGGTGGATCAAATGACTAGAACACCAAGAAAGCACCAATTTTATAAATTCTTCCATTTCTTTCATAGAAGATCTTCCATGCCATGTAATCCAGAATTACTCTAATGGTTTGAGTAGTGAAAGAATTGGGGGATGTGGAGTCCCTTCTCAAACCCTGAGGCTTTTCCTGGGATAAGCAGAATAAAAAGAGCTTCCAGAGCCCCAGATATTCTAGCTATAGAAAGCTCGTACTCCAAGTAATAATAAATCATAATAATAGCTAGCATTTATATAGCAGCTACTATTTGAAGGGCACTGTGCTAGGCACTTCACAAATATCATCCCATTTGGTGGGAGGTAGGTCCTATTATTACCCCCATTTTATAGTTGAGGACATTGAAGTAATAGAGGTTTAGTGACTTGCCCAGGATCACAGGTATCTAAGTACCTAAGGTCAAATTTGAACTCAGATCTTTCTGACTCCAAGCCCAGCAGTCTATCCACTGTATAAATTTCCGCAAAAGGAAGCCAGATCAAAGATAATTGGCCCAGCCACCTCCTGTGAAACACTACCTCCCCAGAGGTCTCCATGGAACAGGGCAAATACAATTTCTACACCATAAAAGAATGTCATCTATTTTCAACTGCAGTTAATACCAAAGCTCTGTCTTCTTAATCCTTGGACTCCTCCATCTCCATTTCGTTCTGAATGTGATTCTTAGCATACAAAGTTACGTAGTCCTTTTCCCAGTCATTTACCTAATGGAGGTATTCCTCAGCAGGTTACTACAGCAAACCCAAATTGTCTCATAAAATAAAACTCAGCCTGCCCTCCTCCTTTCCCATAATACTCTCTTTCCTGAAAGTCTTAGCAAGCTTCTTGTTATGAAGGTAATAGGCAACTGAGTGTGATTCAAGTCTTCCTTCAGCACAGCAGTTTAAATATCTCATGTCTATCACTAATATGTTCCCACCCTCTGCCACACTTATCCTTTTTTTTTAATCAATTAATTTATTTTTAGTTTTCAACATTCACTTCCATAAGATTTTGAGTTCTAAATTTTCTCCCCCTCTCTTCCCTCCCCCCTCTCCAAGACGGCACGCAATCTGATATAGGCTCTATATATACATTCATAGTAAACATATTTTCACATTAGTCATGTTGTAAAGAAGAATTAAAACCAACGGGAGGAACCACGAGAAAGAAGAAACAAACAAGCAAAACAAAAACAAAAACAAAAAGAGAGAGCAAATAGCATGCTTTGATCTGCATTCAGACTCCATTGTTCTTTTTTCTAGATGTGGAGAGCATTTTCCATCATGAGTCTTTTGGAGTTGTCTTAGATCCTTGCGTTGCTGAGAAGAGCTAAGTTTATCAAAGTTAGTCACTGCACAATGTTGCTATTACTCACACCTATCCTTCTTATGGGTTGGGTACTTGCACTGTGTTAATATGCAGGATAGTGGCTAAATCTGCCATTTCACCTTTCAACGCTTTGTTTGTTTGTTTGTTTCTACCTTGTAGAAACTCACAAATTCTCAGCTTCTGTCTGTGCCCATCTGTGCCGTAACTCTGACCCTGTATAATAAACATGCCCAACCCATTTTCCCCTTCAGTGACCTTTGGCCTTAGTCATGGCTTTAATCTGAAAAATGGGATGATGCCAGCACCTGCTCTTCCTTTGCTGATGATATCATCACCTGAATCAAAAGCTAGAAGCACCAGTGTCCTGCAAAGCAGCATCAAGGGGAGACCATATGTTCAGTAGAATAATAGTGGAGGATACTACCCACCCGGCATCCAGAAGGGCCACTAATATCCATAGGAGCAATATGATGACATAAGTAGAAGATATCAATGACCTTGCAGCCCTAAAGGCATGAATTACATTTCCATCAATGTTCCTTACGTGTGCCTATACTTCTTAATACGTAAATTTTGTAGGAGAGGCTATGGGGAATGTACTTGATTGCTTTTTTGAAAATGTCATTTCCTTAAATTTTTAAGATTTGAATTAATTGTGTCCTCTGACTGACTACTAAAGGCTCATACATCAGTGAGGGCTCATGAGCTCTGATTTTGATAGATGTAGATCAATAGAACCTTGGGAATGGAGAAAAGCCCCAGGCATTATACGATAGGACACTGCAATCTCCAAAAAATCAAAATTGTTGATGACTCAAAAGAAAATGAAGACATTAGGGAAGGGGGGTGGTGGTGGTTAAAAGGGCTATCATATTATCTGTGATGCTTTGTGCACAAGTAGTAGCATGAAAGTATCACTCAGAATTGATAAATGCTGGAGGAGATGTGGAAAAATAAGTAAAATAATGCATTGTTGGTGGAGTTGTGTACTGGTTCAACTATTCTGGAGAACAATTTGGAACTATGCTCAAAGGGCTATAAAACTGTGTATACCCTTTGACCCCAGCAATACCACTACTAGGTCTGTATCCCAAAGCGATCAAAGAAAAGGAGAAAAGACCTATATGTACAAAAATATTTATAGAAGCTTTTTTATGGTAACAAAAAATTGGAAATTGAGGGGATTTCCATCAATTAGGGAATGGCTGAACAAGTTGTGGTATAAGATTATGATAGATTATGATGGAATACTATTGTGCTATATGAAATGACAAGCAGGATGGTTTCAAAAAAACCTGAGAAGACATTTGTACTGATCCAAAGTGGAGTGAGCAGAACAAGGAGGCCATTGTGCACAGTAACAGCAATATTGTAATGATGATCAATTGTGAATGACTTAGCTACTCTGATCAAGACAGTGATCCAAGACAATTCCAAAGGACCCATGATAAAAAATACTATTCAGCTCCAAGGAGAAAACTGATTAACTCTGCAGATTGAAGCATACTTTTTTCAGTTTATTTTCCATGTTTTATCTTTTTTTGGTAACATGGCTAATATGGAAATATGTTTTGCATGGCTTCACAATGTAAAATTGATATCATATTGCTTACCTTCTCATTGAGTGGGGGAGGGGCGATGAAGATGGAGAGAATCTGGAACTTAAGTTTTTAAAAAATGAATGTTAATAATAAATAAAATATATTTTTTAAAAAAGTATCATCAAGGACATTTAGTGGGCTAGCCATGTAGTAAAATCTAGGCACAGCAAATGTTCCATCTGATTCCTGTGTGTTTCCCATAGGATGGTTAAATATCTACAGAAGGGTGACTCCTTTATGGAGACTATATGGGAATACATGGACAACAAAACAAGATTAGAAAGCATGAAAGGATAGGATACAATCAGGACTGCTGGAGGAGACACATGGAGGAATGAGATCATGGCTCCATTATCCATTTACTGGACTATATAAGCTTCATGAGAAAAGGGGACCATGGCTTAGCTAATCCCTCTACCTCACCATCTAGTATAGAGGGCTGAGCACAAAAGGTGCTCAGTAGGTATTTAGTGATTTATGGTTTCAATCCCCCCACCCCTTTTCTTCTGAGCTAGCCCTATAGATTTACAGAAGTTTGAACAAAATCTCTGCTATAGTGATTATGTAACCTTTTTCCAGGAGCAAGTGTGAAAAAGTGGAAAGTGTTGAAGTTACCTTTGAGGTCAGTACTGTCAAACTCAAATAGAAGTGGGTTTTAAATTAACTTAGAAAATGACAAATTAACATTCTCTATGTTACATTGCATTTTTTTTTGTTAAACATTTCCCAATTACATTTTAATTTGGTTTCAACTGCATGTTAGAGTTTTGCAGCCTGCAGCTGAGGGTTCTGGTTTGCCACCTCTGCCTTGGTTATTGGAAGAATAAAGTGTTTCTTGAAAGAATGGAGGAAAGGCTCCCAAAGAAGAAACAAAGAAGAAAAAGCATTCGAGTCCTAACCTAAGTCAAGAAATGAAAGGGTTTAGGAAGGTGATTCAGAGAATTAAGGGAAAACTCTTTAAGAGTCAAATGAAATTTTGCAGTTTGGGCCACAATTTGGAGTAACAGCTGCAACTGTCACTTGCTGAGTGACAATGCTTCTTAGAGTATCGAGGAGAGTATATGTTTTTATTTTTGATTGATGAATATTTGATAGAAAATCCCTTCTGGTTAGAACCCAACTGGTATTTTGTGAAGGAACTTCGTAAAGAGAATTGTTAAAGGGTTTGAAGAATTTGCAGTTACCAGTGTATTCTGGAGATGTTACCTCTGATAGCGAAGACAGACAGGCAGAGCATTTTAATATTAAGCACAAGCATTGTGCTAGGCACTAGGGACCCCAAATACGAGCAAGTCAGATGGGTCTTACTCTCAATGAATTTACAGTCTAATTGGTGAAGACAACACATAAAGGGAAACTAGAAAGCTGGGGGTGATGGTGGTGGTGGAGTTGTACCTATGCTGGGACAAGGTGGCTGGTGGGAGGATGTAAAGAAGAAATTCACATTTGAATCAGACATGAAGTGAAGCACGACTGGTGCTCCTCCTGCAATAGTGGTGAGGGGCAGGCACGTTCACCATTCAAAAGAGCAGGTCCCCAGAGTAGAAATTTCTCCAGAGTGGGAAGGTGGGTGCAGAAGAGTAGAAGTCCAGACAGTCCAGCTGAGAATGAAGTGAAGCATTATCGGTGCCCCTCCTGTAATAGCACAGTAAAGAAAAATCACTAAAATAGCCCATCTCAGAGGCTGAATTTAAATCTTATCTGGAGGAGAAATATGAAAAGGATCCCTGAGAGACTTTAATCACTGTCTTAAATGAATTAAATGGTGGGATTGTGTTTCCAGAAGTGAAGGAAAATTATCTGGTGTTATAATGAGTGTTTGAGGTAACACTGACTGATCTTTCTCCTAGTTAAAGTACTGTAAATAATTATCTATGTGTTTATTTTACTACCGATTCCACTTGTTAAATTATATATTTATCAATTTTAATATTTATTTAATCATAAGAGATTAGAGAATTTATATATAGAGAGATGTAATATATTGGAAAAGTTTTTTACAACATATTTAATAAATAACATTTAATAAGCTAGTATGGGAATTTGAACTGATAAAATGAGAAAAAGGTCACGATTTTATTAATTATTAAAAAAAATCAAACATAACCCTGGATTAGTTTAGACTAGCACTTGGAATGATAAAATTGCACATGGGACAAGTCAAGTGGCAGCTTTGGGATGATCTACAAGTGGCTGTGGTCAACTACATAATACTAGCTAAATGAGTAATAGGTGTACTGATGTATGATTTAATGAATGGAACTAGGTAATCTTAATAGGAAGCAACTTCTGTACAGAATAATGATGTAGAACTGGAACCACCAAGAGAGGGGTTATCATTTAAAATTAATAATTATAAATTGTTAATTATTTATAAGTTAATAATAAATATTATTAATAATAAAATAATGAAACATAAATGCTTCCATGTTTATCCACCATATTCAGCAAATCGGCAGAGATGATAGCCAATGTGAGTTTCCTTACCTCAAGTCTCTGCCCATTCCATTTTCCTTTCAGCTGTCAAACTGATTTTTTAAGGTGCAGGTCTGACTATATTACTCGCCCACCTCCCCATCATTCAGTAAATTGTAGTGGTTTCCTATTGCTTCCAGGATAAAATATAAAACCCTCTGGCTTTTAAAGCCTTTCATAACCTGACTCCTTCTTACCTTTCCAGCCTTCTTACATCTTACTCCTTTCCATAAAAGCTGTGACCCAGAGACATTGTGATCCTTGTTGTCCCTTGCACATGACAATTCATTTCTGGACTCTGGGCATCTTTATTGGTTGTCTCTCATGCCTGCAATTCTCTCCCATCTCATTTCTACTTCCGAGCTTCCCTGGCTTCCTTCAGATCTCAACTAAATTGACACCTTGTACAAGAAGCCGTTTCTAGTTCTCCTTAATTTTAGTGCCTTCCTTCTGATGCTAATCTCAATTTATCAATATCTGTATCTACTGGTGCCTATTTTATCATATCATATCATATCATATCATATCATATCATATCATATCATATCATATCAATCTACTTTGTGCATAGCTGTTTGCACGTTGTCTCCCCCTTTAGACTTTGAGCTCCTTGAAAGCAAGGACTGTCTTTTGCCTTTTTATCCCCAGGGCTTAGCACAGTGCTATGTAAATAGTACAGCTAGGTCTGTATTAGTGCAAATTATAGAATTTCCTGAAGCAGTTGCATTATTTAAATTCAAGTTGCATAATCCCATTGGACTGGAATACATTACCATATTTTACAAAATTATAACTTTGAACACACATGACTAACTCAGGGGATTCATCACTTGCACTAATTAGATCATAGCTGGAGCTTTCTAAATGCTAGTGGACAATGACTAGACTAGGGGCAGCTAGGTGACGCAGTGGATAGAGCACCAACCCTGGATTCAAGAGGACTTGAGTTCAAATCTGGCCTTAGACACATAACACTTACTAGCTGTGTGACCCTGGGCAAGTCACTTAACCCCATTGCCTAACCAAAAAACAAAAAACAAACAAACAAAAAAGGCAATGACTAGACTAGGAAGGATTTGTGAAAAAAAAAGCACATTAATGCATTGTTGGGAAAACCAACAATTCTGGTAAATAATTTGAAACTATTCAAGAAAAGCCATGAATTGTTCATTCCCTTTGGCCCAGTGATCCCATTACTGGAAGTAATTTCAGGAGGTGAGATGCAGAAGAAAAGGCTTTGTTTATACCAAAATATTCATAGTAGCACTTTCTAGTAGTGGCAAAAAATTAGAATGAAAGTGGGTGCTCATCAACTGAGGAATGGTTGAACCAATTGTGGCATTTAAATATAATGAAATAATATTGTATCATAAGAAATGATGAATATGAGTAATTCAAATAAATGTGGTATCTGTATGAACTGATGCAGATAAAAGAAATGAAAGACAAAAGGACAAACACACACGTTGACTACAATGACACAGATAAAAGCAGCTAAATTTGCATTAAAAATAGTGACTAATATTGGGACCAGAGAACATAGAATGAAACACATTTCCTTTTCTCATTAAAGAATCAAAACCTTGGGGCAGCTAGATGATAGAGTAGATAGAGCATCAGTCCTGGATTTAGGAAGACCTGAGTTCAAATCTGGCCTCAGACAGTTGACACTTACTAGCTGTGTGACCTTGGGCAAGTCACTTCACCCCATTGCCTCACCAAAAAAAATTTTTTGAGACCTTATAGGCGTCAAATAGTGTACATGCTGTCAAATGTTGTTTCTGTGCCAATTGGTTTTTCTAACTGATTTTTCTTTGTGAAAAGGGAGGCTTCTGTGGTGAAAAGGTAGAAAATGTATGGAGACTGGAAATGTCTGTGGTACATATAGAAGGGATTAGGGATGACATCCTAGATGAGGTCAATAGCAGCATCATTAACATCATCATGGACGTCAAAAGTCTCTGTTTCTCAGTCACTGATGGCTCATTTTCTTACTCATTTTTATTTTAACACCAAGGCAATCAAGGGACACATTTTGATATTTCCTTATAGATTACTAAAATTGGAACATCTTTCTCATTAATTAATGTTAGCTTTGAGCCCCCACCTCAGGTTATGAAAAGTTATTTATTTAACAAAATGGAGAAACCTCACAAGCTTTTGCTCATCTCTCTATATCAAGTACTCTAATGTTTTAGGCTCAAAATTAACATCAAGTTTACTGGTTATACAATTTGTTAATAGTGTGATAATATGTTAAGTGTAACAATATACAATGGTGCAAAACCAAAAAAGGTAAGTAATTATTTACAATGTATATAGAGTCATCTCTATTGCTGCTATTAATAACTTCTCAGTTCTGAAAACAGTTCCAACTTTCACTTCTCTCAGGATGACAGCCAAAGTTTCTCAAGTATTTTCTTAATGATGTTTCTTTGCAAGACAACAGACTCATCTCTTTCAGGAAAGAAATTCTATATGTATCACTAAAATGTGCATAGTCATTGATTCAGAGATATCAGTATTAGGCCCATGCCAGTGAAATCAAATAAAGAGGAAAAAGACTCATATGTATGAACATATTTATAGTAGCCCTTTTGTAATGGCAAACAAGTGGAACTAAGAGGATGCTCATCAGTTGGAGAATACGTAAACACGTTATGGCATACTCAAAAATAAATTCCAAATGAATACATGACATATAGAAAAGATGAGATCATAAGCAAATTAGAGAAGCAAGGGAAAATTACCTTTCTGATCTATGGTTGGGAAAGAGTTCATGACTGAATAAGAAATAAGAGAAAATCATATAAAAATAAAATGAACAATTGTAATGATATAAAATTTTTTGCACATACAAAGCTAAATTTATTTTTTTTTAGACAATTAGGGTTAAGAGACTTGCCCAGGGTCACACAGCTAGTAAGTGCTAAGTGTTTGGTCTCAGGCCAGATTTGAACTCAGGTCCTCCTGACTTCAGGGCCAGTGCTCTATCCTCTGTGCCACCTAGCTGCCCCTTAAATTTAGTTTTTTAAGTGGGGAGAAATCTTTATCTCTCAGATAAAGGTCTTATTGTGCAATATACATAAAGAACTGATCCAAATTTATGAGAATAAGATTAATTTTCTAATAGATAAATGGTCAAAGAATATGAGAAGACCTCTTCAAAGGAAGAAATCAAGATTGTCAACAAAAATTATATAAAAATTCTCCAAACCACTAATTATCTGAAAAATGCAAATTAAAGTAACTGTGAAGTTTTACCTCATGCTTGTCATATTGGCAAAGATGACAAAAACAGAAAGTGATAAATATAGAAAGGGCTGAATGAAAACGGTACATTAACGTATACCATTGTTGGAATTATAAATTGGTCCAGCCATTTTGGAAAAAAATTTGGGACTGTGTGAAAAAATTCACTAGATTGTGAATACCATTTGACACAGGAATACCACTAATAGAAGAGGGAAAAACCATATATGAAAAAATACTTACAGTATTGCTTTGTGAAATAGCAAAGAACTAGAAACTAAGGGGGTACTATCTATTGGGAATGGATAAACAAAATTTGGCATATGAATGTAATATGATATTTTTGCACCATAAGAAATGAATAAAAGGATGGCTTTAGAGAAACCTGGGAATATATGTTTGAACTGATGCAAAGTGAAGTGAGCAGAACCAGGACAGGAATTTATGCAAAAACATTATAAGGAAAAACAAATTTGAAAGACTCAAAACCTCTAATCAATGAAATAACAAAAAAAAAAATCTCAGAGGAATGAAGATGAAGCATGTTGTCCACCTATCAACAGAAAGGTAATGCTCTCAAAATACAAAATGAGAAATAAACTTTTGAACATAGACAACATGAGAATTTGTTTTTCTGACTATGTATGTTTGTAATGTGGGTTTTTTCTTTTTCTTTTTTCTTTTGTTTAATTGGGGTGGGTAGGAAATAGAGAAAACAAATGCTTATTTTTTAAAAAATAAAATAAAATTTAAAATATTATAGTGTGTGAATATAATGAAACTCTGTTGTGCCATAGAAAATTAAGAAAGGAATGGTTTTAGAGAAACTTGGGAAGATGTATGGAATGATGCAAATTTAACTGAGCAGAACCAGAAGAATAATTCATACAATAACAGCAACATTGCAAAGACAAACAATTTTGAAAGACTGAGGACCTATGATCAAAGCAATGACTGACCATGATTCCAGAGATGAGGAAGCATGCTACCCAGGAGATAAGTAGTGGACTCACAGCATAGAAGAAGATACATGCTTTTCAACACGACCAATGAGATCGTTTTGTTTACAGTTTTTTGAATCACGTATGTGTTACAAAGTTGTTTCCGCCTTCCACCCCTATTAGGAGAGATGGGAGGGAGAGTAAAGAAATGCTTGTTAATTGAAAAAAAAAGTTTATTAAAGAAGAATTTCTCATCATCTTTTCTTTCTGTCCTCTCAGTCTCTCTCCAGCCATCAGAGTTAAAACTCCAAGATGACAGTTGAATTGGAAGTCTTCTCAATTATAATAATCCTAAGAAACAAAATCAGAGCTGGCATGGTGGCACATGCCTATGATCCCTGCTACTAGGAGAGGCTAAAGCTAGTGGATTACTTGAGTTCTCAGCAGCAGTAGGATTAACGCTAATCTGGTATCCATACTAAGTCTGGTACTAACATGGTAAGCTTCTGGGGTGGAGGAAAGAGAGTCAGGCCACCATAGGTGCCTAAGGAGGGGTGAACCTAGCCCATGTCAGAAGTGGAGCAAGTCAAGACTCAATTGGATTGGTCACATGAGGAGACATAGCTTAGGCAAGCTAGAATGGGTGACCCAGTCAAAGATAAAGAAAGAAAGCAAGAAAGAAGAAAAGAAAAAAGAAAGGAGAGAAGGAAGGAAGCAAGCAAGCTAGGGAAATCATTGCCTTCTCGATCACTGAAATAATAGGAATATTGATCTCCTATCCTTCTCTCACTGCTTCCTCTTCAATTTAGATTTCCATTGATACTTTTGAAGGAGAGTAGTCCAAGAGGAATGAAATAGGAACTTGGTTCTTCACTTTCTGATTGTTAACACAGAACTGTATTGTTACATAACTTGATTTTGTTTCTACCCCTTTTCTCTCTTTTTTTCCTTTCTTTTTCCTTAACATTCTATATTAATTAATTCTAATATCTCCTTATCCATCTTTCCCCATTACTTTTCAAAATATACTATAATTGGCTCATCATAAATATAGAATCCTCTGCATCATACTTTAATAAAACAAATGCAGCAAAATGGTAAGATAAAGGGGACTATTCCACCAGCTGTAATGTGCTATAAAAATGCTATAACAGCATAACATATTGCACGAAAGGGTTGGGGCATTGCTTTATACGTATTTCATGTCTTCAGGAGTACAGAAGGAGACTGAGCAGAGGGAGTTAATAAAGACTTGCTGTTGGACATCATACACATTCTATATGAATTTGATTTTCTAATCCTTTCACTTCCTGGACTTCAGTCAGAAGGTTATTCAGATTAGCAAATCAATTTGGGATCAGGTTAGTACAGTTAAAAGACATCTGAAAATTCAGAGAGATAAATTTTGCGGGCCAGTAGATCGTATGATTAGCTATGTGAATTCCTGTGTACAAGAAAATGGATGTCTAGGTTACTAACACTGGTTTCCTCACTAGAGTTATCATTGTTCCATAATAATTTTAAACCAGTTACCATATTTTCTATTCTTTGGCAGCCAAACAGATTTTTACCATGTACTGTAATTGTGAATCCTAATTTCAATTTTTCTGCATACTCTAACTGGTGTGGTTATAACGGCCAGAAAGTTCACTGATTTCCAATTCCACACCAAATAGCTGATGTTAATCACAATGGATTACCCAGTCTCACATATATCTTACCCAGGGACCTGGTAAGGCCATGTAAGTTGGGGCCTAGGTCCCCTGAATGTAGACATAGGTGTTGACATGAAGGTACATCTTGAGTGGTTGCATTCCCAACTTGAGCCCCTTCAACTGTTAGACCACTGCTAATGAATTAGGTTATCATGAATAACCCTCAACTAATCATTTTAAGATATCTTATACCTTAGAGTGTACCCAGCTGTCTCATTCATGTGACAGCCTATAGCAGGGGTGAGGCCACATGTGGCCTCAAGGCTGCAGGAAGTTTGAATTCAGTCAAAGGGCTGCATTTGAGGACCTAGAGGGCTACATGTGGCCTTGAGGCTGCAGGTTCCCCACCCATGGCCTATAGGCTAATCTCTCATTTGTTTGACTAGTGAAGAAATGATATGGAGCATTCCTAAACTCATTTGGAGCTGGTTTATTGTTCCAAAGTTTTGTTTTGTTTTCTCTTCCCAATTGGGGAATGTAGGAGGCAGAGAAAAGAAATGTTTGCTAGTTGAAAAAAATTTTTTTAAAAGAAAGAAATTCTCTTAGTTCTTTCTGAAATCTAGGTCTCTCTCCAGCCATCAGAATGACAGCGGAATGGCTTGTCTCTCAAGATTCTATAGGCCCCATAGTCTTGGGAGGGGTTATTCAAGCTATTGTTACATGTTTTATAAAAAGTCATCAATAAAATACGAGGGGAATGTGTGTATGTTTATGTGTGAGGTGGGTAGGAGGGAAGGAAGAAAGGAGAAAGGGAGGGAGGGAGAGAGAGAGAAAGAAAAGGAGAGTGAGAGAGAGAGAGAGAGAGAGAGAGAGAGAGAGAGAGAGAGAGAGAGAGAGAGAGAATCTAGTAAAGTTGGCATAAGCCAGGCCTGAGCCAAGATAGTATGATACTTCAGGTTTGAGATTGTAACAAAACGGTAGTCTCTTTCTAAATCTTTTTGCATATTTCCAGGCTGAAACTGCAGTCTTGGTCTCATAACAAAGATGCTCAGTTAAATTTCATTTAGTCATCTTATGGAATGTAGACCCCCAAGACCTAGGCATAACCCTATAATGTTCTAATCAAATAGCTGCTCCTTTGGGACCATTATAGTGTTGAAAGGTAACCTGAAAGTCTATCAAAGGAAGAGCAAGTTTAACAGTTCTAGCATAGTGTTTGCCCACATCCATCTTCTTCCCTCCCCCCACCCCGTGTATTCTATGCACCAAAGCCATTAGGTTATTACACTAATAACATGGAATTGAATACATCATAGGAGAATACAAGTGGCAGAAAGTATCCTAGAAGCCGTTTCTTTCCCATTTTTATATTTAGTAATGAGGTAACAAAATGGTCCCACCCTACCCACTTCACAAGTACTAAGAATGAAGCCATATCCAATTACCAAGGAAAGGCATTGCTGGCTTTGATAAGGAATAGTATAGTTAACAGACTTCTGTCACAAGGAATCCTGTTCTTATATGAATATACATCTAACAAATCCTTTTTCAAGAAACACATTTTAAACATAATACTCAGTGAAATTGGTTAGATGATATGGCCAATTCTGCTCTGAGCTCTAATAATATCCACTCTCGGAGAAGGAGTAATTGCTGGAGGAGGGAGAGGAGAAGGACTTTTATCAGCATCTTTCAGGATCCTTTTGTACTGTTCATCACACAGTCATTCAGGCAATGTATGGCAGTTGAAGAGAACAGTTCCATTGGGGGGGGCGGGACTGCAGGTAAAAATCTCAACCAATAATTAATCCCACATTCCTAGCTAATCTTTTTTTTTACTTTTAAAAAATTTATTTAGTATTTTGTTCTTCTACAGTTACATGTAAAATCAATTTTTAACATTCATTTTAAAAACTTTGAGTTCCAAATTCTCTCCCTTCCTCCCTCCCCGACCCACTTTATTGAGAAGGCAAGCAATTCGATGTAGGTTATACATGTGTAATCATGCTAAACATGTCCATAACAATCATGTGAAAAAAGCATAGACCAAGAAAACTCTCAAACCTCAGGAAAAATAAAGAAAATAAATAAAGTATGCTTCAGTTTGTATTCAGACACTATCAGTTCTTTCTCTGGGAATGAATAACATTTTTCATCATAAGCCCTTCAGAGTTGACTTGGATCATTGTATTGCTGAGAATAGCTACGTCATTCACAGTTGACCATCTTGCAATATTGTTGTTACTTTGTACACAGCATATTTCATTTTGTATCAGCTCATGCCTTTTCGGGTTTTTCTGAGAGCATCCTGCTCATCATTTCTTTTTTTTTTTCTTTCAGTCGATTTTCTTCTTCTTTTTTTTTTTAATATAAATTTATTTATTTTTAGCTTTCAACATTTACTTCCACAAGATTTTGAATTACATATTTTCACCCCATCTTGCCCCACCCCCACCCCAAGATGGCATGCATTCTGAATACCCCTTCCCCTAGTCTACCCTCCTTTCTATCTCTCCCCCCCTTCTCTTATTCCCTTCCCCTCCTATTTTCCTATGGGGAAGGATAGATTTCTGTACCTCATTTCCTGTATTTCTTATTTCCCAGTTGCATGTGGAAACACTTTTTTTTAAAACATGTGTTTTTAAAACTTTGGGTTCCAAATTCTCTCCCTTCCTCCCACCCCACCTACCCTCATCGAAAAGGCAAGCAAGTCAATAGAGGCCATACACGTGCAGTTATGCAAAACATTTCCATAGTAGACATGTTGTGAAAAACTAACTCTATTTCCCTTAATCTTATCCTGGCCCCCTCATTTATTCTATTCTTTCTTTTGACTCTGTCCCTCCTCAGAAGTATTTCCTTCTGATTACCCCTTTCCCAATGTGCCCTTCTCTCTATCATCCCCCTGCTCTCTTGTCCCCTTCCTCCCCTATTTTCCTATAGGGTAAGACAGATTTCCATACCCAATTGAGTGTGTATGTTATTTCCTCCTTAAGCCAAATCCTATGAGAATAAGATTCCCTCATTTCCTCTCACCTTCCCCTGTTTCCCCTCCACTGTAAGAACCTTTTCTTGTCTGTTTTGGGCAAGATACTGTACCCCATTCTACCCCTCCCTTTCTCCTTCTCCTAGTACAATCCTCTCTCACCCCTTAATTTTATTCTCCAGATATCACCCTTCATCTTCAACTCGCCCTGTGCCCCCCCCTCTCTCTCCATACATACGTACATATAATTTTTCCCCTCCTACTACCCTAATACTGACAAAGGTCTCATGAGTTATAAATATCATCTTTCCGTGCAGGAATGTAAACAGTTCAGCCTTAATAAGTCTCTTATGATTTCTCTTTCCTGTTTACCTCTTCATGTTCCACTTGAGTCTTGTATTTGAAAGTCAAATTTTCTATTCAGCTCTGGTCTTTTCATCAAGAAAGCTTGAAAGTCCTCTATTTCACTGAATGACCATTTCCCCCCCCCCGAAGGATTATACTCAGTTTTGCTGGGTGCTAATCTTTCCACAAATCACACTCTGTCACCACACAACAAATCACCGAGACTAGTTTTATACAATCTCAGTTGTGACATATGCTGGTGTTCTGTCTTTCTCTTCTGACTTGCATGGGATTAGAGATGGACAAGGGGGGGATGCATAAAAGGGAAAGAGATTATTGAAGACTGGGAGAATCTAATTCTAGATACAGTTTTTACAAAATTTAGGAACGAGAGTACAATTTTTTTTTTTGAAGAGTGATACAACATGATATGTGGAATTACGTTTAACGTGATTCTACATGTATACCTTTGCTGTCTTGGGGAGGAGAGAGGAAGGAGAGGGAGGGAGAAAAATCTGGGACTCAAAATCTTACAAAAATGAATGTTGAAAACTATCTTTACATGTAATGGGAAAAAATAAAATGC
This sequence comes from Phascolarctos cinereus, assembly GCF_003287225.1. Lineage (NCBI taxonomy): Eukaryota > Metazoa > Chordata > Mammalia > Diprotodontia > Phascolarctidae > Phascolarctos > Phascolarctos cinereus. The sequence continues at coordinate 347,588,205 of NW_027555625.1, forward strand.
TATTAAGAAAAGAAAAAAAAGTGATAAAGAAAAATAGCCATAACAGTTTAATGTACTGTCCTTTTGCTCCTGAAGTTGTAGATCTTTCACTGGGGTACATATATTTCTTCAGCAGGGGAGAAGTTCCCAGCAATGACATCCTGGCCTTTGTTAGATCCTCTGTCTCCACAGGGGCTGTAGTCTTTCTATATTGTGATTTGTGAATCCAAGATTGAAGATTCTGCTACTAAACAGCTCTTGGTTATCAGCATCATTTGATGGAATTCTTTTTTTTCTTTTTAAAATTCTTTCTTTAAACTTTTATTATTTACTTATTTGAAATATTCCTTTCTTTTAAATTTTAAATTCTAAATTCTCTCCCTTGCTTCTACCCCTTACCACTTACTGAGAAGGCAAGCAATTTGATATAAATTATATATATGAAGTCATGCAAAACTTTTCCATATTAGCCATGTACATACACACACACACACACACACACACACACACACACACACATTTTAAAAAGCAAAATAAATCAAGTGAGAAAATTATATTTCAAATTATACTCAGAATTAATCAGTTAATCCACTCAGGAGATGGATAGCATTTTTGATCATGAGTCCTTTGGAATTGTTTTTCATCATTGTATTGATCAAAGTAGCCAAGTGTTCCACAGCTGATCATCATTACAACATTGCTGTTACTATGCACAATGATCTTCTGGTTCTTCTCATTTCACTTCTCTCGGCATCAGTTCGTTCAGGTCTTGTCACGTTTTTCTGAATTCATGCCCCTCCTTGTTATTTCTTATAGCAAAATAGTACTCCACCACAATCATATGCCATATCTTGTTTAGACATTCCCCCAAACTGATGAGCATCCTCTCAATTTCCAATTCTTTGACACCACAAAAAGAGTTGCTATAAATATTTTTGTACATATAGGCACTTTTCTTTTTTTTAAAGAAAATTTCTTTGGGATATAGACCTCATAGTGTTATTACTTGGTCAAAGAATATGCACAGTCTTATAGCCCTTTGGGCATAGTTCCAAATTGTTCTCCAGAAAGGTTGAATCAGTTCGTGACCTCACTAAAAAGTCATTACCTATTTTGCCTTCATCACCTCCAGTATTTGTCGTTTTTGATAGGTGTGTTTCAATTTGTATTTCTCTAACCAACAGTGATTTAGAGCATTTTTTCATATCACTACAGATAGCTTTGATTTCGTCTTCTGAAAATTGCTCTTTATGTCCTTTGACCATTATCAATTGGGGAATGGCTCTTATTTTTGTAAATTCAACTCAGTTCTACAGTCTGAAAAATCTGATAAACGAGGTCTTTATTAGGGAAACTTGCTGTAAATTTTTTTTATATTACTTCATTTTCTATGGTACCTTTTAGCAAAATGTAGTTTCATGGCAGCTAGGTGGTGCAGTGAATAGAGCTCTGGCCTTGGAGTCGGGAGGACCTGAGTTCAAATCCAGCCTCAGATACTTAACACTTACTAACTGTGTGACCTTGGGCAAGTCACTTAACCCCAATACCTCACCAAAACCAAAACAAAACAAAAACAAAAACAAACGCCAAAATGTAGTTTCCCTAATACTCTCTGTTAATTAGGTCTCTTTTTGCTTTTGCTTTGTTTAAGACCGTGATTGCTATTCCTGCCTTTTTTACTTCAACTGAAGCATATCAGATTCTGCTCCAGTCCTTTACTTTAAATCTGTGTGTGTCTTTCTGTTTCCAGTATATTGCTTGTAAACACAATATTGTTGGATTCCGGTTTCTAATCCATTTTGCAATCTGCTTCCATTTTGAGGGGTGAGCTCATCCTATTCATATTCACAGTTATGATTACTGTGTATTTCTTTCTATCCCATTATCTTCTCTCTCTCTCTCTCTCTCTCTCTCTCTCTCTCTCTCTCTCTCTCTCTCTCTCTCTCTCTTTCCCCTCCTCAAGAGTCTATTTTGCCTCTAACCAGTGTCTCTCTTAATCCTCCTGCCTTCTGTCAATTCTCCCTTTCTCCCCTTCCCCTCATATTTCTCTGTTGGGTAAGTTACATTTCTATACCCATCTAAGTATGTATATTCATTCTTCCAACTTTGAATCAATTCTGATGAGTGAGGTTCAAGCATTTCCTGCCACCTTCCCCATTTTCCTCTCATTGTGAAAGTTGTTCCTTGCTCACCTCTTTTATGTGACAAAAATTTCCCCATTCTATCTCTTCCTTCCCCCTTCTGACAGTGCATCCTTCTTTCTCCCACTTCTTTTTCTTTTTTTGGAGATCATTACAACATAATCAACTCACACTCATGCCTTCTCTCTATGTAAACTTCTTTTAACTGTCCTAATAATGATAAAATTCTTAGGAGTTACATGTATCATCATCCCATATAGGAAGGTAAACAGTTTAACTTTATTGAGTCCCTTATGATTACTCTTTCATGTTTACCTTTCTATGCTTCTCTTGAATTTTGTACTTGACTGACAGATTTCCTATTCAGCTCTTATCTTTTCGTCAGGAATGTTCAAAAATCTTCTATTTTATTAAATATCCATTTCCCTTCCTGAAGGATTATACTCAGTTTTGCTGTGTAGGTAATTCGTGGTTGTAATTGTAGTTCCTCTGCCCTCCAGAATGTCATACTCCTTTAAGATGAAAGTTGCTAAATTTTGTGTCATCATGACTGGCTCCATGATGTTTGAATTGTTTATTTCTGGCTGTTTAAAGTATTTTTCTTTGACCTAGGAGCTCTGAAATTTGGCCATAATATTCCTGCAAGTTTTCATTTTGGGATCTCTTTCCGGTGATTGGTGGATTCTCTCAATTTCTATTTTACCCTCTGGATCTAAGATATTGGGGTAGTTGTCATTGATAATTTCTTGAACAATAATGTCTAGGCTCTTTCTTTGATCATGGTTTTTAAGTAGTCCAATAATTTTTAAATAATCTGTCCTCAATCTATTTTCTAGGTCAGTTGTTTTTCTAATGATACATTTCATATTTTCTTCTATTTTTAAATTCCTTTGACTTTGTTTTATTGCTTCTTGATGTCTCATGGAATCATGAACTTCCACTTGTCCAGTTCTAATTTTTAAGGAGTTCTTTTCTTTGTGAATTTTTGTACCTCCTTTTCCATTTGACCTACTGTCCTTTTTAAGGAGTTTTTGTCTTCAATGAATTTTTGTGCTTCTTTTACTATTAAGCCAATTCTGTTTTTTTTAAGGTATTATTTTCTTCAGTATTTTTTGGTGACTCTTTCACCAAGCTGTTAATTCTCTTTTCATAATTTTCTTGCATCACTTTGATTTCTTTTCCCAATTTTTCTTTTACCACTCATCTCTTTCTTTGACTCTTGTAGGAATTTATATTGGGCTTGGGTCTAATTAGTATTTTTCTTGGAGGTTTTTTTGGTAGTTGTTTTCACATTGATATCTTCTTCTGAGTTTATATCTTGGTCTTCCCTGTCACTGTAGTAGCTTTTTATGGTCAAATTCTTTTTCTGGTTATTTACTCATTTTCCCAGCCTATTTCTTGACTTTGAACTTTATGTTAAAGTTGGACTCTGCTCTCCTGGGAGTGAAGAGGCACTATTTCAAGGTTCAGGATTTTTTATTCTGCTACTTTCACAGCTAGTTCTGGAGGTCTGTGAGTTTTTGGTACTTCCAATGTGGTGTGATCCTGGGAAAGGTATAGTCACTGCTATACTGGTTTGCAGTCTGGTCTTTACCAAGGAAGGGGCCTCTGGTCCCCTGCAGCTGCATGTGCTAGCACGCCTCTCTGCTTTGGTGCTGTGAAAGGCCCCTGTTCCCTTAAGATTGACCATGATTGCTTCTCTCTGCCCTGAAATTTTTTTGGGGGGGGGTTAGGCAATGGGGTTAAGTGACTTGCCCAGGGTCACACTTTTCTTTACTTCTTAGGGTTTTCTAAATAAATCTTATCATCCACAAAAGGCAATAATTTTGTTTCCTCTTTGCCTGTGTTTATTCCCTTGATTTTTCTTGCTTGTCTTATTGTTATAGCTAGCAGTTATAACACTAAGTTAAATAATAATGGCATTCTTGCTTTACCCCTGATCTTCTTGGAAAGGCTTCTAACTTTTTTCCATTGCATGTAATATTTGCTTCTGGATTTAGATAGATATTATTTAATATATTAAAGAAGACCTCTCTATTCTCATGGTTTTTAGAAATTTTTAACATAAGTAGGAATTGGAGTTTTAAAAATCATGCATCTTTGGGGAAGCTAAGTGGCACAGTGGATAGAGCACTGGCCCTGAAGTCAGGAGGACTTGAGTTCAAATCTGGCCTCAGAGCAAACACTTGACACATACCTAGCTGTGTGATCCTGGGCAAGTCACTTAATCCCAATTGCCTAAAAAACAAACACACACCCTAAAAACCATACATCTTTTTATTTTTAAATTAATTTTTTGGGGGGGTTATATTTCAAGTTCCAAACTGTCTCCCTCTCTCTTTCCCTCCTTACCCAGCACTAGAGAGGCCATCATTTGATACTGATTTGTAAATATATATAAAATCATTATATACATACTTCTGTTTATCAGTTCTTTCTCTGGAGGTGGATAGCATCTTCCTTCATAGGTCTTTTATAGTTGATTTGAGTATATATACTACTCAGAATAACTTGGTTGTTCATGATTATTCTTCAAACAATATTGCTGTTACTGTATACAGTGTTCTCTTGGTTTTACTCACTTCACTTTTCATTATTTCATGCAATTCTTTCCATGTTTTTCTAAAACCCACCAGCTCATCATTTCTTGTAGCACAGTAGTATTCCTTCAGAATCATATACCACAACTTGTTTGTCCATTCCCCAATTGATAGGCATCACCTAAATTTCTAGTTCTTTGCCACCACAAAGAGAGCTGCTATATATGTTTTAGGATATATAGGCTCTTTTTCTTTTTCCCTGATCACCTTGGGAAACAGACCTAGTAGTGGTATTGCTGTGTCAAAGGGTATACATGGTTTATGTCTTTTGGAGAATAAATCCAGATTGTTCTCCAAAATTGTTGGATCAGTTCACAATTCCACAGAGTATTAATGTCCCAATTTTTCCATATCCCCTCCAAAATTTGTCATTTTCCCCTTTTATTATTTTAGCCAATCTGATAGGTGTGAGGCATCTCAAAGTTATTTTAGTTTGTATTTCTCTAATTGATAATGATTGAGAGCATTTTTTCATGTGACTACAGATAATTTTGATTTCTTCATCAAAAAACTGCCTGTTCATATTCTTTGACCATTTATCAATTAGGAAATGACTCATATCCTCATAAATTTGACAAAGTTTTCTATACATTTGAAATATGAAACCTTTATCTGAGAAGCTGTCTATAAAATCTTCTCCCCCACACAATTTTCTACTTTCCTTCTAATCTTGGCTACATTGGTTTTATTTGTACAAAAACCTTCTAATTTAATGTAATCAAAATTATGCATTTTATATCTCATAATGCTCTCTATCTCTTGTTTATTCATAACTTCTTCTCCTATCAATATGTATGATAGGTAATATGTTCTACATTCTTCTAGTTTTGTTTTGTTTTTTTTGGAGGGGTTGGGCAATGGGGGTTAAGTGACTTGCCCAGGGTCACACAGCTAATAAGTGCTATGTGTCTGAGACCGGATTTGAACTCAGGTCTTCCTGAATCCAGGGCCGGTGCTCTATCCACTGCACCACCTAGCTGCCCGCCTCTTCTAGTTTTCTTATATCTCCCTTTATATCTGGGTCATGTATCCATATTGACCTTATCTTAGTAAACGGTGTAAGATATTGATCTATACCCAATTTCTGTCAGACTGTTTTCCACTTTTCTCAACAACTTTTTTCCTTTTTTACCAAATAGTGTATTCTTCTCCTCAAAGCCTAAATCTTTACATTTGTTAAACAGAAGGTTATTATAATCATTTACTATTATGCATTATATGTCTACTTTGTTCCACTGATCCATCTCTCTATTTCTAAGCCAGTACCAGATAGTTTTGATAATTACTGCTTTATAATATAGTTTAAGATCTGGTCCTGCTAAATCTCCTTTCTTTACTTTTTTTTTTCACTAATTCCTTTGATATTTTTCACTTTTTGTTCTTCCAAATGAATTTTATTATTATTTTTTCTAGCTCAATAAAATAATTTTTGGTAGCTTAATTGGGATGACATTGAATAAATAGATTAGTTTAAGTGGAATTGTCATTTTTATTATATTGACTCTGCCCAGACATGAACAATTAATATTTCTCTAATTATGTAAATCTGACTTTATTTGCACAAAAAGTATTTTATAATTACATTCATGTAATTATTGGGTTTATCTTGGCAGGTATACTCCCAGGTATTTTATTCTGTCTAGAGCCATTTTAAATGGGGTATCTCTTACTATCTCTTCTTGCAGGATTTTGTTGGTGATATATAGAAATGTTCATGATTTATATGGGTTTATTTTATATCCTACTACTTGGCTAAAATTATTATTTCAACTAACTTCTTAGGTGAATCTCTTTTTCCAAGTATATCATCTTTCATCTGCAAAGACAGATAGTTTTATTGCCTCGTTGGTCATTCTGATTCCTTCAAATTTCTTTTTCTTCTCTTATTGTCATTGCTAGCATTTCTAATACAACATTGAATAACACTGGTGATAAAAAGCATCCTTGTTTCACTCCTGATCCAATTGGGAAGGCTTCTAGCTTATCCTCATCACAAATAATTCTTGCTGATGGTTTTAGATAAATGTTTCTTATCATTTGAAGGAAAAATCGATCTATACCTATACTTTAAGTCTTTTTTTTTTTTGGCTAGGCAATGGGGTTAAGTGACTTGCCCAGGGCCACACAGCTAGTAAGTGTTATGTGTCTGAGGCTGGATTTGAACTCAGGTCCTCCTGACTCTAGGGCCAGTGTTCTAGCCATCGCATTACCTAGCTGCCCCAAACATTTTCATGTTAGTGATATTGGTTTTTTTTTTTCTTCCTTTCTTAGGCAACTGGGGTTAAGTGACTTGCCCAGGATCACACAGCTAGTACGTGTCAAGTGTTTGGTCTGAGGCCAGATTTGAACTCAGGTCCTCCTGACTTCAGGGCCAGTGCTCTATCCACTGTGCCATTTAGCTGCCCCCCTCAAGTCTTTTTTAATAGAAATAAGTATTGTATTTTGTCAAAGGCTTTTTCTGTATCTACTGATATACTAATATGATTTTTGTTACTTTCATTATTGATATAATCATTTATGTTAATAGTTTTCCTTATGTTAAACCATCCTTGTATTCCTGGTATAAATCTCACTTGGTTACCATGTATAATCTTTGTGATGTATTATTATAGTCTCCTAGCTAGTATTGTGTTTAGAATTTTTGCATCCATATTCATTAATGAAATTAGTCTATAATTTTCTTTCTCTGTTTTGGTTCTTCATGGCTTAGGTACCAGCACCATATTTGTTTCATAAAAGGAATTTGGTAGGACTCTTTCTTTGAGTATTATTCCAAATAATTTATTTAATACTGCTATTAGTTGTTCTTTAAATGTTTGATAGAATTCACTTGGAAATCCATCTGGTCCAGATGCTTTTTTCTTAGAAAGCTCATTCATGGCCTTTTCAATTTCTTTTTCTAAAATAGAATATTTTATATATTCTATTTCCTCTTCTAGGCAGTTTATATTTTTGTAAATATTTTTCATCTCACTTAAATTGTTAAATTTATTGGCATATAATTGGGCAAAATAACTTCTAATAATTGTCTTGATTTCATCTTCATTAGTGATATAGTCACCTTTTTCATTTTTGATACCAATAATTTGGTTTTCTTCTCTTTAAAAAAAATCATATTAACCAATGGTTTATCTTTTCCCCCCCATAAAACCAACTTCTAGTTTATTTATTAATTCAGTGGTTTCTTACATTCAATTTTATTAACCTCACCTTTAATTTTTAGAATTTCCAATTTAGTGTTTAATTGGGGATTTTTAGTTTATTCTTTTTCTAGTCTTTTTATAATTACCTACCTTGGTCTGCTCTTTCTCTATTTTATTGATGTAAACATTTAGAGATATAAATTTTCCTCTGATTATTGCTTTTGCTATATCCCATAGGTTTTTTGTTTGTTTTTTGTTAGGCAATGAGGTTAAGTGACTTGCCTAGTGTCACACAGCTAGTAAGTGTCAAGTGTCTCTGGCTGGATTTGCACTCAGGTCCTCTTGACTCCAGGGCTGGTGCTCTATCCACTACACTGCTGCCCCTTAGGTTTTCTTTTTTAAAGGATCTATTTATTTAGTATTTCATTTTTCCCCAATCAAATGTAAAAACAATTTTTAACATTTGTTTTTAAAACTTTAAGTTCCAAATTCTCTCCCTACCTCCCCACCCTGCTAACTGAAAAGGCAATTTAATATAAGTTATATATGTCTAGTCATGCAAAACATATTTCCAAATAAGTCATGTCGTAAAAGAAAACATAGATAAAGATAAAAAAAAACCCAACCCAACTCAAGAAAAATAAAGTAAAAAAAAAAAAGGATGCTTTCATCTGTATTCAGACACCATCATTTCTTTTTCTGGGGATGGATAGCATTTTTCATCATAAGTTCTTCAGAGTTGTCTTGGATCATTGTATTGCTGAGAATAGGTAAGTCATTCACAGCTGATTATTTTACAAAATCTGAAAAGACTTCTATGAACTGATGCAAAGTGAAATAAGTAGAGCCAGAACACTGCACATAGTAATAGCAATATTGTAAGATGATCAGCTGCCCACTTCTATTTTTCAAGGAGTCATTTTCTTCTGCAAGTTTTTTATCTCTTTTTTCAATTGGATGATTTTTCCCCATAATTTTCTTGATTTTCTTGCATTACTCTTATTCCCCCCCCCCAATTTTCCCTCAATCTCTCTCCTTTGATTTTTAAAATTCTTTTTAAGGTCTTCCAAAAACTCTTTTTGGGCTTGTGACTATTTTGCTTTTTTCCCTTTTAGATAGAAGTAGCTGTTTTAACTTCACACTCTTCTGAGTTTGAACTCAGATTTTTCTCTATCATCTTAGTAGCTATCTATGGTTGGGTTCTTTCTCTTTTGCTTATTCATTATTTCTTTTCTGTTAACTTTATGTTAAAGTCAGGCTCTAGTCTTGAGGTATGGGGGATAATATCTCAGGCTCCAGGTTGTTTGTGGGGTTGTCTTCTGAGCTCTATCTAGGGACCTGACTTCAAGGCCCCTTGCAACACTGTCACTGCAAACACTCCTGTTCCTTGGGGTCCCTCCCACAGCTGTAAACTTCAGCTCACCCCTCTGCCCTGGAACCAAAACCAAGGACTCCCCAAGTGCCCAGAGCCAGCAGGGTCTTTGCCCTCTGTGACTGCATTTACCAGCCTGTGCTCACTCCTCCTTGACCACAGTCACAGCCTGGGACCTCCTTAGGTCAGTGCACTGGAGCCTAGCATCCAGCACCAATGGAGGGCTCTGTAACTTTCTGATGATTAACTATCCAACCCCTACACTGTCCCTGTGTGAGGCCAAAGCTCTTGAAGCTCAGGCTGCCACCTGATATAGCTGCCCCCAGGGCGTGTTGTTTAGTGATTTGTTGGTAACTGTCTGTAGCTACGGGCACTTCAGTCAGGTCAGACTACCACCCCTGGAGGTGGAGTCTTTCCTAATGTTCTTCCAAGTTGTCTTAGGCAGACAATTGCTTTACCCTGACTTTTAAATATTTCTCTGGCTCAAAGTTCACTTTGAGGCATCATTTTATATTGTTTGTGAGGAATTTAGGAGAGCCAGGGAATTTCCTGCCTTATTCCACCATCTTCCCAGAATCCTGGATTTTTTTAAAAAAGTGTTTTCAACCTCTATTGATAAAATCATATTTTGAAAATGTTTTATATTGCTAACATGCTTTATAGTCTTCCTTATGCTTAACAACCCTGCATTCCTGGTATAAATCCAACCTGGCCATAGTGTGTAATCTTTATCACTTAAGTTCTCACTATATCTTGCCTCCTTTTTGTGGTTTTCTTGTGGTCATCTATAATTGGTAACTTGACTTCCTTTTCTCTTTTTATTTTTCTTAACTCTTTGTAGTCTGGCTTTCAACCTCATCATTCCACTGAAACTGCTTCCACCAGAGTTACTAATGATCTCTTGGCTGTCTATTCTAATACAGTTTTACCTTTTTGGCCTCTTTGCAGCCTTTGACACTGTCAAACATCATCTTCTCCTTGATAATCTCTTTTCTTTAGTTTTTTTTTGTGGCAATATTCTCTCCTGAGTTTCCACCTATTTGTCTGACTCTTCCTTCTCAATCTCCTTTGGTAGATCTTTAGCTAGATGAAGGAATTAAGGAGATTAGGACACCAAATAGTTGTGGGAAATGAGTGAACCATTAACTCTATCTTGTGACTCAGTTTTGGAGTTAACTTAATTTCTATTCATCTATGGGTCTAGTCCAATTTCTGTCTTGTGAGAAAACCTTATTAATTATGAGAATTGGGAGAAAACCTTATTGCATTGTTTGAACCTACCCCTGTGTGACTGGGAAACTGGACCACCTCTTCCTGCTGCTTAGAGACCCTTAACTAAGGACTTAGGTTATGCTAACCAGAAACCTGGTAAGATCCAAAGATTGATTCAAGGAGTTTTCTCACAATTGTATATCTCAGGGGCAGCTAGGTGGTGCAGCGGATGTAGCACCAGCCCTGGAGTCAGAAGGACCCAAGTTCAAATCCAGCCTCAAACATTTGCTAGCTGTGTGACCCTGGGCAAGTCACTTAACCCCAATTGCCCCAAAAAAAAAAAGAAACAATTGTGTATCTCAAGCAGCCCATATATTTGAAAACTAGTCCAGTACTGATCAGTTATTATTTCCGTGTTCCTTTGATTGCTTACAGATACTTTGAGGAGTGGATGCCTCCTTTTTCTGAATTCAGGGAATTGCATCTGTTCCCTCTCATCCCTCTCAACTTGGAAAGTTCCTAATCTTTCATCCAATCAGAAATTACCTAGATTACCATCCAATTAGAAATATTGTTGCTTTTTGATTGATTGGCTTATTTGGTTAACTGTTTTTGGTGTATAAAATTCCATCTCCTGTATTTGGGGTTCAGGCCTAAGCTGAGGAGGCCTGGTTCCAGTTTCTTAGGCAATTGGCATGCATCGCTTAATAAATTGATACACTCAGGTCAAACCTTTGTTTTCCCTCAGTCATTTCATTTTTCACCCACTATAGTTTCTGGTGAACCATGCTAGGTCAAGTTAGGACTTGGATCCCAGCTGACAACCTTCCAGAAAAACTCCCTAGAGATGTCTGGTTAATTTCTCACTATGGGACTTTTTTTTTTTTTTGCCAGAAGACTTCATCCAGAGGTCAGACTCCTGCTCACAAACCCATTTTCTTCTGAGCTTGGGTAAGGTTTAGGATATTGTTTTGATTTTTTTACTTTAAGGCTTGGCAATTGCCCCAGGGATTGGGGAGGTTTAGGTTTTGATTATTTTGGGGCTTACCCCAAGGATTGGAGAATTTTTTTTAGGTTTGGATTCAGTTTTAGGCTTGCCTCAAGAAGTGGGGTGATTAAGAGTCCAGGTTTGCCCCAGGGGTTGGGGAAGTTTAGGTTTGGATTTTTGTAGCCCTCTCCCCCACCAGGAGGCCCCCCCCAAAGAGAGGGGAATTTAGAATTGTTTTCCCCCCCAGGAAGTTGTAGGTTTGCCCCAAGGATTGAAGAAGTTTAGGGTTCAATTTGTTTCACCCCAGAGAGTGGGGTGGTCTAGAATTAAGTTTTGGGTTTTCATTAAGTCATGGCAGAAGATGGGTTCCAGCAGTAGGAAGATATCTGTGGGCTCTTCCTTGGATAAGGCTTTGATAGCATGGGAACAAAGTATACTCCCAATAGTTACAGGAATGAATAAACAGTGTATATGACATCTGACATAAATCTGTAACAGATTCAGCTGATAATTTGTTTTAGCTAATTAGGTTCTAATCATTATTGAAAATTAAAGAAATTAAGAGTAGTCATTAAAATACCTTATTCTGATCAGATGAACTTTTGGTTTTGCTGGGCAGTTTCAAATGACAAAGGAGATTGGAGATCAATCATTAAGGAGTATGAAGATTAATCATTTTCACTTATCAGCATATGCTGAAATGTCTTAGTGAGTTTTGGGGTACTACTCTGTAGAGTTTGTTTTAGGAAAAAAGCATAAGAATTAAATTTTTTTGAATTATTTTTTTCTTCCTTTTATTTGTTTGTTTATTTTTGGTGAAGCAATTGGGATTAAGTGACTTGCCCAGAGTCACACAACTAGTGTGTGTTATGTGTCTGAGGTCAGATTTGAACTCTGGTCCTTCCAGAATCCAGGGCTGGTTCTCTATCCACTGTGCCATCTAGCTGCCCCAAGAATTAAATCTTATAAAAATGTTAGGGGTAAATAGCGCTTAGACATTGTTTTCTCTGAAGATTGATAGACCTATTGTTTTAGTATAACGAAGGCAGGCAACTTGTTTGAAAGTAATCTCTGAATGAAGAAAAATAAACAGGTATACAGTTTGCACTTTATAGCTATCTCTTGTTAAGCCTTCCTTGACCATGAAGAGAAAAGATGGTTTAAATCAGAAACCCCCCGAGTCCCACACAGTTCAGCCCTCTGTGACTCCCCCAGCTCCGAGAACCCTCATTGCCTGATGCTGTTAACCCTTCTCATCTCAGATCAGGTTCTTAAAGAAAGGTGCTGGGAAAAAAATGCTGGAAATACTCAGGGAAATGAGTAACATTCCAGTTGCAGAAATTTATTGGCTGTGTAATCTTAAGCAAGTTATCTCATCTCTGTTTGCCTCAGTTTCCTGGTCTATAAACATTGAAATAATAATCTACCTCCCAGGGTTGTTGTGAGGAATAAAATGACAGTGATTGTGAAGTGTTTAGCACAGTGACTTGCATATAGTAGACACTATGTAAATGTTGGCTATTGTAATTATTATTTCTTTAATTGAATGTAATTACTCCATACTTGATAACTCTAAAGTAGATGTGCTTAGTATAAAATACCAGAGTAATAAGATTAATGACTTGTATATGGGATAATTTGGAAATGCACTTGGCTGAATTGATGTCATCTGACAGATAATAAGTTTTGTTTCACGTCCCACACTAGATGCTCTGTAAGGACTTTTCCAGCTCTAAATCTACACTACGGGCCTCTACCTGGGGCTGCCTCTTCCTCAATTACAATGACTATAATGATTAACAGCCTTATCTATCTTTTCCTCCTTCCTTCATCTCCACCTCCTGTTAGAGTGAGTCTAGTTCCCTTTGTTTACCCAACAGTGGATTGGATGGAGATCTGACACTAGAGAAAACCACGATCTAGGTAGGGCTGAGTTACTAATTACTCTCAGATTGGTTCTAGCTCAATCTGCCCAACTACTGAGTTAGAACAGTGAGTAGGGGCAATGGAGCTTTATTCCACTGGAGACAGCCAGAGGGTGAGGCACTAAAAAATTGATCTGAGTCTTCTATACATACATTAGCCTATAAGTGTTATGTAATTTTTATCCTTCAAAGTCTTTAATGTTCATTTAAACCCAATTTTAATTAACCCTCATTCAATGAGACAGCATAATGTGGGATAGCAGTTCTCAAAGTGTAGTCTGAGGACTCCTGGTGGTCCCCAACACCATTTCAAGGGGGTCCATGAGGTGAAAAATTATTTTTATAATGATACTATGGTATTTTAATTTTTAATATGATAAATATTGATAGTTATTGCCTAATTAAACCAAAGCCCTTTGGGTATCCTCGATCATTTTTAAGGGTGCAGTGGAGTTCTGAGACCACAAAGTTTAAGAATCTCTGGTGTAAGAAATTTCTAGACTTGAGAGTCAGGAGACCTGGGTTCTATGGCTAGCTCTTCTGCTAAGTATACATGTGACACTGGCTTCCCTCTACATGTTTCAGTTTCCCCACCTGTAAAATGAAAGAGTTTGTTAAAATAATTTATCTGGGTAGAAATGTTAATCCAATGGTTCAATATTAATGGGGATAGAGGAAAGGAGTGCAACAATGTTACCTGACAAAACATTCTCATTTTAAAACAGGATGAAATTAAAATGATGTAAAAAATATGTTGACATAAATTTAAAAAATAGAAATTGGATGATTCATTGTGCAAAGGTAGTTGGGGAAAGAAGGCAGCATCACTCGTTCAGCTTCTGAGGATAGAAAGGGGGAAAAAACGTCCCCATCTTCACAGTAATTAAATTACTTTTTAATTCTCACCTATACTCACAGAGACATAGTCACTGGCAAATGCAAACAAAATATGTTACATGAATGGCATCTATGGAGGTGACCTCCCCTCCAAATCCTCTGGTTGAGGGTGTAATGGTATGGCCACATGCTCAGATGACAGATCAGATACACTCAAAGATATTTAAATGTCTTTGAATTCAATTTTTACTCTGAAGATACCTGTTGGGAGTCAACTTCCTACAGGAGCCTAGGGTTATCTTTTAACTTCTCCTTGATGTCTAAATACTGGCCTCCCAAAGTTAAAAAGAATTTTCCAGGGCCAGCCATGATGGCCCTTTTTTCCCCATCCCAGATATTTATCTTTGAATATGTATATTTGGGACACCTAGATCTCAGGTCTTTCCAGCTTATCCAGCAATTTTCTGATCAAGTATTGTTATTTCTTGAATTTGCTTATCTCCTCAAAGGCATTTTAGATCACCAATCACCATTGGTATGGGATATTTATTAAATAGGCAGCCCTGGGGCAAGGTTTTTGACAAGACACAGTCGTGGTACTAAATGGAACTTGAAGGTTAAGAGAGTGATTAGCCACTAATACAGATGGCCTTTATCTATAATCCTTCATAATAAGCACATTAGAGAGTTATAAACCAAAATATTTATGTGAGGTGTGAGGGGGAGATCATTGCTCATGAGTAGAATCAATTCCTGAAGAAAGTGATAGGCTTAAAAGGATGATACAAATTAAATTTGAGTGCCTTAACATCATAGCATACAAGGATCAATCAAAGGAATTGAGAATATTTAGTCTGCAGAAGAGAAAATTTAGGCAAAAAACCCCCTCTCTTTAAGTATTTGAAGAGCTGTCTTAGGGAAAAAACATTAGACTTGCTCTTCTTGGGCCCACAGGACAGACTAGAAACAATAGGTGGAAATAATAGAGAAGACAGGTTTCTTTTCAAAATAATGCTATTTTTAAAATTATGAATTTAACAAGTATCAGCAAACACAAACATTTCAACCTATGAATAAGATCAAGAATTAGGATTTCATTGGAAAATGGTGAGCTATTATTTTAAAGTTTATTTAAAAATTTTCTTCTGCTTGTAGTTCTCTTTCCTTTAATGTCCTTGGGATTATTTTGTTTATCTATGTCTTGCTATACTTTCTTTAAACTGGTTTTATCATCCACTGTTTCTCTCCACTCTATGAGATGATGTAGCTCATAAGTTTCCATCACACGTCTTATGATTTTGCATATGTTGTAGCCTGGTGTTGTCTTTATCAGTCATCTCACTCCATTTGTCAAGTAAACCAAAGGCTAGATGGACCCCCTACTATGAAATTTTGGGAGACCGTGGATGAGTCTTGCAGGCATGGATGGATTTCTAGTTATATTATATAAGGGAACTCCCCAATTTCTATGATATCACTCCATTTTAGTATTTCGAGTATATTAAGTTGAACCAAGCAGTAACAAAATTGCTAAATTCCTGAGAATTAGAGCAATTTAAAAGTAGAACAAGAAGACTGTAGGTGTATAGGAGTTAGGTCCAAGGATGGTAGACTTTTCTTTACTGGAAATATTTAAGTAGGAATTGGTTGGTTGCCTGTCAGGGATATTGTAGAGGGAATTCTTAGTCAGGATGGTCTTTGAGGTTTCTTTCTATTCAGATTTTCTGATTCTGAATTTTGTTTTTTTAAAAAAATGTAGGTATTCAACAGGTGAATACTAGAAGGTAGGGTATTCCAGAGACAGGTAATAGCCTATGCAAAGGTACAGTGGTTTGAGGGAAGGCCACAATGTCTGGGCAAAAAGTAGTAAAATTTGGTTTGGGTGCAGAGTTATTTATTTCATTGCTCATAGGATATGGAGATGGAAATGACCATAGAGATAATCTATTCTAATCCTTTTATAGATGATGGAGGAAACTAGCCGAGACAGAGAGAGAGAGAGAGAGAGAGAGAGAGAGAGAGAGAGAGAGAGAGAGAGAGAGAGAGAGAGAGAGTGAGAGAGAGAGAATTAAGCCAAGGATTAGAATTTAGGTCTTCTGATTCCAAATCCAGTACTTGCACTAAAGTTGAGTGTCTAAACCAGCCCCTCACCAATTGATGTAGGAGTATGTGCTTATTAGCTCAGCCTAATCTCTCAAATCCTAAACCAAAGAGAACTCCCCACAGAGGAAGGGTCTTGCCCAAGGTCACTGATTTGGGCTAGAGTCAGTCTGGGTAATGAAAGAAGCCATGGACAAGGAGTCCATAACAATTTTTTAAAAGCCTTACTAGTCCATGATGTATATTAGGAGTGGCTAGGCCAGTCTACCTCCATTAAAGGTGCATTAACATTTATAAAGCGCTTTTCTAATAACCTTGTAAGGCATGAGGCAGGCATTGCAAATGTAATTATTGCTATTTCACAGATAAGAAACCTGAAGTCCAGGCAGGGGGAATGATCTGTCCAGGGTTACGTAGCTGGTAAGCATCAAACCCAGGTCTTCTCACAGCAAGTCCGCTGCTATTTCCACTATACTATGCTGTATTTTACATGACACTTCAAGAGATAGAAATGTGACTTCAGCTTTAGAGGCAGTGCCTAAATTTTAGGTCAAAGAATGAAGAGTGTCCTGTTGAGCTTTAAGAGTGACCAGGTGGCAAAGAAATGGAAATTGTGGGCATGCGCATCAATTGGGGAATGGCTGAACAAGTTGTGGTATATGAATGTAATGGAATACTATTGTGCTATAAGAAATGATGAGCAGGCAGATTTCAGAAAAACTGGAAAGACTTTGAACTGATGCTAAGTGAAGTGAGCAGAATCAGGAGAACATTGTACACAGTAACAGCAACACTGTTCAATGATCAACTTTGACACTCTTCTCAGCAATACAATCTAAGGCAATTCCAAAAGGCTCATGATAGAAAATGCTATCCACCTCCAGGGAAAGAACTAGGAGTCTGAATGCAGATTGAAGCATACTATTTTCACTTTTTTTGTTTTTGTGGTTTTTCCCTTTTGTTTTGTTTCTTCTTGTAAAACATGACTAATGTGGAAGTACGTTTAACATGTTTGCACATGTATAACCTATATCAGATTGCTTGCTGTTTGGGGGAGGGGGAGGGGATAGAGGGGAGGGAAAAATTGGAACTGAAAAATCTTATAAAAATGAATGTTGAAAACAATCTTTGCATGTAATTGGGAAAAAAATACTATTTACAAAAAAAAAGTGATCAGGAAGCAAGAGACCTGGGTTCTAGTCCCAGCTAATTCTCTTTCTGCCTTTGGGCATCACTCTCCTCAATGCCTTAGTTTCCCCATCATCAAATAAGAAGGATGAACTAAGTAATTTCTAATGCCTCTTCTTACCCTGGTATTCTGTTTGAGTAATAGGGAGCTAGGATAGAAACAAGAAACATCATAAATTAATTTTTGTGGTAGTAAACAAGATACTATTTCTAACTGTTGTATTAGAGATAGAAGATACATTGTAGAGATATTCTCTGCCTAAGATAAAATGGGGTATTTAGATACATTGTGATTGCTAGTCCTTTGAAGGCATGAGCTGTCTTATTTTATCTATGTTTAGAGAACCTGTTTATTGCATGTTATCCCGGAGTCTTGGGTTGTACCCTCTCCCACTCCCCCCTTCCTCCATTACCAGTATTATAAGGAAATACAAAATGTCAGTTATTATTATTGTTGTTATCCCCTATACTTTCTACATACGTATTTTAAGTCCTAGGACATGATTACTGATGTTCAGAACCTGCAGCCCTAAAAAGGGCTTCACTGGGCAAAGAAGGATTTGTTGACCATTTCTTATATTGGAACTCAAAGGCAGAACAATGGTTTCTGGCTCAATCTCAGTGATGATTCAATGACCCCAACCCATCTTAAGTTATGAAGAGTCTAGTTCTTGGAAGCTCTACAGGATAAGGAGCCCAAATAGCCCCTTAGTCACAGGGTATGTGAAGTCAGAACCTGGTGAAGCACAAGGCAAAAGTATATGCTGCAAGGGGACATAGTAGTTATTGGTCACATTTAGGATTATTTCCTCTGTCCTCAGATGCACTGACCCTAGCATAACTTAATTTGGTTTCCGAAGGTGGAACAGGAGAACACAAAATTGTTAAAATGCAAAATACACAGGAGAGATCAAGAATTAGCCTTGTGGCTCAGAATCTTGAGAACTTCCTGGAAAAACTGAGCTCCTTCCTTGAAGATTTAGAGCTAGAAAGAACTTTAGGAGTCATCTAGGCCAAATCTCCATTTTTCCCAAAGTTGAAACTGAGGCCTAGTGAGATTTAGTGATTTGTCCAAGGTCATACAGGTAAGCAAATAACAGAGTTCAGAGTTAAATAGTGATTTTCAAAGTACTGATTTTTCTCTTTTCATTCAGGGTGATTGATTTCTTTTAGATCTAAATTTGTGGGCCTAAGATAATGTACACTGCTTAATAGGAAAGGCAGTTTGGTGTGGATTGCAAAAAAGGCTCTGCCACTCACTACTTTGGAAACCTTGGGCAAGACATCTAACTTCTCTGAGCTTAATCCATAAAATGGAGGATAATAATCCTTGCCTATCTACCACATGGGGTTGTGAGGAAAGTCCTCTGCAAAATGCAAAGCGCTTGTGGAAATGAGAGCAGAGCAGGAGAGCACACATGTTCAAGGACAGACACATAAGTGCACACACATCAAAAGCAGCCATTCTAACTGGCCACAAGAGTCAGGGGACAGATGGAGAAAGGAAACTGGGAGGGGGGATGGAAAGGGAGAGGGGGAAGGGAAGCAAAGGGTGGGGACAAGAGGAGGAGAGGGAGGCGGGAAAGGAAAAATGGATGAAGGGGAGGAGACTGAGCCGGAGCCCGGAGGAGCCCGCACCCGGGGGCGGGCCCGCGCCGCCGCCGTGGTCCGCGCCCCGCCCCGCTCCCCCGCAGCCGCTGCCGCCCCTTTGCCTCTGTGTCCGCCGCCCGCTGCTGCTACCGCTGTGTCCGCCGGGAGAGGAAGGTAGGGGACCCCCCCCCCATTTCCCTTCATCCCCGCCAACTACCCTTCTCCTGTGCTCCAGAGGCGTGAGGGCTAGGGCACGGATCCACGGAGGCTGCTGATTTCGTGCAGAGCTTTCGGCTGCGGCTGCCCAAGCCACTGCCCCGGCCGAGCTGGCCTGGAGCCTGAGCCTGAGGTCTAGGGCGGGGGGGCCGCGGGCACAACTCAGCCCAGCCTAGCCCGGCACAGCCCAGCCCGACCCGGCCGGGGCATGGGGGCGCAGGGGATGAGTGGGGCTGCGGTGCCCGAACCGGACTGACCGTGCTGCACTGTCACCGCTGACCCCTTGGGAGTCCCGGCCCGGGCTAGGGAGGGGCCCATGTCGGCGCCCCTTTTTTTTGGCCCAGTTAGCCTCGCGCCCGTGCTCCTAGAGACCTTGCCTGGGGCTGCCCGAGATAGGGGCCCGCGGTGGGGAGGGAGGCTGGCAGGCCCGGGCGCGACGCCACGCAGCGCTGCTGGGGACGTGACCTTCCCGGCCAGAAGCTGCCGGGCCGCGCGTGCGGACCGCGTTGTCGGCCGGGCCTGGACCACCGCACTCTCACCTCTTGCTTCCCCTCTCTCCTGCACATCCCCAGCCGGGGGCACCCAAACCCTACCTGCGCTTGGCCTCTAGCCGGGCTTCTGGTGCTAATATTCCGTTACTCAGAGCACCCCGTGGATACAGACCCCTTGTTCTTCCCTCCTTGTCTGAAAGCTATCCCTCACTCTTTGGCGCTTCTTCGATTAAAATATGCCCACAGGGTTAATCGGTGTTGGCCTGGCTTTCTCTAAGGCTGTCCCTGGGTAGCAGTGGCGCTTGACAGCGGCCCAGTCACAACAGCTACACAGACAGCAGGCCACATGGTCTGCAGTGAAACCTAGTGCGATTCTACCTTTATGGAAACAGGAATATTTTAGCTTGCAGATTATACTATGTTAGGGAGAGAAGGGATCCTAGAGATAATCACTTTTAACCCCATTTTTGGTCCCAGATGATGAAACTGAGGCCCAAGAAGAAAAAAAGATTGGCCCAAGGTCACACTGTTCTGAGCCAGACCACGTCTCCAGCCTGGGTCTCCTGGCTTCCTGTGCAGGGCTATTTGCATTTTCGAAATCTTGTTTTCCTTGTGCCTAATGTGGTTTTTCTTATGTGAAAGAAGTCCCTAGAATTATCAGGCAAGATTTGCTCTTCTAAATATTCCAGTATTTTTTAGATTTGTGAATTAGTTACATAGTTGCTAGTACCTGGAGGGATTCACTGAAGTGAATAATTGGAGGAGGGAGAAATGTTCAAGGGGAAATGACTCTACTCAAAGCCACATTGTCGTCGTCGTCGTCGTCGTGTCCCCCCCCCCTTAATGAGGATAACCTATTGGAGTGATAACTGCTGGGTGACTGGAAGGAATAGCTTAGGCCTGCAAGCTGCAGCTGTTAGAATTGCTGAAAGACATTAAAAAAACCTCAAAATCTTATTTGGTGTCTCCATGAGGAAGTTTTAACCATGGTCGTGCTCTCTCTCCCTCTCTGCTTCTACCTCTTCCTCTCCCTCTACTTGAATATACGTGTGTATGCATATATACATACCTATGTGTATGTGTGTGTATACACACACAAACACACATGCAAGATCCTGTGCTTGGCACTAGGGATATAAAGACAGATATAAAAACAGACTGTTGTCTATTGATAGTATGTCAATGTTACCATCTAAGGGGGGAAAGAGTTAAACAAATAACTAATGCAAGAAAGAAAAAGATAGGAGCAAAGGAGAAGGGTGTGTATATGAGTGTCTTGTGCACTTAGAAAAATAATGCTTCTGGACTCCTTTATCCCAAATATACTTTCTATGGAAAATTGAAAATGAATTACTACTCCTTGGTCAAAGTCATTTACATATTGGTGGGTGTGGTCAGAAACATTGAAAAAAAAAAGATCTACCTTCCTTAAATTAGCCTGGGCTTTGTCTCTAGCTCATTTTATGACCTTGAGTAAGTCCCCTCTTTGGATCTCAGCCAGGGCATTGGACTTTGTGGTATTTAAGGTCCTTTTCTGTTCTGACACCCCATGATTCTATGAATACCTCCTCAGATTTTAGTGTTAGTGATCTAGTGATACACACCCTTCTCCACAGTTTTTAAGGACTTGGCAGGATCCATGATCACCAGTTTCTTTCAGATGAGCTTTTGGTTGTGAGTGGGTCAGTTCCTAACCTAATGGGTAGAGGAATCTTGCTTAGCTCAGAGAGGATAATCCTATAGTCAACTAAGATTAACTGTGTACTCCAGAATGTGATGCCAAGAACCGAAATTCTGTTCAAGAATAGGCTACATATTTTTTCCCCCATCATGACATTGTCTCTTTAAACAAAGTGAAACACCAATTCCTCTGACTTTCCCAGGCCCCAGCCACATTGGGGTAACTTGGGGAACTGATCGTATTTGGAAGAGGCTAGTGAGTTTGGGTTTTGTATTAGCCCACTCTTCTTGTATGCCTGGAAACCTTTCAGCCACCCTGGGTGGCCTAGCATCTTTCAGTTGAATCATCCTAAAACCAAGCATCCAGGTTTTCAAAGTTCCTTTGTCTGTATTTCCTTTTTTCATCTTATCCTTTCCTTAATCCTGTCACATAACATAGTATTATTGTCTCTAGAGGGTGATTTGCCCAACATTTTGCAGCAGAGACTAGAACCCAGGTCTCCTGAGTGCCAGTTTAATGCATTTTTTGCTTTACTGTGTTACTAACTTAAATCTTTTCTAAAAATGCTCTCAGTGTCTAATCAGAACTGGACTTCAGTGTTTTAATCCTGTAATTTTTGAGAGAACCTTGTAAAATATGTGCAATGCCTCATTTAGCTCTTTGGTGACTGTCGGGGAAGATGCTTCATCATCAGCATCGCCCTCTGTATTCTTCCAGCAGTTCCACATCCAGGTGACAAATCAGAATGGAGAATATCAAACCAGTGAATTATTAGATATTTGCAATTCAACCCACTACCTCTTTGTAGGCAGGAAAGATATACCTTCATAAGAGTTTCTTCCCATGTAGTCCACTGTAGTCCATGTAGTCACACATTATAAATGTTCGAGTGAAAGAATGAATGGTACTAACTCGAAAATCAGACATTTGAATAATTGGCCAGCCTGACTTGTGGGGTTTCATTGAAAATGTGAGTTCAGCAGTGACTTGGCCCAAAGTGCTTGGTTGTCCATAGTTTATAGGTGAAGAAATAAGGCTCGAGCTAATTAGAGCTTCATACTAACAGCTATCAATAACAGTGTGAATTTGGTCAGATCATTGCCATCTCTGAGCTTTAGTTTTCTTCTTTGTAAAATGTTGGAATTGGACTGGAGACTATGGATTCTTAACTTTTTTCCTGTCATGGACCCTAAGGCAGTTTGGTGAAGTGTAACAGTCCCTTTTCAGAATAATGTTTTTAAGCGCATGAAATAGAATACATGGCATTAGAAAAGAAACCAATTATTATATTGAAATATAGTTACCCAAGTATATTAAAATAATTTTTTAAAAGGATCCGAGTTTAAAAATCCACAGACTAGCGCAGGAGTCTGCAAACTATGGCTCCTGCCTGTTTTTGTACAGCTGTGAGTTAAGAAAAATTTTCACATTATGAAATTTTATTGTATTTAAAAATGCAAAAACAATTCTTAGCTTGCTGGCCATGTAAAAAGAGGTAATCCTGCAGGTGTATTTGGCCCTTGAGCTATAGTTTGGGGACTCTTGGACTAGACTCTTGCCTAGCCATGATAATTTATGAGCTTGTGAGGAAAAGTCCACAACTTTGTTGGTTAGGTGGTTTCACGTTAGTCCTCCGACTGTTTCTTGATTCCATTCAGCTTTCATGAAAATGTGCTCTATTCACAAAAGGGTTTAGGTAGGAGCATGGATGGCACATTGCTGGCAAAGAACAGAGATCTAGATCAGAATTGGGGAAACCTAGATTTGTGTCTCAGGGGTGATACAAAATATGACCTTGGACCTTGTGTAGAGCCCTAAGTTAGGTACTAGAGAGATCAAAGAAAGAAATGATTTAGTCCCTGTTATCAGAGACATTTCACAATTGAATTGATTATGTTATTTCCCTTTCCTGTGCCTTTGTTTCCTCCTCTGGGAAAATAATATTTTTGCTGTTTACCTCACAAGATTTTTGTGATAATCAAATGGGATACCAGTGGTTTTAAATAATGACTTATTATTATTACTTTTCACAGATTTCTTTTGCATTCTAAGTATTATGTCCCATGGACGTGAAGAAGTTTGGGGGAGTCTTGAATGTGTGAATTCATTCCAGGAAACTACCTTGGCATTCTTGGGGTCCCAATACCCCCAAAACCTCTTCAGACAGATGAACATTGTTCAACAAATATAGTGCCTCTTGTATACTATAATCCAGGTCCTGTAGATTAAAAGACAAACAAAAATCTTTGCCCTTAAAGTTTACATTCTGCTGTGGAGAATACAATGATGGATGTGTGCGGATAGATCTATATCTGCATATAGAAACACTCACACACACAGAGTAACTTAAGGAGGGAGACAAAAACTAACAACTGGGAGAATCAAGAAAGGGCACATGAGCTATATTTTGAAAGAAATTAGGAATTCCTTGAGGAAAGTTGTGTGTATTACAGGCATGGTAGGGGTAGGAGAGAGTGGGGAAACACCTGTGTAAAGGTGATGAGGCCAGAGATGGATTATCATTTGCAGGGAACAGTTAGCTAACAGACCAGTTTGACAGGAAGAGAGTGAATGAAAGGGAGTAATAAGTGAGAATGGAAAGTTAGGAGAGAACTTATACTGCAGAGGGCTTAAGATGCCAGGCTGAGGGTGTTATATTTTATATTTTAACTTAGGAGTATATTTTTGTAGATGAAAGATAGCATGATTAGATAGATGGGTTACTTCTTTTTCTTTGGACTAAGACACTAGAGGAATTCGGATTTGTGCAAATAACTATTATGGCAGAATGGCTTGAATGTTCAACTAAGATGCAATCTTTTTCAGCCCTTTAAGCCCTGTTTCTTCATACAGCCTTATGGACACCTGCCCAGCTGGTATAGATTGGATTTTCTCTAGAACCTTTCAAAAATGTGTATTGGCTAATTCTTGGTTCCAAAGTTGTTTTATGATAGAAGCAACTTATCCAAAATTATTCCTTGTTCATGTGGAAGAGATGGTCACTTGGTGGCTCTGGGCAGCTTCATCTAGTCCTTCTGGAACCATGAGGCTAATTGTGGGCATGTCCTGGGGAATTTCTCATGGCCTTATACATTTATAGCTGTTGGTGTGTCTTGCCTTCCCTTTCCCCTACCCCCCTAACCCCCAGTCTTTCCCATGCTTGGCCTGCTTGAATGATTAGGTCATAGAGTTTGTGTAAAGGTGGTATTAGCTGTGCTAAACTTACTGACAGAAGACCGAGGCTGCCAGATTGGGTTTCTTCAGTGGCTCGTGTAGAAGTCTGCAATGGGAAGATGCTGTTCCCTGCAGGCCTGATCCCCAGCATGCATGTGAGGAAGCCTTTTATGGTGAGGTGGATCCCAGCTGCCTCTGTTGGAACATGTCAGTGGTTACCAACCAGCCTGCTCAGGCTTTGTTTTAAAATAAGTTGATTCAGGGAGAGGAGACCCCCCCCCCATAGACTTGAGTGGCCCAGGCTGTTTGGATGGTTGTAAATCCATTTGGGTGTTCATCTAGAATTCCTCTGTGTGTGTATGTGTGTGTGTGTGTGTAATTACAGCTGTGTCTTGACAAAAGCTTTAGAGCCATCTCCCCATTAGCCTGGAAGTATAGCCCACATTGCTGTTGGAGGTGATTCATTAAGCGTGGCTTCCTCCCATGTGCCCAGGAGTTCCATGAGTAATCTAAAAAATAGGTTGTCCTCTGCA
Source organism: Phascolarctos cinereus (assembly GCF_003287225.1). Taxonomy (NCBI): domain Eukaryota; kingdom Metazoa; phylum Chordata; class Mammalia; order Diprotodontia; family Phascolarctidae; genus Phascolarctos; species Phascolarctos cinereus. The sequence continues at coordinate 347,613,375 of NW_027555625.1, forward strand.
GCATCACAAAAGAAATGGGTAGAAGCCAAGGTTTATAGGTTCTGAATGGTGCTCAATTAAAGAAGAAAGTAAATTAATTTTAAGGCCTGTCAAAAGTGCAGACAGCAAGTTAGTATGGGTTGTCAGGTACTTACTAAACTTAGGGTATTCATAGTATTCACAGTTGCAAAAGACACCTTAGAAATCATTGAATTAGACCCTTTTATTTTACAGATGGGAAAACTGAGGACCAGCAAGGATAATTAATTTGCCCAAAGTCTCACAGGTAGTAAATAGCAGACTCATTTCGGAAGATTAAATCTTGTTCCTCTAGCTCAAAACTAATTTCTTGTATTCTAAAGCCAGTGCTATTTCCATTATACTAGATATCAAGCACACTGTAGTATTATCTTTTTTTTTTAAAGTCCTTTGAGCAATGTATTTTCTGAGCTCAAGATCAGACAATGCTTTTAGTACAGAAACTACTTCAACCCCTAGACACCAGAGCTTACTTATTTGCTGTCTACTTGTTGAATTGCAATCATAGCATCCTTGTTTTTTAAATAATGTTTTTGTCCACAGTCATTGGTACTATCCCTCACATGTTTTGGATTTATGCATGTTCTGTATTAACAATAGCATGTGTCATAAGACCATAGATATAGAACTAGGAGGGAACTTAGAGGTCATTTAGTCTAACCCTTCATTTTACAAATGAGGAAACAGGTCCAGAGATTACTTGCCCATGGTAACTAAGATAGTAATCAAGAAACACTTGGTATGTAAGTAGATAGCCAGATGGATGGGACCCAAAGACCTCTAACTCCACATTCAGTGCTCTTTCTGTAGTGTCATGTGACTTCATGGTTTACAAAGCATTTTTCATTTGTTGTTTTATGCGTCTTACAACAACTCTTTTAGATGTCTACTGGCAGTGTTACCTCCATTTTTTCAGATGAGGCCACTGAGCACCGTGGTCATACATCTATAATGACAGAGCTTGAACTCTGACTCTGAATCTAGTGTGTTTTCCAGGAAACCTCAGCTGCCTCAACGTCTGTGGAGGTGAGATGCTGGCTTTTTTTAATGCCATGGTGAGGCCCATTGAGATCGTGGAAGACTCTACTTCAAGAGAACCTAGGGTAATTAAATTCAAAGTTGAAAAAGTCCTTTTGGGGACAGTCCCAGCCCTCTGTTTCCTCCTGTGTAAAACTGAAGGAGCAGAACTAGATAATCTCTGGAGCCCCTTCCAGCTGGAGCTGACCTTTGGTTATTCTTATTCCCTAGAGTGTACCTTCTTAGACAAGTAAAAGACAGAGAGCACAGTCACCTGTATGATCCCTAATATTAGCAATATTTGTGGTGGAAGGAAGATGTACATTTATGAAATCAGGTATTTTGAAATATTGATGCAAGAAAAAGACAACAGTCTTATCTCTGAAGAGGTTCCTTCTTACCTCCTTAATATCTTCAAAAGATCTATAGATAAAATATTCACTTTCAGTTCCTGATAATAATGGTGATGATGATGATGATGATGATAGCATTTGTATAGCACTTTAAGGTTTGCAAACCACTTAACATATTATCTCATTTGATTTGGTCAATAACCCTATGAGCTAGATGCTATCACTGTCTTCATTTTAAGATGAGCAAACTGACCCAGAAAAGTCAAATTACTTGCCTAGAGGTAGTGTCTGAGGCAAGATTTGAACACAATTCTTTTTGATTTCAAATCCAAACATATTGCCTGCAGTATGTTTGATGCCTCTGGTCTAGACCTCTTGGTGTTACTTGGGTACCAGTAGAGCACATAGGATGTCCATCAATTAGGGTGAATAATTTATCTTTACAAAAAGCATCATTTGCTTTACAAATGGCATTGTTGCAGGGTTCCTTAAATCATAAGCTTTAATACTGGATTCAGTTTGCAAAAAAATTAAATTCAGTTTTGTACAGAGCTAGGTGGTGCAGTAGTTAGAACACAAGGCCTGGAATCAAAAAGACTCATCTCCCGAGTTCAAATTCAGTTCCAGCCAAGTGTGACCTTGGGCAAGTCACTTAACCTTGTTTGCCTCAGTTTCCTCATCTGTAAAATGAACTGGAGAAGGAAAGGGCAAACCATTCCAGTATCTTTGCCAAGAAAAGCTCACATGGAGACATGAAGAATCAGATATGACTGAAAAACAACTGAAAGAAAATGTTAAGTGTCTACTAATATGCATAAGTGTTTGGAGGAACATACCTGTTTTGTAAAATGAGAGGCACCTGTATTCTTGTGATCTCTTTTTTTGGTTAGTATCTCATTCAAAGCTTCAGGAAGCTTTCAGGTCATTACAGGGAGAAGCTCATGCAGTAGTTTATTTCATTGAGGCCTCGGTGGTAGAAGCAGAAAAGACTCTTATAAACATTTTTGGAATAGATTCTCTGAGTCTGGCATGCTGTGAAGAACTCAGAGAAGGTTATTGATATAATGTTGGGGGTTATGAGCTCCTCATTTGTGGGAGGATATACTGTATCACAGTAAGATTTGCAAGGATGGTTTAATTTTTAGGTTACATAAGTTTAGACACAGCAGGCCAGGTGCTACAGTGTTTCCCTTCTTTAAGCTTAGATTGGAGTGTGGTGATGCCGTTTTATGTACCGTTTTTGAGCCAGCAGATGGCGATTATGTGACTTATTTTGGGTCACTAGCGACATGCTGCTGTGCAGGGAATGCCTTGAAACAGAAAATAGTTGTGTTGGCTTTATCCACTGACTGATGCTATCCTTGTCCTTCCCTTTGCATTCATATAATGCCAGTATCTTCCTGCAGCAAGTTCACTCAGACTCCATCCCTTTCCCTGGGAAACCAGTAAAAGTCACATACAAAGAAGGCAGAGAGAAGAGATCTGTACTTCCCATCTGGACCATTGCCTGATTTCTTGTAGACTTAGTCTGGTTTTTAAAAATCTATCTGATCTTGCCTTTCATCAAGATAAATCTCTAAAGACTTTTTTTTTTAACTCTGAAGAAATATCACATCCACAGACACCCCTTTAGTACAGGTGTTCTTGTGCTACTATAGGAACTGTTCAAGGAGCAGATTGGTAGTTCAGTCAGAAGAGCCCTATAATAGGAATCTAGAGACTTGAGTGTGACTTTAGGCAAGTTACTTGACATTCTCTGGCTCTCAGTTTATTTCTCTGTAAATGGCTGGACCAGATGACCTCCAACCTCCTTGGCAGCTCTAACATTCCAGGGTTCTACAGTTCTAATAACAGACATTTACACAGGAATGCAGCATAATGCAGTAGAAAGCAAATAGGATTTAGAGTCAGACAATGAATCCTGGCTCTGCTGTTTATTATTTGTTGGAACTTGGGCTTCCTACTTCCTACTTCCCCACCTGTAAAGTGAAGGGGACTAGACTAGATGATCTCTAAGGAATTTCCTTTTCTAGTCTATACCCTGTGATCCTACAACTAGATTATTCAGATGAACAAACATTTGTTAAGCACCTACTCTGTGCAAAGCACAATGTTCAGCATTAAGTACTTAACAGTGAAAAATGAGCCACTGCCTTTAAGGAGTTTATAATCTTATAAGGGAGTATGAGCTATCTGAATAAGTATGATACAAGGAAGAATATTATAAAAGGAAAGGAGCGAATATTGTCAGTTGTGGGTCAGGGTATGGATCCAATAAAACTTCATGAAGGAGGTAACCTGTGAGTTAGTCCTTGAAGCAATCAACTCTTCCCCTTCCCTCACTCCTCACATCCCACCACCCTTCCAATACGTTATTGGTTATTACTCATTCTGCCTCTGCAATAGTGCCCCTTCCTCTGCCTATACTGTGTTCTAGTTCAGGCCCTTATTTCTTCATTGGACTATCTCATTTGCTCCTTAATTGGTTTGCTTTTTAATCTATTCTTCACCCTGCTGTCAGATTGATACTCCTTAAAAAGAGATCCATAGGGGCAGCTAGGTGGTACAGTGGATAGAGCACCAGCCCTGAAGTCAGGAGGACCTGAGTTCAAATCCAGCCTCAGACACATAACACTTATTAGCTGTGTGACCTTGGGCAAGTCACTTAAACCCATTGCCTAGCCAAAAAAAGGAGATCCAACTATGTAACTTCATTGCTCAAAAATCTCCAAGGACTCCCTATTACCTCTAGGGTAAAATAGAACATCCTCAGCCTGGCATTTAAAGCCCTTCACAATCTGACTCCCACATAGCTTTTCTGTCTTCTTTCCTATTATTTCCCTTCTCCCACTCTCATTCGAGGCACACTACCCTGCTAGCTGTTTTTCTGTACATGACAGTTTATCTCCTGCCTGCATGCATTCACAGGTGGTCCCCACAAGCCTAGAATATGCTTCTTCCTCATCTCAGCCTTTAGTTTCCTTCAAAACACAGTCAAGGGCCCATATACTCCCAGTTGTTAGTGCTTTCTCCTTGAAATTATTACACACACACACACACACACACTTTGTGTTTATTTATTGGGGATACATATTCTATCTCCCTCAGGAGAATGTAAGTTCCTTGAGGGCAGAGATTATTTCGTTTTGGTTTTGTATAGTCAGTGTCTAGCATAATACTCTGTTCACAGTGGGCAGTTAATAAATAGGTGTTGAATTGAAGAGAGAGAAATATAGATACTTGTATTACTTGCATAAGTACTTGTATTACAGGCACAGAGGTGGCAAATTTCTATAACATTTACAATGTCTCAGGCACTCTTTTCTGGGGATATAAAGGCAAAAGTGAAATGACCCTTGCCCTCAGTCAAGGAGGTTATATTCCAAAGGGGGAAACAAAATAAACATTTATAGGTATGTATACTAGGTGGCTCAGTTGATAGAACACCGAGCCTGGATTCAGGAATACCCGAGTTCAAATGTGGCCTCACTTACCAGCTGTGTGACCCTAGGCACTTAATCCTCTTTATCTCAGTTTCCTCACTTATAAAATGAGTTGTAGAAGGAAGTGGCAAACCACTCCACTATCTTTGCCAAGAAAACCCAAATGGGATCACAGAGTTGGACTGAAACAACTTAACAACGAGAAGAAGAAATATACAAATTATTCAAGGTGATGCTGAGGGGAAAGACACTAGCAATTAGGGGGCCATTAGGAAAAGCCTTATGTAGATGGTGGTGTTCAAGCTGATATTTGAAGGAAATCATTCCATTCTTTTATGAATACGCATGTGTAGGAGATAGGACAAGAAGGGAAAGAGTTAGTGGTCTAATTTGACTGGAAAATGCAGTCTGTAGGTGAGTAGTCTGAAATAAAGCTGGAAAGTTCTGTAGGATTACAATTTAATCAAGGGGATATTCATAGGCAAAGAGGAAACAATTCACTTTTTTTTGGCAATGATATGATTTACTTAGAAGATCATAAAGAGTCAACCAAAAAATTAATTGAAATAACTTCTGCAAAGTTGTAGCATATAAACTAAATCCGTAAAATGTTAGTATTTCTTTATATTACCAACAAAACCCAGCAGGAAGAGCTAGAAAAAGAAATTACATTTGGGGCAGCTAGGTGGCACAGTGGAGAGAGCTCTGGCCTTGGAGTCAGGAGGACCTGAGTTCAAATCTGGTCTCAGACACTTGACACTTAGTAGCTGTGTAATCCTGGGAAAATCACTTAACCCCAACTGTCTCACCAAAAAAAAAAAGGAAAAAAATTCTCAATAAATAAGAATCCATTAAAAAAAGAAATTATATTTAAAATAAATACAGAAAGCACAATAAATTTGAAAGTAATTTCTACTAAGATTTGTCCAGGAAGTATGTGAATTCTACTATTAAGCAGTATTTGCAAAGATAAAGATAGATCTAAATAATTGAAGAAACGTTAATTGCTTAGGGGGGATAGGTTGAGTCAGTATAATAAAAATGACAATACTACCAGAAATAACTTATTCAGGCTATAACAATAAAAGTACCAACAGATTATTTTTTAGAGCTAGAAAGACCAATAATGAAATTCCAATGGAAGAACAAAGGATCAAGAATGTCAAGGATAGTAATGAAAAACATCAAGCAGAAAGAGGGCCTAGTAGTCCTGGATCTCAAATTATAAAATAAAATAAAGAGGTTGGTCATTGGAACACCTTGAATATATAACAGAAGCAAACACAGTAGCATAGTTTTGATACTCCCAAAGACCCCATTTACTGGGAGAAGGCCTCATTATTTGACAAAAACTGCTGGAAAACTTGCATAGTAATCTGGCAGAAATTAGGTATAGACCATATATTAAGATAAACTCCAAATTGATATGTAACTTAGACATAAAAGGTAACATGATAAGCAGATTAAAGGATCAAGGAAGAAACTGCCTTTTAAATTACAGATAGGAGAAAAGTTCATGACTAAACAAGCAATGGACAGGATAACAAGATTAAATGAATAATTTTGACTATATGGCAAGTTTTTCTGATAAAAGATCTTATTTCCAAGACGTATAACGAATTGATTCAAATTTATGACTAAGCCATTCTCCTTTAAAAAACAGGTAGTTTTCAAAGGAAGAAATCCAAGCTGTTGACTTCCATATGAAGAGGTATTCTAAATTGATTAATTTGAGAAATACAAATTAAAGTTGCTGTTTCTAACTCATACCCATCAGATTGGAAAAATTAACAAAAAAGGAAAATGACAAATGTTGGAGAGGTGTGGGAAAACAGATATGTTAACCCGATGTTGGTAGAGCTTTGAATTGATGCAGCTATTCAGGAAAGCAATCTGGAACTATGCCTCCAAAGCAATCAAACTTTCATCCAACCGTACCACTTGTAGGTATAGCTCAAAGAAATCAATGAAAATGTACAAATGTATAAAAAAATTGTACATTATACAAAAATGTACACAAATATTTGTAGCAGCTCTTTTCTTAGTAGCCAAAATCTATAAACTAAGGGGGAGAGAATATCTTATTGGGGAATGGCTAAACAAATAATGTCATATGAATATAATAGAATATTATTTTGCCATAAGAAATTATAAAGTGTAGAGTTTTAGAAGAAACTATGAAGTGAGCAAAAGTAGAACAAATAATACAATAACATTATAGAGAAAAATAACTTTGAAAGATTTTAGAACTCTTCATCATTGTAATGATAAACCATGAGCCCAGAGAACTAAAGATGAAACTTACTTCCCTCCTCCTTCCAGTGAAGTGATGGATTTGAAATGCAGAATATAAGTGTTTTTGAAGATGGCCAATGTAGGAATTTGTTTTGCTGAACTATGCATGTTTTAATATTTTCTTTTACTTTTTTCCTTGTTTAGTTGGAGAAAATATATGTATGTAAAAATATGTATAAATATGTATACATGTAAAATAAACCTACATGATAATACATACAATGTAAAAATAAATTAATTTTTAAGAGCTATGAGGAGGCCAGTTTGTCACTGGTCTTAATACCAGCCTAGGATACATATATTTTATTCCATAAACATCAGGGAGCCGCTGGAGGTTTTTGAGTAAGGTATTCTCATGGCAAGACATTGAGAAGAGAGAAGTAATCGTTGAAAAAGGCACCAACGCAGACAATGAATGATAAAAGCACGACAGTCTGGAGCCTTTCAGTGAAGAAGCATAACCTCACCCCCCAACACCCTAGTAATGCAGTGCACCCCGGAGTTGCAGCACAGGACCAAAAAAGAGATATTAACACTGATTCTGAGTCAGGAAGGTGTTTGTGGATGTTCAGTAGACTTCCTTTTAAAATGCAGAGGAGTGATGCACATTTAAAAAAAAATTCCAATCCAGAGGCTTAAAATCAAATCATTTTGGTGGTTAAAATTTTTGTTATATCTGTACGTCAGTAAACATTTACTAAGTGCCTACTATTTGTCAGGGACTGTGCTAAGGACTAGGGATACAAATACAAAAAGAAAGATAGTCTTCACTCTTGAGGAGCTTATAATCTAATCAGAGAAAATAGTACACAAGGAGTGAAAAAAGGAAAGGTACCCAGTATGAGTGTGTGATGGAGAAGTGAAAAGGGCTGCAGCCAAATGGGAAATGAAGACCTTATTTCCTGAGGTGTCTGGAATCACTACTTCCTTAATAATACTTCCTACAAGATTTTTTTTAATAGCTAGGGAAACCAAAACTGAGGGAAAAGATGATTAGTCCAAGATCCCCAAGCATACTTGGTAGTTGAGCTGGAGTCAGGTGTAGTATTGTCTATGTTTTTTTTTTGGCTAGGCAATGGGGTTAAGTGACTTACCCAGGGTCACACAGCTAGTAAATGTCAGGTGTCTAAGGTCAGATTTGAACTCAGGTCCTCCTGACTCCAGGGCTAGTGCTCTATCCACTGCACCACCTAGCTGCCCCTGGTATTGTCTTATTTATCTTTTTTGTTGTTTCTAGAAACTTGGAAGTTCATCTTCTTAAGCATCAGCTTAGCCTTGTCTTTTTGCTGGAGTGGGAAGTAAAAATGCCCTCCATTTTAGGGGAAGACAGGTGGTGTTGTGGGGGGCAGCGGGGGTTGCTGGGGAAAAAGCAGAGAGAAGACAGAGAACTGCAGAAGACAGATTTTCACTCAGACTTCCAGCAGTGAAACCCTTATACATCTGTCTGGGCAAGTCACTTAAACTCTAGGAACCCCTGTTCCTTCAGCTGTAAAGTGGGTATAAATAATACTTGTACTACCTTCCTCATCTCTGCTCCTGCCTACCCTGGCTTCTTTTCAAGTCCCACCTAAAATCCCACGTGCTCCAAGAAGACTTTCCTGGTCTCTCTTAATGCTAGTGCCTTCTTTCTGTTGATTATATCTAGTTTATCCTCTCTCTATCTCGTTTGTATTTATTTGTTCACAGGTTGTCTCCCCTATTAGACTGTGAGCTCTCTGAGAGCAGGGACTGTCTTTTGCCTTTCGTTGCGTCCCCAGCGCTTAGCACAGTACCTGACACATAGTAGGCACTTAATAAATGTTTGTTGACTTGAGGGGTTTGTTGTGAGGAAAGCCTTATGTAAACCATAAGGTGCTTTATGAAGTGGAGTTTTCATTGAAGAAGTCTGTTGTCCCAAGCGACATTCTTAGAAGGTGTGTTTGGATCTGTTCCTGGTACGAAAAGGACATTGGAAAAGAAATAGACTGGCTAGAGCCAGTGAGATAAGAGCATTTAAGAAATGGGCCACATCATACTGCTTAACTAGAGATACCCAAGGGAACACTAAGGGCAGCAAAGAAAGGGTATTAGTATAGTCTATCCACCCCTCCCTTCCCACATAACACACTAGGATCAGAGCAGACACCACAAAAGTGGAACTTGGAAGGAAAGAATAAGCATTTCTATAGTGCCTGCTATGTGCCAGGCTCTAAGCAATGTGCTTTTCTGTAAATATCTAATTTGAGACTCACAATAGTCTTGCAAGGTAGATGTTATTCTCATTTTTGAGTAAAGGAAACTGAGGCAAACAGAAGTTAAGTGACTTACCCAGGGTCACACAGCTAGTAAATGTCTGAGGCCAGATTTGAGTCAGGGCTTCCTGGCTCCAGGCCAGTACTCTGTCCTCTGTGCCACCTACTGCTTCTTGGAAGGGCAGCAAAAAGTTACAACTAGAAATATCTAGTTATCATCTATATTATGTCTATTATATCTAGTTATAATCTAATATTAGGGAACTTCAAGGAACATGTTTTTCAGGCCATAGCAAGAGGAAGATATCCATGATAGTTCTGTGAAGGGCTCTGGTGCATTGTTGGTTACTCCTGGGATTGCATCCCTGGATTACTCCTACCATCCGCCTCCCCTGCTTCTATTTGAGTGCTGTTGGAAGTCACAGAGCTGTGCTGTGTGGGAAAAATATAAGTTCATGTTATTCAGGTTCAACTGGGGAGCCCTTGCTGCAGTAAGAAAATCCTTTTTATTCTTCATTAATTGATTTCCTTTCTTACTCCCTATTTTCTCTCCTGAAGCCTCATATGAAGGAATTGTACTCAAAGGCCTCCTGAAATCCTTTCCAGTTCTAGTTCTGTGATATTCTCATCCTCTGAGACACAGAGGGAAATGATTTGCTGGTGCAGTTAGCTAGTGGTAGAACTGGAAAAGATATGTGTATGAAACCTTTAATAGAACACTACATTTTATTAATTTTAATTATACTTTCCATTAATTTCTACAGCTAGAAAACATTCACATTCTAATGATTGTTTTTGTTCCTACAGAAGATGGCTGTGCCACCTACTTATGCTGACCTTGGAAAATCTGCCAGGGATGTGTTTACTAAGGGCTATGGTGAGTTCTCTCTGGAAACTGTGCCATTTCTGTCATTGCATATCTGAGACTTGGGCTGTTTTCTATGTAAATTTCTACTTACCTTAGCATACAAGACGCATGTCAACTGCTCAAAGAATTTAGAATTATTTTCCTAATCCACTTTTTTTTCTGAGTGAAAATATAAAGGCTTCTAGAGTTGCCCAAAATAATTTACTACTTTGGATCCATGTTTTCATTGATGTAGGAACTTCTTGTGCTGCTACAAACTGCAACCCTTCAATGTCTTCTTAAGCATTTCTTGGCCATGTCTTTCTAGAATTCCTCAGTAGAGGCTCTACTAATGCACTGGCAGCTTTCCTCTGTTTTTAGAAATTCATCTATAAGAGGACAGTACTTGGTTGTCTATCTAATGTCTCTCATTCTTGCTACATGACTGATGCCTGCTTTTTTCCCCTGGGTCTCCATATCCTCTATATTTCCTGCACACTTTGTTTTTGAAAATAATGTGTCTAAACACTCAGAATACTGGGTGCATTAGTGATGATTAATATCACCTGTTAGAATAAAAATTGCATTAAATGGATGGTAAGAGATTCATTCAATGGTTCCATCTACCTATGAGAAGCATTCATCCTAAGCATTTAAGTAGGAAGTCCCTGGAATGTTCTCCTTTTCTTCATTCACACAATTCTGCCTAACCTGTGGCCAAGCTTTTGAAGCTGGCAGCCAGAACTCAGTTGGAAGGAAAAAGCAAGGTCTGACTTTGCCTTGAAGACAGTTATATGAACAGTACCAGAGGGAGATTTTTTTCTTCTTCTAAATTTAGCTCGTCATTAGACCTATGAGCACTGTGCCCAATGACTGCTGCACAGCAGTGCCAGCTTCCGCCTGGGCCAACCTAGGAAAGCAGGGGTGGGACAAGGGACCTCCCTAGGCTGGTATTCTCTGACAGCCCATTAGCAGCAGTGGCCTGATAATTATTATACAGTAGAAGCTTAGTGCATGCAGAGTTGAAAAATCCAGATTTTATGGTCCTTATTTTAAAAGGAACACTTAGAATATCACTAAAAGAATTATTCTTTCTAGGTAATTCTTCCCTATTAATATCTTTTTTTCCCCCTTTAGGATTTGGCTTAATAAAACTGGATCTGAAAACAAAATCTGAGAATGGACTGGTAAGTTTTTCAGTCCCTATAAATTTGATCCTGAAAATTTTTCGTAAAATAGTCCCCTGTTATCAAAAGTGGCACTTAGAAATGGTCTATAATTCTAGATGCTAATTTCAGTCGTTGTCTGTCTCATCGCCCCCAAACGTGTACTGAATCATCTACAAAGTTATCATTTCAAGATCATGTTAGGCTCTTCATTTTGAGCAGCTAATGAAGTGGGGGTGGCAACACAGAACTAGGGAGAGGATGCGCAGGATTGGGCCATAGAATCGCGGTTCATTTCTTCTTTAGATTTGAGAAAATGTTGTCAAGTGCCAAACACTGAGGAATTCCACCTCATCTGTGAATAATGAAGAGGGACAGCTGTAGCATTAGAAGACAGCTTTGATAGGGGGAAATAACATACATTTTTAAATTCTGGAAGATTTTCCATTGTTTAGATTCTCTATGCTAAACTTTTGGGGAGGCCTGACTCTGGGGCCTGGGCCTCAGGCCCTCCTTTCTCTGAAAACCATGTGCAAAACAAATTCCCTAATAATCATAAGAACATAGAATCTTTGATCTAGATTTGGGAGTAACCTCCACTCCTGTTATACAGATTGGGAAACTGAGGCCCATAAGGGTTAAGTGACTTGCCCAAGGTCATAAAGATAGTAAGTATCAGATGTGGGTTTTGAATCCAGGTCCAGGTACTTGACTCCAGTGATTCTTTCTTCTTTCCACATCCTTTCAGGTCACTGTGCCTGTTCCCCATGAAGCTCTGGTCAGGCCACAGGAAAGAATATTGTCCAGTCCTATAGGGGAAAGTTGGCTAACATTTCTCTTTTGTTCTTTGTTCCTTCACCAAAATTGACCCAGAGGCTTGAGTTTTTCCAGTAGGGGATTAGGTGGGGTGATTTTATTTTTGGAATTTTTTTTCAAACATATCACTTTTGTTAAAGGCTGGAAGAAATACTATTTTAGAAATTCTTTACTAGTTTGCATGGCATGGTGGGGAGGAGAAAGGACAGGTACTAAAAGAATCAATTCTCATCAACTTTATTTTCTTTTTAACATTCATTAAAAAAATTTTTTTAGTTGCACATCTTTCTTCCAGACCCTTGGGAAAGCAAGCAATATGATACCCATTACCCATGTCAAGTCATGCAAAGCATATTTCCATATTAGCCATATTGGAAAAGAAAAACAAAAAAATAAAGTCATCTATTTTTAAATTATTTACAGAAAAATTTCAATCCTAGGCTGACTTCTCCAGTCTCTTCACCATATTCCTTGGTCACCTTTCTTCCCCATTGATTGATATTTGCCCAGGGAACATGCAAACACAGATGTCATCAGTCTAAAACCAAAAGAGGCTTATAACCCTGCAAAACAAACAAACAAACAAAAAAACAAAAAAACCAAATCTCACATTATACATTCCAAACCAAGTCAAAATGATTTTTGGCATAACTACTGCTTCAGTTCCTGTACGTCATGGGTCCCTTGTGATGGAGGGATATTCAAAGGTGATCTATACTAATCAACATGTTTCACATTAGATGCTAATTAATGTTTAATCAGACAAGTTATAGCTTCTTGGTTTTGACTTTTCTCATTCCTTTTTTAAAATTATAAAACTGATTTCTTTGCATATTCTAACATGAGACCATGACTTTGATCTGTACTCTGTCCTGGTGAACTCTGTGAGGGTAGAGACAGTATTTTTGCTTTTTTTTTTCCTATCCCCAGTTTTAGCACCCTGCCTGGCACATAGTAATGGCTTAATAAATGTTTGTTGACTGATTGAATGATGCTAATAGTCACCTTTGTCAGGCATATGACTTGCCTAACTTTGAAAACCAGGGTGTTATTAACCAAAATTACCTCTTGCGTGTCTCTCAAGCTATCTTGTATGATTTTTGACATGGAGCCAAAAACCAACAACTGAGTCTTTTTGTCAATTGTGAGACTATAAAGATCTACCTTGCTCTAGTATATGGTTTGCAATAGCGTAGATGTTTCCTTCTCATTTCTTCCCAAGAGATGGAAAGGAAACCCAGTACATAGCCTGCTTGCTTGCTTCATTGGTATCCATGCAGTCAGGAGAGCAGGAGGAAGGTTACTTAGACTTCCTGTGTAGGATTTATGTCAGGATGTGGAAAAGAATCCTGAAGTTCGGATGTAATGGGTGGGTTAACTGTATCATTGATGAAATAACAGGTCTGTCCACATTCTAACAAGGGATTTAAATATTTTTAAAAATTAAATGTGTGGTAATTAAAACTGTTGTGTGTCTCTTAATGGATCTATTAGCAGAAACTACTAGCTTTTGGCATATAGGAGGCAGCATGGTAAAAGTAAAGAACCCACTTCTATGACTTACTACCTCTTTTCTCTTACAAAACTACTTAACCTTTCTAGGCATCAATTTCCCCATCTATGAAATGAAGGGGTTAGTTTAGGTGGCTTCTGTGGTCCTTTTTTGATCTAAATATGTGATTCTCTGAAGTTTGAAGAACTTTTCAGGTTGTAGTTCTAAGAAGACAGCTTCAGTTTAAGCCTTCCTTTCAAAGCCAATTTAAGGAAATGTACACAAAGGAGGACTCTGTTTCATGCCACATATAACTAAAATAAGAAGGAAGCTGTTTAGGCCCGAGTTCAGTTTAAGTCATTATGGAGTGCTTGTAAAACACAGGGCTTGTCATATACTGGGTGCTTAATAAATGTTTGTTCCCATCTCCCCCTTATGAAATTTGGAAACAAATAAATTGGAGTGAGGTGATTCTTTGTCTTGCAAAGTAATCCTTTGTTTAACTCCTTAGAATTGTGAGTTCCTCTGGTGATAAGTGTATAGATTCATCTTATGAAAACATCATTTGAACACAGCTAATGACAGTTTTATAACTAATAACAATAGCTGCTCACATTTTGGTTTACAAACACTTTAGTCACAACAGTACTACTATTCTCCCCATTTTATGGATGAGAAAACTAAGATTTAGAGAAGTCAAGTGACTTGCTAGAAGTCACATGGTCAGTGCTAGATAGATTCAAGACTTGAACTCTTTCTTAGAATCTAGTGTTCTTTCTACTACACCATGAAGTATTTCAGATATTTATTATATAATGGTAGGTATTGAACATTTTAGATAACCAATAGTCATTCTTCCCCATTTTAAGTCTGTAACTATATAATTTTGTGCCTCCCCCTAACTTAATTTCTTTCTTTCTTTTATAAAAGGAATTTACAAGTTCAGGTTCAGCAAACACTGAGACCAGCAAAGTTTCGGGCAGTTTGGAAACAAAATACAAATGGTCTGAATATGGCTTGACATTCATAGAAAAATGGAACACAGACAATACATTGGGCACTGAAATTACTGTTGAGGATCAGGTAACCATGTCCCTGAAGAGGCACCATTTTATGATTTTGTGTATTATAGCCTTCTTTGCAACTACAAATGCAACTTGTGAATTTCTTTTCTGTTCAGCTTGCACGTGGACTGAAGCTGACCTTTGATTCGTCCTTCTCACCTAACACTGGGTAAGAATTAAACTAGTTGAATTGGGTAACAAGGCTGCTTTGTCATAATGTCTGAAGCAAAGCAGTTACTAGGGGAGAAGGTGGGCATAGGATTCTGTGTTCTGAATAGCTTTTACTTATGGATCTATTTTATATTCAGTTCTGATTTTCTGCAATTTAAGACATGCTATAAGTTATATGTTCTTATGTTATAGCTCAGTACATGTGCATGTATGTACATTAAAAATATCTCTTACATCTGAGTGCAATCTGTGAAGGATACTAATTTTGTCACTAAATAATGCCTGATCTCTGTGTAAACTAAATCTACTGTGTAATATGAACTTGACATCCAAAAATCTGAGTATTAAGTAAAGATACATGCTATTGCCATATGCTTTGTTAATTCCAAAGGCTTAAGTGGCTCAGCAGTTACTTTGGAAGATAAACCAACTAGACTAAAGTAGAAGATGACTATATTGTGGTGTAGTGGAAAAAGTAGAGTCGCAGTTTCTTCATCTATAAATTAATGATGATACCTGCATTGTCATGCCATATATCTGAAGCTCCATTTCCTCAGCTGAAGAAATTGAGCATATTTAATCTAGGAAGAGAATAACTAGTCGAGGGAGTTGGAGACAATGATAAGTTCTTTCCAAATATTTAAAGGACTCTCATGTGGAAGAGGGATTACATGTGTTCTGTTTAGTTCTAGAGAACAGAACTAGAAAGACTCATGGATGTTGCAACAAGTAAGGCTGTCTATATGAAATAGCTTGAATGGGAGGTAGTAGTTTCCCTCTTAGTTGAGGTCTTTAAAAATTATTCATGCTATTTCTTTTTAAAATTAAGATTTTTCCACTATACAAAAATTCAGCTTTTCTCTCACCCTCCCATCCACTGTGCAATAGAGAAAAGAAGAAAAATAAAGCTCCTGTTACAAGCATATGTAGTGAAGCAAAATAAATTTCTACATCAGCTGTATCTAAAAAAATGGTTTAATGTCTTCTTCTGTCCTCGTAATCATTTATCTTTCTATCAAGGTGGTAGGTAGCGTATTTCATGAGTAGTCTTCTGGAATCTGACCAACAATAATTCTGATCAGAGTTTTTAAGTCTTTCAGAGTTGTTTGTCTTTACGTTGTTGTCATTGTATACTTTTTGTTCTGGTTCTTCTTGCTTCGCTCTGCATCAGTTCATGTAAGTCTTCCCAGGGTTCAATGAAACCATCCCTTTAAACATTTTTTATAGCATGATAGTATTTCTTCACATTCATGTATCATAAATTGTTCAGCTATACCCCAATTGATGGACACTCTCAGTTTCTAATTTTTGATATCACAAAAAGAACTATAAATATTTTTGTGCATCTTTAGTTAGTTTATTTTAATTTATCCACTCATTCATTCATTCATTCATTCATTCATTTATTTATTTATTAGTTTAGTTTATTTTGCTTGGGAACAACCCCTTTTCAGAGTTTGTTGCTTGAGCAATGTTTTACACGTGTTGTGCCAAGCTTTTAATTCCCTTTCTAGGTCTTCCATAGCTCTCATTTCTCTTCCTATTTTTCCTCTAGTGCTCTCATTTATCACTTAACATTTTGGAACTTTTTAAAAAAAACCCTCTCTTTATCTCTTCTAGGAATTCTAGTTGAATTTAATATTATAGCCAGGCCCTGTGTGCTTCTGGAGAAAATGTCTAAGCTGGTCCTGCTGCTGTTTTCTTGGGGTTGTGTTATTCCAGGATTTCAGGGACAGCTGAGGCTGGGGATCTGGAAGCTTTCAGTACTCCCAGAGGGTCTTATCCTAGGCAACAGGTGGTCATTGCCCCCTTGGTCAGAGCTTTGCAAGTTCCTGGCCTGGGTTTGGGTCTGAGCTGTGGACTTGTACCCTCTGAAGTTTCAAATGACTACTGTTGGACTCAGCCTCTATCACCCAGCTGGAAAGTTCTGCTGATTCAGAGCAGCAGAACCATAGGCTTTTCTTTGTTCTGGGTTTCCTTCCATGGTTATGTAGGCTTAAGATTTGACCTAGAAGCTAGAACTGAGATTGCACCCTACTCCTGGGGTCTGACCCATACAAATGTTGTTTCCTTGTTAGGTACACAATTTAGGGTGCGTAGATGCTCTTACCTTGTAATGCCACCCATCATTGAACATCCTCTCCTCATTCCTCCCCTAGAACTGAGTAGTGAGTGACAGAGCTGCCAATTGACCCTTGTTCCCTGCACCCTACAGGGTTGGGTCCTTTTTTCCTAGATCTGGAACATCTTGCCCTAGTGTACAGCCTCTCCCTGCACTGGAATACTCAGCCAGCTCCTGACCAGACCTCATCCCCAGTGTCTACAGACCTCAATTTCTGACTCCCTACACCTCCCTGATCTGGAAATGTGACTCACTGATTTTTTTTTCTTTTTTTAGTTTCCAGTCAGTATATGATCTGGTACATTTTCTAGTTCTCTGGAGGAGGGCTGTTTTTTCTTTTCTTTTCTTTTTTTTGGTTGGAGGAGAAACTCATTATACTTCTTCCTCCTACTCTGCCATCTTGGCCCTGCTTCTAGCATCCAATGCTATTCTTTTGTTATCATAGTAATTTCTGGATATTAACACCTATTTCTCACCCTAAAAATTGTATGCGTCCTTAAAAAAAACAACTGAGCAAAAGCCAATCAAAATAGTGACCACATCTGACAACATGTAGCTTCCTGTCCTCATAGTCCCCTGACTTTGTCAAGAAGAGGGAGATGTGTGTTGTTATCCATTCCCTAGGACCTTCACTGGTTTTTCAGTTATTCAGATTTTAGCTTCCTTTTAGTGAGTTTTCCTTTACATTTTAATAATTGCATATGTTCTTGTGGTTTAGCTTACTTAAGTCTAAATCACTTCATACAAATATTTCCCTGCTTCATTTCTTACTGCAAAATTATATCCTATTACACTTATATGTGGCAGTTTATTTAGCCCTGTGATTTATTGCTGGCTTCCTTGGATTTTATGTCCCATGAATAATTGAACCTCTACTGTTCTTTCTTTTTAAATTGATAGAAAAATGCCACTGTCAACTTTCCACTGTTACCTCCCTCCTGGTTTTTTAGCAATGTAGTCTAGCAGAAAGAGATAGAAAATGAAATTTCATTCAGAATTACTAAAGAATGTGTATAATATTTGGGAGTCCACCTACAAAGACATACAAAGAAATTATATAAATGCAACCATAAAACACTCTACTGACCTACATAATTGGAGAGTTGTTAATTGCTCATGGTTGGGCAGTGCTAGTATAATAAAAATGGCAACATTATCTAAATTAATTTATAAGATGCCATACACATGAAACTATCAAAGACTTTATTTTATAGAGCTAAAAATCAGTTGGGGAATAAAAGGGTGAACAAAGAATGTAAAAAAAATAGGTATGCACAGGAGAAAGAAAAGGGTTATTTGGTCTTGTATCAAGATGTGCTTCAGTGGTATTCTCATCCTAATTGAAGATGGACTGAAGAATGTTTGGTTGACACCTCCCCGAATCTCCCCCCCAAACCTTGGTGAAGTTATTGGAGGACAAATGAACAAGGGTTACGCAGAAAGGATATGCATGAGTAAGTTGTGATCTATATTGTTGAAAGGAGTGTACCCACTTCAGAGAGTCCACGGGACTCTTAGCTATTGAACTTTCCAAAGGGCCCATAGACAAAAATGTGTGTGTTCCATAATTTATGTTCCATGGGGCTCAATGGGACTTGTTTTAAAATAATAGCAATAAAAATATTGTTTCCCAGCCCTCCTTAGTTCAAACACAGTAAACCCAAGTGGCTAAGTACCTGAGTTAATGTTTAGCAATAGGATACATAGTAGGCTGGGTTAGAAAATTACTATAGGGTTCAGGGAATTGTGGTAAGTGTTACATTGTCAGAGACAGTGTTGCTATTATGTTATTGCATCAGTGCTTTTGTCTAATTTGGTTTCATTCTGGTTATTAGATACTCTATAACACTAGAATGTGTTCATTTTCACAAGTTAGGAGAATGATCCTCCTCAGTAAGATTTCAGCAACGCTAAAGATTATCAAAATATGACTTAGCATATACGTTTTACTTCATGTCATCTTAAGGACTATCTTGGCATATCTTCTTTCTAAATCACAGCTGATGTTTTAATTGTGCTTTGGTGTATTTTCCATATGTCATCTCATTTGAACCTCACAACCCCAGTCCCATGAGGTTGTTATTACAAGGCAATGTTAACCCCATTTTACAGATGAGAGGAAACTAAGTTTCAGAAAAGTTAAGGGACTTTGTGCTCACAGAGCTCACAAATAAAAATAATATTAATAGCTAGCATTTATATGCACTTTAAGGATTATAGTTGTTGTTCAGTTGTGACTGACTATGACATGCCAATGTTGTTCACGGGGTTTTCTTGTGTTGGAAGTAAAAATTGAGAGCAAAGTTCCAGGTAATAAAAATAAATTTATTAAATAGACTGGCCAATCAGTAAATTAATGGTCAGTGATTTGGTAATCAAAGATACCAAGGGAGACTGAAAAATCTTAAATCAGATGTGTTCCTTCTGACAGGGAAATCCCCTGGCAAGTGAAACTCAACCCTGATTAGTGGATATTTAATGAGAAGATGGGTTAAGATCCCTCTCAATCACTTCTTCATGGAGGTTACCTGAGAATGTGGTCTGGTATGAGCCCCCTTCAGCAGTCTGGGCATCTTGATCAGGTTCTCTCTAGTTTGGTTTGTCCTTCATGAGCTGGGTTGCCCTAAACTAATGAAGCAGAACAAGGACTGACACTCTTTCCCCTCAGGGAAGAACCTAACTCAAACTGGATACTGTTTATGCTGAAGATAGAAATCAGGTTCCCAGGTGGGTGGGCCCCAGCCCAGGTGCCTTGAGAAAAGCTGAAACGCTTATGACTTTTTTTAGTCTGAGAGGGGCTTCTCTTTGTTTTTTATTTATTTTTTCTTTTTTGTATTATGTTTTAAAATTAATTTATTTTGATTTATCAACAATCACTTCCATATGCTTTTGAGTTTAAAATTTTTCTCCCCCTTCCTGCCCACCACTCTCCCCAAGATGGGGCACAATCTGATATAGGCTATACATATACATTCCTATTAAACATATTTTCACATTAGTGATGTTGTAAGTAAGAATTAGAACCAATAGGAGGAACCACCAGAAAGAGGAAACAAAACTCAACAGAAGAAAAAAAATAGCAAATAGTATACTTCAATCTGCATTCAAACTCCATAGTTCTTTCTTTGGATATGGATAGCATTTTCCATCATAAGACATCTCTTAGATCCTTGTATTGCTGGGAAGGGCTAAGTTTATCGATATTAGTCATTGAACAACATGGCTGTTATTGTGTACAATGTTTTCTTGCTTCTGCTTGTTTCACTCAGCATCAGACCATACAAGTCTTTTCAGGTTTTTCTGAAGTCAGCCTGTTCATCATTTCTTATAGCACAATAGTATTCCATTACATTCATATACTACAACTTGCTTGGACATTCCCTCAATTTCCAATTCTTTGCCACCAGAAAAAGAGCTGCTATAAATATTTTTGTACAAGACGGGCTTCAGAAGCCCCTTTTGACAGAGAAAGGAATATTACAAATTATTATTAATAATCAAATGGTATTATATTAAAATTATTTTTTCTCATTTGGCCAAGATACTAGAGTAATTTGCCATTTCCTTTTCCTGTGGATCAAGGCAAACAGAGGTTAAGTGACTTGCCCAGGGTTGCACAGCTAGTAATTGTCTGAGGCTGCATTTGAACCCAGGTCTTCCTAGGCATAGAGGCAGGTGGCTCAGTGGATAGAGTACTGGGCCTAGAGTCAGCCAGACCTTTACAAATATCCTCCCAATAACCCTGGGTGGTAGTTGTTATTAATAAATATTAAAGTAGTGGTAGTTGGATTGGAACCCAGGTTTTGCTGGATCCAGTACTATCCACTGTTACTTTTTCCTCTAATGCTAAAGTCTGGATATTATTGGATTTCTAGGTATACTTATTATAATGAAGTGATATATCCATTGAAATCTGCATATTGGGTATAACTACTGTTATGCTATATATAAGTGCTGATTGTGAAGATGATAACCCTGCTTTCTTTTCCTTTAGGAAAAAAAGTGCTAAGATTAAGTCAGGATATAAGCGGGAACATATCAATCTTGGCTGTGACATGGATTTTGATATTTCTGGACCTTCAATACGAGGAGCTGTGGTACTTGGCTATGAGGGCTGGTTGGCAGGCTACCAGATGAATTTTGAAACTTCTAAATCTCGGGTGACCCAGAGCAACTTTGCTGTTGGCTACAAGACCGATGAATTCCAGCTACACACCAATGTGTGAGTGAAAAAGGACAAGAAGCTTTGGTCCTGTCCTTTCCCCTTTCTTTCTCATCCCTGGTTGGAAATGATGAAGCCTTCACTTAGTACTTACTGGCAAAGTATTTGTATTTTTGTCACAGTAT
This sequence comes from Phascolarctos cinereus, assembly GCF_003287225.1. Taxonomy (NCBI): domain Eukaryota; kingdom Metazoa; phylum Chordata; class Mammalia; order Diprotodontia; family Phascolarctidae; genus Phascolarctos; species Phascolarctos cinereus. The sequence continues at coordinate 347,634,757 of NW_027555625.1, forward strand.
TAGTCCATGTTGTTTTCCTGGAGGTAAAACTAGCTGGTACTTTCTTTGTGAACTAAAAGCAACAAATGTATTACTTTGTAAACACAAAATGACAGATTGGTTGCAAAAGCACCAGACAGATTGTAAACTGGGAAGAAAACCTAAGTAATAGTTAGAAATTAAGTGGCAGAGAAACTTAGAGTTACCGACCTTCAATTGACGGAAGGTAGTCATGGTGATAAGATACAGTGAGGTAAGCACAAACTTTTTTTTTTCTCCCTTTCCAGCAGAGGTCACTAGAAGTTAGGCTTCTTGTTACAGTTGAGACCTATTTGCTCCTGTGTTTCTGACTCTTCATAGGTTCCTTCCTTTATATTCACTGTCAGAAACAAAACAAAACAAAACATGTGTTTGAAGGTTTTTCTGGTTCTTTCTGAGGCTTTTTTAAAGCCAAAAATAAAAATTTGTAGACAGACTTTGAAAAATGTTTTTAGCACTCCAATGACCCATGAGACACCCACTTGTGCTGTAGAAAATCTCATCTCCAATTAGACCTCAAAAAGGTGCATCAATTGGTGGTCTTTCCAGGGTACTCTTTTCTCCTGCCCAGTTTGCCTTAAGTAGCTCTGGGTTGATTTCTCAGTAGTTTTCAAATAACAAATGCCTGGGAACATACAAATGTTTGGAAGCTGCAAGTTAGCTCCTAATTGGGTGAACCCAGCTTTATACTCTGTGACAGAATATCATAGTTTTACCAAATTTCATAGACTATTTTAGAATTCTGAATGGAGTTTCCTTAGTGATTGAGGCCTTTTAATTTTTGAGATTGCAACCAGGATTTTGTAATAAGTAATAATAATTGATATTTACATAGCATTTTAATGTTGGCATAGTACTCTAAATTATCTCATTTGAATATCACAATTCCCTAAAGTACTTTGATACTTCAGATATTATTAACATCATATTGTAGCTGATGAAACTGAATTCATACAGGTGGTAACTTGTCCAAAGTCACATAGTTTTGGAAGTGGGATTTGAACCTAATTTTTCCTAATGACATATGCTGCTTTAACCACTAATCTTGGTTGAAAAACAGTCAGCCCAAACTTGTAACCAGATCTGATCTTTTTTAGAAATTGTCAGAATGATGAACTAGAACAGTGGAATGTTTCTTTCCAGTTAAATTTATGGAAGTATTTAAAGACCAGTTTGGGGAATTGTTCATATTTTGGTAGAGAGAGAGAGAGGAAGCAAGTCATTCTTTTATAGGCCTCATTGTTCTTCCTCAGAAATAAGCCAGTCAGCAAGCATTGGTTGAGCATTTACTGGGCCTCAGTTTCCACTTTTGCAAAATGAGGTCAAGTCCAGCCAGAGTAGATGAATTTTGAAGCCCCTTCCAGCTCTGACCTTTGACAGTATAGTGAATGATACATCTCTATCTTCCAGAATAGACCACTCTGACAATAAAGAATACACTGATGGAGCTGCTGGAGCTCACCAGTGCCTGTGAAGTGACTAGCTTGGCCCTTGACACTAAGAATAAAAAAGATGAAGACCAGACCCACATTGATAAAATCTTGAGGGTTTGGAAGTGAGGATGTTGTGGTTTTCTCTTTATCTCTGAAAGGTTGTTTTTCTTTCTTTCCCCTTTCTTATCTCTTGGGTATCTTAGAAAGATAGATGAAATATTCACTTTGGTTTTCAAAGCAGGGAGCTCTCCACTCCTCCCCAAAATCCCTCCCAATTTCATCAAAGACACAATCAATTGGGTAATAAGAGGTAACCCAAGTTTCTCAGGCTGCAAGATGTGGACAGACTTAAACCTGGATAATCCATCAGGCAGGTTATTAGCTCCTGTAATCCCTACTTGGCAGCAATGGAAAGAATGATTTGAAGGCAGGGGACCAGGGTTTGATCCTTGTGCCACACTTTACTACCGTGTTATTTTGGGCAAGCCATTTAGCCTCATTTCTTCTTTAAAATGTGAGTGTTGGATGACCTGTAAGATCCGTTCCAGCTCCAAGTCTCTGGTCCTGTGATGTAAGCCTAATCCTGTGCTAAGGATCATGGAGGATGAATTCCCTTGCGTAGGCTACAGTTCTGTGGGAAAGGCAACACTAACAAGAATCGTATAGCACAAAATAAAGTAGAACAAATCAGAAATGCAGTAGGGGTTTGGAAGTTTGAACTTTTTGAAATTTTGGAAATTTATAGAAGCATGTTTAGAAATCAGATCAATGGAGGGGAGTGAGACAGGTCTTGCAGGTGGGTTTTTAGCAACATGAATAAAGAAAAACAAATCTGGATATAAATCTGACATGTGTGAGAACAATGAGGAAATCAATTTAAGGGATGTTCTTGAAACAGTAGGAGATAGTGGGTTGGACTAGGATGTGGAGGGCTTTTAAAATCAATATTCTGTTTCATTTGGGTGTTACAGAACAGAATAATAATACCATACAAAAAATTCCTAAAATACTTAAATTTCTTAAAATGGAGTCTCAAAACTGTGGGAGCATATTTCAGTGGAAAATCCTGATTGGATTTTCACAACTCTCTTTTCAATGTGCCTAAGTGGTGACAGTTTAGAGTAAGAATTAGTTTCTTCCATCACTGCTACTCTTGCAATGGCAGCCCTGGATAAATTTCATTGCCACACTTCAGAATACGTTGCAGCTGTCCATTCTGGAGGTCATGACATGTAGCTAATATTAAAAACTGCTCAGAAGTCTCAGCTATAGCTGAGAGTAATATCTCAGAATGTCAACTATAGCCAAGATAGGATTCCTGTGTCTCTTTTGTGCCACCATCTGCACTATCCACTCCTGTACTTTTTACCATTTTAGATGTAAACTTTGGTTCATGTGGCTATTTGGCTTCATTATAGAAACCTAGGCTGTCTTCTAGCAGCCCTCATGTGGCTGAAATAGTATGCCTCTCATCTCTGATCCTCCCTGACTCATGTTTCTGTCCAATTTTTACATACCTTCTTAGTGAAGTTCGATAAAGACTATGTTATTCAAAATTCCTATGACAACTTTAGCCCATTAAAAAATTCTCTATGATTAGCTTTTTAAATTCAACACAATTCCACATGTATTTATGAAGTGCTTGCTACATTTTCTGGGTTTGTCTTCCAATGGCATTTTGCCATTTGTTTCCTGTGTTTGGTTACAGGAATGACGGCACAGAGTTTGGGGGCTCTATTTATCAGAAGGTGAACAAGAAGTTGGAAACTGCTGTCAACCTAGCCTGGACAGCTGGAAATAGCAACACTCGTTTTGGAATAGCAGCCAAATATCAGATTGACCCTGAAGCCTCTTTCTCTGTGAGTACATGGGTCTTCACAAGCTTGAAAGGAAATGTAGAACTATTTTCCATTTTTAAATTCAGCTGTTGTGTGCTCCAGGAATACTGGGCTTTGGTTTCAGTGACTTGTCCTTTATCTCTTAATGAGCTTGCAGCATGCATTAAGGTTTAATATACATGCTTTTATTTTTGTTTTTTAAAATAAGTTTTATTAATTACTTTTGGTTTTAAATAAGTCATTCTTTGATTTACCTCTTCCCATGTTTCACATAAGCCTTCCCTAGTAACAAAGGAAAAAAAACAGCACTCATTAAGTATTTAAAAAGCCTTTTTCTCTGGTGGATAGCCTTAGAGACTATTCTTATTGCCATTAGTGAAATGTCTCATGTTGCCACATATGCTGTGTTAACAGTTCTTGTCCTTTGTAACTCTCTTCTCTGGAGTGAGTAAAAATGACCCCACTCCTTAGGGTGGCAGGAGGTAGAGAAGAAATGAGAAGGAAAGCAAATGTCATTGTGCTTTCTATACCTTTTCCATCTTCATTCAGCCTCTTACCTATGCCCTCCATTCAATTATTTATATTTCACCAAATGACTGGTTTGTGTCTGGGTTTGGAATGAATAGATAGTCATTATCACCTACCTGGGCCACCTGAAGTCATAACTACTTAGAAATTTTAAACAAGGAATCACACCATTTAGAATGACCTCAATAATTAAAACACAGTTAATCCTTCATGAGGTAACTGTCAAAAGTTATATTTCTAGGAACAATGAAGAAATGCATGATTTTTTTCTTGGAAATCGGGTTTTCAAGGCTTGTTACATATATTGATTTAAACACAACATTTGAATACTTATTTTGCATTCACTCTCCAAGAGCTAATTTCAAGTTTTCATGAATTCTGTATTTTATGTGTTCCATAAACATGGGAAGAAAGTCATTCTGTGCTGAAACCCAGAGTTGGTAGATGATAAAAGCTTTCTAGTTCACTTTATAGCACTTAACTCTTTTCTTTTTTGTCTAAATAGGCTAAAGTGAACAATTCTAGCCTGATAGGCTTAGGTTACACCCAGACTCTAAAACCAGGTAAGGGTTACTTGTGGATGAAATCCACTTTTTGTCTCAACAGTAAGAATATTTTGTGTTGTATATTATTGGTTGTGGGATTTTTCTGTAATGTTTTATATTAGGGTTTGGTTTGAAAGACCCTTAGGTGGATGGTAAGACTTAAAGCCAAATTGTTTCTCAATTTTAGTTCAGTTTCACCATTGGTATAATGAGGTTAAATGATGTCATTTGAGAGGCAGAGTGGAGAAGTTGAAAAAGCATTGAATTTAGAAGCAGAGAATTGGGTTTGAATCCTGGTTATGATACTACTCGTGTGACCTTATATAAGTCACTTCACCCCCAAGGCTTCAATTTCCTCATCTGTAAAATCAGGTTGGGTCATATGACCTCCAAGGTCCCCTCCAGCTTCCTAAGTTATGTTCTCTAGCCTTCAACTTCTGATTCTCACCACCAGCCTAAAAGTAATCCCAATTATTATTGACCAGAAATGAAAAAGACATCCTCATTCTATTCCTTTGACCTATGTACAAGTCTTCTGACTATCCTGCTGAGCCATTTGGATTTAGTTAGTATTTCAAGTTCTTCCAAGGAACTGATCAGTGCTAGACATGTGATTGATTTCTTCTTCTTGTCGTAAATTCATAGACTCAGAGTTGGAAAAGGCCTTAGAAATCATTCAGCCCAACCCTTTCATTTTTGAAGACGAGGAAGTTTAGGCTCAGAAATGGTGAGGGTTCAAAGTCACACAACAAGTCAATGTCAACTAGACCAGAGTTAACATCTGCTGAGTCTAAACTCAGTGCTCTTAACCATGCATCCAGTCAAGATAAATTCTAAGACTTGGTAATGCATTCTTGTATACTAAATATATTGGGGAAAAAATGGGGGAACAAATGGGGGAAATTAGTTGTTACAAGATACTTCTTAATCATTGCATAAGATGTGTTTCTGGGACATAAATGATAAGGGGAGGGAAATGGACCCAGGTGCACTTGGTTGTGCCAGACAACATGGAAAATCCAGTGGGAATTTCAGAGGAGAATAAGCTGAGAGGAAAAATAACAATTTGAAGGTTTAAATGACATATAACTCTTAAAGCACCAAGTACATGTGAGTTAATTGTAGTGAACTTAAGGTAGGACCTTAAATTGTGGAAGGCAGGTAGACTTCAAATAGGTGTGATCTTTATTGTTCAGGGACATCCACACCAGTGAGATTAGTGTTCCATTTGAATATCATCAACGTTAGGCAGCATGGTGTAGCACAGAGATGTCAAACTCACAGCTGGTAGGCTGCTTTGGTGAGCAAAACTCCAGAGTGCAACTCAAACTAGATTAAAATGTAATTGAGAAATATTTGACAAAATAAATAAAAATACAGTACAACATAGAAAACATTAATGTGTAGTTTTCTAAGTTAATATGCAGCAAGTAGTTTCTTTTTGTTTGACACCCCTGATTTAATGGATACAGACTTGAAGACCTGAGTTCAAATCTTATCTCTGACATATACTGACTGTGGGACCATAGGCAAGTTAATTAACCTGTTAATTAAGCTGTTGTAGACAGCTGTCTAAGGCTTTTAAGTTACAGAAAGAGTACTGACCTGCATTGGTAGAGGGAATTTTCTCACCTCAGAGTTTCCTATATTAGGGAAAATTTTTTTTCTCAAAATTTTTGTTCTTGGGATCTCTTTTCATTCTCAAAAATCATTTAGAACCCTGAAGAGTTTTTGTTTATGTGGGCTTTATCTATCGATAATATTAGAAATATTAGAAATAAAATATTGATAATAAAATATAAATAAAATTTATAACAAAATATTAGAAATAAAAATGAATACATTTCATAAATACTTAATTCATTAAAAATAAGTCCATTATATGTTAATGCAAATAACATAATTTTTCTACGAAAAATCAACTATATTTTCCAAAACAAAAACCAATTTAGAAGTGTCATTGTTTTACATATTTTTGCAAATTTCTATAATGAATAGTTTGATAGAAGATAGCTAAATTCTTATAATTGTTTATTCAATTTATTGTGATATTTTGTTTTGGTAGAACTATATAAAGAAAATTGTCCTCATATTGAAACATAATTGGAAACGGGAGGGACTTTTTAGTGGGCAAATAACACGTTTGTTAGAACCCCTGAAGGATTCTTGGTGAACCCTAGGAGTCCACAAGCTGCACTTTGAGAACTGCTGCCATATGCTTAATGTCCCTATCTCATAAGTGTTTCCAAGAAATTCTGACTTTTTTTCTTCCTAACTTTATTACATAATAGTCTACACATGTGACCACTCAACCAGAAGACATTTGTGTGACTTGGTATGCTTGGAGTTCTTCCTAAAAGATAAAGATACTGTCTCTGCCCTCAAAGAACATTTCTAATGGGAGGTTCTGAATTTTTTATGGTTTATGTAAAATATTTTAATCTTTCATTGATGAAATCTTTCTTCTTATCCCGATTGTTTGCACTATAGGTATCAAACTGACATTATCAGCTTTGCTGGACGGCAAGAATGTCAATGCTGGTGGCCACAAGCTTGGTCTAGGACTGGAATTTCAAGCATAAAAGAAGTTGTATAATCACTTAATTTTAAAATATTTTGCAGGATAGCTACCTTCAGAAATTAGTGTACCTTTTCATGTTGTATGTCTGGGACGCAAGTATTGCTATGTATCAATCATGTTAGACCTCCAGGTTAAAGATGATGCAGCTTTAAAGTGTTATCCTTTCAGAGATACAGAAGAAACCCGACTCAGAAAAAAGGTCCTTTCAGCTCCAGGCTTTTGAGGGGATATGTGATGATTCCCACAACAGCTTTCAGAATTCTCTTAAGGATTGAAAGGGTGCATTGAGTCGCCTTTTTTATCTAGAGATAGCTGCTAGTGGAAGGCAATGACATGTGGGCACTTAGTAAATGTGGACTGATTAAATGAATGAAATTTTACTCCCTGAGAATTCATGGTCCATTGCAGTCAACTTGGCTACATATCTATCCTAAGTGGGTAGAAAGAGGCTCATTCCTTGATGGAGTGAAAACTTGTCTGAAAAGGGGACTCTTTTTTTTTTTTTAAGTCAAATCCTTATGAATTGTTCCAGCCTTGGTTAGTTACTTCTGCCAAAAGTTGTCTGCAGAGTCCTTTAGGTGTCCATTTTGTACCATTTTGTTGTGGAGCCAGTTTGATGTGATTAAGACAATATGTAGTACTTAATTCCCAGTCTCGTGGTTCCATTCACTTTGGCTGAGTTACATATAAAGAGGCTGCTAGGACACAGAACCATAAGCAGGGAAGAGTCTGTGTAACTGTGCTCACATAGTGACATTATTTGGAATCAAAATTGGACTTCTGTTGTATTCTCACACTAATTTTTTTTTAGCAATTAATGGATATATTTTAGAATCTTCCATATTGTGTGGAATTAGATGCCTTCCCCTCCAAATGCTGTACTTACCACCACTTAAAAATACAACTTGAATAAAATATTGAAACCTCTGCCTTTTCCTCTTTGTTTTTAATTTATTTATTTTACATATCAAAGTAGCTGTTAATAGAAATAAAAATACACATGGGCTTAGAACCATGTTGAATACTTTTGACCCTTTTCTATAAGTATACCTTATTCAGACAAAGGTTAAATAAGAAGAAAGAGCATGAACACACATTTTTAGAATGGATTTCAGGCAGAAAGAGTACTGCTCTTCCTTTGGTTCTAATGTTTTGCTGTGCCCCAAGTATCAGAAAAAGTACATGTGTTAGTATTTGTTGTGATTTGTATTTGTCTCAATTTGTTTATCTGTGGATGTGCTTACAAAGCTCGTTTTTTTTCCTTTACACCATGGCTGCATTTAGGGGATTTTGAAATGAGGATTTGTCAGGTTTCATCATGCTAGCTGTTGGTAAAATCAAATGAGATGAAAAGTCTTTAAAAGGAATGTCACTGATTTGTTCATTAAAACTATTCTGTTTTTAGTTTTGTATCCCTAGGGGCTAATATAACACCTTACCCAGAGTAGGTATTTAATTAACATTTTTTAATTGAAATGAGTGTATCCTTGGATAAAGCTTAGTACCTTTGAAAGATGACTGGCTTCGCTATGAGTAGACTTGGATTAAAATCCTGGTCCTTCCAATTATCACCTATATGAGTTTAGGTGAGTTAATTTTATATTTCTAGGTGTGTTTTCTCATCTGTAAAATGAAGTGATTTCATGTAAATTATCTCTAGAATGCTCTCCAGCTTTATATGTCTGGGCCTAAGTGAACTAATTCAAACAAGCATTTAAGTGGCTTCTGGGTCTAAGGCACTGTGCTAAATGCAAATGATAAGATGATAAAACAGTCCCTGCCTTCAAGAAGCTTATATTCTTTTAACTTAAATACAAATTAAAAGGAAAAAAGTATTGCCATGTGCACAGCAAAATGTAGGAAAGGATTAATAATATACAGCAATAAATTTCCATTTCAAGAAAGCCTATATAATGCCATACATTGTGTTCAGAGCTGTCCATCTTTGCTTCCTTGTAAGTTTTCTTTTGTTCTCTGCTGTACAATTTTTACTTTGTTCTTTTTTCCCCCTTCCTCTACCTCCAAGAAGGCTACAATTAAGTGAGACTATATATTATATATGTGTGTATGTATACATACATATGCATATATATATACTTAGATATCTATAATCATACATAGACATACATTCATATACATCTATATAAAATTGTACTATACTTGTTTGTCCTCTGTTTCTCTTGAGGGTAGATAACCTCTTCCTTCATAAGTCCAAGTGTCCATATTTTTCTATGTCCACCAACTCATCATTTCTCACACCACAACAATATTCCAACCTTATACTGTCTAGTTATTTTGAATAGTCTAAATATTGATTAATATGGCTGACATATAATGTAGTTTCCCTATTTTTCTCTTTTGATTAAATCTATTTTAGCTTTAACTTTGTCTGAGATCATGATTACCACCCCTGCTTTTTCCCCCCAATAAATTCTACTCTTGATCTTTATTTTGTGTTTGTGTGTATCTCTTATTTCCTATCCCTCCTGACTCCTACACTCCTACCCACTACGTTACCTTCTTATTACTTAACCTACCCTACTCACCAAAGATCCCTCCCTTATCCTCTCCCCCAACCCTTTCCCCTTATCCTCTTGTTTCTGTCTGAATTTAGAAGACTTTTATAGCCTTCAAATATGTTATTGTCTCTTTATTCCATTCCCATTAATCTAGATACCCTTCTATACCTGCCTCTTATCCTATTCCCTCACCCTCTTATTTCTTTATAAATTTAGAAGACATCTTCTAAATGTATATATATATATATATATATATATATATATATATATATTGTTTTCTCTTTAACCTAGATCTGATGTGAATAGAATTCCCTCAAAAAATCTCTCCCTTATCCTCTTCCCTCTTCCCATCCCTGTAGCCTTTAATTTCTTTCTGAATTTAGAAGACTTTTACACCCTTCTAGATATATAATTCTTTAACCCATTCCTGATGAGAGTAGGGTTCCAGAACTACCACCTCTCCTCCCCCATCTAATTCCTCTGTGTCAGTTCTTCCTCTGGCACCTCATTTGTATAATTATTCTTTTTGCATTCTAAATGGTTTTACCTTTTACAATCACATGATACTTAAGTCTACCCTAATCTTTCAAACTACCTAATGACTAATAACAATCAGACATACAGTTTATATTAAGTTCAGGTTTTTTTTTTTTTAACAAAATCCTGAAAGTCTGGCAATTCATTGAAAATCCATTTTTTTTCCCCATTCAGGATTATGGTTAACTTTGCTGGGTATGATATTTTCTGCCACAACCCCAGGTCTTTTGCTCTTCAATGTATATTGTTCCAAGACCTATGGTCTTTTAGTGTTGCCGATGTTAGGTCTTGTTGATTCTAATTTTGGCTCTACTATGTCTCTTCTTTTTTTGTTGTTGTTGGTTTTTTTTTTAAGGCAATTGAGGTTAAGTGACTTGCCCAGGGCCACACAGCTAGTGAGTGTCAAGTGTATGGTCTGAGGCCACATTTGAATGCAGGTCCTCCTGACTTCAGGGCGGGGCTCTATCCACTGCACCACCTAGCTGCCCCCCACCATATCTCTTCTTGATCTGTTCTCCAGATCAGTTTTTCTTATGAGATGTCTCACATTCTCTTCCATTTTTTCATTCTAAGTTCTGTGAATTCTTTTTTGGGCAGGTGGCCATTTGATGTTACGCTTTGGGGTAGGAGAAGCTTTTTTTGCTTCAGTATCCTCCTCTGAAGATGAACCTCAGTTTTTTTCTATTCCCATAGTAACTTTCTATACTTAGGTCCTTTCTCCTTTGCCTGCTCATTTTAAAAAAATTTGTAACAGCGTATTGTAATCACCTCTAGTCCTGGGGTATGGGAGATGGTACCTCTGGCCTCAGATCCTTCTTCAATTCTCCTCTCTGGCCTGGAACTGAGAGCTCCGCTCTCCTGTAAGCCAGCTGTGTCCCTGCCCCACTGCTTCTGTACTCATTCAACCAGTATGTGCCTTCTCACCTAGGGTCACATCGCAGCAGCACAGCTGGGTCTGGTGTCCCTTAGCAGAGGTTCCCTCAATCTTACCCTGCTCAGATACCTGATTCCCCTGCTGCCTGGGAGGTAAAAATTCCTGTGGCTGTGCCTGAGGCTATCTCTGATCTTCTAGCCCTTGAGCTCACCACTTGCCATTTCAGAGGAACTAGCCTGGAGGTGTTTACATTTCACCTGGGTGTCTTCAGATCTTCTCAGGTTGTCCCTGGAGGGAACCACCAACTCTTGTTTATTTCTACTCTGTGTTGGCCCTGAGGCACTATTTTAACTTGTTTATGGGGAAAATCTGGAGAGCTTGGAATTTTCTGACCTCAGGCCATTTTCCCAGAATCCTTCCTAAGAAGCTTATATTCTATTGCAAGGATATAGAAATAGATAAGTATATACTTAATTGGAGGAAGTTAAGAGTGTTTTGTTTTCATTCCTCTCTGGCTTCAGGATTGTGGAAAGAAACTTTAGATTCTCTTAGGATTTTTTCCAAACCCTGATGTCAGTCACCATTTATATTGAGCCTATGGGAACAATCCCCTACCCCAATCCAGTTACCCAACAGTAAGATGAAGCCTAGGGTTTGGTTTCTCTTCTAAACTATTTCTTCTCAGGTAAAGCAGAATGGCTTCTTTGTCCCAATCCCAGGATACACTATTGATTTAATAAGCTGAGTATCCATGGAGAAGAATATGGAGTGCTTAGTTGCTAGAGAATATTAAGGGAACTTGAGAACCTTTCATGACTGTGTGTAGCCATCAATCTATTCTGGAGGATATTCTAGGCCAGAGTTTAGCTGCCTATTTTTGCATGACTGCAAGCTAATACTTTTATCCTATTCAAAAATGCAAAAACCATTCTCTGCTCCCTGTTCTAAACTACCCAGGATTGAGTTTACATATTAAGCCGGACTTGAGCTCTTGCTGAGTTTGTGGCTGACCAGTCTTGGTATTGTGAATAGCATAGACTGGTTTAGGAAGTTGCTTTACTCTTGTTCTTTTTTTTTTTTTTTTTTTTTAGGCAATTGGGGTTAAGTGACTTGCCCAGGGTCTACTCTTGTTCATCTTTTGAACTTGAAGAGGACTGATAATATCACAATGTTGGGGTCAAGGTACAACGTGTTCAATTATGGCTGAGCAGTCCAATATGAGCTCTAAAGGCTCTAGCACAGGTAGGGCACAAATAGTCTGTTTGCACATTTGGGATGGAGATGTCTCTAGTGTTGCACTAATCATGTTTCCCTTGTGCTACTGTCATTCTGCTTTGCTCAGAGCATAGCATCTTCTGTGATGCGGGCATACTATGCTGGATTGAAATGCTTAGTTGCATCCACAAATCCTCCAGCCTTCCCAGACTGGTCAATCAGTGAGTCTGAGTGTTGTGCCAGGATGTCCTAGTGTCTGTCTATTGCATGAGATGCAACACTACAGTGGAAAGAACTAAACTCAGAGATGTAAGAAATGGGTTAAAATCTCAGTTATGGCATTTATTAATTATGCGGTCACTTATGCCAATTAGACTCAGTTTCTTTGACTGTAAAATTGGGATAATACTTGTAATTCACGTCTCCTGGTGTTATTAGGAAGATTAATGAGATAACATATGCAAAACCACTTCATACACTTGAATGTGCTATATAAATATAAGCTACTAATATGTAGGAACCATTATTCTTAACAGATCAGACTATGGAAATTCTTCAATGGTTCCCCTGTTGCCTCTAGGATAGCTCCTTAGCCTGGCATTTAAAGGCCCTCACAATCTGGCTCCTTCCTACCTCTCCAGTCCATTTCCTGTTACCTTTTTTTTGTAAATTCTGTGTTGTCCAAAATATTCCCTTTTTTTCACAGTGCTTTGCACAAGTACCTTATACTTGGAATGTACTCGCTCCCACCTTACTTTCCCCTTGTACAGCCACTAAGTTCCTTCCAAATACATCTGGTGTTTTTTAAAGTGAAGTGACTTATCCCAGGTGATGGCTAGGAACGGGAAGTCAGGATTTCAATCTTGGTTCTATTTATTCTAGTTCCCACACTTTCCACTGTACCACATTGCCTCCTTTCAATAATTTTTGTTGAGCCACTTTAGTTGTGTCTTACTCTTTATGACTCCATTTGGGGTTTTCTTGGTAAAGTTACTGGAGCAGTTTGCCTTTTCCTTCTCATTTTATAGACAAAGAAACTGAGGCAGAGTTAGTACAGTTAAGTGATTTACCTAGGGTTACACAGCCTAGTTTGTGTCTGAGGTCAGATTTGAATTTGGGAAGATAAATCTTCTGATTTTAGGCTCAGCACTCTATCCATTGCGCCAGCTAGCTACCCTTTCAATAATTTTGTCTACTTAAATATTAATTGTGGAAATCTACATTCTCACTATCATGGAATATTAATAATGATAGATAACTCTAGGAAAAATGCATTCAGGATAATGGACAATTGAAGTTATTGTTATTCATGGGATTTAGAGGTTGAAGGGACCTTAGAAACCATCTAATCTAACAACCTCATTTAACATTCAAGCACACTGAAGCTCAGGAAGAGAATGACTCACTTTTAAGGTCACTCTAGCCCAGTATCTAATGTAGAGTTAGCTCTTTTTAATAAGGCCAACCCCTTTACTTGTGCTCTTGACCCCATCCTCTCCTGTGTCTACCCTTACAATCCCTTCCCTTCTAATATTCAAACTCTTTTTACTTGCTCCTTCCTTGCTTCCTACAAACATCTTCAGGTCTTCTCCAAGTTTACCAAAAATCCCAAAAACAAATCCCAAAAAAACCCTTTACTTGACCTTACCATTACTCAAAGTTATAATCCTATATCTATCCTCTCTTTCATGGCACTAGAAAAAGCTGTTCACCTTCATTGCTTCTTACCTCCAGAAGTCCTGCCCCTCTTTCATTAACATCTCAATACCTTGCAATTTGGTTTCCTCTGTTACTCAAAGGAAACTGGTCTCTTTTAGGTTATTTAGCAACCAAAAGATTGCTAAATCTTGGCCTTTTCTCAGTCCTCATCCTTCTTTACTTCAGAATTTGATACTTGACTACCCCCTCTTCTGAATACTTTCTCTAGCCTGGATTTTCTTGGAAAGAGAAGAAGGGAGTAGTCAACCCCTGCCATCACCCTGACAGAACTGGTTGACTACTGCCTCTCCTGAATTCTTTTTCCTCCATGGATTTTCCTGACAGTTCTTTCAGGGTTCTTTTTTTTTACCTGTCTCCTCCTCCATCTCTTGCTCACATCATCATCCATGTGTGCTTTCTCTTAAAGAGTGGTTATGTCTCAGCACTCTGTCCTGGGCCTTCTATTATGGGTTCACTATCTCCCAGAGCAGGCTTCATCTCACCTTATCATTTACCTCATCACTATGACCTAGTCAGTGTGGGCATCTCACTGCCTACCCTGCTGTTCACTTCTTCACACTAGGAACCCTCCAAATCAGACTACCTAGAGACCTAATTCCACATTCCAGAGGAGTTAATGCACTTATCTTAGAGACCAGCTCTGGGGTGGAACTGCCTATGGAGGAGAGTATCAGTACTCAAAGTACTAGATACCCTTGTATCTAGATAACTCAGAACTCTAGACAATGCTTTATCTCATGTAGCTAGCCATCCACTAGTACAAGGCCCACTCAATGCAGACATCTTGCCATCACCCCGACATCACACATGCACATATATACTGTCCACTTCTCGTTTTATCCCTCCCTTCCCAGAGCATCAATCCTCAATTTATGCACTATCTCCCTAATATAATGTAAGCTGGGGGGTAGGGGAGAGGGACTAACTTTTTTTATATCTATATCTATCTATTTATATCTATATCTATATCTATATATATATATTTTTTTCCGATAAGGCAATCGGGCTTCAGTGACTTTCTCAGGGTCACTTTCTCAGTAAGTGTCAAGTCTGAGGCTGAATTTGAACTTAGGTCCTCCTGACTGTAAGGTTGGAGCTCTATCCGAAGCACCACCTAGCTGTCCCTAACTTTTATATTTCTATCCCAGCACCTAGTACAGTACTGGGCACAAAAAGATGCTTAATAAATGCATTTTGATTTCTCACCATGAAGATACCTCCTCAATCTATTATCTTCAACCCCAATCTCTTGAGCTCCAGTCTTAAATCACCAACTGCTGTTTGAATGTGACTTACTATATGTCTCATAGGCATCTGAAACTCAACATGTCCCCAAACAGAACTTATCTCCTCTCCACTTTCCCCTTCTCAAACCTATCCCATGTCCTAACTTTCTTTTATGTTAAAGCTACTACCATCCTTGTTACCCAGATTGCAAACTTGAAATTATCCCTGACTCTTTCTCACCCTCAACTCCATCCCTTTCTTGCCACCACCCTAATTCAGGCCCCCAGTACCTCTCACCATTGCTAGATTGGTCTCCTGTCTCAAGTGACTCCCTTCAAACAATCACATAGCTGTCAAATTGATATTCCTAAAGCACAGGATTGACTCCTTAATTCCTCCACTCCAAAACCTCCTGTGGCTCTGTATTTTGGGTAAAATACACACTCCTCTGTTTGGCACATAAAGGTTTTCACAGCCTAATTTTCCTATATTATTGCACATCATTTTCCTTTATGCGTACTATATATTCTAACTAAACTGGCCCTGAACTTGTTCCACTTTCCATCTCTGTGTCCTTGCATAAGTTGACCTGCATGCCCACCATGGCCTTCCTCCTCTGCCTCTTTGAATCCCTACTTTGTTTTTTGTTTGTTTGTTTGTTTTTGGCTAGGCAATGGGGTTAAGTGACCTGCCCAGGGTCACATGGCTAGTGAGTGTTATGTGTCTAGGGCCAGATTCGAACTCAGGTCCTCCTGACTCCAGGGCAGGTGCTCTATCCACTGCACCACCTAGCTGCCCCTCCTAGTTTTTTTTTTAAAGGGCCTGCTCATACTACCTCCTACGTGAAGCCTATCCTAATTCTGGTATATTACTTTGTATGTTCTTTGAATTTGTCTGTCTGTGTACATGTTGTCTCTGTCCCCCATCAGAACATGTTCCTTCATTTCACAGTACCCACTACACATGAGGCATATAATAAATTCCTGTGGAATAAATGAGTGAATATCACATGGGTAGTAAGTAACAGGACTTGGCTTTGAATGCAGGTCTTCATGGTTCTAAGTCTAGTTCTCTTTTTACCATACCACATGAAGGGCGGTCTGAAGGTAAGGACAGAATTGACTGTACAGTCTGTAAAGTGAGGCTCTGGAAGGTGTGTTTGAAACAAGTATGTCTTGTTCTATACTAAACCCTGTGGAATCTTTGAGAAAACAGATGATAGGAATGAAACCTGGAGAATTGGTTCTGACTGGGGCACAGTGGTTTCTCTGTACACACGAGCCAAACGATACAGGAAAGACATGCTGTATGAGGTTTCATATATTGGATAGCCAAGAAACCTTGCAATAAGGAGGGTATTCATCATTTTCTGGCAGTATGTGGGTTAAGGGATGAATAAGGCCTCAGTCATTGACATCATTGGATCTATATATTCCTGGTAACTCATGGCAGCCAGAAAAGGCTCATATAATTAGATGAACGGATAGAACATTGAACCTTCTCTCTGTAAAGGTTTGTTGAGAGCTGAGCTCTGGTTTCTAGTTTTTCTCCAAGTACAACGTGAAGTTCAGAACTTTTACAGCAATGAAAAGGGAAGAGGATATGTACAGTTATGCTTCACTTTGTGCAATGTGTGGACTCAAAAAAATTGCATATGAAAGGAGGTTTTGAAAATTGTATCTGCTCTTGAATATAGGCAGGGAATGGAAAGTGTCTTGTTTATTAATACAAATCACTGTCTTCATCCCTACCACCCAAACAGTTTTCTAAGTTTGGCATTTCTCTCTCTACACAGATAATTTTTTTTTTGGTAACCTGTGGCCCAGGACTCCCTATGGACTCTTTGGTCACATAATACAGACTGGGTCTATTCTTGGAAGCTTAACCCATAGAGGGTCAGTTTCTCTCTTAGGCTCATTATGCATCTCTACCTTAGAGTTTTACTTCAGAGAAATCTTCAAGATAAAGCTTGAGTATAGGTTGTGTCTAGGTTTCCCCGAATGTGTGTTAAAGGTCCCTAACTCCCATACAGGAGCTCAGTGTACAACTCTGACATTGGGACAGACTTTATTTCACCACCAGAGAAACTGCATAAGACACAAAGGACTAACAGAAGCCCATGAGTGGATACAGAAACACAGAAAGCGTTAAAATATCCCCCCAGAAAGAAAATAAACTTTGTGGGATGGGGCTTCTGAACAGGCAATCACCTTCCCAGGGCCTACACTGCATGAGTTACAGAAAAGTTGATAGTGGAGTTTGCAAGATACAGATCTTTTGTTCTCCTTGTAGCATACTCCCTCATGATTTTAACAGCAGGGTGATCTTACCTTTGTGATCTGCTTTCTTTAAGAAGCACACTGTTAAGGAAGTCTCCCTTAGGAGGCTGGTGCCCAAATGCTCAAACTTATGAACACAAACCTGGAGTTAGTTATCCATGAAACAATTTCCAAAGCTAGTACTAGAAGGCTAAGTTCTGGGATCATGCTACTTGGGGTATTAAAAATCCCCCTTCTTGTACAGAGGAATTTGGGGTTGACAAACATTGAACCCAATTGTTCATTGGGACTGAGCAGACATATACATGTCTACCTCTGCCAGATTCTGCTACAGGTAGCAGGCAACTGTAGTGGTACAGTAAATAGAATGCTGGACCTGAAGTCAGGTAGGACCTGAGTTCAAAGCCTTGGATGCGTAATAGCTGTCTGAATGTGAGGTGCTGGGCAAGTGGCTTAACCTCTGTCTGGCTCACTTTCCTCATCTGTAAAATGGGGGTTACTAATAGCACCTACTGTCCAGTGTTGCGACATAAAATTTTTAAAGTGCTTGGCAAACCTTAAAACACTCTGTAAATGCTATTATAAGCTACTTTTCTGGGAAAAGAGAAATCTTGATGTCTCTGCCTGCTAAACTCTAAAAGAAGATGCAAGGGAAAAAGGACAAGAGAAATTCTGTGTAAGGTGGATTTTAGTGTGTGTAAGGAGGATTTTGTTATTCCTTTTTAGATAACAGTTCTAGGATCCTAGATAACATTCCTCACGGTCATGGTTTGTAAATGTCTCCACCACACTTGCTTGGTGAGAGACAGAGGTGAAATAATGTACACATGTGTTGTGCTAGGTCATGGTGATATTGCTAAAGTTAACCTGTGAGCTTAATGTTGGCAAGATGCTTTCTTTGTCTGTTGCCCTATATAAATCAAGCGGGCACTGGTCAGTAAGTGGGGAACCCATTTTGGGTAATGCATAGAGGAATGCATATACCTGCCTTGATTGGCCCCCATCAAGGCTTGGGGGAAATCTGTGTTTGCCTCAGCCTACTCCCCCATTGAGGTTTAGGGGATGAGGAATTGCACTCAACTCCTATTCCCACTGGCCCCTGCAAGAAGAGTGATTAGGGAATGCTGTAGGAGCTGGTTCTCCCATTTATCAGCAACCCTTTTGAGAAGACTAGACTAGAATAAAGCAAGCTTATTTAACCCCTCTGGAGCTGTGTTCCTGGATCAAAATGAACCTGTGCCAGAACACCTGTTAGCGTCAGGAGCCCTCCTGTATTCTCCTGCCTAACAAACGGTGTGTTTACCTGTGAAACATTCTGAAAGTAAAGGGGCTTCCTGAGATGGTCTCATATCTTGATTTTATACAATTTAGGGATGGAGAAGTTGCTCCTCTCAAAGGAATCTAGTGTCTCTGATTTTCAATAACAATTCATCTCAGAAGCTGCCCCATCGATCAGAGGAATGAATTATCTGTGTCCTCTTAGCAAGGTCCTAGTATATGCGGTGAACCACCATGGGAGGTACCCTTCAGATGCGAGATGGCCATCAAGAAGTCCTGGATGTCATCTTTTATTCAGGCTAAAGCGGGAATGGAACATAAAACTTTCACGCCCCTTGGAAAGACCTGGTTCCCGGGAAGCTTTTAACACTTCCTGGCTGGGAGACCCTGGACAAGCCCCTTTAATCTCCAGATCAGAGGTGTCAAACCCACAGCAGGAACCAAGTTAAAATGTAATTAGGAAATATTTAACTAAACAAAATTGCAATAAAACACAGATGACAACATTGCCTTTTAAAATTAAGTCAATAGGAGCCCGCTGGGATCTTTATGTACGGATTGGTGACACCTCCCTCCCTCTCCCCCTGTTACAATTTGAGTAGGACTCTAGGCAACATCTAAGCCTCTCAAGTTGGCAAAAGAGCTAAATGCCTGCGTTGGCAGGAGCTTGCTCACTCGGAGTACCAATGAAATCACAGGTGCACTGCCTATGCCCTCCTGATAACTCCCTGCTCGACCTCGGGCAAGTCTTGCCCCCTCCTGTGGCCCTCAGTTTCCGCGTCTCTAAAATGAGGGGCCAGGAACAGGGGAGCTCTTGGATACCTCCCACTCCTGCCTGCCCTAGGGCGCCCCTAGCAGTTCCAAAGCCTCCCAGCCTCGTCCTCGGGCCTCGGGGCGGGAGGGGCCCCGCCCTGCCGGCGATGACGTCACCACGCAGACGACGCAACCCTTAGCAACCGGCGTGCAGGTCGGCTCCGCCCGTCCCGGCCATGGCTTCTGTTCCCGCCCGCAGGACCATGGAGGTGGCGCTGCAGGAAAGGCCGCCGCCCCGGCTCCGCGAGCCTTTGCGCCGCCGCCCCGACCTCCCTGCCCGGGCCTCGCCTCTGCTCCTGCTGCTGCTGCTGCTCGTCCTCCCGGAGCTGCTCAGCGGTGAGGGCCCGTTGAGCTCCAGGCAGGGGTCTGGGTAACCGAGGCCTAGCGGCCGGCCTGGCCCGGAAGGTGTCGGGGCCTGCGGCGCCCGGGCCTGGAGGGGGTCAAGGGTCATCGACCTGGGGGGGAGGAGCCGGGGGACTCGGGGGAGGGATCTGTGAGGAAGGGCCCTGGAGTGCCTGGGGGAGACTTGAGGAGGGGACAGGAGTGACTGGGGGAGTGTCTGTAAGGAGGCGGCGGGAGTGATTTGGGGGGCTCTGTGAGGAGGGGGCAGGAGTGACTGGGGGACGCTGAGGAGGGGGCAGGAGTGACTGGGGGACGCTGAGGAGGGGGCAGGAGTGACTGGGGGAGTCTCTGTAAGGAGGCGGCAGGAGTGATTGGGGGGGCTCTGTGAGGAGGGGGCAGGAGTGACTGAAGGGGGGGCTCTGTGAGGAGGCGGAAGGAGTGATTGGGGGGCTTTGTGAGGAGGGGGCAGGAGTGACTGGGGGGCTCTGTGAGGAGGGGGCAGGAGTGATTTGGGGGGTTCTGTGAGGAGGGGGCAGGAGTGACTGGGGGGACTCTGAGGAGGGGGCAGGAGTGACTGGGGGAGTCTCTGTAAGGAGGCGGCAGGAGTGATTGGGGGGCTCTGTGAGGAGGGGGCGAGTGATTGGAGGGGCTCTGTGAGGAGGTAGCAGGAGTGACTGAAGGGGGGAGGGGCTCTGTGAGGAGGGGGCCGGGATGCCTAGGGGAGGGGCCCAGGGACCAGCTGAAGCTATTGTAATGCAGAACATTATTTTACCATTTAGGTAGTAGAACCCTGTAGGCCATGGAAAACTCCAAATTCCTTAGCCAGACCCTTATCTGGCTGCTCAGGCCACAGCCCTCAGATCATATCTCTGGAAGCCTCCTTTGTAAGAAAGTTTGCAGAGCATTATCATATCTACACAGAGGGAGAAGGGTGTCCTTGACCAGCCAGACTTCAAAGATCCATCCGCCTCCCTGTCCTGTATACTCCCTATATAAACCCTAGCTCGACCCCTGATGGGGGCTGCTTGATTTGGATGTGAATATCCCTGGCAGCCGCGCGCTAATAAAGTCCACAATTTAAAATTAACCTGGGTGGTCAACTCGCTAATTTTTCGGTATAACACTATGTGGGGGAGGAGAAACCTGAGGACCAGGGTACCTGAGAAGCTTGGGGTTGGGGAGGGGGTCAAGCCCAAGAGTGACTAAGGAAGGCTGGGAAGGAGGGTTTGGGGTCTTAGACTGTGAAGCCAGGGTGCAAATCAGACAGTGTCTGGAATAACTGAGGCTGTGTGTGTAGGGCCAGGGGAAGCAGGGCAGGGGTGCTTGTGGAGTTTTTTTGGGTAAAGAGGTTTAGGATGAGGAGTCACGTTTAGTAGGAACAGAAACTTGGGACACTGAGATCTGGAAAGAGGGACTAGGACATTGGTGGTGGCCGCTGCGATTCTGGGAGGAGGAGCTATACCCCTGTCCCTGCCAAACCCACAAAGGCCAGAAGTAAGTTAGGTTGATACAATAGTCAAAACAGATAATGGGATCTTGAGCTACATCAGAGAGCCATAATTTCCAGGAAAAAGGAGGTAACTGTCCTCATCAGACTGTACTTGGTATAGTGTGTTAGAAGGACAGAGGAATGGTGTAAGGTTGGGGGGGGGGAGCTGTGAGGGTACTGAAAAGTCACTGGGAAGATTAGAAAATAAAACTGAAGAGCATCTGTGGGATGCCCTGAAGAGAAGGGATACTCAGGGTTGTCTAGGGGATTGAAGAGTTGGTGTAGTTGAATTGAGGCTTGGGTATAGCTGAAAAAGGGGGGACTAGGGAATGGGGTGATGGGAGGAATTGAAGGGAAATTACATCACTAAAGGGAACTTAGAAGTAAGGATAGAGAAGTGTCACTTTTGGACATTTCTTTCCCTTACATTAAGCCTAAATAAATTTGCTTCTTTGTAACTTTTACCGATGGTTTCTAGTTTTACCCTCAGGTCAAAGAACAGACAGTTATAATAACTACCACCTTCTCTCTAATTTCCAGCTTATCATTGTCCTTTCTAAACTGTGGAGCACATGAATGAATACTTTGGGTCCTGGGTGGGAACTGAAGAAGGGCTGACTGAGGCAACTGAGGAATGGTTGGGGTTCACTAGAGAATGTGATAGTTGGGGAATTGAAGAGTTGGAGCTCTGGGACTGAGCAGTAGGAATCACTCTTTGGGGGGGACTGAAGAATGGCTGTTGGCAGGGAGTAGGGGAGATTCAGAGCCTCTAAACAGGGGGGATTGAAGAGACGAGACCTTAGTAACTCATATGAGTTGTCTTGCTAAAGAGCAGGGGCTACTTTAGACAGGGGGAGAGAAAATGAGAAATGTCTTTGTGGTAGAGAGGACTTGAGAATATTGGGAGGATGGTTTGGATATGAGCAAACTTGCTGTGTATAGGAAAAGTTACTTCACAAAAGTTCAAAGGTGAGATGTTTTGGTGACTGAAGTTAAAAGGACAAAGAAAGGGTCTAATGTTGAAGTGCTGCATACATGGCCCTCTACTTCTGCAGGGGCAGTTGTTTCTCCTTAACCTTTGATCCTTGTCTTTACCCTGTTGTCCAACTTGATTTTTCAAGGACCATTATTCTAATAAATACCAATGAAAATAGAACTTTGTAAATGAAGCACAAGATGTGAATATAAATGCTATATGAAAAAAACAACCAGGAATATCTGCAAATTGTGGCATGAGACTTTGGGGGAGAAAAATAAATCAATCAACCAATTAATCATTTGTGAAATTGAACAAAACCTTTCCTTCCAGGACAGAATGGAGTTTCTGAAGCATGATCTGCTTGTACTTCCCAAGCCTTTTTGGGTTATCAGTTAGGAACAACAAAGGGGTCAGAACAGCTGTACTTGCTTGATACTGTCAGAAGACAGTCACCCACCTACCCAGCAGCTCTGCCAGGGCAGAGACCTGGATGGAGTTTCCCAGCCTGAAACTAGAATCTCAATTCAGTTTAACAAGCCCCTTATTTAAGCACCTACCACATACAAGGGAAAATATGCAAGGAGCAGACCTTGCCTAAGATTAGAGACAATGGGCAGTTTTCAGGTTCTACTCTTCACTTCGACACTGCATCATGTCTCTGATTGAAGCTCTTTATCCCTGTTTCTCAAATGATGCTAGTCAGATTATCCTTTTGGGTTACTAAATTGTGTGAGAAAAGCTGTTTTTAAATGTGTATTTTCTGTGGGAAATCTAAAGAGAAATGGTCAGGTTTCTCTTAAGAGAAACTCAGTTCTTCTAGTCAGTTAGTGGAAATTTTCCTGGGTTAGATTTGATCTTAAGTGCCCCTTTCATCTCATATTTTAGTTTGAAGGAACCTCAAAATAGAACTGCCATCAAAATAAATGAGCTTATTCATTTAGAAGGAAGCCCAAAATATGGACATGTAAATTTTATGAAGAAAGGCAATTTTATGTAAAGACTGAGTAAGTAAACATAGTTGTGCCATAGCATAGATACCCAGAACATTAGAATTGGAAATGAGGAAAGGTAAGAGAGATGACTTGAGCAATTTGTTGAGTTGTTTCAGTCATGTCCAGCCATCTTTGTAGCTACATTTGGGGATTTTCTGGCAAAGATACTGAAGTGGTTTGCCATTTCCTTCTCCAGCTCATTTTGCAGATGAAGGAACTGAAGCAAACCGTTAAGTGACTTGCCCAGGGTTACATCACTAGTAAGTGTCTGAGGCCAGATTTGAACTCAGTCCACCTGACTCCAGAACAGGCACTCTATCCTGTGTCACCTAGTTTGTTGACTTGAGGAATAAGGAATATTAATTGCACCTATGGTACAGTCCCTAGTACAGAGAAATCCTGTGTGAGGAAATTCTACCAATGCAGATCATCACCTTCTCTTCAACTTAAAATAGAGTGTTTTGTAGAACACTGATTCTTTAGGTGATTGCCCAGGCTCAGGAAATATGTCTCAGAGGGGAAGATTTGAACCCAGGCTTTCCCAGCTTTGAGGCTTGGTCTCTGTTCATCCTGCTATGCTACCCATTTATATTGAGGCCATTTCTCTGATTTGTGCTATCATGGTCTGAGTTGGTAGCTATAGTTTCAATTGAATAATACTTCAGATAAGTTAAAGGAGTTTTGGAGTATTAGACCTAGAAGGGACAATTTCTAGTCCATACCACAAATTTTACAAACGGGGAAACTGACGTCCAGAGTGAGAAAGTGACTTTTGAAAGTGTACTGCTAGTTTGTGGAAGAGCCAACACTAGGTGTTCTGACTTTACAGATTGAGTTTAGCATTTCCTGTTTGGATAATCAGGCAATGAACAAGCATTGTTAAATTTCTGCTTAGCACCTGGTATTGCACACAAAGACAAACTTTAACTTGTCCCACCCTCAGCTATTCTAACCAAAGGACAAGTACACATGAAATTATATTCAAAATAAATCCAAGGCAATTTTATGGGAGAAGGAGGTGATATTTGAGCTGAACTTAGAAGGAAATTAGGATTCTGAAATGCAGCAGTGAGGATTTAAAAAAGTTGTTTTATTTTTTCCCTAGTTAACATGTAAAAACATTTTTTAGCATTCGTTTTAAAAAATTTTTTTCAGTTCCTAATTCTCTCCCTCGTTTTGCTGCCCACCTCATTGAGAAGGCAAGCAATTTTATATAGGTCGTACACTTGTGGTCATGTAAGACATATTTCCATGTTAATCATGTTAGTTTTCTTTTTTGGTGAGACAGTTGGGGTTAAGTGACTTTGTGCAGGATCACACAGTAAGTGTTATGTGTCTGAGACTGGATTTGAATTCAAGTCTTCCTGACTCCAAGGCTGCACCACCTAGCTGCCCCCATGTTAGTCATATTGTGAAAGAAAACACAAAAATGAAATAAACAAGAAAAATAAAGAAAAAATATGCTTCAATCTGCATTCAAACTCTATCAGTTCTCTGTCCAAAGATGGATAGCATTTTTCATTATAAGTCCTTCAGAATTGTCTTGAATCATTGTATTGCTGAGAATAACTGAATCATTCACAGTTGATCATCATACAGTATTGCTGTTATTGTATACAATGTTCTGGTTTTGCTAATTTTATTTTGCTTTAGTTCATTTAAGTCCAGGTTTTTCTGAGAGCATCCTGCTTATCTTTTCTTCTTTTTTAATTAATTTATTTTGAATTATCAACAATCACTTCCATAAGCTTTTGAGTTTTAAATTTTCTCCCCCTCCTTTCCCACCTCCCTCCCCAAGACACACACTGATATCTGCTTATCTTTTCTTATAGCACAATAGTATTCCATCACAATCATATAACAACTTTCCATATTCCCCAACTGGTGGATATCCTCTCAATTTCCAATTCTTTGCCACTGCTGAAAGAACTGCTGTAAATATTTTTGTACTTATGGGTCCTTTTCGTTTTTTGTTTTTTATCTCTAGCTTACATACCTAATAGTGGTATTGTTTGGTTAAAAGGTATGTAGGTTTTATAGCCCTTTGGGCATAATTCCAAATTGCTGTATAGAATGGTTGAATCAGTGTACAACTTCAGCAGTGCATTAGTGTCTCAATTTTCCCACATCCCCTTCAACATTTATCATTTTCCTTTTCTGTCGTATTGTTAATAGGTGTAAGGTAGTACCTCAGAAGTGTTTTAATTTGCATTTCTCTAATAGTGATTTAGAACATTTTTTTCATGTGGTTATAGATAGTTTTGATTACTTCATCTTGAAACTGCCTGTTCATATCCTTTGGCCATTTATCAATTGGGGGTCTTATTTCTATAAATTTGACTCAATTCTCTGTGTATTTGAGAAATGAAATCATTATGAGAAACTTGCTGTAAATTTTTTTTCACAGCTATGATTACTGTATATTTCCTTCCATCCTATTTTCCTTATTTATCCTACTCTATCCTTCCACCCTATTCATTCTCAAGTGTTTTGCTTCTGACTTTTACTTCCCTCAACTTGTCCTCCCCTTCTATTATCCCCTCTCCTTGCCTTCTCTATCCACTTCCCCTCCTACTTTCCTGTAGGGGAAGATAGATTTCTGTACCTAACAGAGTGTGTGTGTTATTCCCTCTTTCAGCAATGTCCAGTGAGAGTTTCATTCATAAGATTCCTACCTCCCTCATCTTTCTTTCCACTATAAAAGCTGCTTTCTCGCTCTTTAATGTAAGATAATTTATCTCATTCTAGCTCTCCCTTTCTCCCAGTTCATTCCTCTTTCCTACCCCTTAGTTTTTTTTAGGATAATCATCCCATCATATTCAACTCATACCTGTGCCCTATGGCTATGTATACTGCTAACCACCCTAATAATGAGAAAGTTTTTAGGAGTTAGAAGTATCATTGTCCCATGTAGGAATGTAAACAGTTTAACCTTATTGACTCCCTTATGATTTTTCTTTCTCGTTTACCTTTTTATGTTTCTCTTGAGTCTTGTATGTGAAAGTCAGATTTTCTATTCAGCTCTGGTCTTTTCGTAAGGAATGCTTGAAAGTCCTGTATTTAACTGAATTGTACTTTAATTGTACTTTTCCCCCTGAAGGATTATACTCAGTTTTGCTGGGTAGGTGATTGTTTGTTGTAATCTTAGCTCCTTTGCTTTCTGGAATGTCATATTCCAAGCCTTCTAATCCTTTAATGTAGAAACTGCTAAATCTTTTGTTTTCCTGATTGTGAATCCATAATATTTGAATTGTTTCTTTTTGGCTGCTTGCAGTATTTTGTTCTTGACCTGGGAGCTCTGGAATTTGGTTATAATATTCTTGAGATGATTTGGGGATTTCTTTTGGGAGGTGATTGGTGGATCATTTCAATTTCTGTTTTACCCGCTGAATCTAAGATATCAGGGCAGTTTTCCTTGGTAATTTCTTGAAAGATGGTGTCTAGGTTCTTTTTTTTTGATGATGGCTTTCAGGTAGTCCAATAGTATTTCGATGATCTTTTCTGGATCTATTTTCCAAGTCTATTGTTTTTCCAGTGACATATTTCACATTTTCCATTTTTTTCATTCTTTTGATTTTGTTTTATTGTTTCTTGATATCTCATGAAGTTGTTAGCTTCCACTTTTACCTAATTCTAATTTTTAAAAAATTTATTGTGATTTATCAACAATCACTTCCATATGCTTTTGAGTTGAAAATTTTTCTCCCCCCCCTCCCCAAGACAGCGCACAATCTGATATAGGCTTTACATTTACATACCATTAAACATATTTTCACATTAGTGAGGTTGTAAGTAAAAATTAAAACCAATAGGAGGAACCATCAGAAAGATGAAACAAAACTCAACAGAAGGTAAAAATAAGTGATAGTGATTGGACTTCCATAGTTCTTTCTTTGGATGTGGACAGCATTTTCCATCCTGAGGCCTCTGGAGATGTCTTAGATCCTTGTAATGCTGAGAAGGGTTCAGTTTAACAATATTAGTCATTGTATAACGTGGCTGTTATTGTGTACAGAGTCCTCTTGGTTCTGCTCACTTCACTCAGCATCAGACCATATAGGTCTTTCCAGGTTTTTGTGAAGTCAGCCTGTTCATCAGTTCTGATAGCACAATAGTATTCCATTACATTCATATACCACAACTTGCTCAGCCATTCCCCAATTGATGGGCATTCTCTCAATTTCCAATTCTTTGCCACCACGAAAGAGCTGCTATGCCTAATTCTAATTTTTAAGGAAATATTTTCTTCAGTGAGGTTTTGTACCTTTTCTGTTTGGCCAGTTTGGCTTTTTAAGAAATTCTTCAGTGAATTTTTGTACGTCTTTTTCCATTTGGCCAATTCTGCTTTTCAAGGCCTTCTATTCATTGGATATTTGTGCTTCTTTTACCATTTGGTTTATTCTGTTTTTAAGGTGTTATTTTCTTCAGTATTTTTTTTGTGCATCCTTTACCAAGCCATTGACTCTTTTTTGATGATTTTCTTGCTTCACTCTCATTTTTTTCCCTAATTTTTCCTCTCCCTCTCTTACTTGATTTTTGAAATCCTTTTTGAGCTCTTCCATGGCCTGAGACCAATTCATGTTTTTCTTTGAGGCTTTAGATGTAGCAATTTTGACTTTGCTGTTTTCTGAGTTTGTATTTTGATCTTCCCTGTTACCATTGTAACTTTCTATAGTCAGGATCTTTTTCTACTGTTTGCTCATTTTCCCAGTCTATCTCCCTTCCTTCCTTCCTTCCTTCCTTCCTTCCTTCCTTCCTTCCTTCCTTCCTTCCTTCCTTCCTTCCTTCCTTCCTTCCTTCCTTCCTTCCTTTCTTCCTTCCTTCCTTCCTTCCAACAGGTATTTATTAAACACCTGCTATGTGCCAGGCATTGTGCTAGGTGCAGGGTATACAAATGCAAAAGTGAGACCTCCTTGCCTGCAAAGAGCTTACATTCTACTCTGATCAATGATATAAAGTTCTGAAGGCAGGAGTGCAGTGTGTAACATTGTTTCAAGTCATCTGAGGATTAAACCTACAAGTTTACTTATTAGTATTATTTCTAGCCTATTTCTTGACTTTTAACAAAGTGAGGCTGTGCTTCTGGAGTGGAGGGGGCACTGTCCCAAGCTTCAGGTTTTTTGTGCAGCTTTTTTCAGCAATAATTCTGGGAACCGATAAGTTTTCAGTTCTAAGGTGGTATGATCTACGGAGAGTTGCACTCTCCTGGCCTATGTTGTGGTCTGTGATTGACCACAGGTACCCATTTCCACCCTGGAATTGAGACCAGGATCCCTGCTCCCCTATTGGCCACAAGTTCCAGTGTGCTAGTACTTCTCCTTGCCCTGGGACTGAGACCTAGGACTACAGCTCAGATCCAAGTATGGGCAAAGCAACAAGAGTCCTACTCCTGGTGCTAGCAAAGGGACCCCTGTTATCTTCTGACCAGTTGTCTGACATCTCTTCTATTTATGGGATGAGAGATCTGGAAACTCAACTGCACTTACTGATTTAGTCACCTCCAATGCCTAGTGCTGGTTTGCTGGGATGTGGCCTGTGCTGGCCTGTACTCTTGTTTTACCCTGTCCTTTTGTGGGTTCTGCCACTCCTGAATTTGTTTTGAGGCATTGTTATTTTTTAAAATTAATTTATTTTGAATTATCAACAATCACTTCTATAAGCTTTTTGAGTTTTAAATTTTTCTCCCCCTCCTCCACCTCCTCCCCAGGATGTCACGTAATCTGATATAGGCTATACGTATACATTCCTATTAAACATTTTCACATTAGTGATGTTGTAAGTAAGAATTAGAACCAGTAGGGGGAACCACCAGAAAGAGGAAACAAAACACAACAGAAGAAAAAAAATAGCAAATAGTATGCTTGTATCTGCATTCAAACTCCATAGTTACTTCTTTGTGGATAGCATTTTCCATGAGGAGGCCTTTGGAGATGTCTTAGATCCTTATATTGCTGAGAAGGGCTAAGTTTATCAATATTAGTCATTGTACAACATGGCTGTTATTGTGTACAACATTCTTCTGGTTCCACTCACTTCACTCAGCATCAGACCATATAAATCTTTTCAGGTTTTTCTGAAGTCAGCCTGTTCATCATTTCTTATAGCACATTACATTCATATACCATAACTTGTTTAGCCATTCCCCAATTGATGGGCATCCTCAATTTCCAATTCTTTGCCATTGAGGCATTATTTAAAGGTGTTTGGAGGGTTTGAGGGAGAGCTCAAATGAGTCCTTGCCTTTTCTCTGCCATCTTGGCTCTGCCCAGCAGTGAGGATTTTAACAATTTTAATATAAATAACTTTACTCAACAATTCCATACTGTTCAATCCGATTGAGTCCTAAGCTTTATGGTTACCACCTGAAGCATGCTTTCAACCAACTGTGACACACAAATTTGAGTATTTACGTAAACAGTGTATCTGTTAGACTGTTAATATTCTTTGTGAAAGTTTATGAATGACTTGATTCAATATAATGTCTGACATATTACTTTACAGTAATTTAATAGATCCTGGCAAGTCCTACTGAGTTGAATATGGGTCTGGTAATAGGCTGCATACTTGTTTTGCCAGATCAGACTAACTTAAGTTCAGAGAGACACATCATTAGTTTGTACTTTCTAGCTTCAGCAGCTTTTATGGACTGTTTACACAAATAGAGCGTTTATGCATTGGTTGGGGGAGTGAATTTTCACACCAATGAAATTATATATCCTTGAAGTATAAAGCAATTTAGTATAAATATTTAGTTGGTTGTTTAATTTCTAGATTTTGAGTTGTAGAGTTTATAACTTTGAAAGTATAAAATTCCAGTAATTCCCATAGTAATTCCCTACACATTGATAACTGCTGAAAATTTGACCACACATTTTATGTATGTACATGACTGTGTCCTAAGTAAAATCTTAAATAAATAGAACTTTAGCTTTTTTTTTTTAAGAGAAGAGAAACTACCTCCTGATGCAGCCCATTCTACTCACTGGTTAGCTATAATTTTCAGAAAAGTATTCTCTGACATCTGCCTGTATTTGGCTCTGCAACTTCTACTCATTGTTTCTGGTTCTGCCTTCTGGGGCCAAATAGAACAAACCTAATCCTTCTGCTACAGGGCAAACAGCCTGATAGTTTTCATGTATTTGAAGATGTTCCCCCTGAGTCTGGGGGTGGGGCATTGGGAGAAGAAGGTGACAGGTATTTTGCATAGCTGCCATACTTGTAACAGTACAGAGAACTAACAAACAATAGTTTCGACATAATTTGCATCATCAATATAATAGAGGACAGGTTATGACGGGCTCACATTGCAAGTTAATTCAAAGAAAAAATTCAGTAAGCACTTCTTGTGTACGTGGCATAGTTCTAGGGGTTGGGTATGTAAAGACAAAAAAAAAAGGAACAATCTTTGCCCTCAGGGAACTTACATTCTAAGGGAAATCATAACCTTATTCTGGACGCTGAGTTGGACTTTTTGTAGCTTTGGTGAGAGTGAATACCTAAACCTATTCTGTTTACTTTTTCCAGGGCTACTAAAAAGTGATGGTAGACTTACATACTTATACCCAGTAGCATATAATAAAAAATGACAGGTCAACATTTTAAATGTGCCAACCTTGAAAAATAATAAAGATATAACATGCATTCTAAATATCTGTGATTTTCCAGTAGCTCCTGCCACAATGCAGGTTGTAGCCCCTCTTTGTGGTTTCATGACTTTACCATTACTTGGCAGACCTGTAGTATTGAACCTACTTGGTGAGGCTAGTCATTGGACAGTATGTGCAAAGTTTGTCCTTTGCCCATATTCAAAGACTTTCTAGTGTGGTGTGACCTGCCAGAGCTCATGCTTCACTGGTTAACTTCACTGGGTAACCTCCATGCTTCAAAGTGATATCAGAGCTGTTCTACTCTGAGTACCCCTTATTTTCAAACCTCCTGCTTCACAATAGCCACGCGCCAGTCTATGCCCATCCAAGACAGTACTTTGGTGAAGGAAAAGGGTAGTATGTGTAAATATAGCATGTGCTGTGGTTTTTATCATTGTCTTATAATTACAGTGTCTTTTTGTAGAGTTGGCATATAATAAGAATAGAGGGAAACACTAAATCTAAAGAATTGTAATATTTATATGTAGTGTCTTGGATACTAACAGCTTCAGAATGTAATTGTGGTTGATTGCATCATAATTATCCTTTTGTCACTTTGGCCTCTTCTGGGGAAGTAATAGAACACATTGCATGACTTTTTTTTTTCTTTCCCTGACAACATTCATCTGCTGTATTAAATGCCTACTCTTGCAGCATATTCTTCTAGGTGTTAGAAGAGACATAAAGTTTAACCTCTCACAGGGATTACCATGCAATAGCAAAGATATCTACATAGATAACAGTAATATACAACATCACTTGGAAAGTGCGTCTATTTAAAAACAAAGTGCAGTGCAAAGTCTAAAGGGTCAGGTAATATTTTTGGCTTAGAATGATGTTACTGAACTATCGTCAATTAGATATAGATTTTAATTTCTTTAGCTTTAAAGATGGAGTGATGTTCTGTCATTCTCCTATCTCCTTACCCAGAAACTCTTGTCAGTAGTGGCACTTATTTTTGAGACAGCAGGTAGTTATGGTAGATAACATGGAATAAAACATGAAGGACAAAAGGGTTGCATTAGATAGTTGTTAAGGTCCCTTTCAGCTCTAATGATTTGTGATACAGCTTATTATCTTAGCCTCATTAACACTGTGTTTGGGTAGACTTTAAGTGATGTAATTTTTGATTGCTTCACTTTAAGTTGCCAGACTTCAGATTTATGATTTCTAAGCCTGGCATGGTTAATAGTAAGTTTTCTGTGAAGTACAATGGGACAAGGACCCCATTTTACTTATGGTGAAAAATTCTTCTATTTGTGATTTATCAGAAAAAAAGATAGTGTTTTACATACATTATACTTTCAGTTATAGGACTTGTCTTTCATTTGGAGGATATGTTTTGTTTATGGGACCTTGCTTCTTTGCTTTGTCAATCTTCTCTTTCCTGGAGTGTGTTGGTAATTGTTTTTCTTTGTCGGGGAGAGAATGTACAGGCACACACATTTGTGAGTTTAATCTACATTAACACTTATGTTTAAACAATCTACAAAATAATCATACCTTGATTTGTAGAGATTGCCTTTCTGAGTTATAGATGCTACGCTGAAAATTTAGAAATCAGCAGACCAGACTGAGCTGACTCCAGTACACCTCTGCCTCCTTCTCAGAGGTGTGTATGTGTGTGTGTGTGTATGTGTGTGTGTATATATATGTATATATATATAGATATAGATATATATCTATATATATACGTATATATTTATATATACACACATACACAAAACCAAATCCCCACATTGACTTTGTAATTATACATACATGCACATATGTAAGTGTACACATAAGTGTATATATGTGTGTAGATATATATCTATATCTATATCTATATATATCTCATATTGTACCCTGAGCATATCACCTATCAGGAGATGGGTGATGTGTCATTTTGATCCTTTGGAATCATGATTGGTCATTGCATTGATCAGAGTTCCTAAGTCTTTCTTTCATAGTTTGTCTTTACAATGTTATTTATATAAATTGTTCTCCTGCTTCTACTCACTTTACTCTGCATAAGTTTATAAAAGTCTTTCTCACTTTATTCTGCATTGATTTATACTAGTATTCCCAGGTTTCTCTGAAATCATCCCTTTCATCATTTCTTACTGTACAGTGATACTGCATTATGTTCATATAGTATAATTTGTTCAGCCATTCCCCAATTGAAGGGTACCCCCTTAGTTTCCAGTTCTATGCCACCAAAAAAAAGCTACTATAAATATTTTAGTATATATAGTTCCTTTTCCTCTTTCTTTGATCTCTTTGGGGGTATAGGCCTGGTAGTGGTATCACTGGGTCAGAAGTTATACACAGTTTAGCAGCTTTCTGGGCATAATTCCAAACTGCTTTCCAGAATGGCTGAACTGGCTCATAGCTCCACCAACATCAGTAATATACCTGTTTTCCTTAAGCCTCTCCAAACCAAAAGCTTTTTAATTTTATGTAATCCAAATGCTCCATTTTATCTTCTGTGATCCTCTCTACCCCGTTTAGTCATGTACTCTTTCTCTTTCTGTAGATATAAAAGGTATTTTTTTCCTTGCTTCTCTCATTTGTTAATGATGTGACTTTTTATATCTGTCATTTAGGTCTTATTTCCGTAAACAGAGTAAAGCCTTTAAATTAGTGCTCCCCAACTTTGGGATTTTAGATTTTAGAGCTTTCAAATAAATCCAGAAATCCATATGTGGAACCATATATAAATTTAAAATGTTCATTGCTTTAATAAGATGTCTCCTCTATGAAAACTGCAAAAATAACACCAGACATATCATTAAAATGACTCAGTGGAATATCTAAGCAAGCATAGCTTATATAGCCCAAATATCTTAATATATATTATAATTTTTCTTGTAATTAATAAACTATAAACTCATTTTCAGCTAACCAGATTCATAGTAGCTTATTGTTTTCTCAGCCAAGAAGAGATATTTAATAGCACATTCATTCTGTGGGTCTGTGAAATTTTGTTCAAAAGGGGTCTTAATGGAAAAGGTTGGTTACCTTGCTCTAGGATAGGTATTAGTCTCCTTTTAAAAGTTGTTTGGGGTCTGTTTGAGCCCTCTTCCCTTCCTCCTATTTTGGCAGGTTTTTCTGCATTTATAGATAGCAGGGCAGGTTGGGGTCATCCTGCCCTACATCTTTGGAGATTTAATGTTTTCTCTCTTAGAAGCCACTAATACAGTACATTGATATCTGACAAAGCAATTATTATACTTTGGATAATTGTTTCTAATAAATTTACCTAAACTTTTTGTGAAAACAATTTGGGTACATGTTGGTTGGGGAAAGGCTGAACAAATTGTGGTATGTGAATATAATGAAATATTGCACTGTAAGAAATGTGGAATATGAAGATTTCAGAGAAACTTGTATGAACAATATAAAGAAAGTAATATAATTTAAAGGAATGTAATAGTAATATAAAGGAAAATAATGTAATGCATGTAAAGGAAAATAATAGTAAAAGACTCATGCCAGTACATTGACCAATCTTGACTACTGAGGACTGGTAATAAAACAAAACAAAGCAAAAAACAACATTTTTCCATCTTGATAGGAGAAATGGTAGATTACAGCAGTAGAGTAAGTCATGTGGTGTCAAGGCATGTTTGGTGTGTCAGCTGGTTTTGCTTTACTTCCTTGTTAGAAGAGTTTTATTGTGGAGGAGGAGGTAGACTACTGGAAAATAACAGTGATATAAAAAAAGAAACAGAATAACACTAAAAAAATTAGCTTCCTGTTGGCTGTTCAGAGAATCTTTAGAGCCTTATTAACTAGTTCTGGTCAATTAACTTTACAACTTCAAGGATATGTGATTTAATGAGTTCTTTCCGCTAGGCAAGTAAGAGGCATCAGAATAGGACTTTAGTGGAGGCTGGACAGTTAAAGCTATAGCAATTTAGTAAAATGAATAATGTAATAAGAAGCCTATGAGAAATATAAATAAGTAATGCTTTCAGTCTTGTGCATATGAAAGTAGACTTTACAGTTTAACGTTCCTTATTTTTCATTTGTTTCAGCTCAGGAGAATCGAACATCACCAGTGACTGTGAAACAATCCTCAAACACCGTGGAAGCTGCGTTATCAAATAGCCTGCCATCTGCTAGCCACACCAGACTTAATGTTTCCATCACCAGTGCCCCAGCCCTTGTGCCCAGCTCAGAGAAAAATGAAGTGAGCACATCTGTAGTCTCTCCATCACCTGCTACCATGCCCCAAATGGAAGCTGATATTACTGAAGATACTAGAATAGAGGAAGAGGAGCTTCTTACACTGAACAGTTCTCCATCTGTGGGCAAGGATGCTTTGGACACTGGAGATTATGGAGAACAAGACTATGACTGGACTCCCAATACCAGAGATGATACTGATGAGCAAGTGCAAGAAAATACAGGTTATACAGGATTTGAACAGACTGTTAATCTGAACAGCTTTCATGAGATAAAATCCTTTAAGTCTCCATCATCAGATATAGAAGAGGAGGACGGCCATTTCTTTTTTCATCTCATCATTTTTGCTCTTTTGATTGCTATTGTTTATATCACATATCATAACAAAAGAAAGGTGAATTTGAGAATTTTCAATTTTTTCCCAAATACTGTTGAATATTGAGTTAATTACTTGTGTTTTGGTCCTTGTTGCCTACGTAAAGTTTTATTTCTGAACAGATTTATTTCCCCTTTTGGTTCATATGATTAATACTTTGGTACATCTCCATAAAAGAGTATTTGAAATTATAACTATTTTCTGACTAAATTAATTTTAATCAGAAAATGAAACAGTAGTGCCAGGAAACATGACTACTCTTGATAGTAACATTTTTGCAAGTGAGAACAAGGTTAATTTGGCAGTGGAATTTGAGGATATCTAATCAGCAATCTACATATCTGGATTCCAATCTTGTATGTGTGTGTATTAAATCTGCATAGCTCAGTGGTGACATGTTTATACTTTTGATTGAGAGTTAAATTAGATCCTTAAAGAGCAAATTAAGTAGATTTTAAAAATAATGTTTTCTATATAAACTGAGTGTGGACTGTGCTATGGAATTCATTTTCTTTAAAAGTATTTAACTTTTTTTTGCCTGTAAATTTACTTTGGCACTTCATTCATGACTTGTTTTATTTCTTTTTTGAAGAACGGGTTATTTAAAATATCTATTTCTTGTTTTGTTTTTGTATTTTATATTTTTGCAACTCATTAATTTCCTTTGAATTCCCAATATTACTGGCATGTAATCATGTTAATAGTTTCTGATGTTTTTGAAATTTCTTTTTTTGTTTGTTTGTTTTTGGTTCAGCAATGGGGTCAAGTGACTTGCCCAGGGTCATGTAGCTAGTAAGTGTTTGGTCTGAGGCCGGATTTGAACTCAGGTCCTCCTGAATCCAGGGCCAGTGCTCTATCCACTGTGCTACCTAGCTGCCCCATTTTTGAAATTTCTGTTGTGAATTCTTGTTCATTTCTATTTTAGTAATCACTTTGCTTTCTCTTTTTATCAAGTTGTCAAATGGCTTATTGATTTTTTGATAGCTAATAGCTTTTAGTTTTGCTTATCAATGCTTTAGTCATTTTATTTTCTCTACTTTTTAAGATTTCTTTTTTTTTGCTCGTTTTAGGGTTGCTAATTTGTTTATTTTTTTCTAGTATTTTTAAGTGCATTGATTCACTCTATCATTATTATTATTATTTTTCTGTTTTATTAATATAGGTTTTCAGAATTACAAAATTTCCTTTGATTGTTTTAACTGTGTCCTAGATTTTTTTTTTCTTATATTTTCTTTATTCATTGCTAATTTGATTGGGTCATGCTTGTAAGGAGACTGGGGGCTGGATCCATGATTTCATTGGTATAAGGCACTCCCAGATAAGGAAACTCTCTATTAATCCATCTTCACTGGAACTTATAGTTTTAGAGAGTTGTTTAGAGCACTGAGAGGGTAAGTGATTTACCCAGAGTCACACAGCCAGAATTATCAGAAGTAGGACTTGAACCCTGGTCTTCCTGGCTTTGAGACCAGCTCTTTATTTACTATGCTGTGCTGTCTTTCTGCCTATAAAAGATAGTTTATTATATCTTTTTTTTATATTTGTGTGTGATTTCTTTTTGTTTTAGCATATCATAAAGATCTGTGGGATGCTCATATGCTGGGTGTCCCAAAAAGTCTTAATTCAGTTTTAAGCTATTAAAACTTAATACATTTTAATAGCTTAAAACTGCACTAAGATTTTTGGGACACTGAATATGTCTATAATTTAATATTCTTGTTTAAAAGTTATCATGGGTCATTCAAGTCATTGAGCAAAGTTCCCTTCTTGTTTATCCTTTAGTTTCATCTAAGAGAGGAATGTTAAAGTCTCCTGTCAATGTTTTCTTTTTCGGCTAGGCAAGGGGATTAAGTGACTTGCCCAGGGTCACACAGCTAGTAAGTGTTACGTGTCTGAGGCTGGATTTGAACTCAGGTCCTCCTGAATCCAGGGCCAGTGCTCTATCCATTGTGCCACCTAGCTGCCCCACAATATTGCTTTTTTTTTTCTCAGTGAGGCAATGGGGGTTAAGTGACTTGCGCAGGGTCACACAGCTAGTAAGTGTCAAGTGTCTGTGGCTAGATTTGAACTCAGGTACTTCTGACTCCAAGGCCAGAGCTCTATTCACTGTACCACCTAGTTGCCCTACAGGTTTGTCTAACTTCATTTTTTTTTTGAGGCACTTGGGGTTAAGTGACTTGCCCAAAGTCACACAGCTAGTAAGTGTCTAAGGCTGGATTTGAACTTAGGTCCTCCTGACTCCAAGGCCAGTGTGCTCTATCCACTGTACCACCTAGCTGCCCCCAGCTTTTCTTTTAAAAATTGAGTCTATGTTATTGGGTGCATGTAAATTAATGTT
The DNA here is from genome assembly GCF_003287225.1 of Phascolarctos cinereus. Lineage (NCBI taxonomy): Eukaryota > Metazoa > Chordata > Mammalia > Diprotodontia > Phascolarctidae > Phascolarctos > Phascolarctos cinereus. Next base: position 347,672,496 of record NW_027555625.1, read on the forward strand.
GGTTTTTTTTATTGTCTATAGTATTTTTAAATATAATATTCTTTTTTTCTCTCTTGACTTTATTAATTTTTATTGATTCTTTATTTGAAATCATTATTGCAGTTCTTGCTTATTTTAGTTATTTGAAACACTCTAAATATCTACGTTTATGTGTGTATACACAAAATTTAGTGTTATGTGTATACATACATAGATATTTACAGAGTGCTTCAAATGTCTAAAATGTATACATAGACAAATGACTAAAAAATGTATACACAAAATGTGTGTGTGTGTGTATGTATATATATATGTTTATATGCACACACACATATACTTTCAGCACATAGTGGATTTTGATTTTTTATCCATTCCTTGTGTCTTTTTCTTCCTATTGTGGAATTACATGATAATTTTACATGTAGGGTTATAATTATTAAGTGTGTGAATTTTTAAAATGAGCTATTTACATAAATATATAAATACACATACATATATACATAATAGAAATTTGCTTTCCCTTTTAGGTCAGCAATTAGTCTCTTCCATTCGTTTTGTTTATAATAATCTGAATTGGGTATCTTCCCCTCAACTTCCCTCTCTCCCGTTATCCTGACTAATCCCAAATTCCTTGGATATACTTTTATTATTATTGTTTACTCTCTCTTTTGTTTATTTAACTTTTCCCTTTCTTACTAAGATAAATCTGTCAGTACCTTCCATGTCAGTGTTATTACTTTGCAATGGCCTTTTCTAATAAGGGTTATTTTCCTTCTGTTTCTCTCTTACATTTTGTCCCTTGAATCACATAGAATTAGTTATTTCTTGATGGAGGAATAGTGTAGAGAAGAAACTGTTCCATAACCCTAGTCCCTGGGATCCAGTCTTATTTTTTGTCTATTTCCTTCATGCCAAGGCAAATATGCATAAATGATCCCAACCTGTTCTGTCTTCTCCAAGCAAATTTCCTCTTCTGCCGTCCCCATTCTGCTGCTTCCTTGCTGCCTACAAATACTGCTATCTCTCCTCTATCTTTGAGAAACCCTCACTTGATTCAACTGTGTGTTTTTCTAAGTGTTTCATATAACTAGTATTTTGGTTGATTAGTACAATAAGAATGGTCTTTTAAGTTTAAAATACAGTTATAGAAAAACAGTTTTCTTAGCTGTAGAGCAGAAAGATTTCAAGTTTTGTTTCTGGCTATTTACTACTATTCAATATGTATTTATTTATAAAAACAATTTTAGGCAGGTCAGATTTAAATATCAAAATTTATACTAATATAATCTTTTTTTTAAAAGAACAGAAGGGGCAGCTAGGTGGTGCAGTGAATAGAGCACCAGTTCTGGATTCAGGAGGATCTGAGTTCAAATCCAGCCTCAGACACATAACACTAGCTGTGTGACCCTGGGCAAGTCACTTAACTCCATTGCCTAGCCAAAAAAAAAAAGAAAAAAAAAGAACAGAAGATACCATGTTATTATTAGAGAGACAGAGGTTTTGTTAGTTATTTGAAGCTCTACTTTCTACTTCTATTTAGTCATCTGCTCATTTAATAATTTTGTTTTCTTTCAGATCTTCCTAATGGTTCAGAGCAGAAAATGGCGTGATGGTCTTTGCTCCAAAACTGTGGAATATCATCGACTAGATCAGAATGTTAATGAAGCAATGCCTTCTCTGAAGATTACTAATGATTATATATTTTGAAAGTACTGTGATCTGAGGTTACTTATTTAGTCATTTTCTTTGTCTGACTTTTTATATCATATTATGCAGATATTTGCCATAAACAGTTGGTACGTAAATGAGAGGTTGACCTCTCATTTTGTCATGGTAATTTGGAGATAAGGGATGCTTATAATGTTTATCTTTATTATTTTTTCAGCTGCATTCAGATCTGATACTGAAAATGTGGAGCTAAATATTATCTTGTGTACCCTGTTTTTTTAGATTTATTTATCTTGTATCCTCTGAAAGTGCCAGTGAAGCTAGTTTTTAAGTCCCTCAGAATGTTTATGTAAATTTTCAATAGTCTGGCATCACTGCAGTAGTCTCTTTGGTAGCCAAATATTGAAGGTTTTTTTTAAAGCACAAATTTCCTTGTGCTATCAAACTAATATAAATGAACATAGCAGATATAATGCCTTGCATTTAAATAGAACTTTTCTTCAGGAAAAGTACTTTAGATATTTTTTAGAGGACTTCTGCAATACTCTTAGGCAATTGGGAATGCTCATATAGGCCAAGAGTTCAAGTTAGTGACGCACCAAATATATTGAAACTTCTGGTGTGACGGACTTTATACTTGCAATTTCTTCACTTAATTGTTAAGGAGATGTAATTTATCTTTTGTGTTATTGAATTAAACCTAGAATTAGAAGTCTGAGTCAGATGTAAAATATATGAGGTACCCAATGATTAAAAGTCATTGGCTTCTTCAGAGTTCCAACGTTGACAGTTCAGTGGCAAGGAATGGATTATCATGAAAAATGTTGTACTTGTTAGGTGGTTATTTTATAATAAGATTAAGATGGGAGATGTATCAGACTGCATCTACCCACATCTATCATATTCAAATTATACTTGAATTAAATCACATAGATTTTTGTGGGTACACCGACCTTTTTTTTTCTTTAAGTTTGTCATCTTGTTCACAGATACAGAAAATGACTGATTTTTTTTTTGCATACCTTTTAGTGATGGTCAAAATTGATTACTATGTAAAGAAAAGTGATTTGAACTGAAGGTGACTCATAAGAATCATTGTATGATTTTTTTGGGGGGGAAGATGTCCTCAGATATATTTTAAATTTATTAAGCATGGGAATAATCAGTGGGCTCTCTTATCTACTCAGATGAAGCAGTTCAGCTTACTTCCTTCAGTTAAACATTTTACTCTGCTAGTACTGAGAAAGTGAAGCACAAATGTCATTTATCAGAACTATTTTCTTGCAGTAATTTTTATCATGTTCGAACTTGCATCATTTAATATTTTGAATTTTTAAAAATAAATAGTAAGAATGTAAATCTGTGATGTCACAGTAACTTGTGTCATGTATAGCATTTCAGCATATACTTATGTTGCTGTTAGGAAGCAATAATTTAGTTGTACATAACCAGGTCAGATAACTTTGTAAAACACTTTACTGTTAATCAGACTTTGTAAAGTGTGATAACCAGTAAATTAAACTCCTAAATACTATTGGTCATAGTGTCTCAGATAATCTGGAGAAAAACAACAGCTCAGTGACTTGGCTTCAGACTGAGTTTATTACAGAGTATTTTATTCTGTCTAATAATAGCAGGTATTTGACCTGCTAAATGAGTTTGTTGTTATTGCTTCAGACTCTGACTTGGTTCTTTGTGGGGGAAGTATCTGTAAGTCAGTGTAGGAATTTCTGCTTCTCAACTTCATAGTTTCTTCAGACAAAGCAGGGGACCATTCCTGCTTGACTTCTCAGGTTCCTTTTTTTCAGCCCAGGAACACACATGATAACTGAGCCAAATATAAGTTAAAAGGAAAGCAAAAAGTTCTAAATAGAGTCTACAAGTTTCACTAGATGAAGAGTACCAGATAGTCAATAAGTATCCCTGAAGTGGGGTGAGGTGGGAAGAAAGGAAGATCAGACTGACATGAAAAGAAGTACTCTGCAGCTACTTAGTTAATCTTTATTGAATTGAATTGAGGCTGTCAAAATTGGTGCATTTCTACCAGACTATTACATGGAGCAAAACATGTACTATACATTGTGGCATATAAGCCCACCAGTCTGTCCCATGTGTTATCTAAATTAATGGCAGTTCTTAAGTTAGAAATGAGCACTCAAATCTATCTTGACCATATAAGTTATTATTCCTCCCTTTCCAGTTCCTCCTCCTCATTTGCAGGCCCAGATCAGGTGCCTGCTTGAGAAGGTTTACAAGGAAGACCTAAGGAAAAAACAGCTGTCCAGCAGAAAGTGAAGCAGATATCAGAGGAAGTGCTGAAATCATTGAGCAGTGATGCTGAGAGGCATGGTGTATCAACAATGCAAATAAAATTCTAGTTTTGTTATAACTTTGTATTTTGGATTTTTCCTCTTTTTTTTTTTTTTTGTAGAAAGGCACTCATAGGCCAAAAAAGGTGGATGGTTACAAGTGGAAGACTGTATATGTTGTTTCCTAAAGGAACCTCAAAGTTCCTTAGTAAGACAATAGCTGTTTGTTTTAAACTTTCTGTCCAGGCAAGGCAAAGGGTTGCTATCTTTTTTTACCCATCCAAAAATTATTTATTTATTTTTAGTTTTCATCATTCACTTTTTTTTTTTGATGAGGCAGTTGGGGTTAAGTGACTTGCCCAGAGTCACACAGCTAGTAAGAGTTATGTGTCTGAGGCTGGATTTGAACTCAGGTCCTCCTGACTCCAGGGCCGGTGCTCTATCCACCGTGCCACTTGGCTGTCCCTCAACATTCACTTTTATAAGATTTTGAGTTCTAAATATTTCTCCTTCTCCTCCTCCTCAAGATGACATTCAGTCTGATATAGGCTTTACATGTACAATCATATTAAACATATTTCCACATTAGTTATGTTGTGAAAGAAGAATCGGAACAAAAGGGGAAAACCACGAGAAATAAAAAAACGACAACAAAAAAAGAAAATAGTATGTTTCGATCTGCATTCAGACTCCATACTTCTTTCTCTGGATGTGAATAGCATTTTCCATCATGAGTCTTTTGAAATTATCTTAGATCATTGCATTGCTGAGAAGAGCTAAGTCTATTAAAATTAGTCATCACACAATGTTGCTGTTACTTTGTACAATGTTCTCCTGGTTCTTCTCACTTCACTCAGCATCATTTCAAAGTTTTTTCAGGCTTTTCGGAAATCCGCTTGCTCATCATTTCTTATAGCACAGTAGTATTCCATAATATTGATATACCACAACTTGTTCAGCCATTTCCCAATTGATGGGAACTGAGCCAAATTTATAAGAATACAAGTCATTCCCCAGTTGATAAATGGTCAAAGGATATGAACAGGCAGGTTTCAGAGGAAGAAAGTAAAGCTATCTATAGTCATGAAGAAATGCTGTATAAATTACTATTGATTAAAGAAATGCAAATTAGAACAACTCAGAGTTACCACATCATACCTGTTAGATTGGCTAATGTGACGAAACAGTGATAATGTGATAAATATCAGAGAAGATGTGGGGAAAAAAACACTAATGCTTTGTTGGTGGAGTTGTGAACTGAACCATTTGGAACTATGCCCAAAGGTCTATAAAACTGCATACCCTTTGATCCAGCAATACCACTACTAGATCTGTATCCCAAAGAGATTATAAAAAAGGGAAAAGGACCCACATATACAAAAATATTTATAGCAGCAATTTGTGGTGGCAAAGGGTTGCTAATCTTTGCATAGTATATGAAGGTGGGCTTTGGACAAAAGCAGGAAAGTCATTCCTACACAGGTGCAGGTATTCTGCCTAATGAATCCCATTTGAAAGGAAGTAGCTGTGACAGGTTTCAAGCTAGTTGACTCCATGGCTCTTTTATTACAATTCCAATCTCCCCATCCTTACCTCACACTTGCCTCTTGCCTCAGGGACCAGCTAGCTCTAGAGTACTCCTTCTGGCTCCTAAATCCCCAAATTGCCCCCTTTCCCTGCACTTCAGACTTCTCAAAGACCCTAAATTATCCCTTCTGCCTTACTAATCTACTTCTTGACCTCAAAGTCCTCATCTTTATTCTAGGCCCCTCCTGTTCCTAGTCTCTCCCCCTCCCCCTTTTGTTTCTTACTCTAGGTTCAAGTCTTCTTGGTTCCCTGCTGGGGTAGAAATAGAAGAGAAGCCATCCCTAAAACCAAGGTGGTTGAATGGCAGGTCCCTAGGTCAGACACGAGATGCACAGTCTGCCCAGACAGCAAGTTTAAAAGAAGCAGCTATTGTCTTAGTAAAGGATATTGAAATCTCTTTAGGAGAAAGTGTAGATGATTCTCAGCTTCTCAGCTCAATCCTTGTTCTAGTTCAGAGGCCCAGTGAAGGAAGTCTCTGGCTAGGCGGACATGGGCTAACTATATTAGGGAGAGGAGTGTGCAGACAAGGTTAGAGGAGGATGGAAATGCTGCCTCTTCGGTTTCAAGCTGGGAAGATGAATATTATTGCTAAAAACATACTTTACCTGATGGATAGTACAAGATAGTATAATATAGGCTAATGCAAATCAGGGAGTGATTGGACACAAAGGGGAGCCCAACAAAGTACTCTAGGAAGATTTGAGGAGTGTAAAAGTGTGTGTATGTTTGGAGTGGGTGTTACAGTAGACTAAATGAAGAAAGTTACATGCCATATAAGAAGAGAAGGATTCAGAAAGGTTGAGAAGAGGAAAGAGTACATTCCCAGCCACAGGAAGGGTTTTTGAGATTTCAGGGAGATGGGAGTGTTGTGACTAGGGGAAAGCTAATAGGAATGTGGAATAAAGCTGAAGAAAGGTTCGAACCAAGTAGCTTTGTGGAGAGCCTTAAAAGCCCATCATATATGCTATTCTGGAGGCAACATGGAGCTCTTGACTACTTTTGAGTGAGGAAATGTAATAGGATGATCTTGACAGCTGTGTAATGGATAGATTGGAATAGGGGTTGGAAGGCGCTGGAGGCAGGAAACTGAATTAGGAGGTACTATTTTAGTGCAGACAAGAGGTAGAAAAGGAACTTTTTGTTGCCGTTCAATTGTTTCAGTCATGTCCAACGTTTTGTGACCATGTTTGGGGTTTTTTCTTGGCAAAGACACTAGAGTGGTTTGCCATTTCCTTCTCCAGCTCATTTTACAGATGAGGAAACTGAAGCAAACAGGGTTAAGTGCCTTGCTTAGGGTCACACAGTAAGCGTCTGAGACCAGAATAGAACTCAGGAAGGTGTCTTCCTGACTTTAGTCCAGGTATCCTATCCACTGTGCCACCTAGCTGGTCAAGTGGCAGGAACTAGGGTAGTGGTAATGTGAGTAGAAAGGAGGGGATTGATGGAAGTAGAATTGACAGGCCTAGGCAATTGATTATATATATATATGGGGTGTAGGAGAAGGTAAAGCCATAGGGCGACTGTGATGTGAATCTTGGTGACTGAGGGTAATGGTGGCATCAAAAAAATAGGAAACTGGGAAAAATTGGGAAGCTAGGAGATAAGGTTTAGGGGAGATAAATCAGTATGGGACATTTCAGTATGAGGTGTTGGAGGGACATCTAGGTGGATTCAGCAAGCATTTGGAGATACGAATTGAGTTCAGTTAAGCATAGATACAGGGTGAATTCAAGATTGAGAATGGGATTTCTAAATCTGGGAGTCATCTGCTTACAGGTTACTTAACAGGTGATTTAACCCAGGGGAACAGATGAGATCACCAAGGGAGAGAGTATAAGGAAGGAAGGAAGGAAGGAAGGAAAAAGGCTTGCACAGTCTTGGGGATATTCATGTTTAGAACAATAGAAGATGGATATTGACCCAGCAAAGATACAAAAGGAGTATTCACACAAAGGGAGTAGTGCCATATAAGTAGAAGAGAATAGAAGAGAATAGAACAGAAGAGGTAGAGTGTGTGTTTAATAGTATAGAAAGTTGTAGAAAGGTAAAAAAGAATGAAGATTTAACAACTGTAAGACCACTGGCAACCTTTGAGAGCAGATTCAATAGAATCATAGAATCAGAAACCAGATTGTAAGGGGTCCAATGGGCCTGATGATAATAATAGATCTCCTGTCTTCCAGGGACAGGAAACCCCTCAAGCCTTGTCAAACCTGGTAACTACTACCCATTGCTGGTTAATTTATGTGGGCATGAATGATAGAGCCAGAAAACCTAGAGACAATTGCCAAGGAACATGAATGACATTTTGAGTAAGAAACTAATGACCTTAAAGGCATAGAATCTCTTTCCATCACTGCTACTGATTAAAGAAAAGGTCTTCAAAGAGGGAAGCAGTTTGGAGAAGTGAATTGGTTAAGACATTAAGAAGAAAATTTTGGATTGAGACAGGTAGGTGGATACAGCACTGGGCCTGGAATCAAGAAGTCCTGAGTTCAAATTTAGACTTCAAAACTAGCTATGTGACCCTGGCAAGTCACATAATTTCTTTCTTTTTCTTTTTTTTGGCTAGGCAGTGGGGTTAAGTGACTTGCCCAGGGTCACACAGCTAGTAAGTGTCAAGTGTCTGAGGCTGGATTTGAACTCAGGTCCTCCTGACTCCAGGGCTGGTGCTCTATCCACTTCACCACCTAGCTGCCCCCAAGCTGATTTTTTAAAAAGTATCTTCTAGGAGGCTTAAAAATCTAATAAGAAAGTTTTAACCTGAAAAGGAATCATCTTCAAACATATCTTCCTGTCTAGATACCATGAAAGTAGTATATAAATTATAATGTATATACTACTTATTAATTACTTATTAATAACTATTATTATTATTACCAACTGCATCAAAATATATACAAACAAAAATAGAAATCTAAAAAGGGTGAGATAAAGATGAAATAGTATTTGATCCTAGACTTAATAGGGAGCCACTGGAGTCTGAGAAGGGAAGTAACCCGTGCTGTAGGAAATTCACTTTGGTAGGTTGGAGAGAGGAAAGATGAGTCAGAGAGACCAACCGGCAGACCACTGTGATGGTCCAGGAAAAAGATGATAAGGGCTTGAACTAAAGTGATGGCTCTTAGTGGAGCGAGGGGTACACATATGAGAGAGGGGTAGAAATGACAAGACCTGGAAACTAAATGGATGTGTGGGCTAAAGGGAGAGTGTGTGGTTGATGACAACAATGAGGTGGTGAATTTGAGTGATTTTAAGGAACCAGAAGGAGGCTGAAGCACATAGGATGTAGAGCATTTAGGGGGAGATCACTAGAGGGAGAAAAAGAGGGAGAGGGGAAGAAGGCCTGGGACAGAACCCTGGGTGGGGGGGGGGGGGCATCTACAGTTAGCAGAGATGACACTGGATGAAGATCCAGCAAAGCAGACTAAGAAGGAGCAATCAGGTAGCAAGAGAGCTAGGAAAGAGCAGTGTCACAAAAACCTAGAGTGAAGGGAATATCTAGGAGAAGAGAGTAATCAAAGCCTCCAGAAAGGTCAAGAAGGGTGAAGAGGCCATTAAATTTGGCAATTAAGGGATCACTGGTTAACTTCAGAGAGAGCAGTTTCGAATAAGTGATGACATTGGAAGCCAGACTCCAAAGAGTTAAAAAGAGAATGAGAGGAAAGGAAATGGAGTCGTCAGTTGCAGACGACTTTCTTGAGAAGTTTGACCACAAAAGAGAGGAGATATAGGATGATAGTTAGCAGGGAAGAATGGATCACTTCAGGGGTTTTTAGTGATGGTAAAGACATGGGCATGTTTGTAGGCAATAGGGAAGAAGCTAGTAGACTAGGAGAGAGTAAACATAACAGAGAGTGGGGATAATGGATGCAGTGAAAGGCTGCAGAAGGCAGGATGGAAAAGGATCACTTGTACACGTAGAGGGGTTAGTCTTGGCGAGGAGAGCCACTTTATGTGAGACAGAGTGAAAGAAAGCAGCAGCAGAAGGCATCCTGGCGCTGTGAGATGAGGAGGAGGGAAGAAGGAGCTCCAGGCAAATGGCCTCAATATTTTTCAGTGAAATATGAGACAAGATTTTCAGCTGGGAGGAAGATCTGTGGGAGATTTGAGGAGGGTTGAAAAGGTCTGGAAAAAAAAAGCCACTGTGGTGAGTGTAGTGAGTGAGTCAGGGAGGTGCCAAAGGAATGTGTGGTGTATTCTATCTGCAGCTACTTGTAGGCAAGAATCATAGTGTCAGAGCTGGAAGTGAGCTCAGATGTTACGTAATTCAATCCCATTTGACAAATGAGGAAACTGAGGCCCAATGAAGTGATTCCCAAGATCCCAGATTATAAGCAGCAGGGCCAGGATTTGAACATAGGTCCAAATGGTGTCTTTTATGACTTAGTATCTCCCACCCCCATAGCGTGTAGGCATGTGCCACTAGCTCAGTAAATTCTTGGAGGAGCCTTGTTTCTCCTGTAGCTCTGTCATATTTTTCTGATTCTGTTGTGGAGGGAATGAGGAGGGAATGGACTTTGGTGTAGTTGGTTCATCTAGGAAATCTTTTTTTTGTTTTGAAGCCTAGTACTAGGTCATAAGCTCTGAAAGAGCAGGGACCAAATCTTACTGATCTTTGTCCAACATTCAGAAAGTATAATTATTGAATGAAGTAAATGATAACGTATGGACCATAAAGCTCAAGTTCTATTGCTAGCTACTCGTTACCTTACTGACCAGTTCTGTGCTATGTGTAAACTAATTCAGAAATCCCAGTTTCCCTCAGATCATTTGTCTTTTTTCTTCCTTTCTTCCTTCCTCCTTCCTTCCCTTCTTCCTTCTTTCTTCCTCTCTTCCTCTCTTTCTTTCCTTCCTTTTCCTCTTTTTTCTCTGCTCTTCCTTGCTTCCATCTTTCCTTCCTCTCACACCTTGACTCCCTCCATCCCTCCTTTTCCTTCCTTCCTCCATTTGTCTTATCTTCTTCCCTTCCTCTCTTCCTTCTTCCACTTTTCTTTCCTTCCTCTTTTCTTCCCTCCCTCCTTCTCTCTTTTCCTTCTTACCTCTCTCCCTTTTTTCCTTTCTGCTTGCCTTTTATCTTTTCAGTGCAATTGTTTCTGGGGAGCAAACCTGCCTCTCTCCCCTCCCCCATTGTACCTGCCCTTTGTAATAAAGAAAAACACTTAAACAAAACACCTGATACAGTGACTGCCTTCTAATAATGTATATAACATTCCAGCTCTGTGGATGAAAAAAGCATTCATTGTCGATGTCGCAGTGGTAGGTTCTGGGGATATAGTACAAAAATGAGACTGTCCATACCTTCAAGAAGCTTACATTCTACAAGGGGGCTATAATAGAGGGAAATGGGGACCAAGGAAAGGATTTTTGGTCTGAGATATTCACAGGGATTGTGAGCAAACCCTTTTCAGTAGCAATGCATAGCACTGATTTTACTACTATTCATAGACTAAGAGGTTGTAGGAATTAGGGGTTATATGAGAGAAAGGTAAGTTTTAGTGGCAGGACAGGTGACAAGATGCCTATATTAGGTAAGTCCCGTTGACTCAGTGTATGGTTGGGTTAGGTGACCACTCACTCACTGACTCATTCACTCACTTACTCACTTACTTAAATTCACTTTCAGGATAGCTCAGTTTGGGGCTGTGCTGGAGTCAGCTAACCAGAAATCCAATTGCTAAATTTTTATGTGAACATTTACATCTCAGAAATCAGCAAATGCTACACATCAGGGCTTGGTTTACTTTATTTTGTTTAATTTTTTGTTGATTGCTAAATTTAAGAAAGTGATTGATAAAATGTTAACAATGCAAGTTAAACTTTTAAAATATATCTTTTTGGAAAGCTAGTTGTTAAACATTCACTAGCACTCTCCCAGCTCAGTCCTAAGACATTGTGCCAAAGCTGAATGCATTAACTTGGGGAAGAGGGGCTGGTCACTGGAGGTCCAAGTTCAGAATGTTGCTATTCCTGGTGGGGAGAGGCATGAAGCAGCAAGGCAGATGTCAAGAGGAGGGAGGCATGCTTCTCTAGGACTGTCATTGTTTTTTATGTAGTCAATTTGACTTTTTTAGTGACATTTTTCATTTATATTGTAGGCATTTTTATATATGTACATATGTATATATCTATATCTCCTACTTATGTGTATATATCTTACATATATGTATATATATGTGTGTGTGTATATATACATATATTTATATTACAGCTCTTCATATCCTTCATAGCCTTTTCCTACCTTTCCAATATTCATGTTCTTTGTTCCCCTCCTTGCACTCTATAATCCAGCTACAATGGCCTACTCATTGTTTCTCTCATGCAACACTCCATTGTCTTTCTCCATGTTTTTGCAGTGGTAAACCCCCATACCCAGAATGCTTTGCCACCTCACCTCTGCCTTTTAGTTTACCTGGCTTTCTTTAAGACAATTCAGATCCACCTTTTGCAAGAGGTCTTTCCTGGTCTCTCAAGCTGCTATGGCCTTCCCTCTGAGATTACTTTCTAATCTTGTGTATACCTAGGTATTTACATGTTTTCTCCTCCATTTATGGTCTTGGGTTTGTCGCAAAGCTTGGAGGTGGACCCTGCAAGGGAAGGAAAGCAAGCACTCTTGTTTTTCCCTAAGTCTGACTGTGCTAATGAACACTATGAAACACTGGCTTTGTTTCCTCTCTTTAGGGAGGAAGAAGGACCCTTTCTCCCTACTTCCCTACCTCAACAAGCCCTGCTTCCTGAACCACTCTGAAACCCCAACTTCATTTTGGGAGATAGCAGCACAGCTGCTTCCCACAGCAAGTCTTCTAGCTTGTCATAGGTACTCCTTACCCTGGAACCACCTTCCTACCCTGTTTCAGGTCTTTCCCAATGTATTTTAGAGGAGATTTTAAATTAGTTTTCCATAGTAATAGCACAGTATAACACAGAGTGTTCTATGGAGAGTGACCATGTGAAAAAAGGTGAACAGGTAATGTGCTAATGATATCATATGGATGAGCTTTTCTTTAAAGATGTTTCTTGCTGATTACTTGTCCATGATGAATTTTAGGACTAGATATCTGCCAATACATTGGAAGGAGATTTCATATACAATTGGCCTTCAAAACATGATCAAAATCACTGTTGTGGGTTCTTTCAGCCTGTTTTTAATCACCAGGTTTATTGTTTTGTTAAATGATTTATTCTGATAGCTACTTGTCTTTAAATTATTTTATCTTGATTAAAATTAAAATAGCTAGGTTGTGAGAACTCACTCATAGTTTTTATCCACCATGGGTTAAATTTAACTGGGTTTGATCTGTCAAGAAATAGGTAGAAATGCACAAATTCCATGTGTAGCAATAGGATGTAGTGTGATAAGGAAAGTTCAACTACCTCTGTTTAGTCCCTTAACCTACCACTGATTCATTGCCTGCTATAACTATTCTTTCTTTTCTTTGAAAAGTTATAGCAAAATTGTATTCATTTTAGTTTTGAGCTCTGGGCCAGAGATAGAACTCTGGCAAAACACCTTAGTGTAAAATCTGTCTTTTCTTCTCCTCTTCATTGGAACATTTCTATTAAGTACACACACACACACACACACACACACACTCACTCTCTCTCTCTCTCTCTCTCTCTCTCTCTCTTGTAGTTAACATGTTTTTAAAAACAATGTAGATATTGTTATTTGTCCTTCATTCTCGAAGAGGACCAGTGACATCAAGAAGGTAGTAAATATATAAAATTAAAAAAAAGTTAAATAGATTCTCTCCATGTCCAGGCAAAGGGCTTCAGTATCCCATGAGGGTGCCCACTGGGAGAAAGGAAATACAGATGCATTACCTTAGGATTTGTAGTTTGAGGTATTTTCAACAGTGTTGGTCCATTTTTGCTTTTGTATCCCCAGCTACCCAGCATAGTAATTGCTTAATAAACTTCTTTGTATTGTTTTCTAAAAGCTTTCTGTGTTCTAGTCTTATATTCCCAATTAAGCAGTAAGTATTTTAGATCTAATTGTGGACCTGGAAGAGATCTTAGTCTTTTTTTTTTTTGCAATGAACTTCGAATTGGTCTTTCAGTCTCAAATCTTACGCCACTCAAATCCATCTTCTATTCAACTGCCAAGGTGATTTTCCTAAAGTGTAATCTGACCTGTGTAGGTCAGAACATCTAGACCAACTCTCACATTTTGTAGATAAGAAAACTGGGGTTCAAGGTAGTACTTGTTTATGTTCACGTAGGTGGAGAACATCAGATGTGAGCACGTCAGAGGATCTGAAGCCAAGTCCTCTACTCCAGGACATACATTTTTTCTAGCACACTGTGATGCCTCCCTACCTGCAAGACACTGACTGTCTCTGTTTTACACACACACACAGAGCAATTTTCATGTAGTAAGTGCCCATTAAGTGTTAAAATTATCAACACCTTCCTGATCTAGAAGGGAGGCCCTGCAATGCAGTGGAAAGAAACCTAAAAAGGACCAAAGGATTTAGAGCTAAAATAATCAGGTTCATATAGATAGTGAAAGTCAGAAATGGGTTCTGAAGCCAAATGCTCTACTCCAGGGCAAACACTCCTCACAAACATATATACAGGGTGTTTTACTCTTTGTTAGTCCAGTTGGGGTTTTCTTGGCACTGAGCCACTTAGCTGCCCCACTCATTTTATACAGGAAAATTGAGATCCAGAGCAGTGGAGTGACAGATCATTATAATAGTAACTCCTTGAAATAACATCCTACATCCACCCTGGGGCAGCTAGGTGGTGCAGTAGATAGAGTGCCTATCCAGAAAAATTCATCTTCCTGAGTTCAAATCCAGCCTCAGACACTTACTAGCTGTGTGACCCTGGGCAAGTCACTTAGCCCTGTTTACCTCAGTTTCTTCACCTGTAAAATGAGCTGGAGAAGGAAATGACAAACCACTCCAGTATCTTTGCCAAGAAAACCCTAAATGGAGTCAGGAAGAGTCGGATACACCTGAAAAATTACTGAATAACAATAACAAAAAATCCACTCTCTAGTTCTAGTTTTAATTGTGCCCCTTACTTGCTATGACTTTGGGAAAGTTCCTTCCCTTCTTTGGTCCTCAGTTTCTCCCTCTGTAAAATAAAAGTTGATCTTTAAGGTAGATAAATGTGACTTCCAGTTCTGAGACTGTTTTGATTTTAGTTTTATTACTACTTACTTTCCAGGAGGGGGCAGTGTGACTACACTCTAAAAGGGACCAAAAACAACACTGGAGATTACTCTCTGTTGCTGAATGTTGAAAGTCTCAAAACCTAGAGTTGCTGATATTAGACAGAATCACCTAAATTAGAGAAATGAAGACTGTTTTCCTTAGCAATTTTTTTTTTGTTTTTTAGTGTTTCTAAGAAGCCTGAATAGGGCAGAAATAAATAGGTGAAAAAGAAAAAAAGAATACGTTGTAGGAATATATTACTCATGAGTCCTGTGTTCCATAGGGTCATAGAGCTGGAAGAAATCTTTGATCTATCTTGTCTAATGTCTGGTTTCATAGAGGAGAAAATGGAGGCCCAGAAATGTGAAGTGACTTCCCCAGGGCTATGTGGTAGGCTAGTGGCAGTTCCAGGACTAGAATTCAGGTGTAATGATGCAGTCTGGGGCACTTTCTGGATGGGCATGTCACTGTGCTGCTTTGCAGCCCCTCTTTAAACATCTCTCCTTTAAACATTTTCCCTCAAATATTTCACCTGCTTCCTTAGGCCCAAATAATCTCAGTATAGGGAGACAACCAGGTTTTTCACTGGCTAAAATATTGCCAAAGCATGTGCTCTGGTCACATGTCTTCCTTTTGGCTACATGTGTTGCGTCTACATGTATGTCTTATTATCACTGTACTTTAATCACGAGCCCATTTTCCCCAGGAACCTTTTGTGTGTGAGGCAAGAATTATGGGGAAACGTTTTTGAAACCACTGTTCTCGGTATGTATTCTCAGTAAATACCTTTTCTAAAGGCTAATGGAGTTCAATTAGAGTTATTGTGAAGCTCAAATGAGATACTGGATGTAAGACATTTTGCATACCTTAAAGCACTATATCAATAACAAGAATAACATTATTATTATTATTATTATTGTTATTATTATTCAACAGCCATCAGCCCTCTAGTCTTGTGATTTCTCCATTTCCTGACCTTTCTATTGCATTCTTGCTGACCTTAAGAAATGTTTAAGGAGTAAAGTAGGAGTGTGCTGGCAAATGTTTAACAATCAAGCTCTCCAGAAAAATAATCTATGTACACATAGATTTTTAAAAAAGTTTAATATGCATTATTAACACTTTCTTAAGTTTAGACAATCAATAAAACAATAAACCAGTCCTGGTTTGTAGTATTTGCTGATTTCTGTGGTGTAAATGCTCACAGGGAAAATTTAACAATGAAAGCTTAAGAAGTGGTTAGAGCTGTTTCCAGCATACTTCCAATTGATTAATAACTGGGAGCACACTGGTGGGGGCTTATGAATAATAGTAATATAAACCTTAGCCTCTCAGTGGTACCTGATAAGACGTGAGACTAATGAGAAGCAGCCACTGTCTGTGGACTTGGCCTTCTGGTGTGAGTGGGATTTGGGGAAGCAGTCCCTCATATGTTCCTTTCATTTATGATTTCTATGTATTCCCCCTTTCTCCTCTGTATGTGCATGTATTTGTGTGAGAATAAACCCCAGATTTATGGGGTAAATGCTCAATGGTGACTTCTCTACTATGTTATTTCATTAAACATCTTTTGTTTGAATTAATTCTGCCCTCTGGATAACTGGAGAAAAAACAAACATTGGTGAAGTCTTGTGAGCTATGGTTTTGAGAGAATATGAACCCACAGAATACCTTCAACCTGTGATGGCTATTCTGGGGTCCTTGTGTGTAAGAAGAGGTACCCCAGGTACTACATCAATAATAGCTGAGAAAACAGAAAAGTTAAAGGCATCTGCCCAAGCTCCATGAGGACTTCAGTCTTCTCTTTTTTCTCCTCTTTAATTTTCCTTTTAATTAGAAACAGCTACATTTTCAATTTTTTAAAAGGTGGAATAGCTTATCTTCTCCTTAATGCTTTCTTGGGGTATCTGGTACAGCAAGAGTTCTTGGCATTTTTCCAAAAGTCATTCAGATTTAGATCTTATCAAGATTGTTTGTGTGATAAGTAAATTGGTTGATTAAAAAAAAACAAAAAAGAAAAAAAATCCAGTCTCTTGTATTTGTATTAAGTATCTTTATATCCATCATCTCACTGTGATTTTCACTGAAAATCTGTGAGAGAGGGTAGGCACTGAATATAAAAACCTGTTCACCAGACTAAAGCCATCCTCTGATATGTTACCACAGAGTAGTAAATGAAAACTCTTGAAATTCCTGCTGGGATGGAAATGCTTTGCCTACAGACCAGTGACATACTGTTTGCCTGTTATCTTAGTGATAATACATCTCACTAAATTTGGAGAAAGTAATTACTAGAAGCTCTTCAAAAGGTGATTTTTTTTTCTTGCCATAATGACATACACACACACACACACACACACACACACACACACACACACACACATATACTATATATCATCCACTAAGGTGTAGAAAAAACTGTGAACAGTGCTGTTGGAGAAATTGCCCAAACTGATGAAATTACAGATATTTTGAAGTATTAAAGAATATTTATCTGTATGTACATGGTGTCCTTGAACAGAGGTTCTTAAATTTTTTGTGTCATAGACCCCTCTGATACTTCAGTGAAGCCTAAAGACAAACTTCTAATAATAGCATTTTTAAATACATAAAATATGAAGGATTATAAAGGAAATCGATCATGTTACAATAAGGATGTAATTTGTTTTTACTCTATCTAAGTTCATGGACCACCTGAAACCTACTCATAGAGTCTTTGGACCCTGCCTCCCAACCCCAGGTCTACAGAAAAAGTCTCTGAACTGGGAGGTAGGAGAATTGTGATTTAATATTCCATTTGTCACCTACTAGCTAGGTTACCTTGGGCAAATGCTTTCCCTTCTCTGGGCCTCACTTTTCTCATTTCTAAAGTAGAGGAGGGGGCTGGATTAGACGATGTCTAAGCTTTTTTATAGCCCTGAGAACCTATGCTTCTGAATTATACACTTGTTCACACACAAAAGTCATTTTAAAAGAAGTCTGGGTTTCAGACTGCCTTGTGATACAATGAGCTTTCAGGAACTGGTTAAGTCACCTCTGAAGGGAAGAGGGTAATTCTGGTCATGGAAGATTTCTGGGCAGGTTGGAAGACTATTTCTGCTGCAAAAGAAGGTAAGCTTCTTAAGAGTGGGGATTCTTTTTTTTTTTTTTGATAATTATAACCCCAGTGCCCAGCACACAGTAGGTACTTGGTAAATGCTTGTTGCTTGATAACACAGACAATTTTGCAATGAACCAGAAGGCAGGCAATGTGAGTTTTAATCCTGTCCCAGTGATTTTTTTTTATGTTACACGAATCTCTGAGTCACAGTGTACTAATCTCTAAATTTCAGATAAAATAGCTCCTGTGCATTCCTTAGAGCCACTGAGAGGTCACTGTGCCAGAATGAGAATCTCCTCCACAACGCCTCTAGGAGGTCATCCTAACCTTTCCTAAAAGCCTGCAGTGAAGTCCTTCCTTCCTGACCCTCAAGAAGCATCATATGAATGATGACATAATGGAGATGAAAGCACTTGGAAAAGTATCAAGCACAGTTCACATCCAAGAGACAATTACTATTCTTCCTGTTGCTTAGTAAAATTATGCGCACACACACACACACACACACACACACACACACACACATATTCGAACAGGTCTTGCATGGATCAGTTGGGTATTTTCTTTGGTTATATACTTGCGCTGTGTGCTTCTTGAACTCTGTTTAGTTCAGTGGGCTGAAGGCCTGTAAAGCACTTTAAAAAATTAAAAATAATACTGTCACTCAGAGTATGGACTTTGTGATCTAGAGATTAATTTTATTATTATTTTTGCTGACAAACTCTGACTGCAAATATGTGATCTCCTGCAGCAATTAGGTCAGTAATTCTTTTAAAAAGGAAACAGTTCTTTGTGAAGCCATGCTAGTTTCTACTGATCCTTGTCTCCCTTTTTAAATGCTTATGAACCATCCTTTTAAAAAATGCCTTCTATAATTTTTCCTGAAAGAATTTGTATTTGTTCTTTCCTTTTTTTTTTAAATAAAGAACATTTGCTTTTTTAGACCCATGACATTTCTAGTCTCTCAGGGTTGTTTTTTAAAAAATTTTTGTTCTCTATGCTTTTTGTCAGATCACCATCAGTAACTCAGCAATCATATCTACTAATTCTGTTGGTATTCTGGGTATAATTTATCAATGTTTGGTGACTTGAAATCACTTAGGCCAGCTAGTTATTCTCTTACCACCTTGTTTATCTTCTATGAATTATTTTTATTCTATTCTTATCAAAGTATTCTCTTTGGAACAAAGTTAGAGAAAGAGTGATGGTTCTGATGTCTGAACATTGAAATTCAAATTTTTCCTCTGATACTTACTACCTGTATGATGTTGGACAAGTTGCTTAACTTTCTTGGACCTGGGTTCCCTCATGTGTCAAATGAAGGATTTGGACTAGAGGGCTTTTGAGGTCCTTTCCAGAGTAAGCTTTAAGTTCTATTATGATCTCAGTCACCTTGAACAGTGGTCCTGTTCCTCCTCTGATTCTCTTCACGCCCCAACTTAACTCAAAAACATCCTTCTGGGGCAGCTAGGTGGTGCAGTGGATAGAGCACTGGCCCTGAAGTCAGGAAGACTTGAGTTCAAATTCAGCCTCAGACATTTACTAGCGAGCTGTGTGACAATGGGCAAGTCACTTAACCCCCATTGCCTCCAAAAAAAAAAATCCTTCTGCTTGGGTTTATCACTATGGCTATCCTCAGCCCATTCTAGGTTTTAGAGTTCTAATACTATTTTTACAGGGCTTTGCTATTCTTCTTTTGCTATTCTTATTAATCCTCAGTTACCTTCCATTGCCTGTAGCGGTATGCTGGAACCAGCTTGAGCTGGTTCCCAAGAAGATTGTTAAATATTTGGTATAAGCACTTACACTTTGGCAATTGCCAAAGGCAAATGCTACAAATCAGGGCTTGATTTACTGTTTTGTTGAATGTCCAGACTTAAGAAAGTGATGGAAAAATATTAATAATGTAGATTAAAATTAAAAGCTTGTCCTGCAGTGTATTCCACCCCTCTCCCCCCCAAAGCCTGGTAGTTAAACATTTACCAGCACACCCTTTACTGCTTGCATCTTTTGTATGTGTCTTTTAAAAATCTGAGCTGCTGAACCCACATTTGAGTAGCATCCTCTTTTTCTTCTCATTGGAAAGATATTTATGTCTTTAGTATTTTACTCTTGAGAACTTAATCATCTCACCTGGGCCAGATTCTTCCTACATTATAATAGGTAATTGGCTTGAGTCATTTGGCATGTACTCTCCAAACATATAGTATGAATTTCAGACTACTCCTGATTCTTCTCCTTTCCCATCATAAATTCTGTGATAGAATTTTTCCACTATGATTTCTATTATTTCTGCTTTTAGTAGCTCCTGTCAGAATCAGGTCCAAACCATTAGGTTCTTTTGTTTCTTCCTTTACCTTCTGAAGTAAGAAATTATCATTAAAGCAAGTGAATAATAAATCAACTGCTCTTCATATTTCAATCAATCAATGAATCAATCAATCAATAAACTCTTCTTTGTTCTATCAATTACATGCTTGTTATGTGCCAGACACTGTGTTAAGTACTAGGGGTGCAAAAAAGAGGCAAAAGACAGTCCCTGCCCTCAAGAAGCTTGCAATCTAATCAGGGAGACGGCACTTAAACAAATATATACAAAGCAAGCTACGTATAGGATAAATATGAAATAATTAACAGAGAGAATGCACTAGAAGTAAGAGGGTTTGGGAAAGGCTTCCCATAAAAGATAGGCCTTAGTTGGGACTTAAAGGAAGTCAGGGAAGTCAGTAGACAGAGTTGAAGAGGCAGAAGAGTGTTCCAAGTTTGGGGGGCAACCAGAAAAAAAATCTGAGATGAGCATCTTGTTCAATGAACAGCCAGAAGGCCAGTTCCCTGGATCAAAGACATTTAGCAGAGTCTAGACTCCAGCAGAAGTCTAGATAGTTGGAATTCTCCACTGCTATCCCTCTGTCATATGCCTCTGTTTCAAGTTTGTAATCTATTTCCTTAACTAATTCCTTCTTCTGTCTGGGTGGTCTATAGTATTTTTTTTTCTGGACATGTGATTTCATTGGTGAAGAAACTCCATTTACCAATGCAGATGAGCATTGATCAATATGTCCCATGAAAATATTGCTTCTCTTTCTTCTTTAGTTGATATTGACCTACATGCCCATTTTTTTCCCTTTTGAATTTCTAGATTCACTCACGTGGGTAACAAAAAACGGCTAACAGGGTAGCTAAGGAGTACAGTGGCTAGAGTGCTGGTCCTGGAGTCAGGAAGACTCATCTTCCTGAGTTCAAATCTGGCTTCAGACACTTATTGGCTGTGTGACCCTGGGCAAGTCACTTTACTTTGTTTGCCTTAGTTTCCTCATCTATAAAATGAGTTGAAGAAGGAAATGACAAATCACTCTAGTATCTTTGCCAAGAAAACTCCAAATGAGGTCATGAAGAGGCAGCCATGACTAAGAAATGACTAAACAACAACAAAAATAAACCTAATTTCCAGTAGTGAATTGAAGTCATCTCCTAGATGAACTATATATATTATATATATATATATATATATATATATATATATATACCACATATATAATACATATATATATATACATATATATATATATATATATATATATATATATATATATATATATGAGAACTACCAAAAACTGGTACATCTGATTACTATTAGAAATCTATTGTCAGCAACATTTGAAAAATTGGGAAGGTGAGAGAAGTACCACAGGATTGGAGAAGGTCCAATGTTGTCCCTGTTTTTAAATGGGGATCACAAATGTCTGCAAACTATAGGCTTTGATTCTTCAAAAAATTCTAGAATAGATCATCAGAGTTGCTTAGTAAGTGTCTAAAAAGGCAAGCAGTGATTACAAGAGCCAACATGGTTTCATCAAGGATATGTCACGCCAGACTAAACTTAATTCCTTTTTTTTGACAGTGCTCCTAAACTGGTAGATAAGGGCAATTCTGTAGATAGCTTACCTAGAACTTAGCAAAGCCTCTGATAAAGTATCTCATGGTATTTTTGTAGAGATTATGGAGACATATGGACCAGAGAGTTAGATGGCTAGACTCAGAATAATGGTTAATGATTCAATGGCAACCTGTCAGGATGTCTCCTGTGGAGTACTCTAGGGACCTATACTTAACTTTTTTCCGTTTAATAGTTTTATCTGTGATTGGGTAAAGGAATAGATGGTACAATCTCAAAATTTGAAGATGATTCAGAGCTGGGAGGGATGATGGACACACTGGTTGACTAATTCAGGATCCCAAAAAGATCTTGACATTCTAGAGTATTTGGATAATAAGATGAAATTAAATAGGGATAAATGTAAAGTCTTATATATCAAAGTTAGTCATTGCACAATGTTGCTGTTGCTGTTGCTGTGTACAATGTTCTCCTGGTTCTGCTCACTTCACTCAGAATGAATTTGTGTCTTTCCAGGTTTTTCTGAAGTCCACCTGCTCATCATTTCTTTTTTTTTAAATTGATTTATTTTTGGTTTTCAACATTCACTTCCATAAGCTTTTGAGTTTTAAATTTTTTCCCACTCCTTCTCTGCCTCCCTCCCCAATCTGATATAGACTCTACATATGCATTCTTATTAAACATATTTTCACATTAGTCATATTGTAAGGAAGAATTAGAATCAATAGGAGGAACCACAAGAAAGAAGAAACAAAACAAAACATAAGAAAAAAGAAAAGGAGCAAACAGTATGCTTCAATCTGCATTCAAACTCCATAGTTCTTTCTCTGCATGTGGATAGCATTTTCCATCATGAGACTTTTGGAGATGTCTTAGATCCTTGCATTATGGAGAAGGGCTAAGTCTATCAAAGTTAATCATCTCACAAGGTGGCTATTACTGTGTATAATGATCTGCTGGGTCTGCTCACTTCACTCAGCATCAGTCCATACAAGTCTTTCCAGGTTTGTCTGAAGTCCACCTGCTTATCATTTCTTATAACACAATAGTATTGTATTATATTCATATACCACAACTTGTTCATCTATTCCCCAGTTGATGGGCATCCTCTCAATTTCCAATTCTTGGCTGCCACAAAAAGAGCTGCTATAAATATTTCTGTACATGTGGGTCCTTTTCCCATTTTTATTATTGCTTTGGGATACAGACCTAGAAGTGGTATTGCTGGGTCAAAGGGTATGTATGCACAATTTTATAGCCCTTTGTGCATAATTCCAAATTGCTCTCCAGAATGGTTGGATCAGTTCACAACTCCACCAACAATGCATTAGTGTTCCAATTTTACCACATCTTCCGTTGGAGATCTTTTAACAGAGACTAGATGACCACTTTTCAGATTATGTATTAGTGGGGACCTGGGGTATATATTGGACTATGTGGCTGTGAATGCACCCTTAACTCTGAAATTCTGTGATTCTATGATGCAGGGCATATCTTCTTTTTGTACTTTTGTTTGTTTTTGAGGCAATTGAGGTTAAGTGACTTGCCCAGGGTCACACAGCTAGCAAATGTTTGAGGCTGGATTTGAACTTGGGTCCTTCTGACTCCAGGGCTGATGCCACCTAGCTGCCCCCATATCTTCTTAGTATATAATACTATTTCATCTCCCCAGATTATCCATTTTTTCCCAAAGCTATAAGCCAGTTATGGTTTTTCATCCCATTAAGTCGCATCATACTTACGAAGTTATCTTTGTCTCCTTGAGATTAAATCTGATAATCTGCTTCATACATTCATGTATTGCCATATAATATCATAGATTTTATTGTAGCTTTCTTCTTGGAAATTGTTTCCTATGAATGATAGGTCCTTTCTTCTCTTACTCTTAATTGCTAATTCTATTCACCATTTTATGGTAGATAGAAGATCTGTGTATAAACTATGTCTCTTTTCTCCCTCTTCATCAAATGTGTAAAACTGAAAGCAAATATGCTTTTACCAGCTCTTGTTAAGTGGATTCCATCCATAAGAGCTCATTTTTATCCCATTGTCCAGAAATCCACATTTCATTCTCCAACATCATTGAATTAACCATTTGTTAAATCTAAAACCTATCATTTCTGGATATTCCATAATTCCTTGCAATGAAAAACTACCTGTACCCCTAGGCGTTGAGATTTGCATGTGAGAGGAGGGAATAGAAATTTCAGTGAGATCATAGATCCATTGAAGTGTTGGAGTAAGTCTTCCTCTAGCCCTTTTAGTCTTCCCTAGGTCA
Source organism: Phascolarctos cinereus (assembly GCF_003287225.1). Taxonomy (NCBI): domain Eukaryota; kingdom Metazoa; phylum Chordata; class Mammalia; order Diprotodontia; family Phascolarctidae; genus Phascolarctos; species Phascolarctos cinereus. Next base: position 347,696,476 of record NW_027555625.1, read on the forward strand.
GAGATCAGCTTGCATTTCTCATATCTGGGTGTTTTGGTAGAAGAGCAAATGTTGTCTTTTCCCTAAGATTTCTACAACATTCTCATTACTTCTCAAATTTGCCTAAATGAGATTCTACATACTTTTTCTTCTTTTTCCTAGCTTGCTTGGATAACTATCATGGCTAACCGCAGTGTCAAACTGATTGCCATAGGGATGCCCAAGTGAGGCTTAATTTCTTTATTGTGGGCATCATCTTTTCTCTTGACAGGATGACAGCTATTTGCTCAAGTGCCTTTAATTGGTAAATAGCTCCATGCTGCCTCACCCTAAGTCAAAGTCAATCCAATTATGTAATTAAATCTAATTATCTGCTTTGTTTCTCACTGTTCACTTTTCTCCAGATGTCTCCAGATACCTCTCTGGTCACTTGGATCTCTGTTAAAATTTCTTCTAAGATGATGTGCTCAGATCTGAACTCAATACTTCATAGAAGCATATAATCTTAGAGCAGGAAGAAGACTTAGAGATCGTTAAGTTCAAACTTCTCATTTTACAGATAACAAAAGAGAGGCCCTCTTTTCTCAAATATATAAAACTGAGTCAAATTTATAAGAATACAAGTTATTCCCCAATTGACAAACTGTCAAAGGATGTGAACAGGTGGTTTGCAGATGAAGAAATTAAAGCTATCAATGGTCAGAGGAAAAAATGTTCTAAATCACTATTGGTTAGAAAGATGCAAATTAAAACAACTCTAAGGTACCACCACACACCTTTCAGATTGGCTAATATGACAGAAAAGGAAAATGATAAATGTTGGAAGGGATGTGGGAAAATTGAGCACTAATGTATTGTTGGTGGAGAACTGATCCAACCACTCTGGAGGGCAATTTGGAACTACGCCTAAAGGGCAAACTATGTACCCCCCTTGATATCACTACTAGGTCTGGATCCCAAAGAGATCATAAAAAAGGGGAAAGTACATACATGTGCGAAAATATTTATAGCAGTTTTTTTTTGTGGATGTAAAGAATTGGAAATTGAGGGGTAGCTAGGTGGCACAGTGGTTAAAGCACTGGCCCTGGATTCAGGAGGACCTGAGTTCAAATCTGGCCTTAGACACATAACACTTGCTAGCTGTGTGACCCTGGGCAAGTCACTTAACCTCATTGCCTAGCCGAAAAAAAAATTATTGGAAATTGAGGAGATGCCCATTAAGTGGGAAATGACTGAATAAGTTGTGGTATGTGAATGTAATGGAATATTATTGTGCTATAAGAAATAATGAGCAGGAAGCCTACAGAAAAACCTGGAAAGACTTACATGAACTGATGAAAAGAGAAATGAGCAGAACCAGGAGAACATCATATATAGTAATAGCAACATTGTTTGATAATCAGCTATGAATAATTTAGCTCTCCTCAGCAATACAATGATCCAAGACAATTCCAAAGAACTTGGGATGGAAAATTCTACTCCCATCTTGGGAAAGAACTGTTTCTGAATGCAGATGGAAGCATACTATTTTCACTTTCTTTAATTTTTTTCCCCTTTTGGTCTATTTCTTTTCTCACGACATGACTAATATGGAAATATGTTAATGTGATTGCACACATATAACCTATATCAAATTGCTTACCACTTTAGGGAGGGGGGAGGAGAGGGAGGGAAGGAGAAAATTTAGAACTCAAAACATTTTTAAAATGAATGTTAAAAACTTGTCTTTACATGTAATTGGAAAAAATCAAATACTATAATTTTTTTTTAAAAGGGACATTATCCCCAAATTCCCAAAGTTGTCACAGTGCTTATAAAACAAAAACAAACAAGCAAACAAAGCAGAGGCCCAAAGAGATGATTTTTCCAAGGTCATCTATCTATGCCATGATAAAATTGGAATTCGAAATGATGTCCTTTGGCTCCTGATCCAATTTGCTTTCTACTAAGTTTCCATCGTATATTCCTCCACCTTCCCAAAGCCCTTCACTATCACTGCATGTGCTCTGACTATAAAAGATAGAGGTCCTTTCACTTTTATTATTCCGGACACTATACTTTTGTTAAGTTTACCTAAAATCTTAATATCTTATTTAAAAATTATCATTATTATTGTTGGTGTTGGTGTTCTTATTGTTATCATTATTTCTACTTTTAGGCAATTAGGGTTAAGTGACTTGCCCAGGTCACACAGCTAGTAACTGTCAAGTGTTTGGTCTGAGGCCGGATTTGAATTCAGGTACTCCTGACTTCAGGGCTGGCGCTCTATGCACTGTGCCACCTAGCTGCCCCATTAATACCTTACTTTTGCTAGTCATGTCACAGTATTGATTCAAATTGAGCTTCTGATCGCCTAATATCTCCAATATATTTTTTCACATTCACTATTGTCTAGTCACGTATTCACCATCCTGTACATGCATAAATGGGTTTTGGAGTTTAACTACTTCCTACTTTTGCACATAGTTTCATATTATTATATTCAACCCAGTGTTTCCCTCCAATTAAAATCTTTTTGTATTCCAATCCCATCATCTGATTTTTAGCTGACTGTTTCAGTTTTGTAATCATCTACAATTTTGATAATCACATCATCCCATACCTTCAACCAAATGTTGAACGGTATAAACTGAAGACAGATTCCTGGGACATTCTACTAGAGATCTCTATCCTGATCAATATTAATTCATTTGTTACTACTCTTTTGGTCTCACTCAATTAGTTCACCGAACTTTGTTACATGTAGCACAGAGGTGTCAAACATGTGGCAAGCAGGCCCCACGAGGCCCACAACATTTCTGCCTCCAAGACAGATTAAAATCTAATAGGGAAATATTTAACAAGCTAAATAAAAATACAATAAAACATAGATGATATCACATTTAAAAACTAAATCAATATATGGCCTACAGGTGTCCTTATGTATGGAATAGTGGCTCTATTTCTATTTGAGTCTGACACCATGGATCTAACCCAGATTTCAGCTTCTTCTTTATAAGAATCTCATTAGAAACTTTTTTCAGATGAATATTTCGTGTATGGCATTCCTTTGATCTATCAGTATGATGTCTGTCAAAGACGAGTCTATGAAAGGTGATTGATATTTATAAATAATTTGTTTGGTGAACTACTTTGAGTTTTATGGAGGGAGTTGAGCTGACCTCACAGGTCTCTTCTAACTCTGAACTCTTTAACATTCTTATGGCTCTTCAAGGAACCCATCACCTTGAGTTACTCAGCCAGATTTTTGTGCTTTGAGTGGTCCTACCCTCACTTCCTAGGATTGACCTGGTTATGAAGTGTCCTATTTACGGTATGGTACATGTCTGTTGAAACTTGTGGACATAGGGAGACAGGTGTAAGGGATTAGAAGGAAGGGGTATTGTACATGCTATGGGTTCTGCCATCGTGGGTAAGAGTGCTGTAAATGGCATGGGGCTCTATTCCTCTAACTTGATTCCTTCTCACTCCCCCTGCTTTTGTTTTTGCCCTTCTCTACTTTGCTAGATTACCTGCCATTTATCTTAGTTTGAAGGGAAGATCATACATCATAGATTTAGAACTGGAAGGGAACTCAGAGTCCATCTACTCCAATTCCTTCATTTTATAGATGAGTTGGGGCTAAGAGACTTGTCCAAGCTTGTACAGATAATGTGTCTGTGGTGGGATTTGAACTCAATTCTTTCTGACTTTAAATCCAGAACTCTATCCATTACACCACGGCACTTCTTAAGGTTTGAGTGCATTTCTACACACTGTGAGAAACAACATATGAAAGAAGGAATAACACAGCAAGCTAAAGTGGACATTTCTCCACATAAATTATAGGCCATCAGGTGTGGGTATTTCTCAGCAATCTCTGATCCTTATTGAACATTTTATGACAGATTTTGTCCTTGAAATTAACCCAATTTGAGGTCCAGTTGGTGGAGCTGGTGGAGAAAGCTCTGGAGTTCAGATTTTATGAGTCTACTATCTCAAGCTTTAGCTCTAGGTGTGAGAGTCCAGAGTTCCCAGGAGATAGCATGGGATAGTGAAAAGTATACTATTTCTGGAATCAGATTACCTGGGTTCAAATTCTGAGGTGGACAGTTTGGATGAAAAGCACTCTGTCTTTGGGACTGGGATTGTTTCTCCTGACATATATTTCTATATATTTCTTATACCTGACTTTTTGGAGGTAATGAAATTAATATGTGAGGGTTCTAGTACATGGGAAAGGTCTCAGTTCTACATACTTTCCTTTCTCTGCAAAGCTATAAAGCTTAAAAATACAAATTATAAATGCAATTCATAAACTATTCTATGTCCCCAGGCAATCTAAACTGAAAGTTGATGTTGGCAAAATAAATTATCCAAACTTCCCCTTCTCTCCCCTACTTATCACACCCTATAGCAAAACTCTAACTAAGGACACAATTAAAATTACTTTTCTTTATCTAGAAAACCATTGTTAAAAATAGAAATAACCAGTAAGCAAAATTTAAGATAGTATAGAAACACTTAGTAATGAACTATGCTTTCCATTGAATCATGCAATAAAACAGAAGGGAGAGAAACAGAGAAAGTAGTAAATCTACTTAGTTAGGCTTACAATCAGTCTCCTGGAAAGTGTCCCCCATCTCCTGCTGATGATGCTTTTTCTCCTGCTCCTACTGCCACTTGCTTTTTCCAACTTTCTGTCCCCAGTTCTCTCCCCATATCTCTTTCCAGAGAATTTTAAAATTGCAACTGTAATAGAAAATTTACCTCCTAGTTCCAGGTCCTCAATGTCTTAATTTCTTCTTGATATTGAAGAAATATAATTTCTAGTTCTTTAGTGACCCCTTGAAAGGCCAAGCCTTACTAGAATGACTGTTATGCTCACTACCGGTATGATCTTGAGTGAGTCATTTAATTGCCTTGGACTTCCATTTCCTCACCTGTAAAATGAGTGGATTGGATTAGATGGCCTCTGAGATCTCTTCCAATTCTAAATATGAAATTCTGAAAGCTTCCTTACTAAATCCTTCCTGCTCCAAATTTTTTTTTCTTCTGAACTTCAGGCCTTCTCTATTGACTTGACCATAGCAGTATTTGCTTCAGAATCACAGACTGGGGCTTTAATGTCCCTTCTTCAGTTACCTGCATGAGAGATAGGCTTCTCTATATGTCCTCTCAAGGTGTCACCCCTGAATGTCAAGCCTCTGCCTCCCTCCATAGATCCCCATGCTCTAACACTTGAGAGTTTCCAAATGCATTCACAAATTCATTTTATTTATCTCTCTTCCTTTCTCCCTGTCTTTGTCTCCTTCTCTTTCCCAACTTCCTTTCCTTTTCCATCCCTATACTCCCCCTTCCTCTTTCTCCCTTTTTTCTTCTCCAGCCATCTCCTCCTCTTTTCCTCTTCTCTCTGCTTTTCCCACCCTGCCTGCCTTTCTTCCACTGTGTCCTCTTTCTCTGTGTTCTCCTTAATACCTGCCTAGTTCATCTAAAATGAATGTCTAGCCTCAGACTGTGGTTCTGCCCTTGGTGCTGAAACTTCTTCTACCTCCTGTTTTAGACTCACTGGATCTTGTAAGTCTAGCCCCAGGGGAAGCTCCAAGATGTCCTCTTTGAGCTTTGTGTTCCATATATTTCTTCCAGCTCGAGGTCTCCCCACACACTGACCTCCTTCAGTGCTGACACCACCCTCCCTCCACTCCCACCATCATCTGCTTCTGTTCCCCTCTCACTGACCAAACTTAGAGAATAGGCACACCTATTGCCAATGGATCCTGAATATCTATTGATACTAATTAATCAGAAAGTATTTTTTGAGTATTTGCTGAGTATCTAGAACTATTGTGGGTATTGTGGGTCATATAAAAATGTGTCATTAATGATAATGAAACAAAACCAATGTGTTCCCTGTCCTTGGAGGGCAGATCTTTCATCTAAATTCTTCTGCTTTCATCCAAGTCGGTAATGGAATCAGAGATGTGAGAGGATAAGAGAAGCTGAGTGCTGTAGAATTTATGTTTTCAAATTGTGGTTCTGGAAAAGACTTTTGAGAGTCCTTTGGAGAGCAAGGAAATTAAATCAGTCACTTGAGTTAATTCAGGCTATTCACTGGAAGGTCAAATACTGAAGCTGAAACTTAAATGCTCTGGCCACATGATAAGAAGATGGGACTCATTGGAAAAGACTCTGATGTTGGGAAAGATTGAAAGCAAAAGGAAAAGGGATGGCAAAGGATGAGATGGATAGATAGTGACATGGAAACTATGAATATGAACTTGGGCAGACTCTGAGAAGTATTGGAAGATAGAAGGGCCTGGTGTGCTATGGTCCATGGGGTCATGAAGAGTTGGACACAACTGAATGACTGAACAACAAACCCAAACTGAAAGTGAAAGATATCTCATAGGGTTATATATCCAGAGTTGGAAGGGAGGACAAAGGCAATATAGTTTAACCCCTTCATTTTACAGATGAAGAAATTGAGGCCAAGGCAGGGACAGTGCCTTGCCCAGGGTTACACATGTAGTAAGAGTCAGATTAGGATTTGACCTAGATCTTGTATCTTCAGAGTCAGTGTTCTTTTTATTGTAGCATGCTACTTCATGAATTATTGTGAAGAGTAGGGCTTTTTAAAATAAGAGGCTGAATTGCTTAGATTATCATATCAGACTATCACATGGGGTCAGAACACCATGTGACATACCATGAAATAGAGACTAACCCAGTGGCAGGGAGTCACTTTCCCTGGTAGTAGACTCCTTTTCTCTCTGGTGTTTAGGGATCTTATAGGATCTTATAGAGAGAGACAGGGAGTTTTATATCAAGTAAGATGACCCCTTTTCCCCCCAGCCACAACCTGGTAATCTTTCTTTCATGGTTTGTCCCATGATCACCTGATCCCTTGTGGTAGTCTGGCCTAGTTTTCAACCCACCAGACAGTTTTGTCTGCCCATTCCTACCTTCCCAAATTTTGTATGCCTAATTCCTCTCCTTGTGCTCTGATCTAGCCACACTGGTCTATTTGTAGCTCAGCCAGCACAACTCTCCTTTTCCCGTTGCTATGCCTGTGCACTGGCTGTCCTCATGCCCTGGAATGCTCTGCCCCATTACTTTCAACTCTTCTGGCTTTCTTTAGGACTTACCTTAAATCCCACCTTTTACAAAAGGCATTTCCTGGTCTTTCTAGTTACTAATTATTTTCATATAATCTGTATTTATCTTGTGTACCTAGATATTTACACATGGTCTCCACCATTAGAATGCACACTCCTTGAGAGCAGGAACTGAATTTTTAATTTTATTTTTGCCTTTCTTTGTATGGTCTTACACATCCCTTCCAAATCAGAGATTTTATGATTTTATAATTAAACACTTTCCTGTCCTAGAGGCTGGAAAAGTTCGTGTGCTGTCTGGTGTCATTTCCCACCCCTTCACCCTGAATTTTTCTCTTTCCTTTCTCAGTATAAGTTGTCTATCAGCATTTCGGCTTAGGAGAAAAAAATATACAGAATATGAACAGCTGGAATTTATATAGTACTTTAAGGTTTACAAATCATTTTTACATGGCAGTGAGTACAATCTCATTTTAATCAGAACACATTAACAAAACATTTCCCACCTACCTATAGGGGTAATTCTGGATGAGTCAACATTTCCTACTTCACTTTTACCTTTGGCAGAAACAGTAAATAAAGTTAGAATCAACAAATATTCCAAACATTTACTGTGTGCTAAGTTGTTTAGTGGAGAAACAAAGAAACAACACAGCTTTACCTTTTAAAACCTTCAAAACCTAGCCCCCTTATTCCTTTCCAGCCTCATTATTCATTGGCCCCTTTCTCCCACTGTCCCCTAGGCTGGCCAGTCTGGCCTTATTTTTGTCCCTAGCACAAGACAATCCATTTCCTGTTTTGTTGCCTTTGCACTGGCTATCCTTGAGTCCTGGAATGCATCCTTTTCTCATTAATCCCCAGAGGCAGCTAGGTGGTATAGGGGGTAAAGTCCTGGGGCTGGAGTCAGAAAGTTCTGAATTCAAAAACAGTCCTCAGACACTTACTAAGTGTGTGACCCAGGGCAAGTTGCTTGCTGTGTCAGTCTTTTCAACTGTAAAATAGTGATAATAATAGTGTCTACCTTGTTTTGAGGGTTAAATGAGATAATACTTGTAAAGCCACAGTATTTGGCATATAGTAGGCTCTTATTAAATACTTATTTCTGTCCTCCATCTACCTCATAGTGTACCTTACTACCTTGAAGACTTAGCTCCTTTTTTTCTTATAGAATTCCTTTCCTGACATCCCCAGATGCTAGTGCCCTATACCCACCCAAAGACTTGTATCTATTTTGTATTTATTCTATATATCTTTATATGTGGACGTGTTATCTCCTCTGATAGAATGTAAGCTCTTTGAGAGAAAAGACTGCTTCTTTTCTGTCTTCATATCCTCTGTGCCTTGTTAGTGTCTGGCTTATAATAATAAAAAATAGCCAATAAACATTTATTAAGCACCTACTTTATACCAAGCACTGTGCTAAACACTGGGGATATAAATAAGAAAAAGAAAGTCCCTCATCTCAAGGAGCTTACAAGCTAATAGAGGAAGACAAGAAGGAAACTGAAAAGGAAATTGAAAAGGTGGGGAGAAGGAATATATAGTGCAAAGGAATATAGGCAGGTAGGAAAAGAATAGATAGTGCCAGGCTGAGAATCCTCCTTAAATAGAGGTTCTGGGAGAGATAATAAATGAAAGATAATAGATAGATAGATAAAAGATCATAAATGCATCTTGAGTCATTGCTTAATTGAATGGATAGTATCAGGTAGTCTTCAGAGTATTATCAGATTCTGTCAGAATTTAGAATAGAGAGAAATTCTTGTGGGTGGGAATGTTCAGGAAAAACTTTGTGGAGGAATCAGGGCTTTATCTGGGCCTAAAGGTTGGCTATGAATTGGATATGATTAGTGGGGATGGCATTTTAGATGGACAGAACAGTGAGAGCAAGTGAGAAATCCCATCTCTGATCTGTTGAGTGTGTCCATTAGCACCGCCTATCCCCAGTATTTTCCCTAGCTGGCCACCAAAAGAACTTCCCAGAGATTGGGATTGATCTAACAAGTTGGAGCAAATTGAGGAGCTATTTTCTCTTGAGCAAGTGGGATGCACCTGTTGGTAATCAATTCACAGAACCTGGGGACAAAACTCTGCTGGCACATGGCAGCAGATGGGAGACTGTCAGTTAGGCAGTCACTATGCCTACTGAGATGCCAGAGGAACACCTACCTACTTTTCCCAGCACTGCTGGCTTTAATTGCAAAGTCTCGATTACCTGGCTAAAGGTCGTAAAATGTGATTATGCCCCTTGGCTCATTTGAACCTTATTTGAAATGTCTCTTTTACAATCTAGCTCATTATATTTAAAATACACACAGGTAGGAAGGATAAGTGGATAGAAAGAAAGTACCTCATCACTTTCTTCTTTCACTGGGGATTAGAATCCCTGCACAGATTAGAATAATGAAGATTTAAAAACCAATTTGAATATCCTTATGGCAGCTGGTTTGGACTGTTTTCTCTGTACTGTGGTGTCAGCCTCTGGATGCTGAAGACACTGCTGTGAATGGATTTGGCATGAGTCAAAAAGCTGGGGTGGTTGGAAGGAATGGCATATTTCAAAATTAATAAAAATTATTAGAACCACAGTTCTCAGCTCTGGTGAATCTCAGATCCTGCCACCCTTAAAAATAGCCTCTGAACACAGCTGTCGTCACTGCATTTTTTAGCACTAATTTGACTATTCACAAGCCTGTGAATATTTTTGACTCCTATTGGGGTGAACATTACAGATGTGTGAATCTATATGGCTAATAGCAAGGGTGAAGTTTTTTTTTCTTTTTATGTTTGAAAATATGGGATTTCTGGCGAGAGAGCGAGAGCGAGAGAGAGAGAGAGAGAGAGAGAGAGAAGAGAGAGAGAGAGCGCAATAACCGGGGATGAAGAAAGAGGAATTTTGGATTAATAACCTTTGTTTTGCCTTGGAACCATGGGATGTATAACAGGTCAGCTTTGCCCTTCTTGTCTGCCCTGGGATGATCAAGGTAACCATCCCTTATTCGTGGGAATTTATCTTGGTGAGGTTTGAATGTATTTATAAGTATCCAGAGGGACACATCTAAAAATTTTCACTTGCCAAAATCCTCTTTTCATCCCTCCTCCCTCCCTCATTTACATAGTGGGCAAGTATCTCCTGGGAGAGGGAGGAGGGAGGGAATGTGACTTATACACACTCCCAGTGTGTTCATGAATTTGAAAGCTCATGTGTACCACAAAGGGGGAAAAACCAGTTTGCCAGTGAGAAACTATATAGCTATGGTCCAAAGGTGATATATATTTATCTTTTAGAAACATTAGAGAAGCAAAATTAAGGTGACTCTTTAAAACATTAATCTCAGAGTTCTCTGAATTTGAGCTTCTGAGACCTTTAAACTCTTTTAAGAGCATCTTGAATAGTTCCCTGAAAGGTTCTAGGGACTTTCAAAGATAACTTTTATCCATATGTCAATCAACTATGAGAAAATTTATTTCCAAACTCTTTTCTAGCATTCTAGACTTCTTTTCTCTGTCCAGGGAAGGCAAATGAATCTGAATGCTAGCCTGAGAGAAGTGTAATTAGAAAAGGGAATCAGCCATAAAAAGAGGGGAAAAAAAGATGAGATCTATTAGTATCTTGAACTGGAAGGATGCTGAAAGATCATCTTGGCCAACCCTGTTATTTTACAGAGAGCCAGAGAAAGGGAGTGACTTGTCCAAATTCACATAGGTATTACAGAATAGATCTGGGATTTGAACCCAGGTCCTCTGACTCCAAAGCTCTCATTCTTTCCACTATATCATGCTGCCTCTGCAAATTACAAGGCCAGTTTGTGTAGAAGACATAATCTGCCGCTTGATTACTTGTTTCATGAGCCCCTTTACATCCATCAATGCAGGAAAGTTCTGTGATTTCAGCCAGCATGGGGAAACTCATGGTATGGAATTTTCTTTATACAATACAAACTGAAACTCATCCAGGACTTCATGGATAAGTGATAAGGAGTTACTTGGGATAGAAAAGTTAAGGGATTTGCCCAAATTCACACAGCTGATATAGTTCAAAAGTGGGGTTTGAACTCAGCTCTTTTTAACCACAAACCTGATGCTATCTATCAACATCCGCTCCATAAGCACAGATAATTTAGAGCTGACTGCAGGTATTGCTATACTGAATCAGAAGAAAAAGATGGGGCACAGCAGAGGCTATGTGATGATTTGGATGAAGTTGTGACTCATACTTTTCTGGAATTGCTGTGTGTGTTTTCTTTTCTTTTAGCTGAGGGGACTCTGGAAGACTAACCCCATCTTGATGGAAAGGGCTTTTTGGATATCATCCATGATGATCCACTTCCTTACCAGATATGGGGGCTTGGAATTGCCCTAGTGTTTCATCAAAAGAAGCAGCTGGGGATCTTGTGGTCTATCTTTTACTCCTTTTCATTATTCAAAATCATGGCCAAAAGTAATTCAAATTTGCGATTGATTTATCATCATATTATCAGAGAGGCAGTGTGTCAGGGTAGATGGTGAGTTAGCGTTGGAGTCAGGAAGACCTAAGCTTGAGACCTGCTTCTGACATGTGTTAGCCATGTGATCCTGGGTGAGTCAGCTAACTTCTCAGTCTTTGAAATCAAAACTATCTTTATAATAATACTAAGTTGTTTAATATCTAATATGATAAATACTGGTAGAGATAACCCACATAAACAAAAACTCTTGGGGGGTGGTTCTCAATAATTTTTAAGAGTATAAAGGAGTTTTGAGACTAAAAAGTTTGAGAACCTCTGTTCTAGGTGACTCTCTACAATTATAAATTGCAGAGAAGGGGTTTACTTTCATTGGTAAAGGGAGTTTCTTCACCCAGAAGTTTTCTGGGGGCAGCTAGGTGGCTCAGTGGAAGGTGCTCAGGCCTTGGAGTTAGGAGGACCCAAGTTCAAATCCAGCCTCAGACACTCACCACTACCTATTAGCTGTGTGACCCTGGGCAAGTCACTTAACCCCTATTGCCTTACCCCCCCCCCCAAAGTTTTCTGTATCAATGAAATCACAGCTCCAGTCCTATTATAATTTATTTTATGTACTATACTTTATTTTATATATAATTATAATTGTATTTGATCCATAAATGATATAATCCCTATTTATTTAAATATCTGTCGCTAATTTCTTTTGAGGGATAGCTAGGTGGTGCAATGGATAGAGTGCCAGGCCTGAGAACAGTATGACTCCTCTTCCTGACTTCAAATCTGGCCTCAGACACTTCCTAGCTGTGTGACCCTGGGCAAGTCACCTAACCCTATTTCCCTAGTTTTCTCACATAATAAGCTGGAGAAGGAAGTGGCAAACCACTCAATCTTTTTGCTAAGAAAATCCCAAATGGGGTCATGAAGATGTGGACATGACTGAAATGGCTGAACAACAACAAGGATTTCTTTTGTGTATTTTTTTGTTTTTTTTTTTAGTCAATTGGGGTTAAGTGACTTGCCCAGGGTCACACAGCTAGTAAGTGTCAAGTATTTGGTCTGAGGCTGGATTTGAACTCAGGTACTCCTGACTTCAGGGCTGGTGCTCTATCCACTGCACCACCTAGCTGCCCCTCTTTTGTATTTTTAAGGCCACCTTCTGTGATTACTTCCCACGACTTGAGGGTAAATAAATTAGACCGAGTGAACAATTTAATTCCATTGAAGGTCAAATAAGGGCTTGAAATCATAGCTTCTATTTCCAGCACATAGCTGGCCAGACATCTTAAACTGTGGTGGTTTCCAGTAGGAGAAGCTGTAGTTTTGATGGATGGCCATCTCTAATAGCTTGACATGAACTGGAAATCAAGGAGAGCAATAAGAATGACTTTGTGGGAAGGGGAAATTTTAATTCTGGCTTCTGAAGCTGCTCTTTAAAGTACAGTTAAGCTTTCAGATCTTCCTTGATTGTAAGAAAGGGTTAAACCTTTCGCCCACGAACCTTTAGGAGAAAGTCTAATCCTTCCTCCAAAACCCTTCAGATGCTCAAAAAGAACTATCATGTCCAACTCCCTCCCACCTCCCACCTCATACTTCCTCATCCAGGCTTCTTTTTTTTCAGGTTAAACAAACATAGTTCCTTATGACAATTCCCTTATGAGATGAGTCAAGACCCTTCACTGGTTGAAAGCAAGCACTGACAGATGCTACCAAACTAGAAAGTCATTGAGTGTGGTCCTAATGATGAACTGGTTTGTCACCTGAAAACCAACCTAAGTTTGGAGTCATTACACAGTTGAATGGAGTGTGAGGAATTCTTTGTCCATAGATATTCTCAAAGGCCAGCCTCAGTTAATTTGCAAAACTTGCCCCATCTGATCTAGAGGAATATGGAATATGGGAAGACAAGTATAGGCAAACCTCAGAGATATTGTGGGTTTAGTCCCAAACTGCCACAATAAAACAAATATCACAATAGAGTGAGTCACACAAAGTTTTTTTTCTCCCAGTGCATATAAAAGTTATGTTTACACTATAGTGTAGTCTATTAAGTTTTCAGTAATATTATATCTATCTATCTATCTATCTATCTATCTATCTATCTATCTATCTATCTATCTATCTATCTACTTTAATTAAGGAACACTATTCCTAAAAATACTAACCACCATCTGAGCTTTCAGAAAGTTGTAATATTTTTCCTGGGGAAGGGTCTTGCCTCGATATTGATGGCTGCTGACTGATGACGTTGGTAGTTGCTGAAGGTTAGGGTGGCTATGGCAATTTATTTTGAAACATTCTTTGAAATTAAAAATTATTTTCAAATATTTTATTTTTTCTGGTTATATGTAAAAACAATTTTTAACATTCATTTAAAAAAAAATTTGAATCCCAAATTCTCTTTCTCCCTTCCCTCCCCCCTCAATGAGAAGGCAAGCAATTTGATACATAAGCTCATACATGTGGAGTCATACAAAACATATTTCCATATTGATCATGTGAAAAAAATAGGTAAAAAAACCCCAAGAAAAATAAAGTTAAAAAAGTATGCTTTGATCTGCATTCAGACTCCATCAGTTTTTTTCTCTGGAGGTTGATAGCATTTTTCAACATAAGTTCTTTGAAATTGTCTTAGATCACTGTATTGCTGAGAACAGCTAAGTCATTCACAGTGGATCATCATATGATATTGATGTTACTGCATACAATGTTCTCCTGGTTCTACTCACTTCACTTTGCATCAGTTCATGCAAATCCAGGTTTTCCTAAAACCACCCTACTCATCATTTTTTACAGCAGAATAGTATTCCATTACAATCATATACCACAATTTGTTCAGCCATTCTCCAATTGATGGTCATCCCATCAATTTCTAATTCTTTGCCACTGGCTGTGGCAAATTAAAAAAATTGTAAAATAAGAAAACAATGAAGTTTGCCACATGAGTTGACTCTTCCTTTCACTTGAACACTTACAGGTAGGGTCATTAACTGGCCTAATTTCAATATTGTTCTATCTCAGGGAATAGAAAGGCTTGAGGAAAGGGAGAGAGATTCAGATGACTGGTCTGTGGAGCAGTCAGAATGCACATAGCATTTATCAATTAAATTTGCCATCTTACATGGGTATTCTTCATTGTGCCTCAAAATAATTAAAATAGTAACATCAAAGATCACTGGTCACGGATCACAATAACAGATATAACAATAATGAAAAATTTGAAATACTGTGAGAATTTCCAAAATGTGACACAGACACAATGTGAGCACATGCTGTTGGAAAAATGGTGCAGACAGACTTGTTTGATGCAGGATTGCCACAAACTTTCAATTTGTAAAAAAAAATACAATATCCATTAATCAAAATAAAATAAGGCACAATACAATGAAGTATGCCTGTATAGTGATAATAGGAGTGTCTCTCTAGACCCTAAGACTCAGTGTAAGGTGCTAACGTAAGGAGGAAGCACATAGTCCAGGTTCTGGGGACGTTTGAACAGTCAAAGACGGGACTGGAGATTTATGTGAAAAGGAACTAGGAGGTTTCTGAAGACTGGAGCTACTAGGGCCTGGAGGCATGAAAGAGTTGTAATGTTGTCAGTTGAAGTGACAGGTTAACCTTTCTAGAAGCTAGCTAGTCAAGAGCTAGTTTCTTGAATAGACAGTAGCAGGCACTACTTGTGGAGGAGAGATGAAACTCAAGGAGCAGAGTTAAATGGAATGGAAGTGAAGAACAACAACAGTGATGAAGACAAAGAGAACCCAGAAAACCTGAATGGAGGAGAGAAAAGCTGCAGTGGAATGGTGGAACGTGGTTAGAGATAAGAGGTGAATTACAGGTAAAAGAGAAATGTGGGATAGACAAAGGAATTTGAGGAAGAGCATCAATGTGGATGAACAAACCACAGCTTTTTACCTTCAGAGGGACTCACTCAAAGTTGCTACTGTGAATCACAGAGATGGTATAAATCTTTAGAGGAGGGTGATTCCTAGGAATCCAAGAGTTTTGATGCAAATCTTTTCTATGCCCTTTAATATGTAATATGTTTGAGCTATGTGCTTTCAAGCTTAGCTGATAACTGTCTTTGGAGAGAGTGGTGGTGGAAATTAGTTCCAGATATTGAATTTTCAAATAGGTGAAGAGGCAATAAGCCAGAGAATAATCATTCCCCAGAGTGTACCTGGGACATTCATGTCTGGAAGGAACTCTGACATAATTTGGGGGTTTGACTAGTCAGCTAGCATTTATTAAACTCCTATCATGTGCCAAGCATTGTGCAAAGCACTGGGGATACAAAGAAAGGCAGAAAAAATAGTTCTTTTTCTCAGGGAGCTCACAGACAACATGCAAAAAACTATGTATAAACAACTATATACAGGATAAATTGGAAGTAATCTCAGGGAGAAAGCACTAAAATTGAGGACAGGGAAATCTTGTAGAAGGTGGAACTTTAGCTGAAACTTTAAGGAAGCCAGAAAAGCTAGGAGTCATAGATGAGGAGAGAGAACATTACAGGCATAGGGGATAACCAGAGAAAACTCTTGGACTTGGGAGATGAGAGTCAAAGAGCAAGGAGGCCAGTGACATTCATTTGTAGAGCACGTAAAGGGAAAAGTAATACATAAGAAGACTGTAAAGGAAGAAAGGGGCCAGGTGATGAAGGGCTTTGAAAGCCAAAGAAGATTTTATATTTGATCCTGGAGTCAATACAGAGCCACTGGAGTTTATTGAATAGGGGGAGAGGTGATATAATTAGACCTGCATTTTCAGAAGATCCATTTGACAACTAATTGAAGGATGGACTAGAGTGAGGAGATACTTGAGACAGTTAGACTAACCAGCAGACCATTGCAGTGGTCGAGGTCTGAGGTAATGGAGGCTTGTACCAGGGTGGTTACAGTGTCAGAGAAGAGAAGGGAGCATACATACACACACACACACACACACACACACACACACACACACACACACATGCACAAACACTAAATATGTGTTACAAAGGTGGAAACTACAGTAATTGACCACTGACTAGGTATTGGGGGGAGGGGGAGAGAGAGAGAGAGAGAGAGAGAGAGAGAGAGAGAGAGAGAGAGAGAGAGAGGGAGAGAGAGAGAGAGAGGGAGAGAGAGATTAAGGACGACACCTAGGTTCAATGAGAATTCGATTTCCTTTTCAGCACAAGCTTTCAAAATTAGAAGTAGCCCAGTTGGGACAGCAATTTTGCAAGTGCCCAGTCAGGTATAAACTTAGGAAGCTTTATGCAATTGTGATTTATTGTATGTTCAAATGGTGAACAACACATCCCGGTTATTAGGAGGTTGGTATACAGTGATGAGTATGGATCCTAACAACAGACCATTGATTTTGGTGGAGGGAAAGCACTAATGAAACTGTGATGAGGGTACCATTGAAAACATTCTGTGGATTTCGATGAACCCTCTGAGTGTGTTTGAAATACTAGGAGAGGTTTTTAGGAAGGAGGACAAGGTTGCTGCCATCTTGTGTGAGATGTTTGTGAATGTTTGTATAGCAATAATAATCTTGCTACTACAGGTCCAGAATGCTCATGAAATTTGAAGTCTTCTTTAGGGAAGGAAGGATGGAGTGTAGAGGATGTCTCTGTATTTCTGGAACGTCAAGCACCCTCTTAGCTGGTGACTTTGTGCCCAAAGAGATGTGGGCTCAGGTGATAGATGGATCCTGAAACAAGTAGCAAAGCCTGAGCTAACAGACCATATGGGGCAGGGAGAGACCTAGATTGTTTACTTACCTGGAGATGAACCCTCTGAACAGCTGGAACGTATTGCAAAGTTGTTAGGACGATGGTAGGTACTTGCTCTAGGAAAGTACCTCTTCCTCCATTAAAATTTTATCTTTTTCCAACTAACGCGCTTTTTTATTTTCCAGCTACTTTGCTCCCAATTTAAAAGAGAAGGGAAGGAAAGGGAAAGAAAAAAAGGAATAAGAATTTAATAAGCTTACTATGTGTAGGCACTGTGTTAAGCACTTTACAAATATTATCACCTTTTAATCACAGCAACCCCGTGAGGTAGGTGCTATTATTATCCTCATTTCGCAGCTGAGGAAACTCAGGCAGAACGAGATTAAGTGACTTGCCCAGAATCATACAACTAGTGTCTGAGGCTGGATTTGAACTCCAAGTCTACCTGATTCCAAACCCAGTGCTTTATACATTGTATTACCTAAAATCCCTTGTAACAAATGTATAGAACTAAACAAAACAAATTCCCCTGTTGTCCATGTTCAAAAATATATGTCTCATTTTGTGTTCTGAGTTTGTCACCTTTCAGGAGGTGGGTAGCTTAGATTATCACTGGTTCCTTGGAATCCCTCTTGGTCATTGCATTGAAGTGAAAGCATAGATTTTTACTAGAGAGAGCTAGAGGACCTGCCTCTAATGGTCTTGGCAACTAAAAGATGAATCAGCCCTGTGTTAATGGACTTGAATGTTTTTATATACTGGATAGTGAACTCCAGGATACAGAGAGGACCGTGGACATGCTTGTTAAATTCCTAACTACCTGCCACATGGAGGGAGAGGAAGGGATCTCACTCTGTGAAAAGGTTGGAGAAGCTATTTTGTAGAGGCTGCATATAAAATACAGTGGCTATGGAGTAGATGATTTGCATGACAAAAAACTGGCCCACAGGAAAGCGTGGCTGCCTGAATATCAGCAACAGTCTTCTAGTCCCTCCCATCTGATTCAGGTAATCAGGGAGGAAGAGGTGAGGTGCTTGCCTAAGTAATATAATGAGAGATTATATAAAGTAGCCCCTTAGCATTCTGAGAAGCCCATTCACACATGAAGGACAGATACCTGGACAGACATTATTTCCCCATCTGTAAAATAAATATTATTGGTCTACCTACCTCACAGGGTAGTGGTAAAGAAAACATTTAGTTAACATTAAAGCACTCTACAAACGTGAGATATTGTCATGATTTTTTTTTTGGTCCATCTGTGATTTCACTGGTCAGTTGCACCAGTGGGGCTAAAGCTCCCATTGAGGAAATGCCCTCTCCCAAAGAGCATTAGCTCTGGCTTTACAGCTTAAGAGAGTTGCCTGAGCTGTTTGAATGGTATTCTTTAAACCGAAAGGTCCAGAAGGAAGGCCTTCCCTGGTCTCCAATCTCCACTCTCCTCCTCTCCCCCCTTTACCCAAAGCACAGTATATAACTAGCTGAGCTTAGAGCTGTGTCAGACCTGAACAGGATCATCTTGGAATGGCTGCTGGTTTAATAGCTTTAGAACAAATTCAAGAATAAAAAGGAAACTATATCTGCACATAGCAGCATAATAAGGGAACAGCAAAGTGCTAGATTTGGAGGTGGGAAGACCCAGGATTCAAATCCTGCCTCTCATTCTTAGCAGTTGTGTGACTTTGGGCGACTCAATTAATCTCTCAAACTGTTCAGTTGTGTTCAACTCTTCATGATCTCGTTTAGTGTTTTCTTGGCAAAGATACCGGAGTGGTTTGCCATTTCCTTCTCCAGTTCATTTT
Source organism: Phascolarctos cinereus (assembly GCF_003287225.1). Lineage (NCBI taxonomy): Eukaryota > Metazoa > Chordata > Mammalia > Diprotodontia > Phascolarctidae > Phascolarctos > Phascolarctos cinereus. The sequence continues at coordinate 347,715,515 of NW_027555625.1, forward strand.
ACAGATGAGGAAACAGGCCAACAGGGTTAAATGACTTGCTCGGGATCACACATCTGAGGCTAGATTTGAACACAGGTATTCCTACTCCAGGCCTGGCACTCTATCCACTGTGCCACTTAGCCATCCCTTAATCACTCAATGTCTGGGGCAACCCCTTAAGAGTTATCTGATAAGTCATAGCTCATGTATGATCTGCATCACAGCTGAGGAGAGAAACTCCACACACTTATAAAATACTGAAATTATAAATTCTTTGTACTTATGTACAAATCCAGTGTACTTATGTAGTAGGGACTAAAAAAGCCTCTTTTCCTTGGTGCACATACTTATGCTGGGAGCAGCTGGATCAAATTCTAATTCCTTTCAGAGATTTTTTTTTCCCTAAACAGTCCCAGTTTAATATCAATAACTAAACCCAGACACCCTTGAGCAAGATGGGTGATGGTGGGATAAATGGGGAGATAGTGGAGGTGCCCTTCAACCCCCAATACTCTGTGGAAGGGTGCTGACCCACAGGCTGAAGGACAGATGATGCAATTATTAACTTGCCATAACTCTGAATGAGGTTGGAATAGAGACCCATTAGAACATTGTATGAATGGAGCTGACTCTCCTTCCATTCACTCTCTATTCCTTCTTTCTATTTCACCATAGTGCTTAGAATATCCTAGAGTCCAGGCCTTTTAGGAGTTCTACTGAGAAACTCTAAGTTATTATTTAGCACTCCCCACATTTCACAGAGAGAAGCTGACCCACATAAGAGATTTTGGTATTACAAAGAGCAGTCATAGCCTCCCAGGTGTGGGCAGGGAGTATTTTTAATTTTGTCATTGGGACCTTTGTTTGCAGAGGCAATTTCCCTCACTTGATCTTGCAAGACCTTTTTTCACCGGTTTTTTTTTAAATTTATTTTTAGTTTTCAACATTCACTTCCATAAGATGTTAAGTTTTAACTTTTCTTCCTCTCCCTCTTCCCTCCCCAAGATGGCATGCAATCTGATATAGGCTCTATTTAGACATTCATATTAAGCATATTTTCCCATTAGTCATGATGTAAAGAAGAATTAGAAGTAATGGGAAGAGCCACGAGAATGAAGCAATAAAACAAAACAAGAAAAGAAAAGGAGAGCAAATAGTGTGGTTCTGTCTGCATTCATACTCTTTCTCAGTTCTTCCTCTGGATGTGGCTATCATTTTCCATCATGAGTCTTTTGGAGTTGCATTGCTGAGAAGAGCCAAGTCTATCAAAGTCAGTCAACATACAATGTAGCTGTTACTGTGTATAATGTTCTGCTCATTTCACTCAACATCAATTCATATAAATCCTTGTAGGTTTTTCTAAAGTCTGCCTGTTCATTATTTCCTATAGCACAATAGTATTCCATTACATTCATATACCACAACTTGCTCAGCCATTCTCCAATTGGTGGGCATCCCTTCAATTTTCAATTCTTGGCCACCACAAAAAGAGCTGTTATAAAAATTCCTGTACATGTGGGTACTTTTCCCATTTTTATGATCTCTTTGGGATACAGACCTAGAAGTGGTATTGATGGGTCAAAGGGTATGTACAATTTTATAGCCCTTTGGGCATAGTACCAAATTGCTCTCCAGAATGGTTGGATTGGTTCACAACTCCACCAACATGGCATTAGTGTTCCAATTTTCTCACATCTTCTCCAACATTTTTCATTGTCCTGTTTTGTCATGTTAGCCAATCTGATAGGTATGATATGGTACCTCAGAGTCGTTTTGATTTGCTTTTCTCTAATTAATAGTGATTTAGAGCACTTTTTCATATGACTATAATATAGCTTTATTTCTTCCTCTGAAAACTGCTTGTTCATATCCTTGGACCATTTGTCATTTGGGGCATGACTTGTACTATTATAAATTTGATTCAATTCTCCATATATTTTAGAAATGAAACCTTTATCAAAGGTTGTAAAGTTTCTTTCTTTTTTTTTTTTTAGGGGTGAGGCCATCAGGGTTAAGTGACTTGCCCAAGGTCACACAGCTACTAAGTGTCGTGTCTGAGGCTGGATTTGAACTCAGGTCCTCCTGACTCTAAGGCTGGAGCTCTACCCATGCGTCACCTAGTTATCCCTGTAAAAATTCTTTCCCAGTTTTCTCCTTCCCTCCTAATCTTGGTTGCATTGGCTTTGTGCAAAAACCTTTCAATTTAATGTAATCAAAATTATCAATTTTGCATTTCATAATGTTCTCTATCTCTTGTTTGGTCATAAATTCTTCCCTTCTCCATAGATCTGAAAGGTACACTATTACTTGCTCTCCTAGTTTGTTTATAGGGTCAATCTTTATATCTAAATCCTATAGCCATTTTGACTTTATCTTGGTACAGGGTGTAAGATGTTGGTCTATGCCCAGTTTCTGCCATACATTTTTCCAGTTTTCCCAGTAGTTTTTGTTAAATAGTGATTTCTTATCCCAGAGGCTGAAGTCTTTGGATTTATCAAATAGTAGATTACTATAGTCATTGACCATTGTGTCTTGCACACCTAACCTATTCCACTGATCCACCACTCTATTTCTTAGCCATTACCAAGTAGTTTTGATGATTGCTGCTTTATAATACAATTTAAGATCTGGTACAGCTAGGTAACCTTCCCTTACATTTCTTTTCATTAGTTCCCTTGATATTATGGACATTGTGTTCTTCCAGATGAATTTGTTATTGTTTTTTCTAGCTCTATAAAATAATTTTTTGCTAGTTTGATTGGTATGGCACTGAATAAGTAAATTAATTTAGGTAGAATTGTCATTTTTATTATGTTAGCTCAGCCTACACATGAGCAACCGATATTTTTCCAATTATTTAGATCTGACTTTATTTGTGTGAAAAGTGTTTTGCAATTGTGTTCATATAGTTCCTGGGTTTGTTTTGGCAAGTAGACTCCCAAATATTTTATGATGTCTACAGTAATTTTAAATGGAATTTCCCTTTCTATCTCTTGCTATTGGGCTTTGTTGGTAATACATAGAAATGCTGATGATTTGTGTGGGTTTATCTTATATCTTGAAACTTTGCTAAATTTGTTTTTTATTTCAAGTAATTTTTTACTTGATTCTCTAGGATTCTGTAAGTATACCATCATATCATCTGCAAAGAGGGATAGCTTTGTTTCTTTTTTGCCTATTCTAATTTCTTCAATTTCTTTTTCTTCTCTAATTGCTAAAGCTAACATTTCTAATGCAATACTGAATAACAATGGTGATAATGGATAGCCTTGTTTCATTCCCTATCTTATTGGAAGTGCTTCTAGCTTGTCCCCATTACATACAATGCTTGCTGTTGGTTTTTGATAGATGCTGCCTATCATTTTAAGGAAGACTCCATTTATTTCTATGCTCTCTAGTGTTTTTAATAGAAACGGGTGTTGCATTTTGTCAAAAGCTTTTTCTGCATCTATTGAGATAATCATATGATTTCTGTTAGTTTTGTTGCTGATATGGTCAATTATGCCAATAGTTTTCCTAATATTGAACTAGCCCTGCATTCCTGTATAAATCCTACTTGGCCATAGTGTATTATCCCAAGATAAGTTGTAACCTCCTTGCTAATATTATTTAAAGTTTTTGCATCTCTATTCATTAGGGAAATTGTTCTTTAATTTTCTTTCTCTGTTTTGGCTCTTCCTGGTTTAGGTATCAGCACCATATTTGTATCATAACAAGAATTTGGCAGGATTCCTTCTTCACCTATTTTCCCAAATAGTTTATATAGTATTGGAATTAGTTGTTCTTTAAATGTTTGATAGAATTCACTTGTAAATCCATCTGGCTCTGGAGTTTTTTTCTTAGGGAGTTCACTGATGGCTTGTTCAATTTCTTTTTCTGAAATGGGGTTAAGTATTTTATTTCCTCTTCTGTTAATCTGGGCAATTTATATTTTTGTAAATATTCGTTTCACTAAGATTATCAAATTTATTGGCATACAGTTGGTCCAAAACAGCTCCTGATTATTGTTTTGATTTCCTCTTCAGTGGTGGGGAGTTCATTTTTTCATTTTTGATGCTGATAATTTGGTGTTCTTCTTTCTTTCTTTTTTTTTTTTGAGATTAACCAAAGATTCTTTTATTATATTGTTTCCCCCCCCATTAAACCAGCTCATAGTTTTATTTATTAGTTTAATAGTTTTCTTAATTTCAATTTTATTAATCTCTCCTTTGGTTTTCAGTATTTCTAATTTGGTATTTAATTCGAGATTTTTAATTTGTTCTTTTTCTAGCTTTTTTAATTGCATGCCCAATTCATTGATCTCTTCTTTCTCTATTTTATTCATGTAAGCATTTAGAGATATAAAACTTCCCCTAAGGACTACTTTTGCTGCATCCCATAAGTTTTGGTATGTTGTCTTATTATTGTCATTCTCTTGGATGAAGTTATTGATTATTTCTATGATTTGTTGTTTGACCCATTCATTCTCTAGGATTAGATTATTTAGTTTCTAATTAATTTTTAGTCTATCTTCCCATGGCCCTTTATTACATGTAGTTTTTATTCCCATCATGATCTGAAAAGGATGCATTTAATATTTCTGCCTTTCTGCATTGGATTGTACATGGTCAATTTTTGTATAAGTGCCATGTATTGCTGAGAAAAAGGTGTTTTCCTTTCTGTCTCCATCCAGTTTTCTCCGGAGGTCATATTCAACATTTCTAAAATTCTATTCATCTCCTTAACTTCTTTCTTGTTTATTTTTGCGTTTAGAGTTACCTAGTTCTGAGAGAGGGAGGTTGAGGTCCCCCAGTAGCACAGTTTTGCTATCTATTTCTTCCTGAATCTCCCTTGACTTCTCCTTTAAGAATCTGGATAATATACCACTTGGTGTATATATGTTCAGCAATGATATTACTTCATTGTCTATGGTACCTTTTAGCAGAATGTAGTTTCCTTCCTTATCTCTTTTAATTAGACCTATTTTTGCTTTTGCTTTGTCTGAGATCAGGATTGCTACCCCTGCTTTTTAAAAAAAATTTCAGCTGAAGCATGATATATTCTCCTCCAGCCTTTTATCTTTACTCTGTATGTATCCCTTTGCTTCAAATGTGTTTCTATAAACAACATATTGTAGGACTATGGTTCTTAATCCACTCTGCTATCAGCTTCTGTTTTATGAGAGAGTTCATCCCATTCACATTCACAGTTATGATTACTATATGTGTCTTTCTCTCCATCCTATTCCCTGTCCCCATTTATGCTTTTCTCGCTCCTTTTTCCCTTTCCCTCCTCAGTAGAGTTTTGCTTTTTACCATCACCTCCCTTAGTCTGCCCTGTCTTCTTTTAGCCCCTTCCTTTTTCTTTCCTTTTACCCATTCCACTTCTTCTCTCCCTTCTATTCACCCCTCCCTTTTCTTTTCCCTTTCCCCTCCTACTTCCTATAGGGTAACTTAGATTTCTACACCTAACTGATTATGTTATTCCCTCTTTGAACCAGATCTGATGAGAGTAAGGTTCAAACAATGCTCCTCTCCTTCCTTTCTTTCCCTGTACTGTAATAAGTCTTTGCATCTCTTCATGTGATGTAATTTACCCTTTTCTGCCTCCTCCTTTCCTCTTCTCCCAGAACAATTCCTTTTCACCACTTAATTAGATTTTTTATCATCACATAAAAGTCAACTTATACCCACCCCCTCTGACTAAGTAAACCCTCTTTTAAATGTTATAATAACATTACAATTCTCAAGAGTTACAAGTGTCATCTTCCCTTGTAGGGATGTAAATAGTTTGCCCCTATTAATAACATGTTTTTTTTTCTTTCCTGTTTACCTTTTTATGCCTCTCTTGAGTCTTGTATTTGAAGGTCAGATTTTATGTTGAGCTCTGGTCTTTTCATCAGGAAGGTTTAGAAGTCTCCTATTCCATTGAATGTTCATCTCTTCCCCTGAAAGATGATGCTCAGTTTTGCTGGTAGCTGATCTTTGGTTGTAATCCAAGCTCCTTTCCCTTATGAAATATCATATTCCAAGCCCTCCCATCTTTTAATGTAGAAGCTGCAAAATCTTGAGAGATCCTGACTGTGGTTCTATGATATTTAAATCATTTTGTTCTGGCTGATTGCAGTATTTTCTCTTTGATCTGGCAATTTTGCAATTTGTCTACAACATTCCTTGATGTTTTCAATTTGGGATCTCTTTCAGGAGGTGATTGGTGGATTCTTTGGATGACTATTTTACCCTCTGGTTCTAGGACCTCAGGGTAGTTTTCTTTGATGATTTCCTGAATAATGTTGTCCAGGCTTTTTTTTTTTATCATGGTTTTCAGGTAGAACAATAATTTTAAAATTGTCTCTCCTGGATCTATTTTCCAGGTCAGTTGTTTTACCGATAGATATTTTATGTTTTCTTCTATTTTTTTTCATTCTTTTGTTTCTGTTTGACTGATTCTTCCTCTCTCATAGAGTCATTAGCTTCCACTTGTCCCATTATAATTTTTAATGAGTTGTTTTCTTCTATTAGATTTTGTATCTCCTTTTCCATTTGGCCAATTCTACTTTTTAAGGAGTTGTTTTCTTCAGTGTACTTTTTTGTTTCTCATTTGGCCAATTGTATTTTTTAAGGACTTGTTCTCTACAGTTAATTTTTGTCCTTCTTTTCCCAAGCTATTGACTTTCTCTTGCATACCTCTCATTTCTTTTCCTAATTTTTCTTCTACCTCTCTTATTTGACTTTTAAAATCCTTCTTGAGCTCTTCCAAGAAGGCTTTTTGGGCTTGAGACTGGTTCATATTCTCCTTCGAGGTTTTGGATGTGGGTATATTGACAATATTGTCCTCTTCTGAATTTTTGTCTTGATCTTCCCTGTCCCCATAATAAGAATCTATGGTCATTGTCCATTTCTGCTTTTTGCTCATGGTATTTGCCCACTTTCTGGCTTTTTAAAAAAAAGTTGAGCTCTCTTGTTGGAGAAAAGGGGGCACTTACCCAAGCTTCTTCTCCTGCTCACCAGGCCTTGCACAGGGATGTTTTGCTGCTGGAAGATGTCTGTCAGCCTGGAGCTTTGCCTCCTGGAGTTATGCTTCCCAGAGTTGTGCTGAGGCACTGGGTGATTTAGCTGTTGGAGAACGCTATTGCCCATGGTGGTTTCCCAAACTGGTGTCTACCAGTTCCCCTGTCTGTATTGAGGCCCTGGGTGGGGGGTCCTGGTGTTGGCACTTGCCTGCTCCACCACCCTGGGTCTCAGGATCTCCCCCTGGTATGCTGAAGTGGGGCTTGCTGCTGGCTTGCTGGGATGCCTCTCATCCTGTACTCCTCCCCCTCCCCCTCCCCCAGAGCAACAGGGGTCTTTCTCATTAATCCCTGAGTTTCCTGGGCTGCAAGACTGCTGTGCCCCATCTTTCTTTCAGCTCACAGTTTTTTCCTGGGCTGATATTTTCTGGGCTTTCAAAAGTTAATAATGGAGGGCAAGAGTGACTTACTTCTTACTCCACCATCTTGGATCCTGGAAGTGGAAATCTGCAAGACCTTTGGCATGAAAATGGCAAGAGCTGTAGTAACTTGGTTGTACAAAAGAAGAATTCTCAAAGGAAGGGGGTTATTCTGTTCCTGGGATGTATTTCAAGCTATAAAGTCAGATGAGGCAGGGGTTCTATAATCATCACTAAATATTGGTCAATTGTTAGAAAACTGATCCTTGGAGAAGAAAACAAACTTCTCTGGAGAGAGTGGTGGACTTGTGGATAGTGACACAGCTGCTGAGCCACAGGAAGCAGAGCTGCCTTGGTGCTGGGAGCAGAGTTATGAGAAAAAGAAAGGAATGTGGGACAGTAACTAGGTGAACTACTAGGGAAAAGACAGTGCAGTACAGACAAGGAATTCCCAGAAAAAAATGATGATATGGGAAAATAAACCTGGATTCCCAGTGTAGTACTGTAAGTGTAGTACTTCTATAGGGACTATACAAGTCCCTGGGTAGAGGGTTGTCCACTGAGGTAAGGGTGGGGTTTTGAAACTGTCTATGGGCTTGGACTATAGTTTTTTTCTATGTCCATAAATTTACAAATAAAATTTGTATTATTTGAGCCTTGTGAGCCTGAGCCCTTGTAAGTGGAGCTTCTAGATACCCTTGAGGGAATGTCAGATATTGACGTACCATCTGGGTGGGGTCAATGACACAGAGATGTTAAGTAAATCTGAGCTGTTTGTATTAGGAGGGAACCACTGTGATGAAGGTAACTTTTAGATATTAGGACTTAATATGTCACAAATGGAGGTTGTATCTTTCTCCTGCAAGGTTAGGACTTAGTGGCTAGAAATATACATTCTCTATTTAGTATTGGTCACAAAGGCTCGAAGTAGAAGAGCCAGAGTAAGCCGGGTAAAGAACATAGAAGGTGAGTAGCAGCTATAAACAGAAGTCTCACTCCTATGCATCCTCCAACCCTCAAAGGAAAATGATACAGCATTGTTGCTTTTTTTTAACCACTGGATCCTGAGGGATCTTGAGATAGAGGTGTAGCCATGGAGATGAATCCCTTACTTGAAACCACAGGGCATGGGGAAGAGAACTGAGGTAAACTTCACCTGCTCTGTGGTTTTTCTGAGGAAATGATAGATTTCAACAAACCATATGATGTGTTATTGCTTGGCAAACAGAGTACCTTCTGCTCTATGGTAAATTTCTCCCAGTAATTTTTACCAGGGATAGGATAAAAAGTTTTCTGATCCAAACTAGGAAGGCCTACCTCTGGCTCTTATATGTAGCACCAGAATCTCTTGTGTGACTTAACTTCTCTATCTGTTAAATGATTTAGGGATTTACTGCATTTGGGGGTTGGAGAAAACTAATGAGAAGCCCGGACATTAGGGGTTCTAAGCAAGATCAAATGGATATGGAGTTAGCTAGAAGAGGCCTCAGTGGCCTTATCTGCAAAAAGGGGATAACAGTACCTTTCCTGCCTCAGGTCATAAGGAAGACTGGACCCAAGGATATCCTTGGAGTCTTTTCCAGTTTTTTCCCTGGCTCTGTTTTGAGTCTTTTGTTTTTTTCTCTCTCTAGGTGATCTCATCCACTTCCATGGATTCAGTTATCACCTCTGTGCAGATGACTCCCAGCTCTATCTATCCAACTTTAGTTTCTCTTTTGATTTCCAGTCCCACATCACAAGCAACTTGTTGGACATTTTGAACGGGTTGTCTCATAGCCATCTCAAACTCCAAATGTCCAAAATATCATCTTTCCCTTGAAAACCACCCCTCCTCTAAACCTCCCTCATACGGTTGAGGACACTGTTCTACTTATAGCTGAACACTTAAGAGCTGAATCTTGAAGGAAAATAGGACTTCAGAGAGGTGGGAGGTGAGAAGGGAGAGCATTATAGGCATGAGGGACAACCAAAACAAAAGCATGAAGGCATACATAATATGTAAGGGCTAGCAAGTAGGTCCCACTTACAGTCACCCAGGTTGAAAACCTCAGTATTATGTCAACCTTCAAACTCTTCAACCTTGAATCACCCCCATATCTACTCAGTTGTCAGATCTTGTCATTTCTGTCCCCACAACATCTCTCACATTTATCCCCTTCTCTCCATTCAGATAGCCACCATCTTACTTCACCACCTCATAAGCTCTCACTTGGACTATTGCAAAATATTTGGTAACCACACTTAAATCTCTTCTCAGTCTAATCTTTCCTCCACATAGTCATCAAAATTATTTTCCTAGAGTATAGATCTATGTCACCCCCTGCCCACCCCTAATCCCATTTCAGAACAATCCATTGCCTCCCTCTTAATCCTAGGATTGACTGATCAACTGCTGTAAACTTCTGTGTTTGGTGTTTAAAGCTCTTCACAATCTTCTTCCTCCTACTTCTTCAGCCTTCTTATACATTTCTTCCCTCTAGGTTCCATACTGACCTACTTGCTAACCCTTATACATTATGTTCTATTTTCTGACTTCCTGCTTTTGTTCTGGTTGTCCCTCATGCCCAGAATGCTCTCCCTTCTTCCCTCCATCTCTCTGAAGTCCTAGTTTCCTTCAAGATTCAGCTCAGGAACCACCTAATGTGGGAAGACTTACCTGGTTTCCCCAGGTTATATTTTTTATTAAAATGTAAGTTTCCTGAGGACAGAGATTGCTTTGCTTTTGTTTTTGTATTCCCAGAATTTAGCAATAGGAAGTGGACCTGTGATTTCATTGATGTAGGCATGTTGTAGGTGCTGATTAAATGCTGATTGATTGATTTGTTGATAAGATCTACACCTGTGATTCTAATGCTTACAGGCTTTGGACTGAATGATGTGGAAATACCTTGGAAAGGTGAAGATGCTGCTGCTCCAATGGGAGGAGGGGTTCCCCTTATAAACTTGACTGGTTTTTGATGGGGCTACATGGAAGAGGTTCATTTTTTTTTATTTTATTAATTTATTCTGATTTATCAATAATCACTTCCACATGCTTTTGAGTTTAAAATTTTTCTCCCCCTTCCTCCCCACCACCCTCCCCAAGATGGCACACAGTCTGATATAGGCTATACATTTACATTCCTATTAAACATATTTTCACATTAGTGGTGTTGTAAGTAAAAATTAAAACCAATAGGAGGAGCCATCAGAAAGAGGAAACAAAACTCAACAGAAGAGAAAAAAGTAGCAAAAAAAAGAGAACTTTCATAGTTCTTTCTTTGGATGTAGATAGCATTTTCCACCATGAGGCCTCTGGAGATATCTTAGATCCTTGCATTACTGGGAAGGGTTAAGTTTTATCAATATTAGTCATCACACAATGTGGCTGTTAGAAGAGGTTCATTCTTGACTTGCCTCCTGCTTACTTGAATGCAGTTTGCAGTGTTACTAGTCTAGTGATTCCTGAAGCATCTTCTTACATATTTTTGCTTGGGTCTGTAGCCCTGAAGTCTCCAAAGCCACATTGTGTGTCATCAGGGAGTTCTCATTCCAACCCTTAAGAGAACTCCATAGCTAGAGGCAGATTACTTTAAGATTTATATTTGTGAGGCCCAGGGATATTTCTGGGAAGGAGTGGGAGACAGAGAATGAGGGAATGAACTGGGGAAAAAAAGCTGTCAAATAATTTTTCTGCCTAGTTACATTTCAGTGATCTGGATCTCTAGCATTAATTTGAATATTAATCATTTTGAAATACATACCCATGCAAATATAATATTAGACTTTTCAAACACCTGTCATCGAGGTTCTGATAAATGACTCCTCTCATCAGCAATTTTCTTCTCTGGAAATCTTAGTTTCAAATAGCCAGATTCAGTCTTTTCAGTCACTGGCCATCCAAATCTTGTATATCATTCTAGGTATATCTAGGCTAGGAAGCCTTTAACCTGACCACTTAATCCCCTATGAACTATAATACTTATTATTTATGCCACACAAATTACTTACCAATCTAGCTCAGGCTTTCATCACTTCTCATCCAGACTATTGCTGTAGACTCCTAAATGATCTCCTTGTCTCAAGTCTCTCCCCACTCTAATCCACCCTCCATATAAAGAAAGTGATTTTCCTGAAGTGTAGGTCTGACTAAATCACCTCCCTTTCCCTTAATAAACTGTAGTGACTTCCTATTACCTGCCAGGATCCATTATGAACTCTTCTCATGCATTTAAAGCACTTTACAACTTGGGTAGGATTATTACATATTACTTCCCTCCTAGAAACTCTGGACCAGGCAACCTGTCCTTTTTGCTCCTCATGCCTAGCACACCATCTTCAGTCTCTGGAGTGGAGAGAAGGGGACATATGCAAATGATGTTATGGAGATAGAAATGCCTTTGTACTATCACCCTTGTCAAAAATCACTGCTTTCTTTCCTCTGCCTCTTAGAATTCCTAGTTGCCTTCAGCTCATACGCCCTCAATGTAAAACCCTTCTTGATCGTCACTTCTCCTCCCCCGTGGTAGTACCTCCCTAAAGTATATTTTATCTATTTTTGTGCTGGGGCTAATCCTGGGATTGATCCCTTTCTCTTATCTCTTCTTGCTGGGATACTACTCATTGAGCTAAGTATGAGTCCGTGATAGGGTTACTTCTGATGACTCATGTGCCCTGGTCTCTTGCTAAAGGGAATATTCTTGGTTGGTACCTTGGTTCCCATGAAGGGGTGGGGAAGGGTCATGCCAAAAAAGATCAACCACTGAGCAGGAAGAACTACTCATTCAGTAGACTTTAAAAAAGAGACAACTTCTTTGATTACCCTTTCTCCTCACCTGTTGAGTGATGAGCCCAAGTCATGCTCTGACTTTCCAGAAGATATGGACCTTGAGTAAGTTACCAAGGTGGAGGTGAAATGTGTGTTCTACAGCCCCCCAAGTATCATGTACAATGGAACTGGCACTGAATTCACTATACTAGAAGGAGGATGATTACATTGCCTTTCAGGGTTCTAGGTAGTGTGACTTCCTTTCCCTTCCCTCCCTTCCCTCCCTTCCTCCCCTTCCTCCCCTCCCTCCCTTCCTCTCCCTCCCTCCCCTCCCTCCCTCCCCTCCCCTCCCCTCCCCTCCCTCCCCTCCCTCCCTCCCCCCCTCCCCTCCCCTCCTCCCCTCCCTCCCTCCCCTCCCCTCCCTCTCTCTTCTCCTCTCCTCTCCTTTCCTTTCCTTTTCTTTTCTTTTCTGTTTTCGGCAATGGGGTTAAGTGATTTGCCCAGGGTCACACAGCCAGTAAGTGTTATGTGTCTGAGGCCAGATTTGAACTCAGGTCCTCCTGAATCCAGGACCCATGCTGTATCCACTGTGCCACTTAGCTGCCCTGTAGTGTGACTTCTTACTACTAATGCTTTGCGTGCACATTCTGTGTCTTCCCCCAACTTTTACTACTCTCAGTTCCATTTAACCACTTAGTATCAATTTGTTTTTACAAAGGGATATTTACTTTGAAGATAGAGCAACAACAGTAGAACATTTTCCCCAATACATTGGGAGTACATTCTTTCCTATATCATCTCAATCTTTGTTGAGAGTAGGTTCAGACTTAGGATAGCTTTGCATAGAATTGATCTCACCAAATTCATATACGCTTGTGGCATAACTTCTGGATAAATCTTTATCTCAGCCACTACCACTAGGTGTTCTTGCTCTTCAGGGCATTGATTCTGGGCTGACCTCAAGATCTACCATAAACAACTTCCAGATTTCTAGACTCCTGGTCTCCAGGACCTTGGTGATTCACTGTCCTGAGCTTTCAGAACTTACAAGGTTGTCACTTTGAACTTCCTTCACTTAAAATGAAGGAACAAACATGGGAACAAAGAACTGCAGTCCATTTTCATGAAGCCGTGTGTTGGCTTTGGATGGGGAGAGGACCCAGAGCCTCTTCCCTTGAAACATGGTCTCTTATAGTCTGGTTTCTTGCCATTTATCAGGAAGAAGTCAAATGAATAGAATGTTTTGGCTTCATGGCTGTACCTAATCAAGAGGCTCCTGTTCAATGTTGGTTAGCAGGTTAGAGCCAGGTACAGAATGTCTACCCAGGCTCCAAAGCTTTTCTAAGGCACTTAAATTACATGTCATCACGACTTTCCTAGAAGTAGGCTCCCTCTTCTACCTGAGGAATTACATCAGGGATATTAAGTGGTGTATGTTCCTAAGGACTAGGCTTATTAGCTAGTTCCATTACATGTGTTTCAATATTTTAAGTATCAACCTCCAGGAAGACTACAATAGGAGTTATAGATTAGTATTTTAAGACTTCTTCAATGCACGCTTTTGAGTATTATTGTTTTTTAAGCAATTCTTTCATGGTAGAATATATAAATATGTCCCATAGATTATAATTACAACTCTGCACATCAAGTGTCCCTGTTAATCTTTTTTTGGGGAGGTCCTAGTGAGCCAATCCTAAACTTTCTTTAAAAGATTTTCCCTGGAAAATCCCCCACATATTTTCCCTAAAAAATATACCCCACAGGAGTGGGGGCATATGGAACCAGATAGTATTAGAAGAGAATTACCTTTCTTTTAGAAGTCAGAATCCCTTAGGAAGGAACTTGGCCCATGGGAATCCCAGATTTGGGGTGTCCCCATGAAGAAGGTGCCTCTCTTTCGATGTTGTTGTTCTTCATAATCAAAGAGGACCAAAATGACATCGTAATGTTGAGTTTAATTCACAGTGTGTCTGATTGTGGCTGATCATACCAATACAAGCTTGAAAGGCTCTACCACAGGTCAGGCACAAATAGTTTGTATGACCGTGTGGGAAGGAGATGTCTCTAAATTTGTGCATCTAATGTTTCTTTTGAGCTACTGCAGTTCTGCTTTGCTCACGGAACACAATGCTTTCTTTGATGTAGGCAAGCCATAGCAGATGGCCCTATGTCAATGTCTCTCCCGTCTCCTGGGGGATAACTGCTTTCTGCCATAGAACCCAGAAATTTTCAGTCAGCTTTTGTATGAATGGTGTGTCCCCTGCCTTGTAGATTTCTGCTGGACTGGAATCAGCACCAAGTGCCACAGGAGAGGAGCCTAATGGGATTCAAAACATCTTTAAGTTGAAAGTTTGGCTAGAGAGGAATTAACTTCAACATGCAGTAAACGTTCAATAGCTTCAGTATTGACTGGTGATGGTCTGTTGAGAACACCATGGATGTTCAACCCATCTCTCCAGGGTCATGTTCTTATCGCTGATGAGTGTGGATCCATTAGCACTGAGTAGCAATTTCATGTGTGAATCCTTTCTCCCCAACTAGATGCTAAACTCCTTGAAAGCAAGGACCATATTTTCTCATTTTTTCCCTATCCTTTTAAAAGTCTAGCACATATTCTATGGGGGCACATGACAGGCATGATGAATTTTCCAAAGTTCATCCAAAGCAGGAGTCATCCATGATAAAAGAGGCAAAATGGTTAGAGGAAAGGAGATTGGACTTGGAGTCAGGAAACCTGTGTTCAGATCATGATTCAGACATTTAATGGCTGTGTGACCTTGGGGAAGTTGCTCTCTCTTTCTAAGTCTCGGATCCCTCATCTGTAAAGTGCTTGTGCTCCCTATCTTGCAGGGTTATTCTGAAAACCTTAAAGCCTATAGAAATATGAACTATTATCATTACTTGAAGGAATTTCAGATGGATCCATATGTTTGACCACAGAAAGAAGAGCACTGAAATTATCAAGTAGAATTTGTCAAAGTTCATTTTAAAAAAATCACCTTCCAGAGCCCGTAGAAATGATAGATTTGTAGGGAAGGACCAGGATCACTAATGAAATTGATTGGGAAGTGCTTTTCAAATAAAACAATCACTTTAAGTACGCAATAATGAGGGGCTAATAGTGAAAGACAGGAGAGACCATGATTCTTCTGTGTGGGTTTATGTGTGTAGATGTGCCTGCTATCAGAAGATTTTAAGTAGAACAACTTCCCTTCTTCAGCTGTCCAGAAGTAATACTTATGTGGCAATATCTAGTCAAGCTCATGAAATGAAGGTGATCTAGAAGCTTCTGGGAAACTCATGGAGGATAACCTGGAGGACCCTAGTCTTGGCTGTATTCCATTCATCCTGTGAATAGAATCTCTTGGACAGGTTACTTGGTAATTTTTCAAGGACATAGCCCTCTGTTACATGCATTATGGAGAAGCTAGCAAGGCTTGCATCCTGTAGTCTCTGTTTTCTCTGAGTAGACACTGCTACTGTTTTTTTTTTGTTTTGTTTTGTTTTGTTCCTGTTTTTTGCTAGGCAATGAGGTTAAATTACTTGCCAGGGTCACACAGCTAGTATACTGCTACTGTTTTTAAGGTAATCTTAATGCACTGCTGTTTTAAGGAAATCTACCAGTTTCTGGAAGGCTTTTTCCTAGAATCTTAAAATATTCCCATTTTTGCCCTTGAACATAAACTATTTCCTCAGTGAGGAA
Source organism: Phascolarctos cinereus (assembly GCF_003287225.1). Taxonomy (NCBI): domain Eukaryota; kingdom Metazoa; phylum Chordata; class Mammalia; order Diprotodontia; family Phascolarctidae; genus Phascolarctos; species Phascolarctos cinereus. The sequence continues at coordinate 347,731,351 of NW_027555625.1, forward strand.
TGACTTACAGGGTCACGTCTGGGAGTTTAGGCCAAATAAATGCCCCAGAAGTAGTAGTAGATTATATAAAGATGCACATGTGCAGTGACTATATGCTAGTATGAAATGTCTTATAATTTGTAATATGTTATATCTTTGTTGGGTGGTCTGATGCTTCCTGACAGTTCCACCAGTCAATGATTAGGGATGTCTTCCTCTGTCTTCTCTCATCAAACAGGTGATCCTTTCTTTGAATCTTAAAGCTGGAAGGAACCATACAAAACATAGCCTTTTCAGATGGGGAAACTGAGGCCCAGAAGAGTGAAGAAATTCTCCCAAAGTTGCATGCATAAGTTTTGAGGGAACCAGGGTAAAGGATGTAGGGTAGAATTAGTCAGCAAAGCTTTCTTCTTGTAGGTGATTCTTGAACCTTGAAGGATAAGACTGTTAGGTAAAAATCTGGAGAAGGAGTGGGAGGAATATCAGGTGAATTAATGAAAGTACAGAGTCAGGAACATTCGGGACCTGGGGTAAAAGATGTAGAGGAGAAAGGAGAGCAGACAGTCTGGACTAGGGGAGAATAAAGAGAAATTTTGGGGTGAGGATAGGTGTGGCAATAGGTAGTTTTTCCTTCATGGGTGATCCTGAATGTCATATTGTTTAACTTGCCACTCTAGAAATACTGTTTGCTTTTGTGTTTGGACATAAGTTACACACATACAAAAATAGGATTCTTTGGTTTTATCTGTCTTTAGAGAGCCTTGATGTGACAAGACCTATAACTCCTAAGTAGAATGTATACTGAAGCAGCATAGAAACAGACAAAGATCACGGTTTTTGGCTCTCATTTTGAGTCCTTTGGGATAATGGGAAATCTTATTGTGATCTGAGATCAATTCTGTCTCAGGCAACACTTAAAACTTCTGGGTAGTAAATGACTCAACAGATTTTCTCTTTTTAGAGGAATTAGGGCCTGGCCACTTTTCTCTTTTGTTTAAGTGAAGTTTATGATGGTCTGGCATCATGAGAGGAGAGATCCACCATGTACTAACCCCCTGCTAGGGAGTCTGCTTATGCCAATTCCCTTTGTTAGGGAAGGAGAAGCTAATTTATTTAAATGTATGACAGATAATAGCCTTATTGAACTACAGTTAAAATCATTTTTTGAATTATTCATGTGATATTTGAAATCATGATGGTGTGAACAAATTATCCAACTGGAAATTAACACTGCTTTATTAATAATGCATGAAACAGGACAAGAGATTGGGAGAGTGGAGGGCTTGATTTCCAGCATACAAATGTGAAGTTTTCCATTTCACAAGGAAAATGCACGCAATCACTGGCAGTCATTGGCCTGAAGCAGGGATTGTAACACACCAGGATTTTAATAGCTAAAGTTGTGTAATAGGCAGTGTGGTGTGGTAGAAAGATTACCTAACAGGGCTTTGCACATAGTAGGCTTTTAACCAATGTTTGATGGCTTGAATTCAACTGAAAGAACCTGAGGTAGGAGTCAAGAGACCTGAGGTTAAGTTCTAGTTCTAACTTTCTATGTGATGTTGGACAAGTTACTTTTTGTGCCTCTTTTTTTTTTATCTATTGTCTATCAAGTGGAGATGATAATGACCACTTCATTTTTGTGCCTCCTTTTTTTTCATCTCTTAAGTGGAGATAATAATGATTTCCTCAGTGTTGTGCCTCATTTATTTTTTCACCTGTCAAGTGTGGATAATAATAGTAATTACCTGACCTCCCTCTGCTGTAGTGAGGATCAGATAAGATAGCATAAAATTCTAACTGTAAAGCACTAGATAAAGGTTTGCTACTTGAGTCAATCAATCAACAAACAGTTATTAAGCATTTACTATGTGGCAGGTCCTGCGCTAAGTGCTTGAGATACAAAGAAAGGCAAAAACAGACCCTGATCTCAAGGAGTTTATAGTCTAATGGAGGATACAATGTTTAAATAACTAGCTACATACAAGATACATACTTGTAATATAAAGAAGTTAGTTTCAAAGGGAAGGTACTGACAGGATGAGGGAGCTGGAGAAGACCTCCTACAGAGGGCAAAATTTGACTTGAGTCTTGAAGAAAGCCAGGACATTTAAAAGATATATCTTAAATACCACGTGCCAAATGGAGAGGCAATTTTGCATAACAGATAAAGAACTGGCATACTTGGGTTCATGGCTTGCCTCTGAAACCTCCTGGCTCTGTGACCCTGAATAGGTCACTTAAACTCCTAGTACTCTAGGCAAGAGAAAGTGCCAACTTGCATTGGTAGAGGGAATTCCCTTATTCATCACTTCCCTATAAGAATGAAAGCTCAGTGATTGCCCTCAAGCCTCTCTTACTCATTCTTTGGGTTCTGATGGTTCTGTTCTTATCCTGAAACTCTGAATGTCTTCCCCATCCAGACTGATTGTTTTGCCAGGCCATCTTTTGCTTCAATTTTTATCTAACCTTTAACTACTGAATTAGTGTTGCCTCACAAACTGCGAGTTGGGAAAGACCTTAGCTTAAAAAGGCAGGGTCTCCCACTGCATCCAGGGACATCACCAGTTGTCCAGATCTATGTCTTGCCATTGGACTCAGATGACTCTGGAGGAGAAAGTGAGGCTGATGACTGTGCACAGTCCTGCCTCGCTTAAATCCAATTCACTTGCAAATCAAGGCATCACCCTTCTGATGTCACTGGTCCTCTTCGAGAATGAAGGATGAACAGCAATATGAATGAAACCAGAGATCCAGCCCCTATTCCTGCCCTATATGCCAAATACTGTGTTAAGTGCTGGAAATACAAACCATCAACATAAGTGGCAACTGTGACAGAGACTGAAGATAGCAAGACAAAAATCAAACAGTCCATGCCCTCAAAGAGTATATATTTTTTTCTGGGGGTGGGGTGGGGTGGAGAATTACTTTTACAAAGATAGAAATAATGTAAGGAGTGACAGTGTACTAATAGCTGGGGGAATGGTGGTGTTACTTTGAAGGAAGTTAAAGTTCTTTTTTTTCTTTTTCTTGAAGTTAAAGTTTCTTTCTTTCCTTCCTTCCTCCCTCCCTCCCTCCTCCCTTCCTTCCTTCCTTCCTTCCTTCCTTCCTTCCTTCCTTCCTTCCTTCCTTCCTCTCTCTCTCTTTCCTTCCTCTCTCTCCTCTCTCTCTCTCTCTCTCTCTCTCTCTCTCTTTCTTTCCTTCTGGTCTAGGCAATGAGGTTAAGTGACTTGCCCAGGGTCACACAGCTAGTAAGTGTTATGTGTCCAAGGCCAGATTTGAACTCAGGTCCTCCTGAATCCAGGATCAGTGCTCTATGTAGGTGCCCCCAAAGTTAAAGTTTCTTAAAGGCAGAGATAAAGTGGGATTTAATAAAAATAAATTGTTTTGTAACTATAAAACACTATTTAATGGGAATTAACTATATTTACTACATAAATGTATATTATTATAATATTAGGGTACACTAAAGAAGCTGATCTTATGTTAATTTTCTTATAGGGTATTTCATAGCTGTTTGTGAAAGCATTAGTTAAATACCCAACACAACTGACTTCTGTGCCCAAGAAAGTCTCCAGGCATTAAAGGAAAACCTATTATTGGGTATGTTGGAGAGTTATATGTGGGAGCAACTTAAGAAGAACTTCTTAAGTTATATAATAATGTATAATATATATATATATATTATATATAAGATATAATTTCATAGCTGCATTCTTTGTGGAAGCAGAATACTGGAAAAAAGTGAGTGCCCACTGATTGGGAAATTGCTAAATAAACCATGGTGTATAAATGTTGTAGTGTAACACAGGGATTGCAGTCATAGGAAGAGAACAAATGTGAATAGGTAGTAACCTTGGCATCTCAGAAGTGCAGTGGCTTTGACTCCATGCCAATCAGGGCTCAAACTTCAGTTTTTAGACAAAGTAGAGGTGGGGGAGAGAATAACCATGTAGTACTTACTATGTGCCAGGCCCTGTGCTAAGTATTTTACAAGTTTTATTTCATTTGATTCTTATAACAACCCTGTGAGGTAGTTGCTATTACTATCTCCATTTTATAGTTAAGGAAACTGAGGAAACCAGAGGTTAGATTAAATGACTCGACCAGGGTCACACAACCATGATGTTGACATGGCACTACTCCATTACCAATAGGGTGAGGCAGTAGGGGATAGTAGAACACTGGAATGAGGGTATTCTCTGAATTGTCTAATAAGGAATGAGGAATGAGAGGCAAGAAGTCAGGAAACTTAACTCAGACTGTGCCATAGCATAAAAGCATATGGGATGGGAAGAGGCTAAGTCTTGGGGATCTGTCAAACCGTGCAATCCATGCATGTATACTTGAGGCTGGGGTTGAACTAGTCAAATTGGGTTTCATTGGTTCACAAATGTGTTGAGATATTATTGTATAGCAGGAAATGATGAATATGAAGAATTCAGAGAAACATGGGAAAATATGTGTAAAGTGATTCAGAAAAGAAAGCAGAACCAGGAAGACAGCGTGCACAACAGCTACAATAATGATCAGCCTGATCCTGAAGAAATGATAAGGAAACATTTATTTTTCCCCTTAGAAGGCAGGGGCAGGGATGGCTTATAAAGGTGAAATGTGTGGTTTGCCTTTGCTTAAAGGATTAAGAGGAAATACCTGTGGTTTAAAAGCATAAAATAATAATACATAAATAAAATATAATAATAATATTAAAAAAACCTTTTTAAAAAAGCCCAGCAGATGGCAGGAAAACTGGGATGGATAGCTAAGTCAGAATAGTCTAGATCAGGTGTTCGTAACCTTGTGTCACGGACCCCTTTGGCAGTCCTTTCATAGTCCTTGTGGACAAGCCGTTCTTTGTCTTAGGCTCTGCTTGCAGTTTTTGTGGAGCTACTCTCTTCAGGGTTTACTTGCAGAGTTTCTCTTAATCCACACACACAGTATTTCCTCATTATCTTTAGTGGTTTGTTCTTTTCTCTGTTTTCAGCCTGAAGGCATTTTGTGCTTGGCCAGCCTTCTCAGGCCTTTTTGGAAAGGGAAAAATAGCCTTCTTTTTTGATGGGGCAAAACCTGTTGACTTCTCAGAGCAACGTTTTTAAATATTGGAAGAAGTGATAAATTTCAGTTAGCAATTAGTGAAATAAAGATGCAATTTTTCTTCCTATCCAAGTTTATGAACCTCGCGAAATCTATCCATTGATTGTAGGTTAAGCACCCTTGGTCTAGAAAGTCTAGAACACCAGCCTGAACCAAATAAGCTGAAATTTAATAGGGATAAATATGAAATCCTACTATTTGATCTTTTAAAAATCAGCTGAACAATTGAAGTATAGTGGAGGTATGGTTTGACCAAGATACATAAAAGGATCTAGGGCCTTTAGTGGACTGTGTACTCAATTTGGGTCAACAGCATAACACAGCAGTCAAAAAGGTAAAAGAGGCCTAGCAACCCGGGGGAAAGAGGAGAAAGTTGTTTTATCCTCTGTGTGGTTGACTACACTTGAAAAATTGTGTTTAGTTCTAGGACCACGCTTTAGCAAGGGCATTGACAAATTGAATCATGTTACTTGTTGGTCAGTCATTTTCAGTCATTTCTTGACCCTGTTTGAGGATTTTCTTGGCAAAGACAAGGTAGTGGTTTGCCATTTTCTTCTCCAGCTCATTTTACATATGAGAAAACTGAGGCAAACAGAGTTAAGTGTCTTGCCCAGGATGACATAGCTACTAAGTATCTGAGGCCAGAGTTGAGCTCAGGAAAATGAGTCTTCCTGACTCCAGGCCTGGCACTCTGAGCACTATGGCGCCACCTAGCTGCCCCAATCGTGTCCAGGGGAGTACAACTAGTATGGTGAGGGTACTGGAGACTAGGCCATATTGGGAGCAGTTGAAAACGCTGGTGATGTTCGGCCTCGAGAAGAAAAGACGTAGTGATTTAAATACCCATCAAGCCAACAGTCTTTGATCATGGAGGAGGGCCTACCCCCAAGCATCTGTTCCCTAAAAACTGAACACCAGGGTAATTTTAAAAAAGTATTATCAATGACAATTTTACAACATCACTTTAAGAATAAACTACAAAGTTTTTTTGATACTTTCACACATATAATTGTGATTTCTAAATCAACTGGACTAGCTTACAAAAGACAAAAGAAAACCTTTCTTTCTTTCTTTCCTTCTTTTTCTTTCTTTCTTTCTTTCTTTCTTTCTTTCTTTTTTTTGTCTAATAATAACCTAGAGCAGGGATTCTTAAGCTGGGGTCCATGAATTTATTTTGTGTTAGAATTTTTTTTGATAACTGTACTTCAATATATTTTTTTCCTTTGTAATCCTTTGTATTTTATGTTATACATTTAAAAATATTCTGAGAAGAAATCCTGGGTTTCCTTAGATTGCTAAAGAGGTCCATGATACAAAACCAGTTAAGAATGCTGGTCTAGGTAAGCAAAAATATTTTTGAAAAGGAAGAGATCTTCAATGCAATCCTAAAATGATAGAGCATCAAAAAATAGAAATCATGGCTGAATTCCCAGAATGTAGCACATATATCCCTCAAATATGGTTTCCTGAAAGCTATCCTCAGGTTCACAGCATGCTAAGAATCTATTCAAAACCATAGCTTAAAGACACTTATTTAATGCTGCCACTTAAAAACCCCCCACAGATCAAACCTTAGGACACTTTAATTTTAAGTACCAGTAATTTAATTCGAACAAAATAGCAAAATAAACAACTGGGAAAACATTCCCATACATACAGCGGCACACTCTCCCACAGATTCCCATGACACCAGTAGGAGAGGGACCAGGCAGAACCCGGATAATTTACACTTCTAGGGGTAAAGAATGCTTTATTTCTGAAGTTAGGCTTGCTGTTTTCTCCAGAAGTGCAAGCTGTTGATGTCATCCCTGGGCTGTCTTCTCCTCTGCACTGCCATCTGCTGGTCAACTACTGATAGTCATCCCCTGATGTCATCTGCCTTGTTGTGTTATCAATTAATGGTTCTGTACTGAATTGTGGTGGCTAGTTATCATCTTCCCCAGAGGGAATGATCAGAGTTGTCTTAGTGAAATAACACATAGCCCAGGGCTATTTCAATTTCTTTTTGGGGGGAGATGGGGTGAGGAGACAGGGAGAGGAAAGGGGTTAGAGCCCTCAGCAAAAACTTGTAGGTCAAGTCTGTCTTCTGAATTATTTTATTTCTGGCTCAGTGTCCACTCCCCTAGGTTGGCTTCATCTGTGAGGTGGGGTTTGCAAGAGAAGGCTTCCCCCCCCAGCTCTCATTATGCTTCTGGCAACTAGCATCAGACACGCAGATTGTATACTTTAAGTAAGGCTGAAGTGGGACTTATGTTTAAGATAATGTTATGAAAGATCACAGAGAAGCTCAATTGTCCCACATGAATGCCAGAAAATATCATAAAAGAACCTCAGAAAGACAAATGAGAAAGAAAACGGAAAATAATCAGAAGCATGGTCCTCCTTCCAGGTTAGCATTGCACAAAAAGATGGCTCGAAGCTGTCTGAGGTAGGTAGAGGATTCTCCTCAGGGAAGTCAATCTGGGATCAGGAAGCCCAGTTGATAGCTGATTGAGCCAGAATGAGGAGCCAGAGTTTTCAGAAAGAAACTCAGAGGAAACACCCATACTTGGATCCGGATCCAATCAGTTAGAGAGCTGAGCTTGGGGGCTGCAAGTAATGATGAACTTTAGTAGTCAGAGACCTGAAATTAGATGATAACCCTGACTTATCAGAATAGAAACAAGGATAGAAACTCTGAAGAAAGACAAGACCCAACTGTTCTCTCATGGATGCACTGGGAGGCACAGGACACAGAATCAATTTAGCACCTGGACATCAGTGCTAGGGGTGATGCAGGATGCAATGTGATTTCCAAAATTCCCTTAGGGCCACAGCAGAGAATGAAACCCACTCCTGACTAGAGATTATACAAGGAAAAGAATCAAAGTCTGACTGAGGCCAGAACCCAAACTGGACCACCAGAAGACTGAGACAGAAACTAGGAATTGAGTCAGAGGATGAGGTCTAATAGCATCCACCTTATCTGGATTTGCAAAGGAAGTGGTATCCAGACTACAAAGAGGACAGGACAAAATAAGTCCTACCCCATCTATCCAGGAAAGCCTAAGGGAAGTGACCAAAGCACAATATCCCTTGAGATTGAAAAGTAAACAAGAAAAAAAGTGTAAGACACAATGAACAAATACCGTGGATTAAGAGAAGCTCTACAAGTAAACCCAGAAGAGAGTAACCCCATAAAAACTATAAGCAGAGACTAAGACCAAAAATGACTTGGCCACAAGGACTACAAGAGTGACTCAGAAAAAATGAAGAGAGAAAATGAAATTAGAATTAGACATTAAGTTAGAATGTGGGCAGAAAAAAATTAAAAGGAAAATAAATAGCTTTGAACAGAAAATGAAAAACCTTACTCAAGTAGTAGACTCCTTGAAAAATAGAATGGGGCAAAGAGAATTCAATGACTCCATGGGACAAGAAGAAATAATACAACAAAGTCAGAAGACTGAAGATTTGATGATTGGGATGGAGCTATTCACATATGTTTTGCAGCCCTATAGTTGAATCCAAATTAATGCTTTCCCCACAGCCATTTTCAGGTGTTTAAAAGGCTGTAGTGTGAGAGAAGCATTATGCTTAACAAATCCCTCATCATTGCTGTCCTTCATACTTGAAGAGGATGAAAATGACAGCAGGATGTCAGGGACAATGTACGGTGTGTCCAGCTGCAGCTGATCTCACCAGTGTGAGCTCAAAAGGCTCTACACAGGTCAGATACAAAGAATCCATATGAATATTTGGGATGGAGATGTCTCTCAATTTGTGCATTTCATCTTTCTTTTGAGCTATTTCAATTCTGCTTTGCTCACAGAGCACAGCACCTTCTTTCAGGTGGGCATGCTGTGCTGGATTGTCCTATGCCAGTTTCTCCCATGTCTCATAACTGATACCAAAGTTTGTCAGAGAGACCTTGAGAGTGTCCTTGTATTGCTTCTTCTGACCTTTGTGTGAGTGCTTACCTTGTGTGAGTTCTCCATAAAATAGTCTTTTAAGGAAACACACATTTGAGATTTGATGTGTCCAGCTTTGGGAGTTGTATTCTCTGCAGTAGAGTTGAATACTTGGCAATTCAATTCAAGAAAGAACCTCAGTGTCCAGTACCTTATCTTGCCAGGTGATCTTCAGAATCTTCCTATGATTAAAAAGAAAATAGTTCATTTTTTTTTTTTTGGCATGGTGCTGTTATACTGCCCAGGTTTCACAGGCATGCAGCAATGACATCAGCACAACATCTGTAGACCTTCAGTTTGGTAGGTAGCCTACTACCTCTTCACTTTCCACACTCTCCTTTGGAGCCTCCAAAACACTGAGCTAGCTCTGGCAATGCATGCATCAACCTTATCATCTATGTGGACATCCCTGGAGAGTATAACTGCCAAGGTAAGTGAACTTATCCCTAGCATTCAAAATTTCTGTATTTGCTCTAACTGATGGTTCCAGGTAAGGATGGTACAGTGCAGGGTGGTGGAGAACTCTGTTTTCTTGGTATTAATTGTTAGGCCAAAATTAACACAAACAGCAGAGAACTGATCTGCACTGAGTCCACAATCATCTGTGAACAAAAAATTGTGCACCAACTGTTACTCCACTTTAATCTTGGCTTATAGCCTTTCCAAGTTAAATAATTTACTGTCAGTGCAGTGGCTGACCTTGATGTCATTTTTATCCTCATTGAAGGCATCTGACAACATTGCTGAAGATATCATGCTAAAAAGCATGGGTGTAAACACACAGCCCTCCATTGGTAACTGGGAAAGCTTAAGAACCTTGTCCATTATCCAGAACCCCTGCAAGCATGCTGTTATGAAACTAGAGATGAACTTCTCCAGGCAAATATTTTTCACCATGATCTTCCACAAGCCCTCAGTACTGATAATATCAAAGGCCTTGGTGAAATTGAGAAATGTCGTGTACAGACCTCTCTTCTGCTCCTGGAATTTCTCCTGGAGTTGTTGGGCAGTAAATTTCATGTAGACTGGCTCATTCTGAAGCCACAGTGGCTCTTGGGTAGATGACCATTCTCCAGGTGAAGGATCAGCTGATTAAGGAGGACTCTGGTAAGAATCTTGCCAGCAATGACTTAAGAGAGAAACCCCCACCCCTATGATTGTCACAGGACAACTTGATTCCTTTTCCTTTATGTAGATGGACAATGGAGGCATCCTCGATCTTCTGGGAGATAACCTCCTCTTGCCATATAATCCAGAAGATTTTGGTCAGCTTTTGTACGAGCAGTAGACTCTCTGCCTTGCAGATCTCTGCTGGAATCAAGTCAGCACTGGGAGCTTTGCCACAGGAGAAGAGTCTACTGGCATTCAAAATCTCTTGATCCACTGGAATTTCAGCTAGAGAGGGAATGACTTCAACCTGATTGATGGCTTCAGCATTGATTGATGATGGTCTGTTGAGAACACTGTGGAATTGTTCAGCCCATCTCTCTAGGATTATATCACTATTCAAAGTGGCTCCATTAGCACTGAACAGGTGAGATGCACTAAAGGTCTTTGGCTCATAAATAGCCTTCAAAGTGTAGAAGCACTTTGGATTGTCACTGTTAGTCTAAAACTGAATCTCATCTGTCTTCTTACTCAACCGAGAATCTGCATCTCTCTAAGCTTTGATTGCACTTTGCTTTTGATGGAGTTAAACACTGTCTTCCTAGAGATGGATGAGCTATCTTGCTGGTAAACCCGGTGGAGCTCTTGTTTTTTCATTAAGTCAACCCTGATCTTTGCAAATGTTCTGGCCCAGGTGAGTAAATGCGGTGCTGTATACCAGATCTCTGGAAGTTGCCCACTCTTTTTTTGCTCCACTATTGCCCGTGGCATGTTGGCTCAGCTTTCCTTCTAAGTTAGTAGCAAATTTTTCATGCATACATGGGAAGAATTCTAATCTGTTGATGCTGTATGTTCTGATAATTGTCTTGCTTTGGAGACGCCATTTTTTGAATTCAAATATTTAGCTTGGAGAGGATAAGTCTATGATTAGTCTAGCACTTAGTGCCACATATCACCTTTGTTTCTCTCACATGCTGTCCGTCTCTTCTTCTTACAATGGCATCATCTATTAAATGCCAATGTTTGCTGTGAGGTTGCATTCACAAAGTTTTATTACATTTAGGTAAATGGAAGACAGTGTTGGTGATGAGAAGGTCATTATACACACGAGTCTTCAGTAGTAAGTGACCGTTGCTGTTGCCATTTCTAACTCCATTTCTGCCAAGGACTCCCACCATGTCTGATAGTCTATGCCTACTCTAGCATTAGAGTCACCCGATATTATAAGCATGTCCTCTTTTGAGACATTGATGATGAGGGTTTCCAGGTTTTCATAAAGTTTTTCTTTGACCTCATCACAGTTTGTCAAGAGGGGAACATACACACTGATGATGGTGGCCTGGTGCTTTCCTGCAAGTGGGAATCAGATTGTCATGAGCCTTCGGTTCACTTCTTTTGGATGCACACAAGCTTGTTGACTAGATTAGATCTGATTGTGAAATCTATACCAGCTTCATGGTGGCCACTCCAGAAATACATGTATCCAGCTTCAATTTCGGTAAACTGGCCTTAACTTGTCAGCCTTTTCCACTCAGGGCTGCTTTTTGGATGTTATACCTGCTGAATTCTCTCACAACAAGAGCTGCTTGTCTTTTGGGTCTACTGGATTTCGTGTTGTCCATTTACATGCACACATTCCATGTATCAATGGTGAGTGGAATCATCTTTGCAAAAGTTTTTGTGTACTTTTTTCTATTTCAATGACAAGGTGAGATCCCTGCCTGCTGTGATAAGTGGGCCAGGGTTAGGGGAAGCAGACAATTTTTAGGATACCTTTTCTATCCTCTTCCTCACACTACAAAGTGAGCAATGCTGTCCTAAAAAATGGCTACTGACACCCAAGGGACTGCTGAGTCCCACCACTGCTTCAGTCTCATGGCAAGATGACCACATGGACTGGGCTGCCTGTGTGCAGGGTTGTGACTACAGCTCCCAGTGGATCCTCCCTCATCTGCTCCTTTATCACTAGCCTGTCACCACAAGACTTCAAAGTAGTTAAAATAGTAAAATAGTTGGATAGTAAAATGGTATGAATGGTATCTTTTGACTTATATGTAAATTGGATTTAAGTGAAGCAGAATTGCCAGAAGTCCTCAGCCTCACTCTCTCTTCCAGAGTCACTGGAGTCCAATGAGAAGACAAAAATCAAGATGACTAAAGATAGCCTGGGAACAGTGGATAACCTTGGCATCTTTGATGTCTGACCAAGCTCTAAGTGTTCCACAGCACCCGCTTCCACCTCTTTCATGGACTCTTAGAACAAATTGTTCACATCCACCTGTTCCACCAGGGAAGTCTTCATACGCTTAGGGTAGACACACTACCCTTCTTGCCCACTCACCAACAGATTTGAGACCCATTAATTATGCTCAACCTGGTTCAAGCCATCTGCCAAGATGGTTTTACCAGGGTGTGGCCACTGTGGGTGCTACACTTTCTTGGAGCCACAGGTGAAAGATATTAAGGGTAGATGAGCAGCTCTGAAAAGGGATTGGTGGTCCTCACACCAGAGATACTAGTCCTTCCTGAAAACCCCACGCCCCTCAAAATCCCTAATGGAATAAATAAAGATCAATAATAAAAAATTATGGAAGGCAGTCTAATTACTGTCTTCCACTTAACAGCTCTTTCAGACATCTTCATTTCCCCCTCCCTCAAATCTTCTATTCTCCAAGATAATCTTCTACTCTCCAAGATAATCTTCTACTCATCTTCATGTGAAATGATCTTGAGATTCTTGGAGTCAGGAATACCTGTTTCAAATTCTATCTCTGATATTTAATGTTTGTGTAATCATGGGCAAGTCATTTAATACCTTCCAGCCTTAGTCTCCTCATTACATCCATGTAAAATGGAAATAATAACAGTACCTACCTCATTAGACCCTAGGCATTAGACAGTAGAGGTTCAAATGGAAAAGTGCCTGTATAGCTGTATGTGAGGTGGATTTGTTTTCTTTTTAGATACTAGTTCCAAGGATCATGGCTTGTAAACAACTCCACTATGTTTGCACATTGTTATATAACTATATATAATATAAACATTTGAGCTTAAGTTGTAAACAGCATACTGTGCCTGTACTATGCTGATTCACCATAATATTGCTAAAATTAATGTTAACTTAGGAGCCTATTGCTGGCAGAATGCCTTCTTTGTGTGCTCCTCTATAAATCAAGTGAGCACTGGTCAGTGGATGTGAATTTGTGCAGTGTACCAGCTGAAAGCTGTGTGTGCCTTGATCTGCTGCCATCAACACTTAGGGAGATGCTGTCAGGCTTGGTGCCCCATTCCTGCTCGCCCCTAGGAGAAAAGTAATTGAGAAGAATAAAGTAAATTAACCCTTATCATGTCTCCACTGCTGTACTTCTGTCTGCCTGGATCAAGAGTGAACCTGCTAGAGGCCAGAGCCTAGAAGCTCCTGCATTATAGTAGCCAATATAAGTTCTGAAGATCCTTATTTTAACTCCTATTCTCACTGATAAACCTAGACTTTTTATTTTTTGCTTTTTGGGGAGGCGATTGGGGTTAAGTGCCTTGCCCAGGGTCACACAGCTAGTAAGTGTTAAGTGTCTGAAACTGGATTTGAACTCAGGTCCTCCTGACTCCAAGGCCAAGACTCACTGCACCACCTAGCTGCCTCTGGACTTTATTTTTTTTTGTTTAAAGCAATTGGGGTTAAGTGACTTGTCTCGAGTCACACAGCTAGTAAGTATTTTGTGTCTGAGGCCAGATTTGAACTCAGGTACTCCTGACTCCAGGGCTGTTGCTGTATCTACCTTTCACTGATAAACCACATCCTCAGAGCTTTACTAGTTACACACTACCAACCTTCCGAGATCTAGGGGATACTCCTGAGGAGCTGAGGCTGATTTTCTATCACCATTAGCTGGAGCTCCCACAGGTGGGTTTCCTCCTAAGCGTATCAGTTGAGAATCAGTTTAGGTTTCGGGGGCAGCTAGGTGGCCCAGTGGAGCCAGTGCTGGCCCTGAAGTCAGAAAGACCTGAGTTCAAATCTGGTCTCAGACCAAACACTTGGCACTTACTACCTGTGTGACCCTGGGCAAGTCACTTAACCCCAATTGCCTAAAAAAAAGAGAATCATTTTAGGTTTTAGTCAGCCATTCTTCAGTAGTTTTTAGAAAGGGAGTACGTGTTAAGGTAGCTCAGTAAAAACAGCTGGTACAAAATATCTCTTTTCTTCCCTCCCCAAAGTCAGTGATGCAATTTCTACAAATACGCACAGAGTACAGGGAAAAGTGTGCTCAAGATTACAGAGCACAAATGGGAAAGCTCCTGCTTTCTGGAATTCTTTTTTTTTCTCATTATTGGGATGCTTGGATAATTCCCTTCACTGCTGTCAGCTGATGCAGGGTTTCCTCTAAGACGGAGGTGTCAAACACATGGCTAAGGCTGGGAGGTATCTTGTATGCACCCTCCTGAGTGTGGCCCAAATCAGATTAAAATGTAATTGGGAAATATTTAACAAAATAAAAATATAATAGAATATACATAATGTTAATGTGTAGTTTTCTAAGTTAGTATATGGCCTGCAGGGCCACATATATGGTTTCAAAAAAATTAATTAATTTATTTATTTTTGGTTTTCAACATTCACTTCCGCAAGATTTTGAGTTCCACATTTTCTCCCCATCTCTCCTCTCTCCAACCCCAACAGCATACATTCTGAATATCTCTTCACCTAATCTGTTCTCCCTTCTATCATAACCCCCCTTCTTATCCCCCACATATATGGTTTATATATGGTTTAGTATCCCTTGTTTCTATTTGAGTTTGACACCACTAATTTAAGACACTGATGGGAAATCCAGAATCTTCTAGATCCTTTGAAGCTCACAAAGTCCTCCCTGAGTCAAAAGGGAGAAGAGGTGAAGGAAATCTGGCCAAGGCATCTCCTTTCCTTCCCCCATACTCCTCACCAGGGATGTGTTGGAAAGCCCTTGCTCAAATTGCTGGGATTCATTCTCTTCTCAAACTGCTTGATAATTTATAGATGTGTGAGCCACACCTGAGGTGTGGCCAAATTTTCCTCAGCCTGTCCAAACATGATTCTTGTGGAACATTATTGAAGTTCAAAGATCTTTAACACTTAGTTTAAGACCTGTGTATTGATTGAGATACATTCTTACCCGGTTATCAAGGCTAAAATGGAGTGCAATGGTTTCTACTCCACCTTTACATATGTATAAGACTTTGCAAGTTTTAAAGGTCTATGTAAGTTATAGTCATTATTATTTTCCTGGTTGCTATTATCTGGACCCTTTCCAGCATGTCAATATCCCAGGGGAGCTGATGGTTAAATTTTCAGTGTGAACATTTATACCTCAGAAACGGGCAAATGCTGCAGATCTGGGTTTGACCTTGTTATTGTTGGTTTTTGATTGTCTAGATTTAAGAAAGTGATAGAGAAAATTTTAATAATGTAAGTTAATCTTAAAAGTGTGTCATATGGACAGTTGATTGTTAAGCATTTACCAGCACACTGTTGAATCCTCTAAAATGGGGCTTCTAGCACTAAACATAATAATACAGATGTGTTCTGACCACTGCCCCATCCCTGCAATTGAATAAAGGATATGACACTGTAAAAAATATGTAACAATATACAAAGATAGCCTTCTGATTGATCTACTAGGTTCCAGTCTTTTCCTACTTTTATTTGTTTTCTACCAGGTTGCCAAAATAATCTTCCTGAAACATAGACCTTTCTTAATTTCAAGAATCTTCTGTTGATTCCTTATACTTACAAGATAAAATACACACTTGTTAGGTTGACATCTAAAACCCTTTCTAATCTGACTGCAGCCTGCCTTTCAAGACCTGTTTCACATATATTCCTTTTATACACTCGACCTTCCTCCCAGACTGGCTTACTTGATACTCCCGAACTCCACATTCCACCTTTTGCTCTGTGCCTAGCTCACACCTCCTTCCAGGAATGCACTCACTCCTTACCTCTGCCTCTTAGAATCCTGGGCTTCCTTCAAAGCTTAGCTCAGGTCCTACCTCATACAGGAAACATGTTCATATCTCCTAGTTGTTAGTGTTCTTCCTCCCCCATAATTATCTTGTACGTAAAAAAGCTGTTCCCAACGTATAGCAGGTATGGTTTGAAGGGAAGAGAGAATAGATTATCTCTAGCATTTCCATCCTACCTCCTTCTCCATGGGAGACTACGATTCCTGCCAGGCAGGAGAGGTGGATAGAGTACCTGAAGAATTATGGACAGAGGTTTGTAATATTGTACAGGAGCAAGAAAGCAAAATAGCTGTTTGATGAGGCTTTACAAATAGCTGAGAAAAAAAGAAGGTGAAAGGTAAAGGAGAAAGGGAAAGCTATACCCAACAATACAGAATTCCAGAGAATAGCAAGGGGACATAAGGTTTTCTTAAATGAGCAATGCAAAGAAACAGAAGAAAACAATAGAATGAGAATGACAAGAAATCTCCTCAAAAAAATTAGAGGTATTGAGGGGATGTTTCATGTAAAAATGGGCATGATAAAAGACAAAAATAGTGGGGACTTAGCAGAAGTAAAAGAGATAAAGAAGAGGGACAAGAATATACAGAAGAACTATACAATAAAGATGTTAATATCACTATAACCACAATAAAGCCAGACATCCTCAAGAATGAAGTCATGAGCCTTGGGAAGCCTTACTAACAATAAGTCTAATAGAAGTGACAGAATTCTAGCCAAACTATTTAAAATCCTAAAAGATGATGTTAAAGTGCTATACTCAATATGTCAGCAAATTTGGGGAACTCAACAGTGGCTACCAGATTGGAAAAGATCACTTTATGTCCCAACCCTTAAGAAGCGCAATGTCATAAAAGGTTCAAATTACCCAACAGTTGTGCTTATTTCACACACCATCAAGGTTATGCTTAAGATTCTGGAAGCTAGGCTTCAGGAATATGTGAACCAAGAATTGCGGGAAGAGCAGGCTTGGTTTTTGAAGAGGCAGAGGAATTAGAGACCAAATTGCTAACATTTGCTGGATTATGGAGAAAGCAAGGGAGTTCCAGAAAAACATCTACTTCTGCTTCATTGGTTACACCAAAGCCTTTGACTGTGTGGATCACAACAAAATACGGCAAATCCTCAAAGACATAGGAGTACCAGATCATCTTACTTGTCTCCTGAGGAGCCTGTATACAGGTGAAGAAGCAACAGTTAGAACCAAACACAGAACAACTGATTGGTTTAATATTAGGAAAAGAGTATGACAAAGTTGTATGTTGTCACCTTATTTATTTAATTTGTGTGCCGAGTACATCATGCAAGATGCCAGACTGGATGAATCAAAAGCTGGAATTAAGGTTGCGGGGAGAAATAGTAATAATCTTAGATATGTAGATGATAGCAATCTGATGGCAGAAAGTGAAGAAGAATTAAAAAGCCTCTTTATGAGGGTAAAAGAGGAGAGTGCAAAAGAAGCTTAACATTAAAATACCTAAGATCACTGCAACTGATCCCATCACTTCCTTGCAAATAGAGAAGCAATAGAAGCAGTGTCAGATTTTATATTCTTGGACTCAAAGATCACTTCAGATGGTGACTGCAGCCATGAAATTAAAAGATGCTTGCTCCTTGGAAGGAAAGCTATGGCAAATCTGAACAGCATACTAAAAAGCAGAGATATCATCTTGCCAGCAATGCTCCATATAGTCAAAGCTATTTTTTTTCCAGTAGTAATGTATGGCTTGGGGAGTTGGACTATAAGGAAAGCTGAGTGCTGCAGAGTTAATTCTTTCAAATTGTGGTGCTGGAGAGTTGTCTTTGGACACAGCAAAGAGATCAAATCGGTCAACACTTAAAAGAAATTAATTCAAACTATTCATTGGAAGGACAAATACTGAAGCTGAAGCGTAAATAATTTGGCTACATTATGAGAAGACAAGATTCATTGGAAAAGACCCCTAATGGTGGGAAAAAGAAAGAAGGCAAAAAGGAAAAGGTATGGTAGAGGATGAAATGGGTAGGTAGTGTTATGGATGCAAAGAACATACACTTGGACAGATGTTGGATGATAGTGGAGGATAAAAGGGCCTGCTGTGCTTTGGTCCATGGGGTCATGAAGAGTCAGACATGACTGAATAACAACAACAAAGGAAGGTGGAGCTTGGGTCCCGAGACTTGTTACTTTTTTCTCTTCAGAGAGAGGAGGTGCCTGGATAGGCATATCTATTTGTTCCCTTAAATATTATTAATCTAAGGGGATGCAATTTTCAAGTTCAAGTTAAATTCTTAACAGGGAAGAATTAATCCCAAGCACTATACCCAAGGCTTGATTCTCTTCCCACCAAATGTTAATTACAAAATGGACATAATAATGAAGTAGAAAAGAAACCTATTTATCCAAGTTGGTAGCAAAACATAAATCCAAAAAAAGCAAACATAGAAGAATATATACCAGACTCAATATAGATGAGTGAAGTAACTAACTCAACTGAAAGAGAGAGAGAGAGAGAGAGAGAGAGAGAGACAGAGACAGAGACAGAGAAACAGAAACAGAGACAGACAGAGAAACAGAAAGAAGGAGGAAGGAGAAAGAGACAGGGATAGAGAAAGAGAGACAGACAGAGAAAGAGAAAGGGAGACAGACAGAGATCCAGATCTCAGCCCTCTCCCGTGTAAGGGAAAAATTCCCCAAAGTCTCTAGTGTAGTAAGAAAGGAACATGATGGTGACTGCCAGCTCCTCTTATATTGGCTTCTTCCCAGAATCTTTTTCTAACCCTTCAAGGGCCTCTCTTGAAGCTGGAAGCCAGAAGATGAACCAAAGAAACTGGAAAAGAGTGAAGAGCCTCAAGAGACTGAATCTCTCCTCTCTGTTCTCCCCAACTCCTCCCCATTGCAGACTCAGATCTTCACCAACGAGGAAACAGTCCCATACCAATGGGCTTTGGGGCTCAGATTATATTCAGTTATTGATTTTAAATGTTATATATACCATAATGGAATGTAATCTTGGGGGCAGAGGTTGATTTTCCATTGTTTCCATGTTTCTTGTGCCTGTCTCAGTGCCTTGACCTTATTAGACACTTAAAAAAAAAGTTTATTGTGGTTAAACTGAAAGAGGAGGGACTTTTTTAATAGGAGCAAAATATTTCACGCTTTCCTCTGGGAATGGGTGAGGTTCTTTTTGGCTGTGCTACTTTCTAGCTAATTAACACCTTAAGGTGTTGCTTGTTAGTAAATGAGGCTGTAGGCAGGTACTACAAAATCTGACTACACATCACAATTTGTAACTCCGGTGTCTGCAGGAGGAAAGACCTACTGGGTGTAAGTCAGAGTAACTCCTTTGGCCATATCTACCTTTTGGAACAATTTAGGCTTAAATTTAATTCTACAAGGAATAAGCTCCTGCTAGGCACTTTATGAGGCTATAAGGATACAAAGATAAGACAAGGAAAAAAAAACTGGTATCTGCCCTCAAGGAGCATACATTTTACTGGAGAGAATGTATAAACAGAGAATTAAATACTACATGTATACAAAAAAAAAAACAGAAAGGAATTTCAGTAGTAGAGTGAAGAGCACTTAGCCACTAGGGTAGTCAGGAAATGTCTCCCTTAGATCTTACCTTAATTTTGCTTTGAAGGGAGCTAAGGATTCTACTAGGCAGAGGAGAGGAAGGAGATCATTTCAGTCACGAGTTACAATCAGATAATCAACTGTGCTAAGTGCTGGGGATGTAAAGAAAGATAAAAGATCCCTCACTCTTAAGGGGCTCACAGGCTAATGGGGAGAACAATATGCATAAAGATGTAAGAACAAACAGATACACAGGGTTGCCTCAAAAGTCTTAATGCAGTGCTCAGGCTGCACTAAGTGCTTAGTGCTTGAACTACCAAGCTTGGATAGTTTAAAATTGCACTAAGACTTTTGGGACCACCTTGGTCCCCCAAATTGGGGGTGGTCTCAGAAGGGAGCCTCTAACATAAAGGAAGACTCTGAAAGGCTTCTTGTAGAAGGAGGGATTTTGGGTTAGAATTGAATGAAGTCAAGAATCTAGGAGGTGAAGATGAGGAGGGAGAGAATTCTAGGCATGAGGGACACCAGTGACAATGCTTTGTCAGGAGATGGAGAGTTGTGTGTGTGGAATAGCAGGTAGGCCAGTGTCATTGGGCCACAGAGTATGTGGAGGGATAGAAGGTATAAGAAGACTAGAAAGGCAGGAAGGGGCCAAGTTATGAAACCAAGAAGAGATTTTTCTACTTGATTTTGCAGATAAAAGGAGCCACTGGAGTTTATTGAAGAGGGGTGACAAGGTCAGACCTTAAAGCTCACCTTGACAACTGAGAAGCTGGACTAGGAGAGAAGCTTGATTTGGGAAGACCAAACAATAGGCTACAGTAATATTTCAGGTGTGAGGTGATGAAAGGCTTGCACCAGAGTGATGACAGTGTCAGAGGAGAGAAGGGACCATATTCGAGAGAAGGGTTTTTTTTTTAAACAATTAAAAAATTATGCATTTGCTGCAGAAGGGCATAAGTAGAAACAATGAGTGAAAGCTGCAGAAAGAGATTTAAGCTCAGTATAAGAAAATATTTAATAATGATAATAATAATATCTAAAATTCTATATAGCACTTTAAGATCCACAAAGTGTTTTAGAAGCATTATCTCATCTTATTCTCACAATGACCCTCCAAGATAGGTGCTATTATTATCTCCATTTTATAGATGATGAAACTGAGGAAGACAATTAAGTGACCTGCCCAGGGTTATACAGATAGTAGGTTCCAGAGACTCTAACTTCCTAACAATTAGAGCTGCCCAAGGATGGAATGGGCTATTTGAAAGGTGGTGGATTTCCCCTCCTGAAGGTCTTCAAGCAGAATCTGAATGAACCCTTGTTAGATATGATGAGGCTGGTAGGTAGCATAGTGGATGAAATACTGGACTTCCCTCATTTCCTCCAGCATTTGTCAGTTCTGATAGGTGTGATGTGGTACTCCAGAGTTGTTTCAGTTTGCCCTTCTCTAATCAATAATGATATGGAGCATTTAAAAAATAACTATAGATAGCTTTAATTTATTCTGAAAACTGCCTGTTTTTTATCCCTCAACCATTCATCAATTGGTGAATGGCTCTCATTTTATAAATTTGACTCAGTTCCCCACATATTGGAGAAAGTATGCCCTCTTCACTGTGAGGAAGAACTCCATTCAAATCCTTCCTTACTGAGTGATCCTGGGGAAGTCATAGTTTCTTCCACTCTGAGTTTCTTCATCTATCTGTCTATCTGTCTGTCTATCTATCTATCTGTCTATCTATCTATGTACACACACACACACACACACACACACACACACACACACACACACACACACACACATATATATATATACCTTTGTAAACCTTAAAGTGCTAAATATATGGTAGCTATTGTTTTGTTATGATGGGGATTCCTTTCATATATAGATTGGACTAGATGGTACCGGAGATCCCTTTTAGCAATTTGTGTTTCCAATTAATTCTGTGATTCGGCCATCTTTCTGGTATATTCCCAGGTGTAAAATCACTGGACAAAAGTTACAGTTTGGTGACTTTTCTCACATAATTCCATTTTTTTTTTTGCCAGAATATTTTGACCAATTCATAGTTCCACCAACAGTATATTAGTACACTTGTCTTTCAATGGTTCCCTTCTAATACTGACTATTCTCAAGTTGTTTTTTTAAATTATATTTTCAAACATTGCCTGCCATCTCCCCTCATTTCCCCCTCCATTATAAAAGATATTCTTTGCATGTCTCTTTTATGAGAAAAATTTTCTCATTCTGCCTTCTTCCTCCTCCCAGTACATCCCTCTTTATTACCTCTACATTCTTTTTGAGATCATCCCCACATAATTGACTCACACCCTCTGTCTATGTAGACTTTTTCTAACTGCCCTAATAATGGTAAATTTCTTAGAAGTTACATGTATCATGTATCTGCTTCCCATATAGGAATATAAACAGTTTAACTTCATTGAATCCCTCATGATTACTCTTTCATATTTACCTTTTTATGTTTCTCTTAGTCTTCTGTTTGAATCCTAAATTTTCTATTTGGCTCTGGTCTTTTTATCAGGAGTGCGTGGAAGTCCTCTTTTGAATTAAATACCCATTTCCCCCCTGAATGACTATACTTAGTTTGCTGAGTAGTTGTTCTTGATTGTAACATCAGCTCCTTTGCTTTCTGGAATATGGCATTCCAAGCCAACCACTCATTTAATGTGAAAGCTTGTGTGATCCTAACTATGGTTCCATGGTATTTGAACTGTTTCTTTCTGTCTGCTTGCAATATTTTCTCCTTGACCTGAGAGCTCTGGAATTTGGTTATAATATTCCTGGGAATTTTTATTTTGGGATATCTTTAGGGAAGTGATGGTAGAGTCTTTCAATTTCTATTTTACTCTCTGAATTTAAGATATCAGAACAGTTTTCCTTGATAATTTCTTGAAATATGATGTCTAGATTCTTTCTTTGATCATGGATTTCAGGTAGTCCAATAATTTCTAAATAGTCTTTCTTTGATTTATTTTCCAGGTCATTTGTGTTCCCAATGAGATATTTCACATTTTCTTCAATTTTTCCATTCTTCTGACTTTGTTTTATTATTTCTTGAAGTCTTATGGAGTCATTAGCTTCCACTTGCCCAATTCTAATTTAGAAGGGATTCTTTTCATTAGTGAGCTGCTCCCCCCTACCCCAATTGGCCAATTCTAATTTTTAAGAAGTTCTTTTCTCTAGTGAATTTTTGTGCCTCTTTTTTACCATTAGGACAATTCTAGTTTTTAATGTTTGTGTGTGTGTGTGTGTGTGTGTGTGTGTGTGTGTGTGTGTATGCTTCTTTTACCTTTAGGCCCATTTTGGTTTTCAATGTGTTATTTTCTTCAGTATTTTTTGTGCCTCTCTTTATTAAACTGCTAATTCTTTTTCACAATTTTCTTGCTTTATTCTCATGTCTTTTCCTAATTTTTCCTCTACCACTGTTATTTCTTTCTTGAATTCTTCTAGGAATTCTTGCTGGCCTTGGGTCTAGTTAACATATTCTTCGAGACTTTGCTTATAATTGTTTTCCCATTATCTTCTTCTAAGTTTATGTCTTGGACTTCCCTGCTACTATAGTAGCTTTTTAAAGTACATTAGATTTGGCAATTGAGATGTCACTTTGGAGAGCAGCAGTTTCAGTTGAAAGATGAGATTGGAAGCTTGACTCCCAAGAGGTAAGAAGAGAATGAGAGGAAAGGAAGCGAAGGCAGCATTTTAGATGCCCTTCTCAAGGAGTTTAGCTGCAAAAAGGAGGAGAGGTATGTGATGATAGCTAGCAGGACAGATGGATCAAGTGAGGTTTTTTTGGAGGTTGTGGGAGATGTAGACATATTTTTGGTAGCAGGAAAGCTGCCAATAGACAGGAAAAGATTGAATATAAGTGGGAGTAGAGATAATGAAGGGGACAATATGCTGGAGAAGATGGAGTGGAAAAGAATCACTTGTATGTATAGAGGAGTTTGCTTTATCTGGGAGGAGGCCCATCTCCTCATATGAGAGAGGAGTGAAGGGAGAGATAATAGTGGAAGGCATCTGAGAGATGTGTGATAAGAGGGAAGGGAAGGGCAAGAGGGAGCTCTAGGCAACAACCTCAGTTTTCCTCAAGGGAATGGGAGGATAGTGTGTGTGTGTGTGTGTGTGTGTGTGTGTGTGTGTGTGTGTGAGAGAATGTGGGAGACATAAGTGTGTTTGTAGGTAGTAGGGAAACAATAGAGACAGATTCAAGATTAGTGAGACAGAGGCATGATAGAGGGGGCAATCTACTGCAGAACATATGATGAAAATGAGTTTTTGGCTTGAAGTATCCTGATATTTTGTTCACACAATGCATCTGCAACATATTCATCCCTCTGTTTTCCATTGCCTAAATAGATGTCCTCCAAGTGTATAATGATAATCATAATTAACAATAACAACAACATTTATATAGTACTTACATGCTAGGCATTGTGCTAAGCATTTTATGATAATCATCTCATTTGATAAGCAGGATCATATACTTCTAGGATGACAACCCCATAATCCTTCATACAACTATAATATTTACAGTTAGGAAGGCCCTCAAAAAAAAATCAGTACAGTCTCCCCATTTCTCAGATGAAGAAACTGAGGTCTAGAAATGGGAAACTAAGTGCTTGAGGCTAGCAAAAGCTGGAGTCAGGATTTGACTTAGATCTCATAAGTCCAAGTGTAGCATTATTAACTTTACAACATGCTGCCTTTTGCTAACTGAAGGGATTTTTTGGGGAGTGGGGTAGTTGGGGAGTGAGGGTTGGCACAGTGGGAGAAATAACACAATCAGGCTAATATTAAACATGTTATATTTCTCCCATCTCCTTTAGACTGTACCAGGAGTGGGAAGATATAGATTTTGAACTAATTTACAAATAAGACAGGCCTGCAGGGATAAAAATGGGCAGTGTTAGACTTCTTCCTTCAGGAATAATGAGTTTCTCTTAAAAGAAAAATCTCTGAACCAACCATGAGTATAGAGCAGAGTAAAGGTTTACTTTTCTACACTACTTACATGCAAATAGGGAAGGAAAAATGAGTTTGCATTTCAGCTTGTAAGGTTGCAAAAGAAATCTATCCTTTAGCAATTCTGAGATTTTCCTCAGGCTTAGGTGAATACAGGACATTCATTAATTAATTAATTCATTCATAAAACATTTTAAGCACTCACTGTATGTAACCTGAATGAATTATTTCTTTTTTATTTTTATTTTCAGTTCCAAATTGTCTGACTCTCTCCTCCCTTCCCTCACTCATTGAGAAGGTAAAAATATCATACCTGTTATACATATGAAATATAGATGCAAAAAATTTCCACATTAACTATTTTGGGAAAAAAAGCAAGAAAAATAAATCAAAAATATGCTTCAATCTCTGCTCAGAGTCTATCATTTCTCTCTCTGAAGGCAGATAGCATTTTTTGTCATGAGTTCCTTGGAATTATTGTGAATCATTGTATTGATCAGAATAGCTAAGCCTTTTACAGTAGATTATCATTACAATATTATTGTTACTGCATACAATATTCTGCTAGTTCTGCTCACTGCATTTTGCATCAATTCACATGTCTTTCCAGATTTTTCTGAAACCATCCTCTTGTTATTTCTTACAGCACAACAGTATTGCAGCACTTTAATATCCCATAACTTGATGGGCATCCCTTCAATTTCTCATTCTTCACCATCACAAAAAGAGCTGCTATGAGTATTTTTGTACATATAGGTCCTTTTCCTTTTTCTTTAATTTTTGGAGAGATAGACCTAAAAGCAGTATTGCTGGATCAAAGGGTATGCACAGTTTTATAGCCCTTTGGGCATAGTTCCAAATTGTTCTCCAGAATGGTTGAACCATTTCTCAGCTCTATCAACAGTGTACTTATTTTATAATTTTTATTAGTGTACTTATTTTTTCACATTCCCCTCCATCATTTGTTATTTTCCTTTTCTGTCATGTTGGTCAATCGAATGAATCATTTCAAAGCAAATGGTATATAACCTAATTAATGATAGTAACTCCAGGTGATCTAGTCTCATCTCCTCCATCTCCCCTACATTAGGAAGATCATGTCGCCTTCCAGTTCAAGAAGCTCCAAAGGTTTCCTATTACCTCCAAAATTAAATACAAACTCTTCTGACAGTTAAAGCTTTGCAAAATCTGACTCTGGTCTAATTTTCACCTGTTGTTCACACGCTCTAAAGTCCAACCAGTGGGCCTCTTTGCTGTCTTTCACATGTAACATTTCATTTCCTACCTCTGTATGGCCTTTGTATAGACTGCCCACATGCTTTGAATACACTCCTTTCTTGCTTCTGTGTTTTAGAATTAGAACTCATGGGGCAGCTAGGTGACTCAGTGGATAGAGCACTGGCCCCAGATTCAGGAGGACCTGAGTTCAAATCCAGCCTCAGACACATAACACTTACTAGCTGTGTGACCCTGGGCAAGTCACTTAACCCCATTGCCTAACAAAAAAAAAACAACCAAAAAAAAGAATTAGAACTCATCTCAAATGCTATCTCCTATGTGAGGTTTTTCCTATACTCCCCTCCTGCTACAACCCCCAGAAATTACATTGTATTTACTGTGTATGTGTGTGTGTGAGTGTGTGTGTGTGTGTGTGTGTGTGTGTGTGTGTGTGTGTATATGACCCTAGACATAACCCTGTTTTCCTCCATTTCCTCAACTGTAAAATGAGCTGGAGAATAAAATGGCAGACCAATTCAGCATCTTTCCCAAGAAGACTCCAAATGGTGTCATAAAGAGTCAGACATGATTGAAAAATGATTCAACAACAAAAAAGTATATTTAGGAACTTTTTATCAGGAGGAAATCTATAATCCAGGGATTCTGAATCCTTTAGCAGTCTGGTAATGTTTATTCACCCCTTCTCAATAATATTTTTTTTCACATTTATACAATACTTTGTTGACATAAATTATCTATATACATAATCTCATATTTCCTCATTAGAACTTTGTAAGGTAGGCAGCACAAATACTATGGTGCTCATGTTACTTATGGAATTGATGCTCAAAAGTGCTTCCTTGAGGCCACATCGCTAGTTAGTGGCAGATTTGGTGGTTCAGTCTAGATGCATTTCTCCTCCTATCCCATAATCCTGCTTCTACAATTCACATTCTTGATCTGGTAACTGAGGGACATCTATAAATAATAAGTGGAATTCTTTTCTTCCTTCCTTCTGTTATTCAACAAGTATTTAATTTGCACTACTGCATACATGACACTATGTTAGATGGCATGGGCATACAAAGATGAATGAGACATAGCACTTATGTGAGGAATTCCATAGCCTCCCTAGCCCACTAAAGGAGGAACCTCCAAAGAAAACTGTCAAAATAAGACTATCAGTAATGCCTGAAAGCTCCTTCCCCATTCAAAGAGCCTGAAATTCCTGGAATTTCCTTTCCCCAATGGAATGAATCAACATCAGTCCCTAGGTTCAGGTCCCTCTCCCTCCACCCTCACCCAATTCCCAATCCTTCTCAACTCAGATAAGAAACCTATAGAAACCATCCAGAAAATTTATTGGGTTAAGATACCCAATTCCACCCAGGGCTTAGTGGACTTGATATATTTTCACTGTCTCTGATTGCTCTTTTTCGTAAGTATGTCCACAGCATTGTCTTTTTGTGTGCTCCATGTTTCTTAGTACTGGACTTTGATATTTCAAACCTTACTAAGCCTGTATTACTACAACCTATTCTAGAGAGACAAGCTCTTCACCCATAATGCAAAGCAAAACATATGAATAACACATGAGTGGCGAAGATGATACTGGCTATGAAGTACTGAGGATAGCAAAAATTTCTATCTGGTGGAGTAAAGGTCTAAAATTAATTTCTACCTTAAAATATTACAATAGTTCTCAAACTTTTTGATCTCAGGAATGCTTTTCACAAACAATAGTATTTTTAGATGCATAAAATAAAACCACAGGATTACAAAATAAAACCAATTATCTTGAAAATGAAGCTTTTTTTTAATCATCCAATTTCATGAACCCTTTGGGGATATATGGAATCTAGAGTAAAAACTCCTGCTTCTGAGACAAGGGTTACACAAAACACACACACATACATACATACATACACACACACACACACACACACACACACAGAGAACATAATTTTTTCTTACTTTCTTGCTTTGTGTCAGTCATATCCCCCTCAGACTTTGAACCTCCGTAGGGTAGGACCTTCTTTCTCTATCTTGCCCAGCTGGGAGCCCTCTAAAGATTGGACCTCCCCTTTATCAACATTAGCCAGTCAGGTCTTGAGGAAAAAACTTTGTTCTCTCATAGAATGATGATTTTTTTGAAGGGCAGAGCCTAGATCTCTTCTTGTCTCTCTCACAGCTAAGCTGAGCAGAGCTGGGCACATAACAAGTCCTTAGGACATTCTGGGTGAATATAGCTTTGTAATCATCAGTAAAGTCCTTCTGTCTTCCTTCTCATCACAGTATTGTCCCCCTATCTCCACCCCTATTTCTCTTCAGCCTTAGCTCTCCTTTTGTCTCTTCTCTGCCCCTGTGCATCTTTTTTAACCCCACACTCCCTCCCTGATACCTTTACTTATTCTAGTCCCCTGTCTGGAATATCCTACCACCTCTTCTGAGAAGTTTTCCTTGACCCTCCTCAACTCACAAAGTTCTTGTCTCAAATGAAATCCCAGCAAGGATTGGGAACCTAGGGTCACAAACATCTCTTCACCCTCTTGGGTTGTACAGCACTGAGATCTCAATTCATCTCCCTGCTGATCCATTTCTGTAGCCTTCATTTAACTTGAGACGCTGAATAGTTAGTGATCTTTTCAGGAACGTATGCTTTGTCTCTCCAGCTAGACTATGAACCTTTCAAGGACAAAGACCTTGTAGGAGAACCAAGAGCTTGGCACTTGGAAGATGTTAGTGTAATGTGTAGTTAGTGTAATGATGTTTGGGACTGGTATGTGTTAGGAGTGTGTCTGCTGCTGCTCCCCATGGGGAAGAGGCTGGGGAGACTGCTTTCAGGAGAGATGTAATAATAGGTAATGGAAGTATCTTGGAGAAACTTTGAAGCATATACAGACCTTCTGTAACTGATTTTGGTCTGCTAACCACTTGGTAAGTGGCAGCCTCTTCAACTAGCTGTGATTCTGGAACCAAAACTTGGAGTGCCTTTTGCAAAGGCCTCAGTTGCTCTCACCCCCTCACTCTGTTGAAGAATTTCTCTTTTGGTGCGACTCCTTTGATGATGGGGTCTGGTGAGAGATAATGCTGTAAGGGGAGAGGGCTTAGGTCTCTCTCTGAAGTCAATGTTTGGCTTCATGAGTACAGGTCTCCAATTTTTGCTTGCCTTTCATTTTAAGTGTGGGAGAGAATAATAGGGAAGTTCTGGCATTAGGAGAATCAGGAGAGTGAGCCTTCAGGAGTCCAGGAGTTTGAGATTCTGGTATTTGAGTACGTATCTGGGAGTATGAGGTTTGAGTCCATTCAAGAATTGATGCCCCCAGGAACAGAAATTGAGACAAGGACTCATCTAATAGTAATGACACATTTGAACAGGAACCTGGTGGGATTAGTACAATGCAGAAACTGGTAAGTATGAACACATTTTCCCTATGGATGAAGGTAACAGGGGAGAGTGTGCCCCCAAAGTGTTGGGGGAAAACATTTATACATTTCAACTTGCTATATCTTCAAAGTAAATATCCTTTTGTAAAAGCTAATTGATGTTAAGTGGTTTATGTGGAACTGGAGTTCTAGTCACTGAGAGCTAACAGTGGGGAGAAACCATTCAGAATGTGGGTTTGGGGCAATAGCAATAGCGACAAGATTCCCCAAACCTCTTAAGTACCCCTAGAGCCCTTAGGGGAAGGTGTAGCTGGCCTCACTCTGGAAGACAGAAGCCAGAGCATGCTTGCTACAAGAGTAAAGGAATTATTGACTAGTTTCAGCCTTCAAAGCTGACTGTGAACATGGTAGAAAGATGAGACTTACTCAACAATACTTATGGATAATCCACTGTATGTGTAAGGGCCTCTGAGGTAGGCACATAGGGACATAAAAGAAAAACAAAAGATTCATTTTCAGGACTCAATGGGTTTACAGTATGACAGGGGAAGAGTAGGTCCACAGAAATACAACAGGAACAAAGATGGCAGAAGAGTCTTCCGCAATGAATTAACTACAAGTTGAGCCAGGCTGTTCCCCAGAGTTTGAGAGCAGGTGCAGGAGTCAGGTTTAAAAAGAATACATTAGTGAGGTCCACAGTGAGTGGCCTGTGGACCATAAAGTAGCCCATCATCGACAAGTGATTGTGGATCATCAAGGAACCCCCAAGTGCCCCTGACTCTCACCCCTCTCATTTAAACAGATTCTGTGAAGTTGAAACTGGGTCATCCACTTCCTCCAGGGAGGTGCATTATATTTTTAAAACTAGGTTTGAACATCACCAGGTGATGAGCTTATAACATTGCTTTCTCTTCAGGCACAGCCTCAATTTATAAACCTTATTTTTAGCAGGAGAATAACTGGGTTAAGTTGAATGCTACTAAAGCATTAAAATACCCACATGCAATGGCATTTGTCAAGAAAAGATGCCCAGAGAGGGCTAAGGGGGCAAAGGACTTCATCTGTCCCTGTCCTGCATCATGAAGAGTAACAGAAGAATGAATATGATGTTATTCCACAACTTTGCAGACAACTTTTAGCCCCTGAACTATGTTTATGTTTGCTCCTTTTGCCCTGACATTTCCTTCTCCCAGTGATAATGCTTCACATTTATAAAGCTGTCTCTCTCCAGGGTGTTTATCTGAGCTTCAAGTAACTTATGTCTCAGGAACTTTGGCTCTGAGCACACATGGAACAAGTTCAACTGTAGAGTCCTCTCTGTAAAAACAATTTATGTGGCTTATACCCTGGAGTGCTCAGTAAATGTTTAACAACTGGCTCTTTGGGAAAAAATGTACACAAGACATACTTTTAAGTTTAATCTGCATTTTTAACATTTTTATCCATCACTTTATTGAGTTGAGACAATTAATAAAACAACGGATCAAACTCTGACTTGTAGTGTTAGCTGATTTCAGGTAGAAAATTTAACAACTGGCTTTCAGTCAACTCTAGCACACCACTTTGTCCCTCCCCCATACATGTAAATGTAACTTGTGATTCTCTAAGGGTCCTCTTCCTTTGCCCCTTCCTCCCTGATCTTCTATAAGCAATGAGTATAATGAAATATTAACAAAAATTAATAACAACAAAAACCAATAGAATAGCTCCCTTTCCCCCTAATTTCCCCTCCTCTTGAGGTTTAGCACCATCACTATAACTTACAATCCAGACACAAATTGCATTAACCCAAGCAGATCATGAGGACAATGGCTCCTGTGTTCAACTGCTTCTCCTTAAAGGGAATCCATTCACTCCTCCCACTTATACATTTTTTTGATCTTCATTATTGTCCATTTGTTGGTCAGGTCTTGTGCTTCTCCTTGTTGGATAAAAAGAGGATGGCATGGTCCATCTTCTCTCTCTCTTGAATCTAGAAGTCAGAAGAACCCAAAGAGACTGAAGAGACTCCTGTTCTCCTCTGTATCCTATCTATTGTAGGATTAATATCAGCTAAGGTCCTTGCCACTAGCCTAGGCTAGTTTTTCATGTAACTGTCCTAAGACTTAATTGGTCTAGGCACTAAGATTTGAGTAATTGACTGGCTGTTCACCTACCTGCAAAAGCCACCTAAGGAGGATTCATTGTCTCCTTCCTTAGGGTTGCCCCAATCTTCAGACAGGTGTTGGCATGGTCAACACAAAGACAGGGAAGTTGCCCCCAACTGAATTAAGGCTTTGTCTTTGTTGAGCATCTTTTCTAGGCTGCATCTAAGTAAACCATGTTTTATTAACTGTTAAAAAGTCTGTGAGTGTCTCATGAAGTTATAGTCCTGAACCTGAAGCACTGGAATCTGAAGTCTAGAACTCTGGCCTCTTTCTTTATATGTCAGAAATAATCCCATTACACTGTAAGCTCCTGGATAGCAGGGACTGTATCTTTTTTCCTTCCTCTTTTTCCAGAATTCAGCACAAGGTCTTGCTCATTGTAAGTGCTTTGTGCTTATTGAATTGACCTGTTCAGAGGAGGGTAGATGAGTTCACTTTGGAACTCAGAATACCTCCAGACAGCTTGAAAACCTGCTTCCCAATAACACTTGGATTGGGGGCAGCCTTTGCAATGATCTCAAAAGGTCAGGGGCTTATGTATACTTTCTCAAGATGTCACTGGATGCGCCGATATACCAGACATATGGAGATAATGAAACTGAAAGAGACATTGGAAGCCTTGGGAATGCTTATGGAGGTATAGTACTGAAGGGAGTCACCATTTCCCTTAAGCTCAATCACATTAAGATATAATAAAGGACTACTCAAAACTCAGGAATATTACTGTGCACTTTCTCTTTCCCAAAGTACTCTTTGTATCAAGGGAACATCTTCATTTTCTGCCATAAGTCACTTTTGCTCTTTCCCTTTCTCGCAGCATTCTTTGTCTCTCTTATCTCTTCCCCAATCCCTAACCTTCTTCCCCACTACCCTCTCCACCCTGCCCAATTCACCATCTGTTCTTTTCGTCTCTTTCTTCCTTTTTGTCTTTTTTAAAGCCTTTTCTCCCTCCTCCATCTTTCCCTTTCAATAATACAAGGCGCACTTTGACAAACATTCATTGTATGTCTTCCATGTACCAGGCATCTATGCAAAGCTATGAGAATACAAGGACAAAAATGTAGTAGACCCTGCCCTCAAGGAGCTCATTCAGTTGCTTTTCTTGAGGTTTGTTTTTGCCTCTGTTGGTTTTGGAATTTTCTCTCTGATTTTTATCCTATTCTCCTTGTCTCAAACATATATCTGTCAGGGCACAAGAGGTCTGATTCTGTTTGGTTTGATTCAGAACTTTTTTGGTGAATATGGTTCTGAGCAAGATATTCTGTGGTCTAGAACATCTCCTTATCTTACAGTGTTGCTCATGAACCTGAATCTTGATTTTGCCCTCTAGAGTGACCATTATTACTGAATCATTCTTACCTCTGTTTATCCTTGTGTGGTCAGGCCCAGGTATCATTGGTTATATTCTGGATGGGTCTTTAGTAAGAAAAAAATGTTTTTTCCTTTAAAGAGCTGGAAGATATTTTGTTAACATTAATTAGTGTCTTTATGTTTTTATATCACAACTAATTTCTTATACAACTTTCCCTTCTTTCCTTGACCCTTCCCTTGTGATAATGCAAAATAAGCACATAAAGCTGACCAGTACAGCAACTATATCAAACATTCCCATTGAGCATCCATACTCTTCTAGCCTCTGAGTCAAGAGTTGACAATATTGTTTTTTAGTTCTGTTGCCTTTTTGTGTTGTTTTAATTTATCTCATTGCAGTCTTTTTCTCTTGATTGGAAGGATGACAGGTGGACAGCCAGAGTGGTCCATCCATATCCTCTTGATGTTGGGAGAAAGTGAGGAAGATTTCAAGCACATTGGGTGGGCTCCTCATGACAAACTTGTGGGAAGAAATGGACAAATGTTGCATAGGGTGGGACAGGCATGGATTAGTTGCAAACTACATCATCAGGGAACTTCTGAATCAGTGAGTTTACAGATTCATTTGAGGATTTGGATATTGTAGTTATTGTGCATATTGTCTTTTGGTTTTACTATATTTTCATCAGTTCATATAAATCTTTGTGTGTTTTTCTGAATTCTCACAGATGGAGTTTCTTATGCAGTTCCATTATATTCATATACCTTTTTGTTCGACCATTGTGCAATTGCTGAGTATGCATTCTGAGCTACTTTTCAAAGGATTGCAGGATCATCGACTCTAGAATGGATCTTAGAGGTCATTGAGTTCAATCCCTTCATTTTACAGATAAGGATGAACCTGAGGCTCATCAAGGTTAAATAATTTGACCTTGCCCAGGAGACTATGGGCAGTTGGGTGGCACAGAGGATAGAGCACTGGGCCAGAAGTCAGGAAGACTCCTCTTCCAGAGTTCAAATCTAGACTCAGACACTTACTAGCTCTGTGACCCTGGGCAAATCCCTTAACCTTGGTTGCCTCAGTTTTCTCATCTGTAAAAATAAGCAGAAGAAGGAAATGGCAAACCATTCCAATATCTTTGCCAGGAAAACGCCAAATGGGGTCATGAAGAGTCAGACACAACTAAAAGATGGCACAAAACCAACAACAAAATGTTCAAAGTCAGATGGATTGTAATTGTAAAATTGAGATTTGAACCCAGCTCCAAATTCTCTTTGTTACCACAAAAAAGGGCCACCATAAATATTTTGGACCTTTATTTTGGTCTTTGACTTCCTTAGGGCATGTGAGTGGAGGAACTGCTGAGTTAAAGGATACAAACAGTTTAGTAGCTTTTCTCATGTCATTTCAAGTTGTTTTTCTATAATGATTGGTCAATTCAGAGCTTTATCAATATTATATTAGTATACCCTTTTGTTTCTCAACAGAAGAAACTGAGGTCCAGAGAAGGTAAATCAGTTGCCAAGATCATCCAAACGATTTATCAGAGGTAGGCTTAGAACCTGGTGTCCTGCATCCTGGAAAAGTCAGATGCAGCTGCATGACTGAGCAACTACAATCGCTCCTGAATCCCAGATGATTAAAATGGATTGTGTCCAAGGCCAAAAGGTGTCAGCTGTAAACTCAGGTCCCTGTTTTTCATGGGAAACAGTAGCCTTGTTGGACACCACATCTTCTGGGTTCTGTGACTGAACTATGTATGAAGAGGGAGTGGGGTCAGGGTTTAATTCAGGCATACCTCACTTATGGAAAACCCATTGTACCAATACATGCTTTTTACAGCATTAGCTGAGCAGAGAGGAAGAGAAGCCAAATTCTTGCACCTGGTGATAGTCTGTTCATTCTGTCTTATTAGCTGTTATACTCTCTCTTTGCCTGCCTTCAGGAAGGTAACAAAATGCTTCCCCACATGAAGTAACTCCTGGGTATTTCTATTCTACCACTCTAGTTTCAGATGAAGCTCCCCTTGGCCAGAAGAGCCAACTGGTCAGTGGAACTGAATTGAAATGACTTTTCTCTTTTCTTGACTCAGTGCCCATTTATTTTCCCCAGGTGTGTAGTTGGAATCTCCAGGCAACTCCAGCTTCACTTCCCACTGGAAATTGCCTAAGGTCTTTCTTGCTTTCTCAGGGTTCCTTCAAGGCCAGAAATTCATAAATAGACTGACTATTTGGTTTTCTCTAGCAGACTACTGTTAGTTTCATAAATGGAACACACTGAAAATTCCCAGAGTACTCCCTGGCCTGTGCCCATCACCCTTCCCCCAACTTCCTTTGTTATTGTAGATTGGTTGTGGTGTTTTTTGTTTATATTATTAATGCACAGATCTAGTCATGTCACTTTAATAGCTCTATATTACCTTCTGAGGAAAATTTTAATGGTATTCAAGATGCAATCTGGTGTCACTCTAACTTTCTAGCCTTGTTCTATGTTACCATCCTCCACACTACCTTCCAGACAAACTGGTTATTCTCCATTCTCTGTATGTATCTCATGTTTCCTTATTTTTCTGTTTTCGCTCATGTCATTCCCCACACTCAGAATGTCACCTCTCACTGTGACTTCTGCCTGCTGAACTCTCTCCCATCTTTTTTTAAGACAATCCAGTAAATTTTAATTTTTGAACTCAAATTCATTATTTTTCAGTCAACAAAAACCAGTGTTGTCTTCCTTTTATTTCTCTACCCCAAGTCATTTAACCTCTGTTTGCCTGAGTTTCCTTAACTGTAAAATGGGAAATAACAATAGCACCTGCCCTGAAGAATTGCCATAAGGATAAAGTAAGATAATATTTGGAAAGTGCTTAGCACAGTACCTGACACATAGTAGATGGTATAAAAACACTCCACTCTAACTGGCTTACTTGCCTTTTTTTTTTTAAAAAAATAATTAATTAATTTATTTTTAGTTTTCAACATTCACTTCCATATGATTTTTTTTCTGCCTCCCCCCTCTTCCCCTCCCCAAGACGGCATGCAATCTGATATAGGCTCTACTTATACATTCACATTAAGCATATTTTCACATTAGTCATGATGTATAGAAGAATTAGAACTAATGGGAGGAACCTTGAGAAAGAAGAATTAAAACAAAACAGCAAAAGAAAAAGAGAGCAAATAGTATGCTTCCATCTGCAATCAGACTCCATGATTCTTTTTCTGGATGTGAATAACATTTTCCATTGTGAGTCTTTTGGAGTTGTCTTAGATCCTTGCACTGCTGAGAAGAGCCAAGTCTATCAAGGTCAGTCATCACACAATGTGATGTTTACTTGCTTTTTAACAGTTATATGACAAACATTTATTAAGGGCTTACTATGTGCCAGGCCTGGGGCTATGAATAGAAGCAAAAAAAAAATAGTCCCTGTCCTTGAGGAGTTTATATTCTGAAGGGGAAGGTAACACATAAAAAGAAAAGCTGCAGAAGGCAGGGAAACACCTGGTGGGGAGAGTTGTGGCTAAGTCCAGAGACTCAGACATGGCTGCTTTGGGGCCTTTCTCAAAATAGAGGTTCTGGGAAGAACTTACTGGTGGGAGAAGAGCAGTGGAGTCATGAGGCATCTGAGGCATGTTCACTAAATCTGCATGCTATTTCTACTCTACATTTCATCTGCCATTTCTATCTATACCTTCGCACAGGCCAAGCCCATTATTTGGAATGCCATCCTTCCTTCCCACCATCTTTTGGAACCCCTAGCTTCCTAAGGCTGAGGCCAAGTGCTACCTCCTTCAAGAGACTTTCCCAAATCCCTCCGGTTGTTAGTCTTGTCTCTCCACCCCTTCCTTCTCTGAATATCTTTTTTTTTTTTGGTATGCATCCAGCTTTCATTCATCTGTGACTATATGGCATCCTACTAGGAACATATAAGTTCCTTGAAGGCAGGGACTAATTTTTGTATTTGCATACTCAGTGCCTAGCCCAGGGTCTGGCACTTAATAAATAGATGCCTGTTGATTGATCACCAGATAATTTTTTCTTTCCTCCATTCAGAGAAAGCTTTGCAAGGGAGGTGAGATTAGAGGAGGACTCTTTGTTATTAGGAAAATGCATGAACAGGGAGGGCATTTATCAAGATGATAGGGGAGAGAGAAGAGAACAAAAAGTTTTAACCAAAGAGTGTGGTGTATAACTATCATCAGTCTTTCTCTCTTTTAAAAAAAATTATTGATGTCTTCTGGTTCTTATATCACCATAGTATCCCATGTATCTTTCCTTCCCCCTCTCAGAGAGCTATCCCATATGATAAATAATGTTTTTTCTTTAGTGAGGAAAAAAATTAGCAGAACTAATCAATACATTGAGAAAGTCTGAAAACGTGCAATGTGTAACACTTGTGTATCTCCCACTTTCACCAAGGAGTAGGTTGGGGATGTCTTCTCATATTTCTTATTCAAGTCCCACTTGACCTTCATAATTTTCTTACATTTTACTTTTGATTTTTGTATGTCATAATTCTTTCCATTTCTATTGTTGTCAGTACTCATGAATGATATTGGCCTATAATTTTCTTTCTGTGTTTTATCTTTCCATGGTTTAGGTATTAGCACTATACTTGTCTCATAAAAGAATTCTAGTAGGGTTCTTTCTTTTTTCAGTTTTTGAGCATGATGGGTACTAACTGTTATTTAAAGGTTTGGTAGAATTCTCTAGGAGTTTACTCCCTGCCTTTTTCAATCTCTTCCTGCTCCTCGTCTCCCCTCCCCCCCGTAGGTTCTTTTCTTTCTGAGATTACCTTGCCATCATTGCTAGCCCTTGATTTGACTGTGGTGCATCACTCACTCAGCTCTAACCCCCTTCTCCCTTTTCCCCCTTTCATGTACCCTCCCATACTAGCATTCACCAATAGGCAATATGTCTCCAGGTTCTGTCAATAATGCTTCCTGTCCACCTCTTCACCAAAGCGTCTCTCAGATTTCTGCCTATGTACATTCAGAAAGAAGTCTCTTCCTGGCTTTTCTGTTGTCACTGTTGCTGTCTACACTCCTCCAGCATTTCTGTTGTTTGGGGTGTCTGAGATGCAAATAATCTCTTCAATTCTGGTTTTCTTTCTAAAAATGTTTCAAATTCTTAATGTCCATTTTTTGTAACACATTCTATTCCCTCCTCTTTTTTCTAATGGGTGCAGAATAGTTTTGCATTATTTAAATCTCCTTTCTTTTGCATTTGAAGGCCTTTCTCCTGATGGCTTGCAAAACTTGTTTCTGAATTGAATTATTAAATTTAACCACTATGTGTCTCAGAGTTCACAGTCTTGGATTTTTTTTTTCTGGAAGCAATCTGTAAATTCTTTTAATTGGAATTTTATATCTGATGTTCAGAAGTTCTGGGCAGTTCTCTTGTATTATTTCCTTCATTATGGTATTAAATTTTTTCATCTTGTCATGTTCTTCTGGGAGATCTAAGATCCTTAGGTTTTCTCTATGTATCCTGTCCTGGAGATCCAGATGCTTTACTTGCATAGGGAGCATATTTTCTTTGATGTTCTTGTTTTTTGCCTTTCTTCTTCTGGATTGTCTTTTACTTCTGTTTAGTTGTATTCCTAATCTATTGCTCTCTTTTGTTTCTTTGTATGCAAATTGAACTGCATTGTAGATTCAAGTATTTTCTATTCTGCTCATAATTTTTGCTGCACAAGACATAAATTCTGATCTGAAATTTTCATTTGTCTTTTAAACCACTGAAGAACTGTGTGTGGTTTCACGTTCTCCACTTCCACAGGATCCTCTGTCTCATCAAACGTTGGATTGTTTTCTTTTGTATTGCAGTATTTATATATTTCAGAACTCATTTACTAGATCTGGAGGCCATATTTCCTTTTGTTGTTTCTGTTGTTACTGATTATCTATTTATGTTCAAGGTCTTTGAGATTTCTCCTTCCTGGAATTTTTGGTACCTTCAGTCTTCCTCTTACTTCCCCTTCCCATTTATTTTCACTATCACTCACTTCTGACTCCTTTTCCTCTGATTGTGCTTTCTTTGGGTGCTGGATCTCAAAGCATCTTAGCCTCCTCCCACACTTTGCAATTTATAGCTCACCAGCCTAGGTCTCTGCCCCAGTTCTGGCCCCAACTGGGGGATGTGCTTTCCCCCTCAGGCTTAGTGGAGTGTTATACTGCTCTGCATACACACAGTGTTCTATCATGGCAACCTGTTCCACTCCTTCTGTTCCTTAGTTCTTTGGTCTGACATGGGCAGTTCAGAGCTTTGCAGCACTGGTGCTTAGGGTAGCAGCCCCTTAAAGGCTTTTGTTCCTGAAGGGCTATGACTGTTCAGGCTTGAGAAAACTTCCACAGCCTGTTTCTGGAGTCTCTATGGCACTGGAAAGAGAGAGGATAGGGGTGAGTTTTGATGTAAGACACTATCATGTTCTTGGGTCTGCTAGAGTGACCTCACTGTTAGTAGCATGGGAGATGGGAGAGGGGTGCTCAATGAGCTCAGAGTCAATGTCAGTTCCTAGGTTTGGATTTTTCTTTTCTTCTTTTTTTAAAACTTTTTTTTTAATTCTTGCCATCCTAGACCATGGAAACAGCTGAAGTTGCTTTATTTTTGGTGCATAATTTCTGTTTTGAGATTTGAGAGGTCATGGGAATGGAGAAAATGTCTAGTCTACCATCTTGCTGCTCACATGATCCAGAAGTCTCTCCTTATCAATGTCTCCTGGTAAAATTGGAAATTGTTGGAGCTTATGCTTAGTACTGATTATAAACTTTAACTTTGTGATATACTTGATGCTTCTTCTTAGTATCCATTAAGATGGCCATTTGAAAAGGTCTTCAGCTGTATAACTGAGGGAGCTCACACATTACTCTAATCCTGTAGTCCATTCTAAAATCTTCACAACCTATGGTCCTAACTAGTCCTATTTTATTTCCTTAGCCTGGGTGTATGAGCAGTGCTTGGTCTTGGAACAAGCAGTCATTTTGGACAGCAGCAATAACAGGCCAGGCATTGCAGAATTTTTAATCTAATTATTAAAACTTATAGACTGTAGCAGCAATTTGTCTTGAAATAAAATGAAATTAAATTTATTTGCTTTCAAAGGGGGAAAAAAAACCCACCCAGAATCCAAACAACAGAGACTGAACAAAAGGCTCTTGGGAAAAGTCCTTCTGATAATTTGGAGTCTTTTTTCTTAGAGCATCCCCATTGTGATGGGAAAAGACTTAGCCTTGATGCTTGGATACATTATAAAATCAATAGATATGAAAATGAAGAAGGCTTTTGCCAATGCAAAAAGCAGAGATTAGAGAGGAACAAATGCTGTGACACGCAAATGCTTTGCTGTTAGCTGCTGGAGAGAGATGGAGGTGCTGATTGGAACAGTAATTGCTTTATTAGGTTACAGTGAGTGCTAGGAAAGTTATGAGGCAGAGGCAACAGATACAGCAGCTACAGACTACAGCTTGGGCTGAATTCTCAATTGCAGATCCTGAGATACAGCACTATTTAGGGTGTGACCAACACAGTATGAGCATGTCCAGGGAAGGGTGAACTGGGTGCTGAGAGAACCGTTCACAATGCCATGTAAGAACTGGTTGAAGGAATTAGGGATGCTTCATCTCCAGACATGAAGACTTAAGTGAGAGGTAATAACTGTTTTGAAATATTTTCTATTGCTTAGTCATGCCCAACCCTTTGTGACCTCTTCGTACCATAGCATGCTAATATTATCCATGGGGTTTTCTTGCAAAGATTTTGGAGTGGTTTGTCATTTCTTTCTCCAGTGGATTAAGGCAAACAGAGGTTAAGTGACTTGCCCAAGATCACACAGCTAGTAAGTGTCTGAGGTCGGATTTGAACTCAGGTCTTCTTGACTCCAGGCTCAGTAGTACTCTACCCACTGACCCATCTAGCTCCCCTGTTTTAAAGTATTAGGAAGGGTAGGAGAGAGATTAGATTCGTTCTTCCTGACATAAAAGGGAAGGATAAGAAGTAACAGAAGGAAATTTCAGAGAGGCAAATTTTGGCTCAAAATAAGGAAAAAATTTGTAACTGAGAGTGAGAGCAGTCTGAAAGTGGAATGGGTTTCCTTGGGAAGTCTTTAACTAGCTGGATGACCATTTGTCAGAGATGATGTCAAAGGAACTTCTGTTCAGTTACAGGTTGGATGAGTTGGGCTCTGTGGTCCCTCTCAATTCAAAGAATCTGTGGAAATGTCATGATTATGCTTAACAGCAGCCTGAAGGAGGCCTGGACTCATGCAGCAGTTGCTAAGTATACCAGAAGTGGCTTCATCTGCCTCATCACACCAAGTCTGCACCTTGGAAGCCCTAGCTGAACAAGCCTGCTATATTCCTTGGTTATTTGGCTGGCTTCATCTCCCTTGTTTACTTTGGGGCTTTTCCTTTATTATCTATTGGTAGAGACTTAAGGTTTCATTCATACCATGGCCTAGCAATGCTTCGCTTTTATTGAGTTAGTTGGTATGGGTGTTCTGATTCCATTATAAGAAATCCAAGATTGTCAAGAAAATCTAATATGTAACAATTTCTCCCAAAGAATCATGGATTCCCCCCCCCCCCAGTCCCTTCAATTTCTGCTCACATTCAAATTTTGAGCCCATCAAGTTTTCATAAGTGCTCTTGTTTCCCATGCAAAGTTAAATTGAAAACTTAGAACTATGCCAATTAGTTATCTACATATAGAACACTACAATTCTGGCACCAAGGGCAAACAGTACAAAACATGTCCTTAAATAAACCTTTAGAGTTAGCAGAACTATAACAGTTTTGGCACTCAAGGTAGGCAGTACAAAACATGTCCTCAGATAAACTTGTGGAGAGAACAGGGCAGAGTTGAACTGAGTAGGAGCTTGCCTGGGGTTTGATCATTCAGAGGAAAGAGCAGTCTGGTGGCAAGCCCAGTTGTTTATATGCTGTTGAAGACCTAAAAATGCTATTGACAATTTCTACATTTTGGTGCCCTGGGAAAAGCCCCAGGTGCTTTGCCCTAGTTCCAGCTTTGTCTACATTTTCCAGGAGTTTCTCCTTATTGCTCTTCTAAATCCTGTGTGGAAATGCACCAGAATCCTAAAAAATCCTAAAAAACAGATCCACACAAGGAGGAAAATACTACCCACCTCAAGGGATTATGAGAACTATGTAAGCTATGAAGAGCTATCTGAATCTTAGTTAAAATTACTATTAATGCAAGCATCTACAACTATTAATTGTTCTCCCAGACTATTTAAAGAACATGAATATAGTCCTTTGATACTGATGATATGGTATGAGGCCCCAATATGTTTGTGATGAAGCACAAAGCATTTTTTTTTGAGTGATGTAGAATGGGAGTGGGGGAAGAAGTAGAGAAAAGCAAGAACAAGTCTAGATAGGTTTCAGTGCCCTCAGAATGAGTGAAGGTTTGTTTTCTGTATAACCCAGCCATTAGGGAACTGCCTATAGCAGGAGGCCTACATGTGGGCACTGGACTTAGTAGAAGCTAGCACGCTCCTTTGGGTTAGAGACCCGAGATTGTATAGTTTTGCATTCACAGAAACCAGGAGTTGAAAGAGACCTCAGAGGCCATGTATCTCAACTTGTATCTAACTGAAACTCCCTTCTACAATATTTACAACATTCTGCCCAGTGATCACCCAGTCTCTGCTTAATGACTTCCAGAAAAAGGAAGTCTTTAATCTCTGGAATGAGCCCATTCCACTTTGGGATAGCTCTAAGAGTTAGAAAGGTTTATTTTTCTCCATTATCTGCTTAACTTTCATCTGATTCTCTGAAACTTCTATCCCTTGCTTTCATATCTATATTGACCTCCTGGATCTTATAATCCACATCACAAAAAGGTTCTTTATTTAACAACAAGGCTAGTCAGTATTTAAATGCAGCTTCTTTGGCTTATCTAAGATAATGTTAGATTTTTAAAAAAATATTTGATTTGTTTGTGACTAGGTGAGGGGGTCTTTGAATCTGTTAGTCAATTATCCCTTCTCACTTAAAGTAAGCAATAAATTGTCACCCAGATATTGTTAGTCAGAGGAAGACACATCTCAATTAAGCAATCAAAGACTTTAGAGTAAAATTTAAAAGTCCCTGAAAGCCATTGAAAG
The DNA here is from genome assembly GCF_003287225.1 of Phascolarctos cinereus. Taxonomy (NCBI): domain Eukaryota; kingdom Metazoa; phylum Chordata; class Mammalia; order Diprotodontia; family Phascolarctidae; genus Phascolarctos; species Phascolarctos cinereus. The sequence goes on from NW_027555625.1 coordinate 347,774,211, forward strand.
AATTGGAAGGATGTTAAAGAAAAATCTTTTCTGATTAGTTGATGGACTTGATCATGTCCTGGGGGCTTGTATAAAACCAGAACCAGTTCAGAATGCAGGAGATTTGGAATGAGTGGCAAGCACAGAGAAAATGACCCCTGAGAAACAATTGCTTGGTGGGAAGGAGGATAACTTGACAGGCTAAGCTTTCTCCTCTTCCCTTGTCCCCCTGGATCCTTATTCAGAGGATTTGGATTGTTTTCATTGGTGTTCTAGTGACATTCCCCAGAAGGCAGAAGCTGATGGCAGTATCTTCAGGCTGGATATAGTTAAGAAAGGCAGATTCAGACCTCTGTAAGGAATCCTGCAGGAAAGCTATATGGTACTTAAGAGGAACATTTTAAAGATTCCAGCAAAAGGGAACTCAGGATCTATGTTACCCCTTTGCGACAAGTACTCTGTAAGCTTGAGCCCACTTTCCCCTAGACTCTGTATGCACCTGTAGGAGAGTGTGTCACATATTTTTATTTTTGGAGGGGGGAGGAGGGAATGTTTTATACCAGCTATATCACTTTAGTGAATACAGATTTCTAAAAGCTAGTTAAGTCTGGCTGACATTAATTTCACTGTTAATCATGGAGGAAAACACATTAGTGGGGGCTCATTAGTTATAGTATTAGAAAACCACCTCCTAGTTGTGAACCGATCCAACCATTCTGGAGAGCAATTTGGAACTATGTCCAAAGGGCTATAAAACTGTGCATACCCTTTGATCCAGCATTACCACTACTAGGTCTGTATCCCAAAGAGATCATTAAAAAAGGGAAAAGGACCCACATGTACAAAAATTATAGCAGCTTTTCTTGTAGTGGCAAAGAATGGGAAATTGAGGGGGATACCCATCAGTTGGGGAATGACTGAATAAGTTGTGGTATATGAATGTAATGGAATACTATTGCAATATAAGAAATGATAAGCAGGTAGATTTCAGAAAAACCTGCAAAGACTGACATGAACTGATGCTGAGTGAAGTGAGCAGAACCAGGAGAACATTGTACACAGTAACAGCAACATTGTGTGATGACCAACTTTGATAGACTTAGTTCTTCTCAACAATGTAATGATCTAAGACAATTCCAAAAGATTTATGGTAGAAAATGCTATTCACATCCAGAGAAATAATTATGGAGTCTGAATGCAGATCAAAGCATACAATTTTCTTTCTCTTTTGTTTTCTTTCTCATGATTTTTCCCTTTGGTCCTGACTCTTCTTTACAACATGGCTAATGTAGAAATATGTTTAATATGATTATATATGTGCAACCTGTGTAAGATTGCATACTGTCTTGGGGAGAGGGGAGAGAGGGAGGGAGAAAAAAAATTGGAACTCAAAACCTTATAAAACTGAATGTTGAAAGCTCTCTTTACATGTAATTGGGAAAAATAAAATACTATTAATTGGGCAAAAAATGAAAACCACCTCCTAACCCTCCAAGACTACATTGTGAGGAGGATGAGTAGTAGCTGTACTCTTTGGACCCAGCATGCCAATGTGAGGGGGAGGGAGTGGTTGGGAAATTGATAATGTGCTCTAAGGTAATGTGTCACATATACAACATTGCAGAACTACCTAGGCATGTAGGATCATAGAATTAGCATTAGAAGCAACCTTAGGAGTCACCTGGTCCAGTTCCTTCATAATAGAATCACAGAATTTGAGCTGGAAGGGATCTTATACCATAGAATCCAACCACTTCATTTTATTGATAAGGAAATTGAGGTAGAGAGAGGTTCAGTGACTTGTTCTGAGTCATATAACTATGGTCTGAGGCAGTATTTGAAACCAGGTCTGGTTTTCAGAAGAGTCTCTGCTGTGGGAGCTAAATATTCCAGTATCTACTGGCCTGCTTCTCAGGGTCCCAAGACTTCTTTGACAAGAACAACTGTCCAAGAGAAAAGGGAGGGCCTCAGAAAGTGTTATCGAGTATGTATCAAGCATGACTTTGTGTCACAGACTTTTAATTGTCCAACTCTAAGATCCCATAACACAAAAGAATGTACAGGAGTCTCCCCTAGGACACACACAGACATACATTGAAAGCCAGTTGGGTAATCAGACTCTCCAGAGTTACCTTACTCATTAAGAGTGGTAGATCTCAAGTAATATTTCAGCTTGCTTTCTTCTTATCCAACCTGCAAGCACACTGAGCTCTATGGTCACAGCGTAAGGGCAAATTTAAGGAACACCAGCCTAGAGATCACCTAGTCAGTCAACGAACATTTATTAAGCTTTACCATGAGTCCCAAGAGCTGTGCTTAGAAACACAAAGAAAGGTAAAAAGTGGACCTTACCCTAAAGGAATTTATATTTTAGTGAGGGATAAGATGTAAATAATCAGATTTGTAAAAGACATATACAAAATAAATAGAAGGGGGCAGAGCCAAGACAGTGGAGTAGAAAGAAGCGATGCAGCTTATTTCTTGTCCACAGCTCCTCCAAATAGATCTATAAAATGCATGAGATGGAATCTTGATGGAGAAAGTCAGAGTAAGTCCTTTGTCTGGCCCAGGTCAGCATAGGGAGACAGACAGAGAGGACACTGCGGACAGGGTCTGGGCAGGAGCACAAGTGAGGAACACTTCAGCACCTTGGTAAAGGCTGTGTTATTTTTGTTGTGTCATTTCAGTCATGTCTGTGACTCCATTTGGGGTTTTCTTGGTGAAGATACTGGAGGGGTTTTCCCATTTCTTTCTCATTTTACAGATGAGGAATTGAGGCACTTAGCATCAATATTAATTATTTATTATTTATATTAGCATATTTATTATTAATTATAATTATTATATATAATTAATAATAATATCTAATGAATTATATATAATCGATAAACATAATTAATTAATTAATTAACAGCATTTGAACTCAGGTCCTCCTGATTCCAGGGCTGGGGCTCTATCCACTGTGCTACTTAGCTGCCCAGGAAAGGTGGCATACCAGTACAAAAGAAGGTCCCAGACTCACACCAGGGTACCCTCAGACCCACACTGAGGCATCACAACAGGGACGGGTGTCAGTCAATCACTACCCAATCCCTGGTCGCAGATCCAGGATGGAGCAAGGAGACCTTTACATAGCATAGGGAGGCCCAGAGCAGTCTACCCAGAAAGGAGGAAGTTCAGAAGCAAAGTAAATGAAAGATAATCTGAGCCAAGGAAGCAGCTGAGGAAACTGAGGTTGGCCTCCTAAAGCAAGTGGAATTTGTGCTGAGTCTTGAAAGAAGCTGGGAAAACCAAGACGCAGAGGGGAGGAGATAGAGTTTCCCAGGTGTTGCGGACACATGGACTCTAGGGATGGAGCGTCATATGGGAGGAACAGCAAATAGACTGGTAGAGCTGAAACAGAGTTCATGGAAGGGAGCAAATTATAAGAAGATTGGAAACTTGGGTTTGGATTATTTTTATAAATTTCCTACCAGTAGCCTTATTGAGAGGAGGCAACTAGGTGGTTCTCTGGATAAAGCACTAGGTCTGGAATCAGAAAGACCTGAGTTCAAAATCTGGCTTCAGACACTTACTGAATGTGTGACCCTGGGCAAGTCACTTAATCCTGTTTGTCTTCATCCACTGAAGAAGGAAATGATAAACCACTCCAGTATCCTTGCCAAGAAAACCCCATGGACAATATGGTCCAACCAAGGGGTCATGAAGAGTTGGACGTGACTGAATAACAAGAGTCTCATTGAGAGAGGCTGATGCCCTCTAGATGATTAGTGACAGATACTAATTTTTGCCCAACACATCAGCTTTCCTTAGCCCCCATTTTGTTGACATGCACAGGACCCTGGCTCATAAGCCTCTGTCCTGATGCAAGCCACAGACTTCTTGGGTGACCTTGAGCCGGTGCTTGGTTTTCTATGTCTCAGCTGGAAGATGTGCTGACTCATCTTTCTAAGAGGTTCTGAGGCGTAACTAATTAATGGTTGTGGAATACTTAGAGACGTACATGCTAAATAATCATCAGCCTCATTGATCACCATCAGATAGAGACTGTATTGTGCCTGCAAGGGTTATTAGGTGTCACTAGCACTTGTACATTTTAATTGATAATTATCTTCCCTGGCTCTCAGAGTCCAGGGAAAGGGGAAAATGAAATACCTTGGCCAAGCACCAAACTCACTTTTCCAGGGGCTCCTTTAGAGCATATGGCTCTAAAAGAAGGGGAAGACCATGACAACTGCAAGTTGTGAGCTTCTCTGAGAATCTCAATGACTTCCTGAGTCCTGAAGGTGGACAAGGGTCTTTTGCATTTTATGTCACAGTTATTACCTGATTTTCCCTCAAAGGATCTTCTGTGATCAGATAGAAAAATAGTTAAGATTCAGTGGCTGCATAGAACAACAGGCAATACTCCAGGGCCATAGGGCCCTTCCTTTTGAATTAGGAGAAGGAAGGCATAATTCGTCATCTGTTCCCCAAAAACAATATTGGTCGCTACCTTCCATAGGAATTCAGGTGTCTTTTTGTGTTTTTTTCATTGGTGTTATTAGTCATTGTTTATACATACACACACAGTAATACTACTTATTTTGTTTGACATCATTTCATATAAGTTTTCCCATTTTCTCTGAATTCATTATATTCCTTGTTTCTTAGAGTACAATAATATTACATTCATATGCCACCACATGTTCGGCCATTTTCCGCTTACTGGGTAATCTTCCCTCCCTGCCAATAAGGTGGATTCCTCATCTATATGCAGAATCCTGGCATAAAACCAGCATGTCAGCAATGAGTGTATTTAGTCTAGGTGCCCTGAAGAAGAGTGTCCTCTCGAAAGGGAGGAAGAGCATGTGAAAGTTGTATTCTTGGCTAAATCCAGGTAGAAGTTGGGTTGAGCTCCTATCCAATTCCTTGCTCATAGGGACCAACAATTCTTTTTCCCTTGAGACTTCAGTTTGCATTAACCTATCTCAGGTACCTATTATGTACTTAGCTCTATGCCCTAGTGTGCTTTCAGGGAAGTAGGACTGTAGCATCAAAACAACTTTTTCTTTGTAGGCGCTTAATAAAGACTTACTGAATTCAAGAGATGGATATGTAGAGCCTGTATAGTCTACTCTCTTCCATCTTACAGATGAGGAAACGGAGGCTCAGAGGAGTGAAGAGATTTTTCCCAAGGTCAAACAGGTAGTAAGAGACAAAGGTGTATTCAAAACCAAGTCCTCTGACTCCAAAGCCAGTGCTAGTTTTATTGAATCTCCTGGCAAGCACCTACTATGTGCCAGGAACCATGGGCGATATTAGTCATGCAAAGACAAAAAGGAAACAGTGTACAAAAGAAGAGTAAAAACCATTATAGAACTGGGTGTTCAGATATGTAGTAATTGCAGACTACAAGTGATGATTATAAAGAGATCTGTGTGTGGGCTACAGGAATTGGGAAAGACTGCCCAGAGGAGTTAGCAGAACTGGGCTGTCCAGAGCCAAACTTTTCTCTGATGCTCTGACTCCTGAGTCCCTTCAAGTTCTCACAGGATCTTTCAAAGTTCATCATATGAACACCAGTTATGCTGCAAAAGGTGTGGCTCTATCACTTTAAAAAATTACTCTGGTTGATTGACTCAGAGAGGTGGTAGGGTACAGCCAGAAGACCTGGGATCTAGTCTTTCCTCTGCCAATTACTTGCCCCAGGAGAGTCACATTACTTCCTTGAGTCACATTTTTTTTCAACTCTAGAATGGAAATAATTTCTGCCCTACCTCTCTCACAGTGCTGATGGGAAGATTCAAAGAGACACTTTGATTCAAGATGTTTCAAAGGTCCATGACTTCATCAGGATATTGGGGGTACCTCCATCAATGTAGGTCCCAATCTTTTCCAATCCTTAGCATGAGTTGCTATGGTGGAAGAATTCACTTCCTGGTAACCAGCCCTCAGTGGATGGATCTCGCTGGTCAAGCTGGCTCTCAGAGAATAGATACACAGCATATCATTCAGCCAATGCCCAAAGCTTTGCCCCCCTGGTAAGACTCACCAAAGGTTGTTTTCCATGCCTTTCCATGAAAGCCCAGGGTCATTTCCATACTACTAGATACATTGGGGGAGCATTGTCAATGGATAATCCAAAAAGGTGATGGATGTAAAAATGCTATAAGAAGCGTAATGTCCTGATCGCATGGCTAAAGTGAACTGACTTTTCACTGAAGCAGTGTGGTTCAGTGGAAGCCAAGGAGACTTGGATTCAAGTTCAACCTCTAATACATACTGACTGCATGAGACTGGGCAAGTCACTTAATCTCTCATTGCCCTAGGCCTTTGATTCTCAAAGTGTAGTCCATGAATCCCTGGGAGTCCCAAGATATTCTCAGATTGTCCACGAGGTGAAAATTACTTTCATAATAATACTAAGACGTTATTTGCCTATTAAAATATTCTTCTCTTTTTCAACTATATAATCTGTATGAGGCCAGAGTTTCTTCATATATTTCAATCAAAGCAACATATAACAGATTGAATGCAGAAGCAGACATGAAAATCCAGCTGGATTTGTAAAAATATGTAAAACAATGTTACTTTTTCACTATTTTTTTTGTTTTGAAAAATAGAGTAATTTTTACAAAAAGTTGTTTATGTTAACATGTAATGGGTTTATTATTTATTTTAAAATGAATTAATAAATTAGTATCTTAAAATTTATCAGTTTAAATTTTTATTATGGTAAATATTGATAGATTATAACCCTCATAAATGAAATCATTTTTTTGGGAGAGTCCTCAATAATTTTTGAGTAAAAAAAGTCTCAACATCAAAAAAGTTGGATGCTTTAGGCAACTCTGTTAGACCATAAGTTGCAGAGAAAATGCCAACTTGCATAGGCAGAGGGAGTATATAAATGAAGTTACAGGTCCAACCTCTCCTCCTATCTTTTGCCCCATTATTATTATTTTTTTTATTTGTCCACAGTGGAGTCCCTGCTTCTCTTCCCTTCCACTTTTCAGGTTGTTGAAAAAAAAGTTTCTAGCTGAAGTAGGATGGAGCACCACCCCTTCCTCCAGCTGGATCCCAATCTTAGAGCACCAGATGAACCTTGAAAGGGGTTCTTCTAATGAGTTCCATTTGCTGTGAATCCTTACTGTTGGCATTTTGGGGCCATAAGCTTATTTAACTTCATGACCCTCTCCTCCTCTTCCCATCTCCCTTATGGAAGCACTTTGCATTGTATATTCTCTAATTCAGGAGTTCTTAACCTTTTTGAGTATCATATATTCCTTTGTCAGTCTGATGAAGCCTATGGCCATCTTCTCAGAATGTTTTTAAATGCCTAAAATAAAATGCATAGGTTTACCAAGGAAACCAATGATGTTGAAATACAATTATCAAGATAGAAAAAAGAAAGTGCACAGACCCAAGGTTAAGAACCCTTGCTATAAATCAAAGTGAATTAAAATAATTTTTTTTTCATTTCAGAATTTCATGACAAAATCATTGGAGAAGCTTGGGGTGTTCTAAACCTTTAATGGAATCCCTTAGTGCTTCTTGGAGAGATGGGGAGGAGGTGGAATCATCCAAGTTCCACCTACCTGATGGTGCTGGATATTTGGCTTCTGTTACTATATTGAAGACAGTGAATCATAAGAGTAATGGAGCAATGGTGGGCATTGTGAAGATGGAGGAGAATAAAAAAAATTTCTGACACTCAGACAGATATTTGAGGGCTACAAAGCACTTTCCATATGTCAAGTCAAGTCAACAAGCATTTATTAAGCCTTTATTATGTGGCAGGAACTGTGCTAAGCTATGGGGATACAAAGAAAGGCAAAAATCTCTGCCTTCAAGAAGCTCGTAACTTAACATGCAAACAGCTATGTACAAACATTATATCTATATCTATCTAAAATAAATTGACAATGGTTGGTTGTTCTTCATCGTTTTTTAATTAGGCAATTGGGGTTAAGTGACTTGCCCAGGGTCACACAGCTAGTAAGTGTCAAGTGTTTGGTCTGAGTCCACATTTGAACTCAGATCCTCCTGACTTCAGGGCTGATACTCTATCCACTGTGCCACCTAGCTGCCCTGTTGTTCTTCATTCTTGAAGAGGCCCAAAATGACATCACTAAGTTAGAGTCAAGTTTCAGTGTGTCTGTTTGTGGCTGATCAGACCAATATAAGCTTGCAATGCTTTACCACGGATTGGGCACAAATAGTCTATGTGAACATTTGGGATGAATTCTTTAAATTTACACATTTCTTTTGAGCCATTTCAGTTCTGCTTTGCTCATAGAGTACAATACCTTTTCTGATGTGGGCATGTCATGCTGAGCAGTCCAGTGCCAGGGTCTCTCATGTTGCGCAATCAATTCCAGGGTTCTTGAGACCTTGAGAGTGTCCTTGTATCATTTCTTCTGACCATCACAAAGGGAAGGCCCTAGCATTAAGGGAGATGGAGAAAAGCATCTCGTAGAAGGTGGGATTTTAGTTGAGACGTGAAGAAAATCAGGAAGTCTGAGAAGTGGAGATGAAGAGAAAAAGCCTTCTAGGTATTAGGAACAGCCAGTGAAAAGACCTAGAGTTAGGAGTATCTTGTGTGTGGAATAGCATGGAGGCCAGTGTTACTAGCATACTTGGAGATAATTTAGGTATAAAAAGACCAGAAAGATAGAAAGTATATGGCTTATGTTGGGTTTTAAAACACAAACACAGGATTTTTTATTTAATTCTGGAGACAATAGGGAACCACTAGAGTTTACTGAATGGGGGTGGTGGTAGTGGTGGTGACACAGTTAGAACTTTGCTTTAGGAAAATCACTTTGGTGGCTGAGTGGGGGATGGATTAGACTGGGAAGAGACTTGAGGCAGGGAGAACAACCAGCAAGCTATTGCAATAGTGTAAATGTGAGGTGATGAGGCCTTACATTGGTATGTTGGAAGTAGCAGAGGAGAGAAGGAGGTATATATGAGAGATGTTATGAAGATTAAGTTGACAGGTCTTGACAATAGATTGGATTTTGGAGGTGAGAAAGTAAGGAGTTGAGGACGACGCCTGGGTTGTGAGCCTGGGTGAGTAGAAGTTTGGTGGTACCATTGAGAGTAAAAGGAAAATAAGGAAGAGGGGAAGGTTAAGGTTGGGTGGGGAGAGGAAAGATAATGAATTCAGTTTTGGACATGTTGAATTTAAGATGTCTATGGGACATCCATTTTGAGATGTTATCTCATTTCCACAGCCCTTGAAGGTATCCCTGTTGCTCTGAAACCAGCTTAATCTGTCTTCTTGAGTTGCCATGTTTTCCAGAAGCACTGGATCTAGAGGATGTAGGAGGCCTTGACTGTGTCAAGCAGAAGCCTCCCTTGAGCTGACATAATTTGTTATTTGCACCCCTAGCTGGACTCCTTGTGTGTCCTTGGGAGTTGAATCAGCTACACGACAGGCACCAGTTGGTTTGCAACAGACTGAGAAACTGCTTGTGTAGCTAGGACCCTTGGTAGATAAGCAGATCTTCATATCTTCATAGGCTAGCAGTTCCCAAGGGAAAAGAATGCTGTTTTTGCCATCTTACTTATTCATGTTGCCCTCCCTTTCTTTTGCCTTTCTCCTCCCCTTCAGGAAGGGATTATTTTTTCCCCCACCCCTACTGCTCCCTTTCAGCTCCCTTCCCATCCCTTGTTGTAACTCATAAATATGCAAGCTTCTGCCTGGATTGTGAACTCTTGTACTTGGTATAGGAGATCCACATGCATGTACATTTCTCTTGTAATCAATCCAGTTTCAACATATGTTTCATGCAGTTGTGATTTCTAGTTCTATCCCTATTGTACAAATGAGGTAACTGAAGCTTAGAGAGAGAAAATCCAAGTAGGTAGCAGAGCTGGAGCTGCCACTCGTGTCTTCTAACTTCAACTTTCATTCTCTTTCCACTAAATCAAACTGGCATGGGACCCAAACACATGCTCAGCTACAGTGAGTTTGAATGAGCACCTGAAGAAATCGTGGTTGGGGTGGGACAAGACACAATGGCATTGGGCAACAGGGACTTTGCATGAAGCCTTCATTTTTTTGTCCAGACTAGTAGTTTCAGTAGTGAGGAGGTTGTAGGTAGTGTGGTGCCTTGGAAAGAGAGCTAGCTTAGAATCGTGGGGCTTACACTCAATTCCTCTGATACTTGTTTTTGTGTGGCATTAGGTAAGCTGCTTAACAACCCCCTTCCCCCTCTTCTGCGCCTTTCAGCTGTAAAATGACATTCCAGTCCCAGATCTATGACCTCATCCTCCTAACTCCCCCCATCAATGCAGCTGGCCAACTTACCTGCCTGTGTAGGTTCAGAGTACCATTTTACTCCCATATTACTATGTCTTAGTGGCAGAGCTTGAACCCAAATGTTCCTCATTTCTTGATCATCCCACTCCACTACTCTCTAAGCTGCTGCTCATGGAGGTTTCATTCACAGAATCGTAGAATGATAGATATGGAAGGGGCCTTAGAAGTCATCTCTGAGCTACTCAGTCAGTCCCACAAGCCTAGAAGACACTCCCTTCTCACCCCTCTTTCTTGGAATCCTTAGAATCACCGAGGGCTCTCTCCTTTACCCTGAACAGGTTGCTTTCCTCAGAAGAGAACGTAAATTCCATGAGGGATGGGGCTGCTTCCTTTTTTTTATTTTTATATCCTCACTATCTACCTTAACAAAATTCCTGGCTTAATGAACGCGCGTTGACCGATTGCTTTATTGCGCTTTGTTAGTAAATGGCGAGTAATTTCTGTCTTTTCTAAAGGCTTTACTCCCCCAACCCCCTTCCCATCCACCAAAAAGCAAATAGTGATAGAGCTGTTTTGGGGAATCGGGTTTTTTTTTCCTTTTGGCTTTAATTAGAAAACATATTATCCAAAAGCTTCAAACCATAAGGAGGCCCGCAGGGTGGTCTCTGGTCAGCAACTGAAATTTAATAAAGCTGGGATGAGTCTTCCCTTCCTCCCATTTCTCTGCACCAGGCTGGATGGAGCCGGGGGCAGGGGTGGGCTCTGGTGTGTGGCAGTGGTGGGATATGGGCCAGCAGGACACAGAATAGGTCACTTGGCAAGTTGCTGCTGGGCTCCAAGCACTGACCGGAAACTTACAAGCTACTCTCTTCTCTGCCAGAGGTTCCTTTCTCCGCATTCACTCTTCCTTTTATTGACTTTGCTATAAACACCACCAGCCCCTCCCCTCCCAGGTCAGCGCAAACCCTTCCATTGATTATATTGGAACAAGGTTTGTTGTAAAATGAAATGCCTCAAACGCTGAAATGTCGTAAGTCCTTCGAAAGTCCATAAATCACCCAGGATAATGTTGTAAATGAGCAGAGCTCCTTATCCGCCAGGAAAATATGGCCCCATAAAACAGTTCTGACACGGAAGAAATCACCGCCTCACTCTCCCCGTACCTGCCACTAGAGAAGCGCCATCAATAATGGTTATGGCTGTTTGGTAAGCAAAGGAGTGAGGTTGTGTAGTTCTCCTTTAAAAAGTTCCTTCAAAGTCACTTTGCAGCCTGACAGCGGTGCCTTCCTGGGGCAGTAAATACAGTCCAATTATGAGCACGTCATGTTTGTTTTTACAGTTCGCTAATCACAAACTTTTTCATGTGTCTTTGCCAACCGCAACCTGCTTTTCTCTAATCGAAATTTATGGCTCTGTTGGGCTGTTATTGGAGATGCGGACGTTTGTACCAATATCACTCTTCTACAGTTAATCTGGCCCCACTGGTCGAACAAAAGGAACTATATCTTATTGCCCCCACCCTGCCCTTCTCCTGGGTTTGGAGGTCTTGAGGCTTCTGAGGAGACAAGATAAGCCTCCTCACTCTATTCCAAATCAACATTTAAATACACTTACTAGAACAACACAACAATTGTATTTGAAATTGTAAATTTCTGGTTTTTGCAGTTTGTTTTTGGAAATGCATAAATTAGATTTATCAAGGTAATAACAAAGTAGTTATATTTGCTCCCATGTCCCTGTTCTTAATGATTCTCCCCTCCCCTTTTTGAATATTTGCCCAGATTTGTTGCATGGTTGTTAGTCAGTGTGTATATTGTTTCTTTGGTCCATCTTAATTCATTCTGCATCACTTCATGCAAATCTTCCATATTTCTTTGCATTTTTCATATCGTAATTTTATGGGCCAAAAATATTGCATTTTGTTTATATAATACGATTTTTCTATCCATCTCCTCAATTATTGGACACATGGGCTGTTTCTAGGGTTTTTTTTTTGCTATTAGGAATAATACTGCAGTTCTTTGTATCCTTAGTGTTTACATAATGCTTGGTGTAATAAGCATGTTAATAAGAACTTAGTGATTGACTAGCAGTATTTTTATACTAATAGATCTTTTATTTCTTATCAGTAATATCCTTGGAGCATAAACCTAGCAGTGGGATCAATGGATCAACAGATATGAACTTTTTTTTTTGTTTGTCTCATCTCTCCCCACTCCAATCCATTCTCCATAACACAAGTTTGAACTCTCAAGAAACTCCAATGGCTTCATATTCCCTCCCGGATAAAACACAAAGTGTTCTGTTTGGCATTCAAAGCCCTTCATAACCTAGGCCTTTCCAGTTTTCTTACACCTTAAGCTGGACACATACTCTTAGATCCAATGACGCTGCCTTCCTGGCTGTTCCAGGAACAAGACACTCCATCTCTGGGTTATGGGTATGTTCTCTGCCTGTCCTTCACATTTGGAATGCTCTCCCTCCTCCACTCTGACTATTGACCTCCTTGGCTTCCTTTAAGTCCCAGCTAAAGTTCTACTTTCTGCACCAAGCCTTCCCTGACCCCTTTTAATTCCAGTGCCTTCCCTGTTAATTATTTCCTGTTTATGCTGTATATTACTTGCATATATATGTTATATATATATATATATATATATGCTTTATATATAGTATGTGTATATATATATATATATGCTTTATATATAGTGTGTGTATATATATATATATATGCTTTATATATGTGTGTGTGTGTGTGTGTGTGTATACTTTGCATGTAGTCTCCCCTATTCGACTGTAAGTTCCTTGAGGGCAGGAACTGTCTTTTGCCTCTTTTTTGTATCGCCAGTGCTTACCACATAGTAGGCACTTAATAAACGTTTATTGAAGTGAATACTGCTTTCCAAAAAAGATCATATCAATTTATAAGTTCTATCATGGTGTGCCTGTTTTTTCCCCCAGTTTTGACTTTTAATAACTTCAACCACTCTTGCCAGTTTTAGGAGTCTAAGGGGACATCTCTGAGTTGTTTTAATTTTCTTTTTTCTAAATATTGTAGAAAATCTAAGATTGATGTGCTGCTGATGGGTTAGGTTAATGGATTGCCTGGCCAATCACAAATCATAGCATCACAGAATTTTAGAATTGGAAGAAAAGTCAGTTACCATCTAATCCAATCTTACCTGATAAGGAATTCTCACTCTAATATACCCAGTGTCTTGTCATTCAGTCTCTGTTAAAAGACCTTCAAAGAAGGGGAACCCACTGCCTCTTAAGGCAGTCCACTCTACTTTTTGATAGATCTGATTGTTGCTGACTTTTTCCTGATATTAAACCTACATTGGCTTCTTTGCGGCTTCTACCCACTGCTGCTGTTTCTCCCCCTCAGTCCCCAATCTGGCTTAACTGAACAAGTCTAATCTTTTTTTTTACATAATATTTTTTCAAATACTTGAAATCAGTGACCAGGAATTGTGTCTTTGTGCCTTCTTTTTGTAGTCCAGACAATGTTGTTCAGTAGTTTTCAGTTGTGCCTGACTCTTCATGATTCCTTTTTGGGGTTTTCTTGGCAGAGATATTGGAGTGGTTTGACATTTCATTTTGTAGATGAGGAAACTGAGGCAACCAGAGTAAAGTGACTAGCCCAGGGTCACCTAGCTAGTAAGTGTCTGAGGCCAGATTTGAACTCAGGAAGATGAGTCTTCCTGACTCCAGGCCTATACTCTATCTACTGTACCACCTGGTTGCCCAAAAGGTCTAGATAATATGCATTCTTTATCCACTTAAATTCTGTGTGTGTGTGTGTGTGTGTGTGTGTGTGTGTGTGTGTGTGTGTGTGTGTGTGTGTATAGATGAAATTCTTTTGAATAGTCACAGTTCTCAATGAGAAGATTTGCAATGTTCTACAGTTTGGTGAAATCATTATAAGGTTGCCAGAAAATACCAACCCTTAGCAAAATGAAAGAACTAAATGATGCTTTCATTTTGTCTTTAACTTAAAGTGTCCTCACTTCAGGGACTTATGATGAAAACCCTTATCCTGGAAATGGATCCTCAGGCTCCTTATGTTGCCATGATGTTTTCAACCTTGCCAGAGTCTTCACTTATACTTTGAGCCTTATGTCTTATTTGATTCTCACAACAGTAGTCTTGTGAAGTCAGTAGGATGAGAATTATTAATCCTACTTTATAGATGGAGAAACTGAGGCTCAGAGAAATGAGTCTCAGGTTTCACAATTATAGAATCTTTGAACTGGATGGGCCTTCATCCTTATCTAGTTCAGTGTTCTTCAAACTTTTTTGATTATACATCACTATGAATAATTTTTTAAAAGTATGAACTCCCAACATGTATATATATATTTATTTTAAAATTATATAAATGTACTGCTGTAACTAATAACTATATATATATACATATATATATATATATATATATATATATATAATGAAACTTATACTAGAAAAGAAAAGGGATGAAGAGAAAGAAATATTTTTAAACAATATTTTATTAATGGTACAGGTCTCTCAATAGAATATCATTTTGAAAAATGATCATCATTTAGTAAGAACAATATGATTTGAACATGCTTCATTATTTAACACTGTGATACACCAAATGAAACCTTCAATTTTTTTTGAGAACTTGATTTTAATGGTTGTCAAATCTGAAAAAGATCCTCTCAACGATGTGTAGATCCAGCAGTCATGTAAACGTTTTTTTGAAGAAATTTAGCTCATAGTTTTTTTTTAAACTTTATAACTTTTTGTTATTCTGAACTTCACAAAATCAAGTTTAAATATTTCCATAAATAAAAAAGTTAAAATTGTATACAAAACCACAAATCTCCATTATGTATATACTTTTAAAAAAAGATATAATAAATTCAACATGTTAACACCAAAGGTGTCCTACTTATCTGCTTCTCAGGACATCTTTCTGTTCTTTTCTGTGCATTAAAAAAGGTTGCATCTCTGCTATTTACTTTCTTTTCTTCTCTCTTTTTTTTTGCAACAATATTAGTAGCCCATATTCCACCCTAATGTTTCACCCTCTCCTTTATAATGAATAAGCATAGTCAAGTGAACAAAGAAATCCACATATTGTAGGCTAGCAAATTTCCAACTTCCCTGATGTTAATCGAAGTTGTCACACACTCCTCAGGATTTTGAAAGTTGCTGTATTTTAATATTTTTAACAAGTGGGTTAAAAATCCATTGGAACTCTTCTTTTGGTAAAATAGGTTAGAAAATTCTGTTTTTCTAGTTTTAAAGTATACAGATAGGAGAATTTTTGATATTTCTTTTTCAGTGATCCTGACAGTTGTAAGAATCCAGAAGTGGGTGACCATAATGTCAAAGTTTGCAGAAAGGTAGGCAAGGATGAGAATTGAGAAAAAAAAGAACTAATCAGATTTGGTAGTCAAAAGCCATTGGTTACTTGGGAGAGGGCTGTTTCAGTACAGTGAAGAGCCAAGGGTGTTGTTGTCCATCCTTTGCTCTTGAAGAGTACCAATGACATCAGGAAGGTGACATCTTGACTTGCAAGTGAATTGAATTTGAGTGAGGCAGAGCTGCACAAAGTCATCAGCCTCACTCTCTCCTCCAGAGTCATTAGAGTTCAGTGGCAAGACAAAGGTCAAGACAATTGGACATGGCCCAGGATGCAGTGGGTGACTCTGGCCTTTCTAAATTTTTCTTTCCCAGGTCTCAATTTGTCTGAGGCTAAATGACTAAGGGCTAGGTAAGAATTGAGACAAAAGATGGTTCAATTTACCATCCTAAAGATATCAATCTGGTAGGCTCTCAGAAATAGAGAAAATAATTGCTGTTTACACTTTTTCTAAGTCATGGAAGGATTAGCCCATTAAGGAGGACTCTTACAAGAATCTTGCCTGCAATGACTAAGAGAGAGAACTTCCTTTGATTGTCACAGGACAATCTATTTCCTTTACCTTTATAGAGATGGACAATGGAGGTGTCCTTGAACTCCTGGGGGATAACTTCCTCTTGTCATATAACCCAGAAAATTTCAGTCAGCTTTTGTATGAGCAATGGATCCCTCCCCCCATCTTGTAAATCTCAGCTGGAATAGAATCAGCACCAGGTGCTTTGCCACACGAAAGGAGCCTACTGGCATTCAAAACCTCTTCTTCAGTTGGAACTTCTGCAAGGGAAGGATTGACTTCAAACTGAGATAAATGGTCGATGGCTTCAGCATTGATTTATGATGGTCTGTTGAGAACACTATGGAAGTGTTCAGCCCATCTCTTTAGGATCATGTCCTTATCACTAATCAATGTGGCTCCATCAGCACTGAGTTGAGATGCACCATAGGTTTTCGGCCCATAAATAGCCTTACTATCAGCATAAAACTGAATTTCATCTGCCTTCTTACTGAGCCAAGAATACCATATCTCTCTAAGCTTTGCTTGTACTTTACTTTTGATGGAATTAAATGCTGCCTTCTTAGAGATGAATCAACTATTGTTGGTAAACTCCTATTGGTAAACCCTGTGGAGTTCTTGTTTTTCATTTACCAGCATCTGAATTTCCCTATCATTTTCAATGAACCAAACATACACTTGCCTAAAAGACAATGGAGAACTCACACAGGGCAAGTGCTCACATGGTGGTCAGAAGAAGCAATACAAGGACACTCTTAAGGCTTCTCTTAAGGGCTTTGGAATTGATTGCGGGATATGGGAGACACTGGCACAGGACCATCCAGCATGGCAGATCCTTGTCAGAAAAGGTATTGTGATTTGTGCCCAACTTGTGGTAGAGTATTCCAAGCTCATATTGGTCTGATCAGTCATAGTTGGAGGCACTGTAACTTGACTCTAACATAGTGATGTCATTTTGGACAAATCAACCAGCCAGCCAACCAAGCCATTAAAACCTAAACAATGAGACACAGAGGCTTAAGCTGGGCCTATTGCTGGTCATTCAATGAAAGCCAGAATGATTTGGGTTTAAAGGCTTAATCAAGTAACTCCATTTAAAACACAATAGGCTTTTTAAAAGCCTGTTTTTTCAGAGTTGTATTTCAAGAAATCAAAAATGAAAACTTCATAAGGCAAAAGTAAATTGTCCCAGCTTTTTGAAAAAAAAAACAAAGAAGGGGGAGAGAAGAATAAGAAAGGAGAAGGAGATGGAAAAGGAGGGGGAGGAGGAGAAAGAGAAGAAAGAGGAGAAGAAGGAGGAAGAAAGGAGAAGGAGGAGAAAGAGGAGAGGAGATGGGTTCTCCTGAGCCATACATACTCTCCCACTTGGCTTCTATTGTCAAAATATTTTGGAGGCATCCAATTTCCCTGATCTAAGCCCCAGCAAACAGTCTGTGCCCTGAGCTTGGCATAACAACAATCCTTTGTACTCTTGATGATCTTACCCTCAGGCAAAATGTATTGCTTTGACCAAACAGCAGGTGTTCACTTCCTCTTATTTCCCAGGGACCTGAGAGCAATTCATCACCTTGCTTGACTTGCTCACAATCCCTGTTCCTTATAACAGCTAAGTGAACTGAACCAGGTGGTGTACCCCATGGTGAGACAATCAACTTGGAGACTGTTCCCACAGGACCCAGGAATACCTGCATTGTCCATGAAAGAGCCTGCTGTGGGAAACTGCTACTCAAGACCTAAGAATGATTATGTCATAGTCCAGCCCACTTATGTATATAGGCATTGACTGTACCCCAAAATGTTAAGTCCTTCTCAGGAAGGGGGCTTCCTTCCTTATAAGTCATTTTCCTCACTCTGAAATACTTTGTATCCTGACACACCTACTTCTAGCTTGCTCTGTTCAGCTTTGGCCATTCCCAGGTTAGAGACCGGTTCAGTCTGGACTGCATTCAAAATTTTGTTGACAGTAAATATCTAAAGGCATCCTCTCAAGTGATCCATCTGTGAGTGGGTTTCAGGCTTGGACTCTGGACAAAGTTTGGACCTGGAGTTAGGCTGCATTCAGAGCTCAATCTGTGGCCGTGGTCAAGGGATCTGAATAGATAGGAATGTAGTTAGGATAGTAGATGTTCAGTGAGGCTCCACTGGAGCATATGAAACATTCTATAACTGGTTCTTGTCTGTTAATCATGTGGTGAAGAGAAGTCTCTTTGATTGGCTGGGGTTGTGCAGCTGAAAGGTTCACTAGAGCCTGTTTTACTTTTTTGACTCCTTGTCTGGTGATGTTACAGAGAGGAAAGAGAGACAGTGCTGTAAGGAGGAGAGGCCTTGAGTCCTCATCATTGGAGTATGATATGTGACTTTGTTCTTTGCCTTAGCATTAGTTGTTTTGCATTAGGTTAAAGAGATTGGAGGTTATGACCTTGAAGATTTCAGAAGGTCAAGTGCCTCTAGGGAAAAGGACAATATTGAATTTAAGTGATTCACCAAGGGGTCAAAAAAGGGAAGGAAAGAGAGTGTAGCCATTGCCGGGGTAATAGCCTGGGAAAGAACTGAGAGGTAGCAGGATTAGAGGTCAAAGTGGAGATGAAGAATAGCATTTGTGGTTATAAGTCAGAGGGAGAGATGGAATGACAACAGATAAAGATGAATGTAAAGGAATTTTAGGGTTCACAATAACATGGATATTTGTGGATAATAGGAAAAATCAAGGGTATCACCATCTTTTTTATATAGGTATGGTAGGGTGGAGGAAAAGAATAAGTTGAGGAATTGGGAGGTTAGTGTATTTCAGGCAGTATCAATAGGTATGTTGAAGTCCCTTGTTATGAAGACAGGCAATGGGAAGGAGAGAAAGACTGTAGCATACTATCTGAATAGAAAAATAGTCATAGAAAAAGGCAAAGTTAAGTCTCTTAAAACTCCTTTAATTTCAGAGGCCCTATTTTAAATCTTCTCTCCAAGAGGGTGGTGCTGCTCAAGAAATTCCTTTCCTTCTTCTAGGAGGCAGGGATTATATGGCTTTTGAATTTAAGATTGCTTAGTGAAGGAGCATCTGAAACCAGTGCTGCCCAAGAAATCTCTGAAGACTGAATTCTAGGATTGAGCTCTATCCTTCTTCATCTAGGACACTAGAGTTTAGGGACTAAACATTGTCCAGGATATCCCTTATGCTACATCTAGGAAGCTGAAGTTTAAGCAATCTCTCTCAGGCCAGTGGTCAAATACACAGGTGCCTCAGTCTCAAGGAAGCCATTAACCACCTATTCAACTATCAGGATCCACATCCACTCCTAGGTCTGTTCCTCAGTCAGTATCTTGTAGAAAAGGTGAAATAGATGAAACAAATACAACCCATGGCTCAAAAGCCATTTGCATAAAACTCATTGGTAAAGATTGATTATTCAGTGCTCCATGCTTACATGAAGGGTGGTGTTGGTGAGAACTTGAGAGAAAAGAGATCCTGGTCATCTGGCTTCCAGCTTTGAAAGTCAAGACACATGGCTTTAGACTCTCTTCTGGTCTGAAGAAAGAGAAAGACTCTGGAGAGAATCTGACATGGTAGAGGTATTGGCAACCTCAATCATGTCTTTGTCCCCAGCTTACAATACCAAGGATTTGGGGGAATTTCCCTTTGGGTGAGATCTGAGATTCTCTCTCTTGGTTGAACTGAGTTACTTTACTCCAAATGGGAAAGATCATTTACTTTATGTGCTGTCTGGTACATATTCTCCTATGTATATTTCTCTGATTTCTGTTTTGCTCTCAGTTAGGATAAATGGATTTATTGCCTGTTTGTTAAATGCATTCATAATAGATTGGCATTTGATGGGAAAGGAGTTAAGCCTTGGATATATAGCTTGGTCTAAACTAATAATATTTGGGGGGACAGACAGATATGATTCCATCCCAGTATCCTTTCACTCTGAGAAGAGCAGAATGGCCAGCATCTATATGTGGGAACCCATCTGCAGGAATGTAGCTTTAACTTGTGGTCACTTATTTTTTACAAGAAATTGTGGGGGTTTTGGTTAGTTTTTTCTAAAAGCTGTGGACAATTTTGTCCTGTAGTTCTGCTGTATTTTGCTTCCAGAGCAGCTTCCACATAGATGACTGTCTGGAAGGTTTGTGAGCTGTCTTGTACCAAGAGAATGATGGTCACCAGAGACTAAATGTATCTGCAGAGGTCTTACTACACTTACCATTAGGTCTATGACCTTGTATGTGGAATAAAACTTCAAGTGTGGACTGATAACAATTCATTGTCATATCTTAACCATTGCTAAGTTGGATACTGATTGCCAGAAATGTGTAGAAGAACTAACCAACTATGATTTCAGCATACACTACAGGCCTGGTAAGACTAATGTGGATACATATGCTTTGTCCAGGATGCCAGGGATCACTAGAACTGTGGTGAAACCAAAAAGAATGTGTGAGAGCAATCTGTGACATTCAACATACTAGACTAGAACTAGGTGGAAGTAAAATTGAGAGCTTGGGACTGCCACCAGACAGCATGCCAAATGCATATATGTAAAATCTTGTGACATCAAACCAATCTTCTTCGCCACAGTTGTCTGCCTATGACTGGAGGCAAGAACAGATGGTTGGTGAAAGACTAAGAGAAGTGATACTTTTCTTAAAGTCAAAAAACATAGTAATGATCCTCTTCATCTGAAGTTCCAGATGGCAGATGGCACTTTGCTGCTAAGGCATGGCAGAAACTGGAGCTGTGCAATGGAGTGCTGTATTGGACTATGGCTGCTCCCACACGGGAAACCAAGAAGCAGCTGGTGCTACCCAAAGCATACTGCTCAATAGCCATGAATGCCTTATATGATGAATTTGGACATATGAATCAAGAAAGGACCCTAGAGCTGGTAAGAAACCAATTTTACTGTCCTAAGATGGCTGCAGATGGCACCAAGATGTGAAACTTGTGCAAATGTGTATAAAGAAAAACATTACCAATTCATGTTGCATATTTGGAGAACATAACTACCAGCAATCCTTTGGAATTTCTCTGTATTGACTTTCTGTCCCTGGAAGGAAATAATTTTAAAAAAAAGAGTCATGTCTTTGTGGTGACTAATCATTTCATCAGATATGCATGAGCACACTCAACCAAAAACAAACAAAAAAGCATCTACTGTTGCTAAGGTGTTATGGGAAAAGTATTTTTCAATATAAGGATTCCCTGCCAACATCTATTCTGACCAAGGTAGAGTAAGCTACTCGAGGAAATGTTGTCCTTGGCAGGTATCAAAAAGTCCAAGACTACTGCTTGTCAACCTCAAGGAGACCCCCCTCCTGAATGTTTTAACTGCATGTACTGAACATGTTGGAAAATTTGAGACCAGAAAAAAAATCAGTGGAATCAACACATATCACTTCTATTACATGCATGTAATTCCACAAGGAATTATGCTATGGGCTTTACAGGGGTGGGGAACCCGTGGCCTCGAGGACATACTTCTCATTTTTGAGTGAGAACCATGCCCACCTATTGACTTGTGTTTTGGTGTCTACAACGAAAGAAAGGAGGAACTCAGCCTCTCACTATACTCTTAGTGCATCTCTCGGTTAAAGGAGAAGCTGCAACTGTCAACTAGCCTGAGCTTCAGCTCAGAAGAACTGTGAAAAGAACAAAAGACATTATGATGCCAGACTATGGCATCAAGATCTTCAATAAGTTGATAGACTTCTTCCCTCCTTGGACCTTGGCATTCAAGGAATTCACTAGTTAGCTGATCAATAGAAAGCAAAATCTTACAAAGTTATTGAGAGACTGGGCAATTTGCAGGCTTACAAAATAGCCCCAGAGAACTGGAGGGAGCCCTATCAGAATTACTCCCTGCAACCACCTGCAGGCAAGTTAGTTGGACTTTCTAATGAGCAAGTGAAGTGATGGACACTTAGCTATGCAAAGTCTGAAGAAAAGAGACTGGTCCCACCAGCTATATAAATACAGTCTGACCCAGGTATGGGTACTGAAAATGATGCAACTTGTGAAGGCAGTGTGTGTATATTATCACAGGGCAGGAGAATCGAGCCCAGAGGCAATTCCTTTCCTACTCAAAAGTGCTACTGAGACTTCTAGGATAAAGATTCAGTCCACAGAACATGAATATACTGATAAACAATCTAACACGGCTGCTAGGCCAGGTATAGACAAATAAATCTATAATTATCCTGATGGTCAGCCCATACCAAATACTAGCTCTGTGTTGTTGCTTGTCCTTCCTTCTTGAAGAGGCCCAGTGATATCAGGAAGGTGATGTCATGACTTGCAAGTGAATTGAATTTAAGTGAGGCAGGGCTGTGCAAAGTCATGAGCCTCAGTTTCTCCTCCAGAGCCATCTGGGTTCCGTGGCAAGATACAGATCAGGACGACTGCAGATGGCCCCTGGTACAGTTTGAGACCCTGGCCTTTTTAAGCTAAGGTCTTTCCCAGGTTTCAGTTTGTCTGAGGCAATGCCCATTCAGTGCTTGAGGTTAGGTAACAAGTGAGGCAAAAATTGATCTCTTTTAGCTAGTTAAAAAAATAATCAATCTGGGAGGAAAAGACCCTTAGGGTTTCTGGCCAAAACAGAAACAATTGCTATTTATACTTACTCTGAGCCATCAAAACCTAAAAAATGACCAAGTGAGGCTGGGGCTGGGACCTATTGTTGGCCAATCAATGACAGCCAGAATGATTTGGGTTTGAGGCATGGTCATTAATGAAAATCAAAAGAAATCTAGCTTGTAAACCCCCAGATATCTTGCTAGGTTTCAGTGATCAAAATTTATATTTCTTTGGTTAGAGCACCCATAGGTAAGGGTATGAGTCCCTACGTGGAGAGGGATTAGTCAGTGACAGGAGAAGACCTAATGACAAGTCACTAGGCTAAGTTATGATGATTATAGGTAAACCTGAAGACACCTATATCTAGGTAACCATACTAGAGATTGCCCTTGTGAAACATGCATGAATGTATTTGCATGTGTTTATAGCAGTAAATTGCTGCGTGTTTGAGTAGGCTTGTTTCTTTATGCTATAGCAATGTCTGTTGATTATTTTGCATATATACTAGTACTTATAGTTTATGTATATAATATATATGCCTATTGATGGGGTTGCTGTTGCAGTTAGCCAGCTTTGTTTTGTTATTTAGCCTTGCTTGTTGTGTTTGATTCATTGCTGTGTAAAAAGGATATGCATGGACATTTGAAATGTGTATGTATTTATGTGCTGTATGTAGTTAGGCATACTGTCATTGTAGTACCCTTTTAGCTGATGCTCTGTATAATGACATGTCTGTTGCATGTACTGTTAATACATATTTGTTTTATTTTAGTTTCAATAGTACCATAAGTTGGTTACCTGGGACACCAGGAAAAGAGTTGATGTTTTTGTTTATGTTCTATAATTATAGATTTTGAGCTCATGCCAGCTGATCTTTGTAAAGCACTGCAAAGAGTTTCCACCCAAGGGAGGCATGTAACCTATAGCTCAAAGGCCATTTGCATAAAACTGTCCTTATTGTTGGAGGTTGATTATTCAATGCTGAGAGGCACAGTTAGTGGGAAGAGAGATGCTGGTCTTCTGGAATCCAGCTTCAAGAGCTGAACATAGTATCAGACTCCCGTCAGGTCCTTGAAGGGAGAAAAAGAGTCTGGAAAGAAGCTGACACGAAGAAAATGGCCTCAGATGGTCGAGTTCCTTTGATAAGTCACCACCAGAGTGGCTCCTTCACCCCTTTGTGAGGTAAGAGACAATTCTACAATGGTGGGAGCCAACCTATTCATCTTAGTCATTTAAACTCTAGCTAGGATTATTGTGAATAATCACGTGATACCTTTATTCATATTTGTGCTGCATATTTCCATTGCTGGAACCCATGACCATGTTTTACATAATTATAATTTCAAATACTACAGATTTGAATACAAGTAACCCCTTCACCTGATTCATTATTTACTGAAGCAAATGCCTGTCTTTAGATCAGGGGGTGTCCCTAGTCCTCTCAAGGTGCCGGTGCACATATCCACACCCTCTACGAGGAGATATTCTCAAAAGTCCCAAAGAATTTACCTGCAGCTTGTCCTGTTGATCATGCAAATCCTCGGGGCCGACCCCTTACAGATTGAATTAGTGAGTTAAAGTACTAGGGCTTTGCTTTTTTGTCCTTGCTCTGGGCCCTTCCTTGTCCTCAGACAAAGCTAAAGCTTCCCACGGAAAACAAAGCTTGATGATGATTACTTTTGACTTGTTATTAGTAACAACAGCAACGCTTTTCCCTGAGTAGGTTTTTGCTACTACAGAAAGTGAAGTGGAAATTAACAACTGTAAAGATTATAACCTAATGAGAAGACATAAATGATGAACTAATAAATTAAATGGTTTTGAAGGAGTTGGGAAAATGTTTTTCAAAACAAGTTTATAGAGAGGAGAGGTGAGGCTTAAAGTAGGGGGGAGTGGGTGTCACAGCAGCTGAAAACTCTTTGGGGATCAGATAGTCCTACCTGCCCTTTGGAGGCAGTCACTGCAAGTCCTCAAGCAAAGGCTGGATGGCCCATTCTGACCTGCCCCTTGTTTCCTGAAAAGGGAATCCTAGATGCAGCCTGTGGTCCCTTGTAGCCCTTTGATATTCCAATTTTAGGGTTCCTACTCCTTCCTAGGGGAACCTTCTTGAGGGGCCTGTCCCTTTGTAACCTCACTTCTTCCTACCTTTCCAGTCTTCTTACACTTTCCTCTCTTCCACACACTCTGTGATTCAATGACACTGGCCACCTTGTTCTTTACATACAACATTCCATCTCCCAATTCTGGGGATTTTCATTGGCTGTCACCCTTGCCTAGAAGGCTCTTCCTCCTTATTACTTCCTGGCTTCTGTGGCTTCCTTCAAGTGTCAGCTAAAATCCCATCTTCTGGGGCAGCTAGGTGGCATAGTGGATACAGCACTGACACTGAAGTCGGGAGGACATGAGTTCAAATCTGGCCTCAGACAAAATACTTGACACTTATTAGCTGTGTGACCCTGGGCAAGTCACTTAACCCCAATTGCCTTAAAAAAAATTTCATCTTCTGCAGGAAAACTTTCCCAGTTCTCCTTAATCTTGGTGCCTTCCCTTGCCTCTGATTTGCCCTGTATGTATCCTGTATGTTCATAATTGTCTGCATGTTCTTTCCACAATTAGACTATGATTAGCTGGTTGGCGTTTTTTTTTTTTTCTTTGTATCCCTAGCACTTAGCACAATTCCTGGCACATAGTAAGTGCTTAATAATAGTAATTGACTGACTAGTCCACTGACAGCTTACACTCAAGTAGGAGAGTGAGATTCAGGTTCTATTTCTGGGTTCTCTTTGATTCAGTCATAGATACAGAGATGGAAAGGAACTCAGAAACCATCTGGTCCAATCCTTTCATCTTACAGATGAGGAAACTTAGGTGTAAGGAGGTTGTGTCATGGAAGTGATCTTACAAGAGCTTTCTGTGATTCTCTCATGGGGACAATAAATCATAGAATCACAGTATTTTGGAGTTGGAAGGAACCTTAGCTACCATCTAGTTCAACCTATCAACTGTTATCTACTAAAGAGTCTCCACTACCATATAGCAACAAATGGTGTCCCATCTTCCCCTTGAAGACCTACAATGAAGGGGAACCCAGCAGCCTTGGAGCTCAACTTGTTAGAAAGTTATCCCCAGTTCATCTCTCATGGGCCAAACAGAACAAGTCTAATTCTTCTACATTATGGCTTGTCAAAGACTTGAAGATTCTCTTTCTTCTTCCCTGAGTTTTCTCTTCTCCAGACTAAGTATCTTCAGTTCTTCCACCTTATCCTTAGAGCCACAGCATTCACAAATTTTAATTGTTTAACTTATTGACAATTTCAATTATTTATTTAAATATGTAAGTGGAGCCATCCACCTCTTAGAAGAGTTTTGTGTGCCTGTTCTCCTGTTAGATGCATGTGGCTGTTGCTTTTCAGCACTATTTCATTTATTTATCTATAAAGTTTTATTGATGCCTTTAATTTTTTTTCCCACAGCCATTTCCCCTTAAACCCCCCATCCCACATTAACCATCCCTTGTAGCAAAGGAAAATATTTAAGCAAAACCAACTGACATAGAGAATATATTTGATGATGGTTAGCATATTCTGCATCTGTAGTCTCCCAACTCTCTACTGAAAGAAGAGAGACTTATTTATATCTTCAATTTGGTACTGAGATTGGTCATTACCACGAATTAGAGTTTGACCAACTTTTAATTTTTTTTCTTTATGTTGCAATAGTGGTTGTGCTTATCATTCTCATAGTTCTGCTTACTTCACTCAGCAACAGTTCTTATGCATGTTCTCATGTTTTTCTGAATTTCTCATGTTTGTTTTTCTTAAGATGTAACCACGTTCTATTACATTCATATATAGCACTTTAGACATTCCCCATTCGATTGGCACTGAATTAATTTTTCCCAGCACTTTTTTTTTGCAACTGCAAAAAGTGTTGCTATAAATATTTTGGTGACTGTGTGACCCTTTTCTCTGTCTGTAACTATGTTTTAAATCTGGTAAATATACTTTGAGCCTGAAGGTAGAGAAAGCCTCTTTTAATAGCCTGACCTTATCCCCTCTCACTGAGAATTTCATAAACCCATCCTCACCTAGAGAACTGAGATTCTTCCACCATTGGATTCTGCCTTCACAGGGACACATGCCTGAAAACAGGAAAATGAGTTTCAGCAGGCTTATGAAGATGCTCCTACTGCTTAGGAAGCTGCTCTCCAAATCTTCACTTCCCTCCTATCCCGAGAGTTAGCTGACTGGAATGTCTGGTTTCTGAGAGCCACCTTTGGGCAAACACTGATCACTCCAATCTCCTCCCTGTGATGTCTTGATCATCTGATCTCTCAAAACACATAGATTCCATTTTCATAGAAATGTCTTTCCTTTTAAAAGGGAAGGAATGGTGTAAATACAATGTAATACCTAGAGTCATTATAGAGGAAAGTGTCACCTAATTTTGGTGGTAACTTGATGAGACTCTGTTAGCTACCTGTTGTGAGCTATGGGACACCTACTGTTAGCTCTTTGGAGACACATCTAAGAAGTTTTAGCTGAATTTGTGAGGATAGGAGTACCTGCTCAGGAGCTAGGGTGGGGTGGCATAAGGAGACAGAAAGAATCCTTAGGAAAAAAGAAATGAACAAACAAATTTCTCTGATTCTTAGCTAGTCCACTGCTCAGTTAAAAGCATTCTGAAGGCATTCTCATCTTCAGAGATCTCTCTGTAATAATGGCTCTGCATGGACTTTAAATGCTAAGCAGAAGCTTGAATTTTAGAGGTAATGAGGTAATGAGGAACCTGTGAAGCTTCTTGACCAAGGGGGTGGTATGGTTAGAAATGCACTAAAGGAATATAAATTTAAGAGTTGTATAGAGGTGTCTTGGAATGGGAGAGACTAGAAATAGGGAGATCAATTAGGAGGCATTATAATAATTCAGATGAGAGATGATGGGGGCCTGAACTAAGTTGATGGCTGTGAGAGTGGAGAGAAGGAGACAAATGAGAATTATTATGAGAGGGTGAAATTGGTAAGATTTGGCAACTGGTTGGGTAGGGGATAAGTGAGAATGAAATACTAAGGATAACTCCTACATTGCAAGGCTGGGTGACAAGAAAGATGGTGTTGCCCTCGATAGAAACAGAGAAATTCAGTAGAAGGGTGAGTGTAGAGGGAAAAATGAGTTTATATTTGTATATAACAATTATAGACACAATTCACACATTCTATGTAGGTGCTTTTCTATGACCTCAATTTTCTCTAAATTTATTGTTTTTAATGCAATATGATTTCATTTTTGTAATACACGGTTTCTGACATTGTTAACTCCGAAACATTGGATTTAAGTCATGCTTGTAATAAATACGAGGGAAATATGCTAAAAAAAAAATGCCTGGTGAGAGCATGCAGGTGGGAGGAATGAAGTTGTGGGTTTTGAATACTTTCTTGGGAAAAGTAAAGGAATTCAGTGATTATTTTAAAGCCTATAGAAGTAATCTCATAAGTGTAGTACCTTCCCCTTACCCCAACACTTGTATCCACGGGAGAGTTACCCAAGGTTTGAGGCACTCCATGTGTCAGCACCACTCAAAACCACAGCTCTCTAGTTCCCACCAATGAGGACCAAAAGATACATTATTTTGAAACAAATCAAACAGTATAGCAAATGAAGTGACAAGAAAGAATCCTTTTATGCACACATGAGATATACTCTCCCAACTCTCCCATAGGTTACTGCATCACCAGTGGAGAAGTGTATACATTTAGGGAACACATATGAAGCAAACGCATAATGGGAATGCAGATTGAGAACACGAAGAGACTTAGAGAGCATTTAGTTTAAGCCTCCCCTCATTTTACAGAGGAAGAAACTGAGTCCCAGAGAAAGGAAGTATGATGATGGTTACAGAGGAGTAGGAGGTAAGAACTTCTGGAAAAATATGTGATATAGACAGAGAAGCAATGGCAGGGAATACCAGTTTGGGGGAAACAAACTCCAACCACTCCTGACTGGAGCCCTACCCAGGGCAGTATTTAAAATCATGGACCTTGCACAGGTTCTTGGAGAAGAGTAGTTTACTGTGTTGAGGTGATAATTGAAAGCATGGGTGTAAGTAGATGAGTTCACCAAAGAAGTTAACCAAGACAGATAAGAATGAGGGCCAAAGACAGAAGTTTGAAGTGCACACATTTTTAAGGGATTGTAAAATGATGCAGAGTGTTCAGAGAAGTTAGACAAAGACCAGGAGGTAGCATTGTCATGGAAACCAGTGAAAGAGAGGGTATCAAGGAAGAGGGGTAGTAGTCAAGACTGTCCAAGACTACAGGAGTAAAGGATGATGAAAAGACAAAAAAGCCTCTGGCCTTGGTGACTGGTGACTTTGGAGAGCACAGTTATCACAGAGAAGTAGAGATAGAATCCAGTTTTCAAGAGACTGAGGAGTGAGGAAAGGATGACAAGTAGAAGCAGTGAGAGCAGGCTTCTCTTTTTAGCAACGTGAATGGCAATGAAGGAAAGAAGAGTTTGGATGATAACTTGAGAAAGTGACATGGTCAAAAAGATGTTTTAGGTAAGGAGAACTTGGGCATATTTTCAGGCTGAATGTAATGACCTAGAAGAGATAGAGAGATGAAAGATGAAATGAAGTGAGTATGTGATTGATGGCTAAAGTCTTAAAAGATGAGATGGAACGGGAGTGAGAACAGCTGGAAGGTTTAGTCTTGGTAAGGAGGAGGCCAACTTTTCCTCCAAGAATAGGGGAAAGAACAGAATGAGTGGAGAAACAAAGTCTGAGGCAACTTGCATTAGATAGTCTCTGTCTTCTTTGTAAAGCAAGAGGTGAAGTCATTTGCTGAAAAGGAGGGCATATTACTTGTTCTCTTTCTTTCCTAAGGCAAAACAGTTTTATTACCTAGAATGACTTAGAATGTAAGCTCCTTGAGGGTAGAGACTTTTCTACTTGTATTTCTATTCTGAGAATACATGACTGATATAACTGATAGATCCTTCAAGGTTCAGGGGAATGATATTAATACTGAGCTTGTGGATTTCTGCAGGTTGTAGAGAATAGATTTGGAGCTGAAAGAGACATTAGGAACCATCTTGTCAGGAGAGGGGCTCATGGAAAAGACTGGTGAGAGTATGTGAATGGGAGGAATGAAGTTGTGGGTTTTAAATTCTTTCTTTGGGAATATAAAGGAATTCGATGATTATTTTAAAGCTTATGGGAGTAATCTCATAAGTGTAGTACCTTCCCCCTACCCCAACACTTGTATCCATAGGAGAATTACCTAAGGTTTGGGGTACTTCATGTGTCAGCACCCACTCAAAACCATAGCTCTCTAATCCTCTCATAACTCCTGGAGGGTGGAACAATAGTTTCTAGTGATTATCTTTGGTAGGAGAAATGTTTGATTCAAAAGAGAGAAGCTCTGTTGAGGGAGAATCCTGGCTCTGGATTAGTAGGGAACTGGGTTCAAATTCCATCTCTGATATGACCTGTATGACCTTAGGTAAGTCATTTTACCTCTTGTAGTCTCAGCTATTCATCTGTCAAATGAGGAAGTTAGATTGTATAGCTTCTAGGTCCTTTCCACTTCTAGATCTATGATCCTAGGATCCCTTCCTGTTAGTGCCTCAGGCCCCAAAGGAGGTGTAGTCATTCTGTCAGGTCACCAAGAGATCAATTAGCTTTGCAGGAAGGTTTTTAACCCCTCTAAAATATCCTGGGATGCTGGATATAGAGTTGGAAGGGACCTAGGGGACCATTTAGGCCAACTCTCTCATTTTACAGATGAATAAACTCAGGCCATAAATGTGAAGTTACTTGCCCGAGTTTGAACAGGAAGTAAATGGCAGGTCAAGGCTTGAGACTGGCAACAGGAAATTCCACAAGAGAAAGTTTGCCTGGCATTGAGAGAATGAAATCTCCCCTCCTGGTCCTTTACTCTGCTCTATTCAAGTCCCTTTAGCACATACAAGTACTTTAATCCCATCTCCTCTGGCTCGGAATCGATCTCTCGGCCTTGTGGAATTGAGAGGCCTTTCTGAAGCTGGCCATCTCCTCCGCACATTGGCAGGTGACTTTCCTACGAGATCTCTGAGCCTCCTGCATCTCAGCTTTTCTGGGAACCTGATCTGTGGCACTCCC
This sequence comes from Phascolarctos cinereus, assembly GCF_003287225.1. Classification (NCBI taxonomy): domain Eukaryota; kingdom Metazoa; phylum Chordata; class Mammalia; order Diprotodontia; family Phascolarctidae; genus Phascolarctos; species Phascolarctos cinereus. Next base: position 347,805,052 of record NW_027555625.1, read on the forward strand.
TGTCACTCCTAATTTGTGTCCCAGGTCTGGGTCATTGATCATTAGCTATGAACTATTATTCCCTGCTGAGACCTTGGCACTGCTGCTTGTGAAGAACTAATTGAGTGTATCCATCATCACTGTCTCAATCACAACCTGTCGCTGAAGGGCTTCCTAATTAATTGAAGGAAAGCTGCAGTCATGCTAATCAGGGTCTCCTTAACTCTGCTCTTGTCTTATCTCATCTTTGGGCTCATGTCCAGAATGGTTTCCTGAACATCTTTTCTCCTTGTCTTCTAATTCTTCTTTCTGTAATTTCACACTGTTGAAGTCACTGTGTGATTCTGGGGAGGAAAAACCCCAAGAGTGGGTGGAGTGAGGGATTGCTCTAACATCCCTTTTAGATTTGTGTTTCATTTGTTCTCAGGGAGAGCTGTCTATGATGGGGGCCAGGTCTGCCTGAGAAGCAGCCATTGAAAACCTCTGAGGTCATATAGTCCAACTGCTTCATTTTACAGGGAGGAAACTGACATGCAGGGAAGTTACACGGCTTGACTTGAGTGACACGAGTCTTAAGGGAAGGCCTAGTTCCTTCCTACTGGATCCTCCCAACGCTTAGTATGGAAAGTATGGGAGAGTCTGAGAAGAGGAAGAGAGCCAGGAGAAAGTCAAGTATCCTGAGATGAACTGAAGCTGAATTGCTGATAGGAGGTTTCATTGTCTACTTTCTTCAGCTCTACTTCTCCTTGGGGTTTTGTTTTCCTGGGTCCTGATTATTCCCCTGCTCTTCTACAAGTTTAGGGCCATTACAATGCCTGAAGGGTGTTTATAGTTACAAAGTGAAAAACTCTTTGACTTTGGGAGAAAAGGTGCTCCAGAAATTTGACAAATGGGTAGAGAAGAGGCATCCTTGAATTATGTTACCATGGACTACCACAGGATAACCAACCTTTAAACATGTCCCAAAACTGAGAGGATTGTGTGTTTCTAAGTCTGATGGCTCTTATATGTCGGGGCTGGGATTTGCACTCTCTGAGCTATATTCAAAGAAGTGGGGACAGTCTTAGAAAAGCTATCCTCACATTCTTATACTGCTCTCCTGAATGTCAGTAAGACTTGATAGGATGGCACTTATGAATGGAATATAGTTCTGAAAGGGTATGCCTTTTAATAGGTTAGGGGTGTGTGTGTGTGTGCGCGTGCACATGCACACACGCGTGTATTTGTGTAGGATCACTGAACATTAAGAAGTCATACACATGTGCGGAACACCAGGACTTGGAAGGGGAAGAATGATGTACAGCATTTTAGTAAATACTAATACAGGAAGAAACAGACCTGAATAGAAGGAGGAAATAGAAAGGTTTAGAAAACATGATAAGTTTAGAACATATGCATGAATAATAGTGATGGAGCACTTCAATTATCCAGACATCTGTTTGAGCTTTCTTTTCCCCAAATCAGAGAAGACTGACTTGCTGTAATGATAATTTTATCCTTCAAAATAAAGGGCCAAGGTCCCCTGACTGCATTTGGGGTCATTGCTAATCTTCTCAATCTACATCTTGCCACTGGACTCTGATGAGACTATGAGACTCTCTGTGGAAGGCTGATGACTTTGTACATCTCTGCTTCACTTAAATCCACTTCATTTGCAAGTCAAGACATCACCCATGATGTCATTGGTCCTCTTTGAGAATGAAGGATAAAAAAAAAAGGATGAAGAATGAACAGCAATATTCTTCAAAAGGTGGGAAAACAATGAAGGCAATTGCTATTCTGGACCCAATTTTGACAAACAAGAGAGAAATGGTGCACGAGGTCGAATTAATGAGAACCTTGGAAGGAAGTGATCTCTCCATCTTAGAATTTATAATGGAGAACCTGAGAAGGCCTAGGTAAAATCTGACACTTCCCCTGGATTTTGGGAAAGTAGGTATCATCAGGGTTTGAAGGGTAGGTTTTGACAGGTAGAATCATAGGGCTTAACATTCTATACAGAAGAAGTCAGTCTAAGAAGAATGGGAAGTTCCCCAGAATAAAATCCTGAGGATGTAAACAGAAATGATTTTAACAAGACAGAAAAAAAGGAGCTGTCTAAAGAAATTCACATAGATGTACAGGAACTAATTTCAATTTTTAAAAGACATGTATAGAAGATGAAGACAAGAGCAGGTAATAGAGGATGATTACAAAAAGGGTAGAATGGTTCTGTAGCAATAATGCTAGGAGTGCTAAAACCCAGAAAGAGCTGAGGCTAGTGATTAAAGCAAAGGACAATGGGAAAAGGGGAGTAAAAGAGGAGGTTCAAAAAAGAAATTGCACTTCTTGGGGTATATTGGGCAATGAAAAAGGATGACACAGAGAAAGGGTAGAATTACTCGACATTTCCTTTTCTTTTTTTCTCTATCAAAGAGAATGATCTTTGGTTTTGAAAGGACAGACCAAAAATGAGAGCTGAAACCTAAGGTAAGTGAGGGTAGGAAAAAAAAAACACATCTAACTGACCTAAAGGAAATCAAGTCATCAGGCCTGGATGAACTACATCTCATGGTAATGAACAAAATGGTGGGTATGATTACTGACTCACTCACTGTCAGTGATCTTTGAAAGCTCATGGAGAACAGAAAAGGTGGTGAGAGAGAGAGACAGAGAGATATACAGAGGTAGACAGAGACAGAGACAAAGAGATATAGAGACAGATAAATAGACACACATACACACATACACACACACAGAGACAGACAGAGAGGATGAGAATTCTGATTTTGATTTCTGGTAAAATTCTAAAACCTGTCGTTGAAAGAGTGATTTGTGAAGAGGCAGTCACAAAAATGGTGAACAAGTCATGCCAGACTAACTTAATTTCCTTTTTTTAAAAAAAAAATAACTGGACTAGAAGATCAGAGAAGAGCCGTAGGCATAATGTACCTAGATTTCAACAAAACATGTGACAAAGTCTTTTATGTTACTCTTGTGGATGAAGAGATAGAAGCCAAACTATATTCTAGTCATATGGATTCAGAATATAACAGAAGTAATCTGAAGTCAACTGAAAGGAGGACTCTAAGGCAGTATCCTTTGTTTGTGACTCTGTGTTATTTAAGGTTTTTACCAATGACTTAGATAAAAGAATAGATATAGAAAGTATACAGAAAGGTAGATAGATGAAAGGTGGGAGAGAGAGAGAGATGGAGAGAGGGAGAGAGAGAAAGATAGAGACAGAGACAGAGAGATAGACAGAGATAGACAGAAATTAGGAGATGGAGAGAGACAGAGCCAGAGAGCAGAGAGACAGAGAAATAGAGAGACAGAAAGTTTAAAGCTTACTTAACAATTAGAGCTGTCCAGCAATGGAAAGGACTAGTTCAGGAGCTGGGCAGTTTCCTCTCCCTAGACACCTTCAGGCAATGGTAGGGTGAATGTGCATTGGGGGATTATACAAGGGATTCTTACTTATGCACATGTTGCACTAAGAGGCCTTTGAGGTCTCTTCCAATTCTGAGGGTCTGTGATTCCTTGTATTAGACAAATTAGAAGGGACTTTGCATTTCGGAAGAATTTGGGATAGATGTTGCTGCTTGAATCCCATGCCAACAGCAGCCTTACCCATTAACCCAGGGCTGCTCAGTGAGTCACAGGCCTAGATTCTGTCACACACCAGGCATCTCATAATTATAGCTTTGCTATGGGGTAATTAAGTTCTCAATGACACATTATTTAAAGTTGTGTCAACACTGCTATTTATAAGACGCAGCTTCTCACATTCTGCCTCGGTTGATTTGAAACATGGAGGATGAGAGAATCTTCTGGGTGGTAAAGGTATGAGATAGGTGAACTCTATAGGACTGAGAGGAAAAAACACATTGGGTATGAATTTCTGAGGAATGATTAGTATCAGAAATTTAATGGTAATGTTCAGACAAAGCAATGGAGCTGGGTGACACTTCTTGCAGGACAGTGCATTTAAGATAGGATGGTAGAGGGGAAAGAGCCCTGGCTTGGTGGGCAGAAGAACTGGATTCTGATTCTGGTTCCTGTGGGCAAGTCACTGAAGCTTTTTGGGCTGCATGGACTAGGTCTCTCTAAGGTCCTTTCCAGTTCTAAATCCTGCAGTCCTATAACCAAAAAAATCTCTAAGGCCCCTTCTAACTCCATCCCTTTCTAGGCTCACTTGAATCTGGGTGTGAGTTTTCACTAGGCTGCATGCCTATAGTATGCAAAGTATGAACTATTCCAAGCTTCCCTCAGATGCTACCTTCTTGGTGAAGATTTTCATAATCCCCATATTCTGTATTCTTTCTCCTCATTTTCCTGAGAGGCAGCACAGTGTAAGGAATATGGACTTAGAATCAGGAAGGAATCAGGAAGACTTCAGATACTTATTAGGTGGGTCAACTCACTGAGCCTCTTAGTTTCCTCATCTGTAAAATGGGGAGGTAGGTTGGGCTTAATGATTTTCAAGGTACCTTTCAGCTATAAATCTACTATCCTTATTCAGGTACTTGTGGTATCAGGTACACATGGTATCATTCCTCACCCCCACCCCCCAGCAGAATGTAAGCTCAATGAGGGAAAGAGTGGCTTCATCTTTTGTGTTTGTTTCCCCATGACCTAACTCATAGTACTGTGAATATTTAAAATGCTTAATAAATGCTTGTTGAATTGAATGTGGAATTGAAAAGTAGGTCCCGCACTCTACACACCTATTTTCACATTTCATAGACTCTGTACTAACTGATCTGATTAACACCTTGTCATCCAACTTATTAGTGAGGATTTCCCCCCAGCCTTCACTATTTTCCTGTATTTCCCTATTAGAGGGCATTCCTGTTAAGTAGACATGTGGTCTTTGGGATTACTGTTCCCAGCATCTCTTGGAGGCTGGCTGATTTTCTTATTTTGTGGATAGAGGAGCTGATGGAAAACAGTGAAATGATGATCTCTTTCCTATTTGTCTTCTTCCCCGAACCTCTCTCTCTCTCACACTCTCTCTCTCTCTCTCTGTGTCTCTGTGTGTGTCTCTCTCTCTGTCTCTGTCTCTCTGTCTCTGTCTCTGTCTCTCTCTCTCTCTCTCTCTCTCTCTCTCTCTCACACACACACACACACACACACACACACAGAGTAATGGCTACTCATGGAGACTAGCTGTAGAACCTGGATGTTGTATATACGCAGGCTGACACAGCTAAACTGGTAGTTCTCTTAACCTTTTTTTGCCTCAGTTTCCTCATCTGTAAAATGTGGGAGTGAGATCAATGATTTCTAAGGTCTCTTTCAGCTGTAAGTCTATGATCCTTATATTTATTCAAGTACATGTGGTGTTCCCGCCCTCCCACCCCCCAGTAGAATATAATCATGAACAAGTGACCCACGTGGTTACCCAGGTATGCAGACAGGTCTCTTGCACTTATGTATAGAATGAAGTCTATGCTTTTCCTCCTGCAACTAATTAGTCATTTGCTCCTGAAATCCTTGATTGGCAGCATCATCACATTAATCCTGCTTTATTTTTTGGTGATAAATGGTGACTGGAGTTTTTTTGGGAAGGTGCAAGGGGGGAAGAGGTTTCTTGTTTTCATCAATGTAGTCCATGGACAAGGACAACCTCATGGTATGCCAGGAGTTGAGACCAAGCTCTTGGTTGGGGTAGAACAATAATAGAATGGGCAGCCTAGAGGATTGTTTCCCCTTTTCAGAAACTGTTTTTCCAACTTTCGGATGAGGTTGGACATCAAGAAGGAGCTCCATGGAAGGTAGTAGAGATACTCTCTCATTTGAAGCTGCTGTGCCCAGGATGGAGTTATTGGAGGAGGACATGGTGGGTATGAGCAGGATGTAATACAGCAAGGATTTATGGAGGAAAAGAGATTTAAAGGATGTCCTCAAAGAAATGAACAGATGAAAAATAATATTAGCTACAGTGAGTGAGTGGTAACCTTTGGAAAGTCCGTGTGCTCCACTGGGATCATCACAAGGGTAAGAGAAAGTGAAGAAAGCTTCTGGCACATTGGGTGCCCTGCCCATGGTGATCATACTCCACATGGACAAGGAGGTCATTGCAGGGGGAAGGTTCAGAAGGGAATAAGCACTTATATAGTGTTCCAGTCACTGTGCTAATTACTTTGCAAATATTATCTCATTTGATTCTCACAACAACCCTGGGAGGTAAGTGCTATTTAACAGTTGAGGAAACTGAGGCAGATAAGTAACTTGCTTAGGATTATTTACAGCTAGTAAGTATCTGAGGTTGGATTTGAACTGAGGTTTTCCTGACTCCAGGTCTGTCACTCTGGTCATCATATCACTAGTTGCCTCACAGTCATGGATGAAATTCAAGCAGGTGGATGGGAAAGGGTGACTTTACAATCATATTAATGAAATAATGGATCCAGTGGAAGATTTTCCTATTTGAGAGCCTAGCATGGAGCCTCAGCACCTGGCATAGGTGTCTTTGTAAAAGTTGCAGACTTGAATTGACTTGCTAATGAAATAATAAAGGTAGTAGTAGCAATAATAACAATAGCTACCATTTATATTGTAGTTTAAGCTTTGCAAGGAGCTTTATCTACCTTGTCTCACTTAATCCACACAATAACCCTAGGAGGTAGGTGCTATTATTATGTCCATTTTATAGATGAGGAAATTGAGGCAGAGAGAAGTTAAATGAACTATTTAGTCACATCACTAGAAAATGCCTGGGACAGGATTTGAGCTGACTCTAAAGTATGGCATTTTATCCATTGCACAACTTAGCTGACGTCTTTCTTTCAAGTTAAATTGAGAAGAATTTTGATGGCAGAGTAACTTATGGACAAGGAATAGGTAAGGTGGTTACCTTGTGGGGGATGATTGTCAGGCAGTGGTGCTGATTTTCTAGAGGAGATTTCAGGTCCTGGTCATCTATATTCCTTGCATAGGGTGACTTCTCAGTAGAAGAGCCCATAAACTCCTTGGAAACACTTATTTCACAGTAAAGTTGTTTGCAAAAGAGATTGAAAATCCATACTGGCAGTGGAGATGCTGTGGGTGGTGGCTCCCTCCCTGCCAGCCAACTGAAGGGTTTTGCTCACTTCTCCAGGAGCTCTGACATTTTCTAACAGATAACAGAATCCTCGAGTCCATTAAGCAAGGGAATTTAGAATGTTATCGAGCTTAGCATGGGAAAATACTTTAGCAGTTTCCCATTTGGCTTGTGGTACCATCAATATTCTAAGCACATACAATTTGAATGTTAGTGGGGGCTAATAAGGACATTGGTTAAGTTTCTCAAAGAGGTTTTATTCATACACCTTATCATTCTGCTAGTAGGGAGGGGAAATGTGCTGCTGGACTAAGTTTGGAAAGTGCTGGGTCTCATATTATCTACACCAAACAAGCATCCTTAGGGAGCCATCATGCTCTGGATCTATTATATTTCCCTACATCTGGTCTTGGCCTCTCTGTCTCCCATGATAGAAGGCAGCTATTGGCCTAGTCAATGACAGCCATAGGGCTTCCCATGTGGGGAGGATGGACTTTCTGTCCAGTCTTGATTATTTAGAAGCTTTTTAAAAATAGTACTGGATTTGAAATCAGAGGAGCTGGGTACAAATTCCAGTTCTATTTATTTCCTGCGTGACCTTGAACAAATTTATAACCATCTTGACCCCTGGACTTTACTGATGCCTGCTTTGCCCTGCTACTCCTCCTACTCCACAATGGATGCAGTCCAGGAACAAAGACCCTTCTGCCTCCTTCTTCCCCATCAGCTAATCTTCTCAACCAGGCTGAGGCGGATGAGCTCCAACATTCTTTTCCTCTGTGATGAATGAAAAACCCCAAGAGACAGAGTAGCAAATAATAAATTTATTAATTAGGCTAACTAATAATCAATAAATTGATGGTCAATGGTTTCTCTTGGCAACCAAAGACAAAAGACATAGAGATCCTGAAAGCTTTAAATAATTCTTGAAAAGGAATTCTCTTGACAACTGGAAATCAACCCAGATTGGTGGACATTTAATGAGGAGGTGGGCTAGAAGTCTTTAGCTCTTCTTGTTGAGAACATGGCTTGATCAGGAGACTCGGCTTCCTCCAGTAATCTAGAAAATGAAATCGATTTCCATCCAGACCACTCTGATTGGTTTTCTCCTAAAACTAAACTCTAATGGAGAGTCACAAGGACAGGGGCTCATTTCCTCTGGGTAAGAACTCACCTAGACTGGATTCTGTTTACACTCTAAACAGAAATAAGATCTCCTAGTTGGGTGAGATATGGTCCAAGATCAAAGAGCATGTCCCCTGAGAATTAGGAGCAATCTCAATCAGTCCTGTCCTTTAGAGGCTGACTTTCCATAGGAGCTGGTGAAGAAACAGAATAGAGAAGCCTGGATATTAATTTAACAATTGGTTTACTGTAGTAGTAAAATAATAATAATTCTTTCTTTTATATATTTTATATATTTATATTATTTATAACATATATATAATATATTTATAATACATTATATATAATACATATTATACATAAATACATAATATATTATTTATATATATTTATATTTTATATATTTCTTACTTCATTTGGTCTGTCCTCCCCCGCCCATGCCTTCATCATTAGTCAGGACCAAGAACAACGCTCTGCTGCTATGCATTGTGCCCTCTGAAAACCCTGTTCTATGAATAACAGACTGTCCTTAGAACTGTGCCCTTCTCCGAGAATTTACTTTGTGTATGTAACGGTGATAATAGGGGAACTGCCCCTCAGATGCTGGACTGGGGCTTGGTGGCAGGTCATTCCCCTCAGGCATTCATGGACCTGGGCTCTTCTGGCAGTCCACATGTGCTCTGGCTTAGCAATGAAGGATCTACACTTAGAGATGATACAGTTATTCCTTATTGGTCCCAACTGGACTTACACTTGAGAATGGTGTGGTGGAGGGGGGAAATCTAAGGAAACATGCCTGGGGATGGGGCTATGTCTAGGCCCCATAACAAGAAGCTTTCGGTTATTCTACTTGGCCCTGGTTGTGTTGAGCATGATTGGTGACTGAACAAGAAGTATTGCCTACTTAGTAACCTTTGAAAAGAGAAGATCAAGTCATCATTTCTCTCTTTCTCTTTCCCCTCATTGAGCATGTGACTTAGAACGATAATAAGTCTGCCTTGGATTTCCTGATGGGGTACAGAGTTTTCTTCTCCTCTTTCCTTACGCAGCAGCAGCTAAAGCAGCTATATTCACAAGACAACAAGTACAGGTGTTTAATTAGATTGGACTTGAAGTCCCTGGCTGCCTGTTTTGCTTTGTATTTCTTTTCCTGAGCACAGATCAATTAGTGTGATTCTGAGATGGATGTTTCCAGCCTTGGTGGCTACCTCATGAGCTCAAGATCTGGAGGTCCAGAGTTTGAGTGCTGACTGGCAATAGGAGATGCTTTCTAAATCTTGGAAGAGAGGATGATAGGATCATCCTGTAAGCTGAAAACCCAAATCATAACTGGCTAGTCAGGAGATATATACCTCGAGTTTCTGCTCAGATGGTGCTGACGAAAAGGAAAGTGAATTCTGTTCAGCAGTCCCACAAATCTCCCAGGAGTCTTTATCTCCTGGAGAGTATAACAGAGGTGATGAGTAACATGTGTTTCTGTATCTGTTTATAGGCTTCTATGAGTCCTTTGAGTACTTTGTGTGTTTTCTGTATCTGTTTATGGGATCCTGGGAGTCCTTTGAATGCATGAGTCCCAGTCTTTCCTACCTCCCTGAAGAGTATAATAGGAGTGATGGATTACTGTTTCATATTTTAAGAATTTATCAATTCATGCTTATGAGTCTTTTGTGTTTTAAGCATTTCTTTTTTGTTGGGAAGAAATAAATAGCTGTCCTATACTTGATATTTACAACCACATACACCGAATAGCTTCTCTAGAAGGGGCCATATTAATGCCTTTTGGGGAGATCCTAGACATGAGCCTAATACCTAAGCTCCAAGACATTTTCCCTACTTAACAGTCACTAAGGCAGCTAGGTGGATAGAACTGGGCCTGGAGTCAAGAAGACCTGATTTCAAATCCAGCCTCAAATATTTACTAGCTGTGTGCTCCTAGGCAAGTCACTTAACCTTTATTTACCTCAGTTTCCTCAACTATAAAATGAGGATAATAATAGCACCTACCTCCCCAGGGTTGTTGTGAGAATCAAATGACATATTTATAAAGCACTTAGCCCAGTACCTGGCACATAGTAAGTGCTATATACGTGCTAGCTATCAGCTATTGCTATGTGTAGAGCTCGATGTTAGGTGCTGGGAGGGTTGGAGTGGGGATGTAGTCTGGTATGGAATAAGATAGGAAGACAGGCTACTATAATATACCATAATATACACCATGTGTAGTAGGAAGGTGGTGTATTAGTTCTGAGGTGAAAGGTAGTTATCAGGTGGCTGGGTATGGGGCAGGAAAGGAATAAATGAAGGAGGTGACATTTGAGTTGGATTTTAGAGTGTAGCCAAGGACAAGGATGGAGAGCAAACAGAAAAACAGCTTCCCTACCTCTAGGCAGAAAATATATTACATTGGTTTTATGCATGAGGAACAACATAAGAAGGAGAGGGAATTTTTATTATAATTCCTACAGCTTCCATCTCCAAACTAACTGCCTTAATATTTATTGATAATAATAGTATTTAAAACCCTTCTCCTTCACTCTTAACATGGAGAGTTGGTTACAACTGGGTACAAATTGTGCCCTACTATATTTTCCTTAAATAAATCATGAAAAATTTACCACTTTATTTTTTAATTTTTTTAAATGTAGTAAAAGTTCTGTGACTTTACACTGTTTGAAATCTGCTGCTGGGGAAAGAAGCTGTCAGTGTTCTCCCTCCCTCCCTTTCCTATCTCCTGCCCAGCTTCCTTTTGGGCACCTAGGTTCCTAAGAGCCTCAGCTTTCAAAGCTGCTTTCCATCCTCTGTCCCTTCTCATGCAGTCCCTTCAGGTAGAAATGGTGATAGGAACTATGTTTATGACAACATGAAAAGGAAGAGGAGGGGAACATAAACGTATTTCTCAAATTTCAGGCAGAGTTATAGAACTGCAGAATTGAAAGGGTTCCTAGAAGCTTTTCAGTTCAACCCTGCTGCACCTGAGATAGCTAGATGGCACAATGGATAGAGCATGGACCTGAAGTCAGGAAGACCTGAGTTCTGATCCAGCCTCTGATACTTACTAGTTGTATGACCTTAGGCAATCTGTTTGTCTCAGTTTCCTCAACTGTAAAAAGGAGCTAATAATAGTACCTATCTGCAAGGGTTGTGAGGATCAAATGAGATTATATTTAATGCAAAGCACTTAGCACAGCACCTGGAACAGAGTAGGCACTTAATACTTATTTCCTTCCTTCCTTCCTTCCTTCCTTCCTTCCTTCCTTCCTTCCTTCCTTCCTTCCTTCCTTCCTTCCTTCCTTCCTTCCTTCCTTCCTTCCTTCCTTCCTCCTCCTCCTCCTCCTCCCTTCCTTCCTTCCTCCCTCCCTCCCTCCCTCCTTCCTTCCTTCCTTTTTTCCTTTCTTGTACTAAACCACTAACCCTCCACTGGAAAACTCTCTCCAAGAAGAGAGGAACTAATGACTCTTGAGAGAGCTCAATTCCTCTTTTGGGATCGATCCACCATGAAGAAGTCTTTTTCTACATATGCCTCTCTACAATTTCCACTTGCTGCTCTTAATTCTGTCCTCTGAGATCAAGTATAGTATGTCTAACCCTCTTCCACAACTAGCTGGAGAAATACTAGGGTGCAGCCCTTGGAGTCAGGAAGAACTGAGTTCTAAGATTGCCACTGCCACTTAAAATGTATGATGCTGGGCAAGTCACTTGACCAGTCTGTGTCTCAGTTTCCTCATCTGTAAAATGAGGATAATAATAGCATCCACCTCACAGGGTTGTTGTGAGGATTAAACAAGTAAATGTGCAAAGCACTTTTCAAACCTTAAAGTATGGCATAAATGCTAGCTATTCTATAGAACAATCCTTCAAATATTTCCAGAGACCTTCCCTGGTCTTTTAAGTCTTCTCTTCTCCAGGATGAGCATCCCCCAATTCCTTCAGCCAGAGCTCAGTATCGCCAGGAGTGTTCTCAGCATCCTGGTTGCTCTCCTCCTGGTGAGCTCCAGCTTCTTGATGCTGTTTCTAAAATGTAGCACCAGAATCAAGCTCAGAGAAATTCCTCAGGAATGTCTACCAAGAAGTGGCACGTGCTGAAATTTGTGATGAAGTGTGTTTCAGGTAATTTGTTCCAATGAATCAATCATTTAAGAAACATTTATTAAGTATCTACTATGTGCCAGACACTGGGCTAGGCACTAGTTACAAAGAGAAAAAAAGAAACAATCTTTGCCTTTAAGGAGCTTACATTCTATACATGCGTAAATATATGCAAGACAAATTAGAATCTAGGGGGATCAGGAGAGGACTCACGTAAGAGGTGACATTTGAAGGAAGGCAGGAAATAAGCATTTATTAAGCACCTATTTATTATATGCTAATATCCCATTTGATCTTTATAAAAACCCTGGGATGCAGGCATTATTATTATTTCCATTTTACAGTTGAAGTAACTGAGGCAAACAGAGATCGAATGGCTTTTGGCTCAGGGTCACACAGTTAGTAAGTGTCTGCTAGTTTTGAATTCAGGTCTTCTTAACTCCAGCCTAGCACTCTATCCATTGCACCACCTAGCTTTGAGCTTTGAAGGAAACTAGCAATTCTAAGAGGTATTTGGGAGGAAGGTGTACATTCTAGACATGGAGGACAACCTATGCAAAGGTATGGAGGTAAGAAATGAGTGCTATAAATGAGGAACAACAAAAAGGCCATTTTGTCTGAGTCAAAGAGTAAGTTAAGAGAAATAATACGTCACCAGGCTGGAAAGGTTGGCTCCTCCACCTACTCTGTGCTTTGCAGACCTTATTTTTTCCTTGTTATTACCCTGGATGGTCCATCACATGGTTCCAAAGGGATAGGATGTAGAAAGGGGTCAGTTGGCGTGTGGGTGGGGGTAAGAAAGATCAGAGGCATGGGGGCTCTCTTGAGAAGAGGTAGAGGATGCTCAGAGATGAGGAAAGGTCCTTAGAGATAAACAATAAACCTGCTTTTTTATGGCCAAAGACTGGCCTTAATTCCTAGGAGGTAACATTGGGGACTGATTATGCCAAGTAAAGGAAGAGAACTCTGTGTTTCAGAGAGATTGGGCTTAGTTTCTCCCATTCACAGGAATCCCCACAGGATGACTAAAAACACATTCTCTTCATTGTATTTTGAGGCTTATATTAAACAGAGCTGGGATTCAATGGCTCAGAACCCAGAAATTCTGATATTTAATGAAGATACCAAAGGTAGCAGAATCTTCTCTCCTCACCTCACCTCTGCCCCCACTACTGAATGGGGAAACATTGGAAGCCTCTCATCTCTGGTAATAACCTCAAAGAGTGAATGAAAAACCTTTGTTTCAATCAATCTCTGTTTCAATAGTATTACAATAAGGCACGTATAAGAACAAATATGGTCTTAGACACTTACTAGCTGTGTGACTTAACCATGTCTGCCTCAGTTTCCTCATCTGTAAAATGAGCTGAAGAAGGAAATGGTAAACCACTCTGATACCTTTGCCAAGAAAATCCCAATGGGTACACAAAGGGTCAGACACAACTGAAATTACTGAACAACAACATCATGTCGGGTCACTGGGAAGCTAGGCGATGCCAGGCCTGGAGTTAGGAAGACCTATCTTCCTGAGTTCAAATCTGGCCATCTGACACTTGAAAACCCCAAATGGGATCAGGAAGAGTAGGATATGCCTGAAATGACCAAATAACAACTGTGGAGTATAGTAAGGATTGTATTTAGTAGATGTTTCTGGAATCATAGATTCTCAGACTTGTAACATGAATGAATGAAAACATTTATTGAGTGCTTACTATGTGCAAAGTATTTACTAAGTGTTGAAGATACACATAGGAAAGTAAGGCAGATCCTGTTCCTTAGGAGTTTATGTTATAATGACAGAGATAACACATAGGGAAGGTTTTAGCTGTAATTCAAGTGGGAAAGTCTTGTGGTCCTTAGGGTGCAGTGGCAAAGTAGATGTTAATGTCTCCTCTTTAATGTTATTCCACTGATAAAATCATATCCATTTCTGATGTTGAACCATTTGACAATGACATCAAGGACTTTGGTGATAAGAGTTTTCCTTTTTGGGTCTTCAAAAAGGGGCTAAATGTGACACCTTCAGAAGCACTTTGCAGGCTGCATCTCCAAAGGGGTGCTCCACAGAATGCTGGCTGAGGGCACTGGGCTGAAAGCATTTCTATTCCTAAGGCTCTGGAGTTCAGGGTCCTGGGTTTTTTCTATTGGGGTTGAGGGGAGGCAGCCAGCAAAGGAAGGATGAAGGGAAACAGCATTTATTTAGTTCCAGGCACTGTGCAAAGAGCATTACAAATATTATCTCATTCGATCCTCACAATAACCCTGCCAGGTAGGTGCTGTTATTATCCCTATTTTACATTTGAGGAAACTGAGGCACACAGAAGTTAAGTGACTTGCCCAGGGTTATGCAGCTAATTAATATCTAAGGTTAGATTTGAACTTAGGTCTTCCTGACTTTGGGCTCAGTGCTCTATCCACTGTGTCACCTAGCTGCCTCTAAAGAAGCTAAGAGGTGGTGATGATTTGGCCTGTCGGTCACATACTGCCTGCTGCCTCTCTCTCAGCTTGACTGGCCGAGCTGCCTTGTCTCCATCTCTACCAAATGGCCACCTGGCCTCTGCTTGAACATGCCCAGAAGTTGAGAATCCACTACCTGCACAGACAGACCATTCAGTTGTTGGACAGCTCTGATAGTTAGAAAGTCCTTTGTTATATTGAACCCAAACCTGTCTTCTAGTAATTTCCACCCATTGGCCTTCTAGGGCCAAGCAGAAAAAAAAATGCTCCTTTTTCCTGATGATATAACTTTTCAGAGACTTAGAAACAGCTTATGTTAGCCCTAAGCAGTGTATTCTTTATGTCTCTACTGTTTTCATTTGATTCTTCTATGGCATGGTTCGTAGGCCCATGTCCACCTTGGCCACCCTTATCTTGTTTGCCAAAATCAGAGCTGTGAATTTCCAGAGGATCTTAGTTGGAGACATTTGGAGACTTGGAGCCACTCATGAAAATGAATGTGGGTTTTAATCAAAGAGGGGGAGCTTGGTAGTGTTGTACTTTCAAAAGCAAAGACAGCTTACATTTCAATCTCTTCATCATACTATCTTTGTTTCAGTCTGAGTTTCCTAAGCAAAGATTCCTGTTTGGGGCTCTGAGCTTTAACAGGCATTCAAGAGTTTCCTGAAAACTCTTGGCAAACAGGTAAAATACAATTACCTCAATTCCCAAGGCACTGCAGACAGAAGTGCCCTGAAAATCTGCAATGTAATAATTCATAGTGAACAATGGCAGGCAGCCTGCATAAAACCCAAAGTGCTTGCTTTGTAAACTTTATAGCAGCTGAGAGCACCCTCAGGGACCCCTCCCCCTTCCCCATATTTTATTAACCTTCCATTTTCCAGGCTAGCGATAAGAGGATTAATCTAATTAGCACAATTGGTTTCTAACTTAATAGGGTTTTCATTTCCTGTAAGGTCTAAAGGGCACAGCCAATGGGGAATGGAGAGGATCCTCCCTCTAATTTAGCAGTCTGTCTGAGAACTCAGTGCTTAGCCTCAGCTGGGTTCCGAGGGAGTACCATGTCCCTACAGCTAATTATGCAATTTCATCCTGAACCTCAGGGGAAAATCTGGACCCTTTTGGTTGTACTTCTATCTATGATAAGTGGGTATTTTTGATGCAAAGTGTAGGAGTTGGGTATCCCAAAGTATGTAGATAGCCTGATGTTTACCCCAGACAAGCAGCCTCTTTCTGAATGGCACAGGTCAGAGGACCTGGGTTCAAATCCTTCTCTGATACTTATTACCTGTGTGAACTAGGGCAATTCATAGTGAACACTGGCAAATTCCCCAATTCTCAATTTCTTTATTTATCTCATTTATAAAATACATGGATTAGTTTAGAAGGCCCCTGAAGTACCTTCTACCTCAAGGTCTATGATATCATATGATGTCTAAAGGTAAATTTAAAAAGGAGTCTCCAAGCAACATTCCTCAGGTCATTTGAAGATAGAGATGTCTAGGGCAGCTCATTCTCTTCCTGTCCTGAGTGCTTTGACCTTAGACTTCTTAATGCCCCCTGCACCTCCCATGGAGGGATCTTGTCTACTAGATCTTCAATCCTATCTCTCAAGAAGTATATTGTCCTCTCAGCCTTCAGGATAAACCTCATGTCCTATGGATTGGGCTCCTGTCCATGATGACTCATTTCTCCAGGACTGGCATTTGCTTTCTCCATTTCTATTGTTTTAGAACTAGATGGATTGGGTCTGATTATTCACCTGGCAAGAAGTCCCTTTCTGGATTTACACAGATGGATTCTCCATTGCCCAAAGGACCTTATGGTCACTTTTGCTAGTTGACACATACATTCTGGCAGGGACTGTTTTGTGAGAGGGATGAATAGTCCCCAGCAGATAAATAATGGAGAAGGAAGGAGTGATGGGGAAAGGTGAAGTGGCTAGTAAGAGAAGATGCTGATAATGACTGTAATTATTGCCATTAGACAAGAGTGTCAGGAAACCCTGGTAACCTGTCAGACAGCCTGGTGTTTGACTGAAAAGCTTGGGCAGAAAGGAACTGACATCCTTATTCTGTCTGGTAAAATTGTTTTGAAACCAACAGAAAAATTGAATATTATAAATGTGTATGCTGATGAATAGTCAAGTCATTTATCAGCCTGATTGCAGGACTTTTCATGGGTGGATCAAAGTATCTCGCTCTTGTATTATGGTAATATTTCTAGGGTCGGAATGAGGGTCCAGACATCACTGATCTAACAACAACATATCATGATGAATCTTCCAGATCTCTCCAGTCAGCAAGTGATGCTTTTTTCTTTAGGCTCTGCACAACATTTGATTGTACCTGTTTTAGGCACTTTTCAGAGTCTTATTTTATATTGTGGCTTTACCTGTATGTATTATATTCCCCTAAGGGTAGCTAGATGGAACAATGGATAGAGGGCTGGGCCTAGAGTCAAGAAGATCTGAGTTCAAATGTGGCATCAGACACTAGCTGTGTGACCCTGGGCAAGTCATTTAACCCCATTTGCCTCAATTTCCTGATCTGTAAAATGATCTGGAAAAAGAAATGGCAAACCGCTCTAATATCTTTGTCAGGAAAATCCTAAAAAGGGGTCACAAAGAGTTGGACATGACTATTAGACTATAGGGCAGGATTTCTTAACTTTGTATTTTCCCTTCTCTACGTTGAGCATAATGCTCTGCACATATCAGACGATTAATAAAGGATTGCATTGAAGTGGATTGCAATAATGAGAACATTATCAGTGTTTTAACACTTAGGGAGTGCTTTAACTTAACAATAACCTGTGAGTCAGGAAAGTGCAATCATTGTGATGCCCACCTTGCAGATGAGGCTACCAGAGAGGCAGTGTGGTACAATGGAAAGAGCCATAGATTTGGAGTCAGCAAATCCCACCTATCTCTGCTGGTTACTATCAGGGAAAAATCATTTTACCTCCATTGGTCTCAGGGTCCCATTTGTATGATGTGGGATTTGACTAGATGTTTTTTTCAGTCCCTTTCATCTCCAGATCTATGATCCTATGAACTTGGGTTTCTCTGCTACAACCATCACAAATAGTTGAGCCAGGATTCAAACCTGGATCTTCTAAGTCCCACTCCAGTGTTCCTTAAAAAAAATAAACAAACCAAAAAAAAAAACAAAAACAAAAAAACAAACCCAAAACAAAATAGATTTTCTAAAATAACTGCTCTGGGAATTTATAAACCTGACATTGACAAACTTCAGGGAGCCTCTGGCCTGTGCTTCAGTCAGCATCTGGAATGCTGGTAGTTCATGGCTGCGAGCTTGAGTTTGATTTGGCTAGTTACTTAAATTGGGTTGATTCCCGCCCTTTTATCAAGGTTCCATTATGAGATTCTTAGAAGCAAACAAATATTATCCTCTGTGTTTCATTTTAATTCAAACAAGTCCCAAAGTTCTGCACGCCTCACCAGCCATGGCTGGGTGAATTATGGCCTGCCTGGTGCAAATACATGAACAGAGAAACGGTGAGATGCCGGCATGATTCCTGGGAGGAGTTGGCGATGTGGAAGAAGGGTGGTGCTGTTGCTCAAGTGCCCAGGCTCTGGGGTGACAGGGAGCCACATCTCACTGAAAGGGTGAGGTCCATAAAAGTTCCATTCTGAACCACTGCATGGCCCAGAGATCACAGAATCACAGACCTTCAGAGTTAGAAGGGACCCTAGCAGTCACCTAGACCAACTCACTCCTGAGAAGGAATCTCTTCTGTGACATTCCCAACAAATTATCATTCAGTAATTCACAGATTTCTAATGAGAAGGAATCTACAGCCTTCTATCACCCCTTTGTTGTTGTTCAGTTGCATCTGACTCATTGTGACTCCATTTGGGGTTTTCTTGGCAAAGATACTACAGTGGTTTGCAATTTCCTTCTCTAGCTCATTTTACAGATTAGAGGCAAACAGGGTGAAGTGGCTTGCCCAGGATCGCGCAGCTAGTACACTTCTGAAGCTGGATTTGAACTCAGGTCTTTCTGATTCCAGACCTACTACACTATCCACTGTGCCACTTAGCTACCTCTCTGGGAGCTATGTTTAATCCTCTTAATTTGTGTCTTGCCACCCCACTTAGTGGTCATTGTGCCCTGATTGGCTCAGAGTAAATGTAAATAGCAATTGTTTCTGTTTTGGACAGAAACCCTGAGGGTCTTCCCCTCCTAGATTGATTATTTTTTTTGACTAGGTAAAAAAGGCATTCTTTGTCTCATTTCTTACCTAGATTTAATCACTGAATGGGCATTGTCTTAGTCAAACTAAGACCTGGGAGAGAACTTAGCTTAAAAAGGCCAAGTTCTCCCATTGCATCTGAGGCCATTTTCAATCCTCCTGATCTATAGCTGGCCACTGGACCCAGATGGTTCTGGAAGAGAAAGTGAGGCTGGTGACTTTGCATAGCCCTCCCTCACTTAAATCCAATTCACTTGCCAGTCATGGTATGACCTTCCTGATGCCATGGTCCTCTTCGGGAATAGACAAACAACAATAGCTTCTTCTCCGCAGTGGTATTCAAAGCTAGGCCTTCCTGACTCCAAGTCCACTGCTCTATCTCCTACACCATGCTGTGCTGTAGATGACAAAATTAATCCAAAAAGCTCTGATTTCAACCCCCCTCCCCACCTCTTTCTCCAACCAGGAATGGTTTTCTGCCCACAGCAAACACATATAAACATTTATTTCCCTAGCAGAAACATTTGTTCTATTTGGTGGAAGGTAGAAGGATCAAACCTGTCTCTTCTCAGTTTCTGCCTTTGTTTAAAAGAAGCACTTCTGGCCTAGAGAGATAATCGCCCCAAAGTCCCCAAAGCAGTGGTGGTGTTTTCAGGAGTGGCCTCCAGTTGCGGCTGTTTATTAATCAAACATTGGCCATGGCAGTTAAGCAGTTAGAGATAATCAAATCTAAGTGTGTCTTCGCAACAAGCTGTGGCTCCTGAAAGGGAATACATTCTGGAAGACAAACAGTTGCAGAAAGATGATATTGAATATTAATTGTGTGAATTTACTTACCCCACAGATGGCGATGCAGATGCCAATACTAATAAGCAGCAACTTAAAGAATGGTTTCTAGCCCAAAGATCCTGAGAGCTGAAGACATCAGCCCTGGGCGGAGGGATTTCTTGGGACTTCAGACTGGTACTTGCAACATGTGGAGCAGGAGGAAGGCATGGTCAATGTGGCTCCACACCAAATAAAGTATGACATAGTTCATTAAGCCAGGTCAAAGCAGGTATTGGACAAAGGGCTATAGGGAAAGGGTCCAGAATGCAATTGTGACCTCTATGAGGTCTGACTGACCATGTCAATTTCCAGCTCAAAAATTTTCTGATGTATCCCTATTGCCAATGATATAAAATACTGGCTTCTTAGTCTGGCACTCAAGGCTTTTGCAATATCCCTTCAAAATAGTTTTCCAGTATTATCTCATGTAACTTTTCCAGACAAGCTGGATATTCATTCTTTCCCCATTTTTATTCTGACTTCTACCTGTTCTCATGTTTGAAATGGATCACAAAGGGGTTTGGGTCCTTATCCACCTTTTGGAATTTATGTCTATATGTGACATCTATATACAAGAAACAACTAATCCAAGATAAACAATTATTCATTCTCAATAGCTATTGAGATCCCATACATCAGGCTTCTTGTCAGTAGGACCTTGTCCAGGAACTAGACTTCTGGGACCAGGCCTGGCCAGTAATCAAGTGAATGCTTCTCATTCAAGGAGGGCATCACTCTGCCTTCTCTCTATCAGGTCACCATAAGCCACCCTTCCAGCTCATATTTGTGTGTTACCTTCTTCCAACAGAGTGTATGCACCCTGAGGTCAGGGACTGTTTTCCTTACGTGTGTTTGTATTCTCAGTTCTTAGTATATATCGTTCCTGGTACATAGGAAGCACTTAGTAAGTGCTCTCTGTCTCTGTCTCTTTCTTTCTGTTTCTATTTTGGTCTCTCTTTTGAGAAAAAACGAACTCATGCCACCCTACATCATAGAACTCTTGATGTCAGAAGCCTCAGTCAAATGGCACCTCCTTGTCCTATTGTTAGCAGATTCCTACCTCCTTCCTTCCTCATCTCTGTGACTTGTTAACATTTATTTAGTTGAAAATCTTAGTCCCCTGCTGCCATTTCAGCTCTTTCACCTCCATCTACTTCAGTCTTGGGGCGGCTAGGTAGCTCAAGTGGATAGAGTGCTAGGCCTGAGGTCAGGAAGACTCCTCTTCTTGAGTTCATATTTGGACTCAGGAGCTGTGTGACCCTGGGCAAGTCATTTAACACTGTTTGCCTCCATTTCCTCATCTGTAAAAATGAGCTAGAGAAGGAAATGGCAAGCTATGTTGCCAAGAAAACCCCTCATAGAGTCTCAAACACCAAACAACAGCAACCACAACACTTCAGTCTTACCTCCTGCTCATCCTAAGCTGAAACTCTGTCTAAAACAAAGCACATAAAAAAACTTAGCTCCCTTTTAGCTATCTTTTTCTCATACTCTTTAAAAAATGTTTTTATTGTTACTTGCTTTTTCTATCACCACTGTTTCCCTCAATATCCCTCCCTTTCCCCTCTCAGAGAACTATCCCATACAACAAATAGTATTTTTAAAGACAAAGAAGGGAAAAAAAATCAGCATAGCCGATCAATACATCAAAAAAGCCCCCAAATATGTGCAAGGTACACTTACGGACTTTCCACCTCTGCAAAGGGGTAGGGCATGAGTGTCTTCTTATAGCTCTTCTTTTGAGCTGTGCTTGTTCTTTATAATTTTGTAATGTTCAATTTTTTTTTCAGCAATTAGGGTTAAGTGACTTGCCCAGAGTCACACAGCTAGTAAGTGTCAAGTGTTTGGTCTGAGGCTGGATTTGAACTCAGGTCCTCCTGACTTCAGGGCCAGTGTTCTATCTGCTGCGCCACCTAGTTGCCCCCTGTAATGTTCAATTTTGTGGTTGTTCAGTTTACACTGTTTTT